>NC_035444.2:80651869-81976869 GCF_002127325.2 Helianthus annuus | reverse complement strand
ATGCTTTTCCACATACAATACCACTCTCCAGTTCTTTAACCTTTCACACCATAATCTTGGAAATATCTTATTGCTTAAGTGGCCATACAATTCAAATTATTCTTTATAGAAACCATCATATTGCTTTTATTTTTCTTTTATATTATAGAGTTAATTACACAAATGGGTCCTGTGGTTTATATCTAGTTTCGTCTTTGCGTACTAACTTTTTTTTAACAGGTTTAGGTTTTATGGTTTCAATTTTGTAACACCTTTGGGTACTAAGACCAAAATTAGTTAATTAATGACTAAAATACCCTTGCATTTTTTTAAGTTTATCAATGTAAAACATTTGAATACTAACAACTAATTTTATTTAAGTTTAAATCAATTTTACAAAATCTATTTATTTTTTTATTTTCATCTTTTTATTATATCTCTTAATTAACATAAAATCTATTTATTTTTTTTATTTTCATATTTTTATTAAATTTCTTATTTAACATAAAATCTACTTGTTACACCAGTATTTTTTTAAATAGAATTTTTAAATAAAATCTACTAGCTATATAGTTTTATGTAAATTAAATTTCTTACTCATTTTAAATAATGTAAACCTTACTCTTTTTCAATATTGGATAGATATGATTGATAATAATAAATATCTTTTATGTAAAAAAAATTAAGCCATTTTTAACTCGTTTTTTTGTTCATTTACATTTTACTATTTTAGAAAAGTATTTAATTAACATAAAATCTACTAGTTGCACCAGTAAAATCTACTAGCTATATAGTTTTATGTAAATTAAATATTTTTTTACAAAAAAAAACGAGTTAAAAAGGCTTATATTTTTTTAGTTTTATCTAAAATACCTAGCTATATAGTTTTATCTAAAATACCTACCTATATACTTTTATGTAAATTAAATATTTTTCTAAACTAGTAAAATGTAAATGAACAAAAAAAAAACGAGTTAAAAAATTGCTTAAATTTTTTTTACATGAAAGATATTTATTATTATCAATCATATCTATCCAAAATTGAAAACGAGTAAGGTTTACATTATTTAAAACGAGTAAGAAATTTAATTTACATAAAACTATATAGCTAGTTGATTTTATTTAAAAATTCTATTTAAAAAAAATGCTGGTGTAACAAGTAGATTTTATGTTAAATAAGAAATTTAATAAAAATATGAAAATAAAAAAATAAATAGATTTTATGTTAATTAAGAGATATAATAAAAAGACGAAAATAAAAAAAATAAATAGATTTTGTAAAATTAATTTAAACTTAAATAAAATTATGTGTTAGTACCCAAATGTGTTACATTGATAAACTAAAAAAAAGGATGCAAGGGTATTTTAGTCATTAATTAACTAATTTTGGTGTTAGTACCCAAATGTGTTACAAAATTGAAATCATAAAACCTAAACCTGTTAAAAAAAAGTTAGTACCCAAAAACGAAATTAGGTATAAACCACAGGAACCATTTGTGTAATTAACTCTATATTATATACACACATATATAATGATATATTTGTTATCCATATTTTAGTATCATTTAAACCAATATAAAATATATATTACTCCTACCTAATCGCATAATCACAATTTACACAAAACCTATTCGTAAATCATTATCAAAATCGAAACTAAAGGCAACATCACGTTTGACTTAAAATGAAAAGATTTTAAAGTTTCTTCCATCAATTCAACAATACACATATCGACTCAATATACATATCATTTCAAGTTAATGATTTTCTATGGTTGTCAATTTCCTCCTTATTGAATCGTGTTTGGGGTATTGATTCAATACACATGCCAAATCAAACATTAGGGTGGCTAATTCGGTTGATCTCACGGGATGGCTCCGAGGAGATCAAAGATGATAATAAATTGAAAATTTTATTTTTTCAAAATGATTCATGTTTATTCTCTAAGTTATTTAGTTTGTTTAAAATTTGAAGTTATAGGTATACGTTTCGGATGTGATTTGTATCTCGTCGTAACACATGTGCTAACATCAATTTCTTAAAGTTCAAAATATAGTCTCATCCGATGATAAATAAATAAATGAACAAGCTAGATTACTTCCTAGGATTCTTAGGCAATCTACGCTTTGTTGGAAACTCTCTCTCTCTCTCTCTCTCTCTCTCTCTCTCTATACACACACACACACATATATATACAGGGGAATTATAGAGAGAACTCACTTGAGTTACGAAAACTCAAAAAAACCTTATGTAACAAACTTTTTTTTCTTAAAAAATTAGGGAATGTAAGTTACATGTTTTTGAACGTTTTAAGCAAAAAAATAAACAAACAAAAAGCGTCGAGTGGTTTTTTTATTATTTTTTTGAAAATTCTGTGTTTTTATATATATGCTAAAAACTGAATTTTCAATTTTTTTTATAAAAACCCACTCGGCGCTTTTTGGTTTTATTGGCTTAAAATGTTCGAAAACATATAACTTATATCCCTAATTTTTTTAGAAAAAAAAATTTGTTACATAAGGTTTTCTTGAGTTTTCGTAACTCAAGTGGGTTTTCTCTCTATCATTCCTGTTAGGACCGGTTTTGACTCCGAAACGATTGCGAACCGAACGTGTGACGTGCGGAATCCGTACACGAACGTGACCGAACACACGAGATGTAATATAACTGTGATTCTATTAGAAATCTGAAAACGTACAGCACCTTGAATCACGTACAACGAGCTTTCTCTCTCTAGACTCTCTTTCTAGCCTTTAGCTCTCTAACTCTTCAAAATATCAAAAGTCTCTAAAGTCTAACACAAAGACTTCTATTTATAGGCCTTGGAATTAATGAGACTTCTCATTAATTACCAAAATGTCACCATGCTATTTCTAACTAGATATTACATTATAAGCTTGAATTAAACTGTTTCAGCTACGTTCTGAATTGATGGAGGCGATAGACATTACTGCACCAACAGACTCCCCCTTGGATATTGCCGCAGTCAATCCGTAACATCTTGTCTTTCTCTCTCTCTCTCTCTCTCTCTCTCTCTCTCTCTCTTTCTCTCTCTCTCTCTCTGAGTCTTCTTGAAGCTTTAACATGTTTTCATCAACGTAGACTCCCTCTTGCTTGAACAGAATCCCCGTGGATCTGTCTTCAGCTTCAGCTCCCTCTTTCTGTAGACTCTTTTCTTCAGGCTCCCCCTTTCATCAAGCTTCTGTGCTTTTGTGATCGACACCTTGCTTTCCGTGTACAAGCTCTTATGGGATAGTTACATGGCTCCTTGAATCCACCCTTCCTCTTGTGTTGAGCTCATCTTCAGACTCCCCCTTAGACTCGGCTGTCGGGATCGTAGTCTGGTACAACATCTGCAAATCTCAAATATTTATAAGTAAAACATTTTGATCATCCACGATTGAAAACCCTGGCTCTCTCAGCATAATCTAAAATATTTTGACAATGAAAGCAATTTCGGTTTTCCAAGAATCGTAACCTGGCTCTATTAAACTTTCTAAATCAAGATCCTGACTCTAAAATATAATAATATGAATATTTCCAGGATTACTTGATTCTCTCCCTTAATCAACAATCTTTATTGATTTGGCAGTTTTAGCCAACAGGATCGGAAACTGGCTCTTTTACAGATTTTAACAATATGAGCATCCAAATCCCTCATAGTTAATCATCCAAGTCCAACTTAATGACCTTGGAGATATCACAAACTGTTTTTTATTTTTGATTTTAAAACTACAAGTTTCAAATTAATGAACTTGATTTATTTTCAGAAACATGATCAGCATACTAGATTTTGAAACTTAGCACTTAGACATTGGTTGTCGAAAATAAAGCAGAAATCAAAATCTTTTTGTATTTTTCTGAAAACATAAAGCAATAAATAATTATTTACAAACATATTTACAGACAATATTTTTGTTTGAGTTTGCGTCAGAGGATCATATCAGTTTATGACAAATCACTAGCACCGTTAGCACCGTTGAGCTTTAAACACTTTAAGTTCTAAACGATTCACTTAGATTGTCAGTATACTGATCCACTTAAATTTTCACACAAACTTCAATTGATTCGAGATACGAGATTAGTGTTTTAAGAACTTCACTTATTCGCGTGTCCCACCTCGGAATATACTCCCGTATCAAAATTCCCTAGATTCAGTCTTACAGGTGAGTATACCAATCTGATATCTGTTCTCTGGGTTAGTGCGAAACCTTGAGAGCTCAGGTATGAACTTCCGTTCAGTCAAAGAGATGAAGGCTCGACTTTAGGTGTGTTCCCTTTAGGGAATCTTTCTTCAACTGCAATTGATTCATATCTTTCGATATTTTTCAATTTTTGTGCAGAGTGTAAGCTTTAAAAGCGCGTAAAGTATTATACGAGGTCTATGCCATTGCTTTCGCAAAATCAGAAGACCAGGTATAATACCCCAGATATCAAACAGTATAAAGACCTAGTATCTCAGAATCAGACAATCTCTCAAACAAGATTTCGGGGGTTACCCATATATCCGAGAGATGTTCCCCACGAGATAAGTAAAGTATTGATATTTAGGTTTATATCTCGAAAACAATCTACTAAGCGTGTAAAAACCTACTGGCATATCATTAGTGAGACCGTTTATCACATTAAAACATTCCATTTCTTTAGCGTACTGTGATTGTCTACTGATGTACTATCATTTCCTCTTTTTACACAAAAACTCTTTTTCATTTTCTCATGTTTTTGTCGTTTTTCAATATTTTTCAATTCAAAATGAGTTTTGAGCTTTTTCAAATTTTCAAATGTTTTTGTATTTTCTGAAATTTTTACTCCCCCTAAAATCCAAAACATTTAAAAAAAATTTGACAAACCGACACTGATAGCTTTGTCTTGCTATCCATTTTTTCTGTTTTTCGTGCATTGATTTTGCAGAAAATATAATGTACCCCCATAATTTACAACACGTTGATTTTTTACAGTTTGAAAACTGTTTTTCAATCTTGTGAAATTAATCATGTTTGTTCCGCCGTGAGGGTTTCGGCATATTCAAGTAACAAATTTTTGTAATTTTTTTCGAATTTTTGCAAATTTAAAAACAAACATATTTTTAGTTTCTCAAAATTTTGACAAAATAAAAACATATTTTTGGTTTTTTTAAATTTTTCAATTTTTTAGGGTTTTTGAAATATTGTTTATTTATGTACAGAAAACAAACAAACTCCCTGTTTCTCAGTTGCAGGGACCAGCAGCCTCTTCCTTTCGTGCCAGGCTACTCCTACATTCTTCTTGTTGACATTCAGATTTCTTTGGAAGCACCTGCACATTCAATAATTGAATTATTTGAACAATTTAGCCCAGGTCTGTTTGACCTTAGGCATTTCAACACAACATGCATCATTTAATTTTGGAAAATCTTTGTAATTTTATATAAAGACTTTGTCAATTATGACTTCAACTTTTTCATCATTTACCGAAGCAATTTGTTTCTTTACAGACCATGTTTGACCTTTTGGAGTCCCTCTTTTGTAAAAATGTGATTCTTTTTTAACATTTTGATTTTGAACAACATTTGGTTTCCAAAACTCGTTTGGTTTTGTTGCATCGACAGTTGTTTTCCATCTTTGTGTTGTTCTTAATCTGGGTGTGTGAGAATTCCACGTCTGTCTAGAATCGAACCTATTCGGGTTTGATTTCCAAGTTTGATTCGAAACAAACTTGTTTGTGTTGTACCTCCAAGTTTGTTTTGAATCAAATCTGGTTGACCTTTGTTTCACATTCTCAGATTTCTGTCTTTCAACATCATCAGATTTCTTTTTCGACTCAACATCAACAGGTTTCAGATTTGGACACTTGCGAGCAAGATGTCCTGTTTGATTACATTTGAAACATGTTCTCTTTGAGACATCTTTGACCTGTGGTTGTTGTGTTTTCTTTTGAGCATAGAACTCTTCATTAGACTGTCGTCTAAATTGGAGTTCTTTCTCTTCTTCGGAACTTGTTTCGTGAACAAAATTCATCTTTTGTTGATAATTTGGAATTTCATTCCGTTTCCAATTTTGTTTCTTTTTATAACCCAAACCAGCCTTCATGTTTTTCTTCTTGAAACCAGGTTTGTTATAAAAAGTTTTATGATCTTTTCCAGCAAACTTTGGAATTTCAGATTTTTCAATCTCAACCATTTTGAAAACTTTGTCAATCTTTTCTGAAATCACATTCTGAATCGGGAATACAACATCTAAGAATAATTTGTCCGATCCAATCATGGAATAAACCAATCCTTTTGAATCATCATTCAAATTTTTCTCAGATTTTGAGTTTTTCAGATATTCTTCATGAAAACTACCTTAATTTTCATCCTGTGATTCAGATTTACCTTTTTCAACCGACTCTTCTTTCAACACACTTTCAACGACCTTACCTACCACCTCTGAATCACTTGAATCATCAGATTTGGAATAGGTTACGTCAATGTTATCTGGCAATTGATCTACCATGTTGAAAGCTTTTTCGACCTTCTCATCATCATAAAACGCGAACTTTTCTGGTGGTGGAACTTGATGAAACTCTGAGCCAATGCCCTTTTTGTTTTTCTCAGAATCATCATCACCCGGTTTTAGATTGAAAATTCTTTCAAGCACATATGATGATGCATGATAACTATGTAACTTGTTGTTATCCTGTTCTAAATCAGCTATTTGACGCTTTAGCTTAGCAACATCCTCAATGTAAGAATTGACAACTTGTTGCTTTATTGAATACTGTCGCTTAAGCGTATCAGTTGTTTCAGAACAGTATTTCAATCTGGATTGAACAAGTTTCATTTGACTCTTCACATTTTCATATGACTCTTTTGTAATGTGATAAGCCAATTTTATTGAATCTTACTCCTTTTTCATTTCTTGAAAAGCATTTTCTTTTTGTAAACATTCATCTGTCATTTTTGAAACCTTTTCTTTTAAAATTTCATTTTTTTCTAAACTCTTGCATTTTTGTGTAAGCTTTTCGTCATTATCTTTTAAAACTTTTTTGTTTTCAAGCATTTCTTTGCATTTATTTTTGAAAACTTCTTCTATTTTGGTAAATTCAAGATCTTTTGTTCTGAATTTTTGAACTTTTTCAGTACAAGCTCTGCAAATTTCCATGTCTTTCTTGCACTGTTCAACAGTTTTGTTTAAGATTTCAAATTCAGTTTTTACCTCAGTGATTGGCACCTCGGCTTTCACTTCCTTTTGTGCCTGATCAGCTTCACTCTTCTTCTGTTCCTCTTCAACAGCTTCATCAACATCAATCACTTCAACCGAACTTTCAAGCTTCTTCTCAGCTTCTTCAACCTGCTATTCTTCAGTAACAGCTTCTTTTTCAACGACTTTTTCTTATACCTTCTCTTCCTCAGCAATCTTCACATCTTCTTCTTTAACAGCTTCAACTTTGACTTCCTCAGCAACCTTCTTCAAATCATCAACCAAATTTTCAACATTCTTTTTCGTTCTTTCTTCATCCCTCTTTATTAAACTCGCGGTCATCACGTCACGAATTATCTTGTACAGCCTTTTCAAATAGGTTTTATCTTTCGCAACATTCGAATAGTATTCGCCGAACAGAGGAATTACTGCAAGAACATCTTTGAAAACCACTTCTTTTCTGTGAACGACAGGATCACCATTTCTGTTGACATAGCAATCTCTCTTCTTGTCATATCTTCCACAGTATTTTGCATCTTCGTATTCTTCTTGCATTTTCTCAATCCTGTATCCTGCAAAGAATCTTTCTCTTTCGGTTTTCTCACTCAGAATTTCTTCTCGAGTTTTCTCCTTTATTTCAGCAACAAAGGCACGATGTTGGCTCTTTGATATAGTTCTGCCATGAGCCGTGAAACGATTATCAACACGATCTTCTTCTGGAAGAATCTCACTCCAATCATACCCTTCATCATCATGGATTACAGCACATGATCTTGACTTCTCTTTGGGATTATTTTCGATCATTTTCGTCTCTTCTTTGCTACGGTGGTAAATCACCTTTCGGTAATAATCATCATTGAAAGGATGTTCATTTCCATCAACTGCAGAATTATTGCATTCTCTCTTGAAATGACCTTTTTGCTTGCATTTGAAACAGGTCACTTTAGATTTATCAAATCCCAGCTTAGTTGATGGACCACCAATTGATTGCTTCCCAGTAATATCCATATACCTCTGAGCTCTTCGAATGAAACTTGCTTGACACCAGCGTATGTCAATGAGTTTAATTTCTGTTGGATCGATCTGGTCGTAGTCTTCCTTTGTCAGCTCTGAGTTTCCAATTTTTCCAGATACTAGACCTTCGTAGGACTCTAACACAGATGCCAGAAAACTCATTTGTTGTTTTGCTGCATTGATGCTCATAGCCGGATAATTCTTCAGTTTAAGAGCGATGTTGCAGAGAACTTCTTCAGATTCTTCAGGGCTTGCTTTTGAAGAAGATGAATGGTATCCAGGATTGTAGCTTGATGAGCTTGTTTGTGGTTCTTTCGTCTTTTCAACGCTGAATTCGGTCTTTGGTGATTCACCAACTTTCACCGAAGGTGTGCTAGCTTTGTAATAAAGACCGACATTCTGATGATGCGAAGAACCGCTCATCTTGCTTTGCTTTTGTAGCTCAAGCTCATGACTTTCTATCTTTTCTATCAACACATCAAGAGTAATTGAATCATATAAAACATCATTTTTCAAGATAAAAACAAACGTTTGCCACTGATCAGCTCATGGTAACGCTTCAATTATTTTGTCAATTACTTCTTCTCGTATTTTTACTATCCCAAACCTATCAAGCTCAATTTTTAGATGACAAAAACGTTCAATCATTTGCCTCACTATCTCTCATTTCAAACTATCAAACAAATCAAATTCTTTTTTTAGTAAAGTTATTTTGTTTTTCTTGATTTGTTTACCCCCTTCGGCTTTAACCCTTAACGCTTCCCAAACCGATTTTGATGACCCATCATGATTTAACAAAGAAAATATATCATCTCGGATAGATTGTTGAATCAAAGCGATCATCTTCTGCTCATATGAGAATTTCCGTTTGTCTTCATCGAAAAGATCATTGAGATGAATCTCTTCTTTCTTGTCATTGATCGGTCGACTGTATCCAAACTCTAAGCAGAACCAGCTCTCGTGAGCGTATGCCTTGGTCCAGTTCAGGAATCTTTCTTTCCACCAAGTGTAATCCTCTATATTCTCAAGCTTAGGTGGTTTCGAATAGGTTCCATAGAAGTTATCATGTTTTATGTTATCATTGATTGTTTTTGTTATTGATTTCGGTTTGACGGTTGATGTCTCAGACGATTCGGATGTAAACGCGTTGTAGAACGTGTTGTAGAACACTTCAGCCATGTTATGAACTTCTCGAATCACAGCACCTTTTAATCACCTGAATCACAAATACACAAGATTAGTTCAAACACTTATCAATTAACTGAATCGGACTGGTACTCGAAATGGTGAATATTCTATGCGAACTGAGGTTCAAATTGTCAAACCGTGTGAACTGCTATGACCCGGATCAAATTCAAATGACCTGACCCTATTTCGTGCGAACTGATGGACTTTGAAACGACCTAAAGGGCTATAACCACTTCACACGACCTGAGTGACTATCTCAAACGACTTGGAAAGTCTATAACCACTTCACACGACCTGAATAACTATCTCAAACGAACTGGGATTAATTTCATACGAATTGATGAACCTTTCAAGTGAACTGAGTCAATTATGTTCAATTCGTGTGAAATGGAAGACTTTTGAGGTCAACTCGTGCGAATTGAATGATCTGTCAATCACTTCATGCGAACTGGAGGATACTTTCACACGATCTGACTGAAACTCACACGAACTAGGGTTTTTCACGCGAATTCGGACCAAAAATCTTAGATTTCTCCCAAACGGCTTTGAATTAAGATTTGAAACTTTGTAGGGTTATAGATCAGGTATTTTCGCACATCATATCCAAAAATCAGCAATTTTGAACCGTAAAATCTTGTGTAATTTGGCGATTTTCAGTTAAAAGCGTGAAGATATGAAAAAGATGAAGAAATAGATCAAATCTGATGCAATTTGGATTTGAATTTGATGAAATCCTGTACGAATCTGTGTGAATGATCCGTGCAATCGAGCTCCCGCTCTGATACCACTTGTTAGGACGGGTTTTGACTCCGAAACGATTGCGAACCGAACGTGTGACGTACGGAATCCGTACACGAACGTGACCAAACACACGAGATGTAATATAACTGTGATTCTATTAGAAATCTGAAAACGTACAGCACCTTGAATCACGTACAATGAGCTTTCTCTCTCTAGACTCTCTCTCTAGCCTTTAGCTCTCTAACTCTTCAAAATGTCAAAAGTCTCTAAAGTCTAACACAAGACTTCTATGTATAGGCCTTGGAATTAATGATATTTCTTATTAATTACCAAAATGCCACCTTGCTATTTCTAACTAGATATTACATTATAAGCTTGAATTAAACTGTTTCAGCTACATTCTGAATTGACAGAGGCGATAGACATTACTGCACCAACAATTCCCTTTTATATATGTGTTTGTAACATTTGACTCTCATACCACCAATATTGTTCGTTCAGTGTTGATGCTTTACCCATCCAAGAACTCATAGATTTGTTTTTGATTGCTCTGGTCGGGAGTTCCCAGGAGGTCAGGTCACCCATCCCAGTACTACTTTCACCTAAGCACGCTTAACTTTGACTTTTTCATATGCTCGACAACTAATGTACCCAAAATGTGTTGGTAATTTAACAAGGTAATTATTCCTTATGAACCAGAAATTTCTTCTGACCACGACCAATGTGAGATTTGCCTAGGTTGTTACAATGGTCCATATTAACCTTATATGTATCGTTACTATATATATAGTAAGGATCATGAGAAAACTCTCCTTCATCAAAACTAAAAAACTTCTTATTATTAATCCAACAAAACAAATCGTTCCGTGAAGAAAGACTAAACTAAAAAACTTCTTATTATCAATCCGAGTTAAATGTCTGGTTGGTTCCTGTGGTTTGCGAAAATTACAGACTTGCTCCCAATGGTTCACTAAATACAGAGTTGGTCCTAGTAGTTGTAATTTTTGCACTCGGGTGGTACTTATCACTAACCTCTGTTAAATTTCTCAATTAAGTTGATGTTAAATGACCAAGTTACCCTCAATCATTAAAAAAATAAAAGTAAAAATAAGAAATAAAAAGAGATGGGCCCACCCCATCATCTTCTTCTTCCCCCCCCCCCTCTCTGACACCAGTAACCACCATCAGCCGGGCAACCACAACCACCACCTCCGAACACCAACCTGAAACCAGCACCGCGAACCAACACCGCCGCATACCACGACCTAGGGTTTCGTATTGGTCAATTAGTGCAAATTGATGAACTATAATCTGAAGCATAGTAGTTAATATTAATACATAAAAATCAAGTTTGAACATGAATTGCTCAGGGGTTATCTAGTCATTTCACATACATTTAACTAAGAAATTTAACAGAGGTTAGTGATAAGGACCACCCGAGTGCAAAAATTACAACTATTAGGACCAACCCTGTAATTAGTAAACCATTGGAACCCAGTCTGCAATTTTCATTGTCACGACCCCCGACCCACCCTGGACGGAATCAGGTGCCGTGAGCAGTCCAGTGGTATCGGTGATTATTTTGAAAAACATTGCAGCGGAAATTTCATCAGGACCGTGAGTTAGGAAAAATATCAGAGTTTAGAAAACACCGGATTTTTTTTATTTATTAAATAGATAGGATAAACCCATGTTTTATAATGGTAGCTTTAATAAAGATAAATTTGAGTTACATAAAACAATATTTTTCTTAATTTGATTTAATTAATAAAATAAACCACTTCTTGAAGTCCTTTAGTGCCGGATCCAATCCTTACTTCAATTTACTATAATTACCTGAAACGCGTTTTAAAAAGGTTTTGTCAGCGGGAAATACTGAGTGAATCATTCAGTTTACTAAAACGACTCATTTGTTATAATTTACACTATTAAGAGAGATTACAATGTTTCTGATATCAACCCAACTACCCACAGTATTTGTCACTCGACTCATTTCGGTGACTGTGGTCATATCCCCCATTGGCTGCCCCAATGGTGACGAATATCACTAATTAGGTTCGCCCACCTAAAGTGATAACAACAGTAGTAATGTGCACAATACCCCACATACCGGCTGTAATTTGGTGATTACATAAACTTAATCACTGTAATTATAACTTTGGAAAAATACTTTGGAGTATTGCAAAACAATTGATAAAAAGAGAATGACTCACATTATAAGCATGCAGATTCATACGGGCAAAGTTTAATCTACAGATAAGCCTTGATATATTGCAGATTTAAACAGGCAGAGCTTTAGCCTATTGATTAGCCTTGTAACCTAGTGCACACGAACTAGGTAAATAACTAATACAGCTTTTACGATAACTCACGAGATTAAAACCCTCACAACGAATGACAAAGTGTAATCACTTAAACATCCATCGGATTCACAACGAATGACAGAGTCTACCCCGAGTTTGGGCGGCACTCAAACATCCTGTCGGAATCACGACTAATGACAAAGGATAACACTTAAACATCCTGTCGGATAGTTTCAGTCGATCGGATATCGAATCGTAGCAGCGATCGAGTTAATACCCGGTATCGTAGCAGTACCCCGATATCTTAAATTTGAATTTTGAGTGGTGAGAATTCACTTTTGTGAATTAGTTTTGACACAGACGAACAGCTTGTGAACTAAGCTATTTATAGCTGAAAATTGACCCCCTCGCATGACGCGAGGGGTCCCATAGGGGGCGCCGCGTGACGCGACGGGCCACGTTTCATCATAGGCTTGCTACATGCATTTATAGGTTAGCTGATTCGATGAAACGATAATTTCAAATTTTGACAGCAAATTATTATGGATAATCGTTGAGTAGGGAATACCCCCCCCCTCCCCCCGAGTTTTAGGAGCCCTGATCCTGATTCTGATTGTTCTGAAAATTTTAGGAGTTGTGCAGGATTACTTGGGTGTCTCAACTAGGGTTTCCTATTGGGTAAATAAAATAATAGATATGACTTTTGTTTACAAAATAGAATAATAAATAATAGTTTTGGGTAAATCACAAAAAGGAAATAAAATGGTGAGAAAAGAGAACGGATCCACTGTGTAACTTTAGGGTTCAACTAGAAAATTTCCTGGTATAAATTTTGGGTATAACTTCTAAGCTATATAAAAAATATATAATGCACTCGTGGTAAGTATAGTACCCCTAAATCAACCTTGTCCCGATGTCCTGAGACAGAATCCCATCAAACTTAGTCGGGCAGAGCCCTGACATGCGTTATGGGACTCAAATCAATCGGAAAGGGTAACGGTGATCGGGAGTTACAATACTTAAAACGGAACATGGCTTTATTATTATAGTATAAATAATAATAATAAAAAAATAAGAATACATGAAAGATAGATGGCGAAGAAGAGTGTAAAAAGAATAAACTGAAGATGTTTGAGGCCACTTCTATATATAGTATCTTCAACTACTTGGGAAGCACTCAAAATATTATTTCCTTTAATTTCGGCCGGCCACGTACTGTTACACATGTCTACTTTAGTTTTAACTAGTTGGCGTTCCGCGTGTTGTGGCCGATCAACCAAGTTTACAACATAGATGAACTATAAAATTCATAGGTGAAATTTATTTGAAGTGGTTAATGTTATGTCTCCTTCCTCTCCTATGACCATTAGCCTACTGTTTCTTGAATTTTGATCATCATCATAATGATCCTAATTACCACCATTGATTCTGTTATCTATTGGATTTCTAACCAGAGTGGAATGAAGGTTTGTTTAGGGGCTGCTATAGATGCGCCAATTTAAGAAAACTGCATCTAAATCGACATTAAAGGAATTCGACTTCTTTGGGGCATAAAATCAAACACCTAAAGTGAAATTAACAACAAATTTAACACTCACCTTCAAGCATCGTGTTTTACTGCATATAATCTTTCAAAGTGTTTAATTTAGTTGTTGATGTTTTAGAAGGGTAAACTCCGATTTTGAACCAACATATCGACTCGTAAATACCAGTTTTTCCCTGCAAGAAATGAAGTACGAATATTATGGTAGATTATTCACTGACCTAGCTCTGAAAAGGAACTTACTGGATCTTTGTCGGAACCAGAGCCTTAGTCGGAATCTGAATCTGCACGCCACCTCTTGAGCCATAATCACCGATCAGCGTACTCGAATCAACACTATCACCCTCGCAGCCTCTCGTACCTTATCGCCGTTGTCGCCTGATTCTGCGTCACCACTATCGTCGGAAACCTAGGGGTTCGACGGAAAACTCTTGACCGACTCCCCTTTTCACTCAGTCTCTTCGTCGCTCTCCCTTCCTTCTCTGCAGAGTGCCTGTTCGCTTTCACCATCTCTTTCTCTTTTACTGACTATATATGTGTGACTATATATGTGTGGTGTCTTTAGAATGAAGCATGAGACTTAAGTGGTAAAAGTGAAAATCATGTAAAGTGGCCTGTAGCACTGTAGCAGTGCTACAGTGAACTTGAGTTGTTCTTTAATATATATAATAATAATTTTGATTATTTAATATTTTATTTCTTTACACGTTCATATCTATCATAATAATATTATTATTTTATTATATATATATATTATAATTAATTCAACTGCTTTACTTATTGTCGCTTATAACTTCTAAAATATGACGTTCTAGAAGATAATAAATATGTCTTTAGAACGAGAATATTTTTATCTACATTTGGGTCTAAGTTTTATTAAAAATGGAGTAGATCCAAATACAATGTATTTTTACAATTTAATTATTATACGGTTTATAGGTCCGTCTAGATACTTTATATTTCTTACAGTTAATTTACTCATAATCTACCTGTTTATTTATATAAGTTTTTATATACTTTTATTTTAATAGAACATGTCACCCATATACAGGCCAATTAATTAGAATAATATTTCAACCAACTATATATTATAGTGTTTAAAACTATTTGGGTTGAATATTTATACTAAAAATAGACTAGTTACTAGTGGTTGATAAATTTAACCAAACCTATAATTCTTATAAAAATAGGGATGTTACATTCATAAACCACAGAGACCAACCAGGCATTTAACTCTTAATCCAACAAAACAAATCGTTCTGTGTAGAAAGACTAAAATGTTGCTAATATATCCGTGAAGAAAGACTAAAATGGTGCTAATATATCAAGTAATCTCATACATTGTACTAGGTTAGAACCCCGTGTATTACACGGGTTGAATAAATGTAATTTTATATATTAAATAATAAAAAGTTATATCTTTATGAAATTCGCATATTGTACGGGTTAAATAAATGTAATTTTATATATCAAATAATGAAAAAAAAGTTATATCTTTAAAAACCATGTGTATTACACAGATTAAATAAATGTAATTTTGTATACTAAAAACGTCGTATCTTTAAAAAACCCGTATATAATCGGGTTGAATAAATCTACCAAATGATAAAAAAATTACATCCTTAAAAACCCCGTATATTACACGTGTTGAATAGATCTAAAAAGAGTTATTTCTTTAAAAACCATGTGTATTAAACAGATTAAATAAATGTAATTTTGTATATTAAATAATAAGAACATCGTATCTTTAAAAAACCCGTGTATAGCCGGGTTGAAAAATCTACCAAATGATAAAAAAAATTATATCCTTAAAAACCCTTAGTATTACACGTGTTGAATGAATCTAATTTTACATAACAAATGATAAAAAAGTTATATTTTTTTCAAACTTTGTGTATTACACGGGTTATAAAAATTTAACTTTGTATAGTAAATAATAAAAGTTAAATTTTAAAAACCCAGCGTTTTACACGAGTTGAATAAATATAATTTTGTATACCAAATAATAAAAAAAGTTATTTTTTTATAAACTAGGATAACATTTAATTTTAATTTATTATTTATATATATTTAATATAAGATAAGTAGGAAAGAGAGGTATTTATTTTAAAAATATATTAAATTATCAATTTAGATTTGAGGATAATATTTTATTAAATTATGATAAGATTTAATATTAATTTATTATTTATTTATTTAGTTAATATAAGATAAGTATATATATGAGGATGCCTTCAATGAATGACATGTGTCCAAAAGTTGGTTTCTTTTATTATAGTAGACTAGCGGTAAGACCCGTGTGCAAACACGGGTCATTTCTTAGAAACCATGCATAACATATATTGACAGAGAGTAAAAAAATAATTACTGCAGACTTACAAAATTGATATAAATTAATGATTAATAGCTTTATTCAACAGCAATTCCATTATGTTGAGAACAAACTACTTTACAAAATTACTTTAATGATAGGGTGACTTGGGATTTTTAAAAATGTTTGTTTTTGTACTACTTTACAAAATTACATAGAATTCGAGAAAACGAAACAACAAATTAAACAGATATTGAGTTATTCAAAGTTCTGTTGAATACTAAATGAGATGTTGACCAAAATTAAAACAGATGTTGACCAAAAGTCAATCAGATGTTGACCAATAGTCAAACAGATGTTGACCTTAAACAGATGTTTGGTTTAACGCCACAGATCTGTTTATGGCCAAACATCTGTTTAAGTCCAAATATCTGATATAGAAGGCCAAACATCTGTTTAAGGAAACATTTGTTCAAGGTGAAACATATGTTTATGACCAAACATCTTTTTAAGCACAAACATCTGTTTAAGTCTAAACCTCTGATATAAAAGGCCAAACATTTGTTAAAGGCCAAACATCTGTTTAAGGCCAAACATCTGTTTAAATCTGAACAGATATTTAACTTAATTAGATCTACTGTCTTCTCACACTGTTTTCCTCTACAAAACACTGTTGAACCTAACATGGGTTTCCATTAACTATTAACCAAAAGTCAAACAGATGTTCAAACCACTGTTTGTTCTTGTATTTCCATTAACTATTGACCAAAAGTCAAACAGATGTTCAAACCCTGGTTTTGACAACATGAAACACAACATCATCATGCCAAATACAGTCATATACATCCATCCATTATTCTGAATTCATAAACCCATAAATGCAGAAGAATGTCACATTTGCGATTAATAAAGCAAGTTTCTACTAATTGCAGTTACTATTAGCAAAAAGAAGCATGATATCATCTATATATAAAACATAAAGTGCTAATAACAGTGTTTTATCATGTTAGCTATACATAGCAGCAAAACATCAAGTTAATAATTTAAAAAAAAATATACAATTTCACTATCAAAAAATTCATAATTATAATATCTGATATCAGAACATACTTAAATGTCGTTGTTAAACTGAGGTAACTTGATTTAATATGATCTTCTGTTCCGAAGACACGTATGTGAAGTGCAACATATCACCAAATCTTAACTTATTCTCAGTCATAAACTTTCGCCAACCGTCCAACGCATAACGTGGCTTCAAATCATTTAACTCCGACTTAACATCATAAACCTCTACAACTCCAACCATGTTTTGAGCTTTCAAAGGATGAAGATCAACAGAAAGACCTGCTCGTCTGGCAACTTCAACAGGAAGATGCTACATGTATTGTGTGGAAAAAAAATAATAGTTAGACAAATAAACATAAATCATTAGTTTGTTATAAAAAACGGTATACCAGCCTATAGTCTCCTTTGCGATCAAAATGAAAGAACTCAGGGTCGAGAAGATGTCCAGAATGTTTTTTTGCAGTCTTTATAATCTTATTTCTACAGATAAGCTTTTTCTGAACATTGGCGGCTCTCTTCCCCTTGATGAAAAAGTAAACATATACATGTGAATTAAAGGAATGTTGAATATATGAACAGAAAAAACAGTTTATATAAGATATACTGATTAAGTGGCGAGTATAGATACCTTAACTTTGTGAGCAGATGAAGAACATCCAGTATGATCACTTGTGTCGACAGGTAAGGCAGCATTTCCCTTAGTCATATTCTTGACCGTCTCCTTTCTCTCAGAAGTAACTTTACCCTTCTTCTTAACCTGTTATCATACAGTGACTTTAATAACCATAGTAATATAACAATCTTTAACACGGTAAACTTACATCTTATGTTTTATTCAATCGTGAAGACATGCGTCTCTTCGACGTGCATTCGGCATTCGTTCGTAACTTCTTCTAAATAATACATTATTGGATAAATGTAACATCAGTAAACAGCATTACTAATAGTTGTAAAAACATTAAATTCTTATATGTGTTAAATTAAAAATAAATAATTTTAATAATTTAGTAAGTACCTGAGTAACAGTTCTTCCTTCACCTACAGACACAACTTCTTCATCCTCACAGATGTACTGGTCAACATTAATGAAATAATTAATATAATGCTAAAATAATTAAAACTTTTACTGCTAATGCTAAATACATACGTACCTTGAATGCATTCTCAACATAATCAGCCTTCGATATCTCAAGTACACTATCATCATCAGATTCAGCTTTCTTCGAAGAGCAAATCTCAATCTCATCTCTATATATAAACTACTACCTCAAAAACAACATCATCAATTCTGCTAAACACAAGCAAATCATCCTTAAGTATCCCAACATCCTTGCACAGTTCAGGCCATCCTCTAGCAAATACAAAGTTTGTATCAACCTTAGACACCTCAACATTCCAATAGGAACCCTTATAACAGATTTGAAATTTGCCACTTGGTGGGCTGTTTACATAAAACTGTTTAATGAAGCAGTCTTCGATTACCTGCATAAAATTAAAAATAATGAATACTATATGTGAAGTATGTAACTTATGAGAATAAGTGCTGACACGTTTAAGATGCAAAAGGATTGAAGTTAAGATCAATAGTCATACCGTAGAACCAAATCTTGCATAACGATTAAACGTGAAATAAGATTCACCACACATCCCATCAACAAAACATGAAAGTTCAAACCCAAAATCACCTAACGCTTTGAAAACCAACAAAGTATCCCTCGGCAGATTGAGATCTTTAACAACATTGTCCCAACCGTCAGTTATTATTGGTGTTGAATTTTCTGTTCTGACCTTCATAACCCATTTTTTACCAGACTCATGATAGATTCGCAACTTATTTTTTTTTGCCAACAATCTCCCCACTTTTGATTAGCAAAGGCTATAGGTACATCTTGTATATAATTTTTAAGTAGTGTAAGAAAATATAAACCATAACAACTGTTAAATATATATCTCAATAAAAATAAATTATGTATATAAAAACATTTCATACCAGTTTCAAAGATTCTGGGTTATCAAGAAACTTGACAAATGTAGTATACATGACAAAACCTGAATCAGTAAAGATGTTAAAACATTGAAATTAAAAAGTTGGCTTCGAAGATGAACATTAACTTTTTGTATTAACAGAGTATCTACTGAAATTAATCATAGAAACAGAGTATGAGTTAAAAATTTTCTGCAAATAATAATTATTTTAATATGTTATCAACAAATGATTCAAACACCTAACTAAACCCTTCTTGAATGTATAGCAACAAACTTAAAATCGTATTTTTAGCAAGATAGGATTTGATTTTTTTTTAATTAAAATCGGTTAAACAATATAAAGTATTACAATATGAATTTACATACCAGTTGTTGAAGAAAAAACAACAAAACCTCCAGTGATTCAAGTGTAGAAGACGGAGAATAAGAAAGTTGAAACCCTAGAAAATGACTGGGAAGAAGAGATTTTTGAAAGAAGTCAGATGATAGATGTTTGATGTGTAATAATGCTAAAGAAATAATGACATTTGTGTTTTCGTTTTCCCATATTTTCAACAAATGAAAAATATTTACACATAGACCCCTTATTGAATTTGTTATTTATATTTACAAACTTAATAAAAGATGTCTAACAAAATGTGTTTGGAAACCTCTGTTGGTCGTTGGAAACAGTGTAAGTCAAACAGTTGTTCGATAAACAGAAGTTATGACAACAGATGATAACTTTCAGCAGTTGTTTTATTTTTAGCTAACATCTGTCCACGTCAGAACCTCTGTTATCATAATGCATGACAGTCAGCAGTCAGCACTATAGTAAATGAACAGTCATTAGGAAAAATAGAAATTATGATAACAGAGGGTACCATTTAGCAGTGGATGTGTTTTTAGGCAAGCATAAGTTTCAAAAACAGTTGTTTTCAATCAGTGTAATTCAACAGTGGTAAGTCTAACATCTGCTATTAGCCCAACCACTGTTAGGAATGACTGAAATAATTAAAATGAAGATGCGACAACAAAGATTAATACTATTTAAATTTATGTCATTTAGTCAACAATGGTAAATCAAACAGTCGTTAGCATACACAGTTGTTTCATCATTAGCAGATTCTTCAAAAAACTACTATCAATGATCAAATTCTGAACATTTGTTTTATCTTTGCACTCATCTGTTCACCATCAAACCAACCCCTGATGCTATTAAACCTCTGTTGACTTACCAAGCAGATGTTCAGACATAATGCAACATCAACATAATCTGTTAACCATCTAACCAACCGTTGATACTATTAGACCTCTGTTGACTTACCAAACAGATGTTCAGACACAATACAACATCAACATTATCTCTTCGCCATCAAACCAACCCTTCATATTATTAAACTTCTGTTGACTTACCAATAATTAAACTAATTCAAACTAAAAAACTAAATAAATAAAACTAAAAGGCAACATAGATTCATAAGTTTAAAATTTATTCATTTATTCATGACATTAAAAGTCCAAAAATTACATCACATACTGAACAACATTAAAGTTCAAATCTAACAATAACAACAAGAATGAAGAAACTTTAGCTTCAACTCCATCGATTGCTGAACCTCTCGATGTATGTCCTTCAGCATCGCCATGAACTCCACGTCTCTATCACCGCACTCTATATTACTAACAACACAAAGCTCACGAACGGAAGTTGAAGGCATGCGCATAACATCTCTGGAAACCTGCTCTCTAGTGAGCAGGCCAACCTGCAATCCATCAAAACATCTCTTCAACTCTTGAAGAGTAGCCCTGTCTTCATACACCTCTTCCTCGATTTGCCTGACAAAACGCTGCTTGAAATCATCCGATTTTGCATCTGTGAATGAGGCCATATGAATAAACTATATAACTCGACTTTCCTGAAAGTATGATATCTTCTTAGGAAAACGTGATGAAAAAACAGGTGAAGTGATTATGAGTTTATATACTGAACTTTGTAATTATCAAAACGTGTAGATTTAATATATATAAACATAATCTGCTTCATTAAACAGTCTTTTAATGCAAAAACCTTTTCAAAACCCCAACTTTTATGGAAAATCCGTAAAATTAAATACCAAGAAACCCAAGGGATAAAATATCGAAATTCAAAGAACAAAAGCAGATTATGAAAATTACAATTAAACGATTCATTTTCCATGTAAACGCGTTTTTTAAACTCTATAAAAAACCGATGATTCGTTTTGATTCAAAACATCAACAACTCGTCCTACAAATCACTTTCTGTCAAAAATAGTTCCAAATCAGAAAACCTACAAAAAATCTACATGGAAAAGTTCAGTTTCTACCACTAGCCAGACACCACCGATCTTAAAACACAATTCTCGATGTGGTCACTCAAAGAACAAAGAACAAACCAAGAAGTAAACAGGAAAGTTGACATAATTAACAACACTAATAACAACAAAACCTGGAACAACATAGCATTGCTCGATGAAGTCCTCCACTCTCCTCCATCAGACTTCCAGAAGAATGCAGAAGAGTTTCTTACACAACTTCTAGAACAGGATCAGAAAATCTGCAACATGCTAACTGACCTGAAATTAAAAAGAGAGCATGAAATCACATGGAGAAAGGCTAGAGTCTACGAAATCTTAGCAAGTGTTAATCCTAGCGTGTAATACTTTATAAATATTTCATTCAAATTCAATATTTTTCTCTGTAGTAGTTCATTTTAATAATATAAACATGCATCTTAACAGTTAATAAAAAATAAGAAACAAACCTAAAATGCAAAGGTCTCTTCTCAACTGGTGTAGCACAACTGACCTTTTCACGATAGAAGATACATATCGTCGGCTGAAGTTGCAACTCTCCCATCAAAGAATGTAACATATGCAACTTTTCATGATGTTGCAACAATTATATTGCAACATCGACATTGAAAGGTTGATGTGTCATGGCCAACATCATTGATACGACGATGTTGGAACAATGATACCGGAACGATAACATGTAAACAGAATCATCAAACATTCGAACAAAATTGTGTAATCGGAGAATAGCGGCTAAATCACGAGAGTCGAGAAAGATGCATTTGAGAGAGAGAGAAAGACACGCTTGCAGATATCAGCGAGAGAGATTTGAATGTGCAGCCAGATAATTATGTCTTATTTATAGAATGGTTTGAATTTTGAATTTTGAATGTGGAGCCAGAATTTGAATTGGAGAAGATGTTGATTAGAGAGAGTAATTGATTGAAGAAGATGATATGTTATATATTTGGAGCCACTGTAATTTTGAATTTTTAATTTGGAGCCATAATATTGAATCGTTAGAGGTTTTAAAGTTTGAATTTTTAATCATCAGTGGTTTGGTTACAGTGGTTTCATTACATTCGTTTGAATGGGCAGACCTTTGAATGGGCAATGGTTTTGATTACAATGGCTTGAATGGACAGTGGTTCGTATGAGATTTTGAATGGGCAGACCTTTGGAATCAAAATATGGGCCAACTTTGAATTTTAAAGTCTTTTAATATTAGGCTTTATGATGTAATAATGAGATAAGAAAAGCCTTGTTGGACATGCTCTCAAGCTGACACATCAGCTTTTCTTATGTCACTTGGATTTCTCCTTTTATAAAAAGTATAGATAGATTTGTATTACATGGTGCTAGTAAAGTTGTATACACTACATACACCCAAACTTTAAAATTAATATTAGAGTAAACTGCAATTTTACCCCCTGTGGTTAGGGGTGATTGGCACCCTTACCCCCCCCCTTAACGAAATAATTGCAATTTTACCCCCCACTGTTCACTATTATGTCGCAACCTTACCCCATGGCCTCAAATTTGTTGACTAATCTGTTGACTATAACTTGAAATGACTATAATGCCCTTTCATATTACCCCCTGTCTTTTGTGCACTCTGTGATATTACCCCCTGCCACCACTGCCACCGCCGTTCACCACCACAACCACCACTGTCACCTCCAACCACCAAAAAACTGGATATCCCTTTCATATATAACACCACTACTGCCGTCACCGTCATCTTGTTGTATGATTTTCATGTTTTTGCATTGTATGTTTTAATCTCTGTTTGGAGGAGAATTGAATTGTTATCATGTTTTGTTCATTCTTACTAGTGAAATATGTGTACTTTGAAATTGTGATGTTCTGTTAATCTGATCATATTATTTTGAAATTGCATTTTTTTGAAAACTACTTCCAGTTCACATGGTTAATGATTAATGAACTTTCAAGAAATGTGCAATTTGGGTGCAGATTGCGTAGCAATTGTCATAATGAAAGCAGATATGGCCCAATTTAAGAAAGTTTATGTCATACCTCAGTCTGCACATTCCAAGAACATATCCTAAAAGCTTACAACTTTCTTTCGATCATTTTGTGTTTGATTTCCCCCAAGATCATCATCACCTTTATCACTAAAAACAATTAATGGATTCAAACATCGAGCAACAGATTCACTATCATCTTTCTTAACGACTATCAGAGATTATGATTATGATTATCACCGTTACCCAAAACCACTAACAGAAAACATCATCATTCTTATTGTTTTTAAACAACTAACAGAGTTCACATGAATCATTATCATCAAGCACAACTCTTAAAATGATAGCATTCTAACCTGGATTCCATGTCGTAATAGTGTGTGTGCTGAATAAAAGAAATGGAGTTCCGAGTTGAGGAGATGTGAGCTTCCGTCAAGCAATCAGAGTGAACCGCCTTCGAAATGGTCGGAGTGGGATGAGGTTGCCAGAGATTTGATCGGAGAAGTGAGGGAATAGCCTGAGGTGTTGCATGGTTTTTAGAGAGAGAATGGTTAGAAAGAGAGAGAGAGGATAAGAGAATGTTTCTAGGGATTTTGATTTCCCCCAAAATCCTACACACTCTGTGAGATTTCACATATAAAACTTGTGAGGATTTTCATCCAAGAAGTCTGATGTGCGTGAAGTGTGCTATATTTTTTATGTATATTTTAAGCCCTTTTTACACTTTTAGCCAAGTTTTAAATTTACAAAACACGATATTTACTAACACTAAACACACATATGGGCAAGTGCACCCATCGTGGACGTAGTATAGTGTTGGTAAGATACCGAGGTCGTCCAAGGACACAAGAGCTTTTAGTACCGGTTTATCCTCAACGTCTAACCAAATCAAAATGTTAGAAAAGATTTTTAAACTAAGAAAATAAAACTAACTAAATGCTTAAAAATAAAAATAAAAATAAAAACAGATAGACAAGATGAATCACTTGGATCCGACTCGTGTATTAGTATAACCTTTGATTATTTTCGCACTTTTGCACTTGTTTAAGAGATTATCTTAGTTATTGTAGTAGGCCCCTCTTTTGAAGGCGACGTTACCCTCAACCCAGTAGTTTGAGTCAGCAAGGATACAATCCTAAAGGGTCGGATTATTGAAAGATAATGAATTAAGTTATTAATGCAAATTATGGTAGGCCCCTCTTTTGGAGGTGACGTTACCCTCGACTAAGTAGTCTGAGTCAGCAGGGATACAGTCCTAAATAGCCGGGTTATAGTATTAATAGTAGTTAACTTATGAGGGGGTCAAAGAGTTTGGATCCCCGCCATCCAATACCTTTGGGTATTGAAGGAGATCCTACTAAATTTGACCCAGGTCCCTTGCAGGACCTCTAAACGCTGAACAAGGGCAAGACCCTTACCAAACCGTTCCCTTAACCCCCGACCAGGTAGCTAACATACCTCCATAAAGGCCGTGGAGATATGAATGGTGAAAATATTTTATTTTATGTAGACAGTAAAATAATGCCAAGACACCACGGACAAACGATAAGGAAAAGTCACCTTCAACATAAGCAACTAGTTATTAAAGTCATTAATACAAAACCAAATAAAAAGTGCAAAATATGAAAAATAAAAAGTATTATACTAAACACTTGTCTTCACCAAGTGATGTAAGAGACTTAGGCAAACATGGCCTTGATTGTCAAGAACTCTTACGATCAATCTTGGATCCCGAGACGACTCACACACTCTATGATGGACAATGGATGATGGTGGTGGATGATGGTGTTGTGATGGTGGTGGGTGGTGGATGAAGTGTGAGAGAGGTGGTGTGCCAAGGGATGAGTTGCAATGAAGCCAAGCACTCCTATTTATAGGCTGAACAGAAGCCTGGGCACGGCCCCGTGCCCGTCTGACAATCTCTCTCCTCATTAATTGTAATTCGCAATTACAATTAATGCGCCTGCAGTACTTTCGTCACGCCCCCGTGTTCACTGGGCACGGCCCCGTGGTGGGCAATAGAAGCTTCTATAGGTTTGTCTTATCTGCTGCTTCTTGGGCACGACCCCGTGTTGGCTGAGCACGGGGCGTGTTCAGTCTTCTGCCTTCTCTGTTTTGCTTGGGAGGATGTTGTCGAGGGGTCGGGCTATCCACTTATGTTCCTTTTCTTGTATTTATGTTAGATTTAGATGTCTTTTTGCTTCTTTTGTTAATTTGAGCTCATTTAATCCTGAAAATACAAAAGGAAGACAAAAACACTCTTTTTCCAACATTAGTACTTGAAAAGGGTTAGTTTTATGCCTTATTTGATGTAATTTATATGTTGCATTTTACACACATCAAATATCCCCACACTTGAATTTTTGCTTGTCCTCAAGCAAAACTCTTTAATATGTGGCTTACACTCCCAAATGGAATGGGTAGAAGAGAAGGTTTTTGGCTTGTCATAGAGTGTCGGGAATCCAAGATCTTTATTGGGTTTTATTTTTATTTATCTACAATCCTATTTGTTATGATTTATTTAGAACGTTTCATAAGAGAAATTACTTATTTGGGCATAACATGCCTTTTTAAATTTCCATTTATATACGAGTTCACATACCTCACGGGAGAAATCACTCACACTCGGCCGAAGGTGTATTTTTAGTGAATCACTCGAGAGCGGCATGGAACTTATTCCTACCATAGGCTTGCCAAGCAATCAATCCTCCTCTTTTTTAACTTGTTACCTTTGTAAATATCAAGAGGACTTTTTGGGTAAAGGCTTGGGCTAAAGGTGGATGGTTGGGTTAGTCATTAGTAGAAAGGGGCGAAAATCGTAAAAAGCGTCGGTTTTCGTAAAACATTTTGTTTTAGTGACTTTTTATTCTTAATGAAGTATTTCTTCAAACAAGCTTTTGAGGAGCTTTGTTTGTTTATTTCTAACTTCATTGTAAGAGGATTTTTTTTTTGGTCACATGAAAACCGAACTTGTTACTAAAATAAAGGGTAAAAATTAAAAAAAAAAAAAAAGGTTTTTGGTGGGTAAAAAGGGTTTTGGGTTAAGAAATGAAAAGGTTTAGGCTCAAAGGGGTTAACTAGGGGGAGTTTTTGGGTAGGTGAAAAGAAAAATAAAAATAACGGTTTTGAAAGAAAAAGGGTTAGTCCTAATGCCTCCATCATTTACTTACTTGGGTTTAAGTTGGTAAGGACCGGGAATGAATTGTCGTGGCAAGTTCTAGAGTCGTAAGAACCAAGCGGCTATTCACACAAGAAACGAAAAATGAGCATTTAGCGTAAAGATGTATATTTATATGCTCAATAAAGGCTCAAAACTCACTTTTGTAGGAATGGGTTTTTCTATGTGATCAAGTATATATAATCGAATTTTAACTAAGCTTGCCATGTCGTTTCATAGTTTTCTTATGTTGGTTCTTTTTATCACGACGCTATCGGTTGTAAATTTGTAAAAATATAACCTTATTGGTCTTAGAATTCCCAACTTAAACTTTAGACAAGTAAAAAAAAATGAATTTTTTTTTTTTTTGAAAAAAAATGGGGTGATTAGCGGTTCCAATAGAGTTTTGTGTAAGGCTTGTTATTAGGACTTGCAAAATTCAAGGTTTTAGCATCCCCCCACACTTAAATTACACATTGTCCTCAATGTGTCCCAAAAATAAATTTTTAGGTTGATTGAATGTGTAACATGGTGTTAAAAGCAAAAATTTATGTTACTGGCAGTCTAGACACGGCCCCGTGTTCAGGCGCCAGTAACGATAATTAAAGAAAAGAAACAGAAGCCTGGACACGAGGGCGTGTCCGGTGAGCACGGCCCGTGTCCAGTTACCTGAACTGGGCATTTTTCTGCAGGGTGTTCAGCACGGGGCCGTGTTGGCTGGGCACGGCCCGTGCTGAACCTACTGTAATGGAGAAATTGTTATCGGGTGGCCTTGTTCTTGTGCATGGGGCCATGTTTCTCGTTTCCCTTATCATCCTTTACCACCATGAGTGTGTTTTATTTATTATGAACCATTCAAACCTTAAAACCATTATTCCATTGAGACCATAGAGAGATCTTACATAGTCCTAAATTTATATTAAGCTAGATAAGAAAACACAAGAAGCATTAAACCATGGAGTTCTAGCCTACACGTTATTTTAATTTAGCAAAATTTCCAAGAAGCTAGTAGTCTTGGTTAGATATGGCCTTATAGAACTCCTTCTTCCGGGTGTGGCTCTCCTCACATGTCGGCGAGCCACTCCTCCACCTCCCTTGGAAGGAGAAAAGGGGGCTCATTAGCGTTAGTTTGAGGAGTTGTGATTTCCACCGGGATCTCTTGTTGATGCTCCATGGGAGGTTCCGCCGGAATGTCGTCCCACCCGGTAGGGTTGTTAACTTCGAGCGCCAGGTTCCAATCCTGTTGAGGGAGGACCGGTTCCATCGGGGGTGTTACAAGAATATTTAACCTCTGGTACAAGAGGTTAATCTCTTGGAAGCTACTCTCAAGTCCCACCGTAAGATCGTTAATACGGTCGATTAGGACCTCCTCTACTGACGTCATTTCATCGAGAGCCTCCCTTAATGCTATGATATAGTGCATAAGTGTAGCTTCAATGGAGGGCCTCCTTCCTCTTCGGCTGTTTGATGAATGCACGGAAGATGTTTCGCTGTTTTCACTTGACATTCTACGAAAAATAAACTGAAAATAGTTTATTTGCTGGAACAGTAGACCGGACACGGCCCCGTGCTCATTGAGCACGGCCCCGTGTTCATCTTTCTGCAGAGTTTTTGAGCAAGGAAACTTGAAGTTTTAAGTTATTTTCTGAACTTGTGGGGTCTTTTTAAACATTAGTAACTTAAAACAATGTTATACAACATATTTTTGCTAAGATTCCTTGAACAAAACTCAACAATCCCTACCACAAAGCTTGAAAATTCAAACTTTAATGGAGGTTCTTGGAGAAAGATGAAGAAGAAGGAAATGGTTAACAGAGGAAAGGACAAGACGGGTTGTTGGAACCTTCTTTTAGAACATACCTAGGATAGTTGAGAGAAGATTCCTTCAAATCTCTGTCCCAAGATGGTCCAAATGTGCAGAATTCTTGGCTTCATTTATAGAAAACGACAGCAGCCTAGACACGGCCCCGTGTCCAGTGGGCACGGCCCCGTGTTCAGATAGAGTTCTGACACAGTTTGTCTGTATTCTGAAGTAAGGGTCAGAAGGGAATCTTTTGGTGAACACGGGGGCGTGTTGGCCGGACACGGCCCCGTGTCGAGAGGCTGGTTATGAAGTTTGTCTAGTCTTTTTAAGGAACTTTATTGTATCGGGTGGTTCCTGACTGGTTGGAACAACCCCAAAGTGCCTAAGATACCTTAATTGTCCTAGACTAAGGCGAGAACGCAAGAGGTTGTCGGTGAGGGTAATTCCTATTTTTATTCTAGGTGGACAAGTCCAACCCTTTCCCGGGCTCTTGTTAAAGAAGGTATATGCCGAATCTCTCAGGTCTATGTATGCACCGAACGAAGTCGATGGAGAGTCCTTCACGGCACAATCGGCACAGGGACGACTATCGTCCAAGCCTTCGCTAGGTATGAAGGTATTTTTGGGAGCAACGAGGTTGTTGGAATGCGATCCCAACATTTCTTCATCGTCATCGTCTTGGGGTGGATCAAGGAAATCCTTCCTAAGCTCTTTAGACCAATTTAAAATTAGATCTTCTAGTTGAAATAACTCGTCAAGGAGCATTTCTCCTAGAATATCTGGCTGGGCGCATTCGAGGGAGAGATAGTGATTATTTTTACTTTCGCCCCTCTTAAGGTTGTAGGGAGACGGTGGGTCTCTGTAGTGGGGCCTATAATTTAGAAAGTAACATTCTAATTCTTTATGTTCGCCTCCACATAATTGACACCGCGTACCATAAGAGTGCCGAAAGTAAAAAGAATTACCATCACTGATGTTTGTGTCAGAAATTACCAACCGCCGGGATCTAACGGTTCTGTTTTCAGTAAGTGAATCTTGGGCACGGGGGCGTGTTGAGTGAGCACAACCCCGTGTTCAGCTTACTGTCTGACTTAAAACAAGATTGCCAGTTCCAATGATTGAGCACGGGGGCGTGTTCAGCGGGCACGGCCCGTGCTGAGCTCTGCAGAAGCTGAAAAACTAAGAAAATCCTAAAAAATTAAAAAGAAAAATAAAAAAATGATTAGGCCGTTGATTCCTAACTTTCTTAAAATCCTTGTGTCCCCGGCAACGGCGCCAAAAACTTGATGTGCGTGAAGTGTGTTATATTTTTTATGTATATTTTAAGCCCTTTTTGCACTTTTAGCCAAGGTTTAAATTTATAAAACACGATATTTACTAACATTAAACACACATATGGGCAAGTGCACCCATCGTGGATGTAGTATAGTGTTGGTAAGATACTGAGGTCGTCGAAGGACACAAGAGCTTTTAGTACCGGTTTATCCTCAACGTCTAACCAAATCAAAATGATAGAAAAGATTTTAAACTAAGAAAATAAAACTAACTAAATGCTGAAAAATAAAAATAAAAACAGATAGACAAGATGAATCACTTGGATCCGACTCGTGTATTAGTATAACCTTTGATTATTTTCGCACTTTTGCACTTGTTTAAGAGATTATCTTAGTTATTGTAGTAGGCCCCTCTTTTGAAGGCGACGTTACCCTCAACCCAGTAGTTTGAGTCAGCAAGGATACAATCCTAAAGGGTCGGATTATTGAAAGATAATGAATTAAGTTATTAATGCAAATTATGGTAGGCCCCTCTTTTGGAGGTGACGTTACCCTCGACTAAGTAGTCTGAGTCAGCAGGGATACAGTCCTAAATAGCCGGGTTATAGTATTAATAGTAGTTAACTTATGAGGGGGTCAAAGAGTTTGGATCCCCGCCATCCAATACCTTTGGGTATTGAAGGAGATCCTACTAAATTTGACCCAGGTCCCTTGCAGGACCTCTAAACGCTGAACAAGGGCAAGACCGTTACCAAACCGTTCCCTTAACCCCCGACCAGGTAGCTAACATACCTCCATATAGACCGTGGAGATATGAATGGTGAAAATATTTTATTTTATGTAGACAGTAAAATAATGCCAAGACACCACGGACAAACGATAAGGAAAAGTCACCTTTAACATAAGCAACTAGTTATTAAAGTCATTAATACAAAACCAAATAAAAAGTGCAAAATATTAAAAATAAAAAGTATTATACTAAACACTTGTCTTCACCAATTGATGTAAGAGACTTAGGCAAACATGGCCTTGATTGTCAAGAACTCTTACGATCAATCTTGGATCCCGAGACGACTCACACACTCTATGATGGACAATGGATGATGGTGGTGGATGATGGTGTTGTGATGGTGGTGGGTGGTGGATGAAGTGTGAGAGAGGTGGTGTGCCAAGGGATGAGTTGCAATGAAGCCAAGCACTCCTATTTATAGGCTGAACAGAAGCCTGGGCACGGCCCCGTGTCCACTGGACACGGCCCCGTGCCCGTCTGACAATCTCTCTCCTCATTAATTGTAATTTGCAATTACAATTAATGCGCCTGCAGTACTTTCGCCACGCCCCCGTGTTCACTGGGCACGGCCCCGTGGTGGGCAATAGAAGCTTCTATAGGTTTGTCTTATCTGCTGCTTCTTGGGCACAGCCCCGTGCTGGCTGAGCACGGGGCGTGTTCACTCTTCTGCCTTCTCTGTTTTGCTTGGGAGGATGCTGTCGAGGGGTCGGGCAATCCACTTATGTTCCTTTTCTTGTATTTATGTTAGATTTAGCTGTCTTTTTGCTTCTTTTGTTAATTTGAGCTCATTTAATCCTGAAAATACAAAAGGAAGACAAAAACACTCTTTTTCCAACATTAGTACTTGAAAAGGGTTAGTTTTATGCCTTATTTGATGTAATTTATATGTTGCATTTTACACACATCAAAGTCCAATTTCAACACAACTTTCTGCAAAAAGATTGAGGATTTAAACAAAAGATTAAAAACCCATGTGAGATTTCACATATAAAACTTGTGGGTTGTAAAAGTTGGTGTAGATTTTGATACCTTCATCTTCTTTTTTGTCTTGAATTTGCAGAGATGTGTCTGAGAATCCAAGAAAAAGGATGCAGGCTTTTAAGTGGTGGTTGTGGTGGTGAATGGCGGTGGCAGTGGTGGTTATGGTGGTGAATGGCGGTGGCAGTGGTGGTTGAGGGTGGTGGCTGGAGGTGGCAGTGATGGTTGTGGTGGTGAATGGCAGTGGGAGTGGTGGCAGGGGGTAATATTAGAGAGTAGTACACAGGGGGTAATATGAAAGGGCATTATAGTCATTTCATGTTATAGTCAACAGATTAGTCAATAAATTTGACGTCGGGGGATAAGGTTGCGACATAACAGTGAAAAGTGGGGGGTAAAATTGCAATTATTTCCTTAGGGGGTAGACATACCAATCACCCCTAACCACAGGGGGTAAAATTGCAGTTTACCCTTAATATTACTATTATTAGAAAAAGATTTCCAGTTATGTTTTTTATGAATTTGAGAGCCGTTTTGGATCGGTCATGACACCTATAAATCTGAAAAATAGTAAAAAAAACTGATCAACTGTAATTGCTGATCTCTCTCTCTCTCTCTCAAAAAGCTGCTATCTTTCTCTCTCTACTCGTCAATGGTGAATCATTACTGTTGCTGACCTTTGTCTTCAAAAGCTGAGTAAATCTACACATACAACCCTCCTCAACTCCCTGGGTAATCGCTGTTTAATCATGTTTCTAAGTGTTTCAAATTGAGCTAAAAAAGCTATCTTTTAGCTTACACTGAGTGACTGTTGTTTCATCATTAACTCATTGTATCAACTGATTACATATTTTGTTAGGTTTGTGTCAGATCCGTTCAAATTTAATGTAAAAAAAAAAAGCAAATTTTGAAGACAATTGTAATGTTTTGTATGTTGGTTTGTTGTTGTGATTTGATTATTTGATGTTTTGATGATTGTAGGTTGATCTGAAGATAATCTTGCTGGAATTCTGTTAATTCTGTTGAATAGTTGAAAAAAAATCTCTGATCTACTTTAGCTACAGTTGTTGCACATTTGCACTTGTTTCTTTTTGTGATTTGAGTTTGATGCCATGATGTTGTGATTGGTAGTTAACTTGTATGTTATGAACTTATGATAAGTTTCTGCTTTATTAAGTTTGTAAAATTATAACAAAATGGATGTGAGAATCCCATGGTGGTTATATAAGCTGCAAATATTTTCGGGCCATAGACCGCCGCGCAATTGGTTACTTCTATGTGTTGTTAGTGTTTTTGTGCTTGTCGCGTTGTTAAGTTCGTCTTCTTCTGGTCCGTTCAACACGCGTACCACTAGTGTAGCACCTGAAGTGTATACAAACAATAGAAGATTAAAGGAGCATACGGCAAGTGATTATATCGAGCTAAAAAGTTTTTCGCCTGGAAATAATGATATGAAGGGATTTAGGTTTTGTGGAAAGGAAAGGGAGGACTACGTTCCTTGCTATAATGTGTCTGCAAATCTGTTAGCTGGGTATAAAGACGGTGAGGAGTTTGACCGGCATTGTGAAGTGTCACAAGACCAACCACACTGTTTGGTTCGTCCGCCAAGGGATTATAAAACGCCCTTGAGTTGGCCGGTTGGGAGAGATGTGATATGGAATGCAAATGTGAAGATATCTAAAGATCCGTTTCTTTCTTCTGGAAGCATGACAAAAAGGTAATTCTAGAAATTTAAATTTTGATTAAAATGAATTATCGTTCACGTATTTTGGTTAATCTTCTTTAGGTTAATGCTGCTGGAAGAGAACCAAATTTCTTTCCACTCGGATGACGAGTTGATCTTTGATGGTGTCAAAGATCATTCGCGCCAAGTTAAGATCAATAGTCATACCGTAGAACCAAATCTTGCATAATGATTAAATGTGAAATAAGATTCACCACACATCCCATCAACAAAACATGAAAGTTCAAACCCAAAATCACCTAACGCTTTGAAAACCAACAAAGTATCCCTCGGCAGATTGAGATCTTTAACAACATTGTCCCAACCACCAGTTATTATTGGTGTTGAATTTTCTGTTCTGACCTTCATAACCCATTTTTGCTAGACTCATGATAGATTCGCAACTTATTTTTTTGCCAACAATCTCCCCACTTTTGATTAGCAAAGGCTATAGGTACATCCTGTATATAATTTTAAGTAGTGTAAGAAAATATAAACCATAACAACTGTTAAATATATATCTCAATAAAAATAAATTATGTATATAAAAACATTTCATACCAGTTTCAAAGATTCTGGGTTATCAAGAAACTTGACAAATGTAGTATACATGACAAAACCTGAATCAGTAAAGATGTTAAAACATTGAAATTAAAAAGTTGGCTTCGAAGATGAACATTAACTTTTTGTATTAACAGAGTATCTACTGAAATTAATCATAGAAACAGAGTATGAGTTAAAAATTTTCTGCAAATAATAACTATTTTAATATGTTATCAACAAACGATTCAAACACCTAACTAAACCCTTCTTGAATGTATAGCAATAAACTTAAAATCGTATTTGTAGCAAGATAGGATTTGAATTTTTTTTTTTTTGAATTAAAATCGGTTAAACAATATAAAGTATTACATTATGAATTTACATACCAGTTGTTGAAGAAAAAACAACAAAACCTCCAGTGATTCAAGTGTAGAAGACGGAGAATAAGAAAGTTGAAACCCTAGAAAATGACTGGGAAGAAGAGATTTTTGAAAGAAGTCAGATGATAGATGTTTGATGTGTAATAATGCTAAAGAAATAATGACAGTTGTGTTTTCGTTTTCCCATATTTTCAACAAATGAAAAATATTTACACATAGACCCCTTATTGAATTTGTTATTTATATTTACAAACTTAATAAAAGATGTCTAACAAAATGTGTTTGGAAACCTCTGTTGGTCATTGGAAATAGTGTAAGTCAAACAGTTGTTAGATAAACAGAAGTTATGACAACAGATGATAATTTTCAGCAGTTGTTTTATTTTTAGCTAACATCTGTCCATGCCAGAACCTTTCTTATCATAATGCATGACAGTCAGCAGTCAGCACTATAGTAAATGAACAGTCATTAGGAAAAACAGAAATTATGATAACAGAGGGTACCATTTAGCAGTGGATGTGTTTTTAGGCAAGCATAAGTTTCAAAAACAGTTGTTTTCAATCAGTGTAATTCAACAGTGGTAAGTCTAACATCTGCTATTAGCCCAACCACTGTTAGGAATGACTGAAATAATTAAAATGAAGATGCGACAACAAAGATTAATACTATTTAAATTTATGTCATTTAGTCAACAGTGGTAAACCAAACACTCGTTAGCATACACAGTTGTTTCATCATCAGCAGATTCTTCAAAAAACTACTATCAATGATCAAATTCTGAACATTTGTTTTATCTTTGCACTCATCTGTTCACCATCAAACCAACCCCTGATGCTATTAAACCTCTGTTGACTTACCAAGCAGATGTTCAGACAGAATTCAACATCAACATAATCCGTTAACCATCAAACCCACCGTTGATACTATTAGACCTCTGTTGACTTACCAAACAGATGTTCAGACACAATACAACATCAACATTATCTCTTCGCCATCAAACCAAACCTTCATATTATTAAACTTCTGTTGACTTACCAATAATTAAACTAATTCAAACTAAAAAACTAAATAAATAAAACTAAAAGGCAATATAGATTATTAAGTTTAAAATTTATTCATTTATTCATGACATTAAAAGTCCAAAAATTACATCACATACTGAACAACATTAAAGTTCAAATCTAACAATTACAACAAGAATGAAGAAACTTTAGCTTCAACTCCATCGATTGCTGAACTTCTCAATGTATGTCCTTCAGCATCGCCATGAACTCCACGTCTCTATCACCGCACTCTATATTACTAACAACACAAAGCTCACGAACGGAAGTTGAAGGCATGCGCATAAGATCTCTGGAAACCTGCTCTCTAGTGAGCAGGCCAACCTGCAATCCACCAAAACATCTCTTCAACTCTTGAAGAGTAGCCCTGTCTTCATACACATGTTCCTCGATTTGCCAGACAAAACGCTGCTTGAAATCATCCGATTTTGCATCTGTGAATGAGGCCATTTGAATAAACTATATAACTCGACTTTCCTGAAAGTATGGTATCTTCTTGGGAAAACGTGATGAAAAAACAGGTGAAGTGATTATGAGTTTATATACTGAACTTTGTAATTATGAAAACGTGTAGATTTAACATATATATATATATATATATAAACATAATCTGCTTCATTAAACAGTCTTTTAATGCAAAAACCTTTTCAAAACCCCAACTTTTATGGAAAATCCGTAAAATTAAATACCAAGAAACCCAAGGGATAAAATATCGAAATTCAAAGAACAAAAGCAGATTATGAAAATTACAATTAAACGGTTCATTTTCCATGTAAACGCGTTTTTTAAACTCTACAAAAAACCGATGATTCGTTTTGATTCAAAACATCAACAACTCGTCCTACAAATCACTTTCTGTAAAAAGTAGTTCCAAATCAGAAAACCTACAAAAAATCTACATGGCGAAGTTTAGTTTCTACCACTGGTCAGACACCAGCGTTCTTAAAACACAATTCTCGATGTGGTCACTCAAAGAACAAAGAACAAACCAAGAAGTAAACAGGAAAGTCGACATAATCAACAACACTAATAACAACAAAACCTGAAACAGCATAGCATTGCTCGATGAAGTCCTCCACTCTCCTCCATCAGACTTCCAGAAGAATGCAGAAGAGTTTCTTACACAACTTCTAGAACAGGATCAGAAAATCTGCAACATGCTAACTGATCTGAAATTAAAAAGAGAGCATGAAATCACATGGAGAAAGGCTAGAGTCTACGAAATCTTAGCAAGTGTTAATCCTAGCGTGTAATACTTTATAAATATTTCATTCAAATTCAATATTTTTCTCTGTAGTAGTTCATTTTAATAATATAAACATGCATCTTAACAGTTAATAAAAAATAAGAAACAAACCTAAAGTGCAAAGGTCTCTTCTCAACTGGTGTAGCACAACTGACCTTTTCACGATAGAAGATACATATCGTCGGTTGAAGTTGCAACTCTCCCATCAAAGAATGTAACACATGCAACTTTTCATGATGTTGCAACAATTATATTGCAACATCGACATTGAAAGGTTGATGTGTGATGGCCAACATCATTGATACGACCATGTTGGAACAATGATACCGGAACGATAACATGTAAACAGAATCATCAAACATTCGAACAAAATTGTGTAATCGGAGAATAACGGCTAAATCACGAGAGTCGAGAAAGATGCATTTGAGAGAAAGAGACACGCTTGCAGATATCAGCGAGAGAGATTTGAATGTGCGGCCAGATAATTATGTCTTATTTATAGAATGGTTTGAATTTTGAATGTGGAGCCAGAATTTGAATTGGAGAAGATGTTGATTAGAGAGAGTAATTGATTGAAGAAGATGATATGTTATATATCTGGAGCCACTGTAATTTTGAATTTTGAATTTGGAGCCATAATATTGAATCGTCAGAGGTTTTGAAGTTTAACTTTTTAATCATCAGTAGTGGTTTGGTTACAGTGGTTTGATTACATTCGTTTGAATGGGCAGACCTTTGAATGGCCAATGGTTTTGGTTACATTGGCTTGAATGGACAGTGGTTCGTATGAGATTTTGAATGGGCAGACCTTTGGAATCTAAATGTGGGCCAACTTTGAATTTTAAAGTCTTTTAATATTAGGCTTTATAATGTAATAATGAGATAAGAAAAAACCTTATTAGACATGCTCTCAAGTTGACACATTTATGTGACTTGAATTTCTCCTTTTATAAAAGGTATAGATAGATTTGTATTACATGGTGCTAGTAAAGTTGTATACACTACATACACCCAAACTTTAAAATTAACATTATTATTATTATAAAAAGATTTCCAGCCTTTTATGTTTTTTTATGAATTTGAGAGCCGTTTTGGATCGGTCATGACACCTATAAATCTGAAAAATAGTAAAAAACTGATCAACTGTAATTGCTGATCTCTCTCTCTCTCTCTCTCTCTCTCTCTCTCTCTCTCTCTCAAAAAGCTGCTATCTTTCTCTCTCTACTCGTCAATGGTGAATCATTACTGTTGCTGACCTTTGTCTTCAAAAGCTGAGTAAATCTACACATACAACCCTCCTCAACTCCCTGGGTAATCGCTGTTTAATCATGTTTCTAAGTGTTTAAAATTGAGCTAAAAAAAACTATCTTTTAGCTTACACTGAGTGACTGTTGTTTCATCATTAACTCATTGTATTAACTGATTACATATTTTGTTAGGTTTGTGTCAGATCCGTTGAAATTTAATGTAAAAAGAGCAAATTTTGAAGACAATTGTAATGTTTTGTATGTTGGTTTGTTGTTGTGATTTGAGTATTTGATGCTTTGATGATTGCAGGTTGATCTGAAGATAATCTTGCTGGAATTCTGTTAATTCTGTTGAATAGTTGAAAAAAAAAAATCTCTGATCTACTTTAGCTACAGTTATTGCACATTTGCACTTGTTTCTTTTTGTGATTTGAATTTGATGTTGTGATTGGTAGTTAACTTGTATGTTATGAACTTATGATAAGTTTCTGCTTTATTAAGTTTGTAAAATTGTAACAAAATGGATGTGAGAATCCCCTGGTGGTTATATAAGCTGCAAATATTTTCGGGCCATAGACCGCCGCGCAATTGGTTACTTCTATGTGTTGTTAGTGTTTTTGTGCTTGTCGCGTTGTTAAGTTCGTCTTCTTCTGGTCCGTTCAACACGCAAACGACTAGCGTAACACGTGAAGTGTATACAAACTATAGAAGATTAAAGGAGCATACGGCAAGTGATTATATCGAGTTAAAAAGTTTTTCGTCTGGAAATAATGATTTGAAGGGATTTAGGTTTTGTGGAAAGGAAAGGGAGGACTATGTTCCTTGCTATAATGTGTCTGCGAACGTGTTAGCTGGGTATAAAGACGGTGAGGAGTTTGACCGGCATTGTGAAGTGTTACAAGACCAACCGTACTGTTTGGTTCGTCCGCCAAGGGATTATAAAACGCCCTTGAGTTGGCCGGTTGGGAGAGATGTGATATGGAATGCAAATGTGAAGATATCTAAGGATCAGTTTCTTTCTTCTGGAAGCATGACAAAAAGGTAATTCTAGAAATTTAAATTTTGATTAAAATGAATTATCGTTCACGTAATTTGGTTAATCTTCTTTAGGTTAATGCTGCTGGAAGAGAACCAAATTTCTTTCCACTCGGATGACGAGTTGATCTTTGATGGTGTCAAAGATCATTCGCGCCAAGTTGCAGAGATGATAGGATTAGGAAGTGATGCAGAATTTTGGCAAGCTGGTGTAAGTTATATAAATTTATCTAAGGATATTTATAGTTATTATTTCGTTTTTTAATTGATTACGCTTTTTAAACAGGTGCGCACGGTGCTTGATATTGGTTGTGGTTTTGGCAGCTTTGGGGCGCATTTGCTATCTTTGAAACTAATGGCTGTATGTATGGCTGCGTATGAGTTAACCGGTAGTCAAGTTCAGTTATCTCTTGAAAGAGGCCTTCCAGCAATTATTGGCAACTTCATTTCAAGAAAACTTCCATTTCCATCGTTGTCATACGATATGATTCATTGTGCACAATGTGGTGTTTCATGGGACCAAAAAGGTAGTTGTTTTTGTATATAGTTAACTTTCTCGATTTGGGTAAAACCGTAAGTAATACTAATCCCTTTACGATATTGGTTTTGTGAATCAGATGGAATGTTTCTTATTGAAGTTAACCGGATACTAAAGCCAGGCGGCTACTTTGTATTACATGGGACTTCAATAAGCACCGAAAAAGGAAGATTGATTGAAGAATTAAAGCACAAAATTTGTTGGACTTTGATTGGTCGACAAGAAGAAACGTTCGTCTGGCAGAAAACTATTGATCCCCAATGCTACTTATCTAGGTGAGACTAGTATATAACCATTAACCACCTTTGCTGTTTATTCAAACATAAATTTCACATTTAATATCCTTTAAAACGAAACGTATTGAAATTTATTCGGTTTTGATTCTAGCACACAGGGTGTCATTCCTGTTTGTAGAGAAGAACAAGAGGATACTCACTCGTATTATCAGCCACTTGCATCATGTGTAGCTGTGACAGCCAGCGAACGTTGGGTTCCCGTTCAGAACAAATCTTCTGATTCCCATATTACCCCTGCTGAGCTGGAAATTCATGGAAAGTATCGTTGTTACGCAGCTTAAATTCATTTTAATCTGAGCACAAGCTGACTCTGGTCCATTATTTTCTGCAGGAGTTCAGCAGGATGAATTCTATGAAGACTTTGAATCTTCAAAATCGGCTTTAAGAAATTACTGGTCGTTACTTACACCGTTGATTTTTTCTGATCACCCAAAAAGACCCGGGGATGAAGATCCGTTACCTCCGTATAATATGATAAGAAATGTAATGGACATGAATGCGCGTTTTGGGGGATTGAATTCGGCGTTTTTGGAAGCAGGAAAATCAGCATGGGTGATGAATGTAGTGCCGTTTAAGGCTCGTAACACGATCCCTCTTATACTTGATCAAGGTTTTATTGGTGTTCTGCATGACTGGTAAGGAATTAATTTAATTCCATTTGATAAAAATTTTACCAAAAAGGGAAATGTTGCATATCTTTTACAAAACTTTTTATATAAATATTTTTATATAATTTTCATACTTTGCCAAATTCCAAACTGGACTATATATTCCTTCTGTTTTAATAATCATAGATGTAAAGGACTAAAAGCATGTGACACTCTGTTTTAAGGCCAAAAAACAAAACAAAACAAATAAAAATAATCACAATGGCATGTGAGTCTCTGCAAAACTTTCCTACTCTTGATGTGCTGGATATGATTTACTTACAGGTGAAAATGTTTTTTGTTACTTCAACATCAATGAAACATGATATGTTTGGTGATAACTTTTTGTGTTTGCCATTTTTGGCATATTTCAACCAACAAACTTTAAACATAAGTTTCATATTTGTTTCCTTTACATGTATTTAAACATAGGTGTGAACCATTTCCCACTTATCCAAGGACATATGACATGTTACATGCCAATGGGCTCCTCTCACACCTTATATCAGAGGGATGCAGCATCACAAACTTACTTCTAGAAATGGACCGTATTCTACGCCCCGAGGTACATTATATATTCGTCAAAACATACATACGTTATACGATTATCAAGTAGCCGTATTGGCATCTAATTGGATTCTTTTTTCTTCAGGGATGGGTTGTTCTTTCGGATAAACTAGGGCCCATAGAAGACGCGCGTGTGATTACCACACAAATACGATGGGAGGCAAGGGTAATCGATCTTGAAAATGATAGCGACCAAAGGTTACTGGTTTGCCAAAAACCATTTGTAAGAAAATGATTACTACAAAAGTTTAAACTTCACCTGGACCATTCTTCTGTATAGAATCCAATGATGTGTTACACAGGCTCAAGTTGGTATCTTGAGATTGAAAAACAGAAGCAATTGTAAGCAGTAGATTACAGAAAGTTTTGCTACCACATATCTTCAGATTTTTTTTTCTATTTTCTTTATTATTATTATTTTTGTTCATTAATTGTTGTAATTGTAACTGCCCTGTAACAAAGTTTGCTTAATATGTGTTACTACAAGATTTACTCTCATTTCATGTTCAATATGTAATCCCTAAATACAACTATACAAGTGTTGAATAATGTTGCAATTCACCTATCTCTCCTTTTGTCTCTAGTAGCCATTTTCTGACCATATCTTTCAAATATGTCTCCTAAATCAAACAAACCAACTTCTCTCAATTTCTTTGACATAACATCAAACATGACAACACCTTCTTCATTGGAATAGTAGTGCAAGAATCTATTGTAGTCGAACCGAGGCACCTCGAGTCCTCGATTCATCACTCTCTCGATATACTTGGTTGCTTCTAACGACTTCCCGGCCTTAACCAACCCGCCCACAAATATAGTGTCAAAATTGATTAACGGGTCGTCTCCTTTTCTCCCTCTCTTCCCTAAATGCCCTTGCAACAGCATTACATATGTGTGCATTGTAGGCTCACACCCTCTCCTTATCATCTCCCTAAAAACATTTGTCGCTTCATTCGCCTTTTTCAACCTCAAAAGCCCCTTGATCAACCCATGATAAACGCTTATGTCAGGGTTATCGATCGCTTCCGCGATCTCATACGCTTCACGAACCCTAGCTTTACTCAAAAACCCATATATCAACGAACCCAATGTCATACAATCCGGTTCTATCCCTCTCTCACGCATTTCATCGAACACCACGCGTGCTTGACTAAGCTTGTCCTTCTTACACATCCACTTAATCACAAGCCGATAACTCGAAAGCCCCAACTCATCAACCCGATCAACCCTAACCGACTGAAAAAGCCGCATCGCTTCATCAAACCGATTCGTCTTAAAAAGGGTATCCATCATCTTCTCAACAACATCAATCCCCACCACAAACCCCTCATCCACCATCAAATTCCACATCTTTGAACCTTCAACCAAATCACCGACATCACAAAACCCACAAATCAAACACTTGTAAGTAAACCCATCTGGCTTAACAACCCCTTTCAACTTCTGAACAATGTACTTAGCTTCTTCAACAAGTTTACACCCACATAAACTCTCAACAACCTTATTCAAAGTCCCCAAATCATACCCATATCCAAACCCATTCATAACATGAAAAAAGTCAACACATTTCTTCAGTTCCCTGGCAGAAGCTAAAGTTTTAACCACTATTATGTATGTTTTATCTGTAACCAAAGTACGATTACCGGTTTCTTGAACAAAGTCCCATAAAAGGTCTATGTTTTTTGATTTTCCGATGATGTCAAGCATCTTGTTTAGGGTGGTTGGATTGTGATTGAAGTGTTGGGTTTGGGAAAAGATGTGAAATTTGTAAATGGGTTTCCAGGAATATGGGAATTTGTTGCAGATTTGGAGGAAGAATTCATGGGTGAGGTGGAAATTGCAGTGGGAGAGGGAGGTTTGGAGTCTTGATTCGGGTGAGTGTTGTTGTTGGTAGAGGATGGTGGAGACGCGGAGGAGGTGTGATGGGTTGACTGGTGGTGGAGGAGTGGGAGTAGTGGTGGGTGGAGGTGAGACGGCGGCGGCGGTGGTGGTGGTGAGGCGGTGGTGGAGAGAGGGGAGGGTTTTGATAGGGGTTTGAAATTGGAATCGCCTGATCATATTTTGGGCATCGAACAGAGAGTATTGTTGTGGAGACTGGAGTCTATAGTTATTACTTATTATTTCAAAAAAAAAAAAAAAAAAAAAAAAAAAAAAAAAAAAAAAAAACTTAGGCTACAGGGTATAATGTGCGGGGACTCATGCGGTGAGTGGGTGTTATCGATCGGTGACCACCCCCATATGTTTGAGTTACCGAAATTTTGACACTTTTCGATGTATATTCATCGATTTGGGAAGAGGAGGGAAGGAGGAGGGAGGGAGGTTTAATGGTGGGTCTCAACCCCTTTCAACCAATCACAATTTTTTTATTTTTTAATCTACTCAAACACCCTAGGGTGATTAACGATACCCCTGATTGAGTGCAAAATGGGAAGTGGAATGAGGAGTTGACATGACATAATATTATTGGGTTGGATTTCACTCAAACACCCTAGGGTGATTGACCATACCCTCCACCCTTAGTAACGTTTATAGTTATTACTTTTTCAAGTTATATTTTTCTTTATTTTTATACTTAGCAAGCTAGAATTGATTCTTCGCGTTGTGGGGCAGTTTTTTTTAATGTGGTTTGAGTGTACGGGTTTTTTTTTTCAATTGTCTTTGAAGAGAAAATAATGAGTGATTACATTTTTATCCTTCAGATACTTTCAAAGTTGTTTTAGAATTTAAATGTAGTCAAATTTAATAGCGTGTTAATACGGTTGAACCCACATCTTATCACAATTTTGTATTTACTAATTGTAGTTAAATCTCATGAACTGTTTCAAATCAAACTTTTCAATTAATTATAGACTTCTAGTAGATATACACACTACACAAATACAAAATTGTGGTAAGATGTGGCTTCAACCGTATATATACACATTAGTCAATGAGCTAACCCTACATTGACTAAGGAACACAATGTTTTAAAAACCGGTAAATACCGGTATTACCGTTTCCAGATGTAAATCCGGTATGAAACACTCCGGTAAATAAGTGAAACGGCATAAGGTTTCTACCGGCGGTAAAATCCAGTATACCGGTTTGAAACGTAATACCGGTACCGGCACATGGTTATTTTAGTTTGTGTTGTTACTTATTTTTGTTATATATGTTACTTATCTTACGTAATTTTTATATATTATGATTATTCGTGACTAAAAGTTCTTATTTAATATTGTATGAAACGAAAATAGTTATCATCTAGTTGATGAGGATGGTGATAATAGTGAATTTCATCTTTTATCCGATCGTGAATTTGATGTATTCAACACTCAAATGGCTTAAACATATTATACACTTTCATTTAAAATAGCTTGTTGGAAAATTGAATGATTTTCGATTATCTTTTGAAGTATTTTTTATTATGGATTTACTTTTAAATCATCTTTTAATATGTAATCATGCATTTTTTAATTAAATTTTGAGTTGACGTTGTAGTTTATGAAATTATAGAGTTAGCTAGTGGATGAAACAATGGTTAACCGGGCAAGGTTAACACACTGGTCTCGTCAAGAAGGGTTAATCCCTTCCTCTCGAGGATCGCTGGCTGGATCGCCTGCCGGTTGATCTCCTGCACAAGAAAACAAACCGTGACTCGTAACAAAGAGGATGGGGTGCGGGGTGCTCCTTGTTACCACTCTCCGGCGTGAGAATCAGTAGTCTGCTTGGGAAGCAAAGTATGATAGTAGTAGTAGTGAGAGAGTTGTAAAGAGATACCTCAAACCTGGTTTGGGGTTGGTATTTATAGCCGAGGAGTGAATGAGGAGGTGGATGGATAGACTGACGGCATGCTGCACCTTTGCAGGTGTGTGTCAGGCATGTCGGCTGTGGAGGTGACGCCACGTTAGTCTGTCGCCTACGTAGACCTGACAGGCGGCTGCCATTGGTGCTACTTGCTCTGTGGTGTCAGTCCCACTTGCTGAGTGTACAGGATGCGGGGCGGGCCGCATCGCTGTTTGCGGTAACTGTAGACGTTCCGGCTTCTCACTCTTTGATCAAGAAATACGTGAGATGCGGTGCCAAGCCGCATCGTCGTCCGTGGTGACTGTTGCTGTTATCCAGCTCCCTTGTATTGATAGAAGTGTTCACTGGATGCGGTGCTAGGCCGCATCGCTGTGAACGCTTCCGTTTTCATACACCAGATGCGGTGCCATGCCGTATCACTATACCGTTCTCATATTCCAGGTGAGTCCTCCTCCATCATTGGGCAGATTGGATTTAACCACTGTGTCGGCGCGTTCCCGCACGGACACAGGTAGGTTGTTAGCTAGTGAGGGTTTTGATAAGGGTAATGGTCACTCGCGGTCGATGCTGACGCGAGATCTGGGACCATACCCCTTCAAGTCCCCCAGTCTAGTGTTGCTGCCATATGCAAGTTGCATGTGGGAGGAGTACTGGACTATGGTGTCTAGAAGGTAGTTTGGAGTCTGGAGAAGATCCAAGGCCATGTAGATGGTCTTTGCTCTTCGTAAATCAAGCTGGAGATCTGGAAGGGTCATGTGATGCCTCTTCCGTACCAGTGAGGTGGTTTGAGTTTTTAGTACTCATTTCCTTTTCTTCTACATCTCTGATGGCTGAACCATCAAATCCACACAATGTGGAGGGTGAAAACCCTGAACAGCCGGTGGCAGCGGCTGATGAAGATGAAGGCGATGATGGTGGTGCTCCTGGTGGTGGGTTACCGGTATTGAAGTGGTCAAGGGATCAGTTTAGGATCCTGATGACCAGCATACAAATGGCGGATGAGTGGGGTGCCACCTACCCACAAGAGGGTGACACCGGTGCCTATGCTCCGACGGGATATATCACCCTATGGGCTGAGTTTTTTTAACGATGGCAACCTCCGATTGCCGGTGACGGTGTTTGTTGCCGAGGTGTTAGAGCACTATCACCTTCACATTTCCCAACTGAGTCCATTTGGGATGTTCCAGATCAGGAACTTCGAGTACACTTTCCGTGCTCATGGTTTGGACGTCACTGTTGAGAATTTCCGGCGGTTTTACCAGTTGACGGTAAACACCGGTTTTTTCTCTTTTAACCAGAGGTATGGGAGTCCCAAGCTGATGACCCCTCCGAAGGGTCTTACCAAGTGGAAAAAGAGATTTTTCTACGTTAAAGCCTGTGCGGTGTATGCCAACATGACCTTTCGGGACGTGAGTGTGGGTGTTACTTCGGAGGATATTCCTGTCCCCACCGCAAAAACTGTGGATTGCTGCGGCCTATTGAACTTAAGAAATTGGACAACAATCAGTTGTGGTTGTTGCGAATGATGCTCACCAGGCCGGATAGGAAGGCAAGGCCTGTTGTGCGGGAAAAAAGTGGTGGTAAGCATTTATCACCCTTGTGCGGTTTCTTTGTTCCCTTTACTCGTTCTTACTGACTTTGCATGTGTTTTATCAGCTGATGCTCCTTTATGGAGGGTGTTTGAGCCGGACTTTGAAGGGAAGGTTGAGTTGATTGCGTGTGGGGAACGGGAAGGTTTTAATTTGGAAATTGTTGGCAATTTCCGCGTTCCCACGCGTGAGATAATGAATGCACCCGTGCCAGAAGGCGAAGGTATCTTCTAAGATTCCCTTGTTTTTAAAGTTCACCCTTGTAATCTGCTTGCTTGATTGTTTAAATGCAGGTACCCTTGGGGATCTGGGGAAGTTTGAAAAACCTGTCCCTAAGAAACATGTGGAGAAGAAGCAGGTGAAGAAACCCGCGCGGGGTCGCGGTAAGGAGAAAACTGAGGGTTCTGCCGCCCCTCCTTTGGTGTCGAAGGCCGCAGGTATCTCTCGTTCTTGTTACCACAGATATACCGATTACGTGGTAGTATCTGACACCCTTGAGGGTTTAGGTGTTCCAGGTGGTGGTGCGGCTGCAGGTGGGACTGCTGCGGGTTCCACCCTTGCGGGCGAGAAGAGGAAACCTGAGCAAAAAACTGCTGGTGTTGGTGAGGTGAAACGTTGGAAGCTTCAGTCCAAAAGGGCTGGTCCGACACAAAAGAAGTCTGCGGTTGCTGCTGGTAAGTGTATAACTTTTGCAAGTGTTTTGTATGCACACTTGTTTTCTGATAGTTGTTTTCTTTGTTTTGTAGAACCGCAAGATAAAGATTTTTCTATCTTTGATGCTCCTTCGTCTCCCCCGCGTACCACGGCTGCGGATGCGGGGGTACCGAAGGAATCTGCGGCACCTTTTGTCAAGGTGGTGCCTGATCCGACCGTGTAGGCGGAGAAGACTGTGGAGAAGGTTGCGGCTCAGATTTTTAATACCGTTGATTCTTCCAACAACCTCATTTCTCCAAATGATGCTGATGATTTAGATTTGAGGTTTTCTGATGCTGGGAAGCAAAAATCTGGTGCTGAGCCGCAGAAGTCTCCCGCCGGTGAGAAGGTTACTAGTTCTGCTTCTGTTGGTGCGGGTTATGATGGGCCTCCTATTCAGCCTGGGGAGTCTGAATTGGAGTATTATTACCGCACCTATACGCAGGATCGTAGTACGAGCTATCACCGACCCCCCTGGACTGTTATGCAGGGGGATGATATTTCCAACGATCCTTCTGCTTGCAAGGAGATTCTGGGTGGCCTGGGCACCCCATTTGAAACTGATCGTGCCCGTTCTGCACCTCGTGAACTGCGCATCAAGCAACTTTCCACCATGCTTGTGGGAAGTTCCATAGTGGCGAATGCCATTCTGGAAGATTACAAGGTGATGGGTCGCAGGGAGGAGGAGGCTGCGCGCTTGCAGGCCGAGGCGGAGGAGTTGGTCAAGGTTGCTCGTGCGGGTGCAGAGCAGCTTAAAAAAGATAGGGCTGCTTTTGAAAAGCAGAAGCAAACCGAGGAGTGGGCTGCGACTGCTGAGCTCAAACAGGTTCGTACTCTTGCCAAGTTACTTTCTGAGGAGCGCAAGAGTTGGAAACAAACTCTTTCTAGTGAGCGTAAGTCATGGAAAGAATCTTGGGCCAAGATGAATGAAACAGTGTTTCGTGTTCGTCAGGAGTTGACGAATGCCAAGGCAGCGAATGCTGCTTTGGGCAAGGAGAAAGCTGCGGATGAGGCGATTGCTGTTAAAGCCCAGCAGGCGGAGGCCTGGGCTGTAAAGACGCTTGAAGAGGCCAAAGAGGCTGGGGCCCGTACTGCAAAGGCCCTTGAAGAGGCCAAGGAGAGGGAGATTCGTGCTTCTAAGGCTCTTGAAGAAGCGAATGCTGAGCGCACCCGTTTGAATCAGGTTGTTGGCAGCCTTCAGGTATGAGTTGCCTTTTCAGTTGAACTTTTCTTTCTGCCTTTCGAGAATGTTTACTAATTTTGTGCAAACTGCTTCTTGCTTTTGAAAGGCTGATGTGCAGACTCGAGAGGCCAAGCTTGCAGACATTACTGCCCGCGTGACTGTAGCTGAAGAGCGGGCTAATTAGGCTGTCGAGGCCAGAGATGCCCTGACCTCTTCGTTTAACCAGCTTGAGGCTGACCGTGAGTGGATGCGGAGTCACGGTATTGCACATGTAAGTATCTCGTGCCTTGTATTTTACTTGGATTAGCACGTGATGATCTTATTGTTCTTTTGTTGCAGTTTGTTAAAGCTATCATGGACGCGCCTGAGACCGCAATTGGTATAGACTTGATTAATCAGCGTGCCCGTGATGCTGGTTTTAAAGCTGGTTATAACCGCTGCATCGGCCATATAAACGTCTTGTCTAAAGGCGGCTACACTAATGAACGGTCCGGGTTTCGCGATGTGGACACCGAAGCGCTTCTTGAGGTGGCCGTTGCATCATTTTATGACATGTCTCTTTCTTCTGTTGAGAAGCTTGATGAATGCTTAGATGCAGCGGACTATGTAGACCAGTTGCGGATGCTGTATGCCGATGCGAAAGAAGAAAATACTGCTGGTGACGGCCAAGATGGCGCGGGTACCAGTGGTACAAAATAGGACTAGGTTGGCCTGCGTGCCCCTGTTTTGTTTTCCTCTTTGTATATGTTAGAACTTTATGTAAATCCGTTGTGCACCACGTGGGTGCATGAATTTTTTGAATATAAAGTTTAACTGTTGCTCAATTTGTACAAGTGTTGTTACTTCTTGCATGTTTGAACGTGTGTATGCGGAACTCTACCCATTGTGAATGGGGTTGAGTATACTCTATACCTTTGTCGTATGAGTATGAGTCAATTCCATTGTTTGCCTTATTAGGGTTTAGGAATTGTGTAAGTTTTGTAAAAACTTGTGTATCCGGAACTGTACCCGTTGTGAATGGGGTTGAGTATACTCTATACCTTTGTCGTATGAGTATGAGTCAATTCCATTGTTTGCCTTATTAGGGTTTAGGAATTGTGTAAGTTTTGTAAAAACTTGTGTATCCGGCCGGATAGACACTTAATGTTTTGCCTTTGCTGGCCTATTACAATATTTGTGTGTGGTTAGCACTTTGTGTGGGTATCGCGAATGAAGATTTTGCCAATCTGTTTTTGCAGATACCGCAAAGTGGAACACGCATTTGTAATAGCAGTAACAAACAATATTGCATTGAATTGCTCGTTTATTTATTTGCAAATGGCCTACGGCCCGATAGGTTACATAGAAATGTAAAAAACATGGCTTACATGTAGCAGCGTCTAAGCTGTTGTGCATTCCATGTGCGTGCGATAGTTTCGCCTTCTAACGTTTGTAGTTTATACGCGCCTTTGCCCAATACTTCTTTGATGAGGTAGGGCCCTTCCCACTTGGGGGCAAGTTTTCCTGGGCGCTCAGCGTTAGATGCTTCGTTATCGCGAAAGACGTAGTCTCCCGGGTTAAATGTACAAACCCGCACGCGTGAATTGTAGTATTTTTCAAGCTTGGTTTTGTACTTGGCCTCATTGATGGCAGCGTTTTCGCGCCTTTCTTCTAGGAGGTCTAAATCAGGTCTGCGTGCTTCATTGTTGGCTATTTTGTTGATAGCCAACATTCGAGGTGAAGGAAGACTTATTTCTGCGGGGATTACCGCTTCTGAGCCATAGAACAGGCTGAAGGGTGTTTCCCCGTTGCTTGTTTTTGCTAGGGATGGCAATGGGTCGGGTTTGGGTAATCCCAAACCCAAACCCGATTAGATAAGCTTGTCCCAAACCCGTCCCAAAACCCGTCGGGTTTCTAGCGGGTAAATACCTATCGGGTATCGAGTATACCGGCGGGTTTCGGGTAAACCCATTAATTTAAAAGGATTACTCGTTGGGTATACTCATCTCAAAACCCATGGGGTATCTACCGGGTAACTACTAACCGGTTACATTTTGTATTGTTATTATAAAAATATATATCAAATAACTACAATGTATACGGAATATAATACCTATATGTGTAAAAAATGGATGTATCATATATATATACATATAATATAAAGAAATTATATCGGGTATACAATCGGGTAAACGGGTACACTTTATCGGGTAATTGGGTCGGGTAAACGGGTATATCACTAAATCCCAAACCCGTCCCAAACCCGATTAACCGACCCCAAACCCGTCCCAAATGTGTCGGGTTTCGGGTTTACCCATCGGGTACGGGTTTGATTGCCATCCCTAGTTTTTGGGCTTGTTCGGTGAGCCCATAAGATGCTTGGGAGTTCATCAACCCAGCCACGCCTGGCTATTCCCAACCTTGCTTTGATGCCTTCGACTAAACTTTTATTGATACTCTCAACTTGGCCATTCCCTTGCGGGTGTGCCATGGAGGAGAATATGTGTTCAATATATAGTTCTTCTAGCCATTTTTGAAATTCGTCGGCGGCAAAGTTGGTGCCGTTATCGGTAACGATGCACATTGGTAGGCCAAAACGGCAGATGATGTGTTCCCAAATGAATTTCCTCGTTATCATAGCAGTGGTTGAGGCAAGTGGTTTTGCCTCTACCCATTTTGTGAAATAATCGACAGCTACTATGATAAACTTAACCGCGCCTGGTGCGTCTGGGAATGGTTCGACCAAGTCGATTGCCCATTTCTGAAAGGGCCATGCGGTGGTGACCGGGATCAAGTTGCTCTTGGGGCGCAAGGTCTTGGGGGCATGCCGTTGGAAATTAATACACTTGCGCAATTCTTTGACGGCATCCAGGTGCATGCCGCGCCAGTAGTACCCAGCATTCATGATTTTAGCCACTACCATGCGTGGTCCTGCGTGTATGCCACACATTCACTTGTGTATCTCTCTGATGAGGTATGTGGCATCTTGGGTGTCGACGCAGCGTAGGAGTGGGCCCAGATATGATTTACGGTATAGGATACCGTCTCCCATTTAATAATGGCACGCCTTGTATTGCAACTTGTGTGGTAACTGAGGTTTGGACACAGGGGTGCGTTCAGTGGGCACGGCCCCATGTTCAGCTATTGTCTGACTTAAAACAGGATTACCAGTAACAAAGATTGGGCACGGGGGCGTGTTCAGTGGGCACGGCCCCGTGCTGAAGTCTGCATATGCTGAAAAATAAAGAAAAATCCTAAAAAAAAATAGAAAAGTAAGTAAAAATGATTAGGCCGTTGATTCCTAACTTTCTTAAATCCTTGTGTCCCCGGCAACAACACCAAAAACTTGGAGTGTGTAAGGTGTGATATATTTTTATTGATATTTTAAGCTCATTTTACACATTAGTCAAGCTTTAAATTTATAAAACACGATATGCTACTAACATTAAACACACACTTGGGCAAGTGCACCCATCGTGAGCGTAGTATAGCATTGGTAAGATACCGAGTTCGTCCAAGGACACAAGAGCTTTTAGTACCGGTTTATCCTCAACGTCTAATCAATCTTAATTTTTTGAGAAAAGGTTTTAAACATGAAAATAAAAACTAAAAAAAAGTGCAGAAAAAAATAAAATAAAAACAGATAGACAAGATGAATCACTTGGATCCGACTCGCCTTTTAAGTATCCTTTGATGATTTTCGCACTTTCAGACTTTTTAAGAGATTATCTTAGTTATAGTAGTAGGCCCCTCTTTTGAAGGTGACGTTACCCTCAACCCAGTGGTTTGAGTCAGCAAGGATACAATCCCAAAGGGTCAGAATATTGAAAGATAATTAATTAAGTTATTAATGCGAAAAGTGGTAGGCCCCTCTTTTGAAGGTGACGTTACCCTCGGCTAAGTGGTTTGAGTCAGTAGGGATACAATCCCAAGTAGCCGGTTTAATGTATTAATAGTAGTTTACATATGAGGGGGTCAAGCCATTCGCACCCCCGCCATCCAATACCAGTGGGTATTGAAGGAGGTCCTAGTAAGCTTGACCCAGGTCCTTGTAGGATTTATACACTGAACAAGGCAAGAACCTTACTAAACCATTCCCTTAACCCCCGACCAGGTAGCCAACATATCTCTATATAGACCGTAGAGATATGAATGGTGTAAATCTTTTACTTTATATAGACAGTAAAGTAATGCTAAGACACCACGGACAAATGATAAAGAAAATTCACCTTCAACATAAGAAACTAGTTATTAAAGTCATTAATACAAAACCAAATAAAAAGTGCCGAAAGATTAAAAATCAAAAGTAATACATAAAAGACTTGTCTTCACCAAGTGATGTAAGAGGATTAGCCAAACATGGCCTTTGATTGGCAAAAACTCTTACTATCAAGAGTAAATTACAAGTTTTGTCCTTTATGTTTGTCCCAAATTTCAGGCGTTGTCCTTCACCTTTAAAATTGATGAGTTTTGTACTTAATGTTTCAAAATCTTGCATGTTATGTCCTTTAGCCCTAACCTAGTTAAATTTTTCTATTGAATTATATCACACAGGGCTAGTTTAGTGTTTTTATCAAAAAATTAACAAATATACAAAATTAATAGAACATAAGAAAAATCTTGTCTGCTATAGCTCTCTTTCTCTCTAGATCTCTCTCACTACCTCTCCCACCGCCCCCATTAACCACCAACAGCCACCCTTAGCCACTACCCTCCACCACTCTCCAATATCACCATCACACCACGATTCTCCTCGCTGAAACCCTAGTTGCGCCGCCGCCTTCATCTCACCATTACATATCGACTGTACCCTAACCCCAAATAGATGTCGCCTTCATCTCACCATTACAGATCGTCGCTCTAAAATATGAGTATCTGGTACACCTGAGCGCGTTCCTTAGTCAGATCTGTGACCCACGAGTCCGGTGGTCTGCATAATCGACAACATTTGGTTGGATCTGGTAGAGAGCAGGACATGTTAAGGAATTTTGAGCACTATCCGTTGTAGTGCTTTAAATTTTGAGTTTTGATCTCATCTGGTTGTAGTTGCTTGTTTCTCAACTTGTTGCTTTTGTTGTTGAACTTTTTTTAATTTTAATCGGTAGATGATTAACTGTTACTGTCGAAGATGTGTATGTCTGGGCTTTTGTTGTTGAATTTGTTTAAAATTTATGTCTGTATTCATCGATACTAATAATATTAATATTAACAATCAGTGTTGTTTTAAAGATGTGTTTGTCTGGGCTTGAATATTGAGTTCTTGTTTTGTTTTTTGAAGCCCAAATATTGATTTTTGAATAAAAATATTGTAGATCTGGTTTTTGGAGCTAGGTGTAGAGAGCAGGACATTTGGTTGGATCTGGTAGAGGCTCAGCAACAACAATTAGTTGAGGAGCAGGATATGTTAATGAATCTGAATAGTTTGTAGATTTGGGTATTAATGAATCTGATGGTGGATTGAAGGGGTGGATGTTGATGGTGATGTTGGAGACGGTGGAGTAAGTGGTGATGATGGGTCAGGCGATGGTGGATATAGTGGGTGATCGGCGGCACGTGAGGGTGGGAGTTGGTGGTGGTCGGCGGCACGTGAGGGTGGGAGGTGGTGGCGGCAAGTGATGGGAAGTGTTCGGTCTGCAACTTTTGAAGATGGTGGGGTATTTATTTTAAGTTAATTACATAAATTTCCCTAAAAACGAAATTACAAAACTGCCCTCATGTGCCTTGCACATGATCAGTTTTAACAAAAAAAAAATAACTGGGTTTGCTCTAAAGGACATAACATGCAAGATTTTTAAACATTAAGTACAAAACTCATCAATTTTAAAGGTAAAGGACAGCGCCTGAAATTTGGGACAAACATAAAGGACAAAACTTGTAATTTACTCTACTATCAATCTTGGATCCGAGACTACTACACACTCTAAAGGTGGATGATGGATGATGGTGGTGGGTGTTGGTGGTGTAGTGGTGGTGGAGTAGTGGCAAAGTGGGAGAGTAGTAGTTTTCTAAGGGATGCCTTTGAAGTGAGCCAAGCACCCCTATTTATAGCCTGAACAGAACCCCGGCCACGGCCCGTGTCCAGCGGACACGCCCCTGTGGCCATCCTTTTCTCTTCCTTCATTAAATGCATTTGTCAGCATATGGCTCCACACGGCCCGTGTTCAGCGGGCACGGCCCCATGGGCAGAAGCGTATCTATACTACCAAGATTTTGCAAGATTCTGCGTATCTTAGCGTTGACCACGCCCCGTGCTGAGCTGGGCATGCCCCCGTGGTGGGCATAGAAGCTTCCACAGCTTTGTCTTTTCTGCAGGCAGCTGACCACGCCCCCGTGTCCAGTGGGCACGGCCCCATGGTCAGTCTTCTGTTTCTTTGTTTTTGCTTTGGGGATGCTGCCAAGGGGTCGGGCATGTTACGTTTATTCCTTTTTTTTGTATTTATGTTGGTTTTGGCTGCATATTTGTTCCTTTTGCTCGTTTAAGCTCATTTGGTGCTGTAAATTCAAAAGGAAGACAAAAACATACTTTTTCCAACATTAGTACTAAAAAAGGGTTAGTTTTATGCCTCATTTGATGTAATTTATATGTTACATTTTGCACACATCAATAATCAACAACAAGTTTAAAAATTGGTTATTAACAACATCATTAAAGTGGTTAATAAAAGTTTTTTATTAAAAGTTAATGAATTTTATAATAAAACGGGTTTTATTAAAAAGAACCTTGAAAATTTGGTTTCACTAAATTATCATTGATTTGAATGCATGCAAATGTATGGTACATAAAATTTTCTAAACTAGAATTTTGAAAAATTAAAAATCCCTTTTATAAAACAAGTCAAACACCATCCTTTTATATAACACTCGAATCACTTGGGAACTCTTTTGTGGGATAAAGGTCACCTAACCACATTTGAGGGAACTTGTGTGTTTGAGGTGGGGTTACCATGTTTGTGGGATAAAGGTCACCTAACCACTTATATGTGTAAACTCACATGTGTGTGTAAGTTGGACGACTTGATTTGGAAACCATGTGCTTAGGGTTACCGAAGCATGGCGTACAACGGTGTTGATGAGATTAAACATGCCAACTAAACATAAAGATGTTTAACCGATTCCATATGGCTAGAAGTTGCAATCGTCAAACGTTGACTACCTTGTTAATTTAAATAATTGGATAAAGGTCACCTAACCAACATTTAAATGTAACGTTGGATAGGGTATTAATGATTAAAATATAATAATATCAAAAATACTAAAATTAAACTTTGTTAAATTTTGTAGATGGCCGCTAACAATTACCCAAACCGTCCGTAACCTATCACTAAGAACAATCTTTGAAAAGGATCGTCTCAACCATAACAACTTCATCGATTGGTATCGAAACTTGAGAATCGTTCTCAAGCAAGAGAAGATATCCTATGTGTTGAATGAACCTATTCCCGATGAACCTCTTATGGAAGATGAGGATGCCTATAACGATTGGATTAAGAATACCGTGGATTCTATGCAAGCCTCTTGCCTCATGTTGGGAATTATGATTCCCGAGATTCAAAAGGATTTTGAAATTCATGGGCATACGACATGATTACCCAATTGAAGGAAATGTTCCTACAACAAGCAAGGGTAGAACGCTTTGAAACGGTTCGGGCGCTTCATGCATGTCGAATAGAGGAAACCCAATCGGTCTCATCTATGTCTTTAAGATGAAAAACCACATTGATCGCCTCGAAAGGCTCAATGTGGGTAAAAAGGCTTTACCCATTTTAACGATCAATGAGGGTGGCAACAAGAAAGGGCATCACCCCGACTCCAAGGAAAATGTTGCAAGAGGGAAAGGGACTTTTCAAAGGGAAAAGAAAAGAAAGGCTAAAGCAGAACCACTGAAACCAAAAGAAAGGAAGGCAAAGGTTCCCATGAACGATCCATACTTTGAGTGTGGTGAGATAGGGCATTTGAAAGGGAATTGTCCAACCTATCTCAAGGAGTTGAAAAACAAGAGGGATGCAGGGAAAACCTTAGGTACAATCTTTATGATACATGTTGAGCTTAATGTTATTTCTTCTAACACATGGGTATTAGATACCGGATGTGGAACTCATGTTTGCAATCTGTTGCAAGGGTTCAAAAGAAATAAGCATTACAAGAAGGGAGACATTAGTCTCTTCATGGGCAATGGAGCGAAAGTTCAAGTTGAAGCCCGATGAGACTATGTTTTGAAACTTCCAAGTGGTTTGGAAATCGTTTTAAAAATGTTTTGTATGCTCCTAGTTTAACTAGGAACATTATTTCAGTTTCCCTTTTAAGACAATATGGTTTTGATTTAAAATTTATAAACAATGACATTTATGTTTCGATGAATGACATGTTTTACTTTAAAGTTATGCCTTCAAATGGTATTTATGAATTGGTTCATGATAATACATCATTTGATAGTTCAATGTACCAAGCAATTACCATAAAAACTCAAAATGGATTTGAGTGAGACCTATCTTTGGCATTATCAACTTGGTCATATAAATAGAAATCGCATGCAAACACTTCAAAAGAATGGTCTTTTGTATACAAATGTAGTTGGTTCATTTGATACATGTGAATCTTGTTTACAAGGTAAAATGATTAAGAAACCCTTTAATGGGAAAAGGCAAAAGATTTATTTGGAATCATACATTTGGATGTATGTGGTCCTTTTATGCCAATGAGTAGAAATGGTGAAAGAAACTTCATTACTTTTACCGACGATTATAGTCGCTATGGTTATGTGTACTTGTTAAGACACAAAGATGAAGTTTTGAAACGTTCAAAATCTTCAAAAGTGAAGTAGAAAATCAACTCAATTAAAGTTATTTGTTCCGATAGAGGAGGAATCGAACTCAATTGGATATGGTTCGATCTATGATGGCTAGGAGCACATTATCTCTATCATTTTGGGGTTACGCTTTGCTCTCCGCAGTCCGTATACTAAATATGGCCCCAACCAAGAAAGTGGAAAGGACACCTTTTGAAATATGGTATGGAAAGCCTCCATCATTATCATTCTTAAGGGTGTGGGGTTGTGAAGCTTATGTTAAGCAATACACCCCAAAAAAATTGGAAGTCCGATCCACTAAGTGTATCTTAGTAGGATATCCTAAAGATGATATAGGATATTATTTCTGCGATCCAACCTAGCAAAAGTTATTTGTTTCTCGAAAGGGTAAGTTCTTAGAAGCTAAGTTCCTTATGTAAGGGACTAGTGGTAGAACGGTGGAACTTGAGGAGGGTCAAGAACCACAAGTTGATACACGTTTGGTTCATACTAGCGCTCAACAAGAGGTTGTTGAAAACGATCAAGAGGTTGATCAATACACAGAAAATGTTCGCAGATCTGGTAGAATTAGTAGTCCACCTGAAAGATATGGATTTTTCATGGATGGATGTTATGTGGTAGATTCAGATGAACCAACCACATACCATGATGCTATGTCAAAATCCGATTGTGACAAATGGCTTGAAGCCATGAACGTAGAGATGCAATCCATGTATGACAACCAAGTATAGGAATTGGTTGTGCCACCTCTTAACTCCAAAGTAGTTGGAAGTAAGTGGGTTTTCAAGAATAAAACTGATATGCGTGGTAACTTGGATACTTATAAAGCGAGACTTGTAGCAAAAGGTTTCACTCAAACTCAAGGGGTTGATTATGATGAGACCTTCTCGCCCGTGGCGATGCTAAAGTCAATTAGGATATTATTTGCCATAACTGCATATTATGATTATGAGATTTGGCAAATGGATGTCAAAACGGCTTTCCTTAATGGATATCTTGATGAAGATGTCTATATGGTTCAGCCTGAAGGTTTTGTCGATCCAAAACATCCTAACAAAGTATGTAAGTTAAAGAAATCAATCTATGGATTGAAACAAGCATCTAGAAGTTGGAATCACCATTTTGATGAAGAAATTAAGAATTTTGGATTCATCAAGAACAGCGATGAAGCTTGTGTGTATAAGAAAGCTAGTGGGAGCACCATCACTTTCTTAGTATTGTATGTCGATGACATTCTACTATTTGGAAAATGATATTCCAACCATGGAAGGTGTAAAAACCTGGCTTAGAAGTTGTTTTTCCATTAAAGATCTTGGAGAAGCCGCCTATATTTTGGGAATAAAGATCTATAGGGATAGATCAAGGCGCTTGCTAGGTTTAAACCAAAGTGCATACATTGACAAAGTCTTGAAAAGGTTCACGATGGAGAACTTTAAGAAAGGTTTGTACCTGTTCAAAAAGGGACAATATTGAAAGCGTTTCAATGTCCAAGCTCAAAGGATGAGCAGGAAAGAATGAAAGGAATCCCATATGTGTCTGTTATAGGATCCATTATGTATGCAATGATATGCACTAGACCGGACATGTTATGAGCGAAATCCAAGTAACGGTCACTGGATGACTGTTAAGAGCATATTGAAATACCTTAGAAGGACTGAGGATATGTTTCTAATATATGGATCTGGTGAAGAGGAACTCGTTGTAAAGGGTTACATGGATGCGAGTTTCTAAACTGATCGAGATGATTCTCGATCATAATCAGGGTAGCATTGTCCACTACAGAATCAGAATACATCGCCGCTTCATTGATCAAGATGATTCATATGGTTCTACCACTTGAATTATTACCGATCTAGGGGTAGTCCCTACCATTCAAGACCCCTAGAGATCTTTTGTGATAACGAGGGTGCGATTGCTTAAATCAAGGAACCTCGTACACATCAAAAGACTAGGCACATTAGCGGAGTTTCAACTACATAAGGGATGAAGTTGAAAAAGGAAAGATATGTATTCGGAAAGTTCACACTGATCAAAATATTGCGGATCCAATCACGAAGCTCCTTGAACGGGCAAAGCATGAAGGGTCATACTTATGCCTTAGGACTTCGATATTCTAATGATTGGATTTGATCTATTTTGTATTTGGATATTGGAACAATTGTTATTTTAACTCTCTATGGTATTTTGAGTTATGTTCCATTTTAGTATGTTTAAATCCATGAATAAGTTACTTATTCTAAATGTCCGTAGTCGATCATACTTGTGGGAACAAATATGAATGTAAGACTATTATGAACTTGGATTGGTGGATATTCATTTTGTATGAATATAGAGCAAAGTGTTGCTGACTTCATAGATATTTGTGGGATACAAATATTGGACTGACCCGCTCTCAAATGTTACTGCATGGAATCTTTTGTGATTGATCATAAGTAAATTTGAGTAAAGCCGAATATCATAGTATCCTCTGACCTGAGATACATATTGGGTCTTGATATTCACCAAATATTATACCTTGACTTAGTTCTTCGCTGTCTGTAATAAGACAGTACATAAGGCTAAGCTCAGGTGTGGTACAAGGTGATTGTGAGAGACGTATGTAGTCAAGAAGGGATTTGTTCCTCTTATTCGTTGAGAGTAAGATGTCTAAGCCTGCTAAAGTTAAATCAACAGAGAATGATCACACTATGTCTCTGGATTTGACATGACATCTGTAACAAAGGGATAAATGATAGATTCACCTAAATCATGTTCAAGTAAGGGACTTGAAAGGGATGATGTTATTGAATGGCACTTAGTCATACGTATTAGGGGTAGTAAACCGTTGTTAGGCGGTATTTACTGCTTGCATCAATCTTCTATGTATCTTGTGCAAGTGGGAGATTGTTGGACTCTGTATGCCCATGACACATATGAAATTGACGTGGCTAGTACGTCATGATCCAAGTCAGGTCATACCCAATAACAAGCTAGAAAAACACCTATAATATTTACTTATGATATGATCAAACAAATAAATATTAACACTTATAATATTTAGAAATTGGTTTTCTAAATAATTGCACTTGAGAAACTAATAAATTATATGGATAATTTATTTTGAGAGAACATTTCATTTTGTTATTTAATGGGTTAAATAACATTATAAAAGGTTATGAGATATTGCATAAAGTCTTGTAAACATGTGATGTTATATTTATAAAAGTTATAAATTAAAACCAAGACTTAAAATGTAAAAAGGAAAAATTCTCATTGGTTGAATTTGGTGGCCCTATGGCTGGCCATAGGGAGCTTCTAAGGTGGGTTTTCCCACTTCCGATACATGCAAAATCTCACACAAGATCATAACTTGATTTGATCATTTTTCTTTCATACTTTTTTCTTACAACATTCAAGTGCAAGAACACTATTTTTCCTCTCAAATTTTCGGCCCAAGGTGGTGTTCCTAGAGGGGTTCAAGTTTGATTTTTAAGTGTAGAAATCCTAGCAAAATCAAAGTGCTTGTTGGAAGGCTTGGGGTATACAAGCTTGAGGTCTTCTCCTTTGAAGATTACCATTCAAGAAGCATCATCCTTTTCACCTACTTGTTCTTTGAAAGGTAGTATTCTAAAACACCCTATGGTTGTGTTTTTAATAGCATGCATGTTCGTATATGGATCCGGGTTATTGGGTTTTGCATATAAAAGAGTTTTTAATAGCATACCTTGTTGAGCGAGGACGACCCCTTCAGAGAATTACTTCCCAATTCAGATCTAAAACGAGACAAAAGGGGTCGTCCTTGCTCAACAAGGCTACGGAATGGATATTAAAGAGAAGAAAAGAACTGTGCTTTGTGGTATTTGTAGACGACCTGGCCATAACCGGGCAAGATGTCCCGCTAAGCCTAGAAGAACGAATAACGATCACTAAGTTGGTTGGTTTTTTTATTTTTTTTTTTTTTTTTTGACATTTTTTTTCTTTTACTCTATTTGAAATTAAGATCGATTGTGACTCGACTTTATTTGGCATTTTTAGTTTTGTTTGTATTTGATATTGAAAACGGTAATGCATCAAGTTTAATATTTGATTAGCTTTATCATGTTTTTTATTTCATTGTTTAGATTTATTTTAGATTATTTATGGCTGTTGTTAATATGGTTAAGCTCATAATATAAATTTAGAAAAATAAAACTAACGATTGAAAAAAATAAAACAAAAAAACAAATAAATGGTATATAAAATAAGAAGATAAAAAGAATATCATAAAAGAACAAACTCCATCGAAATGTTGAATTCTTCACGGGAGTAAATTTGCCATTTTTTCAAATTTTGTTATCTAATAATAAAGAGTAAATTGCCATTTTAGTCCCTGAGTTTTGTTCAAATTTGCCATTTTGATCCAAATAGTTTTTTTTTTGCATCTGGGTCCCTGACTTTTACATTTTGTTGCCATTTTGATCATTTTGTTTAACTCCATCCAAAAACCCAGTTTGTAACAGGGGTATTTTGGGGATTTTCTTAAAAAATGTTTTCAGTTGCCATTTTGATCCAATTCCAAAAAAATCAAAAAAAATTCAAAAAATTCTAAAAAATCATAAAAATTCTAAAAAATCATAAAAATTCTAAAAAATATAAAAATAAAAAAATTCTAAAAAATCATAAAAATTCTAAAAAATCAAAAAAATTCTAAAAAATCCAAAAATCATTAAATGTTTCGGCACGAACCGTTTCGACCCGTACCGTTTCGAACCGAACCGTTTCGACCCGTACCGTATCGAACCAAACCGTTTCGACGCGAACCGTTTCGAACCCGTACCGTATCGAACCGTACCGTTTCGACGCGAACCGTTTCGAAGCGTACCGTTTCGACCTGTACCGATTCGACGCGAACCATTTCGAGCCGAACCGTTTCGACACGAACCATTTCGACCCGTACCGTTTCGAACCCGAACCGTTTCGAGCCAAACCGTTTCGACGCGAACCGTTTCGAACCGAACCGTTTCGACGCGAACCGTTTCGAACCGAACCGTTTCGACCCGTACTGTATCGAACCGAACCGTTTTGACACGAACCGTTTCGAACCGTACCGTTTAGACCTGTACCGTATCGAACCGAACCGTTTCGACCCGTACCGTATCGAACCGAACCGTTTCGACGCGAACCGTTTCGAACCCGTACCGTATCGAACCGTACCGTTTCGACGCGAACCGTTTCTAACCGTACCGTTTCGACCCGTACAGTTTCGATGCGAACCGTTTCGAGCCGAACCGTTTCGACACGAACCGTTTCGACCCGTACCGTTTCGAACCCGAACCGTTTCGAGCCGAACCGTTTCGACGCGAACCGTTTCGAACCGAACCGTTTCGACGCGAACCGTTTCGGACCGAACCGTTTCGACCCGTACCGTATCGAACCGAACCGTTTCGACGCGAACCGTTTAGAACCGTACTGTTTAGACCCGTACCGTATTGAACCGAACCGTTTTGACGCGAACCGTTTCGACCTGAACCGTTTCTGACCGTACCATTTCGAACCCGAACCGTTTCGAGCCGAACCGTACCGTTTCGACGTGAACCGTTTCGAACCGAACCGTTTCGACCCGTACCATATCGAACCGAAGTGTTTTCGGCTTCGAAACGGTACGGGTCGAAACGGTTCGCGTCGAAACAGTTCAGCTCGAAACGGTTCGGGTCGAAATGGTACGGGTCGAAACGGTTCAGCTCGAAACGGTTCGGTTCGATACGGCACGGTTCGGTTCGAAACGGTACGGGTCGAAACGGTTCGGCTTGAAACGGTTCGGCTTCGAAACGGTACAGGTCGAAACGGTTCGCGTCGTAACGGTTCAGCTCGAAACAGATCGTGTTCGAAACGGTTCGCGCCAAAACGGTTCGTGTTCGAAACGGTCCGCGCCGAAACGGATTTTTTGGATTTTTTAGAATTATTTGGATTTTTTAGAATTTTTATGTTTTTTTAGGAATTGGATCAAAATGGCAACTAAAAAGGTTTAAATTGAAAAGAGTAACTGGGTTTTTGGATGGAGTTAGGCAAAGTGATCAAAATGGCAACGAAATGTAAAAGTCAGGGACTCAGATGCAAAAAAAAATCTATTTGGATCAAAATGGCAAATTTGGACAAAACTCAGGGACTAAAATGGCAATTTACTCAATAATAAATGACTTAATAAGAAAGTAAATAAAAAATAAGAGAAAACACTATTTTGGTAAATAATTTTGAAAGAACACTAAAATGGTAAATATTTTTTCCCATAACACCACTTTGGGAAAAAACTCGTTGTTTAATTAGAAACTTATAAGTTATTCCTTGTTAGGAATGTCGTAGACTACATGCTAGCGAATTCACGTTCTTGGAACAACATCACGGAATCACGATAAGCTAGCTTTGCACAAGGACGTCAAGGTGAGTTCATAACCCCCACTTTTTACCGTTTTACATTTTTATAAATGTTTTCGGGGGTGGAAAGACATGCAAGTTTGCGAACGACCAGAATGTCTTCGATCTTCTTTTCCTCAGATTGGGTATCGGTAACGAGAGCTAGAATAGCAGGATAACCCTTTTGTATACACTTCTGGGCTTTCATTGCCGAGATGATGCAAACCGTAGTACCACTTCGATAACCCTGAACGGACAAAGAATCTCCACTAAGGAGTGGAATACGAACGACCTTCTCTTTACAGAGAATTTCAGCTCGGTATTTGGATAACCACTCCATACCGACAACTGCATCAAAGCTACCAAGAGTAACAGGACGGAGGTCAATGTCGAACACTTGACCTAGAAGGTCGAGTTTGCACCCAAAGTGAACATGAGACGCTTCAATTGGTTTGTCGTCAGCCATTTCTACAGCCTGTTTGGTTTCGAGAGGTGTCGGGGTCAATCCTAACAGTTTACCAAATTTCAAGGACACATAACTCCAATTAGCACCGGAATCAAATAAAACAAAGGTGAAAAGATTGTTAACTGAAAAGGTATCGGTCACGACGTTGCCATCGGTCCTGGCGTCACCCGAGCCAATAGTGAATGCCCTCCCTCGAGCACCATTTCCACCGTTGTTGTTGTCGTGATTTCTGGCGTTGTTGTTATTGTTGTTGTTCCCATTGTTGTTGGTGTTCTGGTTCAACTATGGGCAATCCTTCCTGAAGTAGCCCTTGCTTCCACACTAGAAGCACCCCTTTCGATTACCCTGATTCTGTTGCGGTTGTTGCCTCTGTTGTTGTTGTAGCTGTTGTTCTTGTTGTTGATGTTGTTGTTGTTGATGTTGCTGCTGTTTTGGGAACGGAGCTCTGCAGTCTTTTGCCATATGACCCACTTTGTCACACCTCTGACAGGTTCGAGTGCACTACCCATGGTGATGGTAGTTGCACTTATTACACTTTGGCTGCTTACCTGCGTAAGAACCCTGATTTTGATTTTTGCCTTGGTTCTGATTTGCTGAGGATGACTGGTTGAAATTACGGTTGTTGTTATCAGCCTTCTTCTGTTGTTGGTTGGGATTGGAGATCTTTTCTGAGTCGTTCCACTTTCGTTTGTTCTCGACAACAGGAGTAGGCGCAGCACCACGCTCTGGTAGTGCACCGCGTTCGACTTCTTTGTCAGTAATCTTGTAGGCTAGACGGATAATCCATGGTAAGTTATTGAGATTCGCCACAGTAACCATACTCTTGATCTGGCGCCAAACCATTAATATACAGTTCGATCCTCTTGTAGGTCGGGTTTGACAGATTAGGACACATCTTTGCAAGCTCGTGATATCGCTTCGTATAGGCTTCGATCTCGGATCCTACCATCTTTAAATGATAGTACCCATTCTCTAACTTTTGAATCTATTCACGTGGACAGTACTCCTCCCGCATCAATTCCTTAAAGTCGTCCCAAGTTGTAGTATTCGGCACCTCAATTCCAAGCATCTGAACTTGGGCGTTCCACCAAGTTAAGGCACCATCCTCCAGTGTGCCTGAAACAAACTTCACCCTGTCCCCAGCCGGACAGTTACACATAGAAAATGCTGATTCGGCCTTCTCAAACCAGTGAAGAAGTCCCACTGCTCCTTCAGTCCCACTGAAAGTTTGTGGCTTGCAATCTATAAACGTCTTGAAAGTGCAAACGGGCAGATTGTTCTGATTTTGGTTCATGTGTTGACCTGAAGGCAAAAGAATGTACAACGCACGAATGAGAGTTTGAATACACGCATAAAGAACAAAACCATCTTGTTGTAAATTTCGTACCAGCTTGCTGAGCTGCTAAAGCCTCGGCCACACGTGTGTTAATGAGATCCATCAACTCCACCTGAGTCATGACGATGTTGCCACGTCCACTGCCGTGGCGACCACCACATCCACTCATGATTCTTTATCCACAAGAAGAGTGGAAAGAGTAAGGATCAAGATTGAGTAGAAGTCAATCATCGCTATGACTCCTATATATTGTTGATTCCCCAATTATGTTGGATAATGGGTCAGAACCCCTTTACACTTGCTAAGCCTCACTAGGACTCATATGCACTCTTATATAGTGTACACTCATAATGATAACGTGATTTGCATGTTCATCCCAGTTCCTCTTAACTTGCGTCAAAAGATTCTCAGATTCAAGTGTTAAAAGTTAAGGTGTTTTCAAAACGATAAGGATTATGAAGGTCTAAAGATTATGTCATACTAAATATGCATCATAATGTAAACAAGTAATACATGTAATTATACTGTAATGCTGGGTATTTAATGCAATGCATATGTGTACGCTAGACGTATAATGTATACAATAATAAAAGACGAACCTTGCAATCTGGAGCGTAGTGTCATGGTCGCTTTCGGAACTGATTCACTATAACCAGTGGCTCGGATACCAAACTGTCATACTCCCAAAAGCCTACATGCGGATGTCACCGCGAGGCGTGTGATGTACCAGGATCTAGCCACTAATTAAGTCGAACTAATAGTAAATGACAGTAAAACAAACATCACATTCAACATGATTAGTGCATTTCAAAACTTGTCGATTCAACAAAACAATGTAATTAGCGGAAGCAATATAATCGTTTAAAAATGATTAAAATCATATTGTTTTAAAATGCGAAGTGTTTAACATTCACTCCAATAATACGCCCCATGACACCTTCCACTCTCCAGATAGCAAGTTGCAGCGTATGATGCATCTAACGACCTGCAAGCATACAGAAAAGTGTGTCAACATAAAGTTGGCCAGTTCACAGTTTTGTTTAACGAAAATCATGTATGTGTTTAGTTTAAGGACATCTTACGAATAATAAACTCAATACCGATTGACTGTTCTTTTTTGGTGCCCTCATGAATGTTTATCATCATTGATCAAAGTGTTTAAGGTCATTAGTTCACGCCCGTCCTCCCAGGTACGGTGTGAGGTTTGTTAGGCCTAATAGTGCTATCAACTAATACCCCATTGCCTCCCAGGCAACTAGCTCGGTATGTAAGTAGGGACTTTCGTGATAGAGTTGAGTTTATTAACTAACATCGAAATTAAACCAAAACATTGAAAAGTATTCCTCCCAGGAATAGTAATTTGTTTGTCCCCCTGAGACGCATGCTTGTGAAAAAAGTAGTGAACTCACATTGGTTTGCTCGGTTTGTGTTTACGTACTTCTAGCGTTAATAATATGTTAGGTCCGTCACACGTGACCTAATGTACAATATCGTGCAAGTATAGTAAGTATACGAGTAGGGTTTGCAATACCCTAAGTACCTAAACAATCAAGTGTTTAATGTGATCAATTCCACAAGTTTAACATTCAGTAACATTCAGTGTCTAGTTGGTGACTTGTTGGTGATTCAGAGATCAAGTATGTAAAACTCGGACAATTAAACATGTATTACAAGTAACTCAGATACAAATATTCACGTATATTCCATACTCAGATCAATATATTCAGAACACATAACATGGAACTATTATTCATGACACAACATACAACTCAGAGATATTGATCACATTTGGAACCATATATGAAACTCAGAACTTCCTTTTTATATATACCCGTAAAGTCGGACACATTAGGTACCAAACATTAAACATTGGAACCTTGTAAATAAAGTCGGATTATATATATATAAAGTATAAACATATATAAACTCGGAGCCGGCATGTCCTTCATAAACTCGGATTTCATTCTATACCCATAAATCCGGACATCTTTATTAACATAGCCTGGACCCCCCTTAACTCAATATAAATTCGGACCTCCATAAACTCAAGTAACTCGGACACCAAGTAATGGTAAACCCGGACTCCAAACCAGTAAACTCGAACCCATCTTTTAACACTAAGTTCGGATACATCTAATTCAGGAAGCTCAAAACTTAGGTACACGTAGAGAAACTCGGATCCATTAATATGTATCATAACCCAGACCATACCATATGAATAAACTCTGATGAACTTGGAACCTTATATGCCTACATACATAAGTTCGGAATTTTATATATCACCATCCACTTACATAAATTTGGAACACATCATGCATAATTACTAAAATCGGATCTATGATAACACGTAAACTCGGACATCCAACAAACTCGGACTCACTTATGTTCGAACATCATACAAATTTAAACATCACATAATAAGCTCGGATATATGCAAATTCAGATTCAAAGATAAATTCGGACTCCCTTCACTTAACAAATTCGGACTCTACATCCATAGGTAATCATGTAAACTTGGAATCCATACCGAACACGTATAAACTCGGACTAGGTCAAGGAAAACCCGGATAATACACAACATAAATAAATCCTGACTTCATTATTTATAAAGTCTGACTATATATAAGGACCTAATAAACTCTGATCGTTTTGCTTCCCAAAACCCTGACTTTGTGACTTCACAAAGTCGGACTAAACATAATCGCTCATGAACACAAGATAAGCAGTTTTCAATACAACAGTTACTTCTCTACGATCAAAACCCTAATCTAGCATATGAATCAAACAACAATTTAACAATTCTAGCATATGGATTGCATCCAGATAACAGATAAACCATTACGTAATCATTCACAGACCATAGCGCAAACTATCAGAACGATTAACTAAACACAGAACCATTGTTTGGAGGACTAGGGCTTGCATGAAATCAAAAGAGCAGAGATAATAGCGTACAATCATAAAGCAATTACCTTGGCTTGATTCTAGGTGGATAGAAAGATCAAGATTGATGTGTGTGAAACTTGTGTAGCCAGGGATTAGAGAAATGATTGAAGAAATGATGAACTGCCGTAACTTGGATTATGAGGAATAATTAGGGTTGCAAGATTTTTATTTTATTTTCAATATTAACACTAAACACCCCTAACTTTGTAACTTTCACACAAAACACAAAACTAATTGTAATTTACAATTAAAGCATGTAGCTCATGTAGTTGTCATGCAACACCTACGTTTCGTATATACCATTCATTATAATTATTATTCGCGTTACTCTCCAACGTTCAAGAATTATCATGTGCGTGTGTTCTGGTAATTCCCTGAATTACCAAAGTAGACTCATCTAACTAACCCTAGTTAAATGTAGTGCTATGAATGTATGTTTAAATTAACTGTGGTTCGGTTAAAGTAGTAACCTGAAGTTACGGGTTGTCACAGTACTTGCTATACTATCACAGATTCTGCGAATCCTAGAGTTGACCACGACCCGTGTTGGGTTAGCACGGCCCCATGTTGGTTTTTCTTTTGTTGTTGTCTTTTTCTATAGACAATCTTGACTGGGCATGGACCCATGCCTAGTGGGCACGGCCCCGTGCCTAAGCTTCTGTTTTTGTTATTTTGTTGTTTTGAATGTGGATGGGGGTTCGGCAGGTCGTGTCAATTCTTCTTCTTTGTATTTGTGTTGGTTTCTGCTGTTAATTTATTCTTTTTATTCATTTAAGCTCTTTTGATACTGTAAATTAAAAGTAAATAAAGAAACATGCTTTTTCCAACATTAGTACCGAAAAAGGGTCGATTTTATGCTTTGTTTGATATAATTTATATGTTGCATTTTGCGCACATCAGTAAGTTAAACAAACGGACATGAATAGAGGTTTCGTTCGTTCGTTTATGTTCGTGAACATTCGGTGATGCGTTCATTTATGTTTGCTCATTTATGATCATTTGTATGCATTCATTTAAATGTTTTTATATGCTATATTTCTATTTTATTGGTTTTAGGTTTTAAATTTTGAAACCATCGTTATACTATATACCTCCGCCAACATCTCTCATTTGACTATTTAATTTAGTTTTTGTTAAAGTAACTTCTTAATTTTTGTGTTAATTTATGTTTATAATAATTATGTCAACCATGTTCAGATAGTTATGTTAAATACTTGTTTATTTTTTTTTGTAGCAGCCTGTGTTTTACTATAACTTTTTTTTCTTTTTTGTGCTTCCTGATCATGTTATATTTTATTGGGTGGATACTATTATCAATATTTTGTGTGGTGGAGTTGGGTGTAGGTCTTTTCTCTTAAGTTTACCCCAGAGGTTCGATCTCACTCTCTCTTCACTATTATATAACCACCATACGTCCTTCATATTTTAATTTACCTCTTATGTTAAACAGTATTTGCCTAAAGTGCCCTCATGTAAGGGATATGCAATTGGATTTTAACGAATAACGTGATGGAGTTAATTTTAGGGGCTAAAAAGATTAGGAAAATGGCATTGGGGTTTGAACTGTCAAAAAATTCATTTTTGAGTTGATATGGTTAATGTAACCTAACCACATGCGTCAGAAACATAATTTACTCTTTTCAATTAAAGGGTAAAAAATCCAATTTGCCCTATTAATTTGCAAGACACGTGACCAGACTTTACATGCAAAATTATCAGTCGTTAAACAAAAAGACATAAACTATCACAACACATGAACATAAAGGATCAACTTTTTTAGTTCTTTATATTTAGGATGAAAAGTGAAATTCACAACATACCTAAAGGCCGAAAACTCTAAGTTACTAGTAAAAAAATAACTTTATTTGCATTATGATAGATCAAAATGATACTTTCTATAATAGTTGGGTTCCATTTTGAAAGCTCTTAAATGCTTAGGGTGGTTATAGTAAAATTCGCATTAGGGTAACCCCACACTTCCTATTTAAACGAACACAATACCATTTTCATTATAATCACTTAATCACCGCCGCACCCTTTTTTCTCTCATTCATCCACATCCTGGCCCTAAAGACGGCCTCTCTTTTTTCGTGTAATTGTAAGAGCTTTTATTAATTTTAGTTTTATCTAATTTGAATTGCCTCATAATCTTTCTTTACACTTTTAAAAATCATTGCTTGTTTTCAAAAGTACGAATTTGAGAATTTTGGTTAATTAATTTTATGGAGATGTATGCTTTGATTTTGTTGGTGTTGATGTAACGTATACACATAATAACTCAGATCGGTTTGAAAAACAAAGAAATTCATTACCAAATACATTTTAGAATTTTTAATTTTCTACAAGCATGTTCTAGTATAGATCTATAAACAAATGAATTTTTTGTTCCTTATTTGACATGTAGTTATGAGGATTTTTTTTGTTCCTTATTTGACATGTAGTTATGAGGATTTTCTGTTTTGTGCTTGTTTTGTTGGTTATAATGTTAGGTTTGGTGTTATTCACCTATCTCACATCACAAATGGATCTGGCTAATCATTCAGGAGCAGACTGTAGCATGTAGATTTCATGGCATTTCAAGGGCTCAATTGAGAAAGGTAAAATCCAAAGCCATTTAAACTAATAGAGAAAGTCAGAGGCGAAATTGCAAAAAAAAAAAAAGATAGTCAAACTATGTTATAAAATTAAAAATTAAAAAAATTGTTTTATAAAATCTTATTTGGAGTGAAACACAATTATAATATTAAGGTGTGATTTTGAGTCAATAACGATGATCTATATATATTACCACCTAAAGCCTTTAGACGTGTAAAATTTGTATTATATAAAAAATAGAAGATACTTCAAATTCTATTTTTGTTTTTATTTTATCGTATGTGTTTAGATTATCTAAGTGTGCTTGTCATATGTCAGGCCAGTAGCTCTCAAACAGCTCAAAGACTCCCGCTATTGTTGTTGAGTTAGGTAAACGCACACCTATTCTTGTTTCCTACTTTGATAACCTCCTATACAGGGTTGCCTACTTCATAAAAAAGTAAACCCTAGGTTTGGACACCTAAATTTTTTAGATCCTCATTTTGAAATTTCAGGTATGTATATAAATATAATAACAAATATATATATATATATATATATATATATATATATATATATAGGGGAAGGTTCAAATGAAAACCACTAGTTATTGTGAAAACTCGAAAACTAATTAAAAAAAGCCAAAAAAACATACAAAAATTTTTTTTTTAATTTTTTTTTTTGCAAACCAAATTTCGCAGCTTTTTTAATATATAAAAAAAAATTTCAAAAAAAAAAAAAATTTGTGTAGTGCACATGTGTATTATTACACATGTGCAGTACACAAATTTTTTTTTTTTTGAAAAAAAGTTTTTTTATATATAAAAACTAGCGATTTTTATAAAAAAATTGAAAAAAAAAAATTTTTTGTGTGTTTTTTAGGCTTTTTTTAGTTAGTTTTCGAGTTTTGACAATAAAAGTGGTTTTCATTTGAACCATCCCCTATATATATATATATATATATATATATATATATATATATAGGATCAAGATCATTTCAGAACCAAAAAAAATTACAGAACTTGCAGAACTTTTTACAGCCACTCATTTTAATTTGTTTAATTTTTTCTTTCTTTTAACCATAAAGGGTATAAAAGTAAATTAACACAAGTATTAAATGTGAATACAACTCGTTTAACTACTTGATATCTCATGTCTATAACACAGCTTAAGCAAACCATAAGTGAGTATGAAATTAATTGATTTTTTAGCCCAATGGTTTCTACGTTTGCATCTTTTTTTAGAACTCATGCGTTGCGACAGTACTACTAAACCAAACAAAAAATAGACATAAAAATGTTGAATTACACACACGCGTTACACGGATTATTACGCAAAACATTATTGTATAAAAGAATAACCAAGTCGAAACGATAACAAAACCCATGTAAAAAAACTATAAAAGTACAGTACCAACCCGGAAATATAAACGTAGTAATATTAATAACCATATTATATAGGTTTACTTGTATTTCTATTTGTATCTCTAGATATAATGATTATTATATTAAGATAATCATATTTTAATAATATTAATATATGAATATTCATAACAAATATTATTCACGAAAACAATATAAATAAATAAAATATAATAGGTTTTTAAAAATAAAATATATATTTAAACCTTAGCAACAACAATTAATCAAAAACAGCATAGGCATAAAAAATATCTAATTTTAACAATACTGAACTATTTATTTTATCAACATAACTATTTTTATATTTGAACAAATAATAAGAGTGTATATAATATATTTGTAGTCTTAGCTACTTAGTCGATTAATTCTTTTTAACTTTTCAAAACACATTATAAGTCCTTATTAACTTTTCAAAAAGTTAATAAGTTATAAGTTGATGAAAATAAGGAATCCCAAACACCCACATCATCGTGACCCCACACCTTCAACCACTGTTACCTCATGCTCGGCCCATGCCATGTTTCTTCACCTGCTCCCATTTCATATACAACCCACATCTTCATCTTCTTCGAAATTTCTGAGTGGTGGCTGAACAGATCTACAAGAATCGCAACCGATCGGTTGTTTGTCGTGACGCCAGCTGTAGTGTGGTGGTCAACCGCCTCTGATCGGTAGTGGTGGTGGTGGTGCCCGGCGGTGGATGCAGTGGTGATCGTTGAAGACGCCTCTGAACAAATACTTGTACACTTAGGTTTTTTTTTCTTTGTACCTGCAAGGAGGAAGGGGTCATCTGGTGGTTGATTTTTCTTGTAAATAGAAACAAGAGTAAATTTCACTTTTTGTCCTTTATGTATTATCTGAATTTTGAAGCGTACCCTTTAAAAGTTTTAATTTCAGTTTATGTCCTTAAATCACATGTTTTATATCACTTTAAGTCCTTTACACCAAATTGAGTTAAATTACTCAGTTAGGTTTATTTAATGCAAGGGTATTATATGTGATTTTATCAAAATCTTGTTATTACAGAGGAAGCTATTAACCAAAGGGAAAGAAATCAAGAAGCAAGTAAGAAGAAAATCAAGAAAGCTTCAATCTTGAATGAAAATAGGATTTCTAATTACATAAGATTTATATATAAACCAAGTATAAATGCATCATTATCAAGTATAGGGACTGCAGGAAGCCGAATGTCTTTTTCTTCTGTACCTATGAATTTGTTCTCCTCATTTTTATTGCTTCTTTCGTAACTATGTCCGGAACGTTTGCTTGATGCTTCTCTCCGATTTGAGTTCTCTTTTTCGGTTCTCTGAAATGGTTAAATGCATCATTATCAAGTATATGGACTGCAGGAAGCCGGATGTATTTTTCTTCTATACCTATGATTTTGTTCTCCTCATTTTTATTGTTTCTTTCGTAACTATGCCCGGAACGTTTGCTTGATGCTTCTCTCCGATTTGAGTTCTCTCTTTCGGTTCTCTGAAATGGTTAAATGCATCATTATCAAGTATAGGGACTGCAGTAAGTCGGACGCCTTTTTCTTCTGTACCTATGAATTTGTTCTCCTCATTTTTATTGTTTCTTTCGTAACTATGTCCGGAACGTTTGCTTGATGCTTCTCTCCGATTTGAGTTCTCTTTTTTGGTTCTCTGAAATGGTCACCAGAAAATTGTTCATATCTAAGCCACACTGAACAACAATCACCTGCTTTCATTCTGTTACCCATCTAATACACAAAAAGAAAATAGAAAGGATTTATGAGCTCTCAATGTCAATCAACTAAAATGTGCAAGTCATTTTCTAGATCATTTAACAACAGATCATAAATACTTCATGTTACTTTAGGTAGTTTTGTTCTTAAATGATCTAGAAAATGACTTGCGCATTTTATTTGATTGACATTGAGAGCTCATAAATCCTTTCTATTTTCTTTTTATGTATTAGATGGGTAACAGAATGAAAGCAGGTGATTGTTGTTCAGTGTGGCTTAGATATGAACAATCTTCTGGTGACCATTTCAGAGAACCAAAAAAGAGAACTCAAATCGGAGAGAAGCATCAAGCAAACGTTCCGGACATAGTTACGAAAGAAACAATAAAAATGAGGAGAACAAATTCATAGGTAAAGAAGAAAAAGACGTCCGGCTTACTGCAGTCCCTATACTTGATAATGATGCATTTAACCATTTCAGAGAACCGAAAAAGAGAACTCAAATCGGAGAGAAGCATCAAGCAAACGTTCGGGGCATAGTTACGAAAGAAACAATAAAAATGAGGAGAACAAATTCATAGGTACAGAAGAAAAATACGTCCGGCTTCCTGCAGTCCTATACTTGATAATGATGCATATAACCATTTCAGAGAACCGAAAAAGAGAACTCAAATCGGAGAGAAGCATCAAGCAAACGTTCTGGGCATAGTTACGAAAGAAGCAATACAAATGACGAGAACAAATTCATAGGTACAGAAGAAAAAGACATTCGGCTTCCTACAGTCCCTATACTTGATAATGATGCATTTATACTTGGTTTATATATAAATATTATGTAATTAGAAATCCTATTTTCATTCGAGATTGAAGCTTTCTTGATTTTCTTCTTACTTGCTTCTTGATTTCTTTCCCTTTGGTTAATAGCTTCCTCTGTAATAACAAGATTTTGATAAAATCACATATAATACCCTTGCATTAAATAAACCTAACTGAGTAATTTAACTCAATTTGGTGTAAAGGACTTAAAGTGATATAAAACATGTGATTTAAGGACATAAACTGAAATTAAAACTTTTAAAGGGTACGCTTCAAAATTCAGATAATACATAAAGGACAAAAAGTGAAATTTACTCTTGTTTCTATTTACAAGAAAAATCAACCACCAGATGACCCCTTCCTCCTTGCAGGTACAAAGAAAAAAAAAACCTAAGTGTACAAGTATTTGTTCAGAGGCGTCTTCAACGGTCAACACTGCATCCACCGTCGGGCACCACCACCACTACCGATCAGAGGCGGTTGACCACCAGACTACAGCCGGCGTCACGACAAACAACCGGTCGGTTGCGATTCCTGTAGATATGTTCAGCCACCACTCAGAAATTTCGAAGAAGATGAAGATGTGGGTTGTATTTGAAATGGGAGCAAGTGAAGAAACATGGCATGGGCCGACCATGAGATAACAGTGATTGAAGGTGTGGGGTCACGATGATGTGGGTGTTTGGGATTCCTTATTTTCATGAACTTATAACTTATTAACTTTTTGAAAAGTTAAAAAGGACTTATAATGTGTTTTGAAAAGTTAAAAAGAATTAATCGACTAAGTAGCTAAGACTACAAATATATTATATACACTCTTATTATTTGTTCAAATATAAAAATAGTTATGTTGATAAAATAAATAGTTCAGTATTGTTAAAATTACATATTTTTTTATGGCTATGCTGTTTTTGATTAATTGTTGTTGCTAAGGTTTAAATATATATTTTATTTTTAAAAACCTATTATATTTTATTTATTTATATTGTTTTCGTGAATAATATTTGTTATTAATATTCTTATATTAATATTATTAAAATATGATTATATAATCATTATATCTAGAGATATAAATAGAAATACAAGAAAACCTATATAATATGGTTATTAATATTACTACGTTTATATTTCCGGGTTGGTACTGTACTTTTATAGTTTTTTTACATGGGTTTTGTTATCGTTTCGACTTGGTTATTCTTTTATACAATAATGTTTTGCGTAATAATCCGTGTAACGTGTGTGTGTAATTCAAAATTTATATGTCTATTTTTTGTTTGGTTTAGTAGTACTGTCACAACGCATGAGTTCTAAAAAAAGATGCAAACGTAGAAACCATTGGGCTAAAAAATCAATTAATTTCATACTCACTTATGGTTTGCTTAAGCTGAGTTATAGACATGAGATATCAACTAGTTAAACGAGTTGTATTCACATTTAATACTGGCCTGACATATGACAAGCACACTTAGATAATCTAAACACATATGAAAAAATAAAAACAAAAATAAAATTTGAAGTATCTTCAATTTTTTATATAATACAAATTTTACACGTCTAAAGGCTTTAGGTGGTAATATATATAGATCATCGTTATTGACTCAAAATCACACCTTGATATTATAATTGTGTTTCACTCCAAATAAGATTTTATAAAACAATTTTTTTAATTTTTAATTTTATAACATAGTTTGACTATCTTTTTTTTTGCAATTTCGCCTCTGACTTTCTCCATTAGTTTAAATGGCTTTGGATTTTACCTTTCTCAATTGAGCCCTTGAAATGCCATGAACAATCTACATGCTGTAGTCTGCTCCTGAATGATTAGCCAGATCCATTTGTTCAAATATAAAAAAATAGTTATGTTGATAAAATAAATAGTTCGGTATTGTTAAAATTAGATATTTTTTATGGCTATGTTGTTTTTGATTAATTGTTGTTGCTAAGGTTTAAATATATATTTTATTTCTAAAAACCTATTATATTTTATTTATTTATATTGTTTTGGTGAATAATATTTGTTATGAATATTCTTATATTAATATTATTAAAATATGATTATCTTAATATAATAATCATTATATCTAGAGATACAAATATAAATACAAGTAAACTTATATAATATGGTTATTAATATTACTACTTCTATATTTCCGGGTTGGTACTGTACTTTCATAGTTTTTTTACATGGGTTTTGTTATCGTTTCGACTTGGTTATTCTTTTATACAATAATGCTTTGCGTAATAATCCGTGTAACGTGCGTGTGTAATTCAACGTTTTTATGTCTATTTTTTGTTTGGTTTATAGTAGTACTGTCGCAACGCATGAGTTCTAAAAAAAGATGCAAACGTAGAAACCATTGGGCTAAAAAATCAATTAATTTCATACTCACTTATGGTTTGCTTAAACTGTGTTATAGACATGAGATATCAAGTAGTTAAACGAGTTGTATTCATATTTAATACTTCTGTTATACGAGCGTCAGATACCTGTTAAACCCGGTAAGACACAATTTGCCAGCCGTACTCTGAACTTATAAAAAACCTTCCTTTTCTTAGTTACTTGTACAAACTATAAATAAATTGGTAATACTCTAAAAAATGTATATATATATATATATATATATATATATATATAGGATCAAGATCAAGGGAAAACCCTTCCGAGTTGTGAGACTTAGAGTACTCGGTTTTCTCGTGCGAGTTTTGCCCCCATTTTTTTCACAGCCCTAGATTAAAATGTTAGAAAAGACTACCGTAAAAATAATATTTCGAAGTGGTGTTTTTCGGCCCGTTACAGTAGCTGTAAAAACTAATGACATAAGCATGACATCACTTTTTACAGCATTTATAAGTGCCATAAATGAAAAAAAACTGGGTTTTTTTTTGGGAAAATTGATTTTTTTTAGAATTTTTGGTAAATATTTTTTTTTAAAAAAAAGCCTTTCGTATAAGTTTTCATTTTACGCTAACCCTATATATATATAGGGATGAGTTAAAATGAGAATCACTACGAGTTGTGAGAACCGTGAGAACTTTTTGATCCCGTGTGAGTTGGGCGAAAATTCTTTTGCACAAACGTAGATGAAAACAGTATAAACACATCTGTAAAAAAAGTAAAAAAAAATTGTCGAGTCGTTAGTTTTGACTGATGCAAGTTTTTTTACGCCTTGATAGCGGTTCTCACAACTCATGGTGGTTTTCATTTGAACCGAATCCTATATATATACGCGATGTCCTTTATCGTACAATATGTACGCGATGCTCACAGCCGTACGATCTTCCATCATTTAAACGCGGGCGAAACTAATTTATATAATTAAATTAATCAAATTAATATATATAAATCATATCGCGAAGGTTAAAATCGTCATTGTGAAATCATAATCCCTGTAAATCAGCGAAGATACTTCAAAATCATACCCTAAATTAAAATAAAAAACCTTACATTCTTCTTCCCCAACCTCCGTTCAATTCTTCCGGTGCGATTTCATCAAACGTTAATGAGGACTACTGATTTGGGAGTTGTAAAGGAGAAACGGAGCAAGACTAACAACGATTGAGCACAATCAAAGAAGATGAATCCAGGTTATTGATTATACATGCGATCTGATAATGGGGTTTGATAAGGGTTTTGTACGACACATGCGATTTTGTATGATTAGTGGTGTTTGGCAAGGGTTTTGTCTGATACATGTGATTTTATATGATTAGGGGAGTTTTGATAATGTTTTAGTGTGATACATGCGATTTGGTATGATTGGTAAGGGTTTTGTCTGATACATGCGATTTTATATGATTAGGGGAGTTTTGATAATGGTTTAGTGTGATACATGCGATTTGGTATGATTAGGGGGTTTTGAGTAGGTTACGTCTTGGTTATAATTCTTAAAATATGTGAAATAGATGTAAAAACTATGTTTGGATTATTGTAATATGTGATGTCACACCCCGTCATTCCGACAACATCCCGGTGGGCCTGGTTGGGGAGTACGTGACGATTGATATCAAATACACAAACACAGATAATGTCCGAGTGTTCAAAAATAATGTCTAAGTGTTCAAAATAATATATACAGACAGCTTGTAATAAAGATACACATGCGGATCGAAAATGTACAAAATGAAATATTCAGACTACTAGGCTTTATGCAAAGGAGTTGCAAATTCCTCTTCTAGCATTACCAGGCAACTTCCAGCCTATTTACGTATCCTTGCAACCCGTAACTTAGTCTTTTGAAAATACGTTAGTTTACAATGGTAAATACAAAAAACCGACTCATTTTAAAAACATATCAAAAATCATTTTAAGTGCACAAGGCACATCATTTTCATAAATAACTTGGGACAATTCAAAATGATATTGTATACAGTATTACATGCCTGTCAATACATATTAGGTCCGGTGCAGAAACCGAATAACATGATTAACCAAAACGCCACTTAAAACCCACAAATGGGTATCCCCAATTAATGGGTAAGAAAAACATTGTATAATAGCATTAGAATATGTCAGGTGTATGCTTACACCCCGTGCTCAGTCATGGCCATTAGTAACTTAAATGAGCCGAGGATATCCAGGACACGGTCGTGTTAACCCCCAATGTTTAAGTTATCAGACAAAACAGATTAAAATGGGTTACAACGATTTTGTAGTCACAATCCGACATATGATCCCATACCCGACCAAGCGGTAATAATTTATCATATCCCAAGCCCGTATAGTGGAAATAGGTTAAGAGTATTTACCTGGCTAAAACTCGTCTTAATATGCAAGACTTATAAATAGCACAGCCGTAATTCAATTAACTAAGGTTGATTGCAATTTAATGGAAGGCCCTAGTCTGGAATGATGGTATAAATAACCAATTAGAATGTTAACGGGTCCTATTCAAGTCATAGACTTGGACTGGTTAACTTAAATTATCGTAAACGGTACGATACGCTTGACTAAGCGATGACCGGAATAGAATGTAGTTTAAACCCAACAAGTACTAAGACTTGTATAATATGGGCAAACAATATACATTCTAGAATTTGAAATAAAAATGATAAGATTTGACCCATTTCGGTAAACTTATGTAAACTAGTTACATAAGCTCAGCCGTACGCATATAAGCGATATCGGGTAACCGGATGAGTCATAAACAAGTGCTATATGCCAAAGTACTTTAAATAAGTTGTAACATCAGTAGGTTATCAACTTATATGGCCATTAAGGTTTTGAAATCAAAATATGCACCATAAGGGCATTTTAGTCATTATGTGACGTAAATTAAGAACTTGCATAAGAATCTGAGTTAGGAACAAGTACATTCTGTTATAACACTTTAATTATGTTATAATATCAGTAGGTAATAGTTTGATATGAAAATTATGGTTTAAACCATACTATGCGCCAAAAGAGCGTTTTGGTCACATTATATAATAATTTACGAACTTTTATCAAAACTCAGGTTATTGATGCGTGGTTGAAAACCGGTGTTCGTTAATGCTTAAGTTGATGTTTTTACTTGACTTTTTATCGGGAATAGCCTACTTTTAATTAGATTTGTGTTTTACAGGTTTAATGAAGTTTAAGGAGCTTTTCGGGAGCTTTACGGATCACCAGGTCGAAAACCGAAGCACCAGAACGCGTCATGGATCAACCGGGAGAGTTAGGAGTGGAAAACGGAGGATTCACAAAGGAGAGCCCGTCGCCGACGGGGTCCAGACCGTCGGCGACGCCTTCCAGATAAACCCGTAGGCACTTTTTTCCCGTAACCAGTCATTTAGCCCGTCGGAGGCATTTGTGCTTTTGGGGACCCGTCGGCGACGGGGTCAGGCCCGTCGGCGACGGGTGATGGTTTTTCAAAACGCGAAATTTGATGATTAAAGGGTTAATCTCGAATTTTATTGGCTGGGAATCATTGAATTCGGGGGTTACACTCTATTTTGAGTTTTGAACTTGATCTTGGAGCCTAATTCATCTATCATTCACCAACCATTCCATCTATCATCATCTCTACAACCGAGAATCATCACCATCATCACAATACAACCACCAATCATCAAACCCTAGTTCATCGAATCACTCACCATTTTCCACCATCACCATCCATCACTAACCTTCACCATTCTCCATTCAAGCAAGCTTCAAGATGAATCCTTCCGCGTTCCAAACATCCGGTGATCAAGCTTCTTCAACCATGAGCGGCTAATCATCTCGGTTTCACCCCGGTGTAGGTAGTTGTTAATTCTAGGGTTTTGAATTGTTCTTGTTTTAACTTAGTGACAATTTGTATTTGATTTTTGAAACTCTTGATAATAGTGTTACATTTGTTGCGAATTCGTGAATTGTCGAGCGATGTTAAAAGTTATGACTTCACGAAACGGTGATATGTAATTGTGCATTATCATTGTTAGGATTTACTTGTGTTGATTACAAAGTGTCTTTTTGTCCGTTCTTCGGGGCGTTGATAGTTAGTAGCACCTAAGTCACGGTACACTAAATCCGTTAATCAAATGCAATTGAGTTGAAACTAGAACTTGTAGAAATCCTAGGTTAATAATTACCGAAACCGGGTGTGATTCCTTTTTATTATTATTGTTCTAATATCCAAAATTCGTGCAATCGTTAAGTAGTAGTTGTCAAGTAAGTAATTCAATTTCAGTAATCCAATTTCACATCTTTCAATTAAACAAAAACCCAAAAATATTTTAGCAAGCTTCATAATTGTGACAATTGTTTATAATTCATTCGAATCCATACACAAACCACATACTCTTCGTGGATCGACCCCTTACTACCACTAACACATTGTTAAGGGTAATTTGGGCTTATAAATATTATCTTTGACCGGAGTGCGACACTCCGATCAAATTTTGGCGCCGTTGCCGGGGAGTGCGTGCGCTTTGTGTTTGGATATTGTTTGAATTGTTGTGATTAACTGTTTAATTTGCTTAGCTATCTTTTTGTACTTGTCTTTTTCCTTGTTACGCGGGGTGTGTTACTTGTGCAGGTTACAGGTAGTGCATGCGTACATGAAATTCCGGGAGGACTTCACCTTTAGTCTACGAACCGGAGATTGAAAGACTTGCAAGAAGGAACCTAGCAAGCCGGTTAGAAGCAACTCTTGCTTCTAATCAAACCAACCAAACACCACCACTCACACCGACCATTGAAACCGATTCAATGGCAAACCACAACTCCAACCAAGACTTTAACCCCAACCAGAACCTCAACCCAAATCAATTCCAATCCCGAGGAACCTTTTATCCCGCTCAAGAACAACCGGGTGGTAACACCAACGCAAGACCACCTACTCCACCTTTCCGAAACCAAAACATCAACAACACCCAACGAACACCTCAACAACAACCCCTTCACCGACAAGCATCGTTACCTATCAACCTTGATGATCGGAATGTCAACTCCGATCGTAGAGGTAACCGTGATCGCGGCAATCCCGCGAATGAAGACCCGTTTTTCAACATCGATGATTTAAGGAATGCAATCCCCGATGACGAACCGTATAGTGTTCCCGGTTATCAATCGCCGGAACACGTAAGCATTCATACGGAAAATTCAGACGATGGGGGGTATTACGATGATCGGGCTAATGATGATGAAGATTGGGGTTATGTGAATAGGGGAAATGTCTACAATGCTAGAAGGTATGACGATGAGGAATTTGGTTACCAAAACGCCAATTATGTTGGGGAAGATGAATACGGTTACGGAGGTGGAAGAAACGATGGTTATGGGAACAACCGTCAACCACAAAACAACAACCAACGGAACCGGAATGAGGGGTTTTACAACAACAATAACAACAACAACAATGTAAACCCTAACCGGATTCCTCGTTTCGTGGGAGGTGGTAACCCAAGGGATAATCGAAGGGGGGATCAAAGAGGTGAGAGAAGGGATAATCGAAGACCGATCGATCAAGAAGTTAATGGGCCACAACGTCGTCAACAACCTCCACGGGGAGTAAATGACCGTTTCCGACCGATAGTGACCGAGAATAATTCTCCGATAGTATGCGAAAGGAGGATGTTTGATTGTAAACCGCATTACATCAACATACTTCCTCACTTCAATGGGAGATCCAATGATGAGCCGTACACACATTTAACGGAGTTCTCTTCCATTTGTGACACTATTGGGGGGGCATAATTTCGCACTAGAGGAAGTGAAGCTTCGGTTATTTCAATTTTCGTTGAAAGATAAGGCAAAACAGTGGTTCCTCACACTTCCGGCCAATAGTATTCGAACTTGGGAACAAATGCAACAAGCATTTTGGATGAATATTATTCCATGGCAAAGACCGACGATGCGAGAGATGAAATTCGGTCATTTCGTCAACTTTCAAGTGAGCCGTTACATGAAGCATTTACCCGATTCAAAGAGCTAATGAGGAGATGCCCACATCACCAAATAGAAAAATGGAAGTTGGTGAAATGCTTTGTACGGGGTTTGGATGATGCAACTTGGAATCGGCTTGAGACGACAAGCAATGGCACCCTCTTGAGCAATCATGAGGATGATGATTGGGAATTCTTGGAAAGGATGAGCAAACGATCCAAAGAAAAAGAATCGGCCGATAGAGCAAAGAGGCATCCAGTTTCCCGGTCACTTCCCGATCTTGATTCCAAGGACCGGATTTCCACCTTAGAACGGGAAATAGCTCAACTGAAAAAGAAGAAAGAGGTGAACGCGGTTCAGTTTGCGGTATGTGAAGAATGTGGGGATATTGGGCATGCGACCGAGCAATGTTCAATGGGGTCGAGTGGTTACACCGAAGAAGTCAATCAAGTGTATGGAGATAGAAAACAATATGACATGAACTCCAACACTTACCATCCGGGTTTGAGAAATCACCCCAACTTTCGGTATGGCAATGCTTCAAATCAAATGAACCCGAATTTCCAATCGGGTAATCAAGGAGGAAGTGGGTCATCATACCAAAACCGCCAAGGTGGTAACCAAGGAGGCTACCAACGGAATTACAACCAAGGGTACCAAGGTGGGTACCAAAAGAATTACAACAACCAAGGCGGTAACGGAAGTGGGTCAAACAACCAAATCGGTGGTGATGATTTGAGTGCCAAGATGGATGCTTTGCTCAACATGCAAAAGGAGACTCACAGTGATGTCAAAGAAATAAAGAAGGCAAATGAGATCCGAGACAAAGCACACGAGGCATTGGCGAAACAAGTGGGTCAACTAGCGGAAGAAGTGGCCCAAATAAAGGGAGGCATGGGGAAGCTTCCAAGTGACACCACCATAAACCCTAAGCATCAAGGGTCAAGCTCGAGGAACACACGTGAGGTACCAATTAATAAAGTTACTTTACGTAGTGGTCGAGTTGTTGATAATGGTGTCAAAACACCACCACCCCAATTTGTTGAAGGGGTGGTGGAGGATGCTAGTGATGAGGAGCTTGAGGATGGCCAAACGGGTCAAAATAAAAATGATTTGAAAAAGAATAATGTTACTCCCGTTGTGGCCATTCCCGTCCCCAAGGCTAAGGAAAAGGGTGTGGAGGTTAATACCGCCCCTTATCCCGAAGCATTGAAGGGACCGATGAAAAAAGTTGTAAACAAAAGAGGTCCACAACAAGAAGAGTTGTTGGAAATTTTCAAACAAGTAAAAATCAATTTACCTCTTTTGGATGCAATCAAACAAGTACCGTCGTATGCTAAGTACTTGAAAGATTTGTGTACCCCAAAACGCACTCACAAATTTCCAAAAAAATTAGATTTAACCGAAAACGTGAGTTCGATTCTTTCGGGTGCACTTCCACCTAAGCTCCAAGATCCGGGTGCGCCTATCATTTCAATTCAAGTAGGCGATTTTAAAATCAACCGGGCACTTCTAGATCTTGGTGCTAGTGTAAGCATTTTACCGGGTAGTTTGTATGACCAATACGAGTTTGGTCCACTTCAATCGTCAAACACCACCGTGGTGTTAGCCGATTTGACACCTAAACTACCCCGTGGAATTGTTTCGGATGTGATAGTGAAAATCGAGGATTTTTACTATCCGGTGGACTTTCTTGTACTTGATTATGTGGCCAAGGACCCAACCAAACAACCTACGGTGATTTTGGGTCGACCGTTCTTAGCAACTGCAAATGCTCAAATTGATTGCAGAACGGGAATGGTTGACATGACGTTTGGAAACCGGAGGTTGAGGTTGCATGTTTTTTCCGGACTTATGAGCCCTCCAGTTGATGATGAATGCTTTATGGCAGACATTGTTGACACGTGTATACCTCTTTGCGACACAGTTGTTTATGGGGAAAACACAATGGAGGATTGTTATATGTTTGACAGGTCACAGGTGGAGGTGGAGCAAAGCATAGACGAGGAAGTGAGGAGTTTAGAGGTGCTTGCGGTTAGAGAAGGAAAACCAACATGGACGCACCAAGTCGAGAGCTTACAGGAGAGCATTGATACTAAATTGAAGCCGTCTTTAGTGGAGCCTCCAGAAGTGGAGTTGAAAGCATTGCCAAAGCATCTCAAGTATGCTTATGTTGGAGAGAGCAATACTCTCCCGGTTATCATCGCATCAAATTTAACCGGAGAGCAAGAGAAAAAGTTGATGGAAGTATTGGTCACTAATCGGGCGGCGATTGGATGGACCATTGCGGATTTGAAGGGTATTAGTCCCTCGGTGGTGATGCACAAAATCATCACGGAAGAGAATGTGACTCCCGTTCGTGATGCACAAAGGCGGTTAAATCCGAACATGCGGGAGGTCGTGAAGAAAGAGGTGTTGAAGTGGCTTGATGCGAGTATCATTTACCCGATCTCGGATAGCCAGTGGGTGAGCCCAACACAGACGGTTCCCAAGAAAGCCGGCATACAAGTCGTCAAAAATGACGCGGGTGAAGAGGTAGCCACCCGGCCGGTAACCGGGTGGCGAATTTGTATTGATTATAGGAAGTTGAATACCGCAACTTCCAAAGATCATTTTCCTTTACCTTTTATTGATCAAATAGTTGAGAAATTATCGGGGCAAAAATTTTATTGCTTCCTAGATGCTTATTCCGGTTATAACCAAATTGCCATCCATCCGGAAGATCAATCAAAGACTACATTTACATGTCCTTACGGTACCTTCGCATTTAGGCGGGTGCCGTTTGGATTATGTAATGCTCCCGCCACCTTCCAAAGGTGCATGATGAGTATTTTCTCCGATATGGTGGGAAAGTCTTTGGAAATCTTCATGGATGATTTCTCAATTTTTGGATCATCGTTTGAGACTTGCTTGGACCAACTAGATAAAGTATTAAAAAGATGTGTTGAAACTAGTTTGGTCCTAAGTTGGGAAAAGAGCCATTTTATGGTTCAAGAGGGAATTGTGTTGGGCACGTGGTTTCAAGTCGTGGGATAGAGGTTGATCGTGCTAAGGTACAAGTCATATCTACTTTACCTTATCCCACGACTGTTAAAGGTGTTAGGTCATTTTTAGGTCATGCGGGGTTTTATCGGCGGTTTATTAAGGGTTTTAGTGATATAACGAAGCCTTTATGTAATTTGTTGTTAAAAGACCAACCGTTTGATTTTAATGAAAATTGCCAAAATGCTTTTAACAATTTAAAAGAGAAGTTAGTGGAGGCCCCAATCTTGCAATCGCCAAATTGGTCTTTACCTTTTGAGATTATGTGCGATGCAAGTGATTATGCGGTGGGGGCCGTGTTGGGACAACGGCTTGACAAGAAACCCGTTGCCATATATTACGCAAGTAAGACTCTTTCGGATGCACAATTGAACTACACAACCACCGAAAAAGAGCTACTTGCGGTGGTATATGCATTGGATAAATTTCGGTCTTATATATGGGGTAGTAAAGTGATTATTTACTCTGATCACACTGCAGTTAGGTACCTCATGGAGAAGAAAGATGCGAAGCCGAGATTGATCCGATGGGTGTTGTTGCTCCAAGAGTTTGATTTGGAGATACGGGACAAGAAGGGTATTGAGAATGTGGTAGCGGACCACTTGTCCCGGTTGATGGTAGAAGATGATCCGAGAGCCTTTGAGATCAATGAGTCTTTCCCAGATGAGCATATAATGAAATTAGATAAATTGCCATGGTATGCTAACATTGTCAATTATCTTGTTACAGGTGACATGCCGGCACATTGGGATAGACGGAAAAGGCAACACTTCATGTCCCAAATCAAGTACTATCGGTTGGAAGAACCGCATTTGTGGAAGGAGTGTGCGGATCAAGTTATAAGGAGATGCATTGATGATGAAGAGATTCCGAGCGTGTTGCAACATCTACACTCGTTTGCATGTGGTGGTCACTTTAGTGGTCACAAAACGGGTCATAAAGTGTTGAATAGTGGCCTTTATTGGCCTACTATTTTCAAAGATGCAAACGAGTTTGCCAGAAATTGCATAGAGTGTCAAAAGTTAGGGGGTATCTCAAAAAGGGATGAGATGCCCATGCAACCAATCCTTGTAGTCGATGTTTTCGATGTATGGGGTATTGATTTCATGGGCCCATTCCCCAATTCCTATGGCAATTTGTATATCTTGGTGGTCGTTGACTATGTGTCAAAATGGGTCGAAGCAATAGCCACCAAGACAAACGACCATTCCGTAGTATGCAACTTCGTCCAAACCAATATTTTCTCAAGGTTTGGGATTCCTCGTGTCATCATAAGTGACGGAGGATCTCATTTTAAAAATTTTCGGTTTGGCAAACTTTTAAAACGGTTTGGTGTTGACCATAGGATTGCTACCCCCTATCACCCGCAAACAAGCGGGCAAGTTGAGGTGTCAAATAGGCAAATCAAACAGATTTTGCAAAAGACCGTGCGGGCGGACCATAAGGATTGGTCAATTAAATTGAACGATGCTTTATGGGCCTACCGAACGGCACATAAGACACCCATAGGCACTACACCTTACCGGTTAGTCTACGGTAAAAATTGCCATCTACCGGTTGAACTTATGCACAAATCGTTATGGGCTATTAAAGAGGTTAATGTGCAATATGATGATGCAGGTAAGGAACGGAAGCTCAAGTTGTGTGAATTGGAGGAGCTAAGGGAGACGGCATATGAATACGCATCTCAATACAAAGACGGAATGAAGAGAGCGCATGATGCCAAGTTGAGGAAGAAAGAATTTGAAGTAGGTCAAAAGGTGTGGCTCTACAATTCAAAGCTCAAATTCTTTCCCGGAAAGCTCCGAAGCAAATGGATGGGACCCTATGTTGTCACCCGGGTCGGACAATTGGGTGATGTTACTATCGAGGACCCGAAGGACGGGGTACGGCAAACGGTAAATGGTCATAGGCTAAAACCGTTTCTCGAGGGTATTGAGAAAGTGGATGAAAACAAGGAATCGGTAAGCTTCGTGGTAAGTTTCCCGGTTTACGAGGTCGAATGAAAAGGACCGGTAACACTTAGTGTAAAGTTATGTATATTTGTTTAATTGTTTGGGTGTTTCGAGGATTATCGTTTCAGTTCCTACTAATCTTTCTTGATTGTGTGAAGTCTAGACACTACGAACGGGTCATGAAGATACAAGGTATGTTTTTAGACTTGTTTATGTGTATTGAGGACAATACACGAATTTTTGGGGGGTGGTAGGGCCATTAACGATTTCCGTTTTGAAAAATTTTAACTTATAAAAATTCACAAAAACATTTTTAATAATTTTTAGGATTTTTTAGTGTACATAGTCTCTTTATTAAAATCTCATAATTTTCCTTATATTTTTCAAAATAATAATAATAATAATAATAATAATAATAATAATAATTTTTTTTTTTGGCCAACCCGTCGGCGACGGGGTGATGACCGTCGGCGACGGGGTCTGTAATAGCCCGTCGGCTGATATTTCCCCGTAACCAGACAGTTAAGCCGTCGCACCCATCACCATTTCCCTTGCCCGTCGGCGACGGGTTGCCAAAAACGGTCCGACGCAGGTTATGCTTGCTCGTTAAAGTTCACTTAATAACCTTTATTTCACCCAAATAGCCACCGACAAACATCTTATGAACCACCAATTCGGTCCCCAACTTCCCACAAATTAACCAACACCCACAAATTCTCTACTCTCTCTCTCCTACTTCCATACTCTCTTCATCTTCTTCATTCTCTCCCTAAGAACCCTAAATCCTTCAAAGCCTCATAACTTCATCAAATCTCCACCAATCCAACTGATTTTTGAGTCCATCTTGGGTAACTTTTCAAGAGGAACAAAACCCCCAACACGGTTTTCATCAATTCTTGTGATTTCGCGAGATTTCTGGGCGTCTTGCTTAGGGTTCTTGAAAGGGTGTTCATCAAGTTGCTTATTTGCCATCTTTTCTTAGTTCTTCTTGTTTAACAACAACAAAGGTATGGATTCTTCTTAAATTCTTAAATTTATGCTTGATTATCATATATTAGTGTTTTTCTTCCGAAATTTTAAACTTTTTGGTTTAAGAGTAGGTTGTTTAGACAATGTGTGTTGTGCTAGCATGATTTTGAGTAAGATTAGTTGTTTTGAATGGAATTTGAGTATGTCATAACCATAGTGAAGTGATTACACTGTTATGAACATGATTGAACATGAAGATGATGTTAACTTTTGTTGAAATTATAAGAGATTGTAAGATTAACAAGAGATTAATAAGTTTATGATAAAGTGAGCGACTTTGGAAGTTTAAAGAGGCAATTTTGCATTCAATTGTTAATTAAAATGTTAACATCACATCTCATGTTCAAAGTTTGGGAGTTAATGAAGGTTGAATTTATATTGATGTTTGCTTGTTTGTGATTGTAGTTATGGCGGGAAGCAAGAGACAAAAGACTACAGGCCAAGCTTCATCATCCGTGGTTGGGTCTTCTTCCGGTTTAATACCAAAGAAGTGGGAGCAATTAAGCTCCGTGGAGGAGAATGATCCGAGGTTGTACAGGCAAGATTGGGAGTGGGTGAAGTTCAGGGATAGCCAAAGTGCTAGAATTTGGGATGACGAGAAGAACAAACCGTTGTCCCATTATCAAGACAGGAAGTTAGAGGCTAAGTTGTGGAAGTGGAAGATGGTGAACGGTGTGAATACCTTAGTGCCAACAAGGGTAATATGTGAAAGGGTGGTGAACGTGGAAGAATTTCGTAACATCGGGATTGTGCAAATGTTTGAGCGTTTAGGATGGGAAAGCGTTCTTGATTGGTGTGAAGATAATACTTCCAGGATTTACTTGTCGGAAGTATGTGAATGGTTGTCTACCTTGAAGCTTTTGAACAAGAATGAATCTCCTTCTCAGTGGAAGTTGGTGGGGAAGACTACTCGAGGGAACATGACGATGTCTTTCGAGACCATGAATCGTATTGCTCGTTTCGACTCTTTGGGAGTACAAGCTTATGATTACCCATCCATCGAGCAGTTTTTGGATAATCATTTGAACAACAACGATTTCGAGCAACTGTTAGATATTATCTTACCGACCCACCAAGGAGGAGAAATGAAACGAAAGCAAATGTCGCTTGAAGGAAAGATTCTTCAAGGGATCTCGGTTGAGAACATATTGGCAAGGTATGGTGACCGTGGAGGAGTGAGAGTGAGTGACTGTAGGGTGGTGCACGCCTTACTGTATGGGACCCCAACACTGTCGTGGAGACATATAGTGATGATGAACACATGGGCTACCAGGGAGTCGTCCCAGAGGCGTTTTATTCCGTATGCACGCCTCATTAGCGCCATGATTGTGCAACAAAATTGTTTACCCCTGGAATCACTATGGGTTTCTAAGCCGGTGGAGGAGTTTAATTTGGGGTACATGCGGAAGAATTAGAAGATAGAAGTCAAGTTCTCGGGAAATAAGTACGTTGTGACCGATGATTTGGGGAACAAGTATGAGATCCGTACTTCTGGGGCACCACCAGTGCAGGAAGAAGATGAGGAAATGGGGGAAGAAGAGGAGGAAGTTGAATCCTCCGGTGCACAAAGACCAAGGCAACGATATATGCGGCCACATAGGGAGATTAACGCAGAGGTGGTAGGTTTTGTGACCAGGAGACGGGTGCCCTCCTACAAAAATTTTGATCGGGGGCAGCAGGAGATATATGACAATGTCTCCGCGTGCATAGGTGAAGGACGGGAATACAGTCAAAGAAGAGAAGCTTGGGAAGGGTCGCATGGATCCGCAATGCAAGAATATTGGGCGGCTCAAGAAGCCCAACGTGAAAGAATGAACAAGTTTATGGAAGAGCAAGAACTGTTCCAAGCCATGCAAAGATCACACATGGAACAGTTGGCAAAGATGCAGGAGGATGAGGCAGCCCGAAGACGGGCATGGGAAGAAGCAGAGGCAGCGCGTCGACAACAAGAAGAAGAATTGAACCGACGCCGTTGGAGTGCCATGTACGTCTCTCAACAAATGGCGATTAATAACGCCAAAGTGTTGCATGATCAGGAGCGGCACCATAGAGACTACCAAGCCGGCCTCCCCTACGCCGAGCACTCGGGGTGGACAAATTACTCCGATCTTCCCCATCCGCAAGGCCCATCCGACCCGACTCCACATTGGCCCGAAGCGGTAGGGTCTAGCTACATTCCGATCCCGTACCAACCACCGCCTCAAGGGGAGCAAAGCCCCTTAGATAACTATAGGGAGATGTTCGAGGCCCTCACTGGTTATCCATACCAACCCAACCCGCCAATGGATCCAAACGAGCGATATCAGCGGTAGAGGTATGGTATGTTTTATGTTGTTGTTGTTGTATATTTTGTTCCGTTCTTTCTTTTCGTTTATTTTTTATTTATGTCTAGTTAAATGAACTTTGTGGGTGTGTTCCCTACATAACCCTCACGAGACCTCTCGTCCTCCCAAGCTATTGGGGGGTTTAAAAGGGCTTGTTGCATAAGCTAAATGCAACCGTGATTCCTACGAAAGTGAGTTAGGTTTATTGTTGTTGTAAAATATTTTCCACAGAAAATCAAAGTAAAATAATGCATGACTTGGTAATATGTTCATAAAAAGGGTAGAACTAAGTAACTAACAAATTTTGATGGTTGTGAGAAGCATGCTTCTACACAAGGATTAGAATTTGTAGGTATGACGGGTTCGCGGGACAACCACTTTTATGAAGAGACGAAGGATATGAGTATCAAGCAAGAAAAAAAAAGATCAGGTGCATGTGTTTCTTTTTACTTTGATTGGTAGTTTAGAATAAGTGGATTGTAATGTGTATTTTAATTTCCGGGGTGAAAAGTTGGGAAGGTAGTCGTGTCACATCCCTTGTGCATTTTTAAAACTCTAGTTCCTACACATTGAGGACAATATGTACATCAAGTGTGGGGATGGGGGAGTAGTAAAAATTGTCGATTCTGACCCGCTCAATTAAACACTACACATTGAGGACAATGTTTACCTCAAGTGTGGGGATGGGGGAAAATTTCAAAAATTTTTCAAAAATGTCTTGTTTTCAAAGCAATCTCAAAAGCACAAGTAACCAAGTCAACGAGGGATGTCACAACCCATTTGGTCTTTTGTCATGGTCAAGTTCAAATTAATAAGCATAACGGGTATTTAGCGGGTGGTTATTTGGGAATAATTCGCCTAAGGAGCTAGTAATGTATGCATATCACATATCATACCCTTATACGTGAGGTTTGAGCCACTTATATATCATAGATTCACATTTACATGTTTCTTTGTTGAGTGGACCATTAGTCGCGTATTGTAGAACTTGAAACTTTTGATACGTTTGAGACTATAGACCAAATACAAGCACGAGAATGATTAAGGCATTAGGTAAACCTTTTTCTCTTTAAACCATTTTTATATCCTTACCCGAACAAACTCCTTAGTTGCCCATTTTGAGCCTAAACCTTTCGTTTGACCACCCTATAGCCCATAAACCTTAAACCTTTTCGTTTTAAACCCGTGTGATGAAAATTCGATTATAGGAGCTTAAGTTTGTATAGTTGTTATGATTCACGAAAAAAAAAAAAGATTGAAAAAGCTTTGAGAAAAACACAAAAAGAAGTGTTAGTAGTTATTGAATAAAAGGCTTAAGTTGTTGCCTTGTAGTGATGTTTATAGTTACTTTTGTTTAGGATAGTCTTTTGTAATAAAAATCGAATTTTTCATCGCCATAGCCACTTTAAAATGTTATATTCCCTACCCTTAGCCTAGCCCCGTTACAACCCTTCAAAGACCTTTTGACTTGTGCTTAGTATTTGTGTTCGATAGTGGAGAATGATTGAGTTGCAAGCTTATGCGGGTACGTGTTCTAATCGGTTTTGAGCGATTAATTGTGAAATGCTAATACATTATACATATTAGCAAATTTTAAGCCGAGTGGAGAGCACATTGTGAGGGATATGCACGATTTATTAGTTTTACGGGCGGGTTAATCTTGGATAACCATCATTATAAGTGATTATTCACTTTACCGGTAAATATGTGGAGATGGTAAAGAGTTTGAACTTTTGCATGACAACGGACCTTAACCTTTGTCTCGGGAATGGGATTTGTATTCGTTGTTTGACTCACGTGAAAGTCAAAAGCAAATTTGCTTGAGGGCAAGCAAAAGACAAGTGTGGGGATGTGATGCGTTGTTGAAAACCGGTGTTCGTTAATGCTTAAGTTGATAAGATTTGTGTTTTGCAGGTTTAATGAAGTTTAAGGAGCTTTTCGGGAGCTTTACGGATCACCAGGTCGAAAACCGAAGCACCAGAACGCGTCATGGATCAACCGGGAGAGTTAGGAGTGGAAAACGGAGGATTCACAAAGGAGAGCCCGTCGCCGACGGGGTCCAGACCGTCGGCGACGCCTTCCAGATAAACCCGTAGGCACTTTTTTCTCGTAACCAGTCATTTAGCCCGTCGGAGGCATTTGTGCTTTTGGGGACCCGTCGGCGACGGGGTCAGGCCCGTCGGCGACGGGTGATGGTTTTTCAAAACGCGAAATTTGATGATTAAAGGGTTAATCTCGAATTTTATTGGCTGGGAATCATTGAATTCGGGGGTTACACTCTATTTTGAGTTTTGAACTTGATCTTGGAGCCTAATTCATCTATCATTCACCAACCATTCCATCTATCATCATCTCTACAACCGAGAATCATCACCATCATCACAATACAACCACCAATCATCAAACCCTAGTTCATCGAATCACTCACCATTTTCCACCATCACCATCCATCACTAACCTTCACCATTCTCCATTCAAGCAAGCTTCAAGATGAATCCTTCCGCGTTCCAAACATCCGGTGATCAAGCTTCTTCAACCATGAGCGGCTAATCATCTCGGTTTCACCCCGGTGTAGGTAGTTGTTAATTCTAGGGTTTTGAATTGTTCTTGTTTTAACTTAGTGACAATTTGTATTTGATTTTTGAAACTCTTGATAATAGTGTTACATTTGTTGCGAATTCGTGAATTGTCGAGCGATGTTAAAAGTTATGACTTCACGAAACGGTGATATGTAATTGTGCATTATCATTGTTAGGATTTACTTGTGTTGATTACAAAGTGTCTTTTTGTCCGTTCTTCGGGGCGTTGATAGTTAGTAGCACCTAAGTCACGGTACACTAAATCCGTTAATCAAATGCAATTGAATTGAAACTAGAACTTGTAGAAATCCTAGGTTAATAATTACCGAAACCGGGTGTGATTCCTTTTTATTATTATTGTTCTAATATCCAAAATTCGTGCAATCGTTAAGTAGTAGTTGTCAAGTAAGTAATTCAATTTCAGTAATCCAATTTCACATCTTTTAATTAAACAAAAACCCAAAAATATTTTAGCAAGCTTCATAATTGTGACAATTGTTTATAATTCATTCGAATCCATACACAAACCACATACTCTTCGTGGATCGACCCCTTACTACCACTAACACATTGTTAAGGGTAATTTGGGCTTATAAATATTATCTTTAACCGGAGTGCGACACTCCGATCAAATTTTGGCGCCGTTGCCGGGGAGTGCGTGCGCTTTGTGTTTGGATATTGTTTGAATTGTTGTGATTAACTGTTTAATTTGCTTAGCTTTCTTTTTGTACTTGTCTTTTTCCTTGTTACGCGGGGTGTGTTACTTATGCAGGTTACAGGTAGTGCATGCGTACACGAAATTCCGGGAGGACTTCACCTTTAGTCTACGAACCGGAGATTGAAAGACTTGCAAGAAGGAACCTAGCAAGCCGGTTAGAAGCAACTCTTGCTTCTAATCAAACCAACCAAACACCACCACTCACACCGACCATTGAAACCGATTCAATGGCAAACCACAACTCCAACCAAGACTTTAACCCCAACCAGAACCTCAACCCAAATCAATTCCAATCCTAAGGAACCTTTTATCCCGCTCAACAACAACCGGGTGGTAACACCAACGCAAGACCACCTACTCCACCTTTCCGAAACCAAAACATCAACAACACCCAACGAACACCTCAACAACAACCCCTTCACCGACAAGCATCGTTACCTTTCAAAATATGTTAATTATAGTAACATATCAGAAGGTAATTCGTTTTGAAGTTCATTATTGATTAAAACCAAGTTTTATGCAAAAAGGGCATTTTGGTCAAAGTTAGGCATAATATATGTACTTGTATAAAAACTCAGAACCTGATTATGATCAAATAGTATAACCTCAGAGGGTTATCCTACATTATAATGTGATCATAATACAACTTTAATTCAGTAGCTAACTATGATAAATCGGGTCAGAATCAAAAGTTAAAGAAGAAGTCAAACTGCTCGACTTTCGGTTGCGAACCGACCCTAAAACTGGAAATGACGGGCTGAACATGTTTATGCATGTTCTAATATTAATTACCAACTTATTTAAGTGTCAAAACATATTTTATAACATCCATTTGATTAATTTATAAAGTTTACGAAAAATGACATTTGACTTTTTAAATAATAAAACTTTGACCCGTCAATTGACCAAGTTAACGTGATTTTCAGGAGGTGCACTTTTGAGAGATTAACACCTACCTAATTACGATCACGTAGCCATGTTCGACTTCAACAATGGTTGGACCATAATGGTCTAAACCGAAAGTCAAAGCAAAAATCGATTTTGCTTGACTTTCGGCTATTAAAGCCTAAAAAACAAAAATGCACAGGAAAGGAACACTTACAAGTGATCCTTGGACGAATATAGACTGAGTTGGATGCTCCTTTCAGCTAGGAACTTCCAGAGGAGGGAGATAGAATGATAAAATGAGAAGGTGCAAGAAATGAGGTTGCATTCCACCTCTATTTATACTTGAATGTGATGTTTGAGATTGTTCCAAGTGTTAGGAGAGTGTTTATGATCAGTACACATGTCCTAAAATGTCACACCCCCAAAATACCACATGTGGAATCCCCCGCGAGACGTGTGACGTACCAGGATCTATCCACCAATCACATTGAACTCATAACATTATTTCAAATAAAACTTTCATTTATTAAAATAAATGTTACAAAACATTGTTTACATTTCAGCGGAAGCATACTACAATAATTAAGAGTTTCATAACCCAAGTGTATAAAAGCCATTAGACGTGTCTCATGATTCCATGCAGATCGACCCATGACCACTCCAGCATCCCAGACAACAAGTTCCAACGACGTATACCTATAGGCCTGCAAGCATGCAGAAAAGTGTATCAGACAACCCTGGTGAGTTCACAGTTTTGTTTACCGAGAATCGTGTTACATGTTTTACTGTCAAAAGTTTAGTTCAGTTCAAAAGCAATTCCGAAAACAATGTTGATAATAACTCGATACCGTACAAGATGGCTCCAGATTATTTGCCAGTCCCCAATGCCCCTATCAAAGCATTGGTCATGATTTAAGGTAATTAGTTCACGCCCGTCCTCCCCGGTATGGTGTGAGGGTGCCAAACCTAATAGCGCTATCAACTAATAACCCCGTTGCCTCCCCGGCAACCTTTTCGGTAGAAGATGGGACTTAAGGTGATAGGAGTGAGTGTATTATCCAACATTCCGATTTAACATTCCAGTCAAACCCATTACCCAATATTCCTCCCCGGAATATTTACCAGATGTCCCTCCCCGGGACGCATGCTTGAAAAAGAGTAGTGAACTCACCTTAGATTTGCTCGGTATGTTACGTTACATTACCCGTTCCAAGTTGGTCAACCAAACCCTACCATGGTTACCAGTATAATCAGTATCATAATCAATTAAATCAGGTATTATTCACAGATTGCATTCATCACAAAGATCAACATGTAACACATAGTCAATTCTCAAATCTCATACAAGTTCACGTCTTGCGTGCATGTCACAAAACAACAGTTAACAGGTGAGTTTGCTATTTACAAGAACCCAATCAGGTTTCTTATTCTTAGTTAATATTATTAGCATGCATCAAAAAGGATTTAGAAACACAGATATTCATTATCATATTCATCACAAGTTGTTTCACTATTCTGTCCAGTTACTCTTCACGGCGAAGCATCTTCTCGGCGAAGATCTATTCTTCGTCGAGAAAATAAGTGACGAAGAACCATTATGGCGAAGAGTCCCTCTTGGCAAAGAGTCAAACTTCGTCAAAAAATGATTGCGGTGAACCTTGATTGTTCGCCAAAGCCCAGTCGACGAAGAATCATGTCCTTCGTCGAGTTGGGTTCTTCGTCGGGGATCATTCTTCGTCGAGCATATCAACAGATAAATAAGGTTTCAGGATTTCCTTAATGCACAGAAACACCAATCATCACCAATTATTGACCCTAATCATTAATAGACTTTTAGCACTAAAATTAGCATTATAATCTACCACCCGATTCGATCCATTGGTTCATCATTTCATCAATTTCAAGCATATGCAGGAGCCTTAAACATTGAACAATTGTCATAGATAACTAAACTCATGGCAAACATTGTCATTCCAACTCCCATATGGCACAAGCAGTGGTGGTCAAAAGTTAATTCACAAATAATTACCAAACATTAGTCATACAATCGACCTTGTTCAATCAAAATTCCTAACCAAAGCCTTAGGTCATAATCAATATCTAACATCTAACAGTTTAGGTGTTACCAGAATTTTATCATGAACTCTTCCTATCATGGCATCAAATATCAATCACCAAAGATACACATTCGACCACAACAATAAAGGACTCATTTACAAAGGTGATAAGTAACCGAAAGGTTGAGTGTGCGAGAGTGCGAGGACGAACGAGGAGGATAGCTGCGAATGAGAGCTTCTGCCGTCGATCATTGAGAGGAGGGGAATAATGCTAGGGTTTGTTATTATGTTAGTATTATGTATATTATAGGAGCTACGCCTAATTTATGTGGGTATTCGCTGAGTGTGGGCCAACCCAGCCATCAGATTTCGTTTGGGTTTGGGCCATGGGGCAGTCCACAACAAGAGGAAGGTGTGCGGTTAATACGAGATGTGTGGCCCGAATGCCTTGTGCGGCCGAGTTCAGATTATGCACACATACATATACTTTACTAGTAAAACTCAGATATACTCAAACACTTTACTCATATAATTTAGTCATTCAACATATACACGTAATTACAATGCAAGGCACTCACCGAAAGAAACTAGTACAAGAATCTCAAAAGTACGAGTTGTCACATCATCCCCAACTTGAAAGAAATTTTGTCCCGAAATTTGCTAAGCAACTCACAGGAGTGAAGTGATAAATCAGGATGACTGTGGATTTTCCTCGGGTGCCACATCATCCCCAACTTGAAAGGGAATTTCGTCCCGAAATTCACTAGTTGCATCAAGGTCTGATTCAACAATTTTGAACAGTTGGGGATACTTGAGCTTCATCTGATCCTCGCGTTCCCACGTGAACTCCGGTCCACGTCTTGAGTTGCAACGAACTCTCGCAATTGGAATTCGACTATGTTAACGAACCTTGACTTCCTGGTCCATGTTTTAGATAGATTCCTCGACAACTGCAACTTGTCTATTAGAGGTATCACAAGTGTTTCATCGGACAAACATTGCCTTAGATTAGAGACATAAATGACATTGTGTACGTTACCCAATTCGTCGGGTAACTCGAGTTTTGTGGGTCACGTTACCGATTCTTTCCAGAATTTGAATGGCCCAACGGAACGTAAATTAAGCTTGCCACACTTCCCAAAGCGTACCACACCCTCCCAGGGTGAGGCTTTGAACATGAAACGATCGCCTACAGCGAACTCCCAGCGTTTCCTAAGCTTATCAGCTTTCCTAGCGGTCACGCGTTGCCGCCAAACGATTTTTGATCTAAACAATCTTCCCAAGAGTTTCGAGTACAAGTCTGGGACCTGTGATTAGGTTGTCACTCACCTTGATCCAATAAGGAGATTGGCATTATCGTCCATGCAATGCCTCAAACAGAGCTGTCTGAATACTAGAATGGTAACTGCTGCAGTAGGACTCAACCAAAGGTAAGTGTCCATCCAATTTTTACTAACGTCAATCACACACATGTTCGCAGCATGTCTTCGAGTGTCAGGATGGTTCGTTTACTCAAACCATTTGTCCTACGGTGATAAGCAATGCTCATGTCTAGACGTGAGCCAAGGGTGTTGCGTTTTGCAGGATACGAAGTCTTGTCAATTTTCCTTGATTGCAAGAAAGTATGCTGCTGATGTAGTAGATGGGTGTTTGAACTCCCTCCCGTTCCACTATTAGTACCGCACCCACCGCATTTGCGGCGGATAGGTATAATATAAGTGGTTCGTCTTTGCGTGGTGCGGTTAGGGTTGGGAGTTGTATCAAACACTCCTTCATTTCCCGAAAGGCATCTTCAGCCTCTGCGGTCCATTGGAATTGTTCTTTCTTAAGACAGTTCCGCAGGGTCTTGATGAAAGGATAAGATTTAGCTGCATGGTTGGCTAAGAATCTATTTAGTGCGGCTAGCCTGCCGGCTAGTCGTTGCATCTCTTTCATCGTTGAAGGCGATGGCATGCGGTCGATTACCTGAACTTTTTCCAGGTTTACTTTGAATCCATCTTTGGTTACGATGAATCCAAGGAATTTGCCTTCTTCCATTCTAAACGAGCATTTCCCTGGATTGAGCTTCATATTGACGCTTCGCAGAGTTTGGAATGTTCTTTCGATATCAGTGAGCATGGTATCTTCTTCCATGCTCATGACGACCAGGTCGTCCATGTAGATTTCGACACTTTTGCTGATTTGCCCGCGTAAAGTGTCGTTCATCAGTTTTTGATAGGTTGCGCCCGCGTTGCGCAACCCGAACGGCATTTTTGTATAGCAGTAATTTCCGATAGGGGTACGGAATGCCGTTTTGTCTTCGTCCTCGATTGCCATCTGTACCTGGTGGTAGCCTTTGTAACAATCGAGGAAGCACGTCCATCGAAATGGTGCGAGGTTATCGACCTTTTCGTCGATTTCCGGAAGTGCGTAACAATCCTTTGGATAGGCTTTGTTGAGGTCTTTGTAATCGACACACATGCGCTAGCCCCCGGATAGTTTTTCTACCATGACCGGATTGGACAACCAACTCTGGTACTTGACTTCCCGCAGGATGCCTGCGGAGAGCAGTTCTTCGACCTGCTCACGCATCGCCTGGTTTTTTGCGGATCCAAGGTGGCGTTGGCCTTGGATCACCGGCTTGATACCTGGTAAGGTATTCAAGAAATGTTGCGCGATGTCGCGTGGGACCCCAGTCATGTCTGCGGGTGCCCACGCAAAAATATCTTGGTTCCTGAAGAGCAGCTGCTTCAGGTGCGCTCTGGTGTTAGGGGACAAGGCGTGGCCCAACGTGACCGTTTGTTTTGGGTATTTTGCGTTGAGGACCCATTTTTCTGGTTGGTTGTTGGGGGTTGGCCTTGCTATCTTGGTCGGACGCAGTTCATCCGACGTCATAACTTCGCGGCGTGCATAGATTATCGCGACCCCTGTTTCGGTTGGGAACCGATTACAGAATGGGGTACGGACGTAATCATGTTGAAATCACCCTGAGATTCTCTCCCAAGGAGCATGTCATATTTGGAAGTATGAGGTAAAACCATGAAGTTTACCTCTTCTGTTCGTGTGTCCCTTCCGCTGGTGAGGCGCACAGGAAACGTAATTTGGCCAAGGGGAAAGACAGTTTCCCCTGCGAACCCGGCCAATGGGTAATCCACTGCTTGCAACCGATCTTTGTCTTTCTGATCGAACTGGTTGAAGCACTGCTTGTAAATGATATCAGAAGTACTGCCCGGGTCGATGAATAATCGCTCGGTGCAGTAATGAGCTAGTTGGCCGGTGATAATGACGGCGCGCCTGTCGCGCGGACCGCCTCAGACTTTTGGGAAGACGACTTACTTGTCTTTCCAGTCATTGTCCGGTCTTCTCGCCGCCTTGCGCGGTCTTCCTTTGCCTCCATTGATCATATGGGTCGAGGCCACATACATGGTCCTCTTCCCGAAGGAGGTGCCCTCGCCATGGGGGGTGATGCGTTTGGTGGCTTTGTGCCCACCGGGCAACAAGTGTTGCAGCTTCCCCTCCTTTAGGGCTCGCTCAATCTCCAGCCGGAGACTGATGCAGTTATTTGTTGTGTGGCCCGAGTCCTTGTGGTACTCACAATAGAGAGTGAGATCTTGATATTTCTTGGACTTCATTGGTTGGGCCGGTCGCAGGGTCTGCGCGTCCGTAAGGAGGACTTCGCTCGGCGACTTAGTGATCTCGGTTCAGTTGCGGTCCCGAGATTCTTTCTTTGACGCCCGGTTATTCCGTTGGGCGTTAATTGTTGCTCTTGCGTCAAACTGGTTGGTACGCGAGAAGTATGGTTTGAAATCGCTGCCGCGATTCCCTGCGTCCCGGTTGCGCTTATTGTTGCGCTTGGGCTCGTAGCGGGAGGTTTGGCCTTCCGCTTGGGGCAGTGTCTTTGTGAGGTGCGGTTTAAGGGACCGCTGAGTCTGGGCGTATGTCTTGACCGCAGTCATGACACCCTCCCATTTCTTTGGCAGGCCGTCTTTGCCGGAGATAGTCATAACCATCTGTTCATCTCTGACGGTTTTGATGAAGTGGTTACGTGCCATTTGGTCAGCCACGTCGCCTATCTCCAGGCATTCTTTATTGTATCGGACGACGAATGCTTCGAGAGATTCGCCGTCCCTTCGCCAGATATTCATGACGTCCATCGTATCACGTACGTGACGTCGCTGCTGGCTGAAATGTGCGAGGAACTTTGCATGTTGTTCCTCAAATGAGGCCAGTGATCCTACTAGCAAAGAATCGAACCAAGCCCTGGCTAGACCCGTCAGGGTCTGGGGGAAAAATGACACCAGGTGGGCTCGTCCCACCTGCCGTTGCACCCTGCGCCCATGAAAATGTTTATGTGATCGTCCGGGTCGGACGAACCGTTGTATTTCCCAATGTTGAATGGGAATTTTGTGGTGGTGACATGGGCGTGTGCGATTCTTCGGGCGAATTTAGAGTTTTCGGCTGCGACCCTTGGCCTGTAGGGTTGGTTCTCGAGGCGCTTTGCAGCGCGGAGGTATGTGTTGCGGGGGTGAGTGGGAGGAAAATAGTTGCGTCCTCCCGGTCTGCTGCTAGTGTCATGAGAATCCCCGCAATATGTATGGTCGTCCGGGTCGGTGCGGCCATACCCTTCGTGTTGGGGCAGCGGTCCCAGCCGGCTTTGGATGCCGGAACCGCGGTGGACTGTGGATTGCCGCCTGTTATCGCCTTGGGGGCCAGGCGGCTTTGTATTGGGCCTCTGGTGCGAGACCCATATGAGGAATCGTCCTCATTTATTGTGCGGACAGTCTTCACGCCTGCTTCTGGAGGCTGGACGTGAGGGTGCCCTACCGTCATATTGTAAAATACGAACCGCAGGTGTATGTGGTGCCGTGGTAGGCCCGGCTTGTATTTGCGCTTCAGCGCAAGCTCGGTTGTATGTTGCGACCAGCAGGGCTGCCTGCTGGTCATACCAGGTGTGAGGGTCCATGTCCGGAGGGATCACAGATGCGTACTGTGATAGGTCGTGTCTGAACGTTAGGGATGGACCCCTTTGCGTTGATGTGCCAATGTGGCCAGGATTTAGGTCTGGGGGAGCGGTTCCCGTATTCCCTAGGTTGGTGGGGTTTAGGTTATCCCCGGTAGTGTTATGTATGCGATCTGACATGATCTTTTGAGAGGGGGAGGGATGGTACAAAAAGGTGCTTAAGAGTAGCGGTGGGCGCCAATGATGAATCAATGGTTAACCGGGCAGGATTAACACACTGGTCTCGTCAAGAAGGGTTAATCCCTTCCTCTCGAGGATCGCTGGCTGGATCGCCTGCCGGTTGATCTCCTGCACAAGGAAACAAACCGTGACTCGTAACAAGGAGGATGGGTGGGGGGTGCTCCTTGTTACCACTCTCCGGCGTGAGAATCAGTAGTCTGCTTGGGAAGCAAAGTATGATAGTAGTAGTAGTGAGAGAGTTGTAAAGAGATACCTCAAACCTGGTTTGGGGTTGGTATTTATAGCCGAGGAGTGAAGGAGGAGGTGGATGGATAGACTGACGGCATGCTGCACCTTTGCAGGTGTGTCAGGCATGTCGGCTGTGGAGGTGACGCCACGTCAGTCTGTCGCCTACGTAGACCTGACAGGCGGCTGCCATTGGTGCTACTTGCTCTGTGGTGTCAGTCCCACTTGCTGAGTGTACAGGATGCGGTGCGGGCCGCATCGCTGTTTGCGGTAACTGTAGACGTTCCGGCTTCTCACTCTTTGATAAAGAAATACGCGAGATGCGGTGCCAAGCTGCATCGTCGTCCGTGGTGACTGTTGCTGTTATCCAGCTCCCTTGTATTGATAGAAGTGTTCACTGGATGCGGTGCTAGGCCGCATCGCTGTGAACGCTTCCGTTTTCATACACCAGATGCGGTGTCATGCCGCGTCACTATACCGTTCTCATATTCCAGGTGAGTCCTCCTCCATCATTGGGCAGATTGGATTTAACCACTGTGTCGGCGCGTTCCCGCACGGACACAGGTAGGTTGTTAGCTAGTGGGGTTTTTGATAAGGGTAATGGTCACTCGCGGTCGATGCTGACGCGAGATCTGGGACCATACCCCTTCACTAGTCAACCCGGTTGAACCGCTCGGTACAAAATGGTTCAACCGGTTGAACCGTTTTTTAGCCTAATCCGGTTTGATTTAAAAACCGATTTTTAAGACATTGAATGAACAAATACATTAGTCAATGACCTATTGTATAGAGTTAAACATTGACGGACCTATTGTTCATTAGTCAATGTGGGGTTAGCTCTTAAATTATTAAACATCAAGATCTTATATATATATATATAGGGTAAGGTTCATGCGAGAACCACCTTTATTGCGAGAACCAATGTGAACACAACCTAAAATAGCTAAAAAAAACCCTAAAAAAACCTAACCCCCACCCCTCCCCCCCCCCAAAAAAAAAAAAAAAAAAACCTAAACCCCTCCACCCCCCCCCCCCAAAACCTAAACCCCCCTCCCCCAGCTAAAATGCTAAAAACTAAACCCCCAAAAAACCTAAAAAAATTTAAATTTTTTTTTAATATTTTTTATGTTAAAATCGCTACTTTTAGTAGCCAAAATCTTTTTTTTTTTGCTACTAAAAGTAGCAATTTTTTTATAAAAAAAATTAAAAAAAAATTGTGTGTTTTTTAGCTATTTTTAGGCATTTTTGGTTGTGTTCACATTGGTTCTCGCGGTTCTCGCAATAAATGGTGGTTCCTAACGGATCTTTGTCCTATATATATATATAATTGCGCTAAAATAAGAACCACCTCCAGTTGTAAGAACCGTGAGAACTACTTGATCCGGGTGAGTTGGACCAATTTTTTTTTTCATAAACATAGATGCGTGTATTATAAACACATTTATAAAAAAATTAAAAAAAAATGTCGTGTGTGAAGTTTTGAGCACCACAAGTTTGTATTTACGGGTACCGTAAATTTTCCGGTAAGATTTACGGTACCCGTAAACACAAACTTGTGGTGCTCAAAACTACACACACGACATTTTTTTTTGAATTTCTTTTTTACAAATGTGTTTATAATACACGCATCTATGTTTATGAAAAAAAAATTGGTCCACCTCGCCCCGTACGGTGTAGTTCTCACGGTTCTTACAACTTAAGGTGGTTCTCATTTTAGCGGTCCCCTATATATATATATATATATATATATATATATATATATATATATATATATATATATATATATATATATATATATATATATATATATATATATATATATATATATATATATTCGGGCTGAGGAGAAATAAACGTGTTTTGATATTAGGGCAGAGGTTAGAAGAGGAGAACCACATCTACACCAAAAAGAGAACCCGCAGAGCTTTTTTAAGGAAATGTCTTCGAGAAAACAAACAATCTGCAAACCCAAATATCTGCGCGTAGTCTGCGCGACACTGACATAAGAGACCAGAAAGCTCTTCTCTAAAAAAAACAAATAGCCCCTTAATGTGTTATCTATCCATTAGCTAAATTTTATTCCTATATCTTTCTATACTAATAAACAAAAATCCTTTTTGGACACGTGTTATTCTCTGATAATTTCTTACTCTTATTTTTTTTATTTATCTCTTTTATTAAATAATAATAATATTAAACATCAATTTAACTAAATCTATTTATCTCTTTTGTTTACATAATCTGAAATTGATTTCTTTTTTAACTCTAAAGTTTCAATCTTTGGCAATTTAAGTCTAAAGTTTCAATCTTTGATATTTTAACCCCTTTGATTAATTTGATTTTTCACTTCTAATTCAAAAGTTTTCATCTTTTGCAATTTAACCCCTTTAATTTTTTTCACTTTCAACCCAAAGCTTTTCATCTTTCGCAATTTAATCTCAACACTTTTTTACTTTCAACTTTAGTCTTTTATATACTTTTCATGCCAAGTGAGGCTAGCTTACTTGGTAGAGGCTCTTGTCTCTTAGTGAGAGGTCTTGGGTTCAATCCCAAGCAATGGTGAGTTATTTGTAAATATAGCCATTCAAAAAAAATATACTTTTCATCTTTCATAAGTTCTCCGTTTAACGTGTCATAAATTGAAAAGTTACATAATTAATCTCCATTTATAAATATACGGAACATGATCTTAAGTTGCATATTGAGGATTATAATTGATATATGTGTATATATATATATATATATATATATATATATATATATATATATATATATATATATGTATTGCATTAGAATTCTAAAAGAAAAGATATTTGTTTATACCCTAAGTCATAATTAACGATAGTAATTACTACAAGACATCTTACATACTTATATAGCTTCTTCGTATCAGAATTCAAATATCGTTTCTGAAACAATACCAAATTTTTAAATCAAAGTTCATATCAAATATTTGTTAATTTTTATTTGATTTATAATTAGTATTAGTATGCACAATGTATTAATTAAATAGAATATAATCGATAAGTAGAGCTTAGTAAATATGAATCATATGATCACACTAAAAATATATTTTTTTTATGTATACTAATGGATAAATCCGCCTATAAGAGAACAATTAAACTAAACCGATAAATATTAATTCAAAACTTAACTATACCTCTCGGTATCATCACTCTCCAACTTTAAATCTTTATATTTTTTTAATATTTAATTAAGATTAACCCAACATATAAACAATTTATGAGATGAATATAATTTTTTTATTACTTAATATATGAAATTATATTTGTTCAACTGAATATAATTTTTTATTACCCAATCTTTGATATTTTAACCCCTTTGATTAATTTGATTTTTCACTTCTAATTCAAAAGTTTTCATCTTTTGCAATTTAACCCCTTTAATTTTTTTCATTTTCAACCCAAAGCTTTTCATCTTTCGCAATTTAATCTCAACACTTTTTTTACTTTCAACTTTAGTCTTTTATATATACTTTTCATGCCAAGTGAGGCTAGCTTACTTGGTAGAGGCTCTTGTCTCTTAGTGAGAGGTCTTGGGTTCAATCCCAAGCAAAGGTGAGTTATTTGTAAATATAGCCATTCAAAAAAAATATATTTTTCATCTTTCATAAGTTCTCCGTTTAACGTGTCATAAATTGAAAAGTTACATAATTAATCTCCATTTATAAATATACGGAATATGATCTTAAGTTGCATATTGAGGATTATAATTGATATATATATATATATATATATATATATTGCATTAGAATTCTAAAAGAAAAGATATTTGTTTATACCCTAAGTCATAATTAACGATAGTAATTACTACAAGACATCTTACATACTTATATAGCTTCTTCGTATCAGAATTCAAATATCGTTTCTGAAACAATACCAAATTTTTAAATCAAAGTTCATATCAAATATTTGTTAATTTTTATTTGATTTACAATTAGTATTAGTATGCACAATGTATTAATTAAATAGAATATAATCGATAAATAGAGCTTAGTAAATACGAATCATATGATCACAATTAAAGTATATTTTTTTATGTATACTAATGGATAAATCCGCCTATAAGAGAACAATTAAACTAAGCCGATAAATATTAATTCAAAACTTAACTATACCTCTCGGTATCATCAATCTCCAACTTTAAATCTTTATATTTTTTTAATATTTAATTAAGATTAACCCAACATATAAACAATTTATGAGATGAATATAATTTTTTATTACTTAATATATGAAATTATATTTGTTCAACTGAATATAATTTTTTATTACTTAATATATGAAATTATATTTGTTCAACCTGTATAATAAACGAGATTTTTAAAGATATGTTGTATTACCATTTAGTACATAAAATTACACTTATTCAACCCGTGTAATACACGGGGTTCTAACCTAGTATCCTAGTATAGAAATATGCCTCTTAAGATATTTCGAAATTGTTAAAAATTACAAAAATACCCTGTAACTTTATAAGTATATTAATTTTCAGAAACAAAAATAAGTTATAATTGCAAACAACTGAGGACTGTGATCATGTAGATGCGACCAGTGAAATGAAGGTGAGGGGACCTATTGTATAGAGTTAAACATTGACGGACCAGTAGTGCAACTAAGCATCATGCTTTACAGACGTGGTCCTTTATTTTTGGATATTATGAATTTTGTTCGTGATGTTTGTCAAATATCTAGTCCTTTTCGGTAACTCAAGTTAAATAATACGTTAAATCATCTATATAAAAAGAAAAACAAAATCCTCCAACGGAAAGAGATATTCTTGACTTGTTTCTCCCCACTTTCTTGGCTGTTTTTTTTTTCTTTTCTTTTCTTATGTTAATAGTTGAGGGTTATTGTCTTATTGATGCTTTGAATATGTAATATAAACCCTTCTTTGCATATGTATGCTGACCATCATGCGCGTTTTCTTAAATGAAAATGATGATTTCACATGAATTTAACATAATTTTTAACACCTATTAGTCATAAGGATCAAACGTGTTATGGTTTGATAAAAAACGAGAACCAAACCCGTTAAACTTGTGTTAAGACAAGACCATTCCCTTTTGTGTAAATGCAGATTTAGATATGCATTTGCGTCACATCATCTAGAAAATTCTTTTCTTTTTGGGGAGCAATCTAATGTACATAAACTTTTACCACTAGAAAAAAGGTTAATTATACAAGTGTTGGTTGGTTGGTTAGAGGGTTCCCATGCCAAATTTAGGTCTAAAAAACAAGTTGTGGCAAAAAAAAATGTAATTATATTGTTACATGCATGCTAATTTTTTCTTTACTTATGAACAGGGCCGGGCTAGAGGGGTGGGCGACGGCTCAGGGTCCAAATCCTTCGGGACCAGTGGCGGATCTAGGATTCTGACCAAGCGGTAACGTTTTATAAATAGGCGGTAACGAAATCGAAAAAAAGTCAAATTTTTCCAAAATTTACACTAAAAACGTCAAAAATTTTCCGATCAAGCGGTAGCGGAGGCTACCCCTTGTTCCTCTTTACATCCGCCCCTGTTCGGGACCCCTTAAATATTGTTTTTTCTTAAATAAATTTTACGCTATAATATTAAATTGCGATTATGAAAATTATGACGTAACTTTTCTGTATATTCCGAATATACTCTTAATACATGTTTTCTTTCTACGTCTTGATGTGCAAATGCGCGTGTGATGTGTTTTTTTATCTACGTTTCCACATAAGAAAGTAGACTAGCGCAAAACGCCCACAGATTTAAAACTTTTTTATATATAGTTCGTATTTTCTATTCGCTCAGGACGCACGGATTTTTTAAAATTTTCGATGTAGAGATTTATATTATTGGTTTAACCTATACTATTTTCTAATTTATGTAGCTTAGTTCCTGAAGTTTTATTCATCGCGAAACCCTCCATCTATTTTCTCTTATTCAAACACATTCACATATGCATATCATGCCTATGTGTACTGTGAGTCCATCCATTTTATTGACACAACCTTTGTACTGTGTAACAAATCGGCTAATCTCTAACCATTGTTATGCGTGAGGCGATTTCACAATGTTTAACACCACCGCACAACCATTATCAACTAACTTATCCTAACATAATGTACATGATCACAAACAGACCTCCAAAGATAAGTCAAGAAACATATCAAACTTAAAAACAGAACATGTCTATTTACATATACTATGTATGTCGCATTTCAAGATTCTTCCTTTGTAAAATAACTCGGCGGCAAGCTAAATTCTTCTACTTTATTCAGTATCCCAATCTCCTCATCATCTGCCTTCTGTATGTATGATGTGAAACGACATAAAATTAATTAATACAACATTATGTGATCAGCAAACAAAGCAAACGTTACGTACCAGCATTTCCAAGTTGTAGAAACGATCCAACATTTGAAGGACATCTGAAGCGGAGAACTGTCGATTGAAGCTGCGGTAGTAACATTAATATACAACTGAAAATTTAGAGGTGGTAAAATGTGCAAGTCGGGCAATGGGTCAAAACGGGTTCGTTGGATATGCAAAAACATATTGAATCAGGTTGACCCGAAAATTTTGGGTGCTAAGCGTGATTACAAAAAGGGCATGTTTGGGTAAGCTTTTTGAAACAGACTTATTGGCTTTTTGAAAAAGTCAGTATGGAGTGACTTATTGACTTATTGGCTTTTTCCCTCACATACACCCTCATTGTCAAACATCATTTTAGAGCTTATGACTTTTCAAAAAGCCAATAAGTCAATAAGTTGTTTCAAAAAGCTTAGCCAAACATGCCCAAAATATATATTATTACAACAAAAAGAACAATTTTTATAAATAAAGAGATTTGCCGAATTTCAACCCATTTGACCCGTTGGAAATAAAACATAACCCAAATCGACCCATTCGCAGGTAAATGGAAACAAGAAATGAACCTTCTCCGCATGTATTCTGTCAGACCATAAAGAACAAAGTGGCGGTGTATTCCTGAAGCAAAAATAAAAAAATAATAAGCTGTTATTGTTGACTTTGTTTTGGGTCAATGGAAATTGGTAGATTTTACCTCTTAATTTTACAGGGGGGTAGATTTCAAGAGCCTCTAATAACTTAAGCTCCAATTCAACCTGTGATTGCTCCTGACGTAACCAAACACCGCAAGATAAAACAAAATCTCAAATTGCTGTATTCAAGATCATACACACACAGATGTTTAAACAACGATGTATCATACAGCATAATGAACATGTACAGGGCTTGTTTCTGTTAAACATAAAATCAACGTTTTCGTGTTCATTTGATCATTCGTTAATTGAACGGTTAACGAACTTTTAGTTGAATAATTTTACATGCCTTTCGAAGAGAAGAAGCGGATGAATTTGGTGGTTTGCAGGGAGAATGAACTGAAAGACCATCTTGTTCTTCTTCTTTACCTCCGTTTTTATTATTCACTTCACCATTCATCTTCAAATTCATAAATCTGTTTTCTGCGAGTACAAGGACTAGACGGTAAAGATTTGGGTAGGTTTTTATCAGATCGATCAATCAGGGTAGCTAACTAGGGATTTGGCGTTTGATCCGGATGTGTTGGAAGTGGGTTTGTTGTTGGGCTATTGGGCTTGTAACATAAGAATAGTTTTTTTTTTTTTTTAAGTCAACAAACCCCGACCACCTAGGTATACCTAATAAAAAAAGGTTACTTACGCCTGCAATCGCAGACAACACTATCCGAAACCAGTTTCAAAGGAAACCCACTGCCCGAAGGTCTGGTAAGATCCATGACTCGCGCATGACATTTTGTCACGAACGAGACTCAAGCCAGCGATATCCTCTAAAGAAAGTCACCTGGTACCACTAGAGCGAGGCCCCTTTGGTATCATAAGAATAGTAAATGTCAAATTCAAATTATTCCATTGTTATGTACATACATTAATGTAGAGGTGGGAAAAAACCGGGTTGGGAACCGAACTCGATTTTGAACCAAACCCAACCTGATTTTAAAATATTTTAGGATTGACCCAACCCATACGGTTGAAATTTGGTTATAAGTTCTCACCATAGACTTTGGAACCGGTTTCAACTTGGCCAATCCTGGTTTCAAAATTTATCTCAACCAGTCAAACTTGATCTTTTATCGGTCAAAACCCATTTTCAACTCCCTGATTTGATAAAAAAAAAAAGAGTTAAATGCAATTTTAGTCCCTGTGGTTTGGGCCATTTTGCCAGTTTAGTCCAAATGTTTCATTTTTAACCTGTGAGTCCAAAAAGGTTTCACAGTTGCCATTTTAGTCCACTGGGTTAACTTCATCCATTTTTTCTGTTAACGAGAAGGCCAATTCGCTCATTTTATATGGCTGAATTGCCCTTTTAGTTAACAGAATTACATACAAAATGACCGAATTGGCCTTCTCGTTAACAGAAAAAATGGATGAAGTTATCCAAGTGGACTAAAATGGCAACTGTGAAACCTTTTTGGACCCACAGGTTAAAAATAAAACCTTTGGACTAAACTGGCAAAATAACCCAAACCACAGAGACTAAAATGGCATTTAACTAAAAAAAAAAAGGTTTTAATAATCGTTGGCACAACCGGACCCGGTACTCGAACCGGTTTGGGCCATAACCCGATTTATGCCCAGTGCATGCATTCATATGTGAATGGAAAAGATAATATGATTTTAACTCTTGAAGTACAATAGTATGGAAAGTAGTATTGTTAAGGAGAGACAAAGGAACATGTTATATAGGATGATAGTTTCATCCACCAAAAAACATTTGATTGATGAGACGTCCATGAAAAAGAAAGATTGCAACCACTTTCAATTGCCACCTCACTCACTATCACATTTAGACCCCACAATATCGAGCAAACAATTATAGAGATCAAAGCATTTTTATTTGGGAAAATCGCCAAAATGGTCACGTTTTGGTCAAAGTTTCCAAACTAGCCTGGTCAACCGTCTCGTGAAGACGTCTGAAATATGCTGAGACGTCTTGACGGCTGTCCAAACACAACGTGCCACGTGTCCGACAAATGAATCAGGGTTCTTGACGTCTTGGCTAAGACGTTATCGACGGCTTGAGACGTTTCATTATGGCTAGCCGTTAAGCTGCTATTTTGCATGGCTTGAGACGTTTCAAGCCGGCTTCGAGACGTTTGAACACGGCTTGAGACGTTTCATTATATAAATATATTTTCAGTTTACCAATAAATATTTGATTTTAAGACGTTTAAGACGTTTGACTGCAATTTGAGACGTTTGACTGCCATTTTCAGACGTTTGAGACGTTTCACGAGATCCTTTTCAGTTAAATATACAATTTGAGACGTTTTAACTTTTCAGTTTTTTTTTCTTTTTTAAATATTAGTTTCTAATTTTTTAAAACACTGAAAATATAAAAAAACCGGTCACATGGGGGGGATCGAACTCGGGGCGTTTCATTCAACAAACGACGTCGTGACCAGTCGGGCTAAGCCCTCATCCGTTGATATGTTAGACATATATTAAATATATAAGAACCTTAATATTAAATATTAATAAAGACGTGTCAGATCTTTAAGACGTGTCAGACGTTTGAGACGTTTGAGACGTTTAAGACGTGTCAGACGTTTGAGACGTTTCTCGATTTTCGAAGAAATTTTCAAGACGTTTGGAACCGGTTTTTAAGTCACAATTTTCCACCCTGTTATACACAATGTTTTCTTGTTCACCATATTTTCTACAACATTGGTGTTCACAGCTTCAAAAAATGGGCAGACCCCCGAATTCAACAAATGGTTCTAGGAAGTTATCTACAAGTGGTCTAAGAAGTCATCTACAACGGACACAGATCTTCTCCCTTTTAATGGGATGAGATCGGATATCCCCTTCTACGTGCTCTGCGGGGTTGATCGGGTTCAAGAACTCATCTACAACGGACACGTGAAGGGTTAAACGGGTTGTTCAGGTAATGACGATTCTACCCGTTTTGGATGGTTGATAAGACTTTGGCTAACACAATGGGCTCTCACCAGTGTGTTCGCCAGGTCTTGTAACATCACCCAGCGGGGGAACCGCTGAACCAAATTTGAACAACCCGTTACATATCACCTAGGCCAAAATAAATGTGGGTTGATGGAACTTACCATTTCACAACCCATACTATTTTTTCCTAGGTGTTTTGATGCGAATTTCCGGAATCAACTTTCGGATGGGAAACCCCATTTTAAATTTATGGAAGTTGCGGTTTAGTGTATTGTAGTTCAAATGAAGTAGCGGTTTAGTGTATTCTAGTTCAAATGAAGTAGCGGTTTAGTGTATTCTAGTTCAAAAGATTATATTTGTAGCAGTGTTATGTTATTCGGATTATGTACTTTGTATTCAATAATAATAAAGTTAAAAATTTCATTATTTTACATTTTAATTCTTGCTCAATCAGTATTATCAATGTGTTTAAAGATGTTATAAATTCAAGGCGTTTCAACCTGTTAAAAATTCAAGACATTTCAACCGGTTAAAAATTCAAGACGTTTCAACCTTTCAACAGCCATTTCACCACCTATATATACCCCTAAATCTAAACATTCACACGCCGTTGAGGACATCTTTGTTCATCTTTCTACACACAACCACACATCTTTGTTCATCTTTGTACACACAACCACACATGGCTGCTCACGGGTGGACGGAAGTTGAGGACATAGCTTTGGTGGAGTCTTGGGAGGAGGTGTATGTCAATCCTCCTCGTCGAGGGCAGGGGGGTCTATGGGTCCGGGTGCAACACTATTTTGCACAACTCCGTGGTCCGAACCACGGCCGTACCATTGATGCGTTATCTTCAAGGTTTCGGGTTATACGGTTGGAATGTAAGAAGTTCGAAAATTACTACAAGTCTGTGGAAAATTCATCCGAGGGCCTTAGCGAGGACGACATCAAGGCGGTTGCCCTTATCAACTTCCGCCACGATGAAGGACATGATTTCGAACATGTCTCGCAGTGGGAAACGATTAGGGTTTGGATTTAGATGTTTGTTTGGTTTTTTATCTTTTTTCGGAATGTAATGTTTTTTTTCTTTAAGTAATGTAATGTTTTTTTTCTTTTGTAAATATTTGTTTTTTTAAATTTAACGTTTAGTATGTATTTCCTTTTTTTAGTATAATGTTTTAAAAGTTAAACCTTAAAATAATAGCACGTCTGTATATATATAATATATGTCGAGAATATTAACGGATGAGGGCTTAGCCCGACCGGTCACCACGTCGTTTGTTGAATGAAACGTCCCGAGTTCGAACCCCCCATGTGACCGGTTTAACAGTTGTGTTTTTGTTTTAATGTCTTTGAGTTATTAATATTTAATATTAAAGTATGTATATATATATAATATATGTCGAGAATATTAACAGATGAGGGCTTAGCCCGACCGGTCACCACGTCGTTTGTTGAATTACACGTCCCGAGTTCGAATCCCCCATGTGACCGGTTTTTAGGTATTTTTTTGTTTTAATGTTTATGAGTTATTAATATTTAATATTAAAGTCTGTATATATAAAATATATGTGTAGAATATTAACGGATGAGGGCTTAGCCCGACCGGTCACCACGTCGTTTGTTGAATTACACGTCCCGAGTTCGAATCCCCTATGTGACCTGTTTTTAGGTAACTTTTTGTTTTAATGTCTTTGAGTTATTAATATTTAATATTAAAGTCTGTATATATATAATATATGTCTGGAATATTAATGGATGAGGGCTTAGCCCGACCGGTCATCACGTCTTATGTTGAATTACACGTCCCGAGTTCGAATCCCCTATGTGACCGGATTTTAGGTATTTTTTTGTTTTAATGTTTTTGAGTTATTAATATTTAATACTAAAGTCTGTAAATATATAATATATGTCTAGAATATTAACGGATGAGGGCTTAGCCCGACCGGTCACCACATCTTATGTTGAATTACACGTCCCGAGTTCGAATCCCCCATGTGACCGGTTTTTAGGTATTTTTTTGTTTTAATGTTTTTGAGTTACACTTAAGTCCCTGTGTTTGTAAAACTGACGCAAACCGTCCCTGAATTAGTTAGTTAACTCAAAGTTAAAAAAATAAATGGATGGAGTTAAGTTAGTGGACTGAAATGGTTACGGAAATGAACCTAATGGGCTGAAAACGTTATTTTTGACAAACCTCAGGGATGAAAACATGAATCTAACACTTATAAAAGAAAAGAAATATCAAACTGGAACATTTGATTCAACATGTCCTCGTCTTCTACCTCTGGTCTAATTCGAAGACCAAGACTTTTCAAGGTCGATTTGGATGGAAATGTGTACTGTCATCACGACATTCTTGCTGTTCTTCGGGTTGCTGGACTTAAAAGTCAAAGACATGGTGAAGAATTTTACGGGTGTTCTCACTGGCCTGTAAGTTGGATTTGGTTTTTTGTAGATAGTCAATTGCAATTACTTTATAGTTGTTGTGTTTTTGTAGAGAGGTGATTGCAAATTCTTCTTATGGAAACAAGATGTTGATAATATGTTCGTTGAACGTTCATACGGCACCTCAACTACAGTGACGGTTAAAGACATGAAGATAAAGAACCTAGAATTACAAAACCAGTTATTAATAGAAGAGAACAATAACTTGAAAGCAATGAGATTTGACCCAAAGATGAAGTCGAAGAAACTATATGTGCTAAGCTTTTTAATTGCAATTGCAATATTGTTGTATTTGTGGAATTAGTATGTATTGCATTGCTATCCTATTTAGTGTTTGTAATTGAATTTGCAATATTGTTGTATTTGTGGAATTTGTAGGCACTTGTTTTCAATGGATTTGCAATTAAATAAAACGATAAAACATGTTTTTAATATAACATAAAAAACGATACAAGATAAAAAAATAAAATCCTAAAACGCTAGCTAAATATAATTTTTCAAGATTTCAAACACTGAAATGTGTTCAAAATCCTCGTCATAAATTATTGTGTAGTCTAGCAGGGCTTCTTCAATCACCTCCTTTTCGGCCATGTTGTTGTTCCGATCCTTTTTTTAACGTTCTTGTACCTTCCTAAGAAACGGCTACATTTGAAGCGTAGGAAAGCACACCGAGTGTCGAGGTCATTTGGGCTACGGGTCGTTTGTTGCACGTGAATGCAGAATAAGTTCATAACTTGACCCCAGAACGCGGGTTGGGAAACTGAGTAAGTGCCTTCATCATGAGCGGCAGCGTAGGAGACGGCAATAGCAATGTCTTCTTCGTCGGTCCATGAAGAATCCATGATGTGGTTAAATGGCAAGAATGTCTATGCCATTTTATAGTGGGTTCATTGATCACTGTTAATCAAATGAATAAAATAAAGTAAAAATAAATTAAAAACAAGTATTTTATTGCATAAACTAGACAACATTTGGACGGGGTAAACACCGCCAAAAATACAGTTTTTCTGCAATGAATTGTCTGTACGACAAAAAACTTTTACAAATGTCTCCAGTTATATTTATTGGTTTATCCGTAACCAGATGCTCCATAAGCATACACAGGTAGACTGCTTCATTCCCTGCGATTCTTGTGTTAGATAACACGTAGTTGTCATTGAGTTCGGCACAGATACATTTTTCTGGTTTTCCCGTTTTTTTCCAATATTGCAGATGCACTAGTAATGCTCCTAAGTAAACTTTAACCTTCGTCAAACGGGGTAGAATAACGTTTCTGTATTTATTGCCGACACAAACATCTTCGCACGGGTAGTACACCAACTCCTGTGACGATAACTCTAGTCTAGCTAGGAGCCATTCGTTATTTTCTAACGGTAACAGAAATAAGACGTAATCCACCTCGAAGAAAGATGGAAATGGGTGTAATTTGCCATTGGCATACTTAACAACGGTTTTAGGAATAGAATCTAACAACATTTCATAAAATTGTGGTGGAAGAATTGTCCACCGCAAGTTTAACAACGGATCCCTTTGAATCTTTCTATTTCTCCAAGTCATTAGCCTTCCCACCCATCCTTCAATATGCTGTATAAGTTTTAATTTAAAATTAATTAAAAACGCGAAAAAAATTTGTAAAATTAATAAAAAAAAAATTAGGAAGAATAATTAACTGTTGAGGTTAGGTAGCCGCCACAGCGAAAACCTAATAGAGTCCCCCAAAATTTTTTGTCCAACTCTATTGATCTTGTGAAAACTGCTGAATAACAGAACGGCGCATCCCCATTTCTGTAGAATGTTTCCACGTCTTTTGACCTGTTCTCACTTTCGTCGTCTGGAATTGCCCATGTACCAGCCCTGTGGAGGTGAAAACTTTGTCTATTGTGTACAAAGTGCATTTGGTTTGAATCATTTCGTTGTGGATCTTCAGAAGAACTTTCACCCTTGTTAGTTCTCCATCTTTTGAGAATCCAAGATGATGTTTTGTTTGCTGGTTGAGAGCAGTATACATCATTTTTATTGTTTTCAGACATTTTTCGCATGCTACAGAAATATACTGAAATAGGGAAGAATTGTTATTGAGGGCTATTTATTAAAAAAATTAACAAAAATTTGATAAAAATCATTTTTACACGTCCCGAGGTATGCAAGACGTTTCAGCACTTGTTTAAGACGTTTCAGACGTTGTTTCACGGTAATTAAGACGGCTAAGGGTTTGACACGTGGCTTTTTAAGACGTTTCAGAATTTTTAAGACGTTTGACTGCAATTTGAGACGTTTGACTGCCATTTTCAGACGTTTGAGACGTTTCACGAGATCCTTAGACGTATCAGGTTTCAACACGTGTTATTTTTGAGACGTTTGAGACGTTTCACGAGGTCCTGAGACGTTTCCCGTGAACACGTCAGAGGTTTCATTTCGATAGGCCCCTTAGATGAACGACACGTGTGTCCCCGTTACCCATCGCATGACACGTGTCAGGGAACACGGTTTGACTAGGAGAGTGTGGGTTCATGTGTTCCATTTCACACGGGTAAACGGCATCGGGACCATGTTCTCTCCTTTGGGGCCATCTTGAACAAAGATCCGAAGACCGTTGAAGATCCGAAGAAAAACCCGACGAGCAAACACCCGACCCGCGTTGAAACCAGACGACATTCACGTTCCGAAGTATCACGTTTCTCGTTGACTGAAAATGGATCCAAATTACTACGGTTTCCCACGTCAAGACCACATGCAACCTCCTGAACATGACATGCAAGACGTTGGACAAAACGTTATCCCATCTGTAGCGGTGATATCTTATGTCTTTTCTTTCTTTATTCTTAGTGTTTTAGTATTTTAGTATACTTACTATTCTTTTTTTTTCTTTTTTTTTGTTACTTTACAAGGTCCAAAAGATCGAAGTTCGTCAATCATGGAATATAGTGAAGTATATAAACAAAAGAATGACGGATCCTATTCTATCAAAGATTAGGCAGACATGTTTTGGTCCTTATTTGGATATTAGGTGTGTCATGTGTGACAGTCTACTCTTACTCGGTGTTGCACAATTACAAGTGCATACACCTACACCAAGATTGGGGATTACATATCGCCTAGGCCAACAAACGCTAATGTTTAGCCCGAAACAATTTTGTCTAATAACGTGATTAAGGTTTGGGTCCACTAATTGGACCCCGATTGACCACCCTGAATCATTTAAAAACCGTCATTTCTCGGGCCGAGAACGTATTAATTTCAAACGAATTAGAGATATGTTTGAAGGTCCCATGCAATATAGCGAGGAAGATTGCGCAAGAATATGTCTACTGATGCTTTTGGGTCAAGGGTTTTTAGGGTTGCAGGATTCAAATGCAATCGATATTAAATTGTTACACCTGGTGGATAATCTGAATGAGTTTAACCAATATCCATGGGGTAATTATTTTTGGGAGAGCACGTATACGAACGTGTATGATATGCACGTTCGTCAAAAGGAAGACACGAAGGGTTTTTCGTTAGATGGATTTGTAACATTTCGTATTTTCAAACTTTCCATTTTTGGAAAGTCTGCTTGTACTTTCTACTTTTGTAAGTTGTACCTTTGTTGTACTTGATTCAAATTCCAAAATTGTACTCGAGACTTGAAATCATAATGAAATTGCATGATTTTATCCATATTTTGTGTTTGAATACTATGAATCATTGAAACTATGAAACTATGTTAAACACGTTGAAACTATGTTAAACACGTTGAAACTATGTTAAACACGTAAAAACAGAGGAATTCCATCTTAATTTCGACTCTTTAATTCATCGTTGCCAAGAGATTACCCTAAACCGTACGAAAATTGGGAATTTATACGCTAAGTCGGTAAAAATATTGAAGTTTGGGTTAAATTTGATTATTCTATTATTTTATTATTATTTTAAATGAATAAAATAACAATTTAAATTAAATAAATAAGTATTTTATGAATTTTTATTGATTTTCAAGAATTTTCGTTAACGAATCTGACTCCGTTGGTGAAAACCGGGTTAAATCAGCCTAACCTGGTTAGTTTTACTAAAGGGCAGCACTAACTGAGTTAGAAAACTCAGTTAGTGGCTAACCCAGTTAGTTAAAACTAACTATACTAAAAAAAAGGGGGATTTTGGTGTGGCCGGGACTCGAACCCGCGACCTACACCTCGTACACAAGCGGCTTAACCAGCTGGGCTGGGTCTTGGACTGGTGAAAGAACCAAGACCCAATCCGCTTTAAACACTCATTTAATGCGTTAAAATAAATTCCAAATAAAAAGGGTGTCTCACCCGGATTCGAACCCGCGACCAAGGCTTCATCAACAACAACACAAACCAACTGAACTGCCATACAACATGTGAACTAATTGAGAGTTATTTGTATTTAAGCATTAATTACGTGATTTAAATTCAAACATTAACCGCCCAGGGACTGTTCATCGTCTCCCCCGATTGTCAAACGATCGGACCGACCTTCCACGTTCATAACCGACGTCCACCTCCTATTTATACCCAACCAACACTTCTAAATCGTCCCTTCCTTTCATTTGATCAAAACGAAACAACCCAAACCGCGAACCGTAACCCGAAGTCATTTCGTTCACGTCGCCGGAAGAAGTCACGCACCACCGGCCACCGCCGTCTGCCACCACTTCGCCGCCGTGCACCGCCGATCGTCGTCCGGTACGAACCGTTTCATTTCCGTTCTTTTTCCGTAATCTTTTTCCGATTGTTGTTATTAATACTGTTATTATTATTATTATTATTATTATTATTATTATTATTATTATTATTATATTATTAAAACTAGGTTATTATATTATACTAATATATATATATAATCAGGGTTATAATATAAATGTTAATATATAATTCTGAATAATTATTTAAAAATCAGAATTTTTATAAACAGATATATTATTTTCTGATTTATTAATTAAATCAGAAATTATCTAAATTATTATTATTTTCTGATTTATTCTTTAAATCAGAAATTTATTTATAAATCAGAATTATTTATAGGAGTATTATTTAAGTTATTTAAAATCTGAATTAGAACCTATATTAAATTAAATCAGATTTATTGGTTTATTTAAATCAGAATTTTTATTTCTTATTAAAATCAGAAATTATTATTATTTCAGAATTATTCATGATTCTTATTTTTGTTTTGTTATTTATATAATCAGAATTTTTAATTAAAATATCAGAATTATTTTTCAGAATTTTATTAATTATTTCAGAATATTAGTTATTTCAGAATTTTTATTTTATATTTCAGAATTATTGTTTATATATTAAATCAGAATTTTTATTTTAATAAAAACAGAATTTATATTGCATTTACTTATAAATTCCAAAATTTATTATTTAAATTTTCAGATTTATTATCTTATTTCAATATAACTAGAATTTTATAAATAAGTTTATTATTTATAGAATTGTTAACTAATGTTAGATTATTTATTTTAAATTGTTAATCTAAAATAATTATATACCTATTTAATCTAATATTTTTGGAATTCTATTTGTGATATTTTGGTAAGATTAATAATTATTTTACCTATTTATTTGCCATATGAAAATTCCCAAATAATTAACAAACCCTTTCAAACTTAATAGGGTAATCTTCTTGTGCACGCCACTCGGGAATCTATTATTCTTATTCTATCTTATTCCAATAAACGCAACGCACTCTAAGGTGAGTATACTTGACCCATTTTCCTTTTTACACATTTTGGGTGTAGTATGCATTTCCTTATCAAAAACACAATGCTAAACAATTTTTGCACAATCTATCCATACTATTGTGAAACTACTTGATTATTGATTATCTATGTTATGCTAATGTTAACATCTATGACTATGTGTTCATTAACTTTGCAAGCCTCCCCTATCAATGGCAGCGCTGTAGGTTGTAACGCCCCTCCCGTATATACGGGTATTGTTAGGTTTAATCTATTAACTCTATTACCACCCTTTCGAGGGTTAGGCTATGTTAATTGCGTAACTATGGTTTGGATATGTGGATTTCATCGTTACGAGTATGACAGTTAATTGAATATCAGTTGTTCACATGGATTAGATTTGATAAACTATTAACTCTATTATGCTATATCAAACCTGTATACTCGCCAGCAATTATTTGTTGATTGTATTTTAAATGCATACTGCAGGTTGAGGATCCAAGAAAAACAAGAAAAGACTAGGATGGCTTAGAAACCCATCAACTATTTAAACTTCCAAATCTATGTTATGTATTTGAACTTTTCTATGTATTGTATGAAACTTATGATTATCAATGAAATAAACTTTAATTATTGTCACAATTAGTGTTATGATGTCTTTGAACAGTTTGTACGTCTCATCTCGATGTTTCCGCCATCGGTTGGGGTGTGACAGATTGGTATCAGAGCCATAACTATAGGGAATTAGGATTGCCTTGCTTTACCTAGTCTATAGTTTAAGAGCTTTTTTTTCATTTACTTGCTGTTTAAGACATTATCTCTTGCTTTCTTCTTTGCTTCTCTCTATTCCTTTGGACTTTTAATATACAAGCCTTTCCTAAGGCTAACACAATACACACATGGAAGCTTTGAAGACACTCTTATAACACAATCGAAATGATTCATCAAGATAGGGGTGATTCCCACACTTGGTGATGATTTTCACTCAGCTATACTATGATTTTTGCACGAAATCTACCCTCAAGTTAGGAGTGATATCCAAACCTTGTTGGGAGTTTTCCATTTCCTAATCTAGTGGACCCTCATCCTTGGATGAGTACTAACCACGTTAGGGTACGATGTTATCAAGTTAGAGGTGAAACTCGCATCTTGTTAACTAGTCCCATTCCTTGATTTTCGATCTCGCCAAAGTTTCGATTTACCCAATCGATTAAGGACGTGTAGTAACTGGAAGGACAAACATCGTTAGTCGCTTCTCGATGAGAGTGTTTGTCTATTAGGCCAAAACACGTTTCCTTAATTCGAAAAGGACTTCGATTCACTTTGGAATAGTCTATGTTACGTTCCGTGACATTCCATATTTATTGATGAATCTCTTTTTATGCTATCTCAATTATCATGTGATTTATATTTGATCGTCATCTTCAATTCAAATTTGGGAACACGAAGCACGTTACTATCGCAATCCAAAACAATTAATAACTACTCTCTTTCGTGAACAAACTAAATTTATATTGCTTTCATTATTCTATGTGAAACATCATTCTATGTGTAATACTATGTTAAACTATGTGAAACTATTTGGTGATTCATGTGAGAAACTATGTGCTATGTGATGCATACATGAAATCAATTTTCCTAAACAAAAACATTATGATTAAAAGTCTCATCCATTTCTTGTTTTGAATTTCTAGATGTCATCATCTCGTCGGTACTCTCACTCTCCCAGAAAATCCAAGTTCCTTTTTATCAGATGTACACTTTATTATCTTCGATCTTTTATGATGAAACTCTTCCTTGTCAATTTTGAACCATTTTTAGGATTTCACTTTTGCGCATACATCATACGATTATACATCATTAGCATGCATAATTTCACTTAATTTTAATTACACTTTCGTAACAACGAGTGAAGACATATCATCGAGATAGGAGTGATTTCCTTACCTTGACGATTAACTTCGCTTCTTTTCTCATCTTACAACGACCTCACCAACGGATTTGGGGTGATTCCCTTACCTAGGTGATCGTTACCAATACTTTCTTTAATAGATTATATTGCGTAAACACGATCATGTTTATACCTAAATCATTTATTATGTATTTCAAAATGCTTCATTTATTTAGACGTATCTCCTATTCTATAATCTATTTTCACATCGCTCGCATACACAAAAATTTTCAATGTTACCAAAAACGCGTATTCCTCGATTTCAAAAATTTCACAAAATACTACTGTCACCCTAATCAGTTTAATAAATCTATTGCCCACAAAATTTCGTATTCCACGTAATTACTAAAACACACTCATCTCGCATCACTATACTAAAGAATTCTAAATTTCCAATTGAGAATCAAACCAACTTTTCATACAGAATATTACAAATATTATCCGATCAGTTATCAAAACTCTTTTCAAGATCAACAAAAACATTTTATTAAGGACACCTTTCACGATCACCAGGTTCATATACCAAAATTCCTTTTCCTAAGGTTAAACCTTTTCACTAGAATCTATAAACTTCGAAGATAGTAATACAAAAAAAAAACTTCTTAAAACGATGCAAACTTTTTAATTCGAAGAACTTTTCAAAACCTCGCTTGATACGTTAATTAAATTCAAAACACGTGGGCAAGGAAACTTTATAAGGACGACAAATTTTCAGCTATGAAAATTTTTTTTAAAAACCATAATAGCACTTCCATTCTTTTACAAAGTATCCTTTCGCATAATCAAAAGATGTTTTCCTTTATATTCTCTTTACAATTCACAAACTAGATTCTACATTCCTGACAACTCAATCTAATTTAACTTCACGTTTTGCACAGACAACTATATATGTATATCATTTTACACGTTCTAGTCAATATCTCACGACAATCTCACGCGTGTCACTCGTTCTCTTTTTCCTTTCATATTCAAAACTTTAAACCTTTTATGCGCATAAACTCATGTATTTTAATTTTATATTATAAACAAAATCATTAATCCTTACGTCCATACTTATACATTTTATGCTTCCACTTATGTTCACACTTACGCATTTATGTTATACTCACGATTCAAAACTCATACGTTTTACGTTTATACACACACTCACAATTATACATTTACGTGATACTTAAATTCATATTCATACACCTTCGTTTTACTTACAATCATATACACATTCATACGTATGCAATTTGCGTATACGCTTATACCGCTATGTTTATACTTGTATTTATATTCAGACACATTCTCACGTCTGTTATGATCCTCGTATTTATATACTCATAACTACCACGACACGTTTCGTGTCTATACTTTGACTCATATTTACACACGTACTCCCCACAATACGTTCGTATGCTTACACTTGTACTCATATTTATACTCATAGTCGCAACAACATACTTGTACTTGTACTTATACGATCACGTTTACACTCATATATATATATATATATATATATATATACTCATACATTCCATTCGTACTTAAACATTCATGTTTTACACTTAATTTTCACATTTATAACCATACTCATGCATCTTATGTTTATACTCATATTTATACTCGTATTCACACTCGTACTTGTGTTCATACTCTCATTTATACGATTTATGTTATACTCGTACTTTTGTTGTACTCTCATTTATACGAATTTTGTCCATACTCACGTCATTCGTTTGTGCTCAAATTGTGCTCACATTTATGCTCATTTTAATACACGTTATGCTTATACTTTTGCTCACGTGCGTGTTCAAATTTAAACTTATACTATGCTCATGCTTTTTACTCAAAATTTATACATTCGCACATGTACACGGGCGAAACCCGAAGGATTCGTTTACGTTAGTCTTATACTATTTGGAACGCGAACATGCTTACATGTTACATTTTTATACGCACACAATCTTATTTTCAAAATTTATGTATACCTTGATTCATACGCAAATTAGTACAAGCTATGCGGATCATGCGACGATTGGTATAATCGCGGGTGCACACGGGATTATAGTAATAAGCGCATGAGAACCATAGAGTGTACTACTGTGTATGGTAAGACATGGAACGTAACATGACACGAATAACGAAACGGACGTAACATGGTCAAAACATGGTGGATACACCGCTGGTACATCCTATATATAAGTGTTTTCACCACGTTACTAAACTTTCGTGAAACGTGCCATGAGAAATTCAGTGTTTTGCACACCTTTTTGGACCTAATGCAAACTTTAAACAACTTACAAACGCATTATGTCCGATTATCCAAGACGAAACTCCATTCTTACTACGCAACTTTTGTATATCCAATACTTATGCCATTCTTATACTTGCATCCACTTAGAGTCAAACGTTCACTTCCATACTCCCACTATTCTCTATTATTCCATGTCTTTGATATGACTCCCATTCACAATCAAGTTTCATCTATTCCCTCTGTGGAATCCTTGGATGCCATCTTTTCAACAGTCTTCCTCTTAGATTTCGAGGACGAAATCTCCTAAAGTAGGGGAGACTGTAACATTTCGTATTTTCAAACTTTCCATTTTTGGAAAGTCTGCTTGTACTTTCTACTTTTGTAAGTTGTACCTTTGTTGTACTTGATTCAAATTCCAAAATTGTACTCGAGACTTGAAATCATAATGAAATTGCATGATTTTATCCATATTTTGTGTTTGAATACTATGAATCATTGAAACTATGAAACTATGTTAAACACGTTGAAACTATGTTAAACACGTTGAAACTATGTTAAACACGTAAAAACAGAGGAATTCCATCTTAATTTCGACTCTTTAATTCATCGTTGCCAAGAGATTACCCTAAACCGTACGAAAATTGGGAATTTATACGCTAAGTCGGTAAAAATATTGAAGTTTGGGTTAAATTTGATTATTCTATTATTTTATTATTATTTTAAATGAATAAAATAACAATTTAAATTAAATAAATAAGTATTTTATGAATTTTTATTGATTTTCAAGAATTTTCGTTAACGAATCTGACTCCGTTGGTGAAAACCGGGTTAAATCAGCCTAACCTGGTTAGTTTTACTAAAGGGCAGCACTAACTGAGTTAGAAAACTCAGTTAGTGGCTAACCCAGTTAGTTAAAACTAACTATACTAAAAAAAGGGGGATTTTGGTGTGGCCGGGACTCGAACCCGCGACCTACACCTCGTACACAAGCGGCTTAACCAGCTGGGCTGGGTCTTGGACTGGTGAAAGAACCAAGACCCAATCCGTTTTAAACACTCATTTAATGCGTTAAAATAAATTCCAAATAAAAAGGGTGTCTCACCCGGATTCGAACCCGCGACCAAGGCTTCATCAACAACAACACAAACCAACTGAACTGCCATACAACATGTGAACTAATTGAGAGTTATTTGTATTTAAGCATTAATTACGTGATTTAAATTCAAACATTAACCGCCCAGGGACTGTTCATCGTCTCCCCCGATTGTCAAACGATCGGACCGACCTTCCACGTTCATAACCGACGTCCACCTCCTATTTATACCCAACCAACACTTCTAAATCGTCCCTTCCTTTCATTTGATCAAAACGAAACAACCCAAACCGCGAACCGTAACCCGAAGTCATTTCGTTCACGTCGCCGGAAGAAGTCACGCACCACCGGCCACCGCCGTCTGCCACCACTTCGCCGCCGTGCACCGCCGATCGTCGTCCGGTACGAACCGTTTCATTTCCGTTCTTTTTCCGTAATCTTTTTCCGATTGTTGTTATTAATACTGTTATTATTATTATTATTATTATTATTATTATTATTATTATTATTATTATTATTATTATTATTATTATTATATTATTAAAACTAGGTTATTATATTATACTAATATATATATATAATCAGGGTTATAATATAAATGTTAATATATAATTCTGAATAATTATTTAAAAATCAGAATTTTTATAAACAGATATATTATTTTCTGATTTATTAATTAAATCAGAAATTATCTAAATTATTATTATTTTCTGATTTATTCTTTAAATCAGAAATTTATTTATAAATCAGAATTATTTATAGGAGTATTATTTAAGTTATTTAAAATCTGAATTAGAACCTATATTAAATTAAATCAGATTTATTGGTTTATTTAAATCAGAATTTTTATTTCTTATTAAAATCAGAAATTATTATTATTTCAGAATTATTCATGATTCTTATTTTTGTTTTGTTATTTATATAATCAGAATTTTTAATTAAAATATCAGAATTATTTTTCAGAATTTTATTAATTATTTCAGAATATTAGTTATTTCAGAATTTTTATTTTATATTTCAGAATTATTGTTTATATATTAAATCAGAATTTTTATTTTAATAAAAACAGAATTTATATTGCATTTACTTATAAATTCCAAAATTTATTATTTAAATTTTCAGATTTATTATCTTATTTCAATATAACTAGAATTTTATAAATAAGTTTATTATTTATAGAATTGTTAACTAATGTTAGATTATTTATTTTAAATTGTTAATCTAAAATAATTATATACCTATTTAATCTAATATTTTTGGAATTCTATTTGTGATATTTTGGTAAGATTAATAATTATTTTACCTATTTATTTGCCATATGAAAATTCCCAAATAATTAACAAACCCTTTCAAACTTAATAGGGTAATCTTCTTGTGCACGCCACTCGGGAATCTATTATTCTTATTCTATCTTATTCCAATAAACGCAACGCACTCTAAGGTGAGTATACTTGACCCATTTTCCTTTTTACACATTTTGGGTGTAGTATGCATTTCCTTATCAAAAACACAATGCTAAACAATTTTTGCACAATCTATCCATACTATTGTGAAACTACTTGATTATTGATTATCTATGTTATGCTAATGTTAACATCTATGACTATGTGTTCATTAACTTTGCAAGCCTCCCCTATCAATGGCAGCGCTGTAGGTTGTAACGCCCCTCCCGTATATACGGGTATTGTTAGGTTTAATCTATTAACTCTATTACCACCCTTTCGAGGGTTAGGCTATGTTAATTGCGTAACTATGGTTTGGACATGTGGATTTCATCGTTACGAGTATGACAGTTAATTGAATATCAGTTGTTCACATGGATTAGATTTGATAAACTATTAACTCTATTATGCTATATCAAACCTGTATACTCGCCAGCAATTATTTGTTGATTGTATTTTAAATGCATACTGCAGGTTGAGGATCCAAGAAAAACAAGAAAAGACTAGGATGGCTTAGAAACCCATCAACTATTTAAACTTCCAAATCTATGTTATGTATTTGAACTTTTCTATGTATTGTATGAAACTTATGATTATCAATGAAATAAACTTTAATTATTGTCACAATTAGTGTTATGATGTCTTTGAACAGTTTGTACGTCTCATCTCGATGTTTCCGCCATCGGTTGGGGTGTGACAGGATTTGTTTGGCCCTTTAAGGTACCTGACAAATCGTATATTATATTTTATATTTTAAGTGTAATGTTTGTCTTAACTTAATTTGTATACTAATAGTTGATAAATAATGCATTTACAGATGTGGATTCTAGAGGTATTTCCAGAATTTAAACAAAGGAGGGGGTATTTCAATTGTCAGACCATCCCGAGATTTTTAGGATGGAAAGAAGGACATAGGCTAATGAAGCCTAATGTTGATGGCATCTTAGCCAATGCGGTAAAGGTAAATTTTTTATAATTTAAACTAACCATATTTTCATTCCGTTAACAGTTTTAAATTATAAAAAAACAAAGTAAAAAGTTTAACAGTTACAAACGGAATTAATTTAAAAAAAATATAATTATAAAAAATTTTGAAAAACGAAAAATTATAAATTTAAAAAGTAAAAAAATAAAACTTATAAAATTTTAAAATTAAAAAAAAAACTGTTTAAATTATATATTTAAAAAGTAAAAAATTTCAACTTATAAAATAAAAACTGTTTAAATTATAAATTTAAAAAATAAAAAAACTTAATTTCCAACATTTAACAGTTTGAACCTTTGTTACTTTTTAACAATTTTTGTAAAATATTTCGTTTTCAACATGTTAGATATCTGAATATAAACCGCTAATGGCTATACTACCAACTATGTTCGAGACCGAGACAGAGTTGTATAGTTCAAGCTCGGATTATTTGGACCTTGAACGTCAAGTTTTTAATCCTGCTATGGCGACTGAATTACCCCCTCAAATTCATAATCCAATCGGCCTAACTCAAAACTACGGCCAGCCACAGAAGGACTACATTGCCAGCTTGTTCGGCGATGATGAAGTTCAGGTGCCTCTAACGCACGGATTTTCACCGGAAATACCGGTTCATACAAATGATATTCCGTTAAAGACGGCTGAGTTTCAACGTGATGCCGGTCCCGGTCAGTTTTCATCGGGATTTTATTCTGAAGAGCAGCTTGTCTCTAAATTTCAGTCAATGATGTTATCAAACAACCAGGCATTGACTGACATGATCAACTCGGAGTGGTTGCAGAAGATGTACTCAAACAACCGCGCCTTAACTGACATGTTGAAGTCGGAGTTGTTGCAAACTTTTTCGTATGGCTCCGGTATCAACTCCAAGCCACATACGAACACCGATGGACCAATCGCCAAAAGAATATGATAATGTAACCCATTTATTTATTTATTTGCTTATAAAAGTCTAAAAAATTAAATTTAGTTTTAAAATGTTTCTAACTTTTTTTAATAATTTTTAGGCGGCAGCTGATTCCTTTTTGAATTTCAATAATGAAGATAATGAAGTGTATCATGTGTCTGCAATTCCAGAAAATGTTACCGAAGAAGCCGTAAGTTTGGCAAGCATATATAATTTTTATAATCCATGTATGTTTTGTTAATTTACTTCTTAAATAATGTAATTGTAGGATGAGGATGTGGAGATGATTAAACTGAGGCGGTCCGAAAGGCTTGTGAAGCCCGCCAAGGCTACGCTTTCACCATTTGTAGTTTACAAAAATCTCAAGAGGAAGCAAAAAAATATTTCAAATAATGAAGATCAATTAATTGAAAAGATAAAAAATTGGGCACCAAGTAGCGGAGTTAGATAACTAACACTCACAGCAGACGGCTATGTTGGTCCTGATTTCTGGGGGGCCTTGCTAGGCACTGAGGGGAATGGCTGGTTAAGCGATGAGGTACACTTGTTAATACTAAATATACTATAGTTTGGTATAAACTTTCGCTAAAATTGTCCAAACTTGTGACAGCATATTTTTGGATGGATGCTACACATGTATAATTCAAGAGATCCATCCGCCCGTTGGTCCATTTTACCCCCATATTTTCAGATGCATTGTCAAACTTTGGATCAGACATTCGCATGTTACTTCAACGGGAATGTAGAGCCTTTTCCTCGGATATCTAGCGTTGACGAGGTGTATGTACCGTTATTTATACCATCAATTCACTGGTTTTTAGGAGTTTTCAACCTCGTTAACGGGACCCTCACTATTTATGACATGTAAAAATTTATTTTTAAACAGTGTTTATTTAATACTTTTAATCTCAAAAGTTATGACTTTTAATCAATGTTTTTTTTTGTAGCTTGATGGGTATGCGAGATTTGGATAAAGGAAGAACGGAAGTGGTTTGCCACATCAATTTTGTTTTTGACTATTGGCTTCGTTTGCATGGTTACTATGACAACAAACCTTTACCGTTAAAATTTCCGTTTCAAACAGTATATGAAAATGATGTGCCACAACAGTCAGGACCATTAGGGGACTGTGGGGTTTGGGTTTGTATATTTCTAGACCGGTTGATTAACCAAAAACCCCTAAATGATGGTGAAAAAACAAGCATAACGGCTACAAGGATGAGGCGCCATATGTTGATACTTTTCTACAACTCGCTTATTCCTAAAGAATTACTCAACGAGCTAGAAGAGGACGATCTCGAATTTATTCAATGATTTATATTAATTTAAATTATAAACATAAGTATTTGTATATATGTTTTAAATATTATATTTTTTATTATTTATTTTTATTTTTACTGTGAACATGTGTGTATATATATGTGTGCCCTCACTATCTCAATAATGCCACACCGAATGTCTTACTCAAACATTCCTCATTCCGTGCAACGCACCATTTGGATAAACCAAAACGATGGGTTTGAACATTGGTCGCCAAATATTCTAGAGTTTTATTATGACGGCGATAATCCAACTTGCTACTCAACCTACATGGGTAAAACACCTCTCGGAAAAGAATGGTGGGGCCGATTACTTGGATTTTGTGGAAACGGATTTATTCAGGAAACGGTACCTTCGAAATACCTATTATGTTAATGATAGTTTTATTTAACTTTTTTTTTTGTCAAACATTTACCATATTTTTCTTAGCATATCAATGCCTGGTGCAACAAGCTTATGTATCAACGGGACCTTCACAAACGGTTAAGGGCGATGTCGTCAAATGATTATCGGTGGACAGTTCTCCCGCCTACTTTCTTTAACATGATAGTAGAACAAAATAGAAAGGCCTACGGATATGGAGACGGTACAAAAGAATTTTTTCCTCCCCTTTGGGAGGTTGATACGGTACATTGTGAAATATGATTATTCGGAATGTACATTTTTTAAAAAAAAATTCCATTAAAATAATACCTTTTCCTAGACTTATTTTCGTTTTAAATTTTTGCAGATTTACATGCCCGTAGCGCACAACGAAAACCACTGGTTACTTCTAAAAATAAATATGCGTTCGCTTAAAATATATGCTTATTTTCCCGTTAACTGTAACGTAAGTAATTGCGGAGAAGGATTTTGCATACACAGAAAAATACATCAAATTCTTTTAGAATTTGAATCTCCATTTGTATGGTTTCTGGGACGTATATCATACTGGCAACAATCAAGGAAAGATAGTGTACAAGCCTTAGAGTATTGGGGGGATGTTGTGTGGCCTGACCACGAAGCTCATATTGGTCGAAACTCAGGGGTTATCATATGTATGCTATTGGAAAATCTAGTTAACAACCGTTCATTAACATGGAACGAAGTAAACATGCAGGATGCTTGTGTCAGATATAGACGCTACATGGCTGATGAACTCTACGCCGGGCGCTACACACCAAGTAATTTTTGATGGCTTGACGTACGGATTGTAAAATTTAATTCTTATATAAATTAAAAGTAGTAATCACTATTGCGGTTAAAGAATTTCTTACATGATTTTCATAAAATAAAACATAAAAAAACTAATATATTATTAAAATTCTGCTAAATTATAAGATGGAAAAATGTCATCCGTTGGACTCTGGGTTTCTGTCTCTTTCTCTTTTCCTTTTCCTTTGCCTGATGATTTTCGTGAACGAATCTGTGATTTCATTGGATCTAAACAAACGTCACGAACATGTCCGTATGTTCGGCAACGCGAACAATATACCGGAACAGGTTCTTCCCCACGAGACAAGATTCGGTTGTTTTCTTTTGGACGACCAGATTGACGTTTTGTAATATTCGGTGGTAATACACTGCCAAGGCCTTCTGGTATTACCCATTCAGACCTATGAGGCAGAGGATTAATCGATTCTTCATACGTTTTTTTGTATACTTCGTTTGAGTAACACGAGAAAGCATAATGATACAGTCAGGTTCACCCAAAAATCTTGAAACAACAATCACATGCCCACAAGGTAAACCAGAAACTTGCCAGACACGACAGCTGCACGAACAATTCGAAAAATCAACTACACCCCTTTTCCCACCGTCATCAACAACAAAGCTGTTTACCCGGATGCCTGCAACAGTCCAGGTTCTAGACCCTTCAATTTTCTTTAAAATTTTCTTTTGTGCCCACTGAGTAAGTGAATGGCTCTCCTGCATGCCCTGCAATCGACGGTCATAAAACCATTTTTGTACAGACTCGCGGAAAAATTCGATAAGTTGCGTTATCGGCATCTTACGCGAGAATCTAGACAAAGAGTTAATAGACTCCGCACTATTAGATGTCATATAGTGGTATCGATTGCCGGGACAATGATCTCTTGCCCATCTACCAAACCCAATATTTATTAAAACCTGGCGTATTCGAGGAACAGCAAGACACAAAGCATTAAATGACTCGTTAAAGTCAGACATCCGATAAGATTTACACGTCTTCCACCATAGTGCCTCGTACTCTTTTTTTTTAGACGACGACAAACGTAAATTCATCATTAAATGACGACAACACAAGCCGTGGTACACACGTGGAAACACATTTCTAACACCTACATGTATCGAATTCGCCCTATCCGAAATGATCGCCATATCTGCTATTTCACCAACACAATCTCTAAGCTTTGAGAGAAACCATGTCCAAAATTCACCATCCTCTGATTTTCCAATGCCATAAGCAAGTGGTAAAATCTGATTATTTCCATCCATGCCCACTGCTAAAAACAACGTCCCTTTAAATTCACCCTTTAGGTGTGTCGCGTCAATGATAACGACAGGTCTTAGATTAAACATAAAGCTACGAATCTGAAAATTAATGAAAATGAAATAAGACAAAAACCCATGTTACTTTAAAAAAAATAAGAGAAAGTAGAAAATAAAATGTGTAATTTACCGCAGCCCCTAAAGCAACAAAAACCATTTCAAAACGACTCTGCTCATCAACCAAGATGTGGGTAACGCTTCCAGGATTTGCAAGTTTCAAATTGTAACAATATATTGGTAGTTCGGCAAAAGAGTCTCGTGTTGTTCCTTGTAGTAGTTCAAGTGCATAGCTTTTACCACGCCAAGCTTGAAGGTTTGTTATCTCAACCTCGAACCTTTGTCTAAAATCTTTGACAATCTCTTTCGCTCGATATATCCTACCACTATCTTTTAGTTGTTCCTTCAAAAAGTGACCCAAAACCTTTGGGTTAGCCTAACGGAAATGTGTGTTTGCGTCTTCGAACAGGTGTGTCTATCGTTCATATGTTTAACAAACCATAAATTGCCACAAGGAATAGCATGAGCCTTAAATCGCCATTCACAACCATCACCCCTGCATGAAACTTCATACCGTGTCTTACATGATCTATCAACTTTAAACTCGAAATGCTCTAACAAACATTTCTTTCCCAACTCGAGCTTCATCTCTTCTTTGTTATTGAATATATGACCGGCCTAAAACACTATAGATGAAGAACCTGATTCGTTGTGAGACGTTAAAGATTTTTCAAAATATTTTTCTAAATTAGGACACTCATCGTTTAAAACATCAAAACTTTCTTTTACTGGAATATTTAGAACTGGAGCTTTGAAATTGTTTAAACAAGACAAACCAGAGGAACCAACATCAGACTCTTGAATAACATATAATTTATATAATTCAAAAGGATTCTGCATCGCCAGATAAAAAAAAATCTAACATCTCGATCATTAATTATATCGATCGGATCAGTAAACGTAGACATCCGGTATGACAACCGTGTAATGTTTGGAGTATCACACATCTTAGAAAGATAGTTTAAAAAACTATTATATGAATGATCTGTTTCAATTTCTAAACCACGTCTCCTTGAATCGACACCAGTAACATACTCAATGTTTCCGTTAATGACATCCCACTTCCCCCCAGTATAAACAACAAACTTGACCCTCATGTTGTAAGATAATCACCAAAAAACAATATTTCCCTTAAAGTTCGTGTTTAAAATTAAGGGATCTATATAAATTCATAAACAAACGGCTTGAAATTCATATAAAACGTCTTAAATTCATATAAAACGTCTTCAAATCGTACAACACGTCTCAAAATCCTCCAACAAACGTCTTAAAATAAGAAATGGACAAAAATGGCTCAAGCCGGCTAAAGGGAGAAAAATGGCTCAAGCCGGCCAGAAACGGCTCAAGCCGAGGGGAAACGTCTCAAGCCGTGTTGATTAACGGCTAGCCATAATGAAATGTCTCAAGCCGTCGATAACGTCTTAGCCAAGACGTCAAGAACCCTGATTCATTTGTCGGACACGTGGCACGTTGTGTTTAGGCAGCCGTCAAGACGTCTCAGCATATTTCAGACGTCTCCACGAGACGGTTGACCAGGCTAGTTTGGAAACTTTGACCAAAACATGGCCATTTTGGCGATTTTCCCTTTTTATTTTAAGGGAAAATCTTGAAATTAGCCTTTGATAAAGTTTTTTTTTTTTTAAATAGCCATTTAAAATGGCTCCATGCCTCTGAAACGGCTTAGGGTTCCTTCAATCTCTGCTTTCCACGTGTCCGACAAACTCATGAAACGGCTCAGAGCCGTTTCAAACGCCGTCATTTGTTTGAAAGATCTCAGCCGAGCCGTTTCAATAGGCTTTTCACTGGGTGGCGAGCCGGTTGAAAGTTCTCAGCCAACATCTTTCCACACGGCTGAAGCGGTTTCCGTACAATAAAATTAAAACCCGGTTTCGGCCAAGGATCGAACCCGAGACCTTAACTTTTATGCGTTGCTTTAACTGTTTACTGGTTTATTGTTTCGTTTTGCCAAGGATCGAACCCGGGACCTTAACTTTTATGCATTGCTTTAACTCTTTATTGGTTTATTGTTTCGGACAAAAATATATTTGACAGAAAAATATACAATAGTTGAACGATGTTTCAATGCTCGGACAGAAAATTATATTTCAGATTAACTAATTAAAGACAAAGAGTATCAACCAGCAAATATTACAAAACATTACAATATCATCGAGCAATATTACCGATTCGTTCTCGGGCAAATGGACGACAATGAGAACGAAATGTAGCAACTTCATTGTGAACCAACATACAAACAATCATAAAAGAGGAAGCAGTTCAAATGACGTGGACATCATGACGGGCACCCATGATGAATTTTGAACAACATACGGTTGAGCATTTACCATGGCAAAAACTTGGGAGGTACTTTGAGATTCTACAAAGTGGTATCTTGGGCCACCAGTCAAACCCAGTCGATCGTCAAAGCGTTCCAAGACTACTTCAGGCACACCAGAGCCGAACTCGTTAGTAGGTGGATCACATGTTCGTTCTTTTTTAGACATAAACAACATCACAAAAGACCTTGAGTTTAAGGAACCACAAGAATTGCAACGGCCACCCGGTAGAGATAAAAGCAAGACAGTTGTAAGAGCAATATCCAAAGGCAAATCCTCATATACAACAACAACAAATACCGAGGGTGGATCAAACTTCTCCAAATTGGAGCGTAACTTACTCGAATTCTCTCGATTAAGGAACAAGGGCACCAATTGCAAATTGATAAGCAAAGTACTGTCGATCTTGAGTTCCTCCGGAAACCCATCCCCTCTCATCTATCCGAGTACGACCGTAAGACCATGCAAGCCGAGAAACAACATATTTGAACAAAACATCTCAACAAGTTGTAGTTCTTTATGTTAAAATTATATTATTTTTTTTAGTAAAGTGCAATTTGCAATCCTATGGTTTTGTCCAGATTGCAATATGATTCCCTACCTTTCAGTTTTTGTCAAATGAAACCTTGTGGTGGAATTTCATTGTACTTTGACACCCTCCGTTAGTCAAACGTTTGTTTGGTCGTCTTCTTCAGGGGTAAATAAGCAACTTACAGTGTATCGTGCTTTACTACTTGATAAGCATTGCTTGCTTAATAGACTTTGATATTGAAGATAGAAGGATAAGACCATCATTATTCACTCTACAAAGATTGGTTTTTCGTTCTTTTAAATGAGAGCCGATCTACTTTGGTTCGCCGAAAAGATTCGTAAGGAAATCAGAACATACTTAGATTACACAACAACGAAGGCAATCGGGATATATCCATTTAATGGAGAATGAGCAGGGAAGCCGGCTAAAACCTTACCTAGAGGGTCACTTCTAGCGCCCCTGGCATGAGTATCAAGGGTGTAACCCCCCTTGGGAAGGGGGTTGAGGCCAATGTCACATGCTAGGTATTGGGAGTTGTTTCAAGATTTGCATGACTGATGAAAAATTGTATGAAAATTATCATTAGTGGTAAGTATTGTTAGTAATAACTTAATCCATGAGCGACAGGTATAATCACTAGTAAGGGAATTGTGCTAACTTAATTGTCAGTGATAAGGGGGGGTAGGGGCGCCTATCACTCACCACACACCCATCTCTCACAACATCTAATCAATTTCCGCCATGTGATTGAGCTTTATTCCATCACTAGTGATGGATTTTAGTGGAAATGTCCATCACTCACCACACATTCATCTCCATTAAAAAACAACTCACCACACAAACACAAACAACGCGTGCTCATCATCACGCTTATCTCCCACCACGCGTGATAGTAGACCGGCGGTGGTGTTCCACGTTCATCAACGCGTGGCCAAACACTGTATGAACTTAAATCTGTCGAAATCAAAATCAAACCATTAACACCCTAATCAACCTGTCCCCTAAGTTGCTATTTATCAGTAGTAATTTGTAACAATGGTAACTGGTCAACACTGTATGAACTTAAATCTGTCAAAATCAAACCATTAACACCCTAATCAAACATAGTGTGCATTGTCAAAGAAAAGTCATAAAGTAACAAATCAAAAGAATAAAAACACGTGTCATTCGTGAGTTTTCCATTACCGCCGACATAACTCAGAAAAACAAATATATATCTTTACAAAAATTGCGACCTAAAATATACCTAGCAAAGTATCAAACCATTAACGAATAAAAATACCCTATTTTTATACACACACAAGTAAAAAATATACAAGCATAAAAAATCACTGTGAATGTAATGTAATGACCGCCACCGTAGATCTGGTCTAGAAGTCTCCATTCCCGTCCATCTGTCCCCCAGCCCCTTCTATTTCGCTTTTGAACCCTGCATCACAATTAATAAAATAAAAACACTTTATATCATCATCCTAAGAACTTACTTGCTTTACCAATTTGCCTTCTTTCATCCTCCCTCAATCATGGCTTTTCTTCCTCTTTCCATGTTGCTTCTCTTCTCTTTTGCTCGTTATTCAAGTAAGCTTATCTCCCTTTTTCTGTTTGTTACTGAAACAACAGATGCCCCACTAGTTCTAACAACTTTTTTTTATGAGTTGGGTTTCTTTTGATTTTCACTTTGAGATTTGATTTCATGTTATTTTCTGCATCATGATTTAGTTGTTACTTACCATCCCCTTTTTCTCAAAGGGGTCTCTTTTCTTTTTCCTTTTTCACTTTTTGTTAGTTGGTTTTTCCTAGATTTCATTCTTCATCCCCTTTTACAAGATTTTATTTGTTTCTTTCAGCTGGGTGTGTGAGGGTTTTTTTTTTTTTTTTTTTTTTTTTTTTTTTTTTTTGGGATTTGAAACACTTCATGTGTGTTTTTGTTTAACTAAAAACAGGTGCAGCTTATTGTGTGTGTAACACTGGAATGAGTGACACAGTGCTTCAAAGAAGCATAGATTATGCTTGTGGAAATGGTGCTGACTGTGGCCCAATCTCTCAAAATGGGCCTTGTTTCAACCCTAATACTGTAAAGGATCATTGCAATTATGCTGTCAATAGTTATTATCAAAAAAAGGGTCAAGTTCAAGGGAGCTGTGATTTCTCAGGCTCTGCTACTGTTTCCCAAACACCTCCTTCAGGTAAGTCTCATGTTAATTTACCATCTTATCCCCCTCAAGAATCAAGATTTCATTATTCTTATTTTATTTTATTTATTTATTTATTTTTTTTTTGTGTGTTTCTTGATTGCTTACAGGTGCAAATTCTGCTTGTTATTCTAGGTATGATCACTACCCATCTTAATTGGATCTTGTCTTTTTTAGTTTACTGTTGTCATAGTATTAAAAGCTGTATAAAGATCTGATTTTTATTGCTATTGTGTCGGTTAATGAATGTCTGAACTGATTTTTAAAATAAAGGTTGGATCTTTTTAAATTTTACAAAGTCAAAATGGTAGTTTTTGCATTAATGGTAGTTTTATATGTCTTTAATCACTTGTACATGAAGCATTAAAGGCAGTTTTTTTTTTTTTTTTTTTTTAAATCCCAAATAGCTCGTTGTTATGTTTAGCTGGGAGGTGCTCTTGTGCGTTTTGTGTTTAGGGTTTGGGGTTTCAGGAGACCTATCATTTGACATTAAGGTGGTATTTCAGTGATTTGGGATCTTGGTTTTAAAATGCGCGATGCGCTCTGATGATTTTTGATCCCAAAAGCCGATGCGCGCGCGTCACATATGCGAGGCGTTTGTTATTAAAAAGATTATTTATAGATAATACTTTAACTTTTTAACTTAAACACTAAAAATCTAGAGAATAAAATAAATAAATAAATAAATACATTAAAATAGCTCTAGTACCATCAAAGAAGTTCCAATAAAATCAAAATAAGCGTTGAACTCACTTAACAACTTCATCAGCTTATTGTACAAGCTTATTAAGCACATTGTACAAGCTCATTGTACAAATTTACTTTATAGTGGTCGATTTCAGAAAAATGTGTGCATCTGGAGCGCCTTATGTGATATAGAGCGCATCATCCTTGCATCATGTAATCACAGCGCATCGTATCACGTAATGCGATCTCACCAGCGCATCGTGCACATCACGCATTATGCGCTCCTAATGAGCGCATTTTAAAACCAAGCTTGGGATAAATCTCGAATTAGTTCATTCGACACTAAGTGGTATTTCAATGGTTCGGGCTAAATCTCGAATTAGAAATTGATTGGTGCGGGTATTTACTACCATTAGGGATTACAATTACATTTCTAGTCATATAAGCATGTTTACGGTGCCCGAGTCATTCACATCCTTCTTTGGACTTTCACATTGCAGCACTTCAACTCCGGCACCACCTGGAACCGGAACTGGTACTCCGCCAGGAACAGGAACTGGGACACCACCTACCGGAACTGGAACCGGGACACCACCTACAGGAACCGGAACTGGGACACCGCCTCCTGGTATGGGAACCGGGACACCCCCTCCAGGGATCGGAACAGGAACTCCAGGAACCGGAACAGGAACGGGCACTGGAACCGGGACAGGGACAATGACACCTGGGATCAATGTGAACCCGCCTTTCGGGATGGGGCCTACAGGGATAAATGGGCCTGACAACAGTGGTTCTATATCCATTCATGGAATCACCAACTTTATGACTCCTGTAAGCCTTTTGGCATTGGGCTTTATCTGGTTTAGGCTTATCTAAACAAAACAGGGTGAAATACAATGAATGGATGAGATATTCGTGTTGTAAAGCAGGCTATAAATTGTCGGTTGTATTCTACGAATCCCCTTTTAGTACGAGAAAGATGTGTTATTTACGTTTTCGATATATAATAAGTACAGGGAACATGTTCCTTTCACATGTCACTATGGCAACTTATAATGTTGCAAGAATGATTAAAGTCATACAACAATTATGTACATAAATTTGAAAACATCTACAACAATGTGACGAAGCTATTCAAGTTGAGGAATCAACACATTCTCTTCTTGCTTTGAAAATGATGGAAGATTATTGTTGGTCTGAATGAACTCCTTGATTAAGTTTGCAACTGCATCTGGTTTTTCGACATGTGGGATGTGACCGCATTTTGGTATTTGCCGAATTATTGCGTTTGGAAGTTCGCAATGTAATCGCTGCATGATATAAGATTGTAGCCGGTTATTTAACTCGATCATAAGAACATAGGAGTAACTAACTGTTATTATGAATGATATAAAGGTACGAACCACGGCTAGTTTGCTGTCGATGATTTGATCTTCTTCGCCCCATATTATGAGTGTTTTCGTCATAATCTGGTGTGCCGTCATAAAAAGTTTGTTATTTTTGGAACTGACTGGTCAAACAGTTTCCATAAGAAAAAAAATTAGCTTACAAGGAAACGGGTCAACTTTTCGTTTTCGGCCCTCTTCCATTTTTTGACCGGTTACCCAACCCGATTTCACAACCTCTAGAAGGAAAAGAAACGAACCTTCGGAATCTGGGCAGTGACATTGTATCCCCCACTGTTCATAAAGTCGACTGTTGCGTCTTCCCACCAAGGCAATAGAGTATGTAAGCGTCCTATCTACAACAGTTGGAAATAATTAAAAATAATTAAAAAACAACATTTTTGTTTAAGCCTGTAAACGAACACGAATACAAGCATGTTTATTTTCGGTCATTTAACTTTAACCGAACATGAACATATAATCGAACACATTTTTTTTGTTCGTGTTCGTTTTCTTAGAACCTAAATGAACAGTTCATGATGAACACAAACATAAAACAACACAAAATGACCAAACAAAAACAGACATAAAGTAGTTTTTTTATGTATATATTATTGATTAATTATGATAAGTTATATTGGAAATCCCTTTTTAATTTATATAAGTAGTTACGAAAACCTCTTTTATGTTTATTATATAAATTTATATAATATGTATTTACTAAAATATTAATAAACAACACGTGTGTTCACGTTCGTTTGTTTAATTAAATAAACAAATACTTTTGTTCATGTTTGTTCGTTTATTTAATAAACGAACATAAGCAAACTTCCTGCCGAACAAGTTCACGAACAGTTCATGAACGTTCGGTTCGTTTACCGCCCTATTTCTGTTACATGATATTCAGCAATCAACGGTGGAACTTACAAGTGTCCAATCTAAGCATGTATCAAGATCAAGAGAATTAAACGCTATATTAGTAGCAAAAATACGCAATGGGAGGCTCTTCAACACGGATACCTGATTAAATCGGTCAAAAAATATTTTAAACATCTATAAGAAAGAAACTGTATCACATATTGGCATACACTCACACCAGCATAAGCTACAAATTTTGGTAATTTCGACGTGCCTTCTGCGTAAACACTTGCATCAATAAAAATCAACTTATCAACCTGTGAAAACATCCAAACAAAACTGAACCTTAATACATAAAAATCATTTACGTCATACAATTGTTGAAATGGTACGATACTGACAATCATATCCGACAGACCGAAAACCGAAAAGAGCTGGACAAAAGGTGTTCTGGGTCAACTCGGCCCATTTGGTAACCCAACATTAATTTGTCACATATACCTTATCATACCTTCATTACAAGTATTAGTCTGTACTTACCGCTTCTGGATGATTGATTGCAAAATCAATTGCGACTGCTGCTCCAAGACTAGGCCCGACTAGCAGCATAGGCCTTCCAATGTAGGTCTTCCAAAACTAAAACACAAAATTAAACATACAAATCAGTCACCTATGGAGCTACCGGATAGAGAACCGATAACCTTTTGCGGCCGACCAAATAACCCTTTTTTATTTCCTAAATAAAAAAGAACAACTTATATAGTTATATACACGCCCAAATGCCATTACTTTACACATCAATAAAAAAAGAAGTTTGAAGGTAATTGGAGTAGACTCCTGACTAGTAAAAGATAACTGAGATTTGCTACACAACTTTACCTGAAAGAGGTGATCACGCTTAGACTCTACGTTACATTGCGGAAGCTTTTCTGATGAAGTAAAAAAAATCAAGAAAAACAATTAACCAAAGGGAAGGTTCAAATGCAAGAACTACAATCTTACATGTTCATTCCTGAATATGATTTTTTTTTTTTTTTTTTTTTTGGGGGGGGGGGGATGGGAGATGACTGATGAGAACCATGTTCACATGTGAACGAATGGAAAGGAAATTTTGTGTTTTCTACTTTTTTTGGTGGTGATTTAAAGCTCCACCAATATTCACATATGAATGGACTCAATCACATGCAAATTAACATGTAGTTTTGTAGCATTTGAGGTTCTCGTTTGAACCTTCCACTATAAATCGATATATAAAGACGGAAAAAAGATATTAAAAAAACAACCCAAGTTTGAGAAACCCCATCCTAGAATATCAATTGCCCAAGTCTCAAAGCCAGCCTGCTCAAGAAGTGGAAGTGTGTATCTCCATTCTAAACAAGAGCTGCAGAATAATAGTAAACCGACTGTTTAAACAAAAGTGCAACTTGTGACACAACACGCTAAATACAATGCCTAAAATGACAAAGGGGTAAGTAGAATATATGATACAAAGTATTACCTTTCAAAAGCCAAAAACAATAAAATGTTGACACCCGTGGTCCAATATCGATTTAGCATGAATATTTTACTAAAACGTTTACATTCTCGATAAGTTAAACTGAACCTACCAAGAGTTGATAGATGCGCGTACCTGTCAAACCCATGAAGTAGAACAAGTGGAGTGGCCGTGTCTTGTATCATTGGCTTCACGCAGCTACTCATAATGCAATTGTTTGAGATGCTAAGCTGAGACAAATATCAACAGCAACCCAATATCTATCGGTTTTTTGACACTACCCAAAACGATAAAAGATCATATCCATACACACTTTAATAAACCAAACTATAGGAAGCACTAAATACACATTAATAAAATGTTTACCACATTGAGTAAAGAAAAACTGTATTAAAGTTTGCTTTGATCCTAAAGGCAACCATCACAAATAATAATAGCACATTGTGAGGTCATTATGTAATTAGCTCCATGTTAATTCTATCAATTACAAATTCTGAACAGCAAAGCAAATGATCAAAGCTATAATTAGGATATTAAGGGTGTTATATTCTGTTTCAAACCGAAACTGTTTAAAACAGAACCGAATTATTAACAGAATAACAGATAACACTTATTTAAGTTTTGTCATTCAGCCCAATCCGAATTATAAATGTACAATTTTAGCCCCCACCAACTCAATCCAGTAACAAGATTTGTGAAACCGAACGAGTGAAGAGCCTTGTAGGTTATGGTTAGGGAATTAATACCTGAACGGGCAGTCTCTGAATCCTTGAGGCTAAGTTTCGGGCAAAGGTGTCTTTAACTTTCTCCACTTGTTTGGGCAGAAAGGGAGGGAAACCACCCTCCGTCGATGCTCGTGGTCCGATAGGTGAAATAGAAGCGGAAATGGTGGTGGCGGTTAACATATTTCCGGCAGCCACTGCCACACCTCACAAATAAGTCTATCGGTTCGGTTGTTGCAGACCAAGTATGTGGTTCCTATATACAAGTAGTAAAATAAAATTATCATATTTGGACATGGGTAAATTCGCCAATATGTTTTATGAACGGCTAGTTCGAATCCTTTCTATTTGTTTATTTCTTAACCAACTTTTAATGGTACAAACATCTTACTGATTTAGCATTTAATTAGAGGTGTAAACGAGCCGGGCCGAGCCCGAGCTTGACCAGGCTCGAGCTCAAGCTCGGCTCGTTAGGTTTTTATGAAGCTCGAGCTCGGCTCGGTTCGAGCCTACTTCTTTGAGCTCGAGCTCGACTCGCGAGTAAAACCCAAAGCTCGAGTTTGGCTCGACTCGGCTCGAACTATTTGGAGAACAACCTTAAACGAGCTAAAAGCTTGGCTCGAGCTCACTTCAACATCGCTTAAACGAGCCAAAGCTCGGCTCGAGCTCGGCTCATCAATGTTATCATCATTATTAATATATTATATATAAAAAAATTAAAATTTTGTATGGGCTCGTTTAGGCTCGCGAGCCTAAACAAGCTTTGTATTTCAGGCTCGGGCTCGGGCTCGGGCTCGTTCGAGCTTTTAACCGAGCCGATCACAAGTAGCTCTCGAGTCTCTGGGCTTGTTTACACCCCTACATTTAATGGTTCAAACTGTTTGTTTCGCGAGAAAATGTCTAAATAGTTTAGACATTTGCTTCTAAATGGTTAAACATTATACCGAGTCTGAATTGTTAAGACCTATATAATCTTAATTGATCAAACATTTTCATCTGAACGGTTAAGCATTATACTGGCTTTTAATGGTTCAGACCTTTTACAGGTTCATCACTTAGGGACTGTTTGTTTAGCTCTTAATGAGGCTCTTAATGGTTTAGACTTCTTACTGGTTTAGCACTTAATGATTCGGACTGTTTGTTTCGCGAGTAGATGTCTGAATGATTCATTAAGTGTTGAACCAGTAAGAGGTCTGAACCATTAAGAGGTATGAACCATTAAGAGCCTGTATAATGCTTAACCGTTCAAAGGCAAATGTCTGACCAATTCAGATTAGGGGTCTTAACAATTCAGACTCTGTATAATGCTTAACCATTCAGAGGCAAATGTCTGAACCATTCAGACATCTGCTCGACAAACAGTCTGAACCATTAGGTGCTGAACCGGTAAGAGGTCGGAACCATTAAGAGCCTCATTAAGAGGTAAACAAACAGCCCCTTAGTCTGAATGGTTAAGACCTCTTATCTGAATTTGTCAGATATTTGCTTCTAAACGGTTAAGCATTATATTAGCTCTTAATGATTCAGACCTCTACTGGTTCAGCACGTAATGGTTTAGACCTCTTACTGAATACTGGTTCAGTACTTACCCATTCAGAAGTTGTCAAACACAACCCCTTTAATGGTTCAGACCTCTTACTAGTTCAACACTTAATTATTTAGAAGTTGCCAAACAACCTCTGATTCTCATTATTTACTTACAGAACTTAAGACCTCCTCAAAATGAAACTCTTATGGGAAACTCCCTAATCACCCCACCAAAGCGGTAATGGTCGTCAATATATTGATATAGTTTTACTTATTTATTGGAAATTTGAATGAAACTAGTATGATGCATGTGGGCGTTCGCGGCAGACATCATGGATGCAAAGTGTTTCTAACGTAGACGGATCGTTAATGCTTGTTAAACATTTAGAATACGATTGAATACATAACAGTTACATACAAAATCTCATACAATATAAACTAATAAAGTTGTCCGTTTTCATACACCAAAGACGATTACAACAATAAGCATATTATTTTTACAACCGATTTTTTGTGTACTGCTAAGGCGCTACCATTCTGGTATTGTCACAGCCTCTTTTTTCCACCTCGGCTCCATCCGGTTGCAGCCACACTATAATCAAGGGCTTAATTGTTGCTTACGCCCATAGGTTGATATAACAAAAAAAAAAAAAAACATCGGTTGTCTTGGAATTGCATGCCCTTACAAAATTAATAAATCATTATGCATAAACATAACAAAATGCAAGTATCAGATAAAATGATAAGTAGGGGATGTTCATGAGCCGATCCGATCCGATCGAGGGTCTCCTCATGCTCGGATTGAATTACAACCGATCCGATCGGATCAAATTTGCAAAACCGAGCACAAAAGTGATGCTCATGCTCGGATTGAATTTGAATCGATCGGATCGTTTTCGCTCGTTTTTGCTCGCTTTTTATCAAATCCTAAAAAAAATCGAGCGGGTCGTTTTCGCTCAATTTCGCTCGATTGAATTATAAGGCTGCATTCAACAAAAACAAATCCTAACTTAATTAAAACATGTACAACACTTTACTAACAAAAGCAATACATAACTAAAATCATGATTCTAAAAATGTTCTTAACAATATCAAGAAGCACAAAATAAAGTGTGAAATACAAATTGTCATTTAGTTCAAAAGCCATAAACTTCTTCTTTAAGCTTGATCATCTCCATCCATAAAATTCAACTTTAAATTAACACATAACCTATAAACACAAGCATTAAACAAAACCATTAAGTTCTACACATTAAGTTGGGCTGAATTTTTGTTGGGCTTTTAATTTTTTTTTTGGGCTAGTATATTTTTTGGGTTTTTAATCTTTAGAATCTATAATATATATATATATATATATATATTAATTACTAATAAAAAATTCGAGCGGAACCGAGCGATTGACGAGGCGAGCGGACCTTTGCTCATGCTTGGATTGAATTTGAATCGAACCGATCCGAGCGGCTCATTTACAAACTGAGCAGGAATCGAACGAGCATTTTTCGAGCATCTTTCGAACGATCGTCGAGCGATCCTCGATCGTCGAGCAGTTTGGACAGCCCTAATGATAAGTAGTAGGCTTACCATGATGCAATCAACTCTGGCACACGCATCCTGAGCCAAAATGTCAATTTGAAATACGCACCTAACTGGGCAAGTAATAAGGTAATAATGAATTGACGAACTAAACACAATTATGCATAAGGTGTAATAGCCTTTTGCACAAATGAACATAAATGTGTAAGGGACATACAATTATAACTCTTAAGAAAACTAAACGTTGCTTGTTATAAAAGCCAACAATATGATATCAATGATCAAACATTGTTGGTCACAAATGACCATAGGCTCAAATTAAAATAGGTGTGGTTGCTTATTAAAAGTCATCTCAAACGCATAAAAAACCTAATATCACTGTCTAATATTAGTTAAGTCGATAACGACAAATACAAAAAACATATTAAAGAACACTATGAGAAACATCTTCATAGCGATGAGAAAACTAAACATAATCTAGAAATACGTCATCATAAAAACAATAAAGAAACCATCAAAGCATGTTACCTCATGTAAACACAAAGCCAACATCAAGGCCAACATATGAAATAAGAAAACCGTCTCAAATGAGGCTACCTTCGCTATCATCGACCGGATAACCCCATCAAACAAAACAACTCAAAAGAAGCAGCATAGCCACGGTAAACCTATAAGAAGTCGACATCCTAGGCAAAGCATCGACAACCGATCCATTAACAAAATGAGAGCATGTGAGAACATGAAAACACAACGGCCTAAGACAAGAATGACATAGGGAATAAGAAAGACGTCGCAGATAAGTCTGTCCTCACCATCATGGACTACAAAACGAAAAATAAACCAAAAGGGTACTTCCAAACATCTAGCAATCACAGTCGTCATGCTTTTGGGATTAAAAAATGTGTACAAACTGCATATCATCAACCAAAAAACACAATTTTTTTATAAAAACCAAAAGCAGAATATAATCCAAAGAAAAAAACAAAATATAATAAGAAGGGAGACACATATGTGTAGCAATGAAATTCGTTTTTGCCCAAATCTACCATGGCTGCAATCGCAGTTGCAAAAGATGTAAAGAAAATCTCTAAACACAACAATTACCATCTACTGCAACAATTCATCATCATCACCGCCTCGTCATTACGAAAAAAATACAACAATAAACCAATGTGAAAGATAAACTTGTAATCAATATGTGGCCAAGAATATCAACCAATAACGTCTCACCAGGGCATCACATACCCCAAGGACTGACCCAAATCAATGATTTCTATGCATTGTTGGTTGTACCTTTGCCTTTTTATGTCTCAGCATAGCGTCACAGACACACAAACATAGTGTAAAAAGTCGAGTACAATAACAAAGTCATCCTCACCCACCGAATAAACATTACCTCACAAACTTGCAGCAAAAATCGTCCCATTAAAGCATCATAGGCTTAACCGAAGAAGGTAGACAATCTCGGACGACTGGAGAGCCACCCTCACCAACTGAATACTGTTCAATACGCAACCATCCAACAACAATCGTAGAAGCGTAGCATCATAGACCCATACACAAAACGTAAACAATCTTGGGACAACTAAATGGTCATCCTCACAGACCAAATACACCTTTATACAGACACATTCAACAACAATCATCTCAGCAGAGCATCATAGACCCAACCGAAAAGTGTAAACATTCTCTGACAACTAAAGAGGCATCCTCACCGACCAAATAACATTGAATATACTAAATCCAACAACCTTTATACACATGGAAGCACATAAACAATACAACGTTGTATCAGATGAGACTAAAGTCACCATCAACAACACGAAAGTATGTAAATGCATGATAAAAAAACAAAAAACAACAACATCATAGCCAACATTAGAAACCAATCGTCAAAAACAATCAGCAACCAAAAAGTGTCAATCGCGTAAAAATAAACCCTAAAATACGTTTTTGGGAAAAAAACCTACGCATAAGCATATTGTTACGTCACCGTAGAAGAATCCGGCAAAATCAGTAGTACAAAGATCCACCAACCAAACTCGTACAAACATGAAAACAAAAAGACCCATACGATTAACCAAGATACAACAACAAAAACAACATAATCGTTACCTAAAGTCGTCACACATACGCAATAAAGTAGTCTGCGTAAAGAGAGAGAAAAAACACAAAGGGGAAACATGCGGCGAGGGGTCAAGCTTTTATACCTCACACCGACCTAAAATGTACAAATAATACAACAAAAGGAACAACATACCTAAAGCAAGGAAAACATACAAAGGCAAAGGTACAACAAACAATGCATTGAGTTCTTACTAATTAACATTATATAAATAATAGGACTGGCAAATTGGGCAGGTTTGGGTCACGTCGTCATGGGTCAAAATCGGTTCGAGTTGATACAGGTAGTAAAAAAAAACGGGTTCAGGTCAATGCACAAATATTTCTGTACTTTTCTAATTACATTGTGTTGTAACAAGTCCAAAAAATTGACCTATGTTATTGTTATTTATGACGAATATAACATATTACATAACTGTAATTTATTACTAGCAATTCATATATTTTAAATACTAATATGTTCTTTATATGTTTTTAGCAGGTGTTTAGTAATGCGGAGTTGAATATTGCATTTGTTTTACGTTTTTTTTGTTGTATTTGTTTCATGCATTTGTAATTCAAATATGCCATTATATGTTTGAAGTTATTTTGGTTATTGTTTGTGTTTTCCTTAAGAATTTTTAGATAATAAACAACGAAGCAAAGATGTTAAATTCCGCCAACCAATAACAAAACTCGAGTTAACATTTACGAGAATTAACCAACTTTTGCGCCTACTAATCCAGTAGGATAATGATAGAAGGATAATTAACCGTGTTTTAGCGTGTGTAAATATATGGTTTTAAGTGTTTATTATTACAAAACATGGTTACTTTGAGTTTGATTTGATTGGTGGTACCCGAAGCTTAACAATAGGTTTTCGCTGAAGCATTGTGAAGGATTGGAAGCTTACTAGCATGACGATAGTTGAAAACGTGAAAAAAAGGAAAGAAACTAGTGGTTGCCACAAGGTGAAATCAGTCTAGCACAACCTTGTGCCAGTTCTGGTGCAATACATACGATTCCTAGCTAGGGGCGTAACCTTGCGTCGGGGGGAGGGGGAACCTTACACCAGGAAGCAGATAAGCATGTGAAAATGATATCTTCAAGTCTAATCATTTTTGGCCTCCCAAGGTCGAATTTCCATGCATCTAAACTCAATTTGGTTACTGGATGAGTTTTTGTCACTTATGTTTTGGTAATTGAATTGCATAGGTTATTATTAAAAACTTGTCTTCGATTATCACTCGAATTAAACAGTTAACAAGGCCTTTTGGTATCTATATAATTAAACAGGTTTGGGTGAATCATTGAACCAGAAATCCGAAGGGGGTTACTTTTCTTTAAAATTTGATAACTTTCTTAATCATAATCAATCAAAACATTCAAAACTCAATTAAAGCAATACTTTTCTTAGCTTTTAGTTAGTCAAGGTTTCTACAGTCAACACTAACCACAAATTTCATGTGGATACGACCCGACTTACCCTTTCCATTAAAGGTACTTAGGACCAATTTTTAAACTTGTTTTTTATCGACCTTTTCGACATCGATCAGATAAAACGTTATTGGGATCTTCAATGTACACCTAGTTTAAATGTTGTAAATTTCGGGAACCCGTCCCAATGGACAAGTACACTGCTAGTTTATCTTATGAGAGTCTGAGTGGCTACCCTCTAATTGATTGGAAAAGAATCTAGATCATTTCCAACTTTTCATGATTTTGTAAATTTATATTTTAACATTTTAAGGTTTCTTTTTAGTTTGGCCTTTTACATTAACAACTAGTATTTTGCCCCCGCGGATTGTGGTGAAAACAATTAACACGCGGGAACACTTCTTGATTAGCGTCCAGATAATTCATTAGGTTTACATTCGTTCCATGTCGTAGCGAAAACTTCTTTGGTTAATTTTATGATATGATTTTTAGCAAACTGATTCAAAATTGGTTCAAGATTGAAGTTAATAGCTTAAATTGATGGATTAATTTGAAACTAAAGTCTAGATGTCACAATATTCACGTGTGCCACGTTCTTAGCAGTCTCATCAAAATCCAATGTCGGCAACACATCACCTTACAAAACCTTCTGATTCCGACATATGTCTGTTCATCCCAATTCCTCCTCACCAACTCCTTCGATGATTCTGTTTTTCCACTTTCGTCCATTTCTTCCAAACCCAAAAAAATATGTCATTTTCACCACCCAACAAGAACTCGTATCCATATATAAAGCAAATAGAGACAAACCCATCAAGTACATCCTCAAAATTAAGTCATTTTTGGTGTAGAAAACACAAAAAAAAAAATTTATATAGTAAATTAATTTAATTTGAATAACACTAGTCCTAAAATAGTGCAAACTTGAAGTCAAAGTGTTGTTTCAACAACAATATTCCATGAAATTAACCGACATCACAGATTCACTATCTTTCAAACATATATAGAATAAAAAAAAAACAAAACCAATCGACTCAGATCTAACAGATCATCATCGTTGGGAGATGACTTAGTGTTGCCAAGGCTGCAACCGGAGTTGCCATGCATGGAAGCAGGCCACCATCATCGACGGCTATTAAAAACCTTCAACAAAAAACATGGTGCCACGACGGTGAGGGTTTTTAAACCCAAAATCCCGTATCGACATCAAAAGCAACAAAGCATCCGGCATAGTATATTGGCATGAAGACCGATCACCGATAACGCCACTACCGGCGTACATGGTTGGTGGACGGTTTAAGGTGCCACACTGATGAGGGGTTTTAAACTCAAAACAGTGTATTGAGAACAACACCGACAACACACCAAAAAGTGACACATCAAGGCCGACACCGCCATCGCCGTTTAAGGTGCCACTGTGGTGAGTGTTTTTAAACCCAAAGTAATGCCACATTAAGCCCGACAACGCCATCGCCGACGGAGATGCCTGGCTAAACCTTAGTGATTTCTAGAAAGAGAAAGAAGAAAAGGTGTGTACAACCCATACAACTATTGGTACAATCATCACATGCATATAACATCTACAAAGCGTGATAGTACAACCTCTAATACACCAAAATCTTAAAGATTAACATATATATATCATTATAGTTATAAACTTTATTATGGTTTAATATAAACTTTATTAGACTATATTTTGAGTTTTTTCTTTCAATAATCATAGCAAGTGTAGCAAGTGTTATTTTTTTTGGACAACAAATCATTCATCACCAAATTTTTACATTTAGATGTTTACAAGATTCTAAACACAAAATGCAGACCCTACAGTTACCTTCATCTGGTACTACAAAACTAAATTATTCAAAACCCGAAAACTTCACCCAATTACTCAATTCCATACTGTTTTGTTTTGTCCAGTATTTAATTTTTGTTTTAAAAGGTGCATTTGCCGGGATATAGCAAGTGTTATTACTGTAACTAGCTGAATCAATACCAACTGAATTCTCACAACTTTCACAATAACTTCCGAATAATCTTACTTCAATATCAATATTGACCAGATTCCCACAACAACTTCCAAGTAATCTCACAACTTTTGAGTAATCTTACTCCAATATCGAATTTCCACATCAACTTCCAAATAGTTCCGAATTTCAACAGCAACTTTAAGTAATCTCACAACAACTTTCGAGTAATCTTACTCCAATATCGAATTTCCACATCAACTTCCAAATAATATCACAGCAGCTTCCAAATAAAGTAAACTAAAAGCTTATTTTCCAATTGAATAAATACATCAAAGAAAGAAAGAAAGAAATCACCAGTCTCAGTCTGTAGCTGTACTAGATAGAGTCAATGGACGCCAGAACGCAACCACCACTGCCGCAGCGACCGCCGCCGGAACCACTTCGCCAACAAGGAAGTGTAGACTGCACCGCTATTGTCACCGTCCTCTTTACCTTAATTGTCATCTTCTCCATGGTAAACACACCCACACATATTCACTTGAATACTTACACAATCACAGCACTATGTTGCTTGCTTGATATATTCTGTTATATATTACTTCTGTTTATTAGTGTTTGATTTAATCAAACATTTGTTCGGTTATGGAATTCTTAGGGTTTTACTGCTGTCAGTGTTTTGTTTGGATTTGAAAAATCATCGTAGATATTTCGTGACCTTTGTATTAAATTGATGCCTAATTGTTTCGATTTAGGGACAGAGTTCTTAGAACTGTTTTGTGTTTTATCTGACATTGGGAGGCAATGTGTAGTGTTTAAATTTTGAAAGTCATTGTTGGAGATCCTAGGGTTTGAAATGATGAAACACGAAGCATTGGATCCGTTGGGCAGTTGAGTCTGATCAGATCGTGCTGTTCCGGGCCAGAGTTGTGCTAGGAACATCAAAAGGAAGACTATGCTCTACCCTCAGGACCGGTCAAGTATCTCCATGTGTGGAGCAGGCATATAATGTATAAGATATGTTAGCATGCGATTGTAAGTGAAAAGAGGGAACGAAGAGAGTTATTGTTCGGATTTGGAGATAGAGAGATAGAGAGTCTGAGTCTCTCTTATAAGGGTTAGATCACAGGTCGGTTAAGCCTAATAGTCCAAATCTGTGTAGGCCTGTGCGCAGGTAGAGGGTGCCTTAACAAGTTCCCTAATCTCCGTTACTCGCACTGTTAGTCGGCTCTTGTGTCTTCTTTGCGATTAATTCTTTTTCATAAATGTTGAGAGTTGTATTACTTTTGTGTCAATATAGGAGTACTTTGGATGGTTTGGAAGGTACTTGGTCCTGGCAGGTTTGAATCGGAACACATATTGATGTTGTTCTGGTATTCAGTCTCTTGGTTTGGTCTGATTAGCGTGGCCCAGTGTCCGTGCCACTGTCACCGTCACTGTATATTGTCCAACTTTGTCCCTTTGAATGTGTTGTCATTTCTATAATTCTGGCTTATGTATTATATGCTGACTGCCTCTCCACTAATGGTTTTTTTAAGGGCTAAGTGACCCGTCATTTTAAAGGGTTGAGTGACCGTTACGCTTTTAAGGGGTGATCAAATTAGCTGAAGCATTTCATTGAGCAGAATCTACTGTATTTTTTATTTTTTTTATCCTTTGTAACTGAAGTAGTTTTACATTCGTTCGTCTGGGATGAATGATTGAAGATAATTCATATTTTTTCAGTACACAATGCTTTATAATCATTATTATTGTTGTTATCAGTTGTGAGAACTAACTAAGTATGAGTTGTTGTGACAGTATGACCCATTCTCCTTTTATCCCATATCTATAGGTTCTGATTCCATCTTCATCACCAAACTTAAAGAACAGCTTAACAATCTTGCATCAAGTTCCCGAAGGTCATGTTGGGGTTTACTGGCTAGGCGGCGCTCTCCAAGAGACAACTACAACCCCAGGTTTGTTAATACCACTTCATACATGATGTCTTTCACATTATGAAGCAACCCGACACTTCTTATTCTTTCAACATTTGGTATGTCTTGGATTTAAGGTTTTCATCTGAAACTACCTCTGATAACTCACTACGAGCCCGTCCAGGTCACCCTTCAGACAGATCTGGTAAGTATTTTTTAAATTTCATGATGGTGAGATTAGTTCTTAATTTTCATGAAAATGATAATATATAGGTGAGGGATATCCCCTGTGGAACAAAAGGTGGTGTTATGATCAACTTTGACAGGATAGAGGTAAGCATATTTAGATACGATAAATAATACCGACTCAAGTGCTTTGTTATCCAAAATGATTGCTTTTGTCTACAGGTTGTTAACCGCCTTAAAAAGGAAGCTGTTTATGAGACCCTTCTCAATTATGGTGTACAGTATGACCATACTTGGATATACGACAAAATCCATCACGAGATTAATCAATTCTGTAGTGTTCACTCACTTCAAGAAGTTTATATTGACATGTTTGATCAGGTATTGACATAAATGCATTTATAATGTTAGTGATTGTTACAAATGTTTGCATTTATAAAGCGCGAAAAATGTGAAATTTCAGATTGATGAAACAATGAAAGATGCTCTTCAAGCTGATTGTACACGTTATGCACCAGGCATTGAAGTTATTAGTGTCCGTGTCACAAAGCCTAGAATCCCAGAGAGTGTAAGGCGGAATTTTGAACAGATGGAAGAAGAACGCACCAAGGTAGATCAATTGTCTAAAATACCCTTCAATATACAAAAAATAAGGAAACCTGGTGAGCTTTGACCAATACCATAATATATTTTTCGTAATGATCATGATGTGTGTGTGTATAGGTGTTGGTAGCAGTAGAAAGGCAGAGGGTTGCTGAGAAGGAAGCAGAAACACAAAAGAAGATAGCTATTACAGAAGCCGAGAAGAATGCTTTTGTCAGCAAGATTGTAATGGAACAAAAGTTGATGGAAAAAGACAGTTTGAGAATGCAAGAAGAAATTGAGAATGCGATGTACATTGCTCGAGAAAAGAGCTTAGCTGATGCCAAATACTACCAGTGAGTTACTCTATCAATTTCTTGTACATATCAGAATCTTGATTTTGCCGAAAAGTGTTTTAAGTTAGAATGATACTCTTTTTGAGTGTAGGACATTGAAAGAGGCTGAAGCAAATAAGTTGAAACTCACACCCCAATTTCTGGAGCTGAAATTTATCGAGGCGATTTCCAACAACACCAAAATGTTCTTTGGAAACAAGGTCATTTATCTCACTCTCTCGTAAATAGCGAATACACCAATTGTGTTGTGCTATCACTTGAATATGATACACGTAACCAAACATGATGACAAAACGGGCGGGTTGGTAACACGTAATTTTTGGGCCACTCAACATTTTTCTTCTCTTTTTTGTTTAAAACCACTAAAACTCTATTGTTTACAGTTTTTATCCTATTGATTTTCACATAAAGCGATTTATGAGGTCGTGTTTATTAAAAATACACTTTGGTTGACTTTTGACCTAATTGACTGTTTTGGTTTAACTACCTTTTTTAATTATTGGCCGTTAGAGTTAAACATAACCTAGATGGACCCCAAGCGGGTTCAAAGTGTCACTTTAACACGTACATGTAGGGTGAGACTTGCGGGATACTTGTGAGGTTTTGCATTGTAATATGTAACTGTGAACTCTGCAGATACCGAATATGGTGATGGATCAAAGGCTACTTGGGAACTTTTTGCGAGATTTGGAAGGAAGAAAGAACCTGGAAGCATAGCTTGTGATTTAGTTACTCTTTTTAAATGCTTGATGATATAGATACGATGACACTGGAAAGTTAACGGATCAGAAAGCAAAACTATATGTGAATGCAACTTTATTTTCAACTGTATTTGTTCGTTTGGATGATGTTGTGGGGATAGGTTTTTATTTTTACTTTTTCCTAATGCTTTCTTTGCTTCTTGATTGATAATTGTGTTGAATGATGAGTACCATTAACAACATGATTTGCCTAAGTAATTTCAAATATCGACAACTGGAAAGTTTACAAATTCTTAGACGACAATGTCTATTAGTGTATATTGTACCTGACAAAACGGGTGTGACGAAAAACCCAATATGTGATAATAATCACTCAAAATACCTAAAACTTAATACTGGGTTTCTATTGTGAGATAATTGGACATGTACATTGTACAACAAATAATCTACCTATACTTCCCCACAAGTTCCTATTTTCTACCAGAGGAAATATCATATAACCTACTTTAAACTTGTATAATATTATATTTCTTCAAACCATTTTTTGAATAGCTTTATACATATATAATGAAATTTGTGTTTGAAGGAAATATCAAATGGAATTAGTTATCAAAATAACAAACCATAAAATGTATTGTGAAATAGAGGATGAGTTCATTCACATGAGTAACAATCACAAGGGGAAATGAGTATGGGCGGGAATCCTTGAGCTAAGAAAGTAAGTTATACCGTTGTTTTGGAATTCTATTACAAGAAATTTAATTGTATACTGACACAAGGATCAATATTAATTTTGTGGAGTTTCGACAAACTTTGTCACCTTGATACCACACTTTAGAAAACACAGACACAACCCAAGTCATCCGTTCCGGAAGCAGTCTCCGTCTCTCTGATGATGAAATTAGTGATTGGTATTACTAAATGATGTGTAAAGAGAGTATTATTATTATTATTTTTTGTATGTAAAGTAAAACCACTCATTTTATCATACGTATAATTTTCTTTTGTCTGTACGTATATTATTGTTTGTACTTTTATCAACCAGCACTAACGTGCAACCTTAGTTCTCCAACTAATATAAACGAACTTAGTTCACAAACGATCAAAGCAATCACAACAGAACATAATGAGAAAAAAAATACATAGAGTCTTTTAAGATATATTTATTTCACGACATTACGTTAACAACATAAATGGGCATTTGGTCTAGTGGTATGATTCTCGCTTAGGGTGCGAGAGGTCCCGAGTTCAATTCTCGGAATGCCCCTTCTACTTTTTTAATGAATATGTTACTGCAGTTATGATAGACCGGTTTTTGAATGCCTAAAAACAAAAATATTTAAAATAATCGCTAGAAGGAGGGCTTGAACCTCCGACCTTGTGGTTAACAGCCACACGCTCTAACCAACTGAGCTATTCCAGCTTGTTGATGACATTTAAAAAATTATATAAATAAACATAAACTTAACATTCATTATGAAATAATAGTTGTGTTCACACTTCACAGCCACACGCTCGACTACAATCTAAATTTAATAAAACATACCATGAACAATAAAGGAAAACTTATGATTACCATTGGCCCATTGCATCAACTTTTCAATATATCTTTGAAAAACTATCAAACCCACCGAAAGAATCCACCTTTTCTCTCCCTTTCAAACTTATAACTCTACTTTTCACCATCATTTGCACACACAAAGTTTCTTTCAAAACTCACACAATGTCTACAACAAGCTCATTAACATTACCATGGCTACTTCTCAACATTTTTCTCATTTTCCCAATAATACCCTCTTCCCACATCCCCCCCATTGTCCCAACTTGTAGGGACAAATGTGGAAATCTCACTATCAAGTACCCATTTGGATCCGACTTCGGGTGCGGCCATCCAGACTTCGCCAGGTACATAAAATGCACCTCGGGTGAGCTCCGGTTCTCATCAGGAACCGGAGCTTACACAGTTTCAAACATAGACTACACCACTTCCACCCTTGTCCTTACCGACCTCTTCATGTCAACATGTTCTTCCATGCAAAACTCCGGAAGCTTTCGCTTGGATCGGGCCAGCCCGTTTACGTTATCGTCACAAGATATCTTTATCCTACTCGGGTGCTCCAGGACGTCCCCGGTTTTCGACCCGAATGAGGATTTGTGTGATACGGGCTCGGGTTTACATCTTTGTAGGGGAATGTATTCTTGTGAAGGGGTGAGTGGTATTGGGTTGGAACCAAATGGGCCTATTTCTAGTTGTTGTGTTTATCAGCCCATTGTTGATTTCGGGTCGGGTTTTGGGCTGGATCTACCCAAACTGCAGTGTTCGTCTTATGCTTCTATGTACGGGTTTGGTGGTGATGAGACGGATCCGATGAAATGGCAATTTGGTATTTCTTTGGAATATAATGACTCTTATTATACGGAAACATGTAAGGATTGTGAAGCGAGTGGTGGGTTTTGTGGGTTTGCTGGTTATACGCAGTCTTTTTCTTGTATTTGTCGTGGTGGTGGGAATTCTACTACTAATTGTTATGGCCGAGGTATGTACAACTTTTTATGCATATGGTACAACTTTTTTCAATGCTAGAATGTTGTGACATTTGGATTTGTTATTGTGGTTAGGTTATGCTTGGAATGGGACATGGAGACACAAAATTCAAACCAAGATGTGTTTTGGAGGTAACCATTGTTTTTCTGTATGCTTAGCTACTCGAGATCGAGATCGGTTGTTAAATGTTTAAATCAATTCGGGTTTATACGAGCTTAAACCCGAATTTCATACACCAAAATTAGTTAAAGGCACAAATTAAAAAAAAAATTGTATATGGATAAAAATTATTATGGGCATAAGAGAATGATGTAATTTAAATACCCATTTTCACTTATCCAAAATACACAATGTTTAAGGGTGCCCTTAAGCCAAAAGTTTTCAAAAGGATGTTTTTTAGACTTTACTAATTGATTATATATTTTTTATTAATCACAAAGGGTAACAGGTTTAAATTTAGTGTGTTTTGAATTTATTTCCTTCTCTTTGCAGGAACTTTACTCCTTTTGGTGTTGCTTCTACTTTGAAAATTTTAGGGAATTTTGTTAACTATTATTGGAATTTGTTAAATTAAGAACAAATAACTATTTTAATCAGATTATGTACTTTGGAATGTTTCATTTATTTCGTTTATGCGTCATTGTAATGTTATGATGGTTTCACTGTATTCAAACGAGGACACATAATTTAAACTAGGGATGGCAAAAATACCCGAGCCCGACGGGTATACCCGAAACCCGACACAAATGGGACGGGTATACCCGATACCCGACGGGTATTGGGCCGGGTATGGGATTAATTTTAAAAATTTTCGCGGGTATGGGTCAGGTATGGGATTAGGTGATACCCGACCCGATTACCCGAAACCACATACCCGTTTACCCGAACTATATACCCGATTTTTTTAATTTATACTTTTATTTTCCATTAACCCTTGTCTATTAGTGATTTATTTTATTATGTTCATAATCTGAAAAAATAAATTTTCTTTTAGTATATACATTTGATAATAGTATTTATATTTTGTATGTTGTGAAGTAAATGCATGTGAGTGTATAAATATTATAAAGTTATTATTAATTTATGATAAAACTTATATGTATGTAATGTACATTTTTAATTTATAATAGTTGTTGTATAAATAAAATAATATAATAATTACAATAGTAAAAAAATGTACTTAGAAATCTTAACGTATATCTTTTAACAAATTAATGGGTAAACCCGATACCCGCGGGTATACCCGATACCCAATGGGTAATTACCCGACGGGTATTGGGTCGGGTATGGGATGCGATTTTATAACCGGGTACGGGTATGAGATTACTAATACCCGACCCGAACCCGACCCATTGCCATCCCTAATTTAAACTATACTAAAGACCTATTTGTTAGAAGGACAAAGTGCTGAAAGTGATATTACCATAAGTGCATGGCCAAATACGTTAAAGAGTTTGTTGAGAGACTGAGAGTAGAGATAAAGGAAAAACTTGAACTCGACCAATAAAACCGAAAAAGACATATGTAAGTCAGGGTAGTGTAAAGAGTTTGTTGAGAGACCGGAAGTAGAGATAAAGGAAAAATTTGAACTCCACCGATAAAACCAAATAGGACATATGTAAGTCAGGGCAGTATCTGCCTAATGAGTACGAGATTGAGTAAGTAAATCTAAGTTTCTACTTTCTAGTGATGTGGGGTCTAGTGATGGTATTAGGTGATATCCGAAACCGATACCAGTCACGTTTATATCCGATGAAACCAAAATATCATACTAGCTTATAAACTCGTATATTTAGCAATATTTGAATTATAGTTTCACATTAATTTTATATACACAACTAACAAATCTATAGCTATAAATTCAAATTACAAATCCCTAAAAACTTCTTTATATAGATTATTGAATGTCGTATTCGTAAGTTTACCATCTTTATCAACAATTACCAGTTTGATACTTTAATTCCATCTCTAATTTTAACTCTGGACAAAGCGACGCAAAGTTGACCGTGCGAAAAAACTGGTTGTCTCATAAACAAACCAACTTTTGATAACGATTGCCCGTGACTTTTATTTATTGTCATGAAGAAGCATATAACAATAGGAAATTGTCTTCTTTTAAACTTAAATGAAATCTTCTTGTCAGATGGTGTTAAAGCAATTGTAGGAATGAAAGTTCGATTACCTATATTACTTCCCGATATTACTTTAGCTTCTATATCACGCGATCCTAGTGATAAGACATTTAGTCGAGTTCCATTGCATAACCCATTTATTTAATCAATATGTCGTAATAACATTTGGGAGCGCGTTAAGGATAGATTTGGTACTATTTTTTGGGAACGAATTAAGGATAGACTTGATGAGGAAATGGGTTGCGCAACAGTGCATACAAAGGATCAAATATTGTTAAAGATGACGTGGATATCATCAGTGCTTGAAAGATTTCACGAAATCTATTGTAGACGAATATACAATTTGGGAGATGACTGTTGTTGAATGATCTTGTGCCAAATATGCACAAGTTAATGAAAAACCATATAATAAGCTAGAAATTTGGAAGCTTGTCGTCTACGAGGTTAGTTTTAATTATTTTTGTAATATTCATATAAGTTTTTTAAGTATTTATAAATATGTATTTTAGGTAGTAAAGAAGTTTTTTTTTAGTTATTTGTATTTGTTTTAAAATAAATGATTTAATTTAGAAAAAATACCCAGTTTTGGAACTAGTTTGGGCTGGATTGGGTCGAGGGTTTCACGGTAAAATCATTTCTTAACCCGAACCGGTTTAGATCAAACCGGTTTAAGCCCATCATGAAAAAAACCGACCCGGTTTTGAACCCGAATTGGTTGGGGACAAACTGAATTTTGTTCACCTATAACAACTATGCAACTAGGGTTGTAAACGAACCAAACAAGCATAAACGAGATCTTGCTCATGTATGTTCATTAAGGAATGAACATGTTCATGAACGGTTAACGAATGCTTACCGAATGAGATTTCTTGTTCGTGTTCGTTCATTAAGGATATGAACATGTTCATAAACACAATTACCGAACATACAAACACAAACAAAAGTTCATGAACATAAATGAACACAAACGAACATTATATATTCATTTCAAAATAAAATATGCATTTTCATTAGAAAGATGGAAAGATTATGAAGAATCCACAAAAAATAACAAATACTTAACATAACTATCTGAACATAGTTGACATAATTATTATAAACATAATTAACACAAAAATTAAGAAGTTTGTTAAGCTTTAACACAAACTAAAATTGAAATGTTCAAATGAGGGATATTGACGGAGGTGTACACTAAATCTGTGGTTTCAAATTTTTAAAAACTAAAACCATTAAAGTAAAAATATAGCACAAAGAACCTTTAAATGAGCGAATACAAGTGAAAATAAATGAACAAATTATTGAACGTTTACGAACATAAATGAGCAAACATACCCCCTGTTTGTTTATCTTATCAAACGAAATTTCTTGTTTATGTTTGTTCTAGAGCTGTTCAAATCGCTCGTCGCTCGCTCGCTCACCGATCGCTCGGAAAACGCTCGGAATATGCTCGCTCGGTTTGGTTCGGTTTGCAAACGAGCCAAGCATGAGCAAAGGTCTGCTCGGCTCGAATTAATCTTTATTATTTATTACATATATAATTATATATGCACACACAAATTACATGTATATTCATACTTTGTATATGCCGCTCTATAAGATTTGGACCACTATACTCAAATATACAATTATATTTATACATACTAGCCTAATCTGCCCAATAAAAAAATTTAACACCAAATTTAAAACTAAAACTCTAAGTCGTGAAGCGAAAATATTTGACATCTTTCTCTCATCAATCGTCAGTTGTCAATCGTCTCTCGCTCTCACCATACGCCACAATGCAACAATTGTTCTTTGTTGTATATTCATCGCCTCACCCGCCTCATCCTCGGACGATCCAACCTCAATTTTAGTGTCATCATCGGATAGTTGGACCTTAGTCGTGACCCAATAGCGGAGACATGGAAGGAAACATGCTAAATCTATGGTTGTCTTATTTACTTGTCGCTCGCCACTCGCTCGGAATATTACACGCTCGAATATGCTCATTCAGATTTCGCTCGGTTGTAAACGAGCCAAGCACGAGCAAAAGTCCGCTCGGTTCGGATCGGCTCGTGAACAACCCTAGTTCGTTCATTTATTAAACAAACGAACATAAAAGAAATTTCGACCAAACGATTTCACGAAATGTTCGCTAAATATTCTATTCGTTTACAACCCTATGTGATGAAACACAGGTTAACACTGAGGTTAATCTGTGGGGTTATTTCTTCTGTGGGTTCACTCTCTTTTCTTACTCGCTGAAATGACCTAGATCCTGCAAAACAGCAACACCGTTAGTCTCGTTAAGAGGGGAATATGGGGGTTTCCCTCTTAACCAGGCTCCGGCGTTAGAATAAGTATTGTTCTGAGGGAGAATAAACAGTGTGTGTTTAGTGTGTGAGAATAGAGAGCCAAAAGATCCTGAACCTGAACGATGAAGGGTCCTATTTATAGCCGGAGGGTGAAGGAGGGAGGAGCAGCTGTGCCAGCTGTGGATGCGCGCCAGCTGTCCGACCAAGGGGAATATCCTCTTGGTCTGCTCTGCCATGGTCAGTGTAGTGGTACACGTGGCGTGCTTGCGTTTGTCCATGCTGGAAACCTTGTACTGGCATTGTCAGCTCTGCCCCGTGATTTGTCGCATGCCTATGTGGCGTGGATCGACTGGTGACACGTGTCGTCCTTTTTGTCGGGTAGAGCATCTTTGGTGCCACCTGCAGATCTTCCAGACGTTTCTAGAAGCTTCTGGATCGCTTTACTGATGTAGGCGCCATGTATGCTCAAAAAGTGGTGTGGTCCCTGCCATGTAGGCGGGGAATTGGGACCATACCTCTTCAAGTCCCCCCAGTCCAGTGTGCCTTCTAGTTGAGTTGATCGTCTAGGAGGGATTCTGGACTTATAAGGGTAGTGGTTTTTAAGGCGGTTTGTATGACGTGTTAAGTTTGGAGATTTTAAAAAATTGAGCCGAATGGACGTATCGCGCATGGGTTTTGGCACTTTGTAAAAGGTGAGCCAAATGGACGCATGGCGCATGGGTTTTGGCACTTTGTAAAAGGTGAGCCAAATGAACGCATGGCGCATGGGTTTTGGCACTTTGTAAAAAGTGAGCCAAATGGACGCATGGCGCATGGGTTTTGTCACTTTGTAAAAAGTGAGCCAAATGAACGCATGGCGCATGGGTTTTGGCACTTTGTAAAAAGTGAGCCAAATGGACGCATGGCGCATGGCGTATGACCCTTTATTGCTTCCTTCTGTTGGAAGTTTGGTTGTCTTGGGGAAGATGTTGATGTGACTGTCTGATGTCCCTATCTTATCGGAGGTGAACAGGTGCCTTTTCAGTTTCCGTCAGTTACTTTCTGTCACGTCGTCAGGCCCTGTTACCCATGTTTCCCGAAAAAAGAGATGACGTCTTCTCTCTCTTCTGACGTGTCGCTCCCCCATTGCTTGATTTTCCTGGACTCTGACGGCCCACTACCCATCGCATTAAATGCGATGGGTATAAATATTAGGCGGTTAACTTCTTTCTCTTCACTTTTCAAATTTTGAAGTGTGATTTTCTCTATCTCCTTCATTCGTTCTCCTTTGTTTGAATACCTTGTTTAACTTCTTATTGTCTTCACCATGTCTGGTGCTAATCCTTCTCAGAAAAAAGAGGAAAACTAAAGGGAAAGCTCCTCCTGGCCCTGATCAAGCAGTTATTGGGTGGAAGGAGGAAGAATTCCATAACCTTGTTTAAGGTATATGTTTTCGCCCTGAATGGGGGGCTCAATACCCAACTGCTGGTTCCACCGCCGTGGACGCACCTCCAGGTTACATGACTTTGTACGCTGCATTCTTCCGGGAGGGTAACTTTAGACTGCCGATTACTAAGTTTACTGCTTCTGTGTTGAGGAATTATGGGCTCCACATTTCTCAAATCAACGCGATTGGTCTTCCGCGTATTACTCATTTTGAGTATGTTTGTAGGGCTTACCGTATTGAGCCGACATTTGAGATGTTCAACGTCTTTTACAGCGTTACTTATGCTAGTGGGTTTTATTCTTTCACCGCCAGGACGGGTGTTTCTCCGGTTTGTTCTGTTCCGTTGAAGAGCTTGCACGACTGGAAGCAGAAATTCTTCTACATTCGTCGTGGCGTGATTCCCATGTATATGCATTATCGGTTGGTTGGTGAAGGGATTCCAAAGGTGGATGTTATGCCGGATTATGTTGCAGAAGACTGGTATAAGAAGATAACAAACAAGGCAACTGCTATATCTCAGTTAGAGGAGATGGCTCTGGTTGGTGCGGGAATGAGTTTGCTGTGGGCACCAAAGAATCCTTTAGGTGTTCCTGTTTACAGTTACCAAGGCAAATGTATGTGATTTTTATAAGATCTCTCTGAATTATCTTGTAGGTTTTTCCTTATTTCCTTTGTCTTTTGCAGTTGGTTATAGTTTGATAAACGCTTTGGACCCTAAAGCTGCTGGTGCCATGGTTGAGGCCATCCAAGAAAAAGGGACACCGACGTGGCTGGACCAAATTCGGGGCCGTTTCTTGCACCCTTCTGATGAAAGTTTCAGTAAATATGCCAATGTTGCCCTAGGTGAAGATGATCAAGATGACCCTGTTGATCCTATTCGAGAGGAAGTTGTTGTTCTCTCGAGTGGGAGTTCTGATGAATCCCCTGAAGGTCTAACTTCTCATTGCGTTCGTGCAGGTACCGCGCAGGGTGTTGTTGATGAACCTATTCATGAGGTTGTTGGTGATGATGCAGAGGGGCCTGTTGATCCTTCTGCACAATTGGAGACAAGGAAGAAGGCAAGAACTGATAAGTCTGTGAGAGGGGAGAAAAAGGTGGAGGGCAAGGCGGCTGATACTTCTCGTAAGCGACCCTCTACTCTTCCTTGTCTAGATTATGTCATTGTCTCTGATACGTTGTCTGGTTTAGGAGTTGGTGCGAGGACTCGAGAGTCTGACCCAGATGACCGTGCTACGTTGACCGAGCATATGAGAAAAAAGGCTCTTGAGGATCATAAGCGTAAACTTGATGAGCAGTCCGCTGCTCTGCTTGCTGTGAAAAAAGCTAAGCTCCACAAGGAAGCCCCTCCCGCGCCTTCCGAGTCTGAGATAGATATGGGTGTTTTTAGTGGAGGTCGCGGGAATCTTTTGGAGGAGATATATGCTGCTTCTGCCCCTCCTGGTAATGGTTCTTATGGTTACACATTTCTTTCGTGTTTTGTTGAGTTACTTTTAATTGTTGCGGTTGCTTCATGGCAGAAGCTAAGTCTGGCAAGAAGCCTCGTAAGGTGGATATTTCACAGATCACCCCCCTGCTTCTCCTCCCTCAAGGACGATTAGCTTGACCCCTCCTCAGGATGGTTCTGAGAAGGAGAAGAAAGAAGATGAAACTTCAGCCGGGAACGCGGGTGAGGGTGGTGGTGATACCGCAGGTGGTGCAGGTGTTGATGATAGGGGTAAGGGTATTGAGGCTGAGGTGGAGTCTAGTGAGGCCACTCCCCATCAAACCATTTATACTAAGCGCCCTTCAAGTGGTGGTGGTGCTACTTCTGGTGCGGGTCGTAGTCCGCAATTTACGCATGTGCGTGCTGATTCGTGGGATACTCACAATCCTGCTTGTGACGACTTGCCGCACGCGCCCCGCTGGAATTTTACCCAAGGTTCCCGAATGAATGATCTGGGTAACTGCCATGACTTCTTTTCTATGTCTCTTCCACCTGCCAAAAGGATGTTCCAGAAGCGACGCAATCGCTTTGAGCTATTAGATGATCATGTTCGGGCCGGAGTTCACTTCTTCGCCTCCGCTCAAGAGATTGTCCGGGATTGGAAATCTATGGGGGAGGAGACAGCTGAGTTTGAGGACGCGAAGAGAGCGTTGGCTGAGGAACGAGAGAAATTTAATGCTGAAAAGAAGGGTTTGCAATGGAGGGTTTCTGATGCCGAGCGGAAGCTTGAGGAGCAGAAACAAATTAACCTTTAAAAGCAGAAGGACTGGGAAATTGCTTGTGAACGCACCAATGTTGAGATGCAATCTCAGCGTGATGCAGTTATTCGATTATCTAACGAGAAGAAGGAGTTAGCAGATGAAACCCATCGGGCGCGCCTTGCGGCTGCGGAAAAGGAGAAGGAGTATGTCGCTCGAATCGACAAGTTGGAATTCCTTGTGAAGCAAAAAGCTTCTGAGTGTGAGGCCACTGAAAAGCTTCTTGCAGAAAAAACTTCTGAATGTGCGGCTTCGGATGGCCTTGCTGCGGAAGCATCTGCTGATTGCAGATGGTTGCTTTCGCGCGGGGTGCCTTTGGTAACTTCTTCACTCGTTTTTGTTTCTTTTTTAGTATGTTTTGACGATTCCTCTTACGTTGTTGTTTGCTTGTTTGCAGCTTGCTGACCGTATTGTGAATTCTACTGAGCTTGCTACATACATGTTCGAGTTGGGCCAAGCAGGGTATAATAGTGGTCGAAAGTTTGGTTATGCAGAGGGTAAGGCTGCGGTTGTTAATAAGGAAAAAGATTACCGTTTCGAGCTCTACAAGGAAGATTGCGACGGTAAATACGCTGCAAAGCGTAAGGATTTTGCTGTTGTTAAAGCCGCAGAGAAGTTAGCTAGGAAGGTTGATGGTGTTGCTTTGTTGAAAAAAGCTCTTGGAGACAACGCGAGTGCGACAGGAGGCGCTGGTACCAGCCACTCTTGAATGGTGGATTCCGGCCTGCGAGCCGCGTATGGCCTTGGGCGGCCTTGTAATTTTGATGACCTGTTTGAACAATTTCATTTTATTTTACCTGTTATGTGTATGGACAGCTAATCACCTGATTTTTGGTATTTGTCTATGTTTTTACGCAACTTTGGTTATGCGAATTATGTTATCGTCATAATATGTGCATGTGAAATTACTTTGATTATGTGTCACGAATGAATGATGGTGCTGACAGGTTATATTGTGTTAACTACAACGTTTATTCTGTCGTATTTGCGCGCGAGTAGGTTCGTGACTACGAAGTGATCGAGTTGCAGGTTATTGTGTGGGCTCAGCTGTGTTCAGCTTTGGGAGCCTTACAATGTTTTCTTACCTTGCTATTGATATTTTCGTGTTTATGTGGGCACGAAGTTTTGTTTTGGCGTTTTTGTAGGCTTTAGTTGTGTTTCTGACCCGGCTGTGCACTTGGTTGTGACGAGCCTTGGAGGTCTACAACGTTTCCTATGGTCGAGCCATTGATGTTTTCGTGTACGCCCAAAGTAATATATGCAGTTGTGACAAGAAATTTGCATGAAATAAAGGTAGCCAAACACTTCTTGTATTATAATAAATGTGTTGGCTATTCGGCCTTTGCGGTTACATAGCTGTTTTACATATAGCACTTTCTAAGCTGTTGAGCATTCCAAGTTCGTGGAACCTCCTTGTCGATGATGGTGCGGAGTTTGTAAGCTCCTTTGCCGAGTACTGTATCGATGATATATGGACCCTCCCATTTGGGAGCCAGTTTCCCGGGTTTTTCTGCGTTGGAAGCCTCATTGTCTCTTAAGACGTAGTCTCCCGGGTTGAACGTGCAGACTCGGACCTTGGAGTTGTAATATTTTTCCAGCTTTGTTTTGTACTTTGCCTCATTGATTGCTGCCATCTCTCTTCTTTCTTCTAGGAGGTCCAGATCGATCCTCCTTTCTTCTTCGTTGTTGATTAAGTTCATGGAGAGCATTCTCGGAGATGGCAATCCTATTTCAGCTGGTATTACTGCCTCGGACCCGTAAACTAGACTGAACGGTGTTTCACCGTTGCTTGTCTTGGGCATTGTTCTATGGGCCCACAGTATGCTTGGTAGCTCATCAAACCAGCCCCTTCTTTTCTCGCCTAACCTTGCTTTGATACCATCGACGATGCTTTTATTAACTGCCTCTACTTGACCATTCCCTTGCGGGTGCGCAACCGAAGAGAAGGTGTGCTCGATGTGCAGTTCCTTGAACCATCGTTCGAGGTCATCTGCTGCGAAGTTCGTGCCGTTGTCAGTGATGATTCTGAGCCGTAAGCCGAAACGACATATGATTTGTTCCCATATGAATCTCTTGACGACATTTGACGTGGTTAATGCAAGTGCCTTCGCCTCTACCCATTTGGTGAAATAGTCGACTGCGACTATTATGAATTTGACCGCTCCTGGGGCTTCTGGAAAAGGACCGACCATGTCTATGCCCCATTGCTGGAAGGGCCATGCGGTGGTCAATGGCACTAGCTCATTTTTGGGGCGCATTGTCTTGGGCGCATGTCGTTGGCATCCACTGCACTTCCTCAGCTCTTTCACTGCGTCTAAATGCATTCCGGGCCAGTAGTACCCGACATTCATCACCTTTGCCACCACCATTCTTGGCCCGGCATGTATACCACAGATTCCTTCATGGACTTCCCGGATTAAGTAGTTTGCGTCTTCAGCGTCTACGCATCTCAGCAACGGGCCAAGGTATGACTTCCTGTATAAAATTCCATCGGCCATTTGGTAATGCTCGGCCTTGTATTGGATTTTTCTTGCCTCCGCTTTGTTTTCCGGGAGAATCCTCGATTGAAGGTACATGATTATTGGGGTCATCCAAGACGTTGTTCCTGTTTGGATGACACTTACCTCCCTTAGTGGGACAGATGGGTTGCTCAAAACTTCTATGCGCACATCCTTTGCCAGGTGTTGGAAGCTTGTAGATGCAAGTTTACTCAGCGCGTCTGCTGGCTTGTTCTCGCTTCTGTTTATGTGATGCACCTTGTAGGAATAGAAAGTTTGTAGCAACGTCTTTGCTTGACTTAGATAGAGCGCCATTACATCTCCCTTGGCTTCGTACTGCCCGTTGATCTGGCCAGCCACTAACATGGAGTCCACATGCGCTTCGATGTGCCGGACCCCCATTTTGATCGCCAACCTTAAGCCAGCAAGAAAAGCTTCATATTCGGCTTCGTTGTTCGTACTTTTAAAATCCAGGCATATGGCATATGTGAATTCATGTTTGTCAGGACTCACTAGCCGAAGCCCTGCGCCTGCGCCGTCTTCGTTTGACGCTCCATCCGTGTATAACAACCACGGTTCTTCTATTTGCTTCTTCTCGGCTTTCTCCATTGCTTTACATTCTCGGTCCTTATCGTCAAGTACCTCTGTCATGAAATCTGCTAGCACTTGCCCCTTGATGGCTGGTCTTGATCTGAAAACCACATTGTGACCTCCGAGTTCTATCGAGCATTTGGCTAGCCTTCCTGAGATTTCTGGCCTTGCCAGGATATTGCCGATGTTGTAGTTTGTTAACACATGTATGACATGGTTAGCGAAATACCTTCGCAGTCGTCTTGATGCATGGATCAGCGCGAGGACTGGTTTCTCCATAATGGCGTACCGAGTTTCTGGGTCCGTCAAGGTTCGTGACACGTAGTAGACTGGTGTTTGGATACCTTGACGATCAACAAGTAGCACTGCTCCAACTGCTCTATCGGAAGCTGACAAATATAGTACTAAGGGCTCTCCCTTGATTGGTGCGGTTAGTGTTGGCAATTTGATGAGGCAGTCTTTCATCTCGCGGAACGCATTCTCTGCTTCCGGAGTCCACTGGAATTGGCTTTTCTTCATACAGTTGCGCAATGTTTTGATGAACGGAAAGGACTTTGCCGCGTGATTAGCTAGGAAACGATTGAGCGCGGCTAATCGTCCTGCTAGTTTTTGCATCTCCTTGATGTTTGATGGTGAAGGCATTCTTTCAATTGCTTGAACTTTTTCTGGATTTACCTTGAAGCCATCTTTTGTGACGATGAAACCTAAGAATTTTCCTTTTTCCATGCCAAATGAGCATTTTGTTGGATTAAGTTTAATGCTTACGCTACGCAGCGTGTTGAAAGTCTTTTGGATGTTCACCAGCATCATGCTTTCTTCCTTGCTCATAATCACCAAATCATCCATATACACCTCGATGTACTTGCCGATGGCGTCGCTGAATGTCTCGTTCATCAATCTTTGATATGTCGCACCCGCCTTCTTTAGACCGAAATGCATCTTGGTGTAACAGTACAACCCTGTCGGTGTGCGGAATGCGGTTTTGTCTTCATCTTGAACAGCCATTTGGACCTGGTGATACCCCTTGTAGCAGTCAAGGAGACACTTCTACCTGAATGTTGCTAGAGAGTCGATCTTTTCGTCTATGTCTGGTAAGGCGCAACAATCACGTGGACATGCCTTGTTTAGATCTTTGTAATCTACGCACATTCTCCAGCTTCCATTTGGTTTCTTCACCATCACTGGGCTTGCCACCCATGTTTGGTATCTGACTTCTCTAATGATACCTGCATTTAACAGTTCCATTACTTGCTCCTTCATGGCCTCGTGTTTTATATCGCCCAAGTGGCGCTTGGCATGTAGTACTGGCTTCGCTTCTTCTGAGACGTTTAACCGATGTTCTGCTATGTGCCGTGGAACACCCACCATATCTGCCGGTGTCCAGGCGAACACGTCCATATTTTCATGTAACAACTTCTTGAGCGCCGCGCGCGTTAAATCGGATATTGCGGGTCCCAAGGTGACTGTCTGTTCTGGGTATGCGCTGTTCAGTACCCATTTTTCTGCCTCTGCGCGCGGTGCTTGTTTGCTTGCCTTTGCGGGTCTGACCTCATCTGTTGCTAAGACTTCTTTGCTTGCGTATATTAATGCTATGCCAGTTTCTGTTGGGAAGCCAACAGCTGAGTGTGGTGCAGAGCATATCATACTGAAGTCTCCTTGGGATTCCCTTCCTAAAAGAATGTCGTGTCTTGAATGCGCGGGTAACACCATAAACATGACATCTTCCGTTCTTGAATTTCTTCCATCCGAGAGTAACACCGGGAATGATATCTGTCCCAAGGGAAAGACGGCTTCGTTGCAGAAACCAGTGAGTGGGTAGTCGACTGGTTCTAAGCGCGCCTTGTCCTCCTGATCAAATTGATTGAAACATTGTTCATATATGATGTCCGCGGTGCTTCCCGGATCGATGAAAATGTAGTCTGTTTGGTAATGACCAATTACTCCTGAGATGACTATCGGTCGTTTTTCCCTTAGGCCCCCTCTAACAACGGGAAAAATAACTTGTCGCTCGCGCACGAGTCGTCTTGTGTGCGCTTGTTGTAGTTTTTCCTTGGCCTTCGTGGACCTCCCTGAACCATGTGGGTTTCTAACTTTCTGAGTTTTTTGTTATCTGGCCCTTCTTCTCGTCTTTGAATTTGGCGATAGTCGCGCTTTCCGCCTTTTACCAAGTGAGTGAGCTTTCCATCTCTCAGGGCCCTTTCGATTTCTTGCTTTAAACTGAAACAGTCGTCGGTTAGGTGGCCCGTATCCTTGTGAAATTCACAGAAAAGATTGGGATCTTGACCCCTCTTGTTGCGCATTTGTAGGGGTGGTTTGAACTGGTGATTTTCGGTAGCCAAGACTTCAGAAGGGGTTTTTGTCAGTGGTGTCCAATGTTTCTCTCTATTTTCTCTTTTCACTTCTTTTTGGTGGGCTATTTGATTGATTGTGTGGCGCGCATCTTCCCTTGCTGGGCTTCTTTCTCTGTGACCGGACGCCTTACATGATTGGCCTCTGCCCTTTTTGTTCCGGTCGCCGTGAGTATATCCGCGCTGACGGTGGTCATCACCGGTTAGCTGCTTGTCAGTTTGTGCTATTGTTTTGGCCGCCTCAATGAAGGTTTCCCAGTCTTTGGGTCCTCCGTCTCTTCCCTTCACGCGCTTGATTAGATCATCGCACTTGACTGCCCTCATGAAGTGTGCGCACATCATCTTTTCACCCACGTCTCCGATCTCCAGACACTCCTTGTTATATCTTGTATTGAAATCTTCCACGCTTTTGTGGTCTCGGTGCCATATATTCAAGCAATCAGCTGGGTCTCTGGTGTGTCTTCGCTGTTGAGAGAAGTGTGCAAGGAACTTCTCTCTGAAGTCGACCCATGATTTAATTTTTCCTGCTGGTAAGCTGTCGAACCAGACGCGCGCTGCGCCCACAAATGTTTGTGCGAAAAGATGACACCAAGTTGGTAGGTTCCACCCACCTGTTGCTCCTGCGCCGTTAAAAACTTGGAGGTGGTCATCTGGATCTGTCAGGCCATTGTATTTGCCCACGTTGTGCGGCAACTTTGTCTTGTCTATAGCGGCTGTGGCGATTTCCCTGATGAATTTTGAATTTTCAGCCATGTCATCTGGACGATAGCTTAAGGTGTAATCATGTTCTGACTTTGGGTTGTACTCTGCGCGCTTAGCTAGTTTGTACGAATCGTGTTCTGGGTGTAGTCTGCTGAATACTGTGCTTTCTTTGTATGTTGGGTCTTCCTCTTCGTCTTCCCACTCATTGTTCATATTGCGCGCGCCCAGGCGGCTTTGAATCGGCCTTCGTTGTAAGTTGGAGTGTTGCACATAATTGCTTTATGTTTCACCGTAGGTGTCGCGCATGTCGTGCGCGCTGGGCTTCCTGATGTTTGGTGCAGGTCCTTTTTCTGGGCGTAAGGTCCACGCATTGATCTGTTGAGTCGTGTGTGTGCTCAGAGATTATTGCGGTGGAGTAGCGAATGCTGACTGATTAGCCTGTGCCTGTAGCAAAGCTTGTTGTGCACTGAGCCGCGTATAAACAAGGTTTATAGACGCCATTTGTTCGGCGTACCAGGAAGCCAAAGTTTTTCCTTCAGTTGTGCTTGTTCCGATGGGGCTGAGGGGCCAGCTCCATGGCTTGATGTCTGCACTGGTGGAGGTGTTTGTTGGACTACTCCTGGTGGAGGTTGGAAAGTGGCTCTGTTTGTGGTCTGAGTGATTATCCTAGTGGGGCCTTGGAAAATGGGTCCAGTTGTGGTTTGACTAGCAACCCTGGATGCACTTCCAAAAATACTAGGAAAATCGTTGTTTGTCTGCCCTTCATGGATGATTTCGTTCCTTTGACCCCTTTGGACGTGTGCTGTATACGAAACAAGTTCAAAGGAAGAAACTTCTCCATCTATGTGGTGTGAAGGGTTTTGTTCAGCCATTTCTATGAGTGTTTTTCGAAAAGAAAAGAGATGAGATTGGTTTTGTAAAAAAAAGCGGATGACGCCAATGATGAAACACAGGTTAACACTGAGGTTAATCTGTGGGGTTATTTCTTCTGTGAGTTCAACCTCTTTTCTTGCTCGCTGAAATGACCTCGATCCTGCAAAACAGTAACACCGTTAGTCTCGTTAAGAGGGGAATATGGGGGTTTCCCTCTTAACCAGGCTCCGGCGTGAGAATAAGTACTGTTCTGAGGGAGAATAAACAGTGTGTGTTTAGTGTGTGAGAATAGAGAGCCAAAAGATCCTGAACCTGAACGATGAAGGGTCCTATTTATAGCCGGAGGGTGAAGGAGGGAGGAGCAGCTGTGCCAGCTGTGGATGCGCGCCAGCTGTCCGACCAAGGGGAATATCCTCTTGGTCTGCTCTGCCATGGTCAGTGTAGTGGTACACGTGGCGTGCTTGCGTTTGTCCATGCTGGAAACTTTGTACTGGCGTTGTCAGCTCTGCCCCCTGATTTGTCCCATGCCTATGTGGCGTGGATCGACTGGTGACACGTGTCGTCCTTTTTGTCGGGTAGAGTATCTTTGGTGCCACCTGCAGATCTTCCAGACGTTTCTAGAAGCTTCTGGATCGCTTTGCTGATGTAGGCGCTATGTATGCTCAAAAAGTGGTGTGGTCCCTGCCATGTAGACGGGGAATTAGGACGATACCTCTTAAGTATGTAAAGTCCATTTGGTTTCTCAGCCAACTTTAGCAGCCCATAACGTCTAAACATACATACAAATACCTTCAATTTTGATTGAGTTGATACATTTTAACAAAACTCCTGTTCAATACTTGATAACTTGAATATGAACATGATAAAGGGTGTCTGATTATGAACCGTTCTAAGTTCACCTGCAAGAATCGGGAGAAAATCCGATTGAAAGAATTTCTACAAAAAAGCTACATGTACTCAACATCGTTTGACTTTATGGCATTGCAGTTGTGGCCCTATGATAGATCGCAGCCATTCATAATCCATATGGTTTATTTCACCAATTTCAGTTTGACTTTTGCTCACTTGTGTTCTCATTTCATTTATGCGCTACAACAGGTCACCCCTCTTTCTCCATATGTCTAACTTCATTCCATTCCATTAGTTCAATTAACTCTAAAAAAAGATGATCAACACCTCTTCCTATGTAATTCTCTGTTGGGTAATAACATCACTTATTCTTATTGATCAAAGTTTCCACCTTTATTAAATTTCTCTTAATCAGATCTATTTTTGTATTTGTGAGTTCAATACATGTTTGTTGGTTGGTATCAGGTAAATGTAGGTGGGTTCAGTTTGCTTGTAGTCCTATGGAGTTTAATAAGCCTCCAAAGTGTTGTATCACACCCTTTTGCTAGAATTGCAATAGACAAGACTGTATTGGCTGTGAGTGACGCTGCTGCCTTTGTTGAGGTCTCTCCTTCAGTTCTTGGATCAAGGGTATTATTTAGATGTTATTTCTGTTATCATATGTTTAATGTTTTCATATAATTTGTGCAAGTTGCTCTTTTCATATGATAAAAATGCACTATGCGAGTGGTTACGACTTCGTTTCGATTTGTGTTATAGGGGCAAAGTTCTGAATGGGTGAATGTTAACATAAGCAATCCACATCCTACTGATGTTAATGACTGGATTGGAGTATTCTCCCCTTCCAATTTCAGGTACATCGGTTGCGTTGATTATTTACGTTTCGTGTTATCAAAATTTCATCTTTGTGTAGACTGAAACCTTTTGATTTTACTGAATTTAGTGCATCGACCTGTGCCGCTGAAAATCCTAGAGTCGTTTCACCGTTGTTGTGCACCGCACCTATCAAGGTTTGACTTCACAAGTCAACATTCTTTTCTTTAAATTTCTGTTAGTTTGGGGAATTTGGTCAAAGGTTATGGAAGAAGAAGAGTCTACAGTTTGAAGCTTATTGTAGAATTTCTATGGCAGTATAAATATGTACGATATGGAAATCCAAACTACAAATATACAGGAAAGGCGATATTGAAGCTCCAATTGATTAACCAAAGATCAGATTTCTCTTTTGCACTATTTACAGGCGGATTATCGAAGGTTTCTACTTTCCACTCACATTCAAATGCTATGTGACATTGCATTGATTTTGTCATGGATTGATACTATTCTTTGTACCAAATTTACCGAATGTTGACAGCCGAAGCTAATCACCGTATCAAATACGATTGCTTTTGCAAACCCGAAGTCACCAAATTACCCCCGCCTTGCTCAAGGGAAGCTGTGGAATGTGGTAAGTATCCACACTCGTTTCTGATACTAATAGTTGTAAACTGATGCTGTAAAAAGAAGAAATTATATTGCATAATATGAATCCTTTCTAAGTAAAAGTAGCATAATGTCGTTTTTATTATTTTATTTGTGATTCATTATATAATAAATTTCTGACATTATTCGCAGACGACTGTAACATGGACCAGTGGATATTCCATAAGGGAATCTGAACCTTTTGTTGAATGGGGTAAACAAGGTGAAAAGCAGAGGCGTTCGACTGCTAAAACTCTGACGTTCAATCGTAACAGCATGTGTGGTATGTTATATGTAAGCAGTTATTTATGGAACATGAAGGTTAAGAATAAACCAAGAATCTCCCTAATTTCAAGCGGCATATTTTGATGTACTTATGACACAGGTGCACCGGCAAAAACAGTAGGTTGGCGTGATCCTGGATACTTTCATACAAGTTTCTTGACTGGACTTTGGCCTAACTCATTGTACGTTAGTACGTTACACGTTATGCTAGCATGTGATCTTTTATTATGACATGCACAATTTAAAAAATTCACCACTCTATGTGCAGGTATACATACAAACTGGGACATAAGTTGTCTAACAATACCGTCATTTGGAGCCAGGTGTATGAGTTTAAATCCTCTCCTTACCCTGGTCAAAGTTCTCTACAACGTGTTATCATTTTCGGTGATATGGGAAAGGTTTGTATTTTTTTTTTCACTCTAGTGTTTATAGTCAAATGTCTTTCTCAAACTATTTGGGAAGTCAATTAAACTTGTTGTTTTTGTTTGTAATGCAGGATGAGGCTGATGGGTCGAATGAGTACAATCAGTTTCAACGTGGGTCCCTTAATACTACCCGGCAGCTTGTTGAAGATTTGAAGAACATTGAATTAGTATTTCACATTGGAGATCTTTCTTATGCAAATGGATACCTTTCTCAGTGGGATCAGTTTACTTCCCAAATCGAGCCAATTGCTTCGTATGCACCTTATATGATAGCCAGGTATGTTGTGAATCTATAAAAGTAACTAGAGTGACTTAATCAGTTATGTTCAGCCAAAAGATTGATGGAAGAATGCGTAAGTGTAGCGGTAATCATGAACGCGATTGGCCCAACTCGGGATCTTTTTATGAAAACTATGATTCCGGGGGAGAGTGTGGTGTTGTCGCCGAAACTATGTTTTACGTTCCCTCACAGAACAAAACAAAGTTGTGGTAAGTCATGTTATTTTAGAAGTATATTCTATTCATTTTCCAAATAATTCGGAAAACTCTCTGCTAACAACGCGCCATGTCAAATGTTGAATATTTTTGGGGTCAGGTACTATGTAGATTATGGAATGTTCAGATTCTGTATTGCTGACTCAGAAAATGATTGGAGGGAAGGAAGTGAGCAGTACAAGTTCATTGAGGACTGTTTGTCATCTGTGAATAGACAAAAACAACCATGGCTCGTTTTTCTTGCTCATCGCGTATTGGGATACTCTTCTTCGTTGTTTTATTATATTCAAGGGTGTGCAGAACCTATGGCGAGGGAGAGCCTCGAGAACCTATGGCGAAAGTATAATGTTGATATTGCCATTTTCGGTCATGCACATAATTATGAAAGAACTTGTCCTATTTATCAGGTAAATATATATTATTTTTTGTACTTTCTAAAATCCTATGTATTCTGTTTTTGTGATGGTTTTGCAATAATGTTTTTGTGTTGATTCAGAGTAAATGCATGAACAATGAAAGTAAGGAGTACTCGGGGAGCTTGAATGGGACGATTCATGTGGTTGCGGGGGGTGGAGGTGCGAGCCTTTCGGAGTTTGCTCCTATTAACACAACATGGAGTGTGTTTAGAGATTATGACTATGGGTTTCTAAAATTAACGGCGTTTAATCATTCAAAGCTTTTGTTTGAGTACAAGAAGAGTAGAGATGGGAAAGTGTATGATTCCTTCACAATTTCCAGGGGATCATAAAGAGTTCTTCATCCTGCACAATGTTAATGGATCAAGGAAATGAAGTTGATGACTTTTTTTGCATGTGTATTTTGTCCAATTTGGGTTTATATAAGAGACTTTGAGTTGTTGTGCATTGCCTATTGAAAACAAATGAATCCAAAGGTGATGACTGCCATGAAAGGAATATAACCTGTTATTTATCCAGAGTCAAAAGTTTATTTCATCCTTTTGTTGTCTTTTACAAGGAATTAAACATAATTAATTTTTTTAAACAACAATTCTTAGATTTTCTAGGATAAATACACCATACATGCACCTTGTAGGTTTTAAACTCTTAACCTTTTAACATAGTTAAATACCAATTTCTTATTATTGAGGTGTAATAATTTGAAAGTTTTAATTGCATTTATTAGGGGGTGTTTGGCCTAGCTTTTTTAACAAAGCTTATAGCTTTTTTAGCTTTTTTTACAAAATAAGCTTAACTTGGTGTTTGGTTTAGCTTTTTAAGCTTATGCTTATTAGCTTATATAGGCTAATTTGAAGCAACATAGCTAGACCATGCGTAGTCGTTGGGGTGAATAAGAAGTAACATAGCTAGACCATGCGTAGTCGTTGGGGTGAATAATGCCCCACCCTTGGGCGTTGTCCGCCATGTGTCGTCCTAGTCAGCAAAGGGGTGTTATTCACAAAGGGGCGTAGTGGTGATAATGCCCAATAATGCCCCGTCAATCATTACACAATTATTTAATTAAATAAAACAAAAACCATCAAAAAAATCTTATTAGACAAAGACAATGAAGATGAAGTGTGATTGGACAATCAAAATGGGGCTTGGGTGTGGAATAAAGCACGCTTCAACTGGATTTTGCCAAAAACACGCCCACAGGGGCGGTTAACACCGGCGTTGTCAGACGTTTTCTACCAAACAAACACCCAAACAAGATCGACTACACACGGTCTAATAACTAGACAAATAACAAGTAATGGCATAAGAATAGTCGTATTCGGGTTTTTAATAACTTTGATCCCTAAAGTTGTGAAAGCTCCAATTATTTTAATTTAGTGCCGGTATATTATGGGTTTAAAAATACAAAAAGTTGACCTTATTTTTCTATTTATCCTTTGCTTAAACGGAACATGGTGTCCAACTGAAATCATTAATCTTCTTCACCAACACAAGAATTTGTTTAAACTTTCTTCTACTCCATACTCTGCTTCTATACCTTATTATATTATATATTCTGCAAGTTGACTTTTTTTAATTCTTTCCTGTGTTTACACTTCCCCTTTCTGCTTATATATTATGTATATAGTTTTTGAGCTAATTGCAGATCAAACATGATGGTAATCACTTGAACTCAACATCCCCATGTTTAAAGCTATGATTCCTGTAATATTGTATTGTTGTTTGATTTATTCAGTTTTGAATTTTTTTGTTTTGTTTTTAGGGTAAAGGGAATATGCAGGTTATAGGGTTGAGGTTGCTAGTGATTTTGTGGGGTTTGTATACTGTAACATCTCATGGGGATCAACCCTTTTCCAAGATTTCTATACATGAGACTGTGTTTGCTCTTGATGATGCAGCTTATGTTAAAGCATCTCCTTTGCTTCTTGGATTAAAGGTAACAACAAAGATTAATTTTTTATTGTTTTCTCAGGTTTAAATCCTAATTGATGTCTTGTTTGTGATTTTTACTGTCATGAAAATGATTTTAGTTTTTTTTGAACGGCCAACAAACTCAATCCCGAGCACTCTTGGGGCACCCACTGGACAAACGGAGTACTCCAAGAGTAACCCGAGTCCACCACCAATTCCGGGGAAAACCCAGCAACCCACCCGCCCGTAGGCACGACAGTGAAATTACCGGTAAAATCCGTTTGGCTCAAGGATCCAACCCAGGTTTCCCTGGGTCTCCTATCATTGCCCACCAGTGCCTCACTCTGCACCAAGTGGGAGTCGAACCTGCATCTCTCAACAGAAATGCAAGCCCTCCACCACTTGATCATTGGCATGAAAATGATTTTAGTATAATTGGATAATTAAACCAATGAGAAATGGGAAATAAATTTTCAAGATATTTTGAGTCTTGAAACAACTGTAAAGCTACATATATAATGCTCTGATTTGAATGGTTGACTTTAAGTTTGACTCTTTATTCATGTCATATTATCCCACCAATAGCAAAGCTAAGGTAGGGTCTGAGGAGGATAAGATGTAGACAGCCTTACCTCTACCCCAAAGGAATAGAGAGGCTGCTTCCAGTGAGACCCTCGGCTCGATAGTAGTTTTGCATCAAGCCTTGGACATAAGGCACATAATTGGGACAAATGCCGATTAGTGCATGTACCCCCTTGTCTTTCGGCTATCAGCGCCACCACATGATGCATGATTAACCATCCCCCTCTTTTAGCGTTATTTTCACGAAATTAGTAAAATAACGTTAAAATCAGTGCACTTTCACTTTTGCCCCCCGAGCGCCCACACATATATACATTATGTGCGCATACCGCAAGCGGGGCGAATCATACTATCATGTATACTGTGTGTAATTGTTAATTCCAAACTCCATTCCAGGGTCAAACCTCTGAATGGTTGACTGTAACACTGCACAATCCAAACCCGTCGATCGATGACTGGATTGGTGTATTCTCACCTGCAAACTTCAGGTATTTTAGAACTTTAAAGTGTTCTTCCTCAATCCACATTTGTCATTCGAAAAACTATGATGTTAATATACTTCCGTTTTTATGGTTTTCAGTGCTGCGATATGCACACCGGAAAGCTCAATGATCGCTCCTCCATTATTATGCACTGCACCTATCAAGGTCTGTTCAGTTTCATCACACTCGTTTGAAATAATACGGAAAAGAAGCTATAATAATATAAGTTATATAACCAAATGTAACTTCTTTTTTCAGTTCCAATATGCAAATTACAGCAATGCTAACTACAGAGACACAGGAAAAGCATCGTTGAAGTTTCAACTGATCAACCAACGATCTGATTTCTCTTTTGCATTATTCACCGGTGGATTATCAAAGGTTTTCTTACGATTTGTTTAATATTACTTCCTTCTTTTATCAACGTTTCAGTTATGGTTTTCTAACACGAGGTCGAATTTACATTGTGCAATAGCCGAAACTTGTAGCAGTGTCAAATTCTGTCGTTTTTGCAAATTCAAACGCACCAAATTATCCTCGTTTAGCTCAAGGAAAGACTTGGAATGAAGTAAGTTTATTATTTTGTAACTACTCATAATTTTTATGTTTTAAACTAATCGTTGTATGTATATTAGATGACTGTAACATGGACAAGTGGATACGGGATTGATGAAGCAGAACCTTTCGTTGAATGGGGCCGGAGAGGTGAGGAGAAACAGCATTCTCCTGCTGGGACATTGACGATTGACCGAAAGAGCCTTTGCGGTAGGCAACTAATCTACAAACATTAATGACGGAAGGTGCATATATTATTTTAATTTCTTTTGTTTTCATTTTAATAAAACAGGAGCACCTGCACGAACCGTTGGTTGGCGGGATCCTGGTTTCATTCATACTGGATTCTTGAAGGAATTGTGGCCCAACTCAGTGTATGTTACAATGTCCCACATATTATCATTTGTACCTTTGTAATTTTCAAATTCAATATTTTATGGGTTTTTTATTCATTTTTTTCACCTAACATATTATTTTCCATAACACTTTTAGTTTTGAAACTAAAAAAATAGTTTTTAGAGTAAAATGCCATTTTCGTCCCTGACGTTTGGCCAGTTTTTCGACTTTCGTCCAAAGGTTTGTTTTTTCGCATCCAGATCCAAAAGGTTTGAAATCTTGCCATTTCATCCTGCTCGTTAACTCCATCCATTTTTCTCCGTTAAGTCAGTGGTATTTCCAGTGGCGGATCTTGCCCGTTGAACGTGCCAGGGCTGAAAGACACGGGCACTAAAAAAATCCCGGGCAAGCCCGGGCCAAATATAGTATATATAAAAAATTTCGATCAAAATGCGGAAAATTAGCACTACGGCCGAAAAACTTGCCCGGGTCGTGGCCCTGCCACAGCCCTATAAAGAACCGCCCTTGGGTATTTCCATTTTTTTTGTTAACTTGAAAGGCAGTTCGGTCTTTTTCACTTTATGTACAAGCATTTAGCATAATGTTCAAGTATTCACTTAAAGGGCAATCGGTCTTTTTCACTTTATGTACGAAAATACCCTTGACTTAACAGAGAAAAATGGACGGAGTTAACGAGCCGGATAAAAATGGCAAGATTTCAAACCTTTTGGATCCAGATGCGAAAAAACAAACCTTTGGATGAAAGTCACAAAACTAGCCAAACCTCAGGGACGAAAATGGCATTTTACTCTAGTTTTTTTGGCAACCGGGGAGTAAAAGACTGACTTATTTTTTCGGCTATGTATGAAGTTCTTTTAAGAAGTTAAATACTTTGTCCATCCCATGAAACTCATAAGATTTGACCGAGAAGTCAGAGTATGAGAAATGTTTGATTTATAACGAAATATTAAAAAAAAAACCTTTAATGATGACATAAGAGGGAACATTAATAATCTGCAATGACGGTAACAGAAAAACAACCAACTTTGAATTATGTAGTTACCAAAAAGGAAATGTTAACATTTTCATTGTGCAGGTACACTTACAAACTGGGCCACAAACTCTTAAACGGTTCGGTTATTTGGAGTCATGTTTACCAATTCAAATCATCTCCTTACCCTGGTCAAAACTCGTTACAACGTGTGATCATATTTGGAGATATGGGAAAGGTGGGACCGTTTGAATTTTTTTGTTTAATTGTTTTCCGGTTAAGCTTAATATTGTTTCAATATTGCAGGATGAAGTTGACGGGTCAAACGATTATAATAATTATCAACATGGATCACTTAACACTACCAAACAACTCATTGGAGACTTGAAGAACTACGATATAGTGTTCCATATTGGAGATATTTGTTATGCCAACGGGTATCTCTCACAATGGGATCAATTTACCGCACAAGTTGAACCAATTGCCTCTGCAGTACCTTATATGGTTGCTAGGTATAGTTTTTTTTTACGGTCAATAGTTTCACACTCGCCACAGTGAAAACGGCTGAAAATCTGAAAATTTACTGGATAAAATGCCATTTTCGTTATTTGAGATTTGGCCAGTTTTGCGACTTTCGTCCAAAGGTTTGTTTATCCGCATCTGGATCCAAAAGGTTTGAAATCTTGCCATTTTCATCCGGCTCATTAACTCCATCCATTTTTCTCCGTTAAGTTAAGTCAGGGGTATTTTCGTCTTTTTTGTTAACTTAAAGGGCAATCCGGTCTTTTTCACTTTATGTACAAGCATTTTGCATAATGTACAAGTATTCAAAATACCCTTACTAAACAAAAAACAAAAACAAGTAGGTAAAAAGACAAAAATACCCCCGACTTACGGAGAAAAATGGATGAAGTTAACAAGCCGGATGAAAATGGCAAGATTTCAAACCTTTTGGATCGAGATGCGAAAAAACAAACCTTTGGATGAAAGTCGCAAAACTGGCCAAATCTCAAAGAACGAAAATGGCATTTTACTCTATTCTTAATGTTCATAATTTGTTTTTGTTTTGAGAATTTTCTAATAATTTCATGCTTTTTAGTGGCAATCATGAGCGTGACTGGCCAAACTCAGGATCTTTTTACGAGAACAACGATTCAGGAGGCGAATGTGGTGTTTTGGCTGAAACCATGTTTTACGTTCCTGCTGAGAACCGAGCAAAGTTTTGGTAAAATATCTTCTCACCAACCAACTAATTTTCTATAAACTTTAATCTTCTATGGTCTATTTATTTAATGTGTTACAAAAACTGCGTTTATGTGGGAGTCACAGGTATTCTACAGACTATGGAATGTTTAGGTTTTGTATTGCTGACACAGAACACGACTGGAGAGAGGGAACCGAACAGTATAAGTTCATCGAGGAGTGTTTTGCAACTGTAGATAGACAAAAGCAACCATGGCTAATCTTTCTTGCTCATCGCGTTCTCGGGTACTCTTCGACTTCATTCTACGCTGTTGATGGAGCGTTTGGGGAACCAATGGGGAGAGAAAGCCTTCAAAAGCTATGGCGGAAGTATAAAGTTGATATCGCCATTTATGGTCATGCACACAATTATGAAAGAACTTGTCCTGTTTTTGAGGTTAGTTTTGCAATATTCATATTAGATTTGGCATAATTATTATTATAATGGTTAGATTAAAATGCCATTTTCGTCCCCGAGGTTTGGCCATTTTCGCCCAAAAAGGTTTGAAATCTTCCTATTTTCACCCGGCTCGTTAACTCCATCCATGTTTCTCAATTAAGTCCGGGGTATTTTCGTCTTTTTTGTTAACTTAAAGGGCAATTTGGTCTTTTGAATATGCTAAATGCTTATTACAGAAGTCTTCTTATCTTGGTAGATATAATAGGAGGGTATCTTAGTCATTTAAAGTTTCATTTCTATGATTCAGAATACGTGCACAAGTAACGAGAAGCATGCGTACAAGGGAAGCTTAAACGGGACTATTCATGTGGTGGCGGGAGGTGGCGGAGCAAGTCTTACAGAGTTTGCGAATATTAACACTACTTGGAGTCTAGTAAAAGACGTCGATTATGGGTTCCTTAAACTCACGGCGTTTGACCGTTCTAACCTTCTGTTTGAGTACAAGAAGAGCAGCAACGGTAAAGTTTTCGACTCCTTCAAGATTTCTAGAGATTACAAAGATATATTGGCTTGCACAGTTGATAGTTGTCCTACCACAACCCTGGCATCTTAGCTTCAAAACTTGTGTCTCCGTGAATATTACACCTGGTTTAATTTATTTGATTCCAGTGTACAAATCTCAGTTGGTTGACTATACTCTAGCATACCAACTTTATAAAAAAAGGTGATCAAGTATCAAGATGAAGGCCAATTTCTTTAATATGTTTGTGTGAAAATAGATTATTTATTTTGGATTATATTATTTGCTTCCTTCATTGTCATCAACCGTTTTGCTGCGGGTCGGTCCGGTTTATTACTGTAACAACACGATATCGGCACTCGACATAGCAATTGACATGATATTGGCACTCGACATAGCAATTGACACGTGTCTTACATCCAATGAAAACCATAAAAATTGAAGCCCGAACAAGTAACGGTGTTGTTCGGTCGGTACCAGCAGGGCCGGCCCAAGGGTAAGCTAAATGAGGCTTGGGCCTTGGGCCACCAAACTATAGGGCCTCCACAATTTGATGAAACAACAGTCTATTTATAAAAGATTTAGGGTGTGGGTTATCAACAGATTGATGGTTTGTAGTGTAGTGGTTTTGTGTATGTATGGATGTTGGTGAGACCCGGGTTCAAATCCTTGGTTTAGCAATTTTTTTCCTCGTTTTTAAATTTTAACACAATCTTTCAAATAATACACTTGGGCCCTTCAAGTTTAACTTTCAATTACATACATTCTTTTAGGAAAAAGGCCACAAGATTTTACTTCGCCTTAGGCCACCAAAATGGTTGAGTCGGCCCTGGGTACCAGTTTGGTTCGTTACGGTACCAGTATCAGTTTGTTTCGTTATGGTACCGGTATCGTACAGACGTTGGCTATGGCTTACGATAAAAAAAAATAATTTGTTGCGAATATAACCATGTGTTCAACGAATTTTATATCGTCACGTCTAGAAAACTATAAAAACGATTATAATACCAGTACCGATGTTGTTTGGTCGGTATATGATGATAAAAAAAATCAACTATGTATGAGTTGTTTAAATAGAACTTTGATTGACTCGTACATAATAATAAGCACATGATGATGACGATACATTCAAAAATTTATAAAACGTTATATTGTATAATAAAAAACGAAAAAGGGTAATCGACGTCATTTTACTAAAAAAAATAAAAGGTAAATCGATGTTATACGATACCGATATCGATATTGTTCAGACATTATCGATATTATTAAAAAAAATAATATTATTAAAAATTAAAATTAAAATTAAAAAAAAAACATATTTAAGGTTAAAAGTAAATATAATAATAATAATAATAATTTATTGCAATATTGAAATGATAAAAAACTATATATTATTTTAGAATTAAGAGTTAATTACTGTTTTCATACCTGTGGTTTGTCAAAAATCACTATTTCAGTCTATTAGTTTAAAATTTGCGATTTCAATCCCTGTGGTTTCACTATTTCAGTCCAAATGACTTGATTTTTGTTAATTGGAAATTTAAACACCCTAATTGAAGCGTCGTTTTCATTGTTTGGAGCACTATTTCGAGGTAAGTTTTACATCAATGGACTCGTATCGTTGTTCTGATTAAAAGCCGTAAAAAAACTGTTTGTAATTTGGAAAAAAACATAACTCCGTTAAGTTTTTTTAACGGGGGACCGGTGTAGAAAAAATAGATGAAAGGTGAGACTGGTGGGGGAAATATTTAAAGATGAGACTGTCAATGACTAATGACCTCTAGTTAGAAGTATTACATGCCAATTCCCCTCAATTTTATAATATTATTCAATTTCTGAGTGGGTCCGACGGAAGAACCGTTACCAGTCCGTTTCTCTAACATTCTTTCTTTTCTTTTTTAAACGGCTTCCCAAGCTCAAACATTCTTTTAAATTAATCCGTTTTCTAAACATTATTTTAATTTTTTATTTTTTAAATAAAAGAATAAAGGTTTTTATGGTCCCACAAGCATCCACATGTACTGCTGACCTGTGCACCGTCATTCACACGCTCTAGTCTTCTACCATCAAACGTCCACTAGCCCACGATGAGCCGCCACGTTGACTAACCCTACACCACCATGGTGAGAAATGTTGACTCTTGACTATAAACAATAACACATGGGCCCCACACTGACCCCACTACACCAAATTGCAGTAAATGCAAGCAAAAACAGAGCCATTAAACATTTAAACAACAAGACTGGAAAGAAATCAAATTAAACCCATGTTTTTTTCTACTTAATTTCCCCCAAAATCAAACCTTTTATGAACATTTAGCATCAAAATCAAGAATTTTTATCCTTTTCGCTTCTGGGGTTTCAAAATTCTTGATCTTTATACCAAATTCAAGCAAAAAAAATGGTGGGTGTGTCTGCAATTGGAAGATTGGTTCTTGTTATGTTGTCTTTTTGTTTGATTTCAGGTAAAGTTGTTGACTTTTCGGAGAAAAGTCAACTTCTGGAGTTCAAGAAAACCATTCTTGATCCTCACAACATGTTGTCAAGCTGGAAATCAACAAACCCTTTTCACTGTGGTTGGTTTGGGGTCACGTGCAACGCACGTGGTAGGGTTTCTGAGTTGAGGTTATCAGGAGGTAATTTTGCTCATTCTGGTTCTTGTTTGAGTGATAAACATTCTGATCTTTCAGTGCATGGGTTTGGGATTGTTAGGAACTGTTCATTGTTAAAAAAAGGGAAATTTTTAGGTGGGAAGTTGTCTAATTTAATTGGGAATTTTTTAGAACTTAGGGTTCTTTCAATCCCATTTAATCAATTTAGGGGTGAATTGCCGAGTGGGATTTGGGGTTTGAAGAATCTTGAGGTGATTGATGTTGAAGGGAATGCAATGACTGCAAATTTGTCGATGATCGATTTCGCGAAATTGAAGAATTTGCAAGTTCTTAATCTAGGGTTCAATAGGTTATTTGGGGAAATCCCTAATTCACTTTCTGAATGCAAGTATTTAAGCATTTTGAATCTTGCTGGAAATCGAATTGACGGGCCGGTTCCTGAATTTCTTGGTAATTTTGTGAAGTTAAAAGTGATTAATCTGTCGTTGAATCGGTTTACCGGTTCATTAGGGGATAGATTCTGGAGTTATTGTGATGTTCTTGAGCATGTTGATTTCTCGGGTAATTTCTTGAATGGCCGGATCCCGAATAGTTTAGGAAGGTGCAGCAATTTAAGAACAATGTTGCTCTTTTTGAATAGATTTTCGGGTGGTCTCCCCTTCGAGCTTGGGAACCTTAGCGTGCTTGAAGTTCTAGATGTTTCTAGAAACAGCCTTTCGGGTGTTATCCCCGCGAGCATTGGGAACTGTGTCAAGTTATCAGTTCTTGTTCTATCGTCTGACTTTAATGTTAATCATAGATACGGTTTGATCAAAGATGGTAACTCTTTTGCAAGCTCATTACCGTTGCAAATCACAATGCTTCCAAATTTGAAGCTAATTTGGGCACCAAACTCGAATCTTGATTCTGAGTTTCCAACGAAATGGGGCGATTGCCAAACGTTAACAATGGTGAATCTTGCCGGTAATCATTTGAAAGGAAACATCTCGGGTGTTTTTGAGAATTGCCCGAATCTACATTTTCTTGATGTTAGCTCAAACAGGATCAGTGGAGTTCTTGATGACAAACTTCATGTTCCATGTATGACATTGTTTGACGTTAGCCGAAATCTCCTGTTTGGATCCATTCCTGAGTTCAAGATCACCCCTTGTAGTCGTTTGAACTTTTCGCGACAACTAGATCATGTCACCATATATCTCTCCTACTTTGCTCATAAATCTCGAGTAAAAAGCCATCTTCCCTTGTCCCGGTTTATGCCAGCCATGATTCATGATTTTAGCCACAATAATTTCACGGGCCCAATGCCGTTGCTTCCTATGGTATCGAAAGGTGAATCACAATACAAAACAGGGAAGAAGATTGACTATGCATTTCTAGCAGGCGGAAACAGGCTTTCTGGTAGTCTATTTCATGATAATTCATCAAGAAACTGCGATGATTTGAATGGTTTTTTGTTAAATGTAAGCAACAATGTCATATCCGGTGAAATTTCACCGAATGTTGGTGCTAACTGGAAATGTCTGAAGTTCTTAGATGCATCGAAGAACCAAATTTCAGGTCAGATTCCAAAGAGTCTCGTGAATCTTAGAAATCTAACAGTTCTTCTTCTCAACAACAACAAATTATCGGGTGAAATTCCTTCTGGTTTTTTGACTTCAAAGTCTCATACGAAGTTTAACTTTTCGTTCAATAACTTGTCTGGATCGATAAGGATAGATCATGATCCAATAAACTGCAAACGGATTGTCGGTAACCCTTTACTTCATGGTTGCCAATTTGTTAGTTTATCATCATCGCCACCAGAAGAACCATGGCCCATCGGTCTCGACTCGTTAAACGCTACTCATTCTTCAGATTCTAATGGAGGAAAGAAAGGTGCAAATTCTTTTGAGCTGGTATTGATTATAGTTCCATCAATTATCGTCATCATTCTCATTGCTCTCGTTATTGTTTATCTTTACCGGAGAAATCGAAAACCGAACCCGGTGGTTGCCGGAATCTCACCTCGTCGTCCTTCTCCTTCGCCTCGTCCTCGCGGTCAACAAGAACCGCTAGTGGTTTTTAAGGAGATAGGGGTGAAACTAACATTAGACACTGTTGTTCAAGCAACCGGAAACTTTACGTCAAGAAACTGTATTGGGAGTGGCGGTTTTGGGTCAACTTACCGGGCGGAGATCTCTCCAGGAACCACCGTTGCCGTGAAAAGACTCACAGTTGAAATGTGCCAAGGGGTCCCTCAATTCAATGCCGAAATCCAGAGTCTCGGAAGAATCCGACACCCGAATCTCATTACGTTAATTGGGTATTACGCTAGCACGTCGGAGATGTTTCTGATTTACAACTATCTTCCCGGTGGAAACCTGGAAAAGTTCATCCTCGAAACACGTGCTAGCGTTTCTGGATTGAAAGTTCTTCACAAGATAGCTCTTGACGTTGCTAACGCGCTTCACTTTCTGCATGATCTATGTCAACCGCGTATCCTCCATCGTGATGTCAAACCTAGTAACATTTTACTAGATGAGAACTTCAACGCTTACTTGTCGGATTTCGGATTAGCTCGCCTGCTAGACGATTTCGAGACGCACGTGACGACCGATGTTGCCGGAACGTTTGGTTACGTGGCACCAGAATACGCGCTAACATGTCGAGCATCTGAAAAGGCTGATGTGTACAGCTATGGAGTCATGCTTCTTGAGTTGATTTCCGACAAGAGAGCTTTGGATGCATCGTTTTCGACTCAGGAAAATGGTTACACCATCGTGTCATGGGCGGTGACGCTCCGGCGAGAGGGGCGGTCAGAGGAGGTTTTTACTGCCGGATTATGGGAAGCGGGTCCGCAAGATGCTCTTGTGGAGTTGCTGCACTTGGGTTTGCTTTGCACTGCGGATTCTGTCGTGGGGAGACCTGCCATGAGGCAAGTGGTTCGGAAACTGAAGCAAATTCTACCTGCTTTTGATTGTTGAGTTTACTGGTTCGTCGTCATATATGTTGGTTTTTATGTACATATATCTGATGAATTGTTATCAATTTTGGCATATAATTAAATTCTGTTGATATGAGATTATACATACATATGAGTTAATGGAGATTTTAAATGAATGGTTAATCCTGCAATCTATTTTTTGGCAACCCAACCCAACCCAACCCAAAGGATCCATGAGTGATATAAAGAAAGAGTTTTTGATTTTTGGTGGTTTTTTTGAGACATTATAACAACCAAGTAATTTACGAAACATAAGTTATGTTGACAAATAATCAGCAATCACTTGTAAATGTTGGTTGTACCGACATAATTGACCGCAACAGTCTTTTGTTAGTTGTTGATATCAATAGATTACACAACAGCAACCTAACATAACATATGTGGTTTATTTTTTTCGTGTCACAATTAGTAGATTGCCGATGTTATATATAGCAACTTGCGACTTTTCGAATATGCAACTTTCTCAACACTTACCACCGAGTTACCATAATTCGTCAACGCTCAGCAGCATAAACTTACATCGATTCAAGACGCGATCCTAACTTGCCAAATTCATTATGCAATTTATAATTAAATGTGTACACATATCACTTTTCTCGTACAATAATTCTACAAAAAAAAAAAAAAAAATCTTTTTATCTTCTACCTTGTTAGCCTGAAATGAGAATCACAGAAGAGAAGGAAGGGAAAACCCAAAACAAGCTTGATAGTTACAGCTTGGGGTTAGTTATTTATTAACTACCATAACTGTTCTTACAACTAACTAACTATTACAATGTTCATTTCTAGTCCCTCTACTATTATTATTCTACCATATAGCCCTTAGACTATTATAACATGTAACAATACCCTCCCCTTATCAAAATTTTTGTCCTCAAAAAGTAAAATCAGGGAAACGTGCTTGAACATCTTCTAAAAACTCCCAGGAAGCATCAGTCATAGGTAATCCTTCCCAATGAATTAGCACCTTCATAGCAGCCTTGTTACTCCTTTTTACTACCTGTCTATCAAGTACTGCCCTTGGCTGTAACACGAACCTAGGCCCTTGTGGCAAATCAGCAGTGGCCATCAAAGATCCCTGAGCCTTCTTTAAAAGTGACACATGGAATGTATGATGAATTTGGGCAGTAGGAGGTAAGTCCAGTTTATAGGCTACCCTTCCAACCTTTTTAATAACCAAAAATGGTCCGAAATACTTAGGAGAGAGCTTCCTGTTGTGATGACTCTTCAAAGATTGTTGAGCAAAAGGATGGAGTTTTACATAGACCCAATCTCCTACTTGAAACTCCCTATCAGTTCTGTGAATGTCAGATAATTGTTTCATCCTGTTTCTTGCAGCTTCTAAGTTCTTTTTAAGTCTTTGAATCATAGCCTCTCTATCCCTATGCAATTCTTCCACTGCTGCTATTGGTGTGTCTCCAGGAATATAAGGAATGTGGAGATTTGGTTTGACACCAAACAATGCTTCATAGGGGGACATTTTAATGGCAGAGTGCCATGTGGTATTATACCACCATTGAGCAAGTGGTATCCATTTGACCCATGTTAATGGTGCATCCAAACACATGCTTCTCAAATAACCTTCCAAACATCTATTTAAAACTTCTGTCTGGCCATCAGACTGCGGATGATATGCTGATGACATAGCCAATTGCACCCCTTGCAGCTTCATGAATTCTTGCCAAAAGTTGCTCAAAAACACAGGATCTCTATCTGATACAATGGTGTCAGGATTACCATGTATCTTAAACACAGAATCTAAGAATACACTTGCCACAGTAGCTGCTGTATAGGGATGACTCAGTAGCAGGAAATGCCCATATTTAGTTAGCCTGTCAACAACTACCAAAATAGTATCTTTTCCCTGAACTCTTGGTAATCCAGAGATAAAGTCCATGGATATGTCACTAAAAATGGTCTTGGGAATGGGTAGTGGCTGTAATAGCCCTGGGTAGGCTACTGTTTCATATTTAGATCTTTGGCAAGTTGGGCACTCTTTAATGAACTTCTGAATATCTTTTGCACATCCTTTCCAATAGAAAAACTCTTTGATCTTTACAGCAGTAGGAACTATCCCTGAATGACCCCCCATAGGAGATGAATGGTAAAGGGCAATAATGTCTTTCCTTAAAATTGGATCATCAGCTATCAGCAGCTTGTTCTTCCTTCTTAGCATCTGCCCATCCCAAGATCTATTCTTTATCACTGAACCTTGTTGCAGCTTATCAATTAAGCTTTTGGTGTTTGAATCTTGTTGCCATGCCTCTTGAATTCTTTGCCATAGCACAGGACTGATAGAACTAATACTCAGTTCAAACAAAGCCATTCCCTGCACTCTAGATAAAGCATCAGCCACCACATTATCAACTCCCTTCTTGTAGCAGATCTCATAATCATACCCCAATAGTTTAGATAGCCATTTCTGTTGTAAGGGGGTCACTATCTTTTGTTCTAACAGGTGTTTCAGACTTTGATGATCAGTTTTGATCACAAAGTGTTTAGTAACTAGGTAGTGATGCCAATGTTTTACTGCCATAATAATGGCCAGCAACTCTTTTTCATAGACAGACAAACTCTGCTGTCTAATGGAAAGTGCTTTGCTTATAAAAGCCAAAGGATGGCCTTCCTGCATCAATACTGCCCCCATCCCTTTTGTGGAAGCATCAGTTTCTATGACAAATGTCTTAGAAAAGTCAGGCAGCTTTAAAACAGGAGGAGAACTCAACACCTTCTTCAACTGATCAAAAGCCATTTGAGCTTCATCATTCCATCTGAATCCTTCTTTCTTTAACAATTCAGTTAATGGCCTGGCTAAGAGCCCAAAATTCTTAACAAACCTCCTATAATACCCTGCCAGTCCCAAAAATCCTCTTAACTGCTTAACAGTGACTGGTGTGGGCCATTCTTGTATTGCAACAGTTTTTGTAGGATCAGTTGACACCCCATCCTTAGTTATAACATGCCCCAAATACTCAACCCTTTCACCAGCAAAAGAACACTTTGACTTCTTTGCTTTCAAAGAGTTAAGTCTCATCAAATCCAGCACCACTTTTAAATCCAATAAGTGTTGCTTCCAACTGGTACTGAACACTAGTATGTCATCAAAAAATACTAGTGCACATTTCCTCAAGACACTTTTAAAAGTATTGTTCATCAAAGATTGAAAAGTTGCTGGGGCATTTGTTAGCCCAAAGGGTAATACTAGGAACTCAAAGTGACCCTGATGAGTTTTAAAGGCTGTTTTATAGATGTCAGGTTCATACATTCTTACCTGGTGGTATCCTGATCTGAGGTCCAGTTTAGAAAAGATCACAGCCCCTTGTAATTCATCCAATAACTCTTCAATCAGTGGAATAGGAAAGACATCTTTGACAGTTGCCTCATTCAGTCTCCTATAGTCCACACACATTCTCCATGAGCCATCCTTTTTCTTAACAAGGACAACAGGTGCTGCAAAAGAACTAGTGCTGTGTCTAATGACCCCTGAGTCTAACAACTCTTGTGTCATCTGCTCAATAACATCTTTTTGAGCACTGTGATACCTATATGGTTTCAAATTCAAATTGATCTTATCATCCTTAAGAACAATTCGATGATCACATGGTCTTGAAGGTGGTAAACCTTTTGGCATTTCAAATATATCTTCATAATCTTTCAGCAGAATTTCCAACTCTTTATTTGGCATTTCTTTCCCAACCACAGGTTGATACATACACTGCTGACTTGCAGAGTCTTGAATGGTGAATAGCTGAGCCTGCACCACTTTGTCTTGATCCTGAATCAGGCTTGTGATCTTCTCCATGGAAGACAACCCAACATTCTTCCTTTTTGTACCCTTCAACTCAAAATCTTGACCTGCTACGTTGAATTTCATGGTGAGGTTTTTAAAGTTCCACACTATGTCATTCAAAGTCTCAAGCCATTGTACACCCAATACAATATCATAGTTGTCCAAATCAATGATCATCATATCAGCCGTAAACCAATTCCCTTGCATTATCCATTGGAAATCTTTACAAAGATTAACACATTCCATCTTATTCCCATCTGCTACTGTTACTTGCACATGAGGAATTTGGCTAATGGTACACTTTAATTTCTGAGCCAATGATCTGCTCATGAAGTTATGTGTTGACCCACTGTCCAACAGGATATACAAATATCTTGTACCAATCATTCCTACCACTTGCATGGTAGAATAAGATGGTATTCCCATCAATGCATTCAATGAAATCTGTGGGGTTCCCTGAATCTTTTCTATTTCTTCCAATACTTCTTCCTCATCATCTTCTTGGTATTCTTCTACTTCAACCAAGAACAGTTGTTTCTTGCCTTTACAAACTCTGCTGTGACCTGGCACATACTTTTCATTACAGTAGAAACACTCCCCTTTAGCCCTTTTATCATCCATATACTTATTGGTTACCCTCTTTGGAACTATGGCATTAGAAGGAACAGAATTGACAGGAGTTGCTAAAACAGGCTGTTTAGCAATACTTGTCAAATTATTGGTTCTATTTCCAGTATATTTGTACCCAGAATTACTGCTTGATGTCGTATGAATGCCCAAAATTTTGTTGGCCTTGTTTTGCATTCTTGCCAAAGAATAAGTTTCCCTCAATGTCTTAGGTTTAAACATTTTAACATGGCATTTTATTTCAGGTTTCAATCCTTCTATGAATAAACTGATTGTATACTCATCTTGTAAGGTGACCTTATTGAGTAACAAATCAAATTCATCACAGTATTCATCCAATTCACCTGTTTGTACCAGTGCCTTGAGTGCTCCCATTGCATCTTCAATCAAGGTTTCAGCAAATCTTGCTGCTGCTGATCTTGAGTATTCATCCCAAGTGACATCAGCCATCTGTTTTCCACTGGACTTCATAAACCCCTGATGCCATTGAAGAGCCCTCCCCTCCATATGCACAGCTGCATAACGAACCTTGTATCTCTCCGGAGTTTCATCTATTGAGAAGAAATGGTCACATTTGTACAACCACCCCTCAACATCATCACCATTGAATTTAGGGAATTCAATCTTTGTGAGTCGATTATTACAAACTCTATCTCCTTCATTACGAGGCATCATAGTCCCTTGTTTCTCAATCTTTGCAAAAGCAGCTTGCAAGTTATCGAATGCTGTTTTAAGACTCATTAACCCTTCTTGAGTCTGTGCAGTGAATTCATCCAACCGACTAACATCTTTGGCTATCCTATCAACTTCCTGATTTCGAGTCGTCATTTATTATGAATTCAAAGAGTTGACACAATCGAATAAGGAATTTTAAGAATGAATTTGTTGGAACAGTGAAAATTGTTTAAGAGAATGGACAAATCTCAAATAGATCGATCCACGGGAATCGAATGAATCCAAATGACCAATTCGATGGAATGGAATGATCAAGAACGATCAATTCCTCGTTTGAAAAGGAAGGAATTAGGAATTGAAACAGAATATGAATTTGAAAGAATGGCGCAGTAATTGGAACGATGATCGGAATTGATGGTGGTTGGCCGGAGCTCCGATGGAATCGGTAGCTCTGATACCAATTGTTAGCCTGAAATGAGAATCACAGAAGAGAAGGAAGGGAAAACCCAAAACAAGCTTGATAGTTACAGCTTGGGGTTAGTTATTTATTAACTACCATAACTGTTCTTACAACTAACTAACTATTACAATGTTCATTTCTAGTCCCTCTACTATTATTATTCTACCATATAGCCCTTAGACTATTATAACATGTAACATACCTATGGGCTATGACAGTATGACCCAATAAAAATACAATTTCTTTGTGTCCATTTTAAAATATTTTCATGGTTACAAGTTGTAACATGCAAGTCAAAACCCAAACCAGCCACAGCCCCCAATCACTTATTTACTTTTTTAATCTTATAAAAAACCGTTAGAATAATAGAACGTATATATTTCCTATAATCTTTTTTTAGTAGATCCGTCCTTGCTGACGGTACCATCAAAGAGATGTATCTTAAGCTTTGCCGTCGTCCAAAACTATTTTGTCACTAGTCCCAGCATTCATTCTCTTGTAGTTATAAATCTATCATCCTCCATATATCAACCTCAGACCTTTTTTTCACAAAAAAAAGCTCGGTTTTTCGACATGGCGACAAGGTATCCTAGAACGGACACGAACCGGAGCCTCGAGACATTGCTAGATTTGGACAAAACCAAGGCCAAATCAAGCAAGAACATGGCCAAACTTCCAACCCAAAAACTGGTCCCCGGTCATGGGCTCGAGTTCAGCAACTTGTCATATAGTGTGATGAAGAAGCAGAAGAAAGATGGTGTGTGGATCACCAAAGAAGCTTATCTTTTGAATGACATTTCGGGTCAAGCCATGCGAGGTGAGATCATGGCGATCATGGGTCCTAGTGGTGCTGGAAAGAGTACTTTTCTTGACGCTTTGGCAGGCCGGATTGCGCAAGGAAGTCTTGAAGGCTCGGTTCGGATTGATGGGAAAGAGGTAAGTGTGTTTTGGAATGATTGATGAGTGTTTTATTAGTTTGGATCTAGTGTTGTTTGGTTATGACATAGTGTGACAATGATTCAGGTTACAGCTAGCTATATGAAGATGATATCGTCTTATGTTATGCAAGATGATCAACTCTTTGCTATGTTGACGGTTTTTGAGACGTTTATGTTTGCGGCAGAAGTTCGTCTTCCGCCTTCTTTATCACGGTCCGAGAAGAAGAAACGAGTGGTCGAACTCATCGACCAGTTAGGCTTAACCGTATGAATCTTTTTTCGTATACCATAAAAAGAAATAGAAGTTTAGCTTGTTATTGTTGTAAGATGTAAGTTGTAAACTAACACATGTTTGTTTGATTAATTTAGAGTGCGGCGCATACTTATATTGGTGATGAAGGGAGGAGAGGGGTTTCGGGTGGTGAGAGGCGGCGTGTGTCTATTGGGATCGACATAATTCACAAGCCGTCGTTGTTGTTCTTGGATGAACCGACATCAGGGCTAGACTCAACTAGCGCTTTTAGTGTTGTTGAGAAAGTTAAAGATATTGCGCGTAATGGTAGCATTGTTCTTATGACGATTCATCAGCCATCGTTTCGGATCCAAATGCTTCTTGATCGCATCACAGTTCTCGCAAGGTAGATAATATTTATGTTTGATGGTATTGCATTTGGGAATTTATGTTATCGTTGAGTGAGATCTTACTGTGTACGTTTGTTTGTTTGTGTAATTTATTTTACCGTTGTGACAGGGGGAGGTTGATATATCTAGGGAGCCCGAATGCGCTATCTGCACATCTTGAGGGGTTCCAACGGCCAGTGCCAGAAACCGAGAACAATATTGAATACCTATTGGATGTGATCAAGGAGTACGACGAGTCAACCATCGGGCTTGATCCTCTTGTGATGTACCAACGTGACGGGCTCAAGCCGGATCCAGTGGCTCAGACCCCGGTCCCCAAACCACCGAGAACACCTCGAACTCCATATGGGAGAACACCGCACAACCAAAAGCATATTGCCCTTCGCAGTCTACAATTTTCGAGTGGCAACACGACCCCTCGACAGAATTCCGCCTCATTTGACTATCATGAAAATGAGTCTGATGACGAGTTCGACAATTCAAGAGAGCGTAAAGCTGCTGTCCGTACACCAATGAACATGACTAGCGGAGCCTATAATCCACGTTTAGCGTCACAATTCTATAAAGATTTTTCGGTATGGTTATACCACGGGGTGAAAGGTACACCACAACGTGCACCATCTTGGACTCCAGCTAGGAGCGCTACCCCTAGCCGGACAACTCCAGTTAGGAGTGGTACTACCCCTAGCCGGACACCAACCATAAACCGCCAGCGTATCAAAACTCCCGTGTTTAGTCCCTCTTCAGAGTCATATGTATCCTATGAAAACACATTTGAACTAGAGGTCCTTGATGAACCTGACCTTGGACCAAAGTTTGCCAACCCATGGCTACGCGAAGTCATGGTTCTCTCATGGCGAACCGCATTAAACGTGATCCGAACCCCTGAACTATTTCTTTCCCGTGAAATCGTTCTAACCGTCATGGGTCTCATCCTAGCTTCCCTTTTTCAAAGGCTGTCCGATCACGACTTCAAAACGATTAACCGTCTTCTCAACTTCTACATCTTTGCGGTTTGTCTCGTTTTCTTTTCCTCAAACGATGCGGTCCCAACTTTCATCCAAGAACGATTCATATTCATCCGCGAGACCTCCCACAACGCTTATCGCGCATCCTCTTACGTTATATCATCCCTCATTGTTTACCTCCCGTTTTTCGCCATCCAAGGATTCACATTCGCGGCGATCACACAATTCATCCTCCACCTAAATAGCAACCTATTCCGTTTTTGGGTCATACTTTACTCCTCTCTCATCACGACAAACGCGTACGTGATGCTCGTGAGTGCGCTAGTCCCAAGCTACATCACGGGCTACGCGGTTGTGATAGCCACCACGGCTCTCTTTTTCTTGACTTGTGGTTTTTTCCTAAAGGAGTCTCACATCCCCCCTTACTGGCTATGGCTCCACTACATATCGGCCATCAAGTACCCTTTCGAGGCGATGTTGGTGAACGAGTTCAAAGGCGGCCATTGCTACACCGGAGAGTTTTCGCAGCTATCACCCGGCCCTCTAGGAGAAGTCAAGATTAGTGATGCTCACAAGAACGATCCCACAAAGCAAGGGATCGACTGTTTGTTGATCGGAGAAGATGTGTTGAAATCCATGGACATAAAATGGGAAAACGTTTGGTATGATGTTGGGATCTTGTTGGCTTGGGGGGTCTTGTATCGTCTCTTGTTCTACGTCGTCTTGAGGTTTTATTCCAAGAACGAAAGAAAATGATATCATACGATACGATACCATTTGAATTTTCTTTTGCAGTTTGAATAGTTGACATGTTGTTTGGGAACTTTCTGTTTCATAACACGTTTAGTCATTTAATTAAATTCGAACCCGGATGGACCCTTTGTTTGAACAATTTTTAAATATTCTATTTTTTTTTTCTTCCCTTGTCCCTCTTTTAACGTTTAAATATCGGATGATTGCTCTTTTGGACGAGTTGTAGCCTGTATTATATATTCGTCTTTATATTAATTTTCTGAATGGTATGGCTGTTTAGTGAACAATAAAGGTTTTTTTCAAACAGATTTTTTTTCCACCATAATTTGTTTACACATAAATATACATTTAATCGTGTATATGTAATTTATCTACCTGACAAAAAATGAATACATAATTGGATACATATTATCATCATCATATTTCTCGTCAATTTTTCCCACCCAAATCTCTTCATGACCCTTGATAAAATAATAGAGTTAATTACATAGTTAGTCCCTGTGGTTTGCACAAAATAACATACTTAGGTACTAATAGTTTAAAATCACATTCTAGGGTATTAACTTTTCATTTTGTAACGTTTAAAGGTATTAACTTCTAGGGTATTAACATAGTTAGTCCTTGTGCTTTGCACAAAATAACATACTTAGTTACTAATAGAATGTGATTTTAAACCTACAAATAACGTTAATACCTCCAAACGTTACAAAATGAAAGTTAATACCCTAGAATGTGATTTTAAATTATTAGTACCTAAGTACGTTACTTTGTGTAAACCATAGGGATTAACTATGTAATTAACTCAAAAACAATATTTAATAACGTAGAAAAAAGTAACTTAATCATGTTTTAATTTTAATATCATTAATAATTTTTTTAACCCATTTGTGACATAGTAATTAACCATTAATTATGAAACTATTTTATTCCTCATATATAAATCGTTAACAACTTAGATCGTGATTTTATAATAACTAATTATTAATTAAATCGGAATAACAATTATTAATAAAAATAATAAATCATGATATACCTTTCAAATTATTTTAATTCACTTTAAATAAAAGTATATTTAAAAAATACACAATATTAACAATAATATTATTTATATACACTATTATATATAATGTAATACGTAATTTCAGTCATATGAATAATACACAAACACACACACACACACACACACACACATATATAGAGAGAAGAAGGATTCGTTAGGAACCACCCTTTATTGCGAGAACCGAGAGAACCAATGTGAATACAACAAAAAATACCTAAAAATAGCTAAAAAACACACAATTTTTTAAATATTTTCTAAATTAAAATCGCTATATTTTGTTATTAATTTTTTTAAATTAAAAAAAACTTGGCTACTAAAAGTAGCGATTTTTACATAAAAAATATTAAAAAAAATTGTGTGTTTTTTAGATTTTTTTAGGTTTTTTGGGGTTTTAGTTATTAGCATTTTAGCTTGGGTGGGTGGGGGGGGGGGGTTAGGTTTTTTTTGTGTGTTCATATTGGTTCTCATGGTTCTCGCAATAAGAGTGGTTCTCAAATGAACCCTACCATATATATATATATGTATATATATATATATATATATATATATATATATATTTGTGTATTAAATATTTTTAGTGTTCAACTCGTTTAATACAATGGTTATTATAGTATTTCAATGTTACTAATTAACATAGGCCAGTTTTTGTCTTAAATTTAAGTTAGTTGTGTGAACTGACATATGATAATAAAAATACATAAGTTATATGAATTTTTTATAGATTATATAATTATATCGTTTCTATTGTACAATCCGTGTAATACGTTACGTGGGTCTTTAACCTAGTATGTATTCTAATAATATATTCCTAAAATATAAAGTATGTTGTTTGAAATAGACAATTAATCTTTGTTTCTATTTTATCAAGTTCTACTCGACAATCAAATCGAATAATACACAATGAATTTGGATCAAATAATTATCAATCTTATTAACCAGAAAATATAACTCAAAAACTGATTACAACTCTCGAACCATAACTCGATTTCTCTTTTCATAATATGAAATCCTAACTTGATTTGTATAGACTCCAAACGTTAATTATCTGAATGGTATGGTTGTTTAGTGAACAATAGAGGTTTCTTTTTTTCAAACAGATTTTTTCCACCATAATTTGTTTACACATAAATATACATTTAATCGTGTATATGTAATTTGTCTACCAGATAAAAAATGAATACAAAATTGGATACGTATTATCATCATATTTCATCTCATCAAATTTTTCCCGCCCAAATCTCTTCATTACCCTTAATAAAACAATATTTAATAAACTAGAAAAAAGTAACTTAATCATATTTTAATATCATTAATAATTTTTTAACCCATTTGTGACATTGTAGTTAACCATTAATTATGAAACTATTTTATTCGTCATATATAAATCGTTAACAACTTAGATCGTGATTTTATAATAACCAAGTATTAATTAAATCGGAATAACAATTATTAATAAAAATAATAAATCATGATATACCATTCAAATTATTTTAGTTCACTTTAAATAAAAGTTATATTTAAAATATACACAATAACAAAAATAATATTATTTATATACACTATTATATGTAATGTAATACGTAATTTCAGTCATATGAATAATACACAAATACACACACACACACACACACATATATATATATATGTTTGTGTATTAAATATTTTTAGTGTTCAACTCGTGTAATACACTGGTTATATTATAGTATTTCAGTGTTACTAATTAACATAGGCCAGTTTTTGTCTTAAATTCAAGTTAGTTGTGTGAACTGACATATGATAATAAAAATACACAAGTTATATGAATTTTTTTACAGATAATATAATTATATCATTTCTATTGTACAATCCGTGTAATACGTTACGTGGGTCTTTAACCTAGTATGTATTCTAATAATAAAATATAAAGTATGTTGTTTGAAAGAGACAATTAATCTTTGTTTCTATTTTATCACGTTCTACTCGACAATCAAACCGAATAATACACAATGAATTTGGATCAAATAACTCTTAGTATTATTAACCATAAACTATAACTCAAAAACTGATTACAACTCTCGAACCATAACTCGATTTTTCTTTTCATAATATAAAACCCTAACTTGGTTTGTATAGACTACACCTAACTTGCTAGCCAGGACATTACTATACTAATTATAATGTAATTAGGAAATTTAATTAATTTAACAAACTTTTCAAATTGGGCCCCCCCAGTTCAACAACTTGTGACTTGTTTAAACCTATATATTTATCGGGTTGGGCCCCTCGCTTGGACCAAACAACAATTAAGCCAAAAATCCACCCCCGTAATTGTTGAATCTGAAACTAACGAGTAATCATATCAAAGTTTGTCATATATGTGTTGATTCTCCCAAAGATCTCGTTGATCTCTTAATGCGTGATTTTATCTCCACTTAACTTGTACAAACACATGCATTTTGTGTAGGATCGGGGAATCGATCAAAACGAGTCGATCAGAAGAGTTCTCGATCAATACGAAAGGCGGAATCAGACGTATTGATGTTGTAGCAGCTTGATATGCACTTAGAATCACTTTAACTGTCTCTTGTATTGATTTGACAAAGATACACGAGCTGGCGACACTTCGGCAGAGCTTCACTACCGGAATCAGAATGTTACAAATGAAGACCCAAGACCTCCTATATATAGGGAACACCAGGTCGCATGAACCATCCACACGAGCTGGTCCACTTCGCACGACTTGGCCAGTTCGCACGAACTGGTCACCTCGTGTGAGGTGGCTGGTTCAAGCCTGTTTCCCGTTTTTCTCGTACAACGTGTCTTGGTCTATCTATTCTATTACATGACTCGATACAAGACGAAGTCAACAGATATATGCACTAACAAACTCCCCCTTGGATGTTGACGAGTCTTCAGTGTGTCGAATCTTCAGTCTTGATCGGTCTTCTCGCTCTTTCCAAAGTATCTCTCTCTGTAAGCATCCTCCTCAATCTCTATCTATCTTCTTCTAACAGAATCTGATCCTGACTCTATTCTCTCTCTAATTGTCTTGATCAGATCTCTTGATTCTTTAAGCTTATCAACATCACCAGCTTCTATCTTGAGCTTTGTTCCAGAATCTGAATCTGGCTCTAACGTCTTCAGACTCCCCCTTTCGATAAGCTGGGATCGCAGTCTGGAATTCACTATCTGCATCTTTCACATGTTCAGAAACGTCTCCTGGCTCTTCGTAGCAACAGGATCAGAAACCTAGCTCTAATCTGCATATGCTTACGCGGAAATCCTCAGGAGTCGAATCCTAGCTCTTTCAAAGCTTTTTACCTGCACATACTCTTCCCAAAACATAAGGTTTTTATTTATAACAATTTTAATCTCTGCTTAACTACTTGTATTCGTAACACTCAAATTTTGATTTCAAATTAATGAACCATTTAATCATTTCAAAATCATTTCTCATTTCAAACAAACTCTCCCAACCCTGTTGTCCATCATGTTTAGCACTTGGAATTCTGAAAATCAGCTTTCCAACATCAGATGATGAAAATAAGATGAAATTAAATCTTTTTGAATTTTCAGAATTTTATGCTAAAACACATTCTTTTTGGTTGGTTTTTTTTAAAGATTTTCAGTGTGTAAAAATGCAATAAAGAAATATTTACAGACAATATTTTTGTGAGTTTGTGTAAGAGGATCATATCAGTTTTTAAGACTTATCACTAACACCGTTGACCTTTTTAGACTTTAAGTCTTAAACAAATTCACTTCTGATTGTCAGTATTGTTGTCCACTTAAACCTCTACACAAGTTTCAATCGATTCGAGATACGAATTAATGTTTAAAAGACTTAAACTTATTCGCGTGTCCCACCTCAGAATATACTCCCGTATCAAAATTCCCTAGATTCAGTCTTACAGGTGAGTATACCAATTTGATATCTGTATCTGGGTTAGTGCGAGACCTTGAGAGCTCAGGTATGAACTTCCGTTCAGTCAAAGAGATGAAGGCTCGACTTTAGGTGTGTTCCCTTTAGGGAATCTTTTCTTCAACTGCAATTGATTCATATCTTTCGATATTTTTCATCTTTGTGCAGAGGGTAAGCTTTAAAAGCGCGTAAAGTATTATACTAAGTCTAGGCCATTGCTTCCGCAATATCAGAAGACCAGGTATAATACCCCAGATATTAAACAGTATAAAGATCTAGTATCTCAGAATCAGGCAATCTTTCAAACAAGATTTCGGGGGTTACCCATATATCCGAGAGATGTTCCCCACGAGATAAGTAAGTATTGATATTTAGGTTTATATCTCAAATTCAATCTACTAGTCGTGCGAAGTCTACTTGTACATCATCAGTGAGACTTGTTTAAAAACATTTTGACTTTCCATTTCTTTAGCATGTTGTGATAGTCCACTGATGTACTATCATTTCCACTTTTTCACAACAAAACTCATTTTTGATTTTTCAAATATTTTTTGGATTTTTCAAATTTTCAAAATTTCTAAATTTTTTTACTCCCCCTAAAATCAAAAATATGTTTCAATTTTTGATTTTCAAGGAAAATTTGAAAATAAACGAAATAATCTGTACAAATAAAATGACAAACTGATGTGAATTGCTTCAATTCTCCATTCTTTTGACTTAAACAATCAGAACTCACACTGACAACAAACTATTTTCCCATTATGATTTCAAAACACTTAAGTTTGTTTTAATCAAAATGGTTTTTCCGGAAAATTAGATTTGTTGATCATTTCACAAACATGGGGTTTAATTCATCATTTTGTTCTTTCAACCGCTTGTATGAAAATTAAATCAAGTTCAACTTAATGACCTTGATTAACCACTTGTAGATTCTTATCAACAATACTACTTGTAAGTCAAAATATCACAATTGTGAATTTCTCAAGAAAGATGCTGATTCCTACTCCCCAATTACCAACCTGGGAGTTCCGGCAAGTTAGGATTTTTAAGCAAAGAATACAGACACCCAAGCCTGACCAGCTTTGGGTGCATCCGAGTTATTTTCACTCGGTCTTTGAACATTCCTTTTTGCTTCATAGAATTCTTTTACCCCTTTGGCCCTTCCATCAACCATCTTACCAAAGATATGTTTCACTTTGCCATTAAACGCTTTTTCGACATCAAATTCTTTCTTTTCAGAATAGAATTAATTCGAAATCTCTACTTTTCCAACTTTTTGTTTTAAGTTTTCAGTCCGCAATGGTGGAAAGTTGACATTATCCATTGGCGGAATGGAATTTTCTTTTTTTAGCTCAACTTGTGGCTCCTCTGACTTTGACGAGTCAGATTCATCGCCAGAAAGTGGCTCCTTTGTTTCCGAAGAAACAAATTCATCGCCAGATTTAACCTCTGATTTCTTAACAACCCACTTTTGGTTGTTAAGATTCACTCTTCTTCTGTAAAACCTTTTAGAACACTCACCAACTTCATATGTTGAATTTTTGAACATTTTAAATTTTTCAGTTGGTGGTTCAGTTTTATCAACAACTTTTTCTTTGAGTTTAGAAGACACTCCCTGTTGTGTGTTGGTTCCCTTTGGACAGTTCCAGGCGATATGACCAACTTTTTTTGCATTGATAACAGGTTCTTGTCTCCTTTTTCTGATTAGCTTCATTCTTCTCATGTTTATGTTTTTCTAAAAGACACGCTTTGTTCGATTGCTTCCAGAATGAGTTTTTTTTCTCTTCTTCAGAACGTGCCCCTGAAACAAATACAATTTTTGATTTAAAATCTTTAATATTTTGATTATTTTTAACATCAAAACCCAACCCCTTCTTTTTGAAATTGCTTTTATGATTCGGTTTTTTTTATGACCTGGACCAAAACCTTTCTTCTTGTTTAAACGTTGTTGAACTCTAGAAGTATAATTAGGTTTTGAAAATTCAATTTTATTTTGTATTTCTGAAATTTTTACTTCTATTAGTTTGAAAATCTTTTTAATATTTTCAGTTTTTACATTTTTTATGGGAAATTCTTTATCAAAATATAATTTATCGGAATCATTCAAAGTATATGCAACTTTGAGCGTTTCGTCATTCAAATTAATTTTTGATAACAGAAATTCTTTATTGTAAACCCTTTTGACCGATGATTTTGAACTGTCAACTGATGAACTTGAGCTCTCAGATTCAGACTTTGACTCTGACTCCTCATCCTTATCCAACACCTGATCGACCACTTTCTTTATTAACTCAGACTCATGATCAGTGTCAGACGATGTGAATGTGACGTCAATGTTGTCTGGTAACTCATCGGTTGTTTCAGACTTTAACTTTATATTAACTGCCTTTTTGACTTGTTCCGAATTTGGTTTTCTGGGAGAATAACCTTCCCATATCGGAGGCGGACACTTGTTATAATTTGCACTTTGTTTCTTACCAGTATCCGTATCTTCTGACTTTTTATCTTAAAAAGCTTCAAAACCTGCTACTGTCGGATAGATTCTATCAATCAAGTAATTAGAACTTGAGTAACTCATTAGCAATCGTCTGATTCTTTCATTCTCAATCTTTTCAGTCTCCAATTCCTGCTTCAACTTTGCACATTCTTCAATATAGTGATTGATGGCCTTCTGCTTAGACATCATCACTGCATTCATCATTGTCAAAGCATCTTCCCTTTCTGAGTTTGTCTTTTCCAACTGGTTTACTGTTCTGTTCAACACATCATAAGATTCTTTCATGTACTTAACATCGAACAACAATTTTTCTTTCATCTTGTCTAGCTCACTATACTTCTTATCTTTCTCTTCACAATGTTTGCATGGTTCCAAACATTTCAGACAAGGTTTTGTGACCTCTACAATCTTTTCAATCTCAACAATCTTTTCAGCAACTTTAACCTCTTCACTCTGTTCATTCTTCTCTTCCACCTGAACAACATTCTCACATTTTACCTTTTTCTTCTCTTTTGCTGCTCGTTTCTCCTTTAGCTTCTCAAATTTATCTGCAAAATAAAATTTGAAACTTTTAGGAGATAAATGAGTTTTACCAATGTTTATTTGTTTAATTTCTTCATCATCATCACTGCTATCAATTAATGATTGATCAAAGACTGGTGTCTTTTCTGAACTATCTTCTGAAAAGATAGACTCTCCATCTTGACTTTTCTCATCATTTGCAAACACATCCATCCGTTCTTTCATCAACTCTGGCTCTTGAATGATCTGTGCAACAAATGCTCTAAACTTTGACTTACTTTCAGCCGGAATATATTTGTCCCAGCTAAATCCCTCTGGCAATCTTTCATCTTCTTGATCTGGAGGCATAGTAATACAAGCTTTCTTCTTTCCGTCTTCAATCGAAATAGTTCGAGATGATGACGGTTGTTGAGCTACTTGATGATATATTGCTTTCCAATAATATTCATTGTTCCTGAAAGGATTCTGAGCTCCACCTGCTTCTAGGTTGGCACATTCCCTCTTGAAATGTCCTTTTTCCCTGCACCGAAAACAAGTAACTTTAGACTTATCAAAACCTAAAGCAGAAAGATTAGTATCACGTAAGTCATCTCATCCGGTAATCTACTTAAATTTCTCAGCTCTCCTCAACACACTCGCTAAACACCACTTAATATCCATTAACTCCATATCCTCAGCATCAATCTGATCGTAATCCTCTTTTGTTAACATAGGATTTCCGATTCTTCTCGCAACCAAACTCTCATATGATTCTAACACGGTAACTAATAATGCCATATGGCCTTTAGCGACTTCTTCAGAGAAATTCTGACCGTTCTGAAGATGCAACGCGATGTTGCATTGTAGCACATGACCATTACCATTGTTTGAGCTTTGAGACTGATATTTGAAGTTGAAACATTAGGATTAACACTCGGATATTGTCACACCCCGATTTCCACACGATTCACCGGTGGGCCCGGTGGGGGATTACCGTGACGTAGTTGGCAACAATATAGTCAAACCACACAATATTTAAATGCACAGCGGAAGCATAAAGATAGATTATATTTCAACCATCAAATGTAATATCCAAGTATCACAAGTAGTCGAAATAATCCACAGGGGATCAAAATAAAATAGAATTATTGTTCAACAGATAGTGGCATCCCAAGCTTGCGAGACTCTAACGATGCTAAGGAGTGGCCATCCTATTTTATGTAGAACCTGCATTTAATCTTTTTGGGGAAAATACGTCAGTTTACACTGGTAAATACATTCAATTGACACTTTCGTAAAAGGTTTAATAAAATTGATTTGAATGCACAAGGCACAAACTCTTTATAACTTGGGATAATTAATCAATCAAATCTTGTAAAAGAATTACATGTTCACTATGTGTTCAGTCGCCCGGGTCGTGCCGGGTTTAAGGTTAATAGACACGCCACATAGCATAAAGCCGTGGCGGGAAAACCAACGGTTATACCTTTATAATTATGGACACATTGTCGGGTGTACGCCTACACCCGCGTGTCAAGGTCGTCGCCATTTCGTAAAATGATGCCAAGGATATCCGGGACATGGTCATTAAACTCCCAAAGGCGTCAAGCCAACAAAACAAATTTTTAAACGGGTCACATTGATGTAACACCTCGAAATTTTTGCGTCCAATAAAGTATTGACACGTGTCATAGGTTTACACGTGGTAATAAATACTAAACAAGGACTAAAGTTGACAAACATGGAAAGTATGTGAATTCGAGGGTTTAAAATGTCAACAAGGGATAAATATACTGTTCAGTAACCCTAGATGATGCTCGTACCTTCAAACGAATGAATCATGGATCGTACGGAACGAAATATGGAAGAAAGTGAGAGATTACAAACTACAGGAGTTAAATCTGTCAACATGTTTAAGTTATACCTCTGAGTGACCCTTTAACAAACCCGAGACTTTGTAACAGTAAATTACACTCACTAGAATGCACGATATAAATTTCGCAAGGTTCCGTTTTAAAACGAGAAAGTTATGATCGAATTCGTATGCGAGGGGTTAAAAGCGTCAACATTGAAAGTTAGGACTTTTCGGGTAGTAATAAACTAACCGAGGACTTAACGGCGCGGGTAAAAGTCACGAGGCCCTTATACGTAAATAAAAGAGGCCCAAAGTGCAAAGCTACCCCTCTGAAACGCCAAAGGCCAACTGCAATAATGAAAAAGATTTGAAAATCTTGAAAACAGGTCTCAGGCGGGCCGCGTAAAAGAAACAAAGGACCTTACGCGGGCAGCGAGGACAGTAAAGATATGGGCTCTGACATTAGGATTCAGGCGGGCCGCGTAAAAGTAGGATGATCACTTACGCGGGCCGCGTCAGCCTCCCAGATGCAGAAAAGTCGGACAGAAACACTGTTTGGTGTTTTAACCGACCTTAGAGCCATTATTGTGAGCATGGGCGCCCCTTAAACGTCCCCTAGCACTCAGGGACAGATGTTGATCATCTAGAAACACTTGTAGCCTTTGTTGTCAATGATCTAAGGTGTGTGGTTTACTATAAAAGGCCACTTAGTGCAACAATGTTCTTCACACCTTCAAACAACACTTCTGATCATTTCTGGAGCTCAAGTGCCTTCACCACTCATCCCTGGTCGTGCATAGGACTCTTGTAAGTATGCTCCACCCTTCTTAGTTAAGTTTATGCTTAGATATAGCTTAAAAGTCAATCCGTCGTAATTAACGATTGACTTAACGGTTAATCACAAATGGTCCAGTGATTAGCCGAATCAAAGGTAGCTATATGTTGGTAATTATGTGGGCATTAAACCCTTAAAAGGGTACCCTCTGATTCCCATTCTAACTAGTCCAAATGTCGGGTCAAAGTTGCTTAGAAAAAGTCAACAGAATGCTAACTTTCAATTTTATGCATAATCAGTAATGTAGATGGTGTGTAACCTGTTTTGACACTCATATAACATGGTAAAAAGTATTATAACTGATCTAAGCTTGTTTGATCCGACCATTTACTGTTTTGACCCGGTTCGGAACCGAAAGTCGCAAAACTTTGACTTTTGCTTTGACTTCAGTTCTGACCCGTTATGGTATGATTTAGATATGCCTTAGGACTCTCTTAGGACCAGGTTACAAGATGGTATAACCCACTGTGACCGGTTCGTTGTTTGTCCGGGCGACTGAACGCATAGTGAACATGTAATTCTTTTACAGGATTTGATTGATTAATTATCCCAAGTTATAAAGAGTTTGTGCCTTGTGCATTCAAATCAATTTTATTAAACCTTTTACAAAAGTGTCGGTTGAATGTATTTACCAGTGTAAACTGACGTATTTTCCCCAAAAAGATTAAATGCAGGTTCTACACGAAATCGGCTGGCCACTCCTTAGAGTCTCGCAAGCTTGGGATGCCATCATCTGTTGAACAATATTTCTATTTTATTTTGATCCCCTGTGGATTTATTTCGACTACTTGTGATACTTGGATATTACATTCGATGGTTGAAATATAATCTATCTTTATGCTTCCGCTGTGCATTTAAATATTGTGTGGTTTACCTATATTGTTGCCAACTACGTCACGGTAATCCCCCACCGGGCCCACCGGTGAAACGTGTGGAAATCGGGGTGTGACAGGTTGGTTTCAGAGCCAACGTTGAGTGAATTAAACACTATCCTTATGTGTTTAATCTCAATGACACAATTGCACATACTCGAGTCTAGACAAGAACATAGGACAAATTCGAATTGTTGTTCTAGTTTGTCTTTTATTGTATATTGTTGATTTAAAATTATGAAAGTAGGAATTATGCCACCAGCAATTAGAAGAGGAGGAAGAGGCAATGGGCCGATCACTACTCACAATGATCACGAGGCCGGACCTTCAAACATGCGAGCTCCTTCCAGCACAATGAGTGAAGAACCTCAGAGCGTAGAAGGAACCTCTTTGAGCCCGCGAGACGGTCTACCTCACATAGTTCGACACCTTCATACCGTCACTCTTTTGGACCGAATTCAGAAAACGATCCCGATAACCCTCAACCTTCATTTATACCTCTCCAGCGATCCCTTTCACACCATTCTTATGGCGACCCTACTCCTGTCTTTCAGGGCCGATTCAACCCGGCAAACTATATCCAGGAACCAATAGGTTATAACCCTTTAGGACCAGAAGATCACTTTTCCGAAGACAACACGATGGATATGGACGAGGACACAGATCCCGTCGAGCCTGCAAGAGGTACTCCCAACCATCCTATCGAGATCTCTGATGGGTCATCCTTCCATGGAACACCCTATCAGGGTCCGGACAGTTTTCAGGCGAGGTTCAACCAGTGCTAGTGGTACTTTACACCCTCTCACCATTCTTCACCTCACCACCAGCAGCAGCAGCAGGATCCCTCCGAGGATTCGCGTTTTGTGGCAGTTACGCCACCGCCTCCACCGCCACCAGTTCATCAAGCACCTCCAGATCCGCCAAAGGCGTAGGAGATCAGGCGCGCGGATGTCCACACGAGGAGGGGAATTTCACTTTAGCACCCCTCGCCACTCGAGTGCAAGTCATTTTCCGCCGCTGCCTGAAGATCCACAGATGGGTGAACCTTCGAACCACCGTGCAGAGGTGAATTCTGCACCAGTTGCACCACCTCCGCCACCATTTGGCTATGATAACCCAATACCTACATACGCCGGTTCCACAGCGTATAACCCGTTTGAGTTGCCGACTCACACTCACTATAATTATGCTGACGCCGACTCATACTTGGTAGCGGCCAATTACAATGCCCTCCATCCCGAAGGACCTTATGGAAATCCTTGGGGATTAGGATACGCAGCTCATGGGTATCCAGCACCTGCTAGACCTCCGGTTCAGCAACCGTCGCAGCAACCACGTTTTTCCCCACTGGAGCAGGAAGAAATCCTCCACCGTTTAAATAGGGTAGAACGAGACTTTGAGCAAGAACGTAAGAACAATCGTGGATTCCTCAAGGGCTTAGCAAACCTGCTAAAGGGGAAGAAGAAGCGAGATCATTAGTCTTTATATGTTCGATTGTATTTCCTATTTTAATCAAGTCCCTGTGTGGACATTTGTCTTAGTATTTAGTCCCTGCGTGGACAATTGCCTTTCAGTCCCTGCGTGGACTTATCTTTTTGTCCCTGTGTGGACATTTATCCTTATATTTTGTCCCTGCGTGGACTTGTTTTCTGTAAAACCTCTGCGTAGGTATTTTGTCTATTTAAAAGTCCCGTTTAGGGCAGTGTAATCTTTTTATATGTATTGGAATGTTAAATTTATAAATTTCATCTCTGTCATTATATGCATAATTATATGAAATAAATAAATCAAAAATCATTCCTTTTGAATTAATCTGCCTATCAGTAGTAAATAAAGAATCTTAATGGTGAAACCTAGCCTGGTGTCATTATAAGACCCGGCCAAGATGGTAAGACCTGATTAAAAGATTCAGATTCCTGTTAACCTCTGTAAACATGTTAACACTTCTGGCAGACGTGATTCGTTAAAAATCACACGTGTCATTCTTATATAAGAATCCTTCAAAGGATTCCAAAAACCTAAATTAATGATTTATAAATTATGGGTTTAAATCGTCAATTAAGATGATCACTTAACAAACATCCATTAGTGATGTAGTGCCTACGGGCCATACTTATTGTCATATAAGACAAAAGACAGTTGTAGTCTATGACTCCCTGTCAGAAAAGGTAAAAGAACTATGGTTCAAACCTTCATGCCTTGATTCTCTGAAATCCTGGCTGATAATATAAAACGTCCTTGTGACTAGGCTTTGTGCCACTAACAATATTGTTCGTAATTAGGATAAGTTATATTCGAATCCTAAATAAAAGTGAGTAACAAGTTAACCAAATATGGTCTATGTTTACCATGGTTAATGAATTGCCATAAAAGACAATTCCATAATAAACTCCTAAACAAAATTTTGCCATTATCTTCTGTAGCAGATTCAAGTTTACAATGACTGGCTCAGGAGGAGTTAATAGTCATCCAAAGGAGAATGACAATGATAACGCCCAAATTAATATAACGGGCGCTGAATTAAAAGCTTTAGTAGACAACGCTGTTATGACGGCCTTAGATCAGCAATATGAAGAGTATAGCGAGTCTCGAAGCAGGACCCTATCTGCACCACACTCTAAGTCAAGAACCCATCCTGAATCTCACAGCAAACCACCCTCGACCTAGTCTAAACCTAAGAAGGATGACGATCGACACTCATCAAATGAGAATAGTGTCCGTCCCAAGAAGATAGTGTTCAATGACGCACCTCGCGCCAAAGGTTGCACGTATAAGTATTTTGTTTCCTGCAAGCCCCGAGATTTTACCGGGGAAAAGGGCGCGGTGGATTGTATGACCTGGCTGGACAAAATGGACACAGTTGTGGACATTAGTGGTTGTGCAGAAAGGGATGTGGTGAAGTTTGTATCCCAGTCATTTAAGGGTGAAGCCCTAGCGTGGTGGAGATCATTAGTACAAGCCTCAGGGAAGGTTGTTTTGTACAGCATGACATGGGAGCAATTTATTGCTCTCATCAAAGAAAACTACCGCCCTCAGCATGAGGTCGAGAAGATAGAATCTGATTTCCTATCATTGGTCATGAAGAACCTGGATTGCCAGGCTTATCTCACATGTTTCAACACCCTGTCAAGATTGGTTCCGTACCTTGTGACCCCGGAACCTAAACGGATCGCACGTTTCATTGGGGGTTTGGCCCCGGAAATCAAAGCTAGCGTAAAGGCTTCTAGGCCCGCTACATTTAGATCCATGGCAGATATATCTCTGTCTCTCACACTGGATGCAGTGAGACAGAGATCTCTGAGAAATGCTGACACTGAGAAGAGGAAACGTGAAGATGATGATTCACGTCGGTCAAGCAAGAAGCGTCGGGGAAATCGTGACCACAAGAATGGGTCAGAGACCAAGAAGAATGACCGACAGTCGGGCGATAGGCCCAAGTGCAATGTTTGCAAGAAGCACCATTTCGGAAGGTGCAGGCATGAACAGAAGTCTCAGCCGAAGGCATGTGGGTTTGCAAGTCCTCTGAGCATAGGACTCTTGAGTGCAAGAAACTCAAAGATGCAACTTGTTATAGTTGCAATGAAAAAGGGCACATCAAGACTAACTGCCCAAAGATAGTAAAGAAGGCTGAAGAAGGGAAAAAGACCAATGCCATGGTCTTTCAGATGAATGTTCAGGAGGCTATCCAGAACGACAACGTCATAACCGGTACGTTTCTCATTAATGATGTATTCGCAAGAGTATTATTTGATTCTGGAGCAGATAAATCCTTTGTGGAAAGTAAGTTTTGTGAATTATTAAAATTGCCTGTTAAAGCCTTGAATGTGAAATATGAAGTAGAGTTAGCTGATGGGACTATGAAAACAGTCTCAACCGTGTTAGATGGATGTGTTATATCCATTAGGAACCACTCATTTCCTTTATCCCTGTTACCCTTTAAACTAGCTGGTTTTGACATAGTGTTGGGTATGGATTGGTTATCGCATAACCAAGCCCAGATTGTGTGCAATAAGAAACAAGTGGTAATCAAGACTCCGTCTGGAGAACCACTTACCATTCAGGGAGATACTCGGCATGGATTGCCTGCGCAAGTGTCTATGCTAAAGGCATCCAGATGTTTAAAGAAGGGATGTGTCATTTATATGGCACAGGTAACTATTGGTGAGGAGAAACCCAAGATTGAAGACATCCCAGTCATCTCTGACTACCCTGAAGTTTTCCCAGAAGAACTGCCTGGTTTGCCACCAGATAGGCAAGTGGAATTCAGTATCGACATCATTCCAGGAGCAGCGCCTATCGCAAGAGCACCTTATAGATTGGCACCCACATAAATGAAAGAATTGAGGACGCAGCTAGATGATCTGCTAGCCAAAGGTTTTGTTAGACCTAGTTCGTCTCCATGGGGAGCACCAATCTTGTTCGTCAAAAAGAAGGATGGTTCGATGCGCCTATGCATCGATTACCGTGAGCTTAATAAGGTTACAATCAAGAATAGGTATCCTTTGCCCAGGATCGACGATCTGTTCGATCAGTTGCAAGGAGCAAGCTACTTTTCCAAGATTGATCTCAGGTCAGGCTACCATCAATTGAAGGTCAAGGACGAAGATGTGCACAAGACTGCATTTAGGACTCGTTATGGTCATTTCGAGTTCCTAGTGATGCCTTTTGGGCTCACTAATGCACCGGCCGCATTCATGGATCTCATGAATCGCGTCTGCAAGCCGTATTTGGATAAATTTGTCATTGTCTTCATCGATGACATCATCATATACTCAAAGAGCCAAGCTGACCACGAGAAGCATCTTCGATGTATTCTTAAACTACTTCATCAAGAAAAGCTTTATGCCAAATTCTCTAAATGTGAATTTTGGCTACGAGAAGTCCAATTCCTTGGACATGTAGTCAGTGAGCGTGGTATCCAAGTGGATCCCGCCAAGGTTGAAGCCGTCATGAACTGGCAGGAGCCAAAGACGCCTACGAAGATTCGTAGTTTCCTAGGTCTAGCAAGATACTACAGACGCTTCATCGAAAATTTCTCAAGGATTGCTGCACCCCTAACTTCCTTAACTAGAAAGAATATAAAGTTTAATTGGGGCCCTAAGCAGCAAGAAGCTTTTGATATCCTTAAGCAGAAGCTAAGCAATGCTCCTGTGTTGACATTGCCGGAAGGAATGGAAGAATTCGTAGTATACTGTGATGCATCGCACACCGGGATGGGTTGTGTGCTTATGCAGAGGGGCAAGGTGATTGCCTATGCTTCACGACAATTAAAAGTGCATGAAAAGAATTACACCACCCATGACTTGGAGTTGGGTGCCGTGGTATTTGCACTAAAGCTATGGAGGCACTATTTGTATGGCATTAAATTCGTGATCTATTCTGATCACAAGAGCCTCCAGCACCTGTTCAATCAGAAGGATTTGAATATGAGGCAGCGACGTTGGATGGAAACTCTGAACGACTATGACTGTGAAATAAGATACCATCCATGCAAGGCCAATGTAGTCGCAGATGCCTTGAGCTGGAAAGAAAGAGTGAAACCAATAAGGATCAATGCCAAGAGCATTGAGATCAAGAACAGTCTGAATGAAAGATTGTTAGCTGCACAGAAAGAAGCTGTGTCAGAAGCTAACTATCCAAACGAAAAACTAGGAGTAACTGGAGAACAGTTATCCTATGGCAAAGACAGAATTCTGAGATTAAATGGAAGGATCTGGGTTCCTGTTTACGGAGGTCTTCGTGACGTTATCCTTCAGGAAGCCCACAGTTCCCGATATTCCGTTCATCCTGGAGCTGACAAGATGTACCAGGATTTGAAGGCAAACTTTTGGTGGATAGGCTTGAAGAAGTCTATAGCCACCTATGTAGCAAAATGTTTGACTTGTGCGCAAGTCAAGGCTGAACATCAGAAGCCGTCAGGCTTGCTACAACAGCCTGAACTTCCCGAGTGGAAGTGGGAAATGGTGACGATGGATTTCATCACCAAGTTGCCAAAGACAAAGAAAGGAAACGATACAATATGGGTAATAGTTGATAGACTGACTAAGTCAGCACATTTCCTACCCATAAAGGAGACTCATAGCTCCGATATGTTAGCCCAGTTGTTTGTAGATAAGATTGTAGCCCTTCATGGCGTGCCTGTGTCTATTATCTCTGATAGAGATACCAGGTACACGTCACACTTTTGGAAAAGTTTCCAACAATCTTTGGGCACACGTTTGAACTTCAGTACAGCTTACCACCCTCAGACAGATGGACAGAGTGAGCATACAATCCAAACGTTGGAAGACATGCTTCGTGCATGTGCGATCGACTTAGGTGGTAATTGGGATAACCACCTACCATTGTTCGAGTTCTCATATAACAACAGCTACCATACAAGCATTAAGGCTGCACCTTTTGAAGCCCTATATGGTAGAAAGTGTAGAACGCCCGTTTGTTGGGTAGAAGTTGGAGATGTCCAGATGACTGGACCTGACATAATTTTTGAAACAACGGACAAGATTGTCCAAATTCGCGATCGATTGAAAGCTGCCCGAGATAGGCAGAAAAGCTACGCAGATTTGAAGCGTAAGCCTTTCAACTTCGAAGTAGGCGACAAAGTATTGCTTAAGGTATCACCCTGGAAGGGGGTGATGCGATTTGGTAAGCGACAAAGTATTTCTTAAAGTTCGTTGAAAAACCTGTGTCGATCGAGGATCGACAGGTTAAGAAACTTTGCAGGAAGTATATACCAATTGTGAAGGTAAAATGGGATGCCCGTAGAGGTCCCGAGTACAAGTGGGATGCAGAGTCCACGATGAAAGAAAAGTACCCTCATTTGTTTCAATAAATCTCGAGGTCGAGATTTCTTTTAAGGGGGTGAGGATGTAAAACCTTGAAATTTTTGCGTCCAATAAAGTATTGACACGTGTCATAGGTTTACACGTGGTAATAAATACTAAATAAGGACTAAAGTTGACAAACATGGAAAGTATGTGAATTCGAGGGTTTAAAATGTCAACAAGGGATAAATATACTGTACAGTAACCCTAGATGATGCTCGTACCTTCAAACGAATGAATCATGGATCGTACGGAACGAAATATGGAAGAAAGTGAGAGATTACAAACTACAGGAGTTAAATGTGTCAACATGTTTAAGTTATACCTCTGAGTGACCCTTTAACAAACCCGAGACTTTGTAACAGTAAATTACGCTCACTAGAATGTACGATATAAATTTCGCAAGGTTCCATTTTAAAACGAGAAAGTTATGATCGAATTCGTATGCGAGGGGTTAAAAGCGTCAACATTGAAAGTTAGGACTTTTCGGGTAGTAAGAAACTAACCGAGGAAATAACGGCGCGGGTAAAAGTCACGAGGCCCTTATACGTAAATAAAAGAGGCCCAAAGTGCAAAGCTACCCCTCCGAAACGCCAAAGGCCAACTGCAATAATGAAAAAGATTTGAAAATCTTGAAAACAGGTCTCAGGCGGGCCGCGTAAAAGAAACAAAGGACCTTACGCGGGCCGCGAGGACAGTAAAGATATGGGCTCTGACATTAGGATTCAGGCGGGCCGCGTAAAAGTAGGATGATCACTTACGCAGGCCGCGTCAGCCTCCCAGATGCAGAAAAGTCGAACAGAAACACTGTTTGGTGTTTTAACCGACCTTAGAGCCATTATTGTGAGCATGGGCGCCCCTTAAACGTCCCCTAGCACTCAGGGACAGATGTTGATCATCTAGAAACACTTGTAGCCTTTGTTGTCAATGATCTAAGGTGTGTGGTTTACTATAAAAGGCCACTTAGTGCAACAATGTTCTTCACACCTTCAAACAACACTTCTGATCATTTCTGGAGCTCAAGTGCCTTCACCACTCATCCCTGGTCGTGCATAGGACACTTGTAAGTATGCTCCACCCTTCTTAGTTAAGTTTATGCTTAGATATAGCTTAAAAGTCAATCCGTCGTAATTAACGATTGACTTAACGGTTAATCACAAATGGTCCAGTGATTAGCCGAATCAAAGGTAGGTATATGTTGGTAATTATGTGGGCATTAAACCCTTAAAAGGGCACCCTCTGATTCCCACTCTAACTAGTCCAAATGTCGGGTCAAAGTTGCTTAGAAAAAGTCAACAGAATGCTAACTTTCAATTTTATGCATAATCAGTAATGTAGATGGCGTTTAACCTGTTTTGACACTCATATAACATGATAAAAAGTATTATAACTGATCTAAGCTTGTTTGATCCGACCATTTACTGTTTTGACCCGGTCCGGAACCGAAAGTCGCAAAACTTTGACTTTTGCTTTGACTTAAGTTCTGACCCGTTATGGTATGATTTAGATATGCCTTAGGACTCTCTTAGGACCAGGTTACAAGATGGTATAGCCCTCTGTGACCGGTTCGTTGTTTTTCCGAGTCGTTTGCACATTTTCGTTATATGCTTAAATATTGACCATAACGCCCTTTTAACTTTAAAACGAGAATTTTGGACATGTGAAAGGACAATACCTTAGTTACTGATTTCTAAGCTTGTCCCTAAAATTTCATGTCAATCCGAGGTCTAGAATAGGAGTTATGCTAAATAGCGCAATTACGGAAACTTTAGTAATTAAACGGCGCAATTAGCATAAAACCTATCTAAACCCAAATTTCGACACCAAACCTTTTACACACTGATGTAAAATAATATTTTGGAATTTTTAAAGATTTTTAATTATTTTTAACCTGCTCATAACCTGCGGTTATGGCATTGATTCGGTAAATACCGAATATACCCTTTTCGGACGTAACTTGAGTTCTACATGGTATTTTGACCCGAATCCAGTTGCTACTAATTTTAAATAATAAATAAAGTATTTTGAACTTTATAACCTGTTCGTCAAACTCAGATTTCCTGTAGAACTCGGAAACCTCTTTTATAATCTTTAAAATGACCGAAATACCCCTACAGGGCGTATATTGGAATTAAACTCCTTATGGGCATAATGGAAGGTATCCTACTGATACCACAACCTCTTTTGAGCATATTAACTTAGTAAACCTGTGTAGGACTCTTTCGGTTACCCGTTACTCCTTTTGCGCGCACGGTTCGGTTTATGTAACTAGTTTACATAAACTAGCCGAAACGGGTCAAACCTTATCGTTTTTTACTTCAAAATCCAGAATGTGTTTATATTACCCATATAAAACAAGTCTTCAAGCTTGTTGGGTCTAAACCACATTCCATTCCCGGTTTTCCCCTTTCACGCGATTAAAACGTATTTATCCTTTGAAACTGACCGGTCTAAGCTAAGGCTAAATTAAAGACCCGTTAGAATTCTAATAGGTTGTTATAAACCTTCGTTCCAGAATAGGAGACCAGTAAAAGATACTTGCATTTGTTTATTGAGGTTATTACTTGCTCAGGTAAATACTTTTAACTTATTTTCCGTTATACGGGCTTGGGTTACGGTATATAAAATACCGCTTGGTCGGGCAATTGACCCTAACTCATTAGTAGTTGGGTATTATCAATGTGACCCGTTTAAAAATTTGTTTTGTTGGCTTTACGCCTTTGGGAGCTTAATGACCATGTCCCGGATATCCTTGACATCATTTTACGAAATGGCCACGACCTTGACACGCGGGTGTAGGCGTACACCCGACAATGTGTCCATAATTATAAAGGTATAACCGTTGGTTTTTCCTCCACGGCTTTATGCTATGTGGCGTGTATATTAACCTTAAACCCGGCACGACCCGGGCGACTGAACGCATAGTGAACATGTAATTCTTTTACAAGATTTGATTGATTAATTATCCCAAGTTATAAAGAGTTTGTGCCAGTGTAAACTGACGTATTTTCCCCAAAAAGATTAAATGCAGGTTCTACACGAAATAGGCTGGCCACTCCTTAGCATCGTTAGAGTCTCGCAAGCTTGGGATGCCATCATCTATTGAACAATATTTCTATTTTATTTTGATCCCCTGTGGATTTATTTCGACTACTTGTGATACTTGGATATTACATTCGATGGTTGAAATATAATCTAACTTTATGCTTCTGATGTGCATTTAAATATTGTGTGGTTTGACTATATTGTTGCCAACTACGTCACGGTAATCCCCCATCGGGCCCACCGGTGAAACGTGTGGAAATCGGGGTGTGACAATTGATAATACCCAACTACTAATGAGTTAGGGTCAATTGCCCGACCAAGCGGTATTTTATATACCGTAACCCAAGCCCGTATAACGGAAAATAAGTTAAAAGTATTTACCTGAGCAAGTAATAACCTCAATAAACAAATGCAAGTATCTTTTACTGGTCTCCTATTCTGGAACGAAGGTTTATAACAACCTATTAGAATCCTAACGGGTCTTTAATTTAGCCTTAGCTTAGACCGGTCAGTTTCAAAGGATAAATACGGTTTAATCGCGTGAAAGGCGAAAACCGAAATGGAATGTGGTTTAGATCCAACAAGCTTGAAGACTTGTTTTATATGGGTAATATAAACACATTCTGGATTTTGAGGTAAAAACGATAAGGTTTGACCCGTTTCGGCTAGTTTATGTAAACTAGTCACATAAACCGAACCGTGCGCGAAAAAGGCGTAACGGGTAACCGTAAGAGTCCTACACAGGTTTCCTAAGTTAATATGCTTTAAAGAGGTTGTGGTATCAGTAGGATACCTTCCATTTTGCCCATAACGAGTTTAATCCCAATATACGCCCCGTAGGGGTAGTTTGGTCATTTTAAAGATTATTAAAGAGATTTCCGAGTTCTACAGGAAATCTGAGCTTCCCGAAAAGGTTATAAAGTTCAAAATACTTTATTTATTATTTAAAATCAGTAGCAACTGGATTCGGGTCAAAATACCATGTAGAACTCAAGTTATGTCCGAAAAGGGTATATTCGGTATTTACCGAATCAATGCCATAACCGCAGGTTATGAGCAGGTTAAAAATAATTAAAAATCTTTAAAAATTCCAAAATATTATTTTACATCAGTGTATAAAAGGTTTGGTGTCGAAATTTGGGTTTAGATAGGTTTTATGCTAATTACGCCATTTAATTACTAAAGTTTCCGTAATTGCGCTATTTAGCATAACTCCTATTCTAGACCTCGGATTTACATGAAATTTTAGGGACATGCTTACAAATTAGTAACTAAGGTCATTGTTCTTTCATATGTCCAAAATTCTCGTTTTAAAGCAAAAAGGGCGTTATGGTCAACATTTAAGCATATAACGGAAATGTGTAAACGACTCGGACAAACAACGAACCGGTCACAGAGGATTATACCATCATGTAACCTGGTCCTAAGAGAGTCCTAAGGCATATCTAATCATACCATAACGGGTCAGAACTGAAGTCAAAGCAAAAGTCAAAGTTTTTGCGACTTTCGGTTCCGAACCGGGTCAAAACAGTAAATTGTCGGATCAAACAAGCTTAGACCAGTTATAATACTTATTATCATGTTATATGAGTGTCAAAACAGGTTACACGCCATCTACATTACTGATTATGCATAAAATCGAAAGGTAGCATTCTGTTGACTTTTTCTAAGCAACTTTGACCCGACATTTGGACTATTTAGAATGGGAATCAGAGGGTGCCCTTTTAAGGGTTTAATGCCCACATGATTACCAACATATAACTACCTTTGTTTCGATTAATCACTGGACCATTTGTGATTAACCGTTAAGTCAATCGTTAATTACGACGGGTTGACTTTTAAGCTATATCTAAGCAAAAACTTAACTAAAAAGGGTGGAGCACACTTACAAGAGTCCTATGCACGACCAGGGATGAGTAGTGAAGACACTTGAGCTCCAGAAATGATCAGAAGTGTTGTTTGAAGGTGTGAAGAACTTGTTGTTACAAAGTGGCCTTTTATAGTGTTCATTAGCCCTTAGATCTTTGACAACAAGTGCTACAAGTGTTTCTAGATGATCAACAACTGTCCTTAAGTGCTAGGGGACGTTTAGGGGGCGCCCATGCTGCTCATAATGGCTCATATGTCGGTTAAAACACCAAACAGTGCTTCTGTCTGACTTTTTTGCATCTGGGAGGCTGACGCGGCCCGCGTAAGTGATCATCCTACTTTTACGCGGCCCACCTGAATCCTAATGTCAGAGCCCATATCTTTACTGTCCTCGCAGCCCGCGTAAGGTCCTTTGTAACCTTTACGCGGCCCGCCTGAGACCTGTTTGAAAGATTTTTCAAATCTTTTCAATTATTACTGTTGGCCTTTGGCGTTTTGAAGGGGTAACTTTGCGTTTTGGGCCTCTTTTATTTACGTATAAGGGCCTCGTGACTTTTACCCGCGCCATTAAGTCCTCGGTTAGTTTATTACTGTCACACCCCCAATTTCCACGTGTCACCGGTGGGCCCGGTGGAGGGTATGGTGACGTAGTTGGCATCATCATAGACAAACAACACAATATAATAATGCACAGCGGAAGCAAAGATAGATTCATTTCAACTTTAATAAAATGTAATATTTAATATCACTGATAGTTGAAACGGATCCACAGGTGGATCAAAATAAAATAAGATAATTGTTCAACAGTTTTATTGTCGTCCGAGCTTGCGAGACTATTGTGGACGCTCTAGGAGACAGCCAGCCTAGTACGTGTAGTACCTGCACTTAACCTTTTGGGAAAATACGTCAGTTTACACTGGTAAATACAAATTAACTGACTCATTTTGAAAATGATTGAAAATTGATTTAAATGCACATGGCATAAAATATTTTTATAACTTGGGATAATTATGCAATATAATCTTGTGAACGAATTACATGTTACTTGTGCGTTCAGTAGCCCGGATCTTGTCCGGGTTAAAGATAAATAGACACACCACATTAAAGAGTTATACACTGACAGGTGTACGCCTACACCTCGTGCTCTGGTCGTGGCCATCTCGTAAGATGATGCCAAGGATATCCGGGACATGGTCATTAACCCCCCAAAGGCTTAAAGTAAAACAAGACTGTTTAAACGAGCCGATCAAATTATTCAATTGAACACCCAAGGGTGCAAGATTTGTACGCTCGATCAAGCGGTATTCTATATACCGTAACCCAAGCCCGTATAGGGAAAATAAGTTAAAAGTATTTACCTGAGTAAGTATGAATCACAATTGGCAAGTGAGGGTAGCTTTTACTGGGCCTCCTATTCTGGAACAAAGGTTTATAATAACCTATTAGATTCCTAACGGGTCTTTTATTTAAGCCTAAGCTTGACCGGTTAGTTTTAAGCACGATACGGTTCAAGCGCACGATTAAGCAAAGACCGGATAGAATGTGATTTAGACCCGACAAGTTTGAATACTTGTATAATATGGGTATACTAAATACATTCTGGATTTTGAGACAAAAATGATAACGTTTGACCCGTTTCGGTCAATTTATGCAAACTAGTTACATAAACCGAACCGAACGCTAAAAGAGCGTTACGGGTAACCAAAAGAGTCATATGCAAGTTCCCTGAGGTAATATGCTTTAAATATGATATAATATCAGCAAGTTATGTTCTATTATGCCCCGAATAAATTTAAACTCAATTTATGCCTTATAAGGGCATTTTGGTCATTTAAAAGATTATAAACGAGTTAAATTGGAAATCTGAGTTACAGGTCTGATTTATACAGTAAATATACTTAATTTGACATATTATAACAGTAGGGTATGACCCATATACAAAACTTATCATTTAAAATCAAACTATGCACCGTAGGGGTATTTTAGTAATTTCACAAGGGCTAAAAATGTCAAAACTGGAAATCTGGGTTCAAAAACTTATACTTACTGTTATTTTATAAAAATATGCTAAATACATCAGTAGGTATAATCCTTATATGTTTAATATGGGTATAACGCATACTATGCGTTAAAAACGCTTAGAAAGGCGATTTAGAGCCGTTTCCGGGTTTTCAAAAGAAAGCTGAGATTTTTATATTTCCAGAATGCTCAAAATAATTTATTTAACAAATAAAATCAGTAGAAAAAGGTTTGGGGTCAAAAGGATGCATAAAACTCATTTTATGGCTTAAAAGGTCAAAACCGGTATTAACCGAATCAAATTTAGAGACCTATGATACGATCAGCCAAAAATTAAATAAAAATCTTCAAAAATCCCAAAATATTATATAACATCAGTGGTTAAAAAGTTTTATATCAAAAAGTGACCTTAAATAGGTTATATGCTAAATGCGCCGTTTATTTAACATAAAGCTTTAGTTTTACGATATCGGCCATAACTTTAAATCTGGACCTCCAACTGATATCAAATTTTCGGTGCAAGTTTATAAATCAGTAATAAAGATTTCTACCCTTTCACTTTTCCAAAAATCACGTTTTATAACAAAAAGGGCAAAATAGTCAACTTTAAGCATAATTGGAAACATGCATATGAATCGGTTAAGCATGGAATCAATTTGTAAATTTCCAGAGAGTTACACATAATTATAAATGGTCAAAAATAAGCTCTAATGCAGATCTCAAACATGCATGCACGGATCCGAATCGAGAGTCAAAGAAAAAGTCGTTTTGCAAGACTTTCGGTTCCAATCCGGGCTCATACTAAAGATTGTCGAGTTGATCATGATAAAACATATTCTTACATTCATTACAAAGTTATTTTTGATGATCAAACTGATTGCATGTCATCTACATTACCATTTATGCTATATTTTGCAAAAACACTTCCTGTTGACTTTTTAAGAACAACTTTGACTCGACAAATAGCATGCTTAGAGTGGGAATCAGAGAATACCCTTTTGAGGGTTTGTTTCCCACATAAATACCAACTTGTAAGTAGTTTCAATTTGAGAAATGACAGAGCCATCTTCGTTTAATCGAAAAGTCAAACTATATTTACTACGGATTGACTTTTGGCTAATAATCTATGCTAGAACGAATTAGAGGAAGTTATGGATGCTTACCAGAGTCCTAATGGAGCTTAGATAGCACTTTGTAGTAGCCTTGTCGATCAGAAAGCTCCTGGAGATGCCTTGTGAATTTTTGAAGGTTGCTAGTGTTCTTGTTTCTAACACAAGACCTCAATTGTAGTGATTTTGATCAGATTTAAAGTGGTTTCAGGTGTTGTGAGAAGTCCCCAGGTGTCCTTACAGGCATGGAAGTTGATTGGAGCATTTGGGAGGTGATGCAAACTGTCCTCAACTCAAAAATCGGACTGAAATAGCCCCTGTTCGCGAGTTCTGCAGCTGGGCACGGGTCGCGGCCCGCGTAAGGCAGCCCAGGCGGGCCGCCTGGGGTCTGCAGCTCCCAAACATTTGTTAAATGTTGCAGTTTTGGTCCCTGTTCTTCGCACGCGAGGTTTTTGCCGTTTATCTTGACTTGTAAACCCTCAAACTTGATTTTTAGGAACCTTGGGACTTTTACCAACATGGTAAAGTCCTCGGTTAACTTTGCGCTCACCCGAAAAGCCATGAAATTCGACGTTGACGCTTTTAACCCTTCAAGTACGGTTTTGGCCATAACTTTCTCATACGATAACGAAACTTCATGAAATTTTTACCACATATTCTAGTGAGTATATTTTATCATTACAAAGCTTCGGGGCTGCCAAAAGATCACTCAGAGGTATAAATTCAACATGTTGACACTTTTAGTCCCTGTAGTTTGTAATTCCTCACTTTCGTGCATTTTCTGCTTCGTATGATCCATGATCTATCCCTTTAGGGTTATAAACACCATGTAGGGTTATTGTAGAGTCTATTTATCCATTGTTGACACTTCGGACCCTTATATTCCATAGTTTCAACTTTTTGTCAACTTTAGTCCCTCTAAAGTATGTTTTCACATATTCAAAGCCTATGACACGTGTCAATGCATTATTGGACGTAAATTTTCGAGGTGTTACAATTACTACCTGAAAAGTCCTAACTTTCAATGTTGATGCTTTTAACCCCTCGCAAATGAATTCGATCATAACTTTCTCGTTTTAAAACGGAACCTTGCGAAATTTATATCGTATATTCTAGTGAGCGTAATTTACTGTTACAAAGCCTCGGGTTTGTTAAAGGGTCACTCAGAGGTATAACTTAAACATGTTGACACATTTAACCCCTGTAGTTTGTAATCTCTCACTTTCTTCCATAATTCGTTTTGTACGATCCATGATTCATTCGTTTGAAGGTACAAGCATCATTTAGGGTTACTGTACAATATATTTATCCCTTGTTGACATTTTTGAACCCTCGAATTCACATACTTTCCATGTTTGTCAACTTTAGTCCCTATTTAGTATTTATTACCACGTGTAAACTTATGACACGTGTCAATACATTATAGGATGCAAAATTTCGAGGTGTTACATCCTCACCCCCTTAAAAGAAATCTCGACCTCGAGATTATTGAAAAAAATGAGGGTACTTTTCTTTCATCGTGGATTCTGCCTCCCACGTGTACTCGGGACCTCTATGGGCATCTCATTTTACCTTCACAATCGGTATATACTTCCTGCGAAGTTTCTTAACCTGTCGATCTTCGATCGACACAGGTTTTTCAACAAACTTTAAGCTCTCATCAATATGTACATCTGTATGCGGTATAACTAGTGATTCGTCAGCGAAACACTTCTTCAAATTACAGATGTGGAACACATTGTGGATACCACTGAGCTCTTCTGGTAAGTTTAATTTGTAGGCAACCGATCCGACACGTTCGATTACCTCGAAGGGTCCAATATATCTCGGGCTTAACTTGCCTTTCATACCGAATCGCATCACCCCCTTCCAGGGCGATACCTTAAGCAATACCTTGTCGTCTACTTCGAAGTTGAAAGGCTTACACTTCAAATCTGCGTAGCTTTTCTGCCTATCTCGGGCAGCTTTCAATCGATCGCGAATTTGGACAATCTTGTCCGTTGTTTCAAATATTATATCAGGTCCTGTCATCTGGACATCTCCAACTTCTGCCCAACAAACGGGCGTTCTACACTTTCTACCATATAAGGCTTCAAAAGGTGCAGCCTTAATGCTTGTATGGTAGCTGTTGTTATAGGAGAACTCGACTAATGGTAGGTGGTTATCCCAACTGCGACCTAAGTCGATCGCACATGCACGAAGCATGTCTTCCAACGTTTGGATTGTACGCTCACCCTGTCCATCTGTCTGAGGGTGGTAAGCCGTACTGAAGTTCAAACGTGTGCCCAAAGATTGTTGGAAACTTTTCCAAAAGTGTGACGTGTACCTGGTATCTCTATCAGAGATAATAGACACAGGCACGCCATGAAGGGCTACAATCTTATCTACAAACAACTGGGCTAACATATCGGAGCTGTGAGTCTCCTTTATGGGTAGGAAATGTGCTGACTTAGTCAGTCTATCAACTATTACCCATATTGTATCGTTTCCTTTCTTTGTCTTTGGAACTTGGTAATGAAATCCATCGTCACCATTTCCCACTTCCACTCGGGAAGTTCAGGTTGTTGTAGCAAGCCTGACGGCTTTTGATGTTCAGCTTTTACTTGCGCACAAGTCAAACATTTTGCTATGTAGGTGGCTATAGACTTCTTCAAGCCTATCCACCAAAAGTTTGCCTTCAAATCCTGGTACATCTTATCAGCACCAGGATGAACGGAATATCGGGAACTGTGGGCTTCCTGAAGGATAACGTCACGAAGACCTCCGTAAACAGGAACCCATATTCTTCCATTTAGTCTCAGAATTCCGTCTTTGCCGTAGGATAACTGTTCTTCAGTTACTCCTAGCTTTTCGTTAGGATAGTTAGCTTCTGACACAGCTTCTTTCTGTGCAGCTAACAATCTCTCATTCCGACTGTTCTTGATTTCAATGCTCTTGGCATTGATCCTTATTGGTTTCACTCTTTCTTTTCTGCTCAAGGCATCTGCGACTACGTTGGCCTTGCCTGGATGGTATCTTATTTCACAGTCATAGTCGTTCATAGTTTCCATCCAACGTTGCTGCCTCATATTCAAATCTTTCTGATTAAACAGGTGCTGGAGGCTCTTGTGATCAGAATAGATCACGAATTTAATGCCATACAAATAGTGCCTCCATAGCTTTAGTGCAAATACAACGGCACCCAACTCCAAGTCATGGGTGGTGTAATTCTTTTCATGCACTTTTAATTGTCGTGAAGCATAGGCAATCACCTTGCCTTTCTGCATAAGCACACAACCCATCTCGGTGTGCGATGCATCACAATATACTACAAATTCTTCCATTCCTTCCGGCAATGTCAACACAAGAGCATTGCTTAGCTTCTGTGTAAGGATATCAAATGCTTCTTGCTGCTTAGGGCCCCAATTAAACTTTATACTCTTCCTAGTTAAGGAAGTTAGGGGTGCAGCAATCCTTGAGAAGTTTTCGATGAAGTGTCTGTAGTATCCTGCTAAACCTAGTAAACTGCGAATCTCCGTAGGCGTCTTCGGCTCCTGCCAATTCATGACGGCTTCAACCTTGGCGGGATCCTCTTGGATACCACACTCACTGACTACATGTCCAAGGAATTGGACTTCTCGTAGCCAAAATTCACATTTAGAGAATTTGGCATAAAGCTTTTCTTGATGAAGCAGTTTAAGAATACATCGAAGATGCTTTTCGTGGTCAGCTTGACTTTTTGAGTATATGAGGATGTCATCAATAAAGACAATGACAAATTTATCCAAATACGGCTTGCAGACGCGATTCATGAGATCCATGAATGCGGCAGGTGCATTAGTGAGCCCAAAAGGCATCACTAGGAACTCGAAATGACCATAACGAGTCCTAAATGCAGTCTTGTGCACATCTTCGTCCTTGACCTTCAATTGATGGTAGCCTGACCTCAGATCAATTTTGGAAAAGTAGCTTGCTCCTTGCAACTGATTGAACAGATCGTCGATCCTAGGCAAAGGATACCTATTTTTGATAGTAACTTTATTAAGCTCATGGTAATCGATGCATAGACGCATCGAACCATCTTTCTTTCTGACGAACAAGATTGGTGCTCCCCACGGAGATGAACTAGGTCTAACAAAACCTTTGGCTAGCAGATCATCTAGCTGCGTTCTCAGTTCTTTCATTTCTGTGGGTGCCAATCTATAAGGTGCTCTTGCGATAGGCGCTGCTCCTGGAATGATGTCGATACTGAATTCCACTTGCCTATCTGGTGGCAAACCAGGCAGTTCTTCTGGGAAAACTTCAGGATAGTCAGAGATGATTGGGATGTCTTCAATCTTGGGTTTCTCCTCACCAATAGTCACTTGTGCCATATAAATGACACATCCCTTCTTCAAACATCTGGATGCCTTTAGCATGGACACTTGTGCAGGCAATCCATGTCGAGTATCTCCCTGAATGGTAAGTGGTTCTCCAAACGGAGTCTTGATCACCACTTGTTTCTTGTTGCACAACATCTGGGCTTGGTTATGCGATAACCAATCCATACCCAACACTATGTCGAAACCAGCTAGTTTAAAGGGTAACAGGGATAAAGGAAATGAGTGATTCTTAATGGATATGACACATCCATCTAACACGGTTGAGACTGTTTCCATAGTCCCATCAGCTAACTCTACCTCAAAATTCACATGCAAGGCTTTAACAAGCAATTTTAGCAACTTACAAAACTTACTATCCACAAAGGATTTATCTGCTCCAGAATCAAATAATACTCTTGCAAATACCTCATTAATGAGAAACGTACCCGTTATGACGTTGTCGTTCTGGATAGCCTCTTGAACGTTCATCTGAAAGACCCTGACATTGGTCTTTTTCCCTTCTTCAGCCTTCTTCACTATCTTTGGGCAGTTAGTCTTGATGTGCCCTTTTTCATTGCAACTATAACAAGTTGCATCCTTCAGTTTCTTGCACTCAAGTGTCCTATGCCCAGAGGACTTGCAAATCCCACATGCCTTCGGCGGGGATTTCTGTTCATACCTGCACCTTCCGAAATGGTGCTTCTTGCAAACATTGCACTTGGGCCTATCGCCCGACTGTCGGTCATTCTTCTTGGTCTCTGATCCCTTCTTGTGGTCACGATTCCCCCGATGCTTCTTGCTTGACCTACGTGAATCATCATCTTCACGTTTCCTTTTCTCGGTGTCAGCATTTCTCAATGATCTCTGCCTCACTGCATCCAGTGTGAGAGACAGAGATATATCTGCCACGGATCTAAACGTAGCAGGCCGAGAGGCCTTCACGCTAGCTTTTATCTCTGGGGCCAAACCCCCAATGAAACGTGCGATCCGTTTAGGTTCCGGGGTCACAAGGTACGGAACCAATCTTGAAAGGGTGTTGAAACTTGTGAGATAAGCCTGGCAGTCCAGGTTCTTCATGACCAGCGATAGGAAATCAGACTCTATCTTCTTAACCTCGTGCTGAGGGCAGTAGTTTTCTTTGATGAGGGCAATAAATTGCTCCCATGACATGCTGTATAAAGCAACCTTCCCTGAGGCTTGAACCAATGATCTCCACCATGCTAGGGCTTCACCCTTAAATGACTGGGATACAAACTTCACCACATCCCCCTCAGCACACCCACTAATGTCCACAACCGTGTCCATTTCGTCCAGCCAGGTCATACAATCCACCGCGCCTTTTTCCCCAGTAAAATCTCGGGGCTTGCAGGAAACAAAATACTTATACGTGCAACCCTTGGCGTGAGGTGCATCATTGAACACTATCTTCTTGGGACGGACACTATTCTCATTTGATGAGTGTCGATCGTCATCCTTCTTAGGTTTAGACTGGGTCGAGGGTGGTTTGCTGTGAGATTCAGGATGGGTTCTTGACTTAGAGTGTGGTGCAGATAGGGTCCTGCTTCGAGACTCGCTATATTCTTCGTATTGCCGTTCTAAGGCCGTCTTAACAGCGTCGTCTACTAAAGCTTTTAATTCAGCGCCCGTTATATTAATTTGGGTGTTATCATTGTCATTCTCCTTTGGATGACTATTAACTCCTCCTGAGCCAGTCATTGTAAACTTGAATCTGCTACAGAAGATAATGACAAAATTTTGTTTAGGAGTTTATTATGGAATTGTCTTTTATGGCAATTCATTAACCATGGTAAACATAGACCATATTTGGTTAATTTGTTACTCACATTATTTAGGATTTGAATATAACTTATCCTAATTACAAACAATATTGTTAGTGGCACAAAAGCCTAGTCACAAGGACGTTTTATATTATCAGCGAGGATTTCAGAGAATCAAGGCATGAAGGTTTGAACCATAGTTCTTTTACCTTTTCTGACAGGGAGTCATAGACTACAACTATCTTTTGTCTTATATGACAATAAGTATGGCCCGTAGGCACTACATCACTATTGGATGTTTGATAAGTGATCGTTTTAATTGGCGATTTAAACCCATGATTTATAAATCATTAATTTAGGTTTTTGGAATCCTTTGAAGGATTCTTATATAGGAATGACATGTGTGATTTTAACGAATCACGTCTGCCAAGAATGTTAACATGTTTACAGAGGTTAGCAGGAATCTGAATCTTTTAAATCAGGTGTTACCATCTTGGTCGGGGTCTTATAATGACACCAGGCTAGGTTTCACCATTAAGATTCTTTATTTAGGCAGATTTATTTAAAAGGAATGATTTTTGATTTATTTCATATAATAATGTATAAAATGACAAAAATGAAATTTATAAACTTAACATTCCAATACATATAAAAAGTTACACACTGCCCTAAACGGGACTTTGAAATAGACAAAACACCTTCGCAGAGGTTTACAGAAAACAAGTCCTCGCAGGGACCAAATACAAGGATAGATGTCCACACAGGGACAAAAAGATAAGTCCACGCAGGGACTGAAAGGCAATTGTCCACGCAGGGACTAAAACAAATAAATGTCCACACAGGGACTTGATTGAAATAGGAAATACAATAGAACATATAAAGACTAATGATCTCGTTTCTTCTTCCCCTTTAGCAGGTTTGCTAAGCCCTTGAGGAATCCACGATTGTTCTTACGTTCTTGCTCAAAGTCTCGTTCTACCCTATTTAAACCGTGGAGGATTTCTTCCTGCTCCGGTGGGGAAAAACGTGGCTGCTGCGACGGTTGCTGAACCAGAGGTCTAGCAGGTGCTGGATACCCATGAGCTGCGTATCCTAATCCCCAAGGATTCCCATAAGGTCCTTCGGGATGGAGGGCGTTGTAATTGGCCGCTACCAAGTACGGGTCGGCATCCGCATAATTATAGTGAGTGTGAATCGGCAACTCAAACGGGTTATATGCTGTGGATCCGGCGTATGTAGGTATTGGGTTATCATAGCCGAAAGGTGGCGGAGGTGGTGCAACTGGTGCAGAATTCACCTCTGCAGGGTGGTTCGAAGGTTCACCCATTTGTGGATCTTCAGGCAGTGGCGGAAAATGACTTGCACTCGAGTGGCGAGGGGTGCTAAAGTGGAATTCCCCTCCTCGTGTGGACATCCGCGCGCCTGATCTCCTACGCCTTGGCGGATCTGGAGGTGCTTGATGAACTGGTGGCGGTGGAGGCGGTGGCGTAACTGCCACAAAACGCGAATCCTCGGAGGGATCCTTCTGCTGCTGCTGGTGGTGAGGTGAAGAATGGTGAGAGGGTGTAAAGTACCACTCGCATTGGTTGAACCTTGCCTGGAAACTGTCTGGACCCTGATAGGGTGTTCCGTGGAAGGATGACCCGTCAGAGATCTCGATAGGATGGTTGGGAGTACCTCTTGCAGGCTCGACGGGATCTGTGTCCTCGTCCATATCCATCGCGCTGTCTTTGGAAAAGTGATCTTCTGGTCCTAAAGGGTTATAACCTATTGGTTCCTGGACAAAGTTCGCCGGGTTGAATCGGCCCTGAAAGACAGGAGTAGGTCGCCATAAGAATGGTGCGAAAGGGATCGCTGGAGAGGTATATACGAAGGTTGAGGGTTATCGGGTTCATTTTCTGAGTTCGGTCCAAAAGAATGACGGTATGAAGGTGTCGAACTGTGTGAGGTAGACCGTTTCGCGGGCTCAAAGAGGTTCCTTCTACGCCTCTGAGGTTCTTCACTCCTTGTGCTGGAAGGAGCTCGCATGTTTGAAGGTCCGGCCTCGTGATCATTGTGGGTAGTGATCGGCCCTTTGCCTCTTCCTCCTCTTCTGATTGCTGGTGGCATAATTCCTGCTTTCATAACTTTAAATCAACAATATGCAATAAAGGACAAACTAGATCAGCAATTCGAATTTGTCCTATGTTCTTGTCTAGACTCGAGTATGTGCAATTGTGTCATTGAGATTAAACACATAAGGATAGTTTTTAATTCACTCAACGTTGGCTCTGATACCAACCTGTCACACCCCGATTTCCACACGATTCACCGGTGGGGGATTACCGTGACGTATTTGGCAACAATATAGTCAAACCACACAATATTTAAATGCACAGCGGAAGCATAAAGATAGATTATATTTCAACCATCAAATGTAATATCCAAGTATCACAAGTATTTGAAATAATCCACAGGGGATCAAAATAAAATAGAATTATTGTTCAACAGATAGTGGCATCCCAAGCTTGCGAGACTCTAACGATGCTAAGGAGTGGCCAGCCTATTTCGTGTAGAACCTGCATTTAATCTTTTTAGGGAAAATACGTCAGTTTACACTGGTAAATACATTCAACTGACACTTTTGTAAAAGGTTTAATAAAATTGATTTGAATGCACATGGCACAAACTCTTTATAACTTGGGATAATTAATCAATCAAATCTTGTAAAAGAATTACATGTTCACTATGCGTTCAGTCGCCCGGGTCGTGCCGGGTTTAAGGTTAATAGACACGCCACATAGCATAAAGCCTTGGCGGGAAAACCAACGGTTATACCTTTATAATTATGGACACATTGTCGGGTGTACGCCTACACCCGCTTGTCAAGGTTTTGGCCATTTCGTAAAATGATGCCAAGGATATCCGAGACATGGTCATTAAACTCCCAAAGGCGTAAAGCCAACAAAACAAATTTTTAAACGGGCCACATTGATAATACCCAACTACTAATGAGTTAGGGTCAATTGCCCGACCAAGCGGTATTTTATATACCGTAACCCAAGCCCGTATAACGGAAAATAAGTTAAAAGTATTTACCTGAGCAAGTAATAACCTCAATAAACAAATGCAAGTATCTTTTACTGGTCTCCTATTCTGGAACGAAGGTTTATAACAACCTATTAGAATCCTAACGGGTCTTTAATTTAGCCTTAGATTAGACCGGTCAGTTTCAATGGATAAATACGGTTTAATCGCGTGAAAGGCGAAAACCGGGAATGGAATGTGGTTTAGACCCAACAAGCTTGAAGACTTGTTTTATATGGGTAATATAAACACATTCTGGATTTTGAGGTAAAAACGATAAGGTTTGACCCGTTTCGGCTAGTTTATGTAAACTAGTCACATAAACCGAACCGTGCACGAAAAAGGCGTAACGAGTAACCGTAAGAGTCCTACACAGGTTTCCTAAGTTAATATGCTTTAAAGAGGTTGTGGTATCAGTAGGATACCTTCCATTTTGCCCATAACGAGTTTAATCCCAATATACGCCCCATAGGGGTAGTTTGGTCATTTTAAAGATTATAAAAGAGATTTCCGAGTTCTACAGGAAATCTGAGCTTCCCGAACAGGTTATAAAGTTCAAAATACTTTATTTATTATTTAAAATCAGTAACAACTGGATTCGGGTCAAAATACCATGTAGAACTCAAGTTATGTCCGAAAAGGCTATATTCGGTATTTACCGAATCAATGCCATAACCGCAGGTTATGAGCAGGTTAAAAATAATTAAAAATCTTTAAAAATCCCAAAATATTATTTTACATCAGTTTATAAAAGGTTTGGTGTCGAAATTTGGGTTTAGATAGGTTTTATGCTAATTGCGCCATTTAATTACTAAAGTTTCCGTAATTGCGCTATTTAGCATAACTCCTATTCTAGACCTCGGATTTACATGAAATTTTAGGGACATGCTTAGAAATTAGTAACTAAGGTCATTGTTCTTTCATATGTCCAAAATTATTGTTTTAAAGCAAAAAGGGCGTTATGGTCAACATTTAAGCATATAACGGAAATGTGTAAACGACTCGGACAAACAACGAACCGGTCACAGAGGATTATACCATCATGTAACCTGGTCCTAAGAGAGTCCTAAGGCATATCTAATCATACCATAACGGGTCAGAACTGAAGTCAAAGCAAAAGTCAAAGTTTTTGCGACTTTCGGTTCCGAACCGGGTTAAAACAGTAAATGGTCGGATCAAACAAGCTTAGACCAGTTATAATACTTATTATCATGTTATATGATTGTCAAAACAGGTTACACGCCATCTACATTACTGATTATGCATAAAATCGAAAGTTAGCATTCTGTTGACTTTTTCTAAGCAACTTTGACCCGACATTTGGACTGGTTAGAGTGGGAATCAGAGGGTGCCCTTTTAAGGGTTTAATGCCCACATGATTACCAACATATAACTACCTTTGTTTCGATTAATCACTTGACCATTTGTGATTGACTGTTAAGTCAATCGTTAATTACGACGGGTTGACTTTTAAGCTATATCTAAGCAAAAACTTAACTAAAAAGGGTGGAGCACACTTACAAGAGTCCTATGCACGACCAGGGATGAGTAGTGAAGACACTTGAGCTCCAGAAATGATCAGAAGTGTTGTTTGAAGGTGTGAAGAACTTGTTGTTACAAAGTGGCCTTTTATAGTGTTCATTAGCCCTTAGATCTTTGACAACAAGTGCTACAAGTGTTTCTAGATGATCAACAACTGTACCTGAGTGCTAGGGGACGTTTAGGGGGCGCCCATGCTGCTCATAATGGCTCATATGTCAGTTAAAACACCAAACAGTGCTTCTATCCGACTTTTCTGCATCTGGGAGGCTGACGCGGCCCGCGTAAGTGATCATCCTACTTTTACGCGGCCCGCCTGAATCCTAATGTCAGAGCCCATATCTTTACTGTCCTCGCGGCCCACGTAAGGTCCTTTGTAACCTTTACGCGGCCCGCCTGAGACCCGTTTGAAAGATTTTTCAAATCTTTTCAATTATTACTGTTGGCCTTTGGCGTTTTGAAGGGGTAACTTTGCGTTTTGGGCCTCTTTTATTTACGTATAAGGGCCTCGTGACTTTTACCCACGCCATTAAGTCCTCGGTTAGTTTATTACTACCCGAAAAGTCCTAACTTTCAATGTTGACGCTTTTAACCCCTCGCATACGAATTCGATCATAACTTTCTCGTTTTAAAACGGAACCTTGCGAAATTTATATCGTATATTCTAGTGAGCGTAATTTACTGTTACAAAGCCTCGGGTTTGTTAAAGGGTCACTCAGAGGTATAACTTAAACATGTTGACACATTTAACCCCTGTAGTTTGTAATCTCTCACTTTCTTCCACAATTCGTTCCATACGATCCATGATTCATTCGTTTGAAGGTACGAGCATCATTTAGGGTTACTGTACAGTATATTTATCCCTTGTTGACATTTTTGAACCCTCGAATTCACATACTTTCCATGTTTGTCAACTTTAGTCCCTATTTAGTATTTATTACCACGTGTAAACTTATGTCACGTGTCAATACATTATAGGACGCAAAATTTCGAGGTGTTACGGATATGAAGAAAATCCACTGTTGTTGATTGAACTTTGATTGAGTGATCCGGATGAGTTTTCTGCGCTGAAAGCGATTTAGATCTTCGGACTTGCTTCAACATTTTGAACATTACCTTTGAAATACATCTTGATATCTTGTTGATCACTTGAATTGTTCATTCTAGCGATCTTTTGTTGTTCAAGATCTTGTCCTTCAAGTTTTTCAATGAATTGAGCAATTGTCAGTTTTTCATACTCTCCGGTATTCTTCAAAATCATATGATATGTACCCCATTCTTTTTGAGGTAAAGCATCGGCTAATTTTTCAACCCATTCCTCTCGATCTTTATTGATATCTAACCGACTCATTGAACGTACTAAATGACAATATCTCTCAATAAGAGTCTTTGTAGTTTCACCCGACAAACTTGAGAACAATTCAAATTCTTTCTTTAATAGTGACTTTTTATTCTTGATCATCTCCGTACTTCCTTCGAATTTTGTACGGAGTGCTTCCCAAATCGAACGTGCACTATCATCATGTTGAAGTAATATGAAAATGTCTTCTTTTACAGCTTGTTGAAGTAAACTGATCATCATTTTTTCTGCCTTGTACATTTCTCTCTCTTTTTTCGTAAATTCAGAAATATTCTTTATAACTCCCACATTATTACGAGGTCGAACGTACTTAGTTTCAATACACTCCCAAGACCTTAGATGATTTGCTTGAACCCAATTCTCGAACCGTTCTTGCCAACTATAATGTTCTTCAATGCTCATCAACTTAGGAGGTTTCTGTAAATTTCCCGTTTCATTTTCCATAGTTACATTCTGAGCAACGGTAACAGGAGTACCCGGGGCTGTAGCAAATGCATTATAAAATTCTTTGTCCATGTTTTGGTATCGAAAGTTCCCAATAACAGACTTTTCAAACGATCTGAGTTTTCAAACGATCTGGAATTCAACTCGTGCGATCTGATCTAAGTTTCAAGCGACCTGATTAACTCGTGTGACCTGAGTTGTTCAAATCGTACGACATGGACCTAACTCACACGATCTGGACCTAATCTCAATCCGTGCGACCTGAAATGATGTCAAACCGTGCGACCTGGTTCACCTTCAAAAGACCTGAACAAATTTTCATGCGACTTGAAGATCTTTTAACCACTCCGTGCGAACTGGGTGTTATTTTCACACGACCTGAACATTTTTCATACGATCTGATGATTTATCGAACGATTTGATATGTTTTTCACGCGGTTTGGTCAATTTTATCAAGTTTTAGGTTGAATTAGGTTCTGGTTTGTTTAAGGATTGATTAAAACTCAGTTTTACGTGTTATATCACAAAATCAGATCATTTTGACCGTAAATTTGTTGAAATTTTGAAGAAAAAATGTAGAAAATGAGTAGAAAGAAGTTGTTTTTGATGAAAACAAGCTGAAATGGTAAGAACTCTTCCTCCTGAGCTCTGATACCACTTGTAGGATCGGGGAATCGATCAAAACGAATCGATCAGAAGAGTTCTCGATCAATACGAAAGGCGGAATCAGACGTATTGATGTTGTAGCAGCTTGATATGCACTTAGAATCACTTTAACTGTCTCTTGTATTGATTTGACAAAGATACACGAGCTGGCGACACTTCGGCAGAGCTTCGCTACCGGAATCAGAATGTTACAAATGAAGACCCAAGACCTCCTATATATAGGGAACACCAGGTCGCATGAACCATCCACACGAGCTGGTCCACTTCGCACGACCTGGCCAGTTCGCACGAACTGGTCACCTCGTGTGAGGTGGCTGGTTCAAGCCTGTTTCCCGTTTTTCTAGTACAACGTGTCTTGGTCTATCTATTCTATTACATGACTCGATACAAGACGAAGTCAACAGACATATGCACTAACATTTTGTGATCATTACACGCCCTTCCTTGGGTTTGAATCTCTTGCTTTACTTTTCCTTTGATTTCTTAAACATTTTTCATTGGACTTAAAATTCTGCATTTAATTGTTGAACTTGGATATTTGAGTGGATTTTGACTCGTGCATCGCCTATCACATCTTAGTCTAACTTCTTGTAGATCTTGACCCACAAAATTCTTCATTTTAATCATGCTAGCTTTTGCATCGGAACTTGATATCTTAGGTTGATCTTGTATAAACAGTTCTTGGTCCTTGTTACCTTTATCATGAGCTTACTTGAATGATCATGAATAGTTAGCAAATCACGTTTCATGTGAATGTCGTATCCACCTTTTGTTGCTTGACCAAGGTTTATGGTTTTGTTTGTAGACTCGGTATGTAGTAAACATCAGTCAACATACGTTACTCCTTCGTTTCCTTATCAAGTAATACCAATCCCTTTCCATGTATGTCAATGCAAGACACATTTCCGAATTTCACATTCCCGTGACTCGTTCATTAACTTAAAGGATGTAAGCTTGATTATCTGTCATGTGATTCGATGCTTTATTGTCGAGATACGAAGTGTTTTTCTCCATTCGCTCGGTCTCAAAACGCCATGGAATCACGTCTTCTTCATTTATACAAACCGTTTCTTGATCACATCTCATCATAAACAAATATAAATTCAAATCATCAGTTTCAGCAAAGTTATATTCTTCCTGTTTCTTCACACGCTCCGGACATTGACACAAAGTGACTAGATTTATCACAACGCTCACAGTAAACCTATGATCTATCCTTCCTTCCCCTTTGGCTTTAAACGAACATGCTCATTTTCTTAATGAACGAAAATATGTGTTCATGTGACACCCCAAAAATATCAAACTATATGATTACATGTAATTGTATGTTTACATATGCATATAACATAATACCCTTGAATAAAACTATAAAGTATAATAACTAGAAACAATTAACCTAGTTAGTAATACGTTATTTGGTTAATAGAACCAAGAATGGTGACCTTAATAAATGAAACTAAAGTTAAGGGACTAAAGTGGTCAACTAGAGATCTAAAGTATTAAAAATAAAAATTAAAACAAAAACACACACACAAGTGTGTGTGCAAAATCGACAAGGGAGGGAGAAAGAAGTTGAAACCCTTCTTCAACCTAAAATCAGCAAATTGAAAACTAATTTAGGGCTAAAACTCGTGCATGAGTAGAGATTATCGGTCATCAATATGTAACTAACCTAAGGTATGTTGAAATTTTCATTTTGTATGATAATTGATATGTGGGAGAACTTAGATGATTGAGTTCCTGAGGAATTGTTACTAGTGTGTCTTAAGAAAGGTGTTATGTATACCTAAGGCCTTAATCCTAATTGAAATTGTACATGATTTAGCAAGAATCAAGTGTAGGGGTAATATGCACATGTATGTATAAGTGGGTTTTGATGAAAGGATTGAATCCATGAAATCTAAAGGGTTAAATTTGGATGTATGAACTCATGATAAACTGAATTTTGATGCTAAGGCGTTTATAGTGAACATACTCACTTGTTAATTTGAGATTACATGGTTATAAATTTTCTAAATTGGAATAACATAACTAGTTAAAAGTTACGCACACAGGATGTTTGATAAAACGCCTAAATGAAATGTCAGTTGTGAATAATAAACGAGTAACGTTAATAAGAACTTACGATTAAAAGTTTGGCAAGTATACATGTCATGAATATAGGCAATAAGGTTTTAATGATAACCGGGTTGCACTTTTTAGGCAACTCTAGTGGGGCTTTGGACGGTCAAACCGGGGCAGAAGCACGTTTGAAGGGAAAGCTTTAAGGTACGTGGCTTTATGCTTCGTAGAATTTCGTTAATGTTTTTCTGTATTGATATATGTTGAACAAGGAAACAATACTCATGAAATTCGGTTCATTTATAAGTAATGGAATTTACACGAATGAACCGAATGGGTAAATGAGGATGATGATAAATTGGTTTGCTCATAAGTGATAGTATTCACACGGACAAACCAACGGGTTAAAATAAGGTAAAACGCAAACCGGGTAACGGGAGCATAGATAATGAATTTTGAATAAGCCCGGAATTTGGGCGAGGTGAAGTTATTATGTAACATTCCCAAAATTTTAAATTTAAAATAAAGTTATTACACGAATAGATCATGGGTAAGTTGAATGTTAGAAATATGAAGTACCTAGACGGGCATAGGAACCGTTTAATAATTTAATTATAGAAATACATTATATTTGAACCTACTCCGTTTTTAATGAAAATTAGATCCAAATGTAGATAAAAATATTCTCGTTCTAATAACATATTCATTGTTTTATAAAACGTCATATTTTAGAAGTTATAAGTGCCAAATGAGTGAAGCAGCTTAATTAATTATAATATATATATATATTAAATAAAATAATATTAATAAAAAAATTTACATTCATGCATGTAGGTGGACGTGTCCTACATGAAATTCTCATACCTCTCGCTAACTCTCTCTCTCTAAAAATCAATAGTGTTTATTTTTTTATTTATAATAACAATAAAGCCCTGCCATGTTTTAAGTATTGTAACCCCTGATCACTGAGTCAATACCCTGTCTGATTGATTTAGGACCCACCAACGCATGTCAAGGCTCTGCCCGACTAAGTACGTTGGGGTTCTGTCTCGTGACATATTGATAAAGTTGAATTGGGTTACTATACTTAATATGAGTGCATTATATATTTTATTAATAGTTCAGGAGTTATACCCAGGATATAACAACCCTCCTAAAATATTGTAGACAACCCTAAACGCTACTAAATACACCCCGTATGCGAGAAATAGGCCCGAAATACATTTAATTTAATAAAAATAAAATAAAAACAATATTTTAAGTCTGTCGCGGGGCGCGACAGACTATACCTACTCCATCGCGGGCCGCGAGCGAGTGACGGGTGGCGAAATCCCAGCCCGCCACGTGATAGGACACGCGTCAGAACCAGGGGATGACTCAGCAAACTTGTTGCCGCCTTTTAGGCTCTCGCTGCGCGCGAAGACCCCCTTTGTATCTTTCGCGGGCCGCGAGAAAGTCAAGATCAAGCCCTATAAATAGAGGCCATCGGCTTGAGTTGGAAATCGCTCACAATCCGAAATCTCTCTCTAATTCTGAATTTTAGAAGTAACATCGGGTATAATACCCCATTAGCGAAGCTCTGCCTCGTTGTAAGTATTTTAACCCCCGGTTACGTATTAGATACGCTGCCCGATTGATCTAGTGCTCCGTAACGACTGTTGAGGCTCTGCCCGATGTAGTCATTGGAATTCTGTCTTGGGAGGGTATAACTAATGTAAAAATTGGGTTATCATACTAATGCGTGTGCATTATTTAAAATTTATAGATTATAACCAGGAAGCCACAGGAAATTACCTAAGATAGCAATGTGAATAATCTGCTTTTTGTAAACCTTTTTGCAAACTGTTTTACAAAGCCTCAATGGTTTAAATTATATTTCACAGTGATTGAGTATTTGTAATTCTACAATTATCGTCGGTATGTTGGGGTTTTGTATACAAAATTTGTTACTACACTGTGAGTCGTAACATGACCACAAGTCGGGTTGACAGTACCGTGGGTGGTAATTAAGGTAGAATGGTAAACAAATGTAATTGCGAGATCGCCCTCAATGCTGTACAATGATAAAACCTGTTTTGGTTAAACTGGGATTCACTCCCCAGTATTTCTTGCTGATAAAATGTTTTAAACACGTGTTTCAGGTAACTTAGTGTGAAGCCAATAAAAGCCATCTGGAGAACACTGAAGGCCTAGAAAAGTGGCCATAAAAGTTACCTAATTAAAAAGGAGAATTTTTTTCAATAATTAGGGTTAATCATGTCACACCCCCAAAATCCACACGCGAAGTACCACCGCTTGGGAGCGTGACGTGACCAGGATCAAGCCATCAATCATATCAAACATAGCATTTAATAATAATAAAAGTCATTAAAGTAGTTCATCATGACATGATCGATGTTTCAAAACCAAGTATTGTTTAAGTAGCGGAAGCATTGTTATAAACCCAAATTAAAATACTGAAATGTCATAAGTGTCCAACAAAGTAATACGATCCTTGTCCACAACGACCGGCTCCTCTTTGTGCAAGCTCCATGTACCTAACGATCTGCAAGGCATGTAACAGAATGATCAACAAACTAGTTGAGCGAGTTCACAGTAAGTAAGTGCGTAACAGTAAGTAAAGGGTGGCTCTACTGGGCCGATAGTAAGTTATATAGGTGGGGGCTTCCCATGTTATGTGACCACTAGACTATTCGTATCAACTACTCGTATCATCCCTGTTCTTCTTCCGAGAACAGTAGCGCGTATGGGGTGTACGTAGGTTTTACGTACGTATCCTTCATAACCGAGGATAGGAGACGCGGGGGTGTACGTGGGTTTCACGTACGTATCCTTAGTACCGAGGATAGAAGTAATGCGTACACGTAGGTTTTACGTGCGTGCCTGACATCCGAGGCAGTGATTGGCATATGACCACGTAGGTGTTATCCTAACCTACGGAACCATCCTGACATCCGAGGATCATGGTAGGTGATAGTCTAGGAAAGCATTTGTACGTTCTAAGTCAATTGGAACCTTTAACCCATTCCCACAACCCGGGAATCCCATGCCTTAGTAGGAGTGTGAACTCACCTTGATTTGCTCGGTATGCTAAGTAAGTGCTCACAGTTAATCAATCACGTCCTAAATACGCACGTATGCACAATCAGTTTATACCCAAATTGTTCACGTATAGGTATAATCACAGAAGTACTAGCATGTATTCACTATCATAAAAATCATACACATCACTTAACATAACAGCAGTTATATGTCTCAGTTAATATTTAACAGGATTAGACTGAGTTACTGGGCAGGTTATACTTTTGGCGAAACACACTTTTTGGCGAAACACACTTTTCTATTCCGTCAAGCATCCTTGGCGAGACACTTTCTGTTTCGTCAAGATCGCCTTTGGCGAAACACACTGTTGTTTCGTCAAAGCCAAAACTGATTTACTAAATAATCATGTTACAAGACTCAAGTGGCCGACATAGGTAACCACCGCTAAATGCTATTGGACCGGAAGTTATATAAGTCAAATGACTTAGAGATGTTTATGTGAAATGTTAGCCGTCACCCACCCAACTCGGATCAATAAAGTAACCAATATACCCTTGTTAGCCGCCCTATCCCACCAATAGGAGCCCTTGGCCGCCCAAAGCCACATGCCCCTTAGCAACCTACTGACCATTATTTACTAGCCGACATTTTGTTGTTCGGTTCTTTAATATTAGAGGGCCAAGCCCCTCAACCAATGGAATTTGGTTAGCCGCCCAAGCCTACTAATCTAAAGTTGACAATTCCTTTGACACAACCGCACTTCTTGAACGCCACATGTTTCTTAGGATTAAAGTTACTGACATTATTATTTGTTTTATAGTTTTCCTAGCCGCCATATGAGAATTGCCATATGAGAATTTATGATGACACCCACCATTATTTTATAACAATGAAGCAAGACAACCGACATTAATCTATATGTGTTTTTAAATTCCCAAGGTCCTTCATGATGATGTCAATAATGATTATGTGCCATAATAGGATTGGACCTTATAAGGGTTGCTATACACTGATTGGACCACACCCATTTAATATGGGTTTTCTAAAAGAACATGATGCTACTGACATGATTTGAATTATAACAATTAAGAATAAGGAAAAGTAATAAAAGGCAACACTAACCTAGATGGATGTTGACCGAAGCAAGGAGTCGGGAGGAATCGGTGATGACGATGATGTTTGCCGTCGCCTACTAACTGGTAGTTTAGGGTTTCGATAACTGATCATGGGCACACGTATTCTATTTAACTGATATAATGTTGGGCCTAACTGGGCTTTGGCGAATCTGGGCTCGGCGAAACACATATGTTTCGTCGAGTTCGGGTTGGCGAAACAGGCTTTGTTTCGTCGAGTATGTCCATGGCGCATCACAACCCTGATTCGTCGAGTTGGTTTGATGGTGAATAAATCTAAGCGTTTTATATCAATCCATGTTATATATATATACAACAACAACAAATCACCTAAGTGCACAATCGTAGCACGTTTCATTAAACATAACATGTACAGTTACAGTCGAACAAGTCAAACAGTCAAAGTCAATGGTCAAAGTCAACGTGCGTTTAAAGTCAAAAGGTCGAGTTGTCACATTATCCCCAACTTGAAAGAAATTTCGTCCCGAAATTTGGTACGCACTCACTGAGGAAGCTAGGTAAGCTGTACTGTTCACTGGTTTTCCTGGGGTGTCACATCATCCCCCCGTTGATTTGGAATTTCGTCCCGAAATTCAGTAGTAGCTTCAGCCTCAGTAGTGGATGCATTGGTTCCGAATAACTGGGGGTACTTTTCTTTCATTTGATCTTCGCATTCCCAGGTGTACTCTGCGCCACGTCGGGAGTTCCAACGAACTCGAACAAGAGGGATTCTCTTGTGTTTGAGGACCTTAACATCCCGGTCCGTGATTTCAACTGGCTCCTCGACGAACTGCAACCGCTCGTCGATAGTGAGTTCCTTAAAAGGAATGATGAGGGTTTCATCTGATAGGCACTTCTTTAAGTTCGATACGTGAAAGACATTGTGAACTGCTCCGAGTTCAGCTGGTAGGTTCAACTTGTAGGCTACCCTGCCAATCTTTTCTAAGATTTCGAATGGTCCGACGTACCGCGGATTCAGTTTGCCCCGTTTACCAAAACGTACCACACCCTTCCAGGGTGAAACTTTCAATAAAACCCGGTCTCCGACCTCAAATTCCAAAGGCTTTCTACGCTTGTCCGCGTAGGCTTTCTGACGGTCGCGTGCCGCCGCCATGCGTTGCCGTATCTGTGCTATCTTTTCTGTGGCGTCCACTACAATCTCTGGACCCGTAATCTGACTATCCCCCACCTCTGCCCAACAGAGAGGTGACCGGCATTTACGTCCGTACAATGCCTCGAATGGAGCGGCTTGAATGCTGGTATGGTAACTGTTATTGTACGAAAACTCCACCAAAGGGAGGTGCTTTTCCCAGCCGTTGCCGAAATCGATAACGCATGCCCGAAGCATGTCTTCTAGAGTTTGGATCGTTCGCTCAGACTGTCCATCCGTCTGAGGATGATATGCTGTGCTCATGTCTAATCGTGAGCCGAAAGATTTATGCATTGCTTGCCATAGCTCTGACGTGAATCGTGCATCGCGATCCGAGATAATAGAGGTGGGCACTCCGTGCCTCGAAACAACTTCTTTAAGATAGACGTCTGCGAGGGTGGAGAACTTGTCCGTTTCCTTAATCGGCAGGAAGTGTGCAGACTTGGTGAGTCGATCAACTATGACCCATATTGTATCGTTCCCACGCTGAGATCTAGGTAAGCCTGTAACAAAATCCATGGAAATTTCTTCCCATTTCCATTGCGGTATCTTAGGCTGCTGAAGTAGACCAGCTGGTTTCTGATATTCAACCTTGACTCTCGCACAGGTCAAGCATTTTCCAACGTACGTAGCAATGTGGGCCTTCATGCTAGGCCACCAATAAGTAGTGCTGATGTCGTGGTACATTTTATCTGACCCTGGATGTACCGAGTAGCGAGACTTGTGAGCTTCATCCATTACAAGTTCGCGTAAACCGCCATAGAGAGGGACCCAAATCCGGCCCGTTACATAGTAGGCGCCGTCTGCCTTTTGTTCCATTTGCTGTCGTGAGCCGCGTAAGGCTTCAGCCTTGACGTTTTCAGGCTTCAATGCTTCTACCTGAGCATTTCGTATCTGTGCAGGAAGGCTAGACTGAATCGTAAGCTGTAGCGCTCGCACGCGCCGTGGTAGAGTGTCCTTCCGACTGAGGGCGTCAGCCACAACATTGGCTTTGCCTGGATGGTATTTGATGGCGCATTCGTAGTCGTTAAGTAACTCGACCCATCGTCGTTGACGCATGTTCAAATCCTTCTGCTTAAGGATATGCTCGAGACTCCTGTGATCGGTGTAAATCGTGCACCTGGTACCGTACAGGTAGTGTCGCCATATCTTAAGCGCGAAAACAACAGCTCCCAGCTCTAGATCGTGCGTCGTGTAGTTTCGTTCATGAACCTTGAGTTGACGGGAGGCGTAGGCTATAACTTTGTCACGTTGCATCAACACACATCCAAGACCCTGGATGGATGCATCACAATATACTACGAAGTCCTCTGTGCCTTCTGGCAATGAGAGAATAGGTGCGCTGCAAAGCCTATCCTTTAGATACTGAAAAGCAGTTTCCTGCGTGTTGCCCCAGCGGTAGGTGACACCCTTCTGTGTCAGTAGCGTAAGTGGTTGCGCGATCTTTGAGAAATCCTTGATAAACCGTCTGTAGTATCCTGCCAAACCCAAGAATTGACGTATTTCTGTCGGTGTACGCGGTGCAGGCCAGTTTCTGATCGAATCTACCTTGGATGGATCGACGTGAATCCCGTCTTTGTTTACCACGTGGCCTAAGAAGTGGACTTCACGAAGCCAGAAGTCGCATTTTGAAAGCTTGGCGTACAACTGTTCCTTTCGAAGGAGTTCCAAAATAAGACGAAGATGCTGCTCGTGCTCCTCCTGACTCTTGGAGTAAATCAGGATATCGTCGATGAAAACAATGACGAACTTGTCGAGATAGGGTTTACACACCCTGTTCATAAGATCCATGAATACAGCAGGTGCGTTTGTAAGTCCGAACGGCATAACCAAGAACTCGTAGTGACCATAGCGAGTTCTGAATGCTGTCTTAGAGACGTCCTCTTCGCGGACTCTCAGTTGATGGTACCCTGACCGTAGGTCGATCTTGGAGTAGTAACACGACCCTTGCAACTGGTCGAATAAGTCGTCTATGCGTGGAAGAGGATAACGGTTCTTCACCGTCACCTTGTTCAGTTCCCTGTAGTCTATGCACATCCTGAACGTACCGTCTTTCTTTTTCACGAAAAGCACTGGAGCTCCCCAAGGCGAAGAGCTTGGACGAATGAAACCCTTTTCCAAGAGTTCTTGCAGCTGCTTTGACAATTCTTCCAATTCTGATGGAGCTAGACGATATGGTGCGCGAGCTATGGGTGCTGCTCCTGGAGCGAGCTCGATCTGAAATTCAACCTGACGATGAGGCGGTAAGCCAGGTAAATCTTCAGGAAACACCTGGGGGTACTCGCGTACAATTGGAATACCCTCCAATTTCTTTTCCTTTACTGACGCGTCTGAAACAAGAGCCAAAATGGCTGTGTGACCTTTACGTAAGCACTTCTGAGCCTTCAAGAATGAGATGATGCCAACCACTGCACCACTCTTGTCGCCTTGAACTTCAAGAGGTTCCTGACCCGAACGAGGAATGCGAATAATCTTCTCGCTGCATAAGATTTCTGCCTGGTGTTGGGATAACCAATCCATCCCAATCACGACGTCGAAGCTACCCAAAACTATGGGAATGAGATCAATAGAAAAGGCTTGACCAGCTAGAATAAGGTTACAACCCTGAACTACGTGCGTGGCTTCTAGACTTTTACCGTTAGCTAACTCTACTACGTGTTTGGTGGGTAAAAGTGTTGGTGCACGTTTTAGCAGTTGACACATTTTCACAGACATATAGCTTGTATCCGCACCCGAATCAAACAAAACAGTAACGTAAATATTGTCGAGGAGAAACTTACCCATAACAACGTTGGGATCGTTCACTGCGTCGCCACGACCTAGTACGAATGCACGGCCCCTTGCCTCGTTGCCGTTGTTATTTCCTCCGTTGTTGTTGTTGCCATTGCCCTGATTGTTGTTATTGTTGTTCTGGTTCCTGTTGAGCTGTGGGCAGTGTCTCTTGATGTTGCCTTCAGCACCACAATTGTAGCATCCCTTGTTGCCCTGTTGTTGGTTAGGCTGAGCGTGAGGCTGCTGCTGATTTTGGTTTGCAGGACGAAGGCTTCTACAGTCTTTGGCCTCGTGACCCATCTTGAGGCATCTTTGACAACGTCCCTTGTTACACTGACCGTTGTGGTGCTTGTTGCAGTTGTTGCACTTTGGAAGATTTCCGCGATATCCACCCTGCCTGTGGCTACCTGACGACTGCTGGTTAGGGCTTTGATAGTTGTCAGTCTTTCGCTGCTGATTCTGGGACTGAACCGAAACTGATGCTTTGCTTGAATCCCCCTCCCATTTCCTCTTGTTGTCACTGAGGGTAACGGGAGTAGCTGAAGGAGTGACTGTAGTAGTAGCGCTGACACGCTTAGGCAGTTTATTCTGTTCCACTGCCTGATCGGTGATGCGATGAGCGAGGCGTTGAATTTCCTGGATGTTTTCGAGGTTAGCCGACGTCACGTGGCTCTGAATTTCTGGCGCCAATCCCTTGAGATACAACTTAATGCGCTTGTATGGAGGGTCCACCATAGTAGGACACAGAACGGCCAGCTCGTTCGACCGCTTAGTATACGCTTCGATCTCTGATCCAACCATCTTCAGATTGTACAGCTCGTCTTCCAGCTTGTGAATGTCTTCACGCGTGCAATACTCACGCTTGATGAGTTCCTTAAAGTCGTTCCATGGGGTGGCGTTAGCAGCTGCCAACCCTAAGATCTGAACTTGGGCGTTCCACCAAGTCAGTGCTATTCCATCCAAAGTACCGGTGGCAAACTTGACCTTGCGAGCCTCAGGGCACTCGCACATTTCGAATACTGATTCTAGCTTCTCGAACCAGTGGAGGAGTCCAACCGCTCCTTCTGTGCCGCTGAAAGAGTTTGGACGACAGTCCATGAAGTTCTTAAAAGTGCAAACTTGCTGCGCCGGTTGACCTATTGTGTACGAATAGGACGAAGTTAAATACGAGAGTTAATGTAGGATCTAAGGATCCTAGTGTGTGCCTATACTGCAGGATATACTACCTGCTTGAGCTGCTGCAACTGCCGCAGCAACTTGAGCTTGAACGAGAGCCTCTAGCTGGGCTTGTGTCATGTTAATTCTTCCAGCCATTGATCTTCATGTCAAAGGCGAAATAGGTGAGAAAAGTTCGCGAATAGTGCGATGACAGAAAAGCGTAAGCACGTAAGGGTTCTTAAGCAATAGCAAATAGTGAGCATTGTAGTCTAAGCATACCACGAGCAAAGTTCCAAGTAATTCTAGCAAGTAGGCAATGAACATAAACCTTATTACCTAAAATGTCGGGTCTTGCACGTGGAGCGAAGCGTCGTTGTGGATCGTTGAGAGCACTGTTCTGGTTATAGTCCGGTTTTAATAAAAACGTTTTCCCATATCAAAACCAAGTTCTCTATAACCAATGGCTCTGATACCAATCTGTCACACCCCCAAAATCCACACGCGAAGTACCACCGCTTGGGAGCGTGACGTGACCAGGATCAAGCCATCAATCATATCAAACATAGCATTTAATAATAATAAAAGTCATTAAAGTAGTTCATCATGACATGATCGATGTTTCAAAACCAAGTATTGTTTAAGTAGCGGAAGCATTGTTATAAACCCAAATTAAAATACTGAAATGTCATAAGTGTCCAACAAAGTAATACGATCCTTGTCCACAACGACCGGCTCCTCTTTGTGCAAGCTCCATGTACCTAACGATCTGCAAGGCATGTAACAGAATGATCAACAAACTAGTTGAGCGAGTTCACAGTAAGTAAGTGCGTAACAGTAAGTAAAGGGTGGCTCTACTGGGCCGATAGTAAGTTATATAGGTGGGGGCTTCCCATGTTATGTGACCACTAGACTATTCGTATCAACTACTCGTATCATCCCTGTTCTTCTTCCGAGAACAGTAGCGCGTATGGGGTGTACGTAGGTTTTACGTACGTATCCTTCATAACCGAGGATAGGAGACGCGGGGGTGTACGTGGGTTTCACGTACGTATCCTTTGTACCGAGGATAGAAGTAATGCATACACGTAGGTTTTACGTGCGTGCCTGACATCCGAGGCAGTGATTGGCATATGACCACGTAGGTGTTATCCTAACCTACGGAACCATCCTGACATCCGAGGATCATGGTAGGTGATAGTCTAGGAAAGCATTTGTACGTTCTAAGTCAATTGAAACCTTTAACCCATTCCCACAACCCGGGAATCCCATGCCTTAGTAGGAGTGTGAACTCACCTTGATTTGCTCGGTATGCTAAGTAAGTGCTCACAGTTAATCAATCACGTCCTAAATACGCACGTATGCACAATCAGTTTATACCCAAATTGTTCACGTATAGGTATAATCACAGAAGTACTAGCATGTATTCACTATCATAAAAATCATACACATCACTTAACATAACAGCAGTTATATGTCTCAGTTAATATTTAACAGGATTAGACTGAGTTACTGGGCAGGTTATACTTTTGGCGAAACACACTTTTTGGCGAAACACACTTTTCTATTCCGTCAAGCATCCTTGGCGAGACACTTTCTGTTTCGTCAAGATCGCCTTTGGCGAAACACACTGTTGTTTCGTCAAAGCCAAAACTGATTTACTAAATAATCATGTTACAAGACTCAAGTGGCCGACATAGGTAACCACCGCTAAATGCTATTGGACCGGAAGTTATATAAGTCAAATGACTTAGAGATGTTTATGTGAAATGTTAGCCGTCACCCACCCAACTCGGATCAATAAAGTAACCAATATACCCTTGTTAGCCGCCCTATCCCACCAATAGGAGCCCTTGGCCGCCCAAAGCCACATGCCCCTTAGCAACCTACTGACCATTATTTACTAGCCGACATTTTGTTGTTCGGTTCTTTAATATTAGAGGGCCAAGCCCCTCAACCAATGGAATTTGGTTAGCCGCCCAAGCCTACTAATCTAAAGTTGACAATTCCTTTGACACAACCGCACTTCTTGAACGCCACATGTTTCTTAGGATTAAAGTTACTGACATTATTATTTGTTTTGTAGTTTTCCTAGCCGCCATATGAGAATTGCCATATGAGAATTTATGATGACACCCACCATTATTTTATAACAATGAAGCAAGACAACCGACATTAATCTATATGTGTTTTTAAATTCCCAAGGTCCTTCATGATGATGTCAATAATTATTATGTGCCATAATAGGATTGGACCTTATAAGGGTTGCTATACACTGATTGGACCACACCCATTTAATATGGGTTTTCTAAAAGAACATGATGCTACTGACATGATTTGAATTATAACAATTAAGAATAAGGAAAAGTAATAAAAGGCAACACTAACCTAGATGGATGTTGACCGAAGCAAGGAGTCGGGAGGAATCGGTGATGACGATGATGTTTGCCGTCGCCTACTAACTGGTAGTTTAGGGTTTCGATAACTGATCATGGGCACACGTATTCTATTTAACTGATATAATGTTGGGCCTAACTGGGCTTTGGCGAATCTGGGCTCGGCGAAACACATATGTTTCGTCGAGTTCGGGTTGGCGAAACAGGCTTTGTTTCGTCGAGTATGTCCATGGCGCATCACAACCCTGATTCGTCGAGTTGGTTTGATGGTGAATAAATCTAAGCGTTTTATATCAATCCATGTTATATATATATACAACAACAACAAATCACCTAAGTGCACAATCGTATCACGTTTCATTAAACATAACATGTACAGTTACAGTCGAACAAGTCAAACAGTCAAAGTCAATGGTCAAAGTCAACGTGCGTTTAAAGTCAAAAGGTCGAGTTGTCACAAATCATTATAAATGTACTAAAATAAAAATTGGGTTTCGTCCCACTTGTCTATTATAAAAGTATTATCAGTAAAACTTGGGTTTTATTCCAGTATTCCATTTTAAAGATTTTGGTGTTTAACTCTGATAAAATATTTCCTAACTACGGTCCTGATGAAAATTTCCGCTGCCAAAATTAATAAACACTGATACCATCTGATTGGGTCACGACTCCCACTCCCAGGGAGGGGTCGGGGGCTGTGAGTTGTGACATATTACACAAACCGGGTAACGGGAGCGCGATTAATGATTTTTATAAAAACCCGAGGTTTGGGTGAATTGAAGTTATGTCACAAACCGGGTAACGGGCGCGTGAGTAATGACTTCGGCATAAAGCCGGATAACTGGTTAAGTTGCGAAGGCGAGCGTAAACCGGGTAACGGGAACACAATCCATGAATCAATGGACCCGGGTAATGGGTCACAATTGGAAGATTGTGAATTCATGAAATGAATTTGAATTGATTAAGTTCGAACATTATAAGGTTGAACGGGTCGAATATGTGTAAACGCCAATCCGGGTTATGGAAGTGTGAGACACAAGGTAAATAACCCGAGTAATGAGGTATAGTCGTAAAAAAGGATATATTTGCAAAAAGATGTGAATTTCATAAGCTTACATGCTTAAACACGAAAACAGGTCAAATAATTAAATATACAAATTATGAACCGATAGCGTAAAACGTAAAGTTATAAATCCGGGTTATGGCTTACAAGTTAAGAATGTGGGCAAACGTTTTACGATCAATTAGAAACAAGTTTCAAGTGAAACGGATGTGTATTCGAAATATTACGGAACTTTTACTAAAAAAGGCAAAATAGGGAAAATTTGCAGCAGTTTAGTGTGTCACACCCCGATTCCCTGTGGGCCCGGATGGGTCGTGACGATTGGATAGCAGTATCACAATTTAATATTATGCAGAGGAAGTGTTAGAGTCAAAGTATTCATTTAATGAAAGTCTGATTATATAATAAAAGTCGTACAAGCGTTTCAGTATAAGCCCACAGGCGGGATCTAATAAACAGAGCTTTAGACATCATAGGCTTTTAGCTTGAGGAGTTGCAAATTCCTTAGCATTCATTCTAGCCGACCGAATTCCCAGCCTATAATAAGGTTCGATACCTGCGGTTCAATCTTTTGAAAATACGTCGGCTTTTGCTAGTAAATACAATTAACTGACTTGTTGTGAAAACAATTTTTCAAAAAGAGTTTTATACATAGAGAAAACTTGTAGGTAATCTTATTTCTTAGGATTCTTTCTTGTCACCAGATTTATATACTTGTCATACAATGGAAACCAGAGATCAGAGACGGTCATTTTCAGTGCTATAATGATTAAGGTACACACCAAAGTTGAATAAAACGTGTCTTACAGTTGGTATGCCTACCCCTGCACGTTATTCTGTATGGCCATAATAGTTAATGAGTCGGGACGCCCGGACGTGGTACCAATAAACCCCAATTGTTTCAGTTATCAAGTAAAACAGATTAAACCGGATTCTTACATTTATGAGCAGTCATAGTCGACTCATTTACGTAATACCCACTCCAAGTGGTGTATTCACCATATCCCAAGTTTAATAACAAAATAAGTTATGAGTATTTACCTTTTGCTAGCTTCCAATCAATATGATTATAATTTAGCAAAAGCCGCAAGTAGAAGTATTATTGACCCAAGTCTGATTATCTGGGGGGTTCTATAGTCTAGAATGGACAGAATTATTATCTGTTAGAATGTATACGGGTCAAAGGTTAGCCCCTTTAAATATGACCCGTTACTAAAGAATAGGTTCGCGTAGATCGAAAAGAATGTGGTTTATATCTATCTGAGTACAATGACTCATTGGATAAAGGTTATTTAACCAAGCATTCTGATTTGGAGAGGTTTTGAAATATATAGTGTCATACCCTCAAAATTTCCACATGCAGAGTATTACTGCGAGGCGTGCGACTGCCCAGGATCCTGCCACTAATTATTTTGAACCGTTTACAAAATGTGTAAATTATTCCACGTGATACAATTGGTGATTTAGTTTAAAAGTTTTTTTTTAAAATGTACTTTATGTTTGCAGCGGAAATGTAAAATAAACTTATCACAGTTAGAAACCACAATTTAGACCAGTGTACAAAACGTACCATTTTCCAAATCACACACACTCCATACATGGTCGAGGCAAACAGTTTCCAACTGTCGCCTTGATGAGTTCTCGATAGTCAGTACCCACACACAAAAACGCTTATCTTCACGGATGTAACTCGGGCTTCCCAAAGCGAAAACTAGGTTCGACAAAACTCCTATCCAATAGTTCTCGTAGTAGCTTATACAGTTCGATATGGATGAATATAAATACAATTTCAAAATAATCCGGGATAGACTTGCAACCCTCCCGGTGCAAGACGGTAAGAGTACAAGTACTCGGAGCCACCTCTGGCGTAAGATCAACTGAGATTCCGACTAACAGTTGTGGTAGTAAACCTGAAAGTTCCTCGAATAGCACACTGAGATAAGTCACAACAATTGGTGGGTCCTCGATCCTATTTTCCTTAACCTTATCATCAGAAACGGTTGCTAATATAGCGGGGTCATCCCTCCGTAAACACTTCTGGGCCCTCATAGCCAAAAATGGCGCTAACCCTTGCACAAGTCTAACGCTTTAGAACAAATAACAATTCACCACACAAATTTTTTTTCCCCACTGTGTACATCCGCGCGAGTTCTGGATAACCAGTCCACACTAACTACTGCATTGCAGCCACCAAGGATAGTAGAAAGAAGATCAGTGTCGAATGCCTGCCCCACAAGGTCGAGTTTGCATCCCAACTAACATATGCGGTTCCATCTGTCTTGCCATCAGCCAATACCGCAGCAGGTTCGGTTTCAAGAAGCATCAAGGTTAAGCAAAACAGTGACGAAGCGATTAGTTACTAAGAACGTGTAGGCCACCGTGTTGTTATGGTCCTGGCGTCGCCCACGCCAATCCTAAATGTCCTTCGCGAGTACCATATCCAGTGTTGTTGCTACTGCTACTAGAATTCCCGAAACTGTCATTGCTCCCTGGGTTGTTGGCGTCTTGCCATTCCCTGTTGAAACCACCATCATTTCCATACCGAAAGTCGTGATTTGCGAGTACCTTGCTGTCATCGTGACTGTTACTTCTAGTGTTGTTGCTCGAAATGAGGTCCTGTGATCTTTCACCAACAATGTCCATCTCTTCACATTCCGTGCCATGTTCCGAGGCGCCACTCATTGTGCTGGCAGTTACACATTCCACATCATGGTCAATTGTCATCGTTTATGTCCCGATTGATTCGTAAAAGTCGGCTCCCATAAGTTGTTGACTAGGGTTAAGGATTCATTTGGAGTCAAATCGCTGATGTTCGTTGCCAGTAACTAGAGTCGTTCAAATGCTGAAGTTGGTAGAATACTACATTCACCCTCTTGTCCATCGTTCTTCCGAGTTGATTATATACTACACGGTTTGCTGCGAGAGCGTTGCAGAAGTGAACGCACTTCTAGATCTAATGCGCCAAATCATGGAATTCCACCATACGATGAGAAGTGAGAAAGGTTAATCATTGACGTTGCAACATCCAACTTAGGGACGTTTGTACCAGCACCTAACATTCTACACGATTCACTAGGCGTTCAGAGGGGTGTTCAGGAAATACTCGATAGCATCGAGATTCGAAAGGATTCAGAGAGAGGTGAAAAGGTCACATTCAAACAGGAGACGATCACTGTTAGGACTCCTATAAATTTGTTACATTTCACACTGATCAAATAACAAAGAGGAACCCATTCTTCACTTGTTAAGCCTCACTGGGACTCACATGCACCCCACATTATTATTATGTGTGCACCCATAATAATATTGCGATTGCATGCTCATCTCAGTTCCTCCCAACTCATGTCAAATGGTTCCCCAAACTCGAGTGCCAAACAGAGGTTATCAAAACGATAAGATCACATAAATCCCAAGACTATGTCATACTACCAATGCATCATAATGTAAGCAAGCAATTCATGTAATCATACTACAGTGACAAGTGTGTATCCGTATGCTGCGTCATAAACGAATGTGTACTAGACATGTAATGTATGCAACAAGTGAGAAAGACGAACCTTGCAATCTGGAGATGAGTGTCATGGTCGTATACACGTATTCAGAATTGTTCGGTTATAGTCTGGTTTTATAAAAACGTTTTAAAACCAAGTTCACTATAACCAGTGGCTCTGATACCAAACTGTCACACCCCCAAAATACCACATGCGGAAACCTCCGCGAGGCGTGCCAGGATCCAAGCCACCAATCACGTCGAACTCATAAATATATTTAAATAAAACTTTCATTCATTAACATAAAGTGTTACAAACGTCACATGTCATTCATTGTATACAGCGGAAGCATAATTCATTTGTTAAGTGTTTTGTAAAGCATGTGTACATAAACCATTAAGCTTGTATTAGGATTCCATGTATCTCGACCCATGACCACTCCAGCCTCCCAGACAGCAAGTTCCAAATGATATAATCCTATAGACCTGCAAGCATGCAGACAAGTGTGTCAGACGACGCTGGTGAGTTCAAAGTTTTGTTAACGCGTTTAGTTACCAGATATATGTATAAGACAGTTCAATGATTTGATTTGATGTTGTTATTACTCGATTACCGTATATGGCGACTAGATGTGAATGCCCAACCCCAATGCCTCCATTTAGGCATTGGTCATGAGGTCAAGGTATCAAACAACCTTGAATAGATGTAAGGGGTCTTATATATACACGATGAGAATGCCCAACCCCAATGCCTCTAACCAGGCATTGGTCATGAAGTCCAGGTAATTAGTTCACGCCCGTCCTTTCGGCCCGGTGTGAGGGTGCCAAACCTAATAGCGCTATCAACTAAATACCTCGTTGCTTCTTCAGCAACACGGTAGATGTACGGGGTCTTACATGATTTATACTGTGTTCAATAACCAACATCCCAATTAAATAGTTTACCCAGTATTCCCTTCAGAAACGTTTACCAGATGTCCCAAACCACCGGGACGCATGCTTAGAAAAGTGCAGTGAACTCACCTTAGGTTTGCTCGGTAAGTTTAGTTCAATGATCCAAATCAATCAATCGACCCTAATGTCGTTATCATAGAGTAGTCAGTTTGGCATGAACAATTATTCACACATCGTTGCACATATGTCAGCAGTTACAGTCATGTTTGTATGTAAATCAACTAGTCATGCACATATCTTATCACCAATCCGAATTAACATGTAACACAATTACGTAGACAAACAATATTAAGGTGCACATGATATACATATATATCAACACACTCAATTCAACATATTAGAGTCATCATATATCTGTTTAATTGTATAGCAACTATTATGAAGGTTCATTAATTGTTTTAGTGGTCCAATAGAATGATATGGGGTGTTGGCACAAAAATCACTTGGTTCAAGTATATTAAATACTTGTCAGATATATCATATGCAATTGCTATGCTCAATAAAAGTAGATAAGTGTTTTTGGTCAAACTAGGACTAAAGTGGCGGCCCAAGTTTAGTTGGTTCATTCAATATATTGTTTTGTGGTATAATGAAGGTGTTAGACCAATTAATTTGAGTCTGATGAAGTCAGAAAAAAAGGTTGACGGCCCACGTGCATGAACTAGACTTTAGCCAAATATGTAGAGGCCCAATTACAAACCTTACGTAAGTGCGTGATTAATTATTGCTTGCCACAATTCATGGAACTCAGTTACATGTTACATAACTATTTCAATCAATTACCAAACAATTCACATGACTGCCAATCATCAACAACAATGAGCATACGGTCATAAATCAAATAGGATCAAACATCATACACAAAACAACCATTCTCTTTTAGTGCCTAATTATTCCCATCATCGGACACCTTAATACATTGCATTAACAATCTTTTGAACATCTCAAGCCGGCTCTATGAACAATCAACTTCATTAAACCCTAATGTGCATGAACTCTAATGAATATACCGAAACATGTTCGCCAATCTATAACACTTGTACCATCACATTAGATCTAATCGTGCTTTATCACAGGTTCATCAGCGATTCTACAACATGCAACTATGTCACATGTAACCACAATTTATCACACCATTCAGTTAGCACATAATTTTTTTCCTAGATAAGCCCGGTATTACAACCATACATACACATCAATAACATCAAGTACGAACATAATTAATCATAATAATCATGTGTCGGTACAACTATACATGCATGACAAGAGGATTTGATTCGGAAGATAGAGGGAGTATACTAACCGAAAGAATCAAGATGTTAGATGAACTCGAAGGAGAAGCTTTACGAGAGAAGGGTGTTGCCGTCGGGTTCAAGGAGGAGCTCTAGGGTTTAGTTTACGTAACTGATCACAAGACTATAAAAGTCAAGAAGCTGGGCCGCTAATCTTTTTAGGCCGAGGGAACTCTTTTACAACGAAGCTCATCTTTTGGCGTGAGGGTTATGACCAACTCAGTTGTTTTATTGGGCCCAACAATTATCACATGGCTCACAACCATTGGGCCGCACCTACAATATTCACATGCCTATTGGCTTATTGTCTTGATGATAATATGGAGCCATGCAATTCTGATCGAATATCAATTGTGTTGAAGTGCCATAGGACCGATTTCACATGTTAGACATTAGCACACGGCCACTTTATTGAGCCAAGAGATACTGGCCGACCACATCATCACATGCAATAGAGATTTAGCTTCTTGAATGGACAATTGTAGAGATCAATTAATATTTTCATGGGCCACTAGTATAAGTTCTTTATCAAGTACGTTGTGCAACCCCAAAACTAAACATGACACACCATTGCATAAACATCATGCAACACCCAATCGTAACAAAACTTAATCATCCAAATAAACTACTCATGACACCACGTAACCAATTGTAAAACAAATAATGCGTGGGAGAAAGACCTTGAAATATAGGGTTGTCACATCATCCCCAACTTGAAAGAAATTTCGTCCCGAAATTTTACAAGTGATCCAAGACAACAAGTTGTTAACGCGGGATGGATGTGGATTTTCCGCGGGTACCACATGTTAGACCTAATATTCTACTAACTAATATCCCATTCGCCATTGGCCTCGGTGATTAATCAGTATAAAATGTATAGGGACTTTCTGTCACACCCCTATTTTACCACGTGTCACCGGTGGGCCCGGTGGGGGTTCCGTGACGTAGTTGATGTCATCATAGTCAAACAACACAATTTAAATGCACAGCGGAAGCAAAAGATAAATATATTACAACCCGGTATAAAGTAATATCCAAGTATTACAAACGGAAAGTAAAAGATCCACAGGCGGATCGCAAAGAAAATAAAACAGTGTTCAACAGACTTTAGGCATCTAAGCTTGCGAGACTCTTTATTGATGCTAGGAGTAGCCAGCCTATTCCGATAAGTACCTGCACTTAGCCTTTTTGGAAAATACGTCAGTTTTCACTGGTAAATACAATTTAACTGACTCATATTGAAAATGTTTTAGAAAATTGATTTGAATGGACATGGCACAAAACTTTTTATAACTTGGGACAATTAATCATGTTTAAACTTGTAAAAGAATTACATGTTTGTTATGCGTTTAGTCGCCCGGTTCATGCCGGGTTTAAGATTAATAGACACACCACATAGTATAGTCCCGCGGTGGGAAACCAACGGGTATACCTTAATAAATATAAACACATTGTCGGGTGTATGCCTACACCCGCGTGTTAAGGTCGTGGCCATTTCATGAGTGATGCCAAGGATATCCGGGACATGGTCATTAAACTCCCAAAGGCGTAAAATAAATAAAACAAATTTTTAAACGGGTCATCTTGATAATACTTAACCACTAATCGATTAAGGTCAAATACCCGACCAAGCGGTATTTTATATACCGTACCCCAAACCCGTATAAGGGAAAATAAGTTAAAAGTATTTACCTGAGCAAATTTATACAATTTATCCCAGCCGTATACCACCAAGCAAGTACAGATAGCTTTTACTGGGCTCCTAAATCTGGAACGAAGGTTTTTAATAACCTATTAGATTCCTAACGGGTCTTTAATTAAGCCTAAGCTTAGACCGGTTAGTTTTAAAGGAGGATACGGTTCAAAATGCATGATTAAGCGAGAACCGGATTAGGATGTGGTTTAGACCCGACAAGATTGTATACTTGTGTAATAAGGGTAAACTAAGCACATTCTGGATTTTGAGATAAAAATGATAAGGTTTGACCCGTTTCGGCTAATTTATGCAAACTAGTTACATAAGCCGATCCGAACGCGAAAAGTGCGTAACGGGTAACCAAAAGAGTCATGAACAGGTTTCCTAAGTCAATATGCCTTAAATATGTTGTGATATCAGTAAGATACCTTCCATTATGCCCAAAACGAGTTTAAGACCAATTTATGCCCCGTAGGGATATTTTGGTCATTTTAGAGGTTATAAAAGAGATTAAATATTATTCTGAGTTACAGGTCTGATTTAATCAGTAAATATACTTAATTTAATAAGTTATAACAGTAGGGTATCATATATTCTTCAAGACTGGGCTTATTGCCATATCCTTCTACGTCCCTCGCGACAGTTTTCTATGCCATTTATGTATATACATATATATAACCAAGACCATGTAAGGATAGCCTTTGAGCTATTTATAAACGTCCTTGTGACAAAGACAGTTGTGGCATTATGGTCCCCTGTCAAACAGATATTGGACTAGCTCCAAACCTTAAAGGCCATTGATGATCCTTTTGTGACCTAAGCTAAATGTAATAGATATACATCCCGATAGCATTCACTAAGAATGTTCAGAACAAAATGACCCATACGGCTTATGAATGCCGTGGCTAATCTAAGTCAGGTCATCAGAATGATGACTAATAATTGTTAAATCTTAGTGATTAGTACCAAGTTTCGAGTATGGAAGACTCGGATGAGGTAGACAACAGTCGCAATACTATTAATGCGACGAAAGTTAATAAAAAACTACAAACATAAACCTCAATATTAATGGAGTTAATCTCCTGGATATGGTTGACGCAGCAGTTGAAAGGACCATGGAAAGTTCATGAAACAATCCAAGGGCCGAATGCTCCCCGCTCTGAATTTCATTCAAAACCATGTCCAATTGCTCATGAAAAGAGTTTGGTTCACACTTCGTATATGAAGGACGAACCAAAGGAGGAAGATAACTCCCATAAATCTAAGAAAGAGAGCGAATACATGCTTAATAAAAAGCAACGAAGGTTCGGTAAGAGCCTGTATGTAAGAATTGCTAGCAAAGACATTAGGGGCAGTGTCGAATAAAACCAAAACCCAGGCAGTGTGACATCTGCTAAGGAACAGGTCATCATTTCCTCGGAATGTAGGGACCTGGAGAATACATTCTATCATGACTGTGATGAGTAAGACCGTATTAGAGATAGATACCATAAAGCTGCCAAGAAGGTGCAGCTAAGCCTGGAAAGGGCTAAAAGAAGAAATGCCTGAACTCACCTAATGAACGCCAAAGGGCAGTCTACGATGTCATCAAGTATGTTCATCATCTTTTACCATTAATAAATTCTGCTAAGTGTCCTGATTTAATACAGGCAATCATAAATCTTCATAAACCATAAGCTTAGCAAACTTTTATATTATCCGCAAAGTATAATTTACCAAGAGAACATTAGTAACCGATTTTTTTTCGTATCAGCAAGAAATCCTTTCGAAAAATCTAAAAAGTACTCTTCCTTCGCATAGAGTACAACAACATATGTTATTTTAATTATTTTCTTTTTTCATTGTTTTTCTATCGCCTGCGAATGCCAAACTATGTTTGATAAAAGTACCATATGAGGATTGGCGTATCCTAATGTGTCCCATAGATTATTTCCATGCCTGATCAGTATGGAGGTTCAATACATGGAACCCCTGAGATATCCCAATGGTCATATTGTCCTAATGTCGACTAGTAGTATTCGAAGAAGATATCCAGAATGGTATTGGCCAAGTAAATGTTCCCGAATTGGAATTTCGTGGACCTATATGTGTCACTTGTTTGGCACAAACAATAATGAATGAACTGGAGCCTGAGATATGAAAAATCTCTGTAGTCTCCCTGTATCTAGATTATCTTCTCATAAGTTTTCCCTGCTTACCTCCTGGAAGGCGGGTAGAATTAATATTAACATCCCGCTGTGGGCTGGAGTATTACGAAAAATCCATATTGCTTATAGAACAATCGAAACCTTGATTAAGTAGGGTTTAAGATATAGGCTCATATAGCCTGACTCAATATTCCGAAAGTTTTATGTTATTAAATAAGAAAGACGGTTCATATTGCTTATATATTAGAGACCGCAACCCTAATTAAGCAACAACTGAGAATTGCCATAAGATGCCCAGGATCTAAAGGCAATTTGTTGGTGGATAGGCTTGAAAAAGTCTGTAGCCGCTTATGTAGCCAAATGCTTGACTTGTGCGCAAGTCAAAGCTGAGCATCAAAAGCCGTCTGGCATGCTACAACAACTTGAACTTCCCAAGTGGAAGTAAGAGATGGTAACTATGGATTTTATTGCCATGCTAACCAGGATGAGGAAAGGAAATGACACAATATGAGTTATAGTCGATAGACTGACTAAATCAGCTCATTCTTACCCATCAAAGAGACAAATAGCTCCGATGAGTTAGCCCAACTTTATGTTGATAAGATTGTAGCCTTACACGGCATACCTGTGTCTATTATCTCCGATAGGGATACTAGGTACACGTCTCATTTCTGGAAAAGTTTCTAGCAATCTTTGGGCACGCGTTTGAACTTCAGCATGGCTTACCATCCACAGACGAACGGTCAAAGTGAGCGTACTATCCAAACGCTAGAAGACATGCTTCGTGCATGTGCGATCGATTTAGGGGGTAACTGAGATAAGAACCTACCCCTGATCGAATTCTCCTACAATAATAGCTACCACACCAGCATAAAGGCTGCGCCTTTTGAGGCATTATATGGTAGAAAATGCAGATCGCCTGTTTGTTGGGCGGAAGTAGGAGAGGTCCAATTATCGGGACCAGAGATTGTTTTCCAGACAACGGACAAGATTGTCCAGATCCGGGAACGTCTCAAAGCTGCCCGCGATAGGCAGAAGAGCTACGCTGATCCAAAGCGTAAGGATTTTCACTTCGAAGTAGGTGAAAAGGTATTACTTAAGGTATCTCCCTGGAAGGGGGTGATGCGCTTCGGCAAGAAGGGCAAACTGAGTCCGAGATACATAGGACCTTTTGAGGTCATTGAACGAGTCGGATCAGTTGCCTATAAACTGAACTTGCCTGAAGAGCTCAATGGAATTCACAATGTGTTCCACATCTGCAATCTCAAAAAGTGCTTCGCCGACGAATCGTTGGTGATTCCACACACAGATGTGCATATAGATGAGAGCTTAAAATTCATAGAAAAACCTTTGTCGATTGAAGATCGACAGGTGAAGAAGCTTCGCAGAAAGCACGTACCGATTGTAAAAGTCAAATGGGATGCTCGTAGAGGTCCTGAATATACGTGGGAAGTCGAAGCTACAATGAAAGAAAAATACCCCTATTTATTTGAGTAAATCTGGGGTCGAGATTTATTTTAAGGGGGTGAGGATGTAACACCTCGAATTTTTGTGTCCAATGATGTGTTAACACGTGTCATTTGTTTACACGTGGCATCTATAATAAATAAAGGACTAATTTTGACAAACCTTGAAAATATATAAATTCGAGGGTTATAAATGTCAACAAGGGTAAATATACTGTATAGTATCCCTAAATAATGCTTAAACCTTCAAACGAATAAATTATAGATCGTACAAAAACAAAACGCGGAAGAAAGTGAGAGATTACCAACTACAGGGGTTAACTGTGTCAACATGTTTAATAATACCTCTGAGTGACCCTTTAACGTTCCCAAGACTTTGTAACGGTATTACACCCTCACTAAAATAATATATATGAATTTCGCGAAGTTTCGATATGAAACGAGAAAGTTACGATCGAATTCGTAGAAGAAGGGTTAAAAGCGTCAACAGTGAAAGTTAAGGCTTTCCAATATAATTAATAAATAAACCGGGGACTTAATAATGCGGGTAATTAACACAAGGCCCCTATCGGTAAATAACTGAGGGCCAAACCGCAAAGTTACCCCTTCAAAACCGAAAGGTCAGGTGAATCATTACGAAAGATTTCGTTATTAATGGCCAGATTCTGTAATCATTACAAAAAGATTTAAAAATCCTGAAATCTTAACCTTAGGCGACCCGCGTGAAGGTTAAGGATTAGTTGAGGCGGGCCGCGAGCCTCCTTTGTTTCGCGTCTGTTATTTGATCTTTAGGCGACCCGCATTAAAATGCATGGGAACTCCCATGCGGGCCGCGTAAAGTGCCCAGATGCAGAATATTGATGTTTTCTTGACTTTTGGAGTCTTGAACGATCAAAAACCAACAAATGGGGCATGGGCACCCTATGCTCAACCCATAACACTTAGGGGACACCTACCATCACCTCTGGTCTGATTGTAGTGCTTGTAATGATCAATGAGGCTTGGCATTGGCTATAAATAGCATGCCTTAAGTTCATAATATTCACACAACACAAAACTCACCTTTCTGATCATTCTAAGTGCTCTCAAGTCTTCTTCTCTGCTCCATATTCAAGTACTAACTTCTGTAAGTTACCTTGATCATCCATAGTTCAGTTTATGCTTAGTTTTTAGCTAAAAACCAAACCGTCGTAACTACGGTTTGACTTTACAATAAATCAGTAATGGTTCTGTCACATGACGAATCAAAAGTGGTTATGAGTTGGTATTTATGTGGGTAATAAACCTCTAAAATGGTTCCCCCTGATCACCACTCTAACTATGTCAAATGTCGAGTCAAACGTGCGGTTAAAAAGTCAACAGAAAGCTATTTTAGCGATTTATGCATAATCTGTAAAGTATATGTTATGGAATCTGTTTTGACAATCATAAAACATGATAATAAGTATATAAACGTGTTTGCGCTCGTTTGAATCGACCGTTTGCTATATTGACCCGGTTCGGAGCCGAAAGTCGCAAAAGTTTGACTTTTGTTTTGACTTCAGTTCTGACCCGTTTTAGTGAGGTATAATATACCTTAGGACTCTCTTAGGACCAGGTCACATGTTGGTATACGCCTCTGTGGTCGGTTCATGAGTTATCCGAGTCTTTTACATATTTCCGTCATTCGCCTAAAAGTTGACCGTAACGGCCTTTTAAAATTAAAACGAGTATTTCGGACACGTGAACGGACCAAAACCTTGCTTGTTAAATTATAAGCATGTCCTTAAAGTTTCACGTCAATCCGAGGCCTAGAATGAGAGTTATGCTAAAAGGCGCACTTTTAAGAAAGTTTTGTAATTAACGGCGCAATTAGCATAACGCCCATCTAACCCAAGTTTTCGTCACCAAAACTTTTACCCACTGTGGTAAAATAATATTTTGGGAATTTTAAAGATTTTTAATAAATTTTACCTTGCTCATAACCTGCGGTTATGGCTACGGTTCGGTAAATACCGAATATGCCCTTTTTGGCCAAAACGGGAGTTCTACAAGGTCTTTTGACCCGATTCCAGTTGCCACTGGTTTTCAATAATAAATAAAGTATTTTAAGCTTTATAAGCTGTTCGGGAAACTCAGATTTCCTATAGAACTCGAAAAGCCCTTTTAAAGTCTTTAAAATGACCGAAAAGCCCCTACGGGGCATAATATAAACTTAAACTCGTTACGGGCATTACGGAAGGTATCCTACTGATACCAAAATACTTTTAAGGCATATTGACTTAGTAAATAAGCGTAGGACACTTATGGTTAACCGTTTCGCCTATTGCGCGCACGGTTCGGCCTATGAAACTAGTTTTCATACATTAGCCGATACGGGTCAAATTATACTATTTGAACCCCAAAATCCAGAGTATGGACTATAAACCCATATAAAACAAGTCACTGCACTTGTTGGGTCCAAATCATACTCCACTCTCGGTTTTCGCCGTTCCGTGCGAATTAACCATATCTATATATCGGAATCAACCGGTTTAAGCTACGGCTAATACAAGAACCGTTAGGATTCTAAGAGGTTAATTAAAACCTTCGTTCCAGATTAGGAGCCCCAGTAAAAGCTATCGGTGACTTGATCTAAATTAAGGATTTATACTTGCAAAGGTAAATACTTTAACTTATTTCCCCTATATGGGCTTGGGTTACGGTATATTAATACCGCTTGATTGAGCATTATATAATTCCATCGCTTAGGTGGTTAATTGATTAAATATGATCGGCTCATTTAAACAGTTTTGTTGCTTATAAGCCTTTGGGGGGTTTAATGACCGTTGTCCCGGATATCCTCGGCATCATTTTACGAAATGGCCACGACCATCGACATCCCGGTGTAGGCGTACACCCGGTATAAAGTGTCGACATTAAAATTAAAAGACGTAGCCGTTGGTTTTTATACTACGGTTTTACGCAAACGTGGTGTGTCTATAAATCTTTAACCCGACACGACCCGGGCTACTGAACGCATAAAAGAACATGTAAAACGTTCACAAGATCATTATGAATTTTCCCAAGTTATAAAAGAGTTTGTGCCCTGTGCATTCAAATCAATTTTACTAAACATTTTCAAATGTGTCAGTTAAATGTATTTACCAGTGTAAACTGACGTATTTTCCCCAAAAAGATTAAGTGCAGGTACCTAAACGTAATTGGCTGGTATTAGCTCCCTAGCGTCGGGATAAGTCTCGCAAACTTGATTGCAGTATCTGATGGAACAATACTTTATATTTATTTACGATCCACTGTGGATATATCCAACCCCTGTAATACATTTTGATATTACGATCAGAGGTTGAAATTTATATATTTATCTTATGCTTCCGCTGTGCATTATATAATTGTGTGGTTTGACTGTATTGTTGCCAACATCGTCACGGTAATCCCCCACCGGGCCCACCGGTGAGACACGTGGAAATCGGGGTGTGATAGGTTGGTATCAGAGCCAACATTGAGTGAATTAAACACTATCCTTATGTGTTTAATCTCAATGACACAATTGCACATACTTGAGTCTAGACTTAACATAGGAATGTTCTAAATTCTGATCTGGAAATTTTGCTTCCAAATTTTTATACGTCGCCAAGCGAAGGAGCTGTAATAGGAAGTCTCCACATCCGGAGTCATGAACTGCTGAGCTTCGTACCGCGACCAGGATGAAACGTGCAACCAAGGAGAGCATTCAGGAAATGAATGAAGAAGAAACTCCTCTTGCTGAAGATCGTTTCCTTAATAAGTCTTTATAAGAACATATTTACCCTTCAGTCCCTTCGAGGACAACATTATTATTTTCGAGTCCCGCTTAGGGCAACCTTATATTTTTTTTTTACTTTTATATAATGGAATGATTAAGTTTAGACTTTCATTCTAAATAAGAAATATTAAATAAATCAAAACCATTCCTTTTATTTGATCTGCCTAAATAAAGAATCTTAAGGGGGTGAAACCTAGCTTGGGGTCTTTTAAGATCAGTCAAGATGGTACGACCTAGCTGAAAAGATTCTGATTCCCTGTTAACCTCTGTACGCATGTTAACATTCATGGCAGATGTGATTCGTTAAAATCACGCACGTCATTCTTATACAATAATCCTTTAAAGGATTTCAAAACCCAACTAAATGATATATAAATCGTGGGTTAAATCACCAATGAAGGTGATCAATATTATAAAGACATCCATTAGTGATGCAATGCCTACGGGCCAGTATTATAAAGACATCCATTAGTGATGCAATGCCTACGGGCCAGTATTATAAAGACATCCATTAGTGATGCAATGCCTACGGGCCAGTATTATTAAAACATCCATTAGTGATGCAGTGCCTACGGGCCAGAATTATTAAAACATCCATTAGTGATGTAGTTAGTGCCTACGGGCCAAACTTATTAAACATCCATTAGTGATGTAGTGCCTACGGGCCAAACTTATTAAAACATCCAATAGTGGTGTAGTGCCTACGGGCCAAACTTATTAAACATCCAATAGTGATGCAATGCCTACGGGTCATACTAATTGTCATATAAGACAAAAGGCAGTGGTAGTCTATGACTCCCTGTCAGAAAAAGGTAATGAACTAAGTTCAAACCTCAAGGCTTTGATTCTCTGAAATCCTAGCTTATAAATTATAAATGTCCTAGTGACTAGGCCTATTGTGCCAGAATACCTTCATGCTGTGATTCTCTGAAATCATAGCTCATAAATTAAACTTGTCCACGTGACTAAGTCTTTTGTGCTATTACTAAATGCCTCGATCCCAGATGATCATGGCTTATAAATTAAACTTGTCTACGCGACTAGGCCAATTGTGCTATTATTAACTTATAAATTAGGATTTATGATAAGATCCTAAATAAAATAAATATCCTTCCTTCCCTGCCAGTAGGCATTTTTAAAAAGAAATCTCAAGGGTAAACCTAGCCTATATGACGAGGCCAAGATGGTAGGACCTATTCAAGAGATTCAAATCCTTGTTAACATCCGTAAAATGTTAACACTCCTGGCAAACGTGGTTCGATAAAAATCACGTAAGTCATCCCTAGATTGGGTTGTTCCAACCCTTCCTTATTAAAATAATCATCCCTTAAGGAGGAAGTGCCACGGGCTATAATACACTGTCCGATTGCGACATCAACAATTGTGATCTTTTGAAATTCTCCATCCTAAGGGGATGAGCTATGCTCAAAGCCCTCTAGACGATAATCCTGTCATCATGTCATTATTATGACCACTGAATGACAGTTGATTTAAATTAAAGTACTAATCCTGTCGTCATGTCATTATTATGACCACTGAACGACAGTTGATTAAATTAAGTGCAAATCCTGTCGTCATGTCAATATTATGACCACTGAACGTCAGTTGATTAAATTAAGTGCTAATCCTGCCGTCATGTCATTATTATGACCACTGAACGTCAGTTGATCAAATTAAGTACAAATCCTGTCGTCATGTCATTATTATGACCACTGAACGTCAGTTGATTAAATTAAGTGCTAATCCTGCCGTCATGTCATTATTATGACCACTGAACGACAGTTGATTTAATTAGTGGCACTGATCATGTCGTCATGTCATTATTGTGACCGCTGAACGTATCATCAGTACAATGACTATATGTCTTAACATCTTACGAGATGTTAATTGATAGGCCCCCAGGCCAGAAATTTTAATAAAGACAGTCGTAACTTACAACTCCCTGTCAAGAAAAGGCAAGAACACGTTCAGGCCTAAATACCTTAATTCTACAAAATCAAGGTTGATAATATAAAGTTGTCCCTGTGACTTGGTCTCTTGTGCCATAATTATATTTTATTAAATTAGGATTTATGATAAAAATCCTGAATAAAATAAACATCCCTCTTTTCCCTGCCTGTATGCAGTTTAAAAAGAATCTTGAAGGTGAAACCTAGCCTACACGGCCAAGATGGTGAAACCTGCTCAAGGGATTCAGATCCTTGTTAACACCTAAGCACGTGTTAACACTATCGACAAATGTGATTCGGGAAAATCACAAAAGTCATCCTTATATTGGATTCTTCCAATTCCCTTATCTAGGCTAATGATTTAGAAATCATGGCTTATATGGGATGATCATATCGTTAGTGATGAAATGCCTGCGAGCTAAGCTTGCTGTCCGATAAGACAATGACAGTGATGGTTTTTGACCGTCTGTCTAAGATATTGGACTATGTCCAAACATAATAGTCTATATGATCAATGCGATCATGACTAATATCATCTAATACGATGATAATATTATTTAACATCCTTAGAAATGTTTTGCCTACGGGCTATAATATATTATCCATTTAGGACATAGACATTGTTATCTTTATGATTCCTTGTCTAAGGTGGTGAGCTATGCTCAAGCCATAAATAGTCAATATAATTAACGCAATCATGACTTAAATCATCTAATAGGATAAACCTATTATAAACGGCCATTAGTGATGTTTTGCCTAAAGGGCCATATTATATTATCCAATTGAGACAAGGCAATCGTAATCTTTTGTGATTCTTTGCCCAAGGGAGTGAGCTATACTCAAATCCTATACTCTATACTATCATTGCAATCCTGACTAATAGCATCAATATGATGATCATAAACTCATGATATTGACATCCCTAGTGATGAAATCCCTACGGGCTATACTTTACTCTATTTCGATAAGACAAAATAGGGGTGATCCTTATGATCCCCTATTCAAAATGGTAGAATGATACCTAAACCTAATAGTCCACGCGATCTAAATGATCATGATTAATATCGGTAGATACAGTAATATAGATAGACATCCACGAGTGATGTTAATTGGTATTGCCTTCCTGTCAAGAAAATCGCCTGTCTAGACGATGACGGTGGTAGTCTATGACTCCCTGTCCAAAAGGTGTAGAACTGTGTTCAAGCCTTAAGACTCTTGATCTAATGAAGTTGCAACCTACGAATTGATGTCCTTGTGACCAACCCACAATTTATACTACAAGTCACCTACGACTAGCCTCCATGCTTTAATAAGTCGTTCGTGACAAGTTAACATATTAAATGTTAACATCACTGGTGACAGGTGTTAAGTGCCATATCCTATAGACATCCTAGAGACAAGGCCATTTGTGCCACACCTAAATGTCATTACGACAAGGCCTTCGTGCCATATGATTACTTATATTCTTCAAGACTGGGCTTATTGCCATATCCTTCTACGTCCCTCGCGACAGTTTTCTATGCCATTTATGTATATACATATATATAACCAAGACCATGTAAGGATAGCCTTTGAGCTATTTATAAACGTCCTTGTGACAAAGACAGTTGTGGCATTATGGTCCCCTGTCAAACAGATATTGGACTAGCTCCAAACCTTAAAGGCCATTGATGATCCTTTTGTGACCTAAGCTAAATGTAATAGATATACATCCCGATAGCATTCACTAAGAATGTTCAGAACAAAATGACCCATACGGCTTATGAATGCCGTGGCTAATCTAAGTCAGGTCATCAGAATGATGACTAATAATTGTTAAATCTTAGTGATTAGTACCAAGTTTCGAGTATGGAAGACTCGGATGAGGTAGACAACAGTCGCAATACTATTAATGCGACGAAAGTTAATAAAAAACTACAAACATAAACCTCAATATTAATGGAGTTAATCTCCTGGATATGGTTGACGCAGCAGTTGAAAGGACCATGGAAAGTTCATGAAACAATCCAAGGGCCGAATGCTCCCCGCTCTGAATTTCATTCAAAACCATGTCCAATTGCTCATGAAAAGAGTTTGGTTCACACTTCGTATATGAAGGACGAACCAAAGGAGGAAGATAACTCCCATAAATCTAAGAAAGAGAGCGAATACATGCTTAATAAAAAGCAACGAAGGTTCGGTAAGAGCCTGTATGTAAGAATTGCTAGCAAAGACATTAGGGGCAGTGTCGAATAAAACCAAAACCCAGGCAGTGTGACATCTGCTAAGGAACAGGTCATCATTTCCTCGGAATGTAGGGACCTGGAGAATACATTCTATCATGACTGTGATGAGTAAGACCGTATTAGAGATAGATACCATAAAGCTGCCAAGAAGGTGCAGCTAAGCCTGGAAAGGGCTAAAAGAAGAAATGCCTGAACTCACCTAATGAACGCCAAAGGGCAGTCTACGATGTCATCAAGTATGTTCATCATCTTTTACCATTAATAAATTCTGCTAAGTGTCCTGATTTAATACAGGCAATCATAAATCTTCATAAACCATAAGCTTAGCAAACTTTTATATTATCCGCAAAGTATAATTTACCAAGAGAACATTAGTAACCGATTTTTTTTCGTATCAGCAAGAAATCCTTTCGAAAAATCTAAAAAGTACTCTTCCTTCGCATAGAGTACAACAACATATGTTATTTTAATTATTTTCTTTTTTCATTGTTTTTCTATCGCCTGCGAATGCCAAACTATGTTTGATAAAAGTACCATATGAGGATTGGCGTATCCTAATGTGTCCCATAGATTATTTCCATGCCTGATCAGTATGGAGGTTCAATACATGGAACCCCTGAGATATCCCAATGGTCATATTGTCCTAATGTCGACTAGTAGTATTCGAAGAAGATATCCAGAATGGTATTGGCCAAGTAAATGTTCCCGAATTGGAATTTCGTGGACCTATATGTGTCACTTGTTTGGCACAAACAATAATGAATGAACTGGAGCCTGAGATATGAAAAATCTCTGTAGTCTCCCTGTATCTAGATTATCTTCTCATAAGTTTTCCCTGCTTACCTCCTGGAAGGCGGGTAGAATTAATATTAACATCCCGCTGTGGGCTGGAGTATTACGAAAAATCCATATTGCTTATAGAACAATCGAAACCTTGATTAAGTAGGGTTTAAGATATAGGCTCATATAGCCTGACTCAATATTCCGAAAGTTTTATGTTATTAAATAAGAAAGACGGTTCATATTGCTTATATATTAGAGACCGCAACCCTAATTAAGCAACAACTGAGAATTGCCATAAGATGCCCAGGATCTAAAGGCAATTTGTTGGTGGATAGGCTTGAAAAAGTCTGTAGCCGCTTATGTAGCCAAATGCTTGACTTGTGCGCAAGTCAAAGCTGAGCATCAAAAGCCGTCTGGCATGCTACAACAACTTGAACTTCCCAAGTGGAAGTAAGAGATGGTAACTATGGATTTTATTGCCATGCTAACCAGGATGAGGAAAGGAAATGACACAATATGAGTTATAGTCGATAGACTGACTAAATCAGCTCATTCTTACCCATCAAAGAGACAAATAGCTCCGATGAGTTAGCCCAACTTTATGTTGATAAGATTGTAGCCTTACACGGCATACCTGTGTCTATTATCTCCGATAGGGATACTAGGTACACGTCTCATTTCTGGAAAAGTTTCTAGCAATCTTTGGGCACGCGTTTGAACTTCAGCATGGCTTACCATCCACAGACGAACGGTCAAAGTGAGCGTACTATCCAAACGCTAGAAGACATGCTTCGTGCATGTGCGATCGATTTAGGGGGTAACTGAGATAAGAACCTACCCCTGATCGAATTCTCCTACAATAATAGCTACCACACCAGCATAAAGGCTGCGCCTTTTGAGGCATTATATGGTAGAAAATGCAGATCGCCTGTTTGTTGGGCGGAAGTAGGAGAGGTCCAATTATCGGGACCAGAGATTGTTTTCCAGACAACGGACAAGATTGTCCAGATCCGGGAACGTCTCAAAGCTGCCCGCGATAGGCAGAAGAGCTACGCTGATCCAAAGCGTAAGGATTTTCACTTCGAAGTAGGTGAAAAGGTATTACTTAAGGTATCTCCCTGGAAGGGGGTGATGCGCTTCGGCAAGAAGGGCAAACTGAGTCCGAGATACATAGGACCTTTTGAGGTCATTGAACGAGTCGGATCAGTTGCCTATAAACTGAACTTGCCTGAAGAGCTCAATGGAATTCACAATGTGTTCCACATCTGCAATCTCAAAAAGTGCTTCGCCGACGAATCGTTGGTGATTCCACACACAGATGTGCATATAGATGAGAGCTTAAAATTCATAGAAAAACCTTTGTCGATTGAAGATCGACAGGTGAAGAAGCTTCGCAGAAAGCACGTACCGATTGTAAAAGTCAAATGGGATGCTCGTAGAGGTCCTGAATATACGTGGGAAGTCGAAGCTACAATGAAAGAAAAATACCCCTATTTATTTGAGTAAATCTCGGGTCGAGATTTATTTTAAGGGGGTGAGGATGTAACACCTCGAATTTTTGTGTCCAATGATGTGTTAACACGTGTCATTTGTTTACACGTGGCATCTATAATAAATAAAGGACTAATTTTGACAAACCTTGAAAATATATAAATTCGAGGGTTATAAATGTCAACAAGGGTAAATATACTGTATAGTATCCCTAAATAATGCTTAAACCTTCAAACGAATAAATTATAGATCGTACAAAAACAAAACGCGGAAGAAAGTGAGAGATTACCAACTACAGGGGTTAACTGTGTCAACATGTTTAATAATACCTCTGAGTGACCCTTTAACGTTCCCAAGACTTTGTAACGGTATTACACCCTCACTAAAATAATATATATGAATTTCGCGAAGTTTCGATATGAAACGAGAAAGTTACGATCGAATTCGTAGAAGAAGGGTTAAAAGCGTCAACAGTGAAAGTTAAGGCTTTCCAATATAATTAATAAATAAACCGGGGACTTAATAATGCGGGTAATTAACACGAGGCCCCTATCGGTAAATAACTGAGGGCCAAACCGCAAAGTTACCCCTTCAAAACCGAAAGGTCAGGTGAATCATTACGAAAGATTTCGTTATTAATGGCCAGATTCTGTAATCATTACAAAAAGATTTAAAAATCCTGAAATCTTAACCTTAGGCGACCCGCGTGAAGGTTAAGGATTAGTTGAGGCGGGCCGCGAGCCTCCTTTGTTTCGCGTCTGTTATTTGATCTTTAGGCGACCCGCATTAAAATGCATGGGAACTCCCATGCGGGCCGCGTAAAGTGCCCAGATGCAGAATATTGATGTTTTCTTGACTTTTGGAGTCTTGAACGATCAAAAACCAACAAATGGGGCATGGGCACCCTATGCTCAACCCATAACACTTAGGGGACACCTACCATCACCTCTGGTCTGATTGTAGTGCTTGTAATGATCAATGAGGCTTGGCATTGGCTATAAATAGCATGCCTTAAGTTCATAATATTCACACAACACAAAACTCACCTTTCTGATCATTCTAAGTGCTCTCAAGTCTTCTTCTCTGCTCCATATTCAAGTACTAACTTCTGTAAGTTACCTTGATCATCCATAGTTCAGTTTATGCTTAGTTTTTAGCTAAAAACCAAACCGTCGTAACTACGGTTTGACTTTACAATAAATCAGTAATGGTTCTGTCACATGACGAATCAAAAGTGGTTATGAGTTGGTATTTATGTGGGTAATAAACCTCTAAAATGGTTCCCCCTGATCACCACTCTAACTATGTCAAATGTCGAGTCAAACGTGCGGTTAAAAAGTCAACAGAAAGCTATTTTAGCGATTTATGCATAATCTGTAAAGTATATGTTATGGAATCTGTTTTGACAATCATAAAACATGATAATAAGTATATAAACGTGTTTGCGCTCGTTTGAATCGACCGTTTGCTATATTGACCCGGTTCGGAGCCGAAAGTCGCAAAAGTTTGACTTTTGTTTTGACTTCAGTTCTGACCCGTTTTAGTGAGGTATAATATACCTTAGGACTCTCTTAGGACCAGGTCACATGTTGGTATACGCCTCTGTGGTCGGTTCATGAGTTATCCGAGTCTTTTACATATTTCCGTCATTCGCCTAAAAGTTGACCGTAACGGCCTTTTAAAATTAAAACGAGTATTTCGGACACGTGAACGGACCAAAACCTTGCTTGTTAAATTATAAGCATGTCCTTAAAGTTTCACGTCAATCCGAGGCCTAGAATGAGAGTTATGCTAAAAGGCGCACTTTTAAGAAAGTTTTGTAATTAACGGCGCAATTAGCATAACGCCCATCTAACCCAAGTTTTCGTCACCAAAACTTTTACCCACTGTGGTAAAATAATATTTTGGGAATTTTAAAGATTTTTAATAAATTTTACCTTGCTCATAACCTGCGGTTATGGCTACGGTTCGGTAAATACCGAATATGCCCTTTTTGGCCAAAACGGGAGTTCTACAAGGTCTTTTGACCCGATTCCAGTTGCCACTGGTTTTCAATAATAAATAAAGTATTTTAAGCTTTATAAGCTGTTCGGGAAACTCAGATTTCCTATAGAACTCGAAAAGCCCTTTTAAAGTCTTTAAAATGACCGAAAAGCCCCTACGGGGCATAATATAAACTTAAACTCGTTACGGGCATTACGGAAGGTATCCTACTGATACCAAAATACTTTTAAGGCATATTGACTTAGTAAATAAGCGTAGGACACTTATGGTTAACCGTTTCGCCTATTGCGCGCACGGTTCGGCCTATGAAACTAGTTTTCATACATTAGCCGATACGGGTCAAATTATACTATTTGAACCCCAAAATCCAGAGTATGGACTATAAACCCATATAAAACAAGTCACTGCACTTGTTGGGTCCAAATCATACTCCACTCTCGGTTTTCGCCGTTCCGTGCGAATTAACCATATCTATATATCGGAATCAACCGGTTTAAGCTACGGCTAATACAAGAACCGTTAGGATTCTAAGAGGTTAATTAAAACCTTCGTTCCAGATTAGGAGCCCCAGTAAAAGCTATCGGTGACTTGATCTAAATTAAGGATTTATACTTGCAAAGGTAAATACTTTAACTTATTTCCCCTATATGGGCTTGGGTTACGGTATATTAATACCGCTTGATTGAGCATTATATAATTCCATCGCTTAGGTGGTTAATTGATTAAATATGATCGGCTCATTTAAACAGTTTTGTTGCTTATAAGCCTTTGGGGGGTTTAATGACCGTTGTCCCGGATATCCTCGGCATCATTTTACGAAATGGCCACGACCATCGACATCCCGGTGTAGGCGTACACCCGGTATAAAGTGTCGACATTAAAATTAAAAGACGTAGCCGTTGGTTTTTATACTACGGTTTTACGCAAACGTGGTGTGTCTATAAATCTTTAACCCGACACGACCCGGGCTACTGAACGCATAAAAGAACATGTAAAACGTTCACAAGATCATTATGAATTTTCCCAAGTTATAAAAGAGTTTGTGCCCTGTGCATTCAAATCAATTTTACTAAACATTTTCAAATGTGTCAGTTAAATGTATTTACCAGTGTAAACTGACGTATTTTCCCCAAAAAGATTAAGTGCAGGTACCTAAACGTAATTGGCTGGTATTAGCTCCCTAGCGTCGGGATAAGTCTCGCAAACTTGATTGCAGTATCTGATGGAACAATACTTTATATTTATTTACGATCCACTGTGGATATATCCAACCCCTGTAATACATTTTGATATTACGATCAGAGGTTGAAATTTATATATTTATCTTATGCTTCCGCTGTGCATTATATAATTGTGTGGTTTGACTGTATTGTTGCCAACATCGTCACGGTAATCCCCCACCGGGCCCACCGGTGAGACACGTGGAAATCGGGGTGTGATAGGTTGGTATCAGAGCCAACATTGAGTGAATTAAACACTATCCTTATGTGTTTAATCTCAATGACACAATTGCACATACTTGAGTCTAGACTTAACATAGGAATGTTCTAAATTCTGATCTGGAAATTTTGCTTCCAAATTTTTATACGTCGCCAAGCGAAGGAGCTGTAATAGGAAGTCTCCACATCCGGAGTCATGAACTGCTGAGCTTCGTACCGCGACCAGGATGAAACGTGCAACCAAGGAGAGCATTCAGGAAATGAATGAAGAAGAAACTCCTCTTGCTGAAGATCGTTTCCTTAATAAGTCTTTATAAGAACATATTTACCCTTCAGTCCCTTCGAGGACAACATTATTATTTTCGAGTCCCGCTTAGGGCAACCTTATATTTTTTTTTTTACTTTTATATAATGGAATGATTAAGTTTAGACTTTCATTCTAAATAAGAAATATTAAATAAATCAAAACCATTCCTTTTATTTGATCTGCCTAAATAAAGAATCTTAAGGGGGTGAAACCTAGCTTGGGGTCTTTTAAGATCAGTCAAGATGGTACGACCTAGCTGAAAAGATTCTGATTCCCTGTTAACCTCTGTACGCATGTTAACATTCATGGCAGATGTGATTCGTTAAAATCACGCACGTCATTCTTATACAATAATCCTTTAAAGGATTTCAAAACCCAACTAAATGATATATAAATCGTGGGTTAAATCACCAATGAAGGTGATCAATATTATAAAGACATCCATTAGTGATGCAATGCCTACGGGCCAGTATTATAATGACATCCATTAGTGATGCAATGCCTACGGGCCAGTATTATAAAGACATCCATTAGTGATGCAATGCCTACGGGCCAGTATTATTAAAACATCCATTAGTGATGCAGTGCCTACGGGCCAGAATTATTAAAACATCCATTAGTGATGTAGTTAGTGCCTACGGGCCAAACTTATTAAACATCCATTAGTGATGTAGTGCCTACGGGCCAAACTTATTAAAACATCCAATAGTGGTGTAGTGCCTACGGGCCAAACTTATTAAACATCCAATAGTGATGCAATGCCTACGGGTCATACTAATTGTCATATAAGACAAAAGGCAGTGGTAGTCTATGACTCCCTGTCAGAAAAAGGTAATGAACTAAGTTCAAACCTCAAGGCTTTGATTCTCTGAAATCCTAGCTTATAAATTATAAATGTCCTAGTGACTAGGCCTATTGTGCCAGAATACCTTCATGCTGTGATTCTCTGAAATCATAGCTCATAAATTAAACTTGTCCACGTGACTAAGTCTTTTGTGCTATTACTAAATGCCTCGATCCCAGATGATCATGGCTTATAAATTAAACTTGTCTACGCGACTAGGCCAATTGTGCTATTATTAACTTATAAATTAGGATTTATGATAAGATCCTAAATAAAATAAATATCCTTCCTTCCCTGCCAGTAGGCATTTTTAAAAAGAAATCTCAAGGGTAAACCTAGCCTATATGACGAGGCCAAGATGGTAGGACCTATTCAAGAGATTCAAATCCTTGTTAACATCCGTAAAATGTTAACACTCCTGGCAAACGTGGTTCGATAAAAATCACGTAAGTCATCCCTAGATTGGGTTGTTCCAACCCTTCCTTATTAAAATAATCATCCCTTAAGGAGGAAGTGCCACGGGCTATAATACACTGTCCGATTGCGACATCAACAATTGTGATCTTTTGAAATTCTCCATCCTAAGGGGATGAGCTATGCTCAAAGCCCTCTAGACGATAATCCTGTCATCATGTCATTATTATGACCACTGAATGACAGTTGATTTAAATTAAAGTACTAATCCTGTCGTCATGTCATTATTATGACCACTGAACGACAGTTGATTAAATTAAGTGCAAATCCTGTCGTCATGTCAATATTATGACCACTGAACGTCAGTTGATTAAATTAAGTGCTAATCCTGCCGTCATGTCATTATTATGACCACTGAACGTCAGTTGATCAAATTAAGTACAAATCCTGTCGTCATGTCATTATTATGACCACTGAACGTCAGTTGATTAAATTAAGTGCTAATCCTGCCGTCATGTCATTATTATGACCACTGAACGACAGTTGATTTAATTAGTGGCACTGATCATGTCGTCATGTCATTATTGTGACCGCTGAACGTATCATCAGTACAATGACTATATGTCTTAACATCTTACGAGATGTTAATTGATAGGCCCCCAGGCCAGAAATTTTAATAAAGACAGTCGTAACTTACAACTCCCTGTCAAGAAAAGGCAAGAACACGTTCAGGCCTAAATACCTTAATTCTACAAAATCAAGGTTGATAATATAAAGTTGTCCCTGTGACTTGGTCTCTTGTGCCATAATTATATTTTATTAAATTAGGATTTATGATAAAAATCCTGAATAAAATAAACATCCCTCTTTTCCCTGCCTGTATGCAGTTTAAAAAGAATCTTGAAGGTGAAACCTAGCCTACACGGCCAAGATGGTGAAACCTGCTCAAGGGATTCAGATCCTTGTTAACACCTAAGCACGTGTTAACACTATCGACAAATGTGATTCGGGAAAATCACAAAAGTCATCCTTATATTGGATTCTTCCAATTCCCTTATCTAGGCTAATGATTTAGAAATCATGGCTTATATGGGATGATCATATCGTTAGTGATGAAATGCCTGCGAGCTAAGCTTGCTGTCCGATAAGACAATGACAGTGATGGTTTTTGACCGTCTGTCTAAGATATTGGACTATGTCCAAACATAATAGTCTATATGATCAATGCGATCATGACTAATATCATCTAATACGATGATAATATTATTTAACATCCTTAGAAATGTTTTGCCTACGGGCTATAATATATTATCCATTTAGGACATAGACATTGTTATCTTTATGATTCCTTGTCTAAGGTGGTGAGCTATGCTCAAGCCATAAATAGTCAATATAATTAACGCAATCATGACTTAAATCATCTAATAGGATAAACCTATTATAAACGGCCATTAGTGATGTTTTGCCTAAAGGGCCATATTATATTATCCAATTGAGACAAGGCAATCGTAATCTTTTGTGATTCTTTGCCCAAGGGAGTGAGCTATACTCAAATCCTATACTCTATACTATCATTGCAATCCTGACTAATAGCATCAATATGATGATCATAAACTCATGATATTGACATCCCTAGTGATGAAATCCCTACGGGCTATACTTTACTCTATTTCGATAAGACAAAATAGGGGTGATCCTTATGATCCCCTATTCAAAATGGTAGAATGATACCTAAACCTAATAGTCCACGCGATCTAAATGATCATGATTAATATCGGTAGATACAGTAATATAGATAGACATCCACGAGTGATGTTAATTGGTATTGCCTTCCTGTCAAGAAAATCGCCTGTCTAGATGATGACGGTGGTAGTCTATGACTCCCTGTCCAAAAGGTGTAGAACTGTGTTCAAGCCTTAAGACTCTTGATCTAATGAAGTTGCAACCTACGAATTGATGTCCTTGTGACCAACCCACAATTTATACTACAAGTCACCTACGACTAGCCTCCATGCTTTAATAAGTCGTTCGTGACAAGTTAACATATTAAATGTTAACATCACTGGTGACAGGTGTTAAGTGCCATATCCTATAGACATCCTAGAGACAAGGCCATTTGTGCCACACCTAAATGTCATTACGACAAGGCCTTCGTGCCATATGATTACTTATATTCTTCAAGACTGGGCTTATTGCCATATCCTTCTACGTCCCTCGCGACAGTTTTCTATGCCATTTATGTATATACATATATATAACCAAGACCATGTAAGGATAGCCTTTGAGCTATTTATAAACGTCCTTGTGACAAAGACAGTTGTGGCATTATGGTCCCCTGTCAAACAGATATTGGACTAGCTCCAAACCTTAAAGGCCATTGATGATCCTTTTGTGACCTAAGCTAAATGTAATAGATATACATCCCGATAGCATTCACTAAGAATGTTCAGAACAAAATGACCCATACGGCTTATGAATGCCGTGGCTAATCTAAGTCAGGTCATCAGAATGATGACTAATAATTGTTAAATCTTAGTGATTAGTACCAAGTTTCGAGTATGGAAGACTCGGATGAGGTAGACAACAGTCGCAATACTATTAATGCGACGAAAGTTAATAAAAAACTACAAACATAAACCTCAATATTAATGGAGTTAATCTCCTGGATATGGTTGACGCAGCAGTTGAAAGGACCATGGAAAGTTCATGAAACAATCCAAGGGCCGAATGCTCCCCGCTCTGAATTTCATTCAAAACCATGTCCAATTGCTCATGAAAAGAGTTTGGTTCACACTTCGTATATGAAGGACGAACCAAAGGAGGAAGATAACTCCCATAAATCTAAGAAAGAGAGCGAATACATGCTTAATAAAAAGCAACGAAGGTTCGGTAAGAGCCTGTATGTAAGAATTGCTAGCAAAGACATTAGGGGCAGTGTCGAATAAAACCAAAACCCAGGCAGTGTGACATCTGCTAAGGAACAGGTCATCATTTCCTCGGAATGTAGGGACCTGGAGAATACATTCTATCATGACTGTGATGAGTAAGACCGTATTAGAGATAGATACCATAAAGCTGCCAAGAAGGTGCAGCTAAGCCTGGAAAGGGCTAAAAGAAGAAATGCCTGAACTCACCTAATGAACGCCAAAGGGCAGTCTACGATGTCATCAAGTATGTTCATCATCTTTTACCATTAATAAATTCTGCTAAGTGTCCTGATTTAATACAGGCAATCATAAATCTTCATAAACCATAAGCTTAGCAAACTTTTATATTATCCGCAAAGTATAATTTACCAAGAGAACATTAGTAACCGATTTTTTTTCGTATCAGCAAGAAATCCTTTCGAAAAATCTAAAAAGTACTCTTCCTTCGCATAGAGTACAACAACATATGTTATTTTAATTATTTTCTTTTTTCATTGTTTTTCTATCGCCTGCGAATGCCAAACTATGTTTCAAATTTTAGGGACAAGTTTATAAAACAGCAATAAAGATTATTGTTCTCTCACATTTTCAAATTTCTCGTTTTAGGGTCAAAAGGCATAACGGTCAACATTTAGGCATTTAACGGAAACATGCATGAACTAGGATTTCTATGGAACCAAGTTGTATACCCTTGGAGGGTTATACTAACTTATACTACGGTCCTAATGGAATCCTAAGGTATATCTAAATTAAACTAAATCGGGTAAGAACTGAAAGTCAAAGCAAAAGTCAACTTTTGCGACTTTCGGTTCCGGACCGAGCCTATACTTAGAATTGTCGGGTTGAATCATGCTTAGGCATGTTCAACTAATATTTACCAAGTTATTAAAGTGACAAAACTGATTTTATAGCTTCTATATTATTAGTTATGAATTTTATTTAAACTAACCCGTTTGACTTTTATTTGACCCGACAATTAAACTAAGTAAACGTGGTAATTAGGAGGTGCCCTTTTGAGGGTTAATTACCTACCTAATTACGGTCACGTAGCCATGTTTGTTGCGAACCATAGCTTAACCGTTTAAAAGTCAAAGCGTTTATCGATAACGCTTGACTTTTCGGTTATGAATGCTAAACATTAAACTAAGCACGAAAGGACACTTACAAAGGTCCAAGAGGCAGAAAAATAACTCAAAAGGAGGTTCCCAAATGGCAAGGATCCTCAGATTTGAGTTTGAGAGCAAGATTGAAGGAAATGAGCAAGTTTTGAGCAAAAACCCACCTCTATATATAGTGTTTGGAGGGTGTATGGATGATCAACAAGTGTTTAGGAGCCTCCTAAGATCAATACAAGTGTCCTAACAGGTGTCCAAAACAAGCAACAAGCCCATAGATTTGAATTATGTGAGTATGGAGCAAAATCAAAGCTGGTTTTTAATATTTCTGTTACTGGAAACAGCTTACGGACCGTATAGATCCTGGCATACGGTCCGTAAGGACCTGGTCAGCAATCAACAACTTTCACTTGTTGACAGATTTAGCCCCTGCACTTCCAAATGCCATTTCCGACATATCTAAGGCGCGTTAAACCATTTTTAAGGCTCTACAATGATGCCTAAGCATAAGGAACATGAAACATGCTCAAAATATGCCGGATGTCGGTTCGTTTGGTCGTACGGTCACGTTGTTCGGCTAATTACGACGAAACACGGACGGACGCTAAAAACGATCCAAATTACGCGACGAATGGAATTTTATCAATCCAAACACTAAAATAAAATATTTTAGTGCTTACATAAATTTTTGGGTGTCCGGGGATATTCAGAATGCAAGATATGCGCGAAAATGCAAACTTGCGCACTTTTTGACACTTTTAGTCCCTGCATAACGTAAAAGTTTATTTTTGCGCACCAAACACCTCTAAGCCTATAACTAAGCTATATAAAGAATAAATAGGGTATGTTTAACTCATGGGAATATTCCGGAAAGTCCGTTTCCATACGAATCGACATACTTTTGCAGTTTGACGCAATTAGTCCCTTAATTGCGCAAAGTAGCGTGAAATGCCGTTTAATGATATCCAAGCCTTCCATAGCCCATATTGATAATTCCTAAGCATATACTTAAATGTTACTATGCTCCTGCTCGCTTAAATGGTCACCGAAAGGTGTAGATTCAAAAGTTGACGCTTTAGGTCCCTCTATTGCGCAAACTTGCGCATCTCATCATTTAATAGCATTGAAGCCTCATCTAATCCATATTAGGTGTTCTTGAAAGTATTATTAAACATCACGATGCTTCGGGTTCGCTATGAGGTCATTCAGAGGTATAATTAAACATATTGACACTTTTAGTCCCTCTAACTTGCAAAGTTGCGCGTAACTTTACTTATAGGCATAAAAACCTTAGACGGCCATTATTTGGCCTTCCCGAGAGTATAATTAAATATTATGAAGCTCCCAGTTTGTTAAAAGGTCACTCAGAGGTAAGAATTAACATGTTGACGCTTTTAACCCTTTATTGCGCAAACTTCCAATTAATTACGCAAACGGCTATACTTAATCATCAAGTGGCACATTTGTGAATATAATCATCATGAGAGGTTATTTAGAAACCTGTTTTAGGTATGCTAACACTTCCAGTTCTTTCATAATCAAAGTTTTTCAATTTTTTGTAAAATTAGTCCCTTAAATTCAATATTGGACTTTATTAGGGTTTATTACACGTGTCAATACATCATTGGATGTGATTTTACGAGGTGTTACACTTTCAGATAGAGTTTCGTTTAGTCCGCTTAAGACATTTCGTATAAATAGTAAAATAACCGTCCGTATCCACATAAGGAGATAATGTTACCCGTATCCCACACAAGGAGATAATGTTACCCGTATCCTACACAAGGAGATAATGTTACCCATATCCCACACAAGGAGATAATGTTGTTCGTTCCGTTCCTAACTACCGGGAATTTATGCTTTAGTAAAGTGTGCGAACTCGCCTTAGATTAGCTCGGCAGATTAAGTTATGCGAGTTAGTATGGTCAACCACGTCCTATTATGGTTCCATTTAAGAGTTAGTGTGTGTTCTCACGCGGAAACACGAATCCTACACGTATCTAGAACGTAGCACATTTTATCATACAATACTAATTATCATGCATGCATCTATCACGACATCGCTTAGCGACAACACAAGTGTCATGAAAGATTTAAAATACTCTTCAATAAAAATTCAGCAATATAGTGCATTTTCGGACAGTTTTCGGGGTGTTATCCGGAATAGTTCATGTATAGAAAAATTCCCAAAAAAATTACAGGACGTGTCAATCGGAGCATCGACTATTGTGTAAAAATTTGGTGACCAAACTCCTTACGGATTTTCCGTGACAAATCTTACGCCAAACAGTGATCAGATTCGTTGTAATCTGACCCTGTTTGCCAAATTATTTATTTAAAAATCTACGTTTATCTGGTTGACGTAATTCCAGTTGGAGGTTCGCATGGACACCTGAGGCTATCTACAGAATAAATTTCATGATCTAACTCTAAACACATACCAAGTTATAACACAAAACGTGAGCTGCAATTTCTGCCGAAAATGACAACTTTAATTGCTGAAACAAAATAATTTGTTTAAAATAGCAAACGACGTCCAAAAATCATATTCGACCTATACCTTAAACACACATGATCTACAACAACTAAACCACAAGTATTATCGAGAAGCATCAACATTCATCATGAAATCAGGAAACACAGCCACAACACTTCGTAATATATGTAAAGAAAATCAATTATAACACAAAAATTACCGAGTGAGTTATGCTTGAGGGGGTCGCTTGTGTAAAAACTGAGAACTTGACTAACTGTATTGGATCACATTGTTGTCGACAGGAGAGGGAGGGAGCACAGAGTTACGATCAGGGTTTGGTAAGTGTTTGGGAAGTTATAAAATAAAACATGCAATCTAGGGGAAAATATGGGTATGGCGGTTTGGGAAAACAGATTTTGAGATAGGGCCGATAATTAAAGTGAGGTTGAGCTTGGGGTTGGGCCAAAAAGGCTGCTCATGAAAGTTGCAAGCATGCAGCTCACAAATGCAAAACAATTAATCATGCAACTCACGAAAGTTGCATTGTTTTATATTTATATTACATATATTATTATTATTATTATTATTATTATTATTATTATTATTTTATGTATAATCCAATTAATTATAAAGTTATAATTAGTCAACTCAACTAATAAAACGGGTAATAATGAAGTTATGGTTTAGGCCACACAACTTTCGAGTAAACGAGTGGGTCGGATCGACAAGCGAGATATATACTTTGGTTCAAACGGTTCGGGTCGGTTCAACATAATATGGACTTGGTTTCGAATATACGTTTGCACACTATAAATTAAATAGTATAAATTTAATTCATCGAATAAGATAAGTATATATTTATTTTGTAAAAGCGAAACAAACGGTTTTTACCTCGAAGTTGCGGGTTGTCACATCATCCCCAAGTTGAAAGAAATTTCGTCTCGAAATTTGAAAACAGTCGCCGAAAAGCTAGTGCGGTTGGGCGTTTTCGCGGGGTGTCACATCATCCCCCAGTTGGTTTGGAATTTCGTCCCGAAATTCAGTAGCAGCTTCCGCACTTTATGCATTATTTTTGAACAATTAGGGATACTTGCCCATCATCTGATCTTCCCGTTCCGAGGTAAACTCTGGGCCACGACGTGAGTTCAAACGAACTCGAACTATAGGTATTTTGCTACGTTTAAGAGTTTTGATTTCCCGGTCCATGATCTCCACCGGTTCCTTAACAAAATGTAGCTGGTCATCGATCATAAGTTCCTTGAAAGGAACAATGAGAGTCTCATCTGACAGACATTTCTTTAGATTTGACACGTGGAAAATGTTGTGTACACCGCTGAGCTCTTCCGGCAGGTTCAGTCTATAAACCACTGTGCCGACTTTCTCTGTGATTTCAAATGGTCCGACATAACGCGGATTAAGCTTGCCCCGTTTTCCAAAACGAACCACACCTTTCCAAGGTGAGACTTTTAGTAAAACCCGGTCCCTGACCTCGAATTCTAGAGGTTTCCTACACTTATCAGCATAGCTCTTCTGACGGTCACGAGCTGCCACCATTCGTTGTCTGATTTGGGCAATTTTCTCCGTTGTGTCGAGTACGAGTTCTGGGCCAGTGATTTGGCTCTCGCCAACTTCAGCCCAACATAAAGGTGATCAGCATTTCCGTCCGTACAAAGCCTCGATCGGAGCAGCCTTAATATTGGTATGGTAGCTATTGTTGTATGAGAACTCAACCAAAGGCATGTGCCTCTCCCAGCCGTTACTAAAATCAATAACACATGCTCGCAGCATTCTTCAAGGGTTTGGATGGTGCGTTTAGTTTGACCATCCGTTTGCGGGTGATAAGTAGTGCTCATGTTTAGAGGCGAGCCAAAGGATTTGTGCATCGCTTGCCACAATTTAGATGCAAAACGCGGGTCACGATCAGAGATGTTGGAAGTTGGTACTCCGTGCCTAGCAACTACTTCCTTCAAATAGATATCTGCGAGTGTGGAAAACTTGTCGGTTTCCTTGATCACCAGGAAGTGCGCAGATTTAGTCTGTCGATCTACGACCACCCAAATGGTGTCATTCCCGCTTTGAGATCTGGGTAATCTAGTGACAAAATCCATGGAAACTTGCTCTCATTTCCACGTTGGTATCGCCGGTTGCTGCAGCAGTCTTGATGGCTTTTGGTATTCAATCTTGACCTTAGCGCAGGTCACGCATTTGCTAACATATGTTGAAATGATAGCTTTCATGTTAGGCCACTAGTACAAGGCTTTGAGATCATGATACATCTTGTCGGAACCAGGATGTACCGAGTAGTGAGACTTGTGTGCTTCATCCATCACAAGCTCTCGTAGGTTTCCGTAGGATGGAACTCATATACTTTCCATGAAGTAGTGGATGCCATCTTCCTTGAGTTCGAGTTGCTTTTCCATTCCCCGCATGGACTCAGCTAGGAGGTTTTCTTCTTTCAGAGCTTCGAGTTGTGCGTTTCCGGTTTGTTCGGTGAGGTTCGAATGGATGGTTAGCTGCAGCGCACGAACACGTTTCGGTTTAGCTTCCTTTCGACTGAGGGCATCTGTCACAACATTTGCCTTGCCTGGATGGTATTTGATCACGCACTCGTAATCGTTTAGGAGTTTGACCCGTCGGCATTGTCGCATGTTCAACTCCTTCTGCTAGAGTATGTGTAGAACACTCTTGTGATCGGTGTAAATCATGCACTTGGTACCGTATTAGTGTCTCCATATCTTGAGTGTGAAGACTACAGCTCCCGGCTCCAGGTCGTGGGTAGTGTAGTTCTTTTCGTGAACTTTGAGTTTTCGAGTTACGTAAGCAATGATCATTCTCGCACTGCTTCAGCTTGCGATCGAGCACTTGAATGGGTGTACCGTTGCAAGCAATAAATTCATCAATGCCTCGGACATGATAGGATAGGATAAAAGCACCTCATAGCTTATCTTTTAATTGCTGGACTTGCGAATTCCTAAGCATCTTTCGAGTTAAAGCTGTGAGGGATTGTGTATGCGATCGAGAAAAGCCAACTTCGTGACATTAAAAGTCGTACGTTGAAAACTTAACGTAAGGTTGTTTATGTTGCAGAAGTTCCAGGGTAGATTCGGATGTCGTCTAGGAAAACAAGTGACAAATCTGTCAAGGTAGGGTAATTTCGAATGTCATGACTGGGAACTTATATTGGTCGTATCGAGTTATAAGGACAATGCTTGTGATATCTTCATGTCCCACCCCGATGTAACACCCCGTGTTACCGAAAGTCAAAGTCAAAGTCAAGATTGACTCCTTTGACCGTAGTTAGTCTATTTTATGTCTTTACGTTAGTTGTATTATGTGGAGTAATTAATTACAATCGAATTAATCGAAGTTTATTTATCGACGCGAACCGCTTTACGACTGTGAATAATAGGAAGTAACAATGCGATAAAGTCAATTAATCAATAATCGAGCTAATCTAATCATCATCGAACTCGAGACTCGAAATACGCGAATTTTGGTGTTAATATACGTGTGTGTGTGTGCCTTATGTGTTACTTGTGCGTGTTGTTGGTGCATGTTTTGTGACAACAGCTTAGATTTGGTCTTTGGATATCTTGTAATTAGTAAAACGATAAACACTTAGCGGGTTTAGCTTTGTAATAGTTTGTAATAGTGAAGTAAGAGTGATTGGGCCAAACCAAACCCACATATGGGGGAGGGTTTGCGAAATGGGCCTTGCCTATGACCTAGCCCATATGCAAAGCTTTGTCCTATATAAACAAAGCTTAGCATTAGGGTTTAGGTTAATCTTCTAATCACCTTAATCACTTGGAGAGAATTCGTGAAAGAGAAAGGCTTGGACGAATTAGGATCTTGATTGATTGTAATCGTTACGAAGATAATCAATAAAGATCGGGTTTGAAGTGATTCGTGTTCTACTCGTTTTCTGTGAAATCTAATCTAGGGGATTCCGCACTCTAGGTTGGATCGACGATTCTGTTACGATCCGCACGTGTTACGGGACTTACAATTGGTATCAGAGCATTCGGCTCTTGATTGGCTTGGTTCAGAATCGTTTTTGCAGAAAAATCAGCGTTTTTGGAGTTTTCAGAAGCTGTGTTCGTGTTTGCTGCAGATTTCGGATAGGATTTAAGCATTTCGGATCATTACTGATCAAAATACTTGAATTCCGGACCATTACTGATAGAAATCTTGCATTTCTGATCAATTTCGGACCAAATTACTCCCATTTCGGACAGAAAACAAGCATTACGGACCATTTTGGATTTGAAGGCTTGCATTCCGGATCAAAAACTTGCATTTCGGACCAGTTGATTTGAATTTCGGATCTTCAGACCTTGATTTCGGATAATCAGTCTTGCATTTCGGATTATATAGTCATTTCGGATCAGAAGGTGTTTCATTTCGGACCAGAGTGATACATTACGGATCTGACTAGTGCATTTCGGACAGAAAGGTGTTCATTTCGGACCATTCCGGATAAGCATCATCATTCCTGACCATTTCGGACCTTTTCTGATCATTTCGGAAGGGGTGAAATTTTTCTTGGCTTGCGTAAGAATACTTTCACTATTTCGTGTTTAGGGAACTATCCGTAACTCATTTGGACAAACCGTTTGTACCGTTGGGATCCTTGGATTTTTAGGACAAAAAAAAAACAGATTTGGTATAACTGGAAAATCCGGAAAAAGATCTTCGACATTATATATCATTGGAATCGTATTCTCGAGACGAGTCTAACGGTATAATTTGGTAAAAACAGATTTCGGACACAATTTGTACGGTTTTACCAGTCTGATTACGTTAAAATGTCGAGCATGACTAAATTGAACGAACTATTAAGGATGGAGCATGAGGTTGGCACAACCAACAAACCACCTAAGATGATGAGGGTGGAAAACTACTTGACATGGAAGGATAGGTTTCAATCCTTCATTGAATATCAGGACACTCGCATGTGGATCTGTATTGCTGACGGGTACACAAACCCTACACATGATTTTGAAGGCAGACCTCGTGTCACAGCCTATGTGAACATGCAGGAGAATGAAAAAAAGATGTATGAGGCTGAAAAGAGAGCCTTGGCTGCCATCAAGATGTCCCTACCTGATAGTATCAAACATACCTTTAAGAAGTACACTACTTCAAAGGAAATGTGGGATGCTCTAGAGAAGAGATATGAAGGAAATCCTGATGTCAAGAAGAACAAAGTTGATCTTCTGAAGAAGCAGTTTGCTGTGTTTAAACACATGAAGAATGAGTCACTTGAGGACATCATCACTCGATACTACCATCTGATGTCAGAGCTGGATAATTATGATATAGACTGCTATTCTGACATAGAGAAAAATGACAAGCTGCTAGATGCCCTGCCTGCTAAATGGGATATTTACACTCTCATGATAAAGGGAGAAGCTGACTGTGAAACAAAGGAGCTGGAAGAAGTTGTTGGAAAGCTAAGAGCTTATGAGCTCAGCATGAAGAAGAAGGACACTGGATATGATTAGGTTCAAGATCCAGGGATCTACAATGGGCTTACATCTTTCTTCATCTCATGATGCTTCTAGCGACTCTGCCACTGCTTTCCTTTCGTGTGATAATGAGCAGGTTACAGTGAATGAGGATGGTGATGTGTGCTTTGTTGCAGCTGCAGGAGGATCAACAGGAGTTAAGAGACAATCAGCTTCTAAGCAAACAAGCAGTGTAAAGTCAATGCCTATGAGTGTGAAGTCTGCTGAAGAACATCTTGCACTACTTGCTTCCTTTGTTGCCTCTTATGAGAACTACATTCAGGGGAAGATATCTGATCCTGCTACCTTAGATGAAGACTATGATCAGATTGACCCTGATGATCTAGAAGAGATGGATTTACAATGGCAGATGGCCATGATTTCGAGGCGTGTGAAGAGGTTCATGAACAGAACTGGAAGGAAGTTTGTGGGGAAGAATGTTGGTTTTGACAAGGCCAAAGTCAGGTGCTTTAACTGTCAGAGTTATGGTCACTTCGCAAGGGAATGTCAGAAACAAAAGCATGAGACTTCGAGCCAGAGTTCAAACAATAGAAATTCATCAAACAACTCTAACTCAAGGGCGTTGATCTCTACTGCAAGAGAGGGTTCGTATGACTGGAGCATTCACTTGGAAAAAGATGAGAATGTTACACAAGCATTTATGGCAGAGATCGTGCCAGTTGAAGAAGGTGAAACTAAAGCAGATGCTGAGAAAGAAAGTGATGCTGAGGTAAAGAAGGTTGATCAGACAACTGAAGCTGAAAAAGAAAAGCCAGAGTCTGAGCATGACATGGAAGCTGATGAGAAAGATGAAATTATCAAAAGGAGGGGAGCTCAACTTGCTGCTCTCATGGCCAACTTAGACAAAGCGACAGGAGAGGTAAGTAACTCTGCTACTTCTGTTTGTTTAAAGTGTCATGAACTACAGGGTGAAGTTGACAAATTGTCAACTCAAAACAAAAGTCTTGTGAGCGAAATGTCAAACGTAAAAGAATCAAATTTCTTTGCTAAAAGAAATGAGTCATCATATTTGAAAAAGATAAAAGGCTATGAAGCTGAAATTGAAGCTTTAACCTGCAAATTGAATGAAAAACTTCAAGTCATTGACTTAGCTCATGACATGATGGCTGAGAAAACAAAAGAGATTTCTGATAAAAACAAAGAGTTGTCAGATGCACAACTTAAAATTGTTGAACTTGAAAAGAAGTTAGGTCAATTCAGAGATTCTACTTTTGTTATGAAACATATGATGGGTGGGTTAAAGAAAAGTAATGACAAGACAAGTGTGGGATTCCAGGGCTTTAATGAAGTCCCACCTCCTCTTAGTCATGACTATTCTTTCTTACCTGATGAAAATGAGTTCACAGACTTTTTGTCAACATCACCAAGTAGTTTCACTTCCAGTCAAGGTGATGTGTTTGCAGATAATGATGCTAAGAAGGAAAATAACGGCAAACCTGTTTTGAAAAAGAAAAATACATCTTCTAAAAACAATAATCAAACTTTTGTTAAAAAAGGTTAATTTTGTTCAAGGAAGTGATATGAAAACCGAAACAGCTGTTATTGAAAAGGAATCAAATGTAGAGTTTGCTAAAAACAAAAACATAGAAAAATCTGAAATTAAGCAAACTGAACAAGATCCTTCTAAAGCATCATCGTCAAAACCAGAATCCAGTTCAAAGGATTCAGGTGAGAAGTCTTCGAAAAGGAGATCGTGCTTCAAATGTCACACAAAGGGACATGTAGCTAGCTGCTGTCCTAATAAAAGGGTTGAAGCACAAGTTAGTGAGAAACAGAGAGGAAAGTCACCAGAAAAGAACGGTGATAAAAAGGAAAGAGAGTCTAACTCTCCAAAGAAATCTGCTCCAAAGCAACAACAGGGTGTTGCTAGTGGTGTAGATAAGGCTGAAAAAGGAACTCCTCAAGTTCCTCGTTTTCAAAGAAATCAACCAAGATTTCAGCCTGAATCTACATCAGGCAGATATGAGAGACCTAGAAGTAGTTCACCAAGAATGAACAACCAAAATTCAAATAATTTCAGAAGTCAAGGTCAATATCAAAATCGATACCTTAATAATGGTGGTCGAACTTTTTATAACAATGGCTTTAGAAATTATAACAATCAAGCTTCTTGGAATCAAAATTCAAGATTTCAAAGGTCACATAGTCCAAATACATATAGGAACCCACAGGACCAGAGACCTTATGGAAATCAAACCCCATTTCCATCAACAGGTCCAAGATCCAAGACTCCAGTCAGGAGTGATGGACATTGGATGGATGTTCCTGTAGTTGATGAATCTGGACGACCCAAGACCATCAAGGCTTGGGTCCCCCACTCTAACTAATCTTTTGGTTGGTGTGTGCAGGAGCTGCTAAGGAGGATTATCAACTTATGGTATGTTAATAGTGGCTGCTCCAGGCACATGACGGGGGATGCGAGGTTGTTTTCTGAATTTGAAGAATATGATGGTGGACATGTTAATTTTGCTGGTGCTAAAGGTGGTAGGATTACTGGAAGAGGAAAAGTGACGAATGGGAAGATCACTTTGGACAAAGTGAACTATGTTGAGCAGCTGAAACACAATCTGATGAGCGTGTTACAATTCTGCGACAAGGGTCACTCGGTCCACTTTACAAATACTGAGGCATTGGTGTTGAAACCGGGTTTGGTCATTCCGGACGATTGGATAGTGATGCGTGCACCAAGGAAAAATGATACTTATGTCATGGACATGGGTGCCAAAGATCCAACTGCTGCGGTGGCGTGTTTACTGTCAAAAGCATCTGAAGCTGAATCTATGTTGTGGCACAGACGCATGGCTCATATTCACTACCGCAAAATGAATTACATTATCAAAAATGAGCTAGTGAAAGGGGTTCCATTGCTGAGGTTTCAAGTGGAAGATAAATGTCTTCCATGTCAAAAGGGAAAACAACACAAGAAACCTCATAAGTCTAAAACAGTAAATTCCATTAATGCCCCTTATGAATTACTTCACATGGATTTATTCGGTCCAGTGAACGTAAGGAGCATAGGTGGAAAGTACTACTGTCTTGTTGTCACTGATGATTACTCACGTTATTCATGGGTTTTCTTTTTAGGTACAAAGGATGAAACAGCAGAGATGCTGATAGATCTTTTTACAAAATTGGAAAACGTCCATGATGCAAGGATCAAGAGGATAAGGAGTGATAATGGCACGGAGTTCAAGAATCGTATTCTGGATCTCTACTGTCTTCGAAAGGGAATTGAACATCAGTATTCCGCTCCTTATACTCCTCAACAAAATGGAGTCGCTGAGAGGAAAAACAGGACGTTGATTGAAGCCGCTAGGACGATGCTTTCAGATTCAAAGCTACCAGTTCTTTTCTGGGGAGAAGCTGTGAATACAGCTTGCTACGTCCTAAACAAAGTTTTGACCGTTAAACGTTTTAACAAAACTTGTCATGAATTGATGTTTAACGAAAAACCAAACTTTAATAGGCTTTGAACCATTTGGATTACCCTGCACCATTGTGCGAAACAAAGATAAACAAAAATTCGGTGAGGTGGCAGACGAAGGCTACTTTCTGGGCTACGTGCCTGGCACACCGAATAAAAGGGTTTTCAATTTAAAAACTGGTAAAATTGAGGTTGTTTTTAATGTGGAAATTACTTCCTACAAACCTCAACAATCAACGAGTGGTCCTGCTATATTATATGATTATGAAAGTGTTTTTAAATCATTTAATATTCCTGAGGTTTCTGATGCAGATGATTCTCAGCTGATTCAGACAGTCATTGGTGAAGACGATGAAGGCGAGTTCATGCCTAGATCAAATGTTGATATGTCAGATGCTCCGGAAACTTCCCATGGTGCTGCTGATCCTGATTCAAGTGATAGTGAACCTGAACCCAATCAGGGGGAGGATTTCATTAATCCATTTGCAAATCAGAATGTTCAGGGGGAGGTTGGATCAAACCTGGGTGACAATCTGGAAGTCGATGCTGTTGCTACTACACGAGCAAATAGAGATCATCCAGTTGACATGATACTTGGAGATCCTACTGCAGGTGTTCAGACAAGAAGAAGCATTGCAGCGAATTCTGGGTTATTTGTTTCGATTGAGAAGACAGGGATAGTGAATGAGTGCTTGTATAGTTGCTTTATTTCCCAAGAGGAGCCGAAGAACATTCATATGGCTCTAAAAGACAATTCATGGGTTAAAGCTATGCAAGAGGAATTGGCCCAGTTTGCGAAGTTAAAGGTCTGGGAGTTAGTGGACCTTCCTAAAGGTGAAAGAGAGATTGGCACTAAATGGGTATTTAGGTGCAAGAAAGATGAAAGAGGTATTGTCACGCGCAACAAGGCTCGGTTAGTTGTCAAAGGGTTCAATCAGCAAGAAGGGATTGATTACAATGAAGTGTTTGCACCAGTGGCAAGGTTGGAGGCAATTCGTTTGTTTCTGGCTTTCGCTTCATTCAAGGGCTTCAAAGTTTATCAACTTGACGTGAAGAGTGCATTTCTTTACGGAAAAGTCCAAGAAGTGGTGTATGTCTCACAACCAGAAGGGTTCGTTGATCCAGACTATCTAGATCGAGTGTACAAACTTGATAAGGCTTTGTATGGGTTACATCAAGCTCCCAGGGCGTGGTACGAGACACTGTCTACACATCTGCTCAAGAATGGTTTTGAAAGAGGTCAGATTGACAGTACACTATTCATTAAGAGGAAGAAGGAAGATTTTCTGCTGGTACAGGTATACGTAGATGACATCATCTTTGGGTCATCTGATGAGAACATGTGTAAGGAGTTCGAACAGGTGATGAAGAGCAAGTTTGAAATGAGCGCTATGGGTGAGCTGTCTTACTTTCTGGGCTTACAAGTTGAACAGAAGGAGGATGGGATGTTTATTCATCAAACGAAGTATGTGTATGACATTTTGGACCGGTTCAAAATGAATGATTGCACTACTTGCAACACACCCATTTGTGAAAACCACAATCTCGGCCCAGATCATGAAAGCACTGAAGATGTTGATCCTACTCATTACAGGGCGATGATTGGTTCTCTAATGTACTTGACTGCTTCAAGACCTGACATCATGTTTGCCGTATGCTTGTGTGCCAGATATCAGGCGAATCCGAAAGAGTCACATATGAAAGCAGTGAAGCGTATTCTTCGTTACTTGAAGGGGAAACCTAAACTTGGGTTGTGGTATCCTACTGATAGTGATCTGAGGTTCGTTGCTTACACTGATTCAGAATTTGGAGGATGCAAATCATACAGAAAGTCTACAACAGGTGGTTGTCAGTTCTTAGGAGGCAGGATAGTGTCTTGGCAATGCAAGAAGCAATCATGTGTGTCTACCTCTACGTGTGAAGCTGAATATATTGCTGCGGGTAGCTGTTGCTCTCAGGTTCTCTGGATTCAACAGCAGATGCGCGATTACGGTTTGGATTTCACTCGTACTCCTATTATGATAGATAATAATGCCACTATATCAATCACAAACAATCCCGTAAAGCACAGTAGAACTAAACATATTGACATACGTCATCACTTTATACGGGATTGTGCTGAAAAACGACTAATTGAATTACATCGAGTCGACACAGAAGATAACCTTGCTGATCTTTACACAAAAGCTTTTGATCGAGCTCGCTTTGAACACTTAGTCGAACTCAACGGGATGAGGAATCCTGAATAACTGGTTTTTCATAAGAATTTTGTAAATAGTTTACTGCTTTCTCAAAAATCAAAAATACAAAAACATTGAAAAATCAAAAACAAAAAAAATAGAAAATCAAAAATGAGTTTTCACTATGTGAAAAAGGAGAAATGATAGTACATCAGCAAGTTAGACTGTCACACTGAAATTGAACCTAACATTGCTTAAGTGTGATAGCAGCTTCATCATATGATGTACCAGTAGGCAAAAAGCATGAAATAATCAACTTACCAAGGTGATATAAATCTAAATGCACTGAGTATGAGTGGGGAACACATCAGTGGTGTATGGTTTCATGACCTTAATTCTTGCGTTGATAGATTGCCAAAATCTGAAGTTTTGGGTCTTTATACTGTTATTTCATCCGGGGATATCATGGGTGTCCTTCTGCTGCATCCAGATACATGCTGACCTAGACACACCCAGGATATCTTAAAAGAGCTAAAAATGCCAAAACCCTGAAAATGAAAAAGCTCTCAAAGAGAGTCATTCAATAAGTGCAAATTGCACAATTCGTACCAAAAAAATGGTATCTGTCTTAGCCCTCGATAAGATATTTTGGTCTCTCTGCTGTACGGAAGTACTGACCTGTTCACCAATTATCTATCGTTGAAATATAAAACGGATGAATTCAGTATACTCACCTACTACGATGAATCTTTGTGCATACCTTGATCGCGGGGGTACATCCTGAAGTGGGACACGCTTGTATTTCGGTATTCTAAAATTACCTTACGTATCATACGGTAATGGTACTTGAAATGTTCATGCATTTTGTTTAAGTGGACAAACATACTGGTAATCGTCTTGAACTGCTTTTCACGAAAATTACCAAAAGAATTAACTAATTGTGTGAAACAGTTTGATTTTGCTGATATGATCTTCTTACCGGTGATTCTCACAAAAATAGAGTGTTTACTGCTTTTTGTTATTTATTTACTTTCAGAAAATACAAAAATCCAAAAATAGTGTCTTTTTCTGTTTAAAATTCTTAACGTACGGAAAACTGTTATTCTTGGAGGAACTGTTACTGACAGGGGGAGACGGTGTTAGTAAGTGAGTTCAAAATTTTCAAATCAAGCAGGTTATGATCTGTTTTGTTTAAAGTTTGTGCGTGTTGGTGCTGAATGGATAGTGCTTAATCTGTGATACAGTTTAACAAATCCCTTGAATAATAATAATTTGTTTAACTTATGTTGAAAAATTCTTATGGTTTCTCGAGATGTTTGTTTTATAGTATACAGATTGAAGCTGTATGTTGCTGAGGAGTTGCTGTGAAGATGAGAGTTTGCTTGGATGCATGGTAGGACCTCCTTTCTACATTGCAGACAAAGTTGAAGAGTTGAAGATTGCTATTCAAATGCTGAACAGGAGTTTACTCAAGTGCTAATGTTTTGAAGATTTGGTGATTGGATGCATCAGCTTAGGGGGAGTCTGTTGCTGACAGAAGCTGTTAAAGCTGAAGCTATCCAAAGACCAAAAGACTTGAAGATTCTGAAGACTGAAGTTACCTTTGCAAGCTATTGTCAAGGGGGAGTTTGTTGGTGCATGATTTGTGACAACAGCTTAGATTTGGTCTTTGGATATCTTGTAATTAGTAAAACGATAAACAGTTAGCGGGTTTAGCTTTGTAATAGTGAAGTAAGAGTGATTGGGCCAAACCAAACCCACATATGGGGGTGTGTTTGCGAAATGGGCCTTGCCCATGACCTAGCCCATATGCAAAGCTTTGTCCTATATAAACAAAGCTTAGCATTAGGGTTTAGGTTAATCTTCTAATCACCTTAATCACTTGGAGAGAATTCGTGAAAGAGAAAGGCTTGGACGAATTAGGATCTTGATTGATTGTAATCGTTACGAAGATAATCAATAAAGATCGGGTTTGAAGTGATTCGTGTTCTACTCGTTTTCTGTGAAATATAATCTAGGGGATTCCGCACACTAGGTTGGATCGACGATTCTGTTACGATCCGCACGTGTTATGGGACTTACACGTGTTTACTTTATGTTATGGGTGGTAATCAATCGAAACTCGACTCGAAATCGAACTCAGTCGAAATCAAATCATGATAATTGGTGGAAAAGAGATAGCGCGAGATATAGATGATTGTATGATAGATATAATGGTTGGGATTAAAAGTAATTTGAATAGGAAACTCTATCATATTCCCATCAATCGCAATCGAGATCGAAATGTCAAAAGTCGTCGCACCGAACACTCGAATCAGGCAGCTGAACGATCAGGCTCTCAGCCGATCGAACAACCCAGCCGATCGGACTGCTATCCGATCGGACAGGCTGTCCGATCGGGATGCCTGGCCGATCGGCCAGCCCATTCCTCTTTTGGCAGCCTATAAATACCCCTGTCATTATCATTCTTAGCACTTTTGGAAAGCTCTGACCGACCAGCTCGTGCTCTCATCCTTTTTCTCAGATTTCTCTCGATTCCGGTAAGATTTCATCCTAAATCTTGTACTTTCTTGATCTATACACACTCCTACACCTTTCTATCTTTCAAATCTTAATTTCTAACCGTGAAATTATCAAGATTCAAGTATTCTAGGATGATGTCATCATGGTGTTCATGAAGAACTTCATGTTTTGGCTCAATCCACCAAGAATAACTTGGATCTAGCCGATTTCCACATAAACAAACAAAGATCTATGATAGACCTAAACATTTACACGGTGAAAAGGATTGAAAGATGGTTTTTCAACTTTCTTTCAACTCTTTTACACTCAATGCCTTCAATACTGATAGAAACGGAGCTTGTGCCGACTTGCAAATCATTCCGGTGGTTGCATGACTCAAGATCTGGATTCTATCCACGAGGTTCACCGATTACGGGTTGAACGTTAAACTCTGTTCCGAACAGTTCACCGGCCGGATTTGGGTGATTCCTGTCTGATCAGGAGGAACAAGTAAGAACGAGAGTTCTATGGTTCAACTTGAGGTCAAAATGCCTCGATATAACGACAAACAATCAGAACAGCCAAGTGTTAGACGAACAGGCTGATCAGGTCAGGATGCTGACCGATCGGACTTGTCACACCCCCAAAATCCCACACGCGGAGTACCACCGCTTGGAGGCGTGACATGACCAGGATCAAGCCATCAATCATATCAAACATAGCATTTAATAATAATAAAAGTAGTTAAGGTAGTTCATCATGACATGATTGATGTTTCAAAACCAAACATTGTTTAAGTAGCGGAAGCATAGTAATGTAATCTCAAAATAGTTATAAGTCCAGATATTGTTCATGATCCGTATCCCACAACGACCTGCTCCTCCCTGTGCAAGCTCCATAATGTACCTAAGGTCCTGCAAGGCATGCAGCAAATTATCAACAAACTAGTTGAGCGAGTTCACAGAAAGTAAGTTCGTAATAGTATTGCGTATAATCAACTGGTGGGGGCTTCCCATACAAGTATATTCTATTGGTGAGGGATTCTCACGATTATCCTGAACAATGGGGGATTTCCATTATGGTACTTACTAGACTAGTGCAACCATGTGTTCTTCTTAAACCGAGAACAGGAATACGTACTGGGTCACGTAGGATTTACGTGACGTGCCCTTCCCCGAGGACAGTGGTACGCGTGGGGGCTACGTAGGCTTTACGCACCGTGTCCTTCCGACCCGGAAGACAGTAAAAGGTATTGGGTTACGTAGGCTTTACGTAACGTGTCCTCCCGACCCGGGAGACAATTGGTAATTACTGGGTTACGCAGGATTTACGTAACGTGTCCTGACTATCCTGAGGACGATGGTCTATAGTCTAGTGAATGCGTAAGTACGAGTAATCATCCATATCAAATATCCTTCCAACCCAATTCCCACCCGGGAATCCCATGCCTTGGCTGTGTGAACTCACCTTGGTTTGCTCGGCAGATACACAAAGATTACAGGTAGCAAGTAAATGGTCAACCACGTCCTATCACGGTTTTTATACAAGTCAGGTTTTGACTCCAAACAATACGCATAAACATCATAGCAAACACGTGTGCACGTAACAGACAACATTAACATTCTTGTGCGTTTCAGGATATATATATAAGCCCAATGTACTTGGCCCGAATAACAAAGCCCAATCTAAACAGTTCAAGTATAAAACACTCGGTCCAACAATTAGCACATAGCAGCCCAATAACAAAACAGTCCATAATCCAATAGTGTGTGCACGTGCATATGGTCTCGAGTCGCAACCAGCGATCTCGAGTCGCAACAAAGGGGTTACGAGTCGCAACAGCTGGTTACAAGTCGCAACAGGTGGTCTCGGCTCGTCATGGTCCGGTTACGAGTCGCAACGGGACTCGCAACCATGTTTTCGGCTTGTGCTGTTGTGGTCTCGAGTCGAGATCGTGAGGTTTCGACTCGCAATCTATGTCGCAACCAAGTGTGTAACTGGTTTCCATAATTCATGCAACAATTATTCCGTGATTCTAGCAAACATCCTTGGCAGTTTCGGAAACAGATCAAATCACAATTATTCCAAAATCAAACACATTCAACCTGTTCATATCATATTCAAGAATAACCATCCTAACATTCATACGGATCTAAGTAAATTATTCGGGTTTAACATAACTCACCCGGTTACATGCACACAACCAATATCATGCAATAATCCGAGTATAAAACATGGTGGCCGATTAACAAAACCCAATCAATTATCATCAAATCAATCATCATCTTATAAACATACATGAGCCGATTTCAAACACTTTATCATTAACAATTTATCATCATACTAGCATAATCAACATACTAATCGGTTACAAGAATATTATCATCAACAACTATCCGAATGGTCATGAATCAAAACATACTAACCGAATTAGAGAGGGGAGAGGGTGATCCGAGTTGTGAATGTTCCTGCCGTCGAGTTTCAACTCAAGCCGAGAGAGAGAGAGAGACGAGAGAGAGAAGTAGGGTTGTGTGTGTTTGTGTTTTGTAACAACAATGAGAAAACAAAACCTCCTAACTTGGTTTAGTGTTTGCGAGTGGGAAGTGGGCCGAGCCCAACTCGGCTATCAGATGAGATCCGGTTTCAAGGAGTGGCCCGAATGGCTTGTGTGACCGGTTATAGTGTGCGGTTTGGGTTCGGCTCAATTAACATACAAACATATATCACACAATGCACATAATAACATAATCACATAGTTATTCAATTAATAGCGTTCTCAATAGCACGTAACGTTACATCAAAGTAAGTCTAAAGTTCGAGTTGTCACATTATCCCCAACTAAAAAGAAATTTCGTCCCGAAATTTGGTATGCACTCACTGAGGAAGCTAGGTAAGTTGTACTGTTCACTGGTTTTCCTGGGGTGTCACATCCTCCCCCCGTTGATCTGGAATTTCGTCCCGAAATTCCGAAGTAGTAGCTTCAGTCTCAGTAGTGGTTGCATTGGTTTCGAATAACTGGGGGTACTTTTCTGTCATCCTGTCTTCGCGTTCCCATGTGTACTCTGGGCCACGTCTGGAGTTCCAACGAACTCGAACAAGAGGGATTCTCTTGTTTTTGAGGACCTTCACATCCCGGTCCGTGATTTCAACTGGTTCCTCGACGAACTGCAACTGCTCGTCGATAGTGAGTTCTTTAAAAGGAATGATGAGGTTTTCATCTGATAGGCACTTCTTTAGGTTCGACACATGAAAGACATTGTGAACTGCCCCGAGTTCAGCTGGTAGGTTCAACTTGTAGGCTACTTTGCCAATCTTTTCTATGATTTCGAATGGTCCGACATACCGCAGATTCAGTTTGCCCCGTTTGCCAAAACGTACCACACCCTTCCAGGGTGAGACTTTTAATAATACCCGGTCCCCGACCTGAAATTCCAAAGGCTTTCTACGCTTGTCCGCGTAGGCTTTCTGACGGTCGCGTGCTGCCGCCATGCGTTGTCGTATCTGTGCAATCTTTTCTGTGGCGTACACTACAATTTCTGGACCCGTAATCTGACTATCCCCCACCTCTGCCCAACAGAGAGGTGACCGGCATTTATGCCCGTACAATGCCTCGAATGGAGCCGCTTGTATGCTGGTGTGATAACTATTATTATATGAGAACTCCACCAAAGGGAGATGCTTTTCCCAGCCGTTGCCGAAATCGACGACGCATGCCCGAAGCATGTCTTCTAGAGTTTGGATCGTTCGCTCAGACTGCCCATCCGTCTGAGGATGATATGCTGTGCTCATGTCTAATCGTGAGCCGAAAGATTTGTGCATCGCTTGCCATAGCTCTGACGTGAATCGTGCATCGCGATCCGAAATGATGGAGATGGGCACCCCGTGCCTCGAAACAACTTCTTTAAGATATACGTCTGCGAGGGTGGAGAACTTGTCCGTTTCCTTTATAGGTAGGAAGTGTGCAGACTTGGTGAGTCGATCCACGATCACCCATATGGTATCATTCCCACGCTGGGATCTAGGTAGGCCTGTAACGAAATCCATGGAAATTTCTTCCCATTTCCATTGAGGTATCTTAGGCTGCTGAAGTAGGCCTGCTGGTTTCTGATATTCGACCTTGACTCTCGCACAGGTCAAGCATTTTCCAACGTATGTAGCGATGTGGGCCTTCATACTAGGCCACCAATAAGTAGTGCTGATGTCGTGGTACATTTTGTCCGACCCTGGATGTACCGAGTAGCGAGACTTGTGAGCTTCATCCATTACAAGTTCGCGTAGACCGCCATAAAGTGGGACCCAAATACGCCCCGTTACATAGTAGGCGCCGTCTGCCTTCTGTTCCATTTGCTGTCGTGAGCCGCGTAAGGCTTCAGCCTTGACGTTTTCGGGCTTCAATGCTTCTATCTGAGCATTTCGTATCTGTGTAGGAAGGCCAGACTGAATCGTAAGCTGTAGCGCTCGCACGCGCCGAGGTAAAGTGTCTTTCCGACTGAGGGCGTCAGCCACAACATTGGCTTTGCCTGGATGGTACTTGATAGCGCATTCGTAATCGTTAAGCAACTCGACCCATCGTCGTTGACGCATATTCAAATCCTTCTGCTTAAGAATATGCTCAAGACTCCTGTGATCGGTGTAAATCGTGCACCTGGTACCGTACAGGTAGTGTCGCCATATCTTAAGCGCGAAAACAACAGCTCCCAGCTCTAAATCGTGCGTCGTGTAGTTCCGTTCATGAACCTTTAGTTGACGAGAGGCGTAGGCAATAACTTTATCCCGCTGCATCAATACACAACCCAGACCCTGTATTGATGCGTCACAATATACCACGAAGTCATCCGTGCCCTCTGGCAGTGAGAGAATAGGTGCGCTGCTAAGCCTATCCTTTAGATACTGAAAAGCAGTTTCCTGCGTGTTGCCCCAACGGTAGGTGACACCCTTCTGTGTCAGTAGTGTAAGTGGTTGCGCGATCTTCGAAAAGTCTTTAATAAACCGTCTGTAGTAACCCGCCAAACCCAAGAATTGGCGTGTTTCCGTTGGCGTTCGTGGTGCAGGCCAGTTTCTGATTGAGTCTACCTTGGATGGATCGACATGGATCCCATCCCTGTTCACCACATGTCCTAAGAAGTGGACTTCACGAAGCCAGAAGTCGCATTTAGAAAGCTTGGCGTACAGCTGTTCCTTCCGAAGGAGTTCCAAAATAAGACGAAGATGCTGCTCGTGATCCTCCTGACTCTTGGAGTAGATTAGAATGTCGTCGATAAACACAATGACGAACTTGTCAATATAGGGTTTGCACACCCTGTTCATAAGATCCATAAATACGGCAGGCGCGTTCGTTAACCCGAACGGCATGACAAGAAACTCGTAGTGGCCGTAACGAGTTCTGAAGGCTGTCTTGGAGACGTCCTCATCCCGGACTCTCAGCTGATGATACCCTGACCTCAAGTCTATCTTCGAATAGTAACACGACCCTTGCAACTGGTCGAATAAGTCGTCTATGCGCGGAAGAGGATAGCGGTTCTTCACCGTCACCTTGTTGAGTTCACGGTAGTCGATGCACATTCTGAACGTACCGTCTTTCTTTCTCACAAAAAGTACTGGAGCTCCCCAAGGCGAAGAGCTTGGACGAATGAAGCCCTTTTCCAAGAGCTCTTGCAGTTGCTTTGACAATTCTTCCAATTCTGATGGAGCTAGACGATACGGTGCGCGAGCTATGGGTGCTGCTCCTGGAGCGAGCTCGATCTGAAATTCGACCTGACGATGAGGCGGTAAGCCAGGTAAGTCTTCAGGAAACACCTGAGGGTAGTCACGTACAATTGGAATATCCTCCAATCTCTTTTCCTTCGCCGATGCATCTGTAACGAGTGCCAGAATGGCAGTGTGCCCCTTTCGTAAGCATTTCTGAGCCTTCAAGAAAGAGATGATGCCAACCACAGCACCACTCTTGTCGCCTTGAACTTCAAGAGGTTCTTGACCCGAACGTGGAATACGAATGATCTTCTCACTGCATAAGATTTCTGCCTAGTGCTGGGATAACCAATCTATCCCAATCACGACGTCGAAGCTACCCAAAACTATGGGAATGAGATCGATTGAGAAGGCTTGACCAGCTAGGATAAGATTACAACCCTGAACTACGTGCGTGGCTTCTAGACTTTTACCGTTAGCTAACTCTACTACATGTTTGGTGGGTAAAAGTGTTGGTGCACGTTTTAGCAGTTGACACATTTTCACAGACATATAGCTTGTATCCGCACCCGAATCAAACAAAACAGTAACGTAAATATTGTCGAGGAGAAACTTACCCATAACGACGTTGGGATCGTTCACTGCGTCACCTCGACCTAGCACAAAAGCGCGTCCCCTAGCCTCGTTGCCGTTATTGTTGTTCCCACCGTTGTTGTTCCCGTTGCCCTGGTTATTGTTGTTGCGATTCTGGTTCAACTGAGGGCAGTCGCGTTTGAAATGACCTTCAGCCCCACACTGGAAACATCCCCGGTTTCCACGCTGTGGCTGCTGTTGCTGCTGTGGGTTCTGTGGAGCTGGTTGTTGAGGTTGCTGGTTCTGATTCGCAGGCCGTGGGCTCCTACAGTCTTTGGCCTCGTGCCCCATCTTGAGACACCTTTGGCAACGACCCTTGCTGCATGGGCCGCTATGGTGCCTGTTGCAATTGTGACACTTAGGGTGAAAACCCTGATATCTTCCCCGTCTATGACCACCAGAGGATTGCTGACCAGGACTCTGGTAGTGGTCAGTCTTCTGTTGCTGAGCTTGAGACTGAACGGATGCTGAACCTTTACTAGAATCTCCATCCCACTTCCTTTTGCTGTCACTAGTAGTAGCAGGAGTAGCTGAAGGAGTGATTGTAGTAGTAGCGTTGACACGCTTAGGCAGTTTATTCTGGTCCACTGCCTGGTCAGTGATGCGATGAGCGAGGCGTTGAATTTCCTGGATGTTGTCGAGATTAGCCGAGGTAACATGGCTCTGGATCTCTGGCGCCAATCCCTTGAGATACATCTCAATGCGCTTGTATGGAGGGTCTACCATAGTTGGGCACAATACGGCCAGCTCATTCAACCGTTTAGTATACGCTTCGATCTCTGACCCAACCATTTTCAGATTATACAGCTCGTCTTCCAACTTGTGAATATCTTCACGTGTACAATACTCCCTCTTGATAAGTTCCTTAAAATCGTTCCAGGGTGTGGCGTTAGCAGCTGCCAACCCTAAGATCTGAACTTGGGCGTTCCACCAAGTCAGTGTTATTCCTTCCAAGGTGCCAGTTGCATACTTGACCTTGCGAGCCTCAGGGCACTCGCACATTTCGAATACTGACTCTAGCTTTTCGAACCAGTGGAGGAGTCCCACTGCCCCCTCTGTGCCGCTGAAGGTATTTGGACGACAGTCCATGAAGTTCTTAAAGGTGCAAACTTGCTGCGCTGGTTGTCCTATTGTGTACGAATAGGGCAAAGTTTAAATACAAGGGCTAGTTTAGGAGTGTAGGATCTAAAGATCCTAGCGTAAGTTATGACTACAGGATATACTACCTGCTTGAGCAGCTGCAAGTGCCGCAGCAACTTGAGCTTGAACGAGAGCCTCTAGCTGGGCTTGAGTCATGTTGATTCGTCCAGACATGATCTTCATAGTAAAAGTAACGTAAATGAGAGTGGTTCGCGAGTAGGGCGATGACAGAAAAGTGTAAGCACGTAGGGATTCTCATGCTATAGTATCATGTGTATCTAAACGTAATGCGAGCAAAGTTCTAAGCAGTTCTAGCAAACAGGCAATAAACATAAACCTTATTACCTAGGATGTCGAGTCTTGCACGTGGAGCGAAGCGTCGTTGTGGATCGTTGAGAGCACTGTACTGGTTATAGTCCGGTTTTAATAAAAACGTTTTCCCATATTAAAACCAAGTTCTCTATAACCAATGGCTCTGATACCAATCTGTCACACCCCCAAAATCCCACACGCGGAGTACCACCGCTTGGAGGCGTGACATGACCAGGATCAAGCCATCAATCATATCAAACATAGCATTTAATAATAATAAAAGTAGTTAAGGTAGTTCATCATGACATGATTGATGTTTCAAAACCAAACATTGTTTAAGTAGCGGAAGCATAGTAATGTAATCTCAAAATAGTTATAAGTTCAGATATTGTTCATGATCCGTATCCCACAACGACCTGCTCCTCCCTGTGCAAGCTCCATAATGTACCTAAGGTCCTGCAAGGCATGCAGCAAATTATCAACAAACTAGTTGAGCGAGTTCACAGAAAGTAAGTTCGTAATAGTATTGCGTATAATCAACTGGTGGGGGCTTCCCATACAAGTATATTCTATTGGTGAGGGATTCTCACGATTATCCTGAACAATGGGGGATTCCCATTATGGTACTTACTAGACTAGTGCAACCATGTGTTCTTCTTAAACCGAGAACAGGAATACGTACTGGGTCACGTAGGATTTACGTGACGTGCCCTTCCCCGAGGACAGTGGTACGCGTGGGGGCTACGTAGGCTTTACGCACCGTGTCCTTCCGACCCGGAAGACAGTAAAAGGTATTGGGTTACGTAGGCTTTACGTAACGTGTCCTCCCGACCCGGGAGACAATTGGTAATTACTGGGTTACGCAGGATTTACGTAACGTGTCCTGACTATCCTGAGGACGATGGTCTATAGTCTAGTGAATGCGTAAGTACGAGTAATCATCCATATCAAATATCCTTCCAACCCAATTCCCACCCGGGAATCCCATGCCTTGGCTGTGTGAACTCACCTTGGTTTGCTCGGCAGATACACAAAGATTACAGGTAGCAAGTAAATGGTCAACCACGTCCTATCACGGTTTTTATACAAGTCAGGTTTTGACTCCAAACAATACGCATAAACATCATAGCAAACACGTGTGCACGTAACAGACAACATTAACATTCTTGTGCGTTTCAGGATATATATATAAGCCCAATGTACTTGGCCCGAATAACAAAGCCCAATCTAAACAGTTCAAGTATAAAACACTCGGTCCAACAATTAGCACATAGCAGCCCAATAACAAAACAGTCCATAATCCAATAGTGTGTGCACGTGCATATGGTCTCGAGTCGCAACCAGCGATCTCGAGTCGCAACCAGCGATCTCGAGTCGCAACAAAGGGGTTACGAGTCGCAACAGCTGGTTACAAGTCGCAACAGGTGGTCTCGGCTCGTCATGGTCCGGTTACGAGTCGCAACGGGACTCGCAACCATGTTTTCGGCTTGTGCTGTTGTGGTCTCGAGTCGAGATCGTGAGGTTTCGACTCGCAATCTATGTCGCAACCAAGTGTGTAACTGGTTTCCATAATTCATGCAACAATTATTCCGTGATTCTAGCAAACATCCTTGGCAGTTTCGGAAACAGATCAAATCACAATTATTCCAAAATCAAACACATTCAACCTGTTCATATCATATTCAAGAATAACCATCCTAACATTCATACGGATCTAAGTAAATTATTCGGGTTTAACATAACTCACCCGGTTACATGCACACAACCAATATCATGCAATAATCCGAGTATAAAACATGGTGGCCGATTAACAAAACCCAATCAATTATCATCAAATCAATCATCATCTTATAAACATACATGAGCCGATTTCAAACACTTTATCATTAACAATTTATCATCATACTAGCATAATTAACATACTAATCGGTTACAAGAATATTATCATCAACAACTATCCGAATGGTCATGAATCAAAACATACTAACCGAATTAGAGAGGGGAGAGGGTGATCCGAGTTGTGAATGTTCCTGCCGTCGAGTTTCAACTCAAGCCGAGAGAGAGAGACGAGAGAGAGAAGTAGGGTTGTGTGTGTTTGTGTTTTGTAACAACAATGAGAAAACAAAACCTCCTAACTTGGTTTAGTGTTTGCGAGTGGGAAGTGGGCCGAGCCCAACTCGGCTATCAGATGAGATCCGGTTTCAAGGAGTGGCCCGAATGGCTTGTGTGACCGGTTATAGTGTGCGGTTTGGGTTCGGCTCAATTAACATACAAACATATATCACACAATGCACATAATAACATAATCACATAGTTATTCAATTAATAGCGTTCTCAATAGCACGTAACGTTACATCAAAGTAAGTCTAAAGTTCGAGTTGTCACAGGACTGCTGTCCGAACGGACAGCCAGCCGATCGGACAGTCAGCCGATCGACCAGGCCAGCCGATCGGCTAGCACATGGTCCCACACTTGAACAATTCACTGAAGCCTAGTATTGAACGAACTGCTGTTCGATTGGACTACCGTCCGATTGGATTACTCTTCGGATCATGAGATACTATACTTCAACACTTAGTCGATTTTCAACGTGTTCAATGCACTAGGAGTGCCACCCGATCGAACAGCCGTCCGATCAGGTGACACCCTGCTAAGAACTTAGCTGCTGAAGTACCTAACCAATCGGTTAGCCGGCCGATCGAACAACCATCCGATCGACCGACCTGAAAGGTAAAGATACTTCAATGTTTCCAAATGCTACAACGAAAACTTCAAAAGTCAAACCATCATACACAAACGCATCCTCCTCAAAGGAAGGAACAATCCACTCGAACAACCATCTGATCAGCCTACCGACCGACCAGACAGGCTGTCCAAACGGAATGCCAATCCGAACGATCAAGCTTTGTCCGATCGACCAGCTGTCCGACCCTCCAACACTTGTTTTCCGTTTTACGCGTTGCTTATCGTTATGCTATCGAACTATTCAGGCTAACCCTACTCTCAAGTGCTCCCTTCAATCCATCAATCACTGTGAGTATACTCGAACCCTTTTTGCTTTAGCACTTTTGGGTGTTACATACGTTACTTATCCTAAATCACAATCGAACACACTACTCAATTACTTTAAACGTTAATCGTTACCGCATGTATTACGTGACTAAATGAATGCTTGTTGTTATGTTTACACGTGGAATGCTGTCTACCTGCCTTAATGATGATAGTACTATAGTTTGGACTCAGCACCCGTTCACACGGGGGTTATTAAGGACAATTACTTGCATGGATTACGGTGGTAATCATGTATTGCGAACTGCCTCGGGCAGTCAACCCGCAGTTATTGGTATCGATAGATCCATGTCGATAATTAACATGCTTCGTTTTCCTATGTGTACGTGCTGGTTATGCGTAAACTATTTCGAACTCTATTAGGCTATTATCAAACTTGTATGCTCACCTTTACATTTTATGTATTAACTTTATTTTAACGTATGTGACAGGTGTTTAAGATGCTTATCTGCTAGGAAAGCGAGGCTAGAATAAAGCTCTAGAGCCCAACAAATAGTTGTCTGTAGTGGTCAAATTATGGGTCTCTAGAAGCAGATAAACAATTGCTGTATTTATATTTAAATCTGAGTTGTCGGAACAGAATATTTGGCTAGATTTTTATCTGTAATAATTTGTTTGCTATTTGAGGTACGGTATGGGACGTATTACATAAACTGAATAGTAATGATAGTTGTTATGGAAACTTCTGGACAATCTATTTCGCTCAGTGCCATGCCCCGATGATTCCGCCATCGGTTGGGGTGTGACACCCGACCTCGTTAAAACAACGAAACCGCGGCGGAAACGTCGGGGAGTGTCGCAACAGAATCATTGTTTCACAACACATGGATTAAAGTTTCGTTTTATTGAATTAAGTTATTTACATTGTCTTGAAATTAAAAGCAAAACCCAAACATATTGTCTATCATTGTTATTAAGTCACTAAGGCCTTGTCCATCCCTATGTGAGCATGCATAATCATCATCAACATCATCAAACAATAGCACCTGAAACATATGTGAAAATAAAGTCAGCATAAAAATTCCGGCGAGCACATAGGTTTTGTGAGTGTGTCAAATTCATGGCTTGTATACATGTTGCAATACCTCGTACGACTACTAGAGTCGAGAATTGAAAACCTTGTTTTGAAAAGTGTTTTGTATTGCAATATGATTAACCAACTTAAAACAAGTTGGTTATAGTTTATAAAGCCTCGTTGCCATGAATCTTGACCCAAAACATTTGCTTTTGTAAACCAAATTGTACGTTGTTCTTGTAATAAAACTCGTATGTTTTATATCATTTAGTAAACATCGTTGTGTGTCATCGTTGGAAAACATTCGTTCAAGTGAACTAAATAATGCTACGGAATGTAATATGATAAAAGCACTTATATATAAGAAGTACCAGCGGCGTATCTACCATGCTTTTATCACATTACACCCGTCCCGTTATCTATTCACATACCAAAACCAATCGTTCAATTGTACTTGTTCTCAATCGTTCGTGTTACTAAAACCATTCGTTCAACTAGTTCAAATCGTTCGTGTTTTAATTGTGAAAACTAACTTTTGGTCATCTCGTGAATACATTCAAACCTGTGTTCTGACTCGAAGATACCACCAACGGTATCTTTAAATCGACTAACAAACCACCAAAGGGTTTGTTAAAATTCATCAGGTTCTGTCGTTACCCATAATACCCCATCTCCATGGCGATAGCCCGATAACGGGATTTGTCAGATCCTATGGTACCATAACATACTACTAGTCGGCTTGATCATTGTTAATGAATGTCATTCATGTTATGTACTAACGCACCAACAAGTTCGTTCATATTATTGAAATCGTTGTGTTTAATATAAACCATAGTATTTGTTTTGAAAACTCGAAATCATTTAGCACATATGAATCACCCAAAAACAATTGAAAACATTAAAATAGGAGAACTATCTACTCACTTGAGATTGCAAGGTATCCTCGATTAAATGAACTAACAAGCTCGGGCAATCAAGGAATCAAGTGGCACCTAGTATCGGATCACTATGTTAATAAATCGACACCTAAATCGGGAGATCGGGTAGAATGAGGTCTCGTAAACCAAATGAGTATTAGAACTCATGTGATATGGTTTAACAAAGCCTACATCTGATTTGGAACCTATCCTAAGTGCTTTTGGCCCGTTATGACCCGTTAAGGTAGTCTACGCTACTTTAACGCGTCATTTGCGCAAAAGCGCATTCGAATAGCCTAACTAGTCATATGACAGGTATTATATGCCCTAACATGTTTAATATTGTTGCATAATCAGTTTAAGTGTCAAAATTTAAGTTACATATGCTTAAATTCAAATTATGCGTAAAAAGGGCATTTTGGTCATTTCCCTAAGGCGTATAAACTACTTATCATACAACTAATCAAACTAAGTGACTATAGGGTATAACCCTGGAAGGTTATTCCCTATACAACTATGGTCACAAAATATGTTTGGTGGGATCCTAATGATCGACCAAATGGGTCGGGTTCGAAAGTCTAAGCGGTTGTCAAGACCGCTTGACTTACGACCCTAAACAAGCACTAAACTATAAGTGAGTTAGAAAACTGATTTGATATCAAAACAAAGTGTTTTGATACCCGAAAATAGTTTCGTCGCAAAATGCACATAATCGTGCATTTTGACCGAAACTTCGACTCGTCACTTCGACTAGTCAACGTGGTAATCAGTAGGTATAATCGCAAGGAACTATAACCATCGTGATTACGCTCACGTTGCAAAGTTCAATTGAACTTTGACTTGACAAATTCGTGGTCAAAACCGAAAGTCAAACTGTTTGACTTTCAGCTTGTAATTGCTGAAATAAAAGAACTAGCCATGAAAGAACACTTACAAGTGCTCTAAGGCTGAAAGATCAACTTGAAAACTCAGTTGGGAGGCCTCCTAAGAAGGTAGCAACTCCACTTAGAGTGTTAGGGAAAGAAAATGAGGAATGAGCAATGAAACGGGCAGATTGAGGGGGTTTATATAGGATTTCTTGAACCCTTGGATCATTGCCATGTGGATTATGTGGCCTCCAAACAAGTATAAGATCAATACAAGTGTCCTAAGATCAGATTCTATCCTTGCTCATCACACAAAAAGCCCACAAGTTTGAAAAACTAGCTGAAAATACAAGGGCTGCTGCTGAAATAGAAAATTCTGAAAAACAGTCCCTGTCATGTGTCGCGCCAGAGCCCCAGGTCTCCCTCGCGTGGCGTGAGGGGAGCTATTTTGCCAAAACTTTCATTTTTGGCAGTTTCAGTCCCTGCAGCATGTTTTGTTGGTTTTTGACACGTATAACCCCCATTAACCCAATTTCAAGGCTCTACAAGGATGTTAAAGCATAGGGGACTTGAAATATGCTTGGAAATATCTCGGATGTCGGTTCGTTTGGTCGTACGAAAGTAAACGTTTAGACAATAAAATTTGGTTCGTACGAAAGCTAGCGATAAGATTTAAGTAACATCCGTCAAAATGGGTTTCCAAAATCCGACCCGCTTTGAATTTTGAATCCTAACCTTTGAAACCTCATAATTTTTTTTCGCGAATTTAAATTAACCGATGCGAGATTTTTATTTAGATATTTATTTATTTAGTTAAAAATCAATATAGTTATTTATTTAATATACAGTTTATTTATATAAACTAGTTAGTTTATTAGATTTAAAAAAAATGAGTTTTTAAGGTTTCATAACCTAACCAAGTTAACCTATATGGTTAGTTATTAAAGTTAAGGGTATAAACTGCCATTTCAGAAATTTAGTTTATTAGAAAGTATAAAAAAACCAAAAAAAAAAGTAAAAAGTGGGGACTGCAGGACTCGAACCTGCGTTCACCCGCTCTCCAAGTAGCACACTATCCGCTGAGCCAGATTCTCAATATGGAGCGGACATCTTAACCTTAATAATTTAAGTAAGCGAATATTTCGTTGGTTGTTTCAAAGCTTGCCGCCAAGAACCCATCGTCCAGAACAAGGAAAGTAATCAATCATTCATGATTGATTCTAATAATCGATTCAGCACACCATGTTACCTTATGCGAGCCAAGAGACAACTGTTTACGCGTTTAAAATATCACCACCGTCAAAGCTTTCCAAATCGAAGACGCGTACATAGCCATGTTTCCATTCTTGGTCGCTGACTTCTCGTGATTTTTAGCTGATAAATGGTTCCCTTATTATACGAAATCAAAGAACCCAGTCGCTATTTTTAAGCAAATACACCCACTGTTCCATATGTCAACTACAAAGACTTTATAGGATTTCCTTGTAATCGTTCATGAACTTCCGTGATAAATACAAAGCCCTCATAGCTTTTCAAAACCATCAAACATTCACTCGCGAGAACGATAACAAACACACCGGAGGCAAACAGAGATTACGCCGGAAAACCACCAAAGCCGCCGGAGCCGTACGAAGGATCTACCGGAGCTCCAACCAGTCGCCGGAACAAACTGCACGCCACCGGAGTTCGGAGCATTCGCCGGAGACGCCCGCATTCGCGACGGTTCATGCCGTTTCTTCATTGTTCGGTATATTTCCTCTTCTTAAACATCGTTCATCTTATGTTCTTTACTGTTGTTATTAAGAAAAATAGTTAATTCTTATATATATGAATTCTATAGCCTACTTATCAGATCATACAAATAAATCACTTTTTTTTTCTTCTTGTTCAACGTTAAATTCATTGTGATCCATGCTTAAAATATCTAACTATTATTATAAAATAGTAAATTGTTGCTGTTTTTTTAATGAAGATGATGCTGTTCAATCATCATCTTTTATTGTTTTCATATATAACTAAAGTAGTCATTGCTGTTATACGAAGATGATGATAACAAAGTCATTAGAGTATTGATAATTAAAGTTGAACAAAGGTTTGTAAATGAAGATACATATCCGAGGCCGGATATTACCCACCGAAGAACGAACGAAATAAACATAACAGCTCCGAACCCAAATGGACATACCAGCTCCGTCTTTCACATAACTCCGGAGACGAACCACCATTCAAGTGCGTCTGACCGAATGACGTCATCCCAGTTGACCACTATAAATACTTCACCAAAGTACAACGCCAAGTACGATTTCTCTGAACCTCCGTCCTTACTTTCTCTCTCTATTTTCTCTCTCTAAAACAAATACTTATCCTCACGCCGGAGGGTGGTCGCAGAGGGGCCCTCCCATCTCTGCGGCGAGCCTAACGGTTGTCTGTTTTGCAGGAACCTCTCCTAACTCTCTACAAGATCCAAACCCTCGATTACAGGCTCCGGCCTTAACTCGATTTTTTGGTTCTTCAATTGGCGCCATCCGATTTTACAAGCTCACAGTCCTTCACTCTGGTGAATTTCTTGAGCAAAGAACTGACAAATGGCGGCCTCAGGTTCTATGAATCTGGGATCTACAACTGTTAGTACACAAACCACAGCACCAGCAAGTATTGTTTCCACAACCTCAGCTGCCTTAAGCTCAGGACCGGGAACAACCTTGCCTTTTATTCTGCTTCCCACTTCACAAACGTCAGAATTTGACGCGGAGTTTCTCTCCAAAAATGCAAGTCTTCTGCGAAGATTGAAAGCACAGCAGGCCAGGGATGAACAGATTCTCGGTTTACGAACCAGGCTCTTTCATGATGAAGCTCCAGTAAGGACTATGGGTCCTACAATGATTACCCCTCCTACTTTCTCCACAGTTGTCACCTCAGAAACTTATACTGGGTATGTGCAGGGCTCGTCCGGACCATCGCCAGCGATGACAATACGAAATGAAGCGCAGATAGACGTAGTTAACGATCCGGAACTCACCAAGCCATACCACCCAGTTTCCATGACTGCTAAGTCAAAATTCAGCGCCCGTATCACACACGCCAAACTCCCTCCGAAACTCAAAATGCCATCTACAGTAAAGAAGTATGATGGTACAATGGATCCAGATGATCATATGTTTGATTTTGACGGAGCTGCACGAGTAGAGCAATGGCCAATGCCGGCATGGTGTTTCATGTTCGCACAAACCTTAACTGGGGCTGCCCGAGTATGGTTTGACGCACTAAATGAAGGAGAGATAAATGACTTCGAGGAGTTCCGAAGGTTGTTTCTCCAGAATTTTAGCCAACAACGGCACTACTCCAAAGAAATCACTGACCTAGTAGGACACTTCCAGACAATTTTCAAGAATCCAGATCATCAATCGGATGAGAGAACGAGCCTCACCACTCGAGTTGGGAAAAGAATTGCGTGAATAAAAAGGATGTGAATGACGTCGTCGATCCTTCTAATCCTTGCTAATTGCTTCACATCCTACTCTTGGTTTTGTGTGTGCCGTAAACCACTTCGCATTTCGAGCACTAATGTCTATAGTTGCTGCGTATATGGGACCAAGTTGCCGTGTTGTCGTGCCTTAATAGTTGTTCCTCTAATAACATGTGATATAGGAACGGCTCTCCTTCGTCGTTTCGATCTCGTAACTTCCTTCTAGGATCCGTAGTAGGGTCCTAAACGTTCATCGCGTCGGTTCATCCTTTTCCTGTGATGAGATCGAGAAAGGTGTGGACGAGGGTTATGAACAACTGGTTTCTCATACTTTGCGTGTTGTGATGTAATTAAGGTTAGGAGAATTTGTGCTTTCCTATGATATATCATGTTTGCAATCTTTGTTTACATATGAGTTACGGTTTTAGATTCTAAATATACATATGTATACACATCTATACATATACCATACACAAGTAAGGGTCAAATGGTACAATTACCATGTAAGCAGCTGAGTCTAACGACCCTTGCAAATCTGGAGTGTGATGTTGTTGTTTCTTCTTGAAGAAAACGCTTATAGTCCGGTTTCCATATAAAAATATTTTATTTCTCAACCAAATATTTTATATTTTAAACCTAGTTCACTATAACCAATGGCTCTGATACCAATCTGTCACACGCCTCGCGGTACTCTGCATGTGAAAATTTTGAGGGTGTGACATATAGACCCGTTACGCCTAGAATATACGAACTATGTTCTTATAACTAGTTATGCGCGTATAAGAGGGTTCCGAAAGTTAGATAGGTCTTATGACAAGTCTAAAGTGTCAAACACTTTTTATAACATTAAACATTCTGTTTTACAGTCTAAATACGAATTACTTTGGTTTGGAAATCGTTTATTTAATATTTAGGATGAAAATGACATAGTTGTCCTTTTTAAAATATAAGAACTAGACTTATCATATAACCTACCAAACATCATGACCAAGAGGTATAACTTATAAGGGTTATACCCTATGCTAACATGATCATAATATCAGTTCTAAACATGAACTAACGTTGACCAAACGGGTTAGAATTGAAAGTCAAAGAAAAAGTCAAACTACTTGACTTTCGATATAGAATTAAGCTCTAAACAAGAAATGACGAGTCGGACATGTCCTAATATGTTTTTTTAAACTGATATGATGTCAAAACTTCAAGTTTTATTAATTAGAAACTTGATTAGCGTAATTTGCAAAGTTTACGTTTTGGCCATTTTATTTAATATAAATACGACTCGTCATTTCTCTTAGTTAACGTGATCTTCAGAAGGTATGATCCTAGGGGATTATAACCTTCATTATTACGATCACGTAGCCATGTTCGGATCGAACGTTGGCTTGATCATAATGGTCATAACCGAAAGTCAAATAAAAAGTCAAACTGTTTGACTTTTGGCTAATAACTAGCCTATAAAATGAAATAGACTATGAAAGAACACTTACTTGTGTTCTAGGAGAAGCTTGAACTCAGTAGGATGCTTCCTTGTATCAGGAAATAACTCCAAGAGAGATTTAGAGAGAAAGATAGAAATGAGCAAGTTGGAAGGCTTTAACTCATTAGCTATTTATACTTGAAGCATGAATCATAAGATCATGCCAAGTGTTATGGGATGTTCTAAGATGATCCCAGGTGTTTAGTGATGTGTTAGAACTAGAGGAGAAGTGGCAAAATTGAGCTAGGTGTCAATCTACGAGGTTATGCTTGGAGACCAAGCATAATTCTCCTAGTGAGACCCCTTACGGACCGTAAGGGTCACGGCTTACAGTCCGTAAGGACCTTCACCGCATAATTTTTGGTTTAAACCCCTTGCGGACCGTAACGACTAAGCCTTGCGGTCCATAAGGGACCTCCAGAAACATGATTTTGAGATTTTTGCATCTCTAGCCCCTGGACTTTGATTCTTTCACCATTTGGCACTTTTAGTCCCTTTACTTCCTCATAGTTAAGATTAGTCGGAGATCCGGGACACGTTTTAGTTAACGCACAATAATAGCTTCTCTCCTTCCCAGAACCGGGATTAGTCAGAGATACGAAACATGTTTCAATGAACGTAGAATGTAATTCCTTCCTTCTTCCACATAGTCGGGATAAATTGGAGGATTGGATATGTATTGTTACATAGTTGAACGATAAATTCCTTTTCCTTAGTTGGAAATTCGGGACACGTGTCGCCTCACAATTGGACGAAAATTTACGGGTGTTACATCCTCACTCCCTTAAAGGAAATCTCGTCCTCGAGATTTGTTCAAAGTAATACGGTTAGTCTCGTTTCATTTCAGATTTCAACCTCTCAAGTGTATTCTTGGCCACAAAGGGAATCCCATTTCACTTTGACGAGGGAAGCTTGTTTCTTATGGAGCTTTTAAATTTCATGGTCCTTAATGGACAAGGTTTCTAAATAAACCTTAAGCTCTTGTTTGAACGTCATGGCGAGACATGATAAGTGCTATTAGCTAAGCACTTTTCAAATTAGAGATATGGAATACATCATAGGTTCCATTCAGCTCTATTGGTAGCTTATGTTTATATGCTACTGAAGCGACATATTCTGTTATCTTGAATGGTCAATATATCTAGGGCTAAGTTGCCCTTATTATGTCTTTCCAAGGTAAGACCTTCAGTAATATATTATCTTCGAGGCTTCCGCCTTTTATCAACATAACTATTGTGCCTATCATGGGCAGCCCTGAGTATATCTCAGATTTGTAAGATTCTTTTAGTTAGGACAATTTATGGTCCAGAGAGTTGGTTTCTACCAACTTTAGCCCAACAGACGGGTGTTCAACACTTTCTTGTGTATTATTGTAACAACCCGCACCTTCGTGCGTTGTTATTACTCGATACACTCGTTACGCCTAGCACCAGAGATTCAGATCATAATGTAACTATATCAGATATATCGCCAAATCGAAGTATAATCGAATAATTACGCATATTCTATCGCTATTACAAACCTATTTTCGTAAATTATAACACTCACGATGATGTTGAGTGAGGACTTAATCTACCCTCATCGATAACCGTGAGGTGTCAAAACGTAAACAACCAACGCTAACAAGGACTATCGGGTGAGTACCATGCCTCCAGCCGTCATGACGATGATGGCAATACGAGCAAGTAGTACCCCGATATTCATTGTGGCACATCACATCGAAGAACGCACTCGAAGGCACGCGTAACTCGATCATCGCACCGAATATTGGTTATATAGATAAGTATATACGGCCCTTTTGTCATTAATTATAATAAATAATTAAATAATTATATAAATATATGAAAATATGGCCCAAACAGTCGAAATCGCACCAAAAACGAGGATCAAGAGCTTCCGTACGGACGGGCCAGCCAAACGGCTGGGCCAGTCGATCGGACGGGCCAGCCGATTGGCTGGGCCGCCCGATCGAACGGGCCAGCCGATCGGCTGGGCCGGCCGATCGGACAGAACAACCAACCGGCTGGACCACCCAATCGAACGGGCCAGCCGATCGGCTGGGCCGTCCGATCGGACAGGACAGCCGATCGGTTGGGCCAACCGATCCGGCCCACCCTTTCCTCCTTTTCCCTCCTTCCTTGCCTATAAATACCCCTCTTCACCCCCAAACACTTGTTGTTGCTGCTGCTACTCGACCAAGACGTTCCAGCCCTATAATCTCTCGATTTCTCACGATTCTTGTAAGTTTTTAACTCAAATCTTGTACTTTCTTGATCTATAAGCATTTCTTCACCTTTCTACCTTTCAAATCTCGACTTTTAACCGTGAAATCAACGGATTTGGAGTGTTCTAGGGTGATGTCACCATGGAGTTCTTCAATGGCGATGTCATCCCATGAAGAACAACTCAGATCCGAATGGTTTCCATACGATTATACCTAAATCTCGTCCAAATCAATGTTTTCTAATTAAGAAGCCATGGATTTGAGATGTTCCAGAGTGATGTCATCACGAAATTCTTATGAACTTCAAGTGTTGGACTCATTCCACCAAGAACAACTCAGAACCAAGGGACTTCCCAAGAATAATCAAGGTTTTTCACATCAGATCTATACACAAAAACGGTAGAAACAGAGCTTAGACCGACCTTCTACTCATTCTTAGTGTCGTGTTGGTCAGGGATCTGATTCCTACCGAAGAGACGACCAATTTCGGGTTAAACACAGAAAAACCGCCAAGAACGGCCAGTTCTGATGAAACGGGGTGATTCCCGGCCGTTAGAACAGGTCGGAAATTGACGGAATTTCAGTTGTTCAACACGTCACAACAACGTCTCGACCAAAACTACCATAAAACACGCGAAAATCGTCGAAAAAAAGCTGGACAGGCTGGCCGATCGAGCGGCCCAGTCGATCGAGCGGCCCAGCCGATCGGCTGGACCAGCCGATCGAACGGCCCACTCGATCGAACGGCCCACTCGATCGAGCAGCCCACTCGATCGAGCGGTCCTTCCGAATGGGCCAGTTTCAATCCAATTTTCATCCAATTTCACGTAATTCGATACCGTTTAACGCGTAACCCAATACTCATGTAATTAGTCTGAAATCAGGGCATTCTCAGGCACCATTCCGTCAATCCAACCGAATACACACTGTGAGTATACTTGACCCCTTTTTATCGAATTTTGGGTGTAACATACGTTCCTTATAAATCGAACTTATCAAACGAATGATTCAATTGGACAATTTATCACTTGCGAATAACTGATTGCATAGATATACGTGATGCTAGTTGCATGTATGCTAGGACTTATACTCGTGACGTCCCACCACGACTAGTATAGTACTATTTTGCCCGACGGGGTCTAGTTATGCCATCGAAGAGTCGAGCATCGAGGACTTAGCTGGTAGTATCATTTTTGTGAGTATATATGTCGTGTGTTACGTTTATGCATGTGAGAATTCGTAGCACTTTTAATCTATTATACTATTACATATCAAACCTGTATACTCGCCAATACTTTTGTATTGACAATATTTTAACGTATGTTGCAGGTTTAGTCGAAGTCTACATCAAATCAAGCTAGGAAGTCTAGAAACTCACCTAAAATCTAGGTTGTCGGATTTGAATTGTTCGAGAGGACAAGAAATCTGTGATAACTTATGTGATTGTATAGTTTGTTAGTATGGGATGACAAATGTAATGAATATTATCGCAATATAGTTGTTATGGATTCTCTTGAGCAATCTGATTCGCCTAGTGCCGCGCCCCGATGATTCCGCCATCAGTTGGGGTGTGACAGATTGGTATCAGAGCCATAACTATAGGGAATTAGGCAAGACTCGACCTAGTCCGGGTCGACGTCTTAGAAGTTGACCTAGTCTATAGTCTAAGCACCCATAGGCTGATTCGTACGAACCCGGTAGGGTTTGTATTGCGCCTACCTGATGCTTTCGATCGAAATTGCTAAGTCTACAACTTTGTGTGAACCCCGCATACTACAACTTCACACGAAGAAGCCTTTCCTAAGGCTGGAATACTACTTAGCCTTTCCTAAGGCGGACATAATACACATGTTTTCGAAAATACTCGCATCTCACAACCAAGCGATCCAGTCGAGACCAGGTGTGAAAACCAGTAACTCTCGATAGGATTGCTCACTCAGCACATTATTCTAGCACGAGAATCTTTCGTTGAGTTAGGAGTGACTTCCATACCTCGACGAAAGCCTCCATTTCGAAATTCTAGTGGAGCTCTCAGATTTATTCGATGAGCATAACCACAAATTGGGAACGAAACTGTTAAGTCAGGGGTGAAACCCGTACCTTAATGAACCGTTCCACTCCCTAAAATATTTTTCAAAAGCTCTCACCAGGGACCATGGTTGTAAAAGTCTCGCCTAGGCTCCGAGTACTCCCCGAGTACTCGCTACAAGGTAGGCTGCCGAGGCACGAGTACTCTTCTCCCAGGCCAATTACTCCCCGAGTAATCTCCGCCTAAGCCGAGTACTTCCCGAGTACTCCCGAATCCGACTAGGGAGCGCCTAGCGACTTTTGCAACCATGCCAGGGACTCGACCATCACGATGACTCGAGCCACGCAATGACTAGGAGGACGAATGCCATGAGCTGCGTCCCAGCGGAAGCATAAGTCTCCAAAGTCAACGTGCGTGCACGAATTCGTTGGGTGTGATTGGGTTACCTTGGGTAGTCGACGCCTAAACACCCGAGGCACTTCGAGTACCTTAATAAGCCTATGACTCGCCGGATTTTTACGATTTGATGAACTTAGTTATGTTTATGTGTTTAATTGCGATTATCCATTTCCGCTCCCTGTTTTACAAAACACACGACTCGCACAGCCATCGCAATCCAAAACAAGGACCGAATATTCGCAACAAAACTAATGTCTAAATTGCCCGATTCCTCTCGCATACTCTCTCTCTCAACGCGTCCTAGCGCCTTTTAAACCATAACATACGTTTGTAAGTATAAACTACAGTTATCTATATCTAAGTACAAACCAAATTATGATGTAAGAGTCTAGGAAGTTTCGTGTCTCCTATGTGGCTCCTATGTGAAATCTATATATATATATATATATATATATATTGCACATTACAAGTTTCGATCGCACTCAATCGCATCGTAACCTCAAAATTATTATGATCGAATCTCATTCCCAATCACTCTCTCTGTCTAGATGCCTTCCAATAACTCTATCTCGAGACGAATAGCTAGGAGAAGAGCCAAACGACGCGCCGATAAGAGGATTGCCTCGCTCGTAACCAAGGAAGTGGTCAAGCTCATTCCTCGAATTGTCGCTCAAGTGCACTCTCTCGGCAACGCTCGAGACGCGAAGGACTCCAAGACGAAAGAGCCGCAATCTACTTTCCTCTACAAACACTTCAAAGCCTGTTACCCGATGGAATACACAGGTGAAGGAGGTGTGACCCAACTGCTCTAGTGGTTCGATTCTATCGAAGTCACCCTTCGACAAAGTGGGTGTCCCGATAGTTATCGTACTACTTGTGCCACCGGAGTATTTCAATCATGAGCACTCGAATGGTGGACCGCCGAACGCAACAAACGTGGGATCTCCGCAGCTTACGCCCTCTCATGGGACGAGCTGAAGGAACTCATGAAGGAAGAATATTGTCCTCCTTACGAAGTTCAGAAACTAGAAAACGAATTTTGGGATGTCAAGCAAACCGAAGGCGACAATGCTGGCTATACAACAAGGTTCAAGCAGCTTAGTGCAATCTGCCCAAGCTAAGTTGACACTCCAAGGAAAGCCATCGCAAAATACATTCGCGGCTTGCCCGAGTGTGTGGGTGGTTTTGTCGAAGCTGCAAGACCTGCTACCATCGAAGAAGCCTACCGTTTAGCTGCAGAAATCAACAGCAAACGAGTCTTGGACGGGTCCTTCTCCAAGAAGCCTGTCAAACAAGCTCATCAAGCAATCATCATCAACTCATCCGACGATTCCTCTGGAGAATCGGTCGATGGTTCATCTGACAGCTCCTCTGAAAGTTCTTCTAAGGGTTGCTCCGACAATGTCTACGTCAAATCATCAGGCGAATCCGACAACGACACTGCATCAACTCAGGAAGCTCAACCTAGCCGCAAACGAAAGACCGTGAGCCCAGACTCTTCAACAACTGGACTGCCACAACCCGAACCTCTCCGAGCAGTCCCAGTGCAACCGAAACGAGCTTACAATGGGCCTCATCCCCTGTGTTTCACATGCACGTATCACCACCCGCTAGAAGCAAATTGTCGCTATTGCACAAATTGCAACTGGTATGGTCATCATACGTCGCACTGCCGCGCAGGGCCGTAACTTTGAAAGAAGTCAGCAACAACCGCAGTCTCTGCAGGTGTCCTCCACAGCAACGTTATTTTGATTCTAATGTTATTGTAATAATACGACTTATCTCTATCGTTTTCTTTCATGTGTGGAATTTACTTCATCTATCGTCGCATGTGGATTCTATTTCTCTTATACTCGAGCACCATCTAAACGCTAGCACTATGTACTATATAACGTATTTTACCCTTACAACACTTTTAGAACGAGGTATGATAGACGTGCAAGGAACAACTAATCACGGATGCACACGGGATTATCTTGGTCAGTGCACGGAGGTCGGTAGTGAAATTCTAATGGTGCCATAACGTTTAAAAGCATGGTCAAGGGTCTTGGCCATGTCAACGAAGTGTGACACCAAGGCATGGGGCATAAGTAGTAGGGGTAACGCAAGGTGTGCCTTACCATACTACCGAAGTTTCGTGAAGAAAGTGCCATGTGAAGTTGGACGTTATTAGACCTATTACATTATTATGGTTATTTTCGACACTCTACAATCGATCGCAAGGCGTAACGAAACTAAATCGCATCACTGCGAAACTTCCCGTAAGTCTGCGTGCGCGACACAATTGCCACATCGATGGACTTAGGAAAGTTCACCCCGAAGAGCAATTGGAGCAACGCAAGACTGGTCGTAAGCCTAGAACGCAACTCAAATCGTAGTTTTGCTGGATCTATCTCGTAATCAAAATCACTCGATATGTGGCTCGAAATCGCAATCGCATCATGTGTTATCTCGCAATCTCTAATGCTGGTAATTGACTATTGTGTGAACCTCTATCATTTGGTGTGGATCGCTTATTGTGGGTCGCTAGACGAGTATCGAAAATCACTCGCCGCCTTTCACTTTAACGCATTTCGCACCTATTTCATCAACTCGATACTCTTATCGCGTGTCGCTATCACACATCGATACTCGTGTTGTCTGTGTTAGGTTAGCATGCATGACCTCGTTTTATGAGACAAAACTAATGGAGTTGAAACATGGTGGTGTTTTAGCCCTATTAGCAGACTTTCGTGGGAAAAGGCCATGTGGGCTACCATTAGTTACTGTTGTGGTGTATTCAACTCAATCGAATCGCATATCGCTCGCAACGCAACGATCAATACTTATCATCTATCAGGGTCTATTGCTTACCAATATTCGAGTATCGCTTGGAAGTCATCGTGGGTTGTGTAATATTAGGGTACATGACATCGCTTCACGAGATGAAACTAATATGGAAATGTGGCGTTTGCCGTATTAGCAACTCTCGTGGAAACATGCCATGTGGGTTTGGTGTGAAATCAAATCGAAATCGCATCTAGTCGAATCAAAAACCGCGTCATTCGCTATCGCTTATCAATCGTCATCTAACCCTGTGTGCCATATCAATGTTTCGTATGATCGAACTACTCGCACTCGCTATCAACGCTTTGTCAGTATCCAATTCGCTTCAATTCAAGACTCGGTCTAACATCCTATCGCTTGGACCGAGGGATCGAAATTCTATCTGTGTCTTATCGGCACGCGTGACACCGCCTCACGAAACAGAGGTAATATGGGTGAAACATGGTGGATACGCCGCTGGTACTTCCTATATATAAGTGTTTTTAATCATATTAACGAACTTTCGTGGGAAAGTGCCACGAGGGGCCCGATGTAAATTATTTTTCCATAGTATTAAAGAAAACCAATTTTTATAAAGATTTGTTAAAACCGTTGGACAAGTGAAATTTCCTTACAACATGGAGAAAACATCGAATCAGTTTAGCTCCATGCCCAATGGGAGTTTCATAAGTCTAGTATTTCCTTAAAACTTTTGCAATGACAGAAAGGAATCTTCCTAAGAACGATGGTTCGACAATCGAGTTTCAGCTCGAACCCACGTTGCAGGAAAGCTTTCTTAAAACTTATTTTGCCGCCGAATTCTTTTAAAATGTGTGACCCAAAATCTATTATCAAATTAACAAAACCCTCCCCATAGCGTTGGTGTGAACATCAATGCAGTTAGCACCGCGTCATGAGGGGATTTTCCTAAATATCTCCGAAGATTAATTAGTTATCAGTAAGTTTAAAACGCTGAGGAATCGTTGTTGTGTGTGTTATCACTTTTGGTTGTCCGAATTGTATCTTCTCACCACTCTCGCTCGTCGAATCTTAATCGATCGCTCGCTATCTAGACGCTATTAATCTCTACTCTCAATCGCATCAACTCTTACGACCCTACTATTGGATTAATTTCGGGACGAAATTTCCTAAAGCAGGGGAGACTGTAACAACCCGCACCTTCGTGCGTTGTTATTACTCGATACACTCGTTACGCCTGGCACCAAAGATTCAGATCATAATGTAACTATATCAGATATATCGCCAAATCGAAGTATAATCGAATAATTACGCATATTCTATCGCTATTACAAACTCGTAAATTATAACACTCACGATGATGTTGAGTGAGGGCTTAATCTACCCTCCTCGATAACCGTGAGGTGTCAAAACGTAAACAACCAACGCTAACAAGGACTATCGGGTGAGTACCATGCCTCCAGCCGTCATGACGATGATGGCAATACGAGCAAGTAGTACCCCGATATTCATTGTGGCACATCACATCGAAGAACGCACTCGAAGGCACGCGTAACTCGATCATCGCACCGAATATTGGTTATATAGATACGTATATACGACCCTTTTGTGATTAATTATAATAAATAATTAAATAATTATATAAATATATGAAAATATGGCCCAAACAGTCGAAATCGCACCAAAAACGAGGATCAAGAGCTTCCGTACGGACGGGCCAGCCAAACGGCTGGGCCAGTCGGTCGGACGGGCCAGCCGATCGGCTGGGCCGCCCGATCAAACGGGCCAGCCGATCGGCTGGTCCGGCCGATCGGACAGAACAACCAACCGGCTGGACCACCCAATCGAACGGGCCAGCCGATCGGCTGGGCCGTCCGATCGGACAGGCCAGCCGATCGGTTGGGCCAACCGATCCGGCCCACCCTTTCCTCCTTTTCCCTCCTTCCTTGCCTATAAATACCCCTTCCTTGCCAAACACTTGTTGTTGCTGCTGCTACTCGACCAAGACGTTCCAGCCCCATAACCTCTCGATTTCTCGCGATTCTTGTAAGTTTTTAACTCAAATCTTGTACTTTCTTGATCTATAAGCATTTCTTCACCTTTCTACCTTTCAAATCTCGACTTTTAACCGTGAAATCAACGGATTTGGAGTGTTCTAGGGTGATGTCACCATGGAGTTCTTCAATGGCGATGTCATCCCATGAAGAACAACTCAGATCCGAATGGTTTCCATACGATTATACGTAAATCTCGTCCAAATCAATGTTTTCTAATTAAGAAGCCATGGATTTGAGATGTTCCAGAGTGATGTCATCACGAAATTCTTATGAACTTCAAGTGTTGGCCTCATTCCACCAAGAACAACTCAGAACCAAGGGACTTCCCAAGAATAATCAAGGTTTTTCACATCAGATCTATACACAAAAACGGTAGAAACAGAGCTTAGACCGACCTTCTACTCATTCTTAGTGTCGTGTTGGTCAGGGATCTGATTCCTACCGAAGAGACGACCAATTTCGGGTTAAACACGGAAAAACCGCCAAGAACGGCCAGTTCTGATGAAACGGGGTGATTCCTGGCCGTTAGAACAGGTCGGAAATTGACGGAATTTCAGTTTTTCAACACGTCACAACAACGTCTCGACCAAAACTACCGAAAAACACGCGAAAATCATCGAAAACAGTTGGACAGGCTGGCTGATCGAGCGGCCCAGTCGATCGAGCGGCCCAGCCGATCGGATGGACAGCCGATCGAACGGCCCACTCGATCGAACGGCCCACTCGATCGAGCAGCCCACTCGATCGAGCGGTCCATCCGAATGGGCCAGTTTCAATCCAATTTTCGTCCAATTTCACGTAATTCGATACCGTATAACGCGTAACCCAATACTCATGTAATTAGTCTGAAATCAGGGCATTCTCAGGCACCATTCCGTCAATCCAACCGAATACACACTGTGAGTATACTTGACCCCTTTTTTATCGAATTTTGGGTGTAACACACGTTCCTTATAAATCGAACTTATCAAACGAATGATTCAATTGGACAATTTATCACTTGCGAATAACTGATTGCATAGATATACGTGATGCTAGTTGCATGTATGCTAGGACTTATACTCGTGACGTCCCACCACGACTAGTATAGTACTATTTTGCCCGACGGGGTCTAGTTATGCCATCGAAGAGTCGAGCATCGAGGACTTAGCTGGTAGTATCAGTTTTGTGAGTATATATGTCGTGTATTACGTTTATGCATGTGGGAATTCGCAGCACATTTAATCTATTATACTATTACATATCAAACCTGTATACTCGCCAATACTTTTGTATTGACAATATTTTAACGTATGTTGCAGGTTTAGTCGAAGTCTACATCAAATCAAGCTAGGAAGTCTAGAAACTCACCTAAAATCTAGGTTGTCGGATTTGAATTGTTCGAGAGGACAAGAAATCTGTGATAACTTATGTGATTGTATACTTTGTTAGTATGGGATGACAAATGTAATGAATATTATCGCAATATAGTTGTTATGGATTCTCTTGAGCAATCTGCTTCGCCTAGTGTCGCGCCCCGATGATTCCGCCATCGGTTGGGATGTGACAATTATGCATGCACGTAGCATGTTCTCCAGGGTTTGGATGGTACGTGAAGAAACACTGACCTTATGCGTAAGATCTGGCTAGGACTTCAACTCTTTGGCGATCCGAACAGCTACTGCAAAACAGAACACCGTTAGGACTCGTTACAGGAATGGGGTTATCCCTGTAACCACCCTCCAGCGTGAGAATAAGTCTCGGTATGGGAGAAAGTAAATATGTAGAGAGAAGAAGAGTAAACGAGAGCAAGATGATCATACCTTAGATGTTTACCTCTATTTATAGTTTACCATTAGGGTTTCCCTTAACTTAGGATGGGCTCCAATAAGTTAGGGATTTGCATGATTTTCTCAAAAGATTAGGGATTTGGTTACGTGGTTTATCCATGCAGAATGGAACATTCTAGAATAAACGTTTGTAATTAAATATTTGTAATAAAACAATAGGTAATGACCGGGTCGGGTTAGCCGATCCGGGTCATACCTTGTCAGTACGCTTACTCTACCCATTAGTCTGGGCGGTAAGCTGTACTAGAATTTAAGAATGTACTAAGCGCTTTTGCTGGAAATTTTCCATAAATAAGAATATATTTAGTATCTAAATTCGATACTATAGATAATGGTACTCCATAAGGAGACTCGATGTTGTCTTTATATAGCTTAACTTGTCGGAATTATAAGTTTTCCTTAATTGACAAGAAGCGCCGACTTAGTCAGTCTGTCGACTATAACCCATATCGCGTCATTGCTACGATTGATCTTAGGTAACTTGGAAATTAGATCCATTGTTAATATTTCCCATATCTATGTGGGAAATTTCTAGTTTATTGATGCAGACCAGATGGTCTATGATGTTCGACTTACTTGCGCACATATTAGGCATTTTGCTTCAAAGGTGGCTATAGACCTTCATGTCCAACCACAAAAAGGTCTTCCACCTTCAGCTCTAATTCGTCAATAGTTACTTGCGTCATGTAGATGGCTCATTCTCAATTCAAGCACTTGGATGCCTTAAGCATAAAAGCTTTCTCGGGCGATCCATAGTGTTGATCTTCCACAATAGCGAGTATATTGCCAGATGGGGATTTAATTTTGACAAGTTTCTTATCACAGGCAACGTGGACTTGGTTATGAACTAACCAATCCATGCTTAAAACTACATCGAATCCCACAAGACTCTCGAAAACAGAAAAAACAACAAAAAAACAAGTTTCTTATCACAGACAATATGGACTTGGTTCGATGGCTCGTACGATCTTCCTCGTCACAGCGCGTACACATCATCCCAAGACTCTCGAGGACATAAAAAACAACAAAAAAACTATATATGTTTTGTAAAAATAAAACAACTTTAAATCAACTTTAAACTATATATGTTTTATAAAATAAAACAAAAATCTACAACTTTTCAACAAAAAAAAAAAAGCACACAACCAAATACAACCAAACAACAAACCAACAACTCATTTTTTCCACCAAAACCTAACTTTTCCCCCAAAAATAAACACCCAGTCCAAAACGCCCTGCTTTGGCAAAGCGGGGCACTTTGATACGAGGTTATCAGACAAGGACTTACAGGCTCAGCCCTTGTCTGTTGACTTTAACCTAAAACGCTCCGCTTTAAATAAAGCGGAATGTTTTAGGGTGTGTAAATAGACCAAGGAGGTGTATAAATAGCCAGAGTCTTGTATAAAAACGAGACCTTTCAACCAACACTATTTGATTAAACCTTTTGAACTATTTATCATTATCATGGATAATAATTACAAATGAATATATACGTGTCACTCATTTAGTTAAAAAGTTGTATGAAGGTGACATTTGATTGATTTATATTGGGTGCTACTTTCTACACCCTCCTAAGAGCATTCTCATCCAAATCATCAAAATATGTGAGGGGTAGTTTTTATAATATAAAGGGTATAAAAAATGGTTGTGAGTGGAGGAGAGAGAAAATGTTATTGTTCATCTGTATATTTGGGGGAACATTGTTCACCCAGTATAATTTTTTTAATACATATTAAAAGTGGTTGTGAGTGAATGAGAGAGAAAAATGTAATGATAATATTATTTAATTGAAAAGGAGAGAGAAAAAATATTTGTTTTTAGTGAAAATATATTGATATATGAGTTGTTTTTTAGTGGAATGTATGTATAATTTGATGGATTGGATGAGAATGCTCTAATTACTAAATAACTAGGAGAAGGAGGGGTGTGTTTAGAATCAGCCTTTATATTTGATATTTCTTCTTTAAGTTTTAGGGTCTATTAAATCTAGATCATCGATGAATAAATATATTTTAGGAAGCGTAAACGTAACAATTAGTCAATTACACATGTCTAAATTTACAAATCTATTACGTAAAGTTCTTCCAAAACTCATGTCCGTTCTTCAATCAAGCTCAATAGATGCAAAATTCTCATTTTGCTTATGATAGTAATAATAAGTATACCGAATCATTGTGTAGCTCATAACAATGACGATACTAACCGGTTTTACAAATAAGCATATAACTGGGTCAATAACTTAGAACACATAAGACATCAACAATTTTGATTTTTGAACAAATTATAAACTTAACTTTGTTTTTCTCCCACCATCCTACCACAACAAAAATTACACCTATCTTACTAAATGTACACACTTTCTTTAAAATAACTAACTACATTCGACTTCACACCATCAACAGAATCAAACACTTCTAACTCTGACCTTTTTAAAAGCTCGTGGCTTGTTTGAAGTTCACTCGAAAATAGCTCGACTCAAAATTGGCTCGGTTTTAAATAAGCCGAGCCGGCTTGGCTTGGTTTATAAATGAGTTAAGCTCGAGCCAAGGTGGGTTCGGTTCGTGGCCCGCTCGTTAGATGCTCATTGGCTCATTTAAAATAAAGCCGAGATTTAAAACATACATACACACACATAGACAAAGTATTAAAGTTCTAATATATTTTTAAGCTATGATTTTCAATTAGTAAATCTTGTTCTATTAGCCTAAAGTGTCGCTTATTTATGTTTATTGGTTTTATGTATTATGCGTAAAAAAATACAAGAACAAAAAAAAAAAAACAATATTTTCTTTAAATAAATGATCTGGCTCGACGAGCCACAAGCTAACTCGAGCTTTTGACGAGCCCGAGCTCACAACCCTACTTCTAACCATACTCAACATGATCAAATGGTAGGAGAGATCTTGTTAAATGTCAGATTAGCTTCTTTCATATCACATTAAGCAAATCATGTTCAACAAAAATAAATGGCAAACTCACGAACATGCATGATCATGTGAGAAATAACCTAATTAGATCGAACATTGGTGAAGAGGTCGAGACTCAATAGGGACGATGGTTGCGGGTTTTCATTTGACATTGGTTGATATTGGTGAAACCATCTTCTAAGTTCTAACCGATCGGTAAATTTATTCTAAACCCAGAAATGGATTGATAGATCCATTGTTCTAAAATATGAAAAAGATTTATAAGGTCAATGACTCTTAAATGGGTTGGTTCAACTTACTAGTATAAGTAATAAATTTATTTAAATGAGAATAGGAAAATCAACGAAAATACACAGATTTTAACGAACATTCATAAACGTAAATGCATGAACATAAACGAAAATACACAGATTTTAACAGATTTGTGTTAACACTTTATATATTTTGTTTGTTTTTTTATAGGTAATAACCAAACGGGTGACGGGTTTTGGTCCAAGGTTTTGGCGAAGTTCCTCGGCGTTATGGACCAAGGCCCGTATCGAGATATCGACTCGGTGTCATCAAAGTGGCGGAAAATGAACGCGTCCGTCAATAGGTTTTGCGAGGAATATAATAAAATATATACAAGTGGGCGTCGTAGCGGCATGAGCGACGACGATGTGTTCAAACAAGCGTTGGAGAAGTATAAGGCGGACAATGGTAATACCAACTTTGCTCACGTTCGCGCGTGGGAAATTTTGAAAAACGAACCAAAATAGGCGCCGATTCCCAACGAGGTGGAGATGGCGAAACGCCAAAAAACATCGGAAACGGGTAGTTTTAGCGCCAGTGGATCGGACGCGAGGTGTCACATAAACTTAAATGATGACGCCGACTTTGACGAAGAGGAGTATGCCGTACATGAAGCGGAGCGTACAACGGGCCGAGACAAATCAAAGAAGGAGCGGGCCAAGGGGAAAGAAAAGGAAAAGGTGGACCCGAAGATGGAAGAGTTTATGGAACAGTTAAAAATGTACAACGACGTCTCGGCCCAAAAGACGAAGGCGAAGGAGCGGGCCGTCGAAGAAAAAACTCGTGTGGCGGAAGAAAAGTTACGCGAGAAGGTCCGATTGTCGAATGAGAAAATCCGAATTTCCGATGAAAAATTCGGCTCAAGGAATGGGAAATAATTACGATGGATGTCGATCAGTATCCCCAGCCGAAACGTTCGATGTTGAAAAACTACAAACCGACATCATGAAGAATCATGATATTATTTAAGTCTATGTTTTTTTTATTAAGTGTATGTTTTGTTTAAATTTATGTAATGTGGTTTTAATATTAATGAAAATATTTTGTTAGTTTATTTGTTAAATGTTAAAAAAAAAGTAGAACATTAAAAAAAAAACATAAAAATGGTGGGGAGGACTATGACTAGGACCATCCTCCCATACCCTCTACTTTTGGGGGATGAAGCATCCTTGGGAGGACTATGATGTGGCGCCTACATGGCGGATCATCCTCCCTTGGAAGACCATCACCATACCTTGTAGCCTTATATGTCCATTCATGTAAATTAATAACGTTTAAATAATGAACAAAAACTTATGTTCATGCTCGATCGTTTAATAAATAAACGAAAATAGAGTTTAGTCGGTATAAATGATATACGTAGGAAGAAAATATAAGAAAAACCAGCTACCATTAATTAAGCAACAAACTACAAGCCCCATACAAGGATCATTCATCCAAGGGTCGTCATATACTCATATCGATATCATATCACTTTGCATCAAAAATCTATGAAAATAATACTATACAAACATTCAAGACCCCCACCATGCAAGCACTGACGCTCAATAAACCAACATTCAATCATGAAAACGAGGAACCAGGTTTAACAACAATGTGTTTCAAGGGATGAACAAAGTCGGTTCCACCCGCGTGCCGCACAAACTCCGCCGGTGACAAAAAACTACCATGACAAACACACATTATCTTCACTTGTTCGCCTTTTCCATACTTGTATAATATCCCTTCTACCACTCTCCCGTTCGGACCATCCCCTTGCGTGAAAACACAAGGCATGTCCTCCATCGAACCAACCTCTTTCCCCGCCTTTTTCCTATCGGAACTCCCCCCCTCTACCTCCACATCAAGCCGCGGGTTTGAACCCGACGAACTTTCTTGTAACAACGAGCTCGTTTCACCACTTGATCCTGAAAATTGGAAAACAACATCACTTAAACCTCTAGGATTGCGTGTAGAAGTGTAAAGGAGCCGAGCTGAGCTTTTAATAAGCTGATGTTGAGTAACTTTTTGTAACTTGTGAGCCTGTTAAATCTAGGTTTTTATAATCTTTTTCTCCAGAACATAAACTGTTTAATCCAGGCCAAGATACAACTAATATTGCACAATATATATGCCCTCGAAGCATTTTAAACTGGATTTAACAATTTAGGTTCTGGAAAAAGGGCATGGTTTTAGGGCAAGAAAAGGATAACATGAATCTAGTTCATCACGTCAACAACAAAAACATGTTACAAAAATAGAAAGTACAAACAACAATGCATAAAGTACAATCATTACCTTGACGACACCTACTCTCCAACTCTGACACACCCCCTTCTGGAGACAACCCCCCACCTCTAGGAGGCCATTTACCCGACCCAAACAGTGGACCCGGGGACGACCCGACCCGACCCATAGCTGCCACGTACTCATCCCGTTCACCTCTAGTCAAACTTTTCTGCTTCTCCGATCGCCGCCGCTTCGCCGCCAGCCGCCGCAAGCTCTGCAGCTCCTTCCTCTTCCTCCATTCCTCCTCCGTCTCCACCGGCAACGATGATGTTCGGATAAGACCCGAATAACCTCGACCCGGACCAGGACCCGGACTCAGATTCTCATGACCACCACTTAAAACGTCGTCGTCTCTTGCCACCGGTAAAATCGCAGCAATTGAAGATGACCTCAGTAACTTATTATTATTCTTATCAACACCAAATCTTCCACCTAACGACAACCCAAGATTTAGTTCCACCTCTTCACCCGACCCGGATCCGATATCCTCATCCGGGTCGGATCTTTTTGTAAATCTTTGTAACAAATCTCTGGGAGTTGGGCTTTTTGATTGTAGAGATAAATTCTCCATCTCATTGCTTGTTCTGTCGCCCATACCGAACACAATAAAAATAATAATAATAATAATAATATTTTATTATTATTATTATTATGAGTTAGTGTGATGATCTGAATGAGGTGAATTATTAAGAAGGAGAAAGTTGGTTGTAGTTTGCATATTGGTTTGGGAATCGAATAAGAAAGAGGTGAGGTGTGATGAGATTGAGGTGAAAACAGTTGCCGGAAAGAATGGTTGAAAGGATATGTTTTTTTTTTCTTTTGTTTAAATGTTGTCGTTGGGTGGTGGTGTGTAAGAGTAAGAGAGATAGAGAGCAAATCAGGAAGAGATTCGTGGGGATGGAAAAGAAAACAGGACAATGAAAGATGAAAATATATTGTTTTACGTTTTGGGTCCTTGATGTTGTGAGTGGTTGTAGTTATTTGGTTTAGAATTTCAAGATTGTCATTATCATCATGGTTTATAAGTATAGATTTTCTTTTTTCAAAATAGCGATTATCAAGATTTTATTCACTGGACGGTTAGGCTATACGGTATGGGGGTCGGCCCCGGCCCGTCGCGGGTCGGCGACGGTCCAAACACCGTGCCGCCCCCATACGTCGCCGTCCTCCCCGTCCGTTTTCAGACGTTCTCGACGAAGCAAATTATGTGCCCCCCCCCCACTTTTGACCGTTGGAATATTAATAAAAAAAAAAAAGGTAACGGCTATAGGGCTGCCCCCGGATCGAAATCTAGGGTTTCTCCACGAAAGGGCAATTAACACTGGTATACGGGACTTCTCCATGTCCCCATGGGACTTGACAAACATTGAGTCGCTACAAGAGTCGAGACTCTTTGGCGTAACGCATGGTGAGACGAAAACCCGTGTTGACTCGGATTCGAACTTGCAATCTCCAAATTATCTTCATTATCTTTTTAATATGATCATGGTTTTTAAGTATAGATTAAATTTGCCTTTACAAAGACATGGTTTAAATATGTTTATAGTTATATCAATCTGTGGACAATCACTCATCATATCTTGTTATGTAATATAGGTTGCTTTTGTAATAAAAAAAAGTATGACTGTGACGAATATGAAAGAGTATTAGTGTAAATATGATATATGTTAGTATATTTGTTTTGAATCAAATGTAGCCAATCTTGGTATGTAAGCCATTTAACATAGCACAAGTTTTTTTTTTTTTTTTTTTTTTTTTGACACAGAACGAAAGTATAAATCAATAAGATAAATTCTCAAAAGAAGTTGATTTTCAAGATGCATAAACCATTACATAAGGTGCCATGTTATAGGTTTTTTTTTTTTTTTTTTTAATTTGGCAGGTTTGCCAAATTCTCGAAATTACAAACTGATTGAAATAAATTAAAATTGACACCATAAATAAAGATCTAAATCACACTAATCATTTACTTACGTGTTATTGGCTAGAAAAGGAACTCTGGAAGATTGACGAATTTGGTCAAAAACTTTGATTGACGAAATTGGATCCCTAAATCAATGAATTCAGGCCTAAAAGCTGGGTGGTTTGCCATGTGATTCAGCTCGTTGAGATCTTTCCATCACATGATCCTCGGCCCCGTAACTTTAATCATAACCCAAGTTGCGCTCATTTGAAGTTTCCGCCATTTCTGCCCCGACGTCCCTTTATCCAGCTGGTCCAGATAAAAATCTGCTAACTTTTAGACCCACTCCTCATAACTTTAAGGTAAAAAATAAGTTATAAACAACCAGAAAGTTTCAAGTGTGGCTAATAAAAAGTAACTTTGTCATTCGTTTACATGTGATTAATCGTGAGAGAAAGAATTTAAAAATTAAGCATCATTATTTGATTGTAGACCATGTCACAAAACTCTTAAACAACTAACGCTTTATAACAAGAAAATGATAACAATACTTGGTTTTTGTGAGCTATCATATTCTCTTTAAATGATAATATGATTCTTAACAAAATCAAGTTACACATGTGATCGAATACCTAGATTAGGTGGTTTACCATCAAGTTGGTTGCCAACCTTTATCATGAAACGCAAATTCACTTCTAGAGAGAAAATAGAACTTGTATGCCATAAAACCGTATAATGACCTAACATGGACATTGGATCAAAATATTGGGTAAATAGTGAAACTTCAACAAGTGGAAGGTTCGTTTTAGACTTTTCAATTTGCGAGGATGGATTGTGAGAGAAATTGAAAACCAACAACGTTAAAATGGAATGGACGAAAATGCCCTTCTGAAAGAAGGTGGGGGACATAAAGAAAGGACAAGTGGCAGAGACTAGAGAGGGGTAGTGATGACACGTTGGGTCTTGATTGATCATCAAAGCTTTAAGAATCATTGATTCTTTTAATTTTCTATATTTTTTATTTAAATAATATACATGAAGATATAATAACTTTTATGTTAATTAATCAATTAATAATAATAATAATAATAATAATAATAATAATAATAATAATAATAATAATAATAATAATAATAATAATAATAATCATCATCATCATCAAATAAAGGTTTCAGATTTTACCGGTTTAAGCTTTAAATGTTGTTTTATACTGTTGTTTTTCATTACTTTTATGATTTATTTTAACCTTTAATATTTAAGTAGTACCCACCAATTTTTATTGTTTTTATTTTGTGAAAGCATCAAAATATTTTTATTCTCCTATTGTTGGTCGACACACAAGGGATCGGTAGGTTCACTTCACATGATACACTTTTGACCAAAATCCAATTCGTGTTTAGTTTGCTTGTCGCCTTGTCTAATTCAAATTATAACTACACCCCATTTTTAAGATAATTTTAAATCAGAGTTGAATGGCATAATCCTTAAACTCATTTTTAGTATTTATCTACTATTTTATTTGTTAATTCTGTCGTGCAGTGGCGGATCTAGGCCACTTTTATGGGTTCCTACAAATCCATTCGGTTTAAAAAAAATGGAAAAAATTAGTAAGAACCTTTTATGATTTGAAAAAAAAATAGTAAGAATTAGTGAGAATCTATCAAAAGGAATCTAGTGAAAAAAGTTCTTAGATCCGCCACTGTTGACGTATACATGAAAACACCACTGTTTTATATACATATACACTAGGTTATAACCCCGTGTATTACACGGGTTGAATAAATAAATTTTATATACTAAATAATAAAACAATATATCCTTAAAAACCTCATTTATTGCACGGATTGAATAAATATAATTTTATATATTAAATAATAAAAAGCTGTATCTATAAGAAACATATTGTACGGATGGAATAAATGTAATTTTATATACCAAATAAAAAAGTTATATCTTTAAAACCACGTGTATTACACGGGTTGAATAAATGTAATATTGTTTACCAAATAATAAAAAAATACATCTTTATAAATATGCGCATTACACGGTTTGAATAAGTGTAATTTTCTGTACTAAATAATAAAAAAAATATATATCCTTAAAAAACCCCGTGTATTGTACGAATTCAATAAATCTAATTTTATATATCAAAGAATAAAAAGTTATATCTTAAAAAACCTCATGTATTACATAGGTAGCGTAGATGTAATTTTGTATAGTGAAAATAAAAATATTTAATATATTAATACAAAGTTTGGTTTTTATTGAAATTAGTATGTGTTTACAATTTTTTTTTAAATAACATATATATATATCGAATTTTTTAAAAAATATCGTATCCCTCGAAATCACGGGCCTTATGTGAAAGTTCTCCTCGCACACCATAGCCGGCTATAGGTGTGTGGCTTGTTGTAAAATAAAAGAGTATAAATAATAAAAATTATTGAATGTTGAAAATCCAAAGCGTTTGGTTAGCCTCTTAGTTCATAAAATATTGATTTTTTTTTAACTTTCGCGGCAAAATGAATAATAGTGGAGATTTATGCTGGTCCAATGAAATAAACGAATGTCATTTAAAGATAGTTTTTGGTATTAAACTAATAATATTTAGTAGAAGAGTTATCTATAATATAAGATATTAAACTGAATAATATTAAACTAAAATAATAATTATCTATAAAAGAGTAAATTAATAATAATTATCTATAAGGAGATGACCTAATATGATGACAAGTGTCCCCAAAAGTGGTTTCTTTTATTATCTATATATATAATATATGAATAAAATGTGGGACACGTGTCAAGTGATGGTGCAACCACAATGGATTTTTGGCGGGAAAATGTGGGAAGGCTATTATTTTCACACGGGATCCGAAATGCAACATCGATACCCGGTTTTTTGACCCGAGTATATAAAGTGTCTAATAAACCTAAATCATTCATTCGCCTCATTTCACGCTTACAAACCCTAATTCCGTCATTCTGCTCTCTGGCGCTCCTCTCCTCAGCCGTCATTGATTTGATTGCGTCTCCCAAACCCTAATCATTCAAATCCACCGTTTCATCTCTGCATCTTCGTCGTTTCATCTCTGCATCTTCATCGTTTCATCTCTTTTTACTTGAAAGAACCCTAGAAATGTTTACTCTACGATTGAGAAAGAAACCTGGTAAGTTGGTTTTCGATCTTTAATATAATGTAAGTTTTTCATAAAACAAGGCTAGGGTTTACATTCAATCCAGTGTTCTTCTATAATCTTCATATTCTATTCTAATTGTTTTACTATTTGTTTCATTTATCTGAAAAGAATTTGCTTCAAATCTTGGAATCTTCAACTTTGGGAATATAAATCAACTATTGGCCAGACCCAGTTCACCAAGAAGTATTTTGATGATACGTTTGAGCACATGTGATGGTTTTTCACTTTTTATTTTGCTTAATATTACTACAATTTTGGTTGTTTTGTCTATAATCGGTTAGTTTAGTTATTAAGATTCTTAATAATTTGTGATAATTGCTTTTGATTTGTGATTCATAGCCATGTTGTTCTTCGTCATCAAGTTGTGAAGGAATTTCTAAAGAATCGGCTTCTGTCCGAGGTATATTGTATATTTTGATATGTTATTATTAGGGTTTGGTATTAATGATATGTGTGAATTTGTTGTCTTACATTGAAGGTAAAAAAAAACTCGATTTTTGTTATGGGTATACAAGGAATTGAAATAGGAAAATTTTAAAGCAGTTCAGCTCTCAGGTTTCTTCTTTTTTTTTTTCCATTCGACCGATTTTTTTCAATTCATTAGTTTTCAATTTCAATAACGTTATTTTATGCCATTTTGATTATGTTAAGCCACTTTGATTATGTGTTATGCGATACTTGACTATGATTCTATTCACGTAATCTTTATTGTGTAAAAAAAGTAGTGTGGCGGCGTGCTGGTTGATTCTATTCGGGTTTTGTTTAGTGGGGTGTGAGTGTTTTTGTTCTGGAGTGAGTCAGGTTATAAGCTAATTTCTTTTTTGTGGCATGGTGTTCCTCTGTAGGATGGAGTATGGTCCCTTATCTGATTTGCTTTAGGGATGAGCATGGTACGTTTGGACTGGTTGCCCAACTAATCCCAGGTGGAACAACTATGGGCAGAGTACTCGGTTTTGTCATGATGGCTATGCACCAATATAAAGATGCTTCAACCATTAACTGAGCGCTCAAGTAGGATGTGGAAGTCGTGAGATCTGAGGTACTTTCTTTCCGTAACCATGAAGATAACAAGTTTGGTTCAATATACATAACAGAATCAAACACAGTATTTGCGCGTGCTTAGATTGATAAATTCTTGTAAAATTTTCGAATAAATAAAACTCAAATTCTAGAAAACCTCATAAACAGGTCTGGGTAACAAGTTGAGTAAAAAGGGTGATCATAAATACTCAACGAGTTGATCGAATTTCAAATAAGTCAAATTGGTTGAAAGTTACCAAAGTCTATATTTGGGTATAGACCTGTAACGTATCTGATAAAATATTCTTACTCTTGATCTGTGTTAGTTTTGAGAACTGGAATTGTGTCTGATACGTGTAATTTGACACCAAGTATTTTAGGTATCTTGAAAATCTAGAAACTAGGTAATCGAGAGTAAATCTATATTTGATTTGCTAGCCTCCAATATTGGAATCTGTTTGATTATGAACTTTCATGCTTTTTCATGGTTTTAAGAGATGAATGATTGTTACAGGAGAACTATAGAACACACCACCAAGACCTTGAGCATGATGAATCTTGGCATTCGGTGAGTCTCTTACTACTAATCTTAATTTTTATAACATTTAGTTAGATGATTTTGATATACTTTCTAAGAGAAATCTCTGATTTTTCAGCCAGTTCACATTTAATGCCTTGTTTAAAAGAGAAGAGTGTTATATGATTCTTTTAAACAGCCAGTTCTCACCATAAAGCTCAACATTGCGTCAAGGTTTGACTATTAACTTTTATAAGTGTACTCTTTCTTTAGCTGGTTAGTTCATCGGTTGGTGTTTATCAAGTGCTTGTAAATTGTGAGTTCATAGGTTTCATAATTTGATATTTAATAAAAATTCTTGTTTTTTAAAAATGGTTAGGAGATTTAGAATTCATACTTATGGGAAAGCAGATGGTGATGTTCATCGGATTGGTTTTTGGTTTTTTCAAATTTGGAATTTTAAGACTGAATTTGGATTTGAACAGAATTTTATACCAAAATTTATAGAAAGATGTCCATTTTTGTTTTTGTTTTAATTTCAGATTCTGAATAAGCAAGCCATTGAAGCTTCAGATTGTACCAGAACTGGACCTTAGAACCAGAGACATTGTTTAAATCTAATTGGTAAGTTTGCTGTTGAATGTTTTCTAGATTTTTATATCAGAAAAAGGGTGTGAATTTTGACACGGGACTGTAATTTGGTTTTGTAGGAAGTGCCCGAGAACAGGCGTCGGTTGTCCATATATAAGGGAATTGTAATCCTGAAACAAAATGCTGCTTTTGTAATCTTGATCAGTTTGCATCCTTTTGTGATGGTACATACTCTGGTAACAAATCTTGGATCCACCCCTAGAACGAAAAAGGTCCTTAAACTAAACTACGGGCCTGCATTTGATTTTTTACACAGAAAAAACGTTGATTTTTTCAGGTTTAAAAAAACTTATATTCCTAGAACAAGAAAGATCCTTAAACTAAACTAGGGAGCTGCGGTTGACTTTTTATACAAGAAAAATGATGACTTTTTGGGTCTTGGTCAGGTTGCATCATATTACGGGTGGCCTGTGTCGACTACACACTGTATTGCAGGATCCATGGTTGGGTTTGGCCTGGTGTATGGCGGGCCCGGTGCGGTTTTCTGGAGCTCATTAGCGAGGGTGACATCATCTTGGGTTATACCCCTATTCTGGGCGCGGTATGTAACACCCTAGTTACTAATTAACAATTTTATATGTAAACACCAACAATTAGATGTGTAGTTAAGCCTACACATACTATAAAAATACGAATTTATTAAAACTTTTACAATTCATAAGTTATTCTACATAACGTGGTTGAAGTCGTTGTTTAAAATTTGCAATGTGTCAAAGTGTCGAAGCATGTATCTATATCGTGTTCGGTCCTTCGTTGAGCTTGATCGTCTTCCGGCATCCAAAGTGTACCTACATTTCATAAACACGAAATGCTTTAGTCTTACGGGCTTTAAAACGTGTCCAAACGAGTCCGGGAAACCATTGATTCCAAAAACAAAAATTTGAAAATGACCTCCACCGTAACTTATGGTGGCACCGTAAGTTACGGTGGCCTCTGTAATAAAATTTTCCTACCGTACAACAGTAGGCAACCACCGTAAATAATTCAGCTCCACCGTAACTTACGGTGGCACCGTAAGTTACGGTGGCCCCTGCATTCAGCCTTTCCATTTTGCCGTAATTGACACGAAATCTTTCGTATCTTTAAATTCGCTTGTCCGTTTGACCTACCGTTTCTTCCTACATGTTTGTAATTTGATTCTCCATCATATGGAGTTAAAGTCTATCATCCGGCTTAATAAATTTTGAGACTTTTATGCAGTCGGCTTATTACCTTTTTACAAGATTTTGACCCGTTTACGCTTAAATGCATATTTTGACCCGTTTACGCTTAAATGCATATTTTGACCCGCGAATGTGCATTCCTATGACATTTGTTCATGTCTAATGATTCCATAACCTTTATGCAAGTTCTTAAACGACCTCTATGAGTCGTTTGCCCAATATACCCTTCAAGGGTGTTTTGTCAACTTTAGTCCCTCACTTAACGACGAAGGACTTTCACTAAATATTTTGACCAAAATTGTATGTTTAACCAAAAAGCTTAGTTATACGTACCTGGCTCGGGTCAAAGTATTGACCCGTTTACTTAACTTTTGCTTTAAATCTTTATAGTTAAAGCGATGCCAACTTATGTTATTTCCTGTGATTACAAAACTCAACAAGCAATTATCAAATGTTATTGTCAAATGGTGTTACCCACACCAATTGACCTATTTAGTCAAATTGACCATTTGTCCGTATGAGATGGTATTTAAGTACCATTTCATCCCCTTTAAACCTATCCTGGTTTTTCCTTGTACTCGTTTTACTTAAAACCGTTTTTATTTGTTCGTCATTACATGACTAATTTACCATTTTACCCCTTTTCCCATAACTCATGATTTCTTACTGATTTCCCTTGTTCCGGCTCTTATTGAATCGTGTCGGAACATTCTATACCAACCATTTAGTAGCATTCATAAACAATATTTGCAATTATGTAATTTGTACATAATGTAAAGAGGCGTAAGCTTTACTTACCTCGCATCCGAATACGCTTTCTTCTTTCCTTGTTGATTCGTTTGACCCGTTCACTCATCAAGCTTCCACCTAGCTCGTTAGGCGTCAAACTATCATCATAATTCATAAGACGGTTAGATTAGTCATTATCAATTATGACTACTCCATCTAACGGGTCTTAGGCCGACTTTATCGCTCGATTAAATCATTGGTTAGTTTGACTTCCTAGTAGTCAATTGATCTATCATCATACTCAAATGCACACTTCACATGGAATTTCAACATTTTAGCTTCGTTTAGGCATTTTAACAAACACCTAGTGGGCATAATTTTACATATTTACTAACTAGTTCATAACTAGTTATTTTTTTTTACCAAGACTTATGACGAGGTGTGACCCGAATCGGTCAACCCGACCCGGTTACAACCTATTATTTTAATATAAATATAAATGATTATTCTAGAACTTTCCATATCGGCATGGAAGTTACATAACCAAATCTCCAGCTTTTTGGGAAGATCATGTAAATCCCTAACTTATCGGAATATATCCTAGGTTAGAAGAAACCCTAATGGAAAACCTATAAATAAAGGTAAACGTATAAGGTATGATCATCTTGCTCTCATATAACTTTCTCTTCCCAATTTCCTTTTACTTCCACAAACCGAGACTTATTCTCACGCCGGAGGGTGGTTACAGGAATAACCCCATTCCTGTAACGAGTCCTAACGGTGTTTCTGTTTTGCAGCCAAGCGTTCGGGTCACTAATCATCGAAGTCCTAACCCATAATCACCGCATAGGTCAGTGTTTCTTTATTGGCGCCATCCGTGGGACCTATTCAGTGACAGAACCTCATGGCAAGTGATCAGAACGTAGCAGATCAAACGATGACAAACAATAACCTGACGTTGGGGACGAGCCTCGGTGCCACCACACAGTCTTCCCCAGCCGTTACGAGGTCGCTGGACCCAGAGTTCGAGGCAGAAGGACCACCGCCAGGTTTTGACAACATCACCACCGTCTCTTCCCAGACTGTGGTGACAAGTCCGTTTCTCTACATGCCCTATCAAGGGGATTAGGGGGAACTAACGGTAATATGTTCACCCCAGCGACAACTACTAATGCATAGGCTTCACGCCTCTCCTCCGTCCCTGTTATCTCATCGGCAAGCCCCAGCACCATCACACCACAAATTAGCAGGCCTCAATACTATCAACCTCTGACTTCCACCCCGATGCCACCGCTATACTCTGCGGCGCTAACCGCGGCATTATCGACGCCGCCTCATCAGCCGGTCGTCATGCCGGCCGGAATTATGAACACCCCCGTCACACCAGGAAACCAAATATACTTCCCTGGGTATTGTTATGCACCCCCATACGGGTATTTACCCTCGTACGGGGGTTCAGCGTATCCGCTCCAGGGAATGGCCCAAGGTAGCACTCAATCACCGTACGCGGCTTATATGCCGCCTTGGTGGAGTGTCCCAACGCCACAACCGGTTTATACCCAGACTCCGCCTACGGCTGAGCCTGTGTACGACAGGGGAAACACGGTCAGGCCCTGGGTGTCTCCAATAGGAAACTCCAACCCTATAGTAGGAACTGCCCCGGGTATGGACGCCCCACCAGCACAGCCTATAAATGTGGAAGAAGATGAACTTACCAGACCGTACAAGCCGATAGACGCGACGTTCCGGTCTAAATTCACTAGAAGAATCGCCGAGGCTCCTATCAAGGAAAAACCCAAGATGCCCCAAACGGTTGGCAAGTATGACGGTCTCGCCGACCCGGATGATCATCTCAACTTATTCAAGAGCGCCGGCGAAGTGGCCTGTTGGTCCATGCCCTTATGGTGCAAAATGTTCGTACAAACGCTAGTGGGCGCGGCCCGAGTTTGGTGGGATAGCCAGCCCACAGGTGAAATAGACAGCTTTGAAGATTTAGAATCAAAGTTTATCTTACAGTTTAGCCAGCAGCGCAGACACACGAAAGATAGAAACGAGCTCCTCCACATCCGTCGGCGAGATAATGAGACGGTAGAAAACTTTATCATCAGATTTAACAAGGAAAGCCTGGCGATCCTGGGCATGACGAATGATCTGGCATGTGGAGCTTTCCTTCAGGGGGTCAATGATGACGAGTTACTGAGAACGCTACATGGAAGGGACGGCGTACCCCCAACAATCGATGAAATACTTCGAATAGCCAAAGTATACGTCATACAAGAGAAGGCGGTAGCAGCTAGCCATGCAGCCAATAGGAAGAAAGAAGCCCTAAAGAACCAGGAGGAAAAAGATCACCGGGGATCTAAAGGCAAAAGTAGGGGAGACCGATACCAGAGAAACGACAAAGACGCGCGGTATGACAGATACCGAAACTCCTACTCAAGGAATGAGCCGTCGAAACCTCGATCCGAATACCCCAACTTAAGCAAGACACCGGCTGAGATTTTAGCCTCAGAAAACCTCAGGCTTAACCCACCAAAACCATTGAAAGATAACCCTAACAAGGATACGAGTAAATACTGTGAGTACCACAAAGGGAGCGGGCATGACACCAGCGATTGTTTTCATCTTAAGAAACAGATCGAATATTTTGTAGAGTCGGTCAAATTGGCACACCTAGTAAGAGACATCAAGCAAGGCCCGCCTGTCGTCAAGGAAGAAAATGACAAGGCAGCAGGCAAGAGGCCGCGTGAATTGAACATGGTACACGCGGATATGGGAAGGGGGCAAAACGGAGTTTCTCCACACTCGAACCTTGGATGTTGGCAACAATGACCATAGAACCTCGAATGGAGGACTTGCACCTCACTACAGATGCCCTGATCATATCCGCGGCAGTAGGAGACTACCGCATGAGGCGAATCCTGGTCGACACCGGGAGCTCGGAAGACATTATCTATGAGCATTGCTTCAACAGAATGCAACCAGAAGATAGAAAGTTGCTTGAATCAGTACACGCCCCCATCAAAGGGTTCACAGGGGAAAAGGTTGACCCTATCGGTCAGATCACTTTCCCGGTAACTTTTGGGCAGTCACCTAAAGAAAGAACCATACTCCTGACCTTCCTTGTGGTACGCGCTGAGTCATACCACAACGTGATAATCGGAAGATTCACCCTGGGAAAATTGGATGCCATAGTCTCCACGGCAAGAGGTTTCATGAAGTTTCCTACACCACGAGGTATTGCTACTGTGTTTCGTGACAAGATTGGAGAAGTACTGAGTACCAAAAGATGCCGCCAAGGGCCCACCGGAGCCACGGGCCTATAGAGATGGGTACTAAGCACACGCCATCCGGACCAGATGGTCACAATCGGGGACACTTTGTCTCCAGAAGCTAGAAACGACTTGAAGCAACTGTTAAAAAGAAATGTGGACATCTTTGCTTTTGAGCATTCTGACATGACAGGAGTCCCCCGTAATAAAGCAGAACACAAGCTTGCAACGCTCCCAGACGTTAAGCCGGTCGCTCAGGGTAAACGTAGCATGGCCCCGGACCGACGGGCAGCGGTTGTCAAAGAAGTACGAAAATTAGTGGAAGCTGGAATCCTCAGGGAAACGCAATACCATACATGGATATCCAACCCGGTTATGGTAAAAAAGCCAGATGGCACACGGCGAATGTGTATTGATTTCAAAGATCTAAATAAGGCGTGCCCTAAGGACGCATACCCACTGCCCGAGATTGATTTAAAGGTCGATTCCTTGGTACCCTACCGATTCAAATGTTTCCTGGACGCTTACAAAGGGTACCACCGGATCAAGATGTCCAAAGAAGACGAAGAAAAAACAGCGTTTCATACCGATGTGGGCATTTTTTGTTACACAAAAATGCCTTTTGGTCTACGGAACGCCGGAGCTACCTATCAGAGACTCATGGAAAAGGTGTTCGAGGCACAAATCGGACGAAATTTGGAGGTCTATGTCGATAACCTTGTAATCAAAAGCAGGGAAGAAAAGCAAATGTTAGCAGACATCGAAGAAACTTTTCAGCGGCTTAACATTAAATTAAACCCAAAGAAATGCTCTTTCGGGGTGGAAGAAGGGAAGTTCCTGGGGGTAGTGGTCACCCGAGATGGCTTCAAAGCCAACCCAGAAAAGGTGACCGCCATAACGCGGATGCCTTCCCCACGAACATTGAAGGAAGCTCAAGCCCTGAATGGGCGGTTGGTGGCAATCAACAGGTTCTTGGCAAGACATGCCGAGAAATCCCTGCCTTTCATAAAAACGTTGAAAGATTGCCTTAACAAGAAAAACTTCAAGTGGACCAACGAAGCGGAACAAGCTTTGCAAGACATGAAGCGCTTCATAGAAGAATTACCCATGCTCACAGCACCAAGGCCTAGCGAGGTGTTAAAGATGTATTTAGCGGCATCTCATACAGCAGTAAGCGCGGTGCTCATGGTTGAACGGGATGGGAGACAAACACCGATATATTACATCAGTCGCGTATTAGCGGGACCCGAAACGCGGTATCCCACGTTGGAAAAGCTGGTCTTGGCATTGGTACACGCCACACGACGACTGAGAAGATATTTCCAGCCGCACCGTGTGGGCAATTGAACTTGGCGCTTTGGACATTGAATATCAGAAACGAACAGCAGTTAAGGGGCAAGTAATTGCTGACTTCTTAGCCGAAATACCTGAAGGAGAAGCTATTGTAGACCCAGTCGTCCAGGACATCCCGGAGTCTAGTACCGTTCGACAGACCTGGAAACTATACACTGATGGGTCATCTAGTGGAAAGGGATCTGGGGCCGGTTTAATGTTGATAAGCCCAGATGAGATCAGGCTGATGTACGCCTTACGCTTTGATTTCGAATGTTCTAACAATGAAGCGGAGTATGAGGCACTGCTAGCAGGTCTGAGAATGGCGAAATCTATGGGAGCGGCAAGGGTGGACGCGTATGTTGATTCGCTGCTGGTCAACAATCAAGTAAACGAAACGTACGAAGCCAAAGATGAATCAATGGCAAAATACTTGGCGAAAACAAAGGAACTCATGATATCTTTTGACAACGTCACGCTCAATCACGTACATAGAGGCAAGAATCAGATAGCAGATGCTCTCAGTAAACTCGCCACCTCAGGTATGGAAAAGGAAGTCAAAGTCGAAACACTGCAGACACGCTCAATTGAACCGCGGAATGTTTCCGCCGTTACAGCGGAAGAGCCTTGCTGGTACACTCCGGTTCTACGTTTCCTTGAAACAGGGGAGCTACCTCCCGCCAAGGGCGAAGCACAGAAGATACAAACGAAAGCATTGCAATATGAGATCAATAATGGTATCCTATATAGAAAATCTTACCTGGGCCCACTGCTGCGATGTGTCTCTCCAACAGAGGCAAAGTACCTCATCAGCGAAATCCATGCAGGTCTATGCGGCATACACGCTGGACCCCGGGCGGTGGTAGCCAAAATCCATAGCACGGGATATTATTGGCCTGGGATGCACGAAGACGCCGTAATGGAACTACGGAAATGCCGCAGCTGCCAGAAATTCGCTCCTCAAACAATAAGGCCCAAGAACAGCCTAGTGCCGGTGACAGCAGCATGGCCTTTCCAGAAATGGGCCGTGGATATCGTAGGACCTTTCCCGCCGGCCCCCGGAAAGTTAAAGTACCTAATTGCGGCGGTTGATTACTTTACCAAGTGGGTGGAAGCTAAGCCTTTAGCCAAAATAACGGCAGATAATGCCAAAAAATTCCTCTGGGAACACATAGTATGCCGGTTTGGATTAACGCTTTACCTGGTAAGCGATAACGGAACACAATTCACAGACAGAATTTTCCAAGAATGGTGCACTAATCTCCGCATCCAGCAAATCTTCACGTCAGTAGCACACCCCCAAGGAAATGGCCAGGTAGAGCGGACAAACAGAAGTTTGCTGGATGGCATTAAGAAACGACTAGGCCACGAGGGAAGCTCCTAGGTGGAAGAGTTGCCAAAGGTCCTCTGGGCACACAGAACAATGCCCAAACCAGCAACAACGAGACCCCATTTAGCCTAACATATGGAGCGGAAGCAATGATACCCGCTGAAGCAGGACTACCGTCACTACGCCGCCTCAATACAGGCAATGACAACGATAGATCTCTCAAGGAAGGCCTAGACTTATTGGAAGAAAAGCGCGAGGCAGCCGCCATCAGCGAAGCAAAATACAAGAAGGCGTTGGAAAAATATTATAACAAGTGAGTGGCCAAACAGAATTTCAAAACAGGAGATTATGTTATGCGTGACAATGAAGCGAGTAGGATGGAACCGTCGGGCAAGCTGGGCCCAAACTGGGAAGGCCCTTATGTCATCCAAGAAGATCTGGGCAAAGGGGCCTATCGCCTATCTCGGCTAGATGGCACGCCAGTAGCACGCAGTTGGAACATCGCTCAATTAAGGAAATGTTACTTGTAAGACCTTGCTCCTAACAGCAAGAGTTAACTATTTTTCTCATTTCACAATTGTAACTCACCCGCGGGGGTGTCCTTTCGTTTTACTTTAGTTCAATAAAAGACATTTACCTTTGTTTTTACCATAAGATACAATCGCACAACGAGTACACACAACGGTAAAACTACAAACAACACCCTTAAACACGAAATATTTTCAATAAGTCATAGGGTTAGATAATAAAGCGCTTACGGCGGGTATCTTGGTAATAGATACACAAACCGCCACAAAACAGATAGGCATTCTTACATACACGTAACCTATCCTAAACAAACCAAGTACTTGTCCCTGTCGCTAAAAGCCAACACAGGGGAACCAAAAAATCAGAACATGTTCAAAAAACATCTACTGATGGAAGTTGGGTGCCATCACCACTGCAGGGGTATGCAGCACCACACCACCATCAACAAAAGCAGCCGGATCAACAACCAGGTTGCCAGATGATTCACCATCCATCGTTGGAGCCACCACCCCCGAACCGTCCACCTGTTGCTTGGGATAACCACCAGAGCGACGTTGGTACGTAATACGGCATCGCCGGTCATGATCCACCAGAATAAGACCTGCAAGAACGTCAGCTGACAAAGATGGCATTCCAGGATTCATTGGCTGGGGGTCCTCGATAACAACACTCTGGCATGCCCGGTTTGCTCGGGCCGGAGCAACATTGGGAAGTGGCCTTCTTCTTCGAAGCATCGACCTTGTCACCGGATGCTGCAACTGGAGTAAGCCATCTGCAGCATCCAGCACTTGGAAGATTTCGGAAAGACGTTGCCTATACCTTTTTCTCTCCATCCTGTCTAAGTGCCAAATAAGGGAAAGGAAGACAAATTTATAGAGAGGTTAAAAAGACTTGACAGTGATGACGTTAGAAGCATTAATAGAAAATAAACATTACACGTCACAGAGTTATATTTTCAAACTACGACGGTGTCAGAAATCATGACATTAGCATTAAAATGGCTGTCAAATCAAAATAGACACGGGCACCAAACCCGAGTCAAATAGTGTCATAGCAAAACCACAAAGTACATAACAAGCGAAACAAAACAAATCTATCATTCTTCTTCAGATTCCTCCATGGGGTCCAGCATCAAACGCAGCGACTCTATACCATCTTCATTCACCTTATCCATCAAATCGCCATAACAGGGCAGCGGCTCGGTGTATGCCGCTTCAAAGGCATTTGACATCTCACTTTGGAGTTTGCTTTTGACAGCATGAAAGTCTGGAGGTATCTTGTCCAACTGGTGGCACTCCATATAGCCTTTATGCACACCATCATGATGTCCGGATTGATAAGCAGCAGCGGATAGACGATCAATCAGATTGGTAAAGGGGGGCGACTCGCGTAAATACTCAAACGCCCCCACCAGCCCATTAGTTATCAACCAGTTCCTGTCGCCGCGAACAGCCGCCAACTGGCTAGTCAAATCATCCGCCTCGGCGTTAGATTGTGCCAACGCATTTTCAACCTCCTTCAGCTGGGAAGCGGACGATGTAGCCAGCTTGTTATTCTGGGTAACAAGAACATCACAATGATTCTGGAGCTCCTTAACTTTTCCCTCTCGCTCCTCTAGCTCCGCCTGAAGTAGCCGGATTTTGGTATGGGAGGCTTCTACTTCGGCGGTCAGGCCTTGGTATCGTTCCTGAACCTGAGACACAAAATCAGTGTCAACACGGAACTTTTCCAATTGTGTCGATAATTCAAGTCTCACTTTTGGGCCTCCGCTATGGCCTTGCGCTCCAACTCTTCCTGTATGTTCTTGGCTTGAGCCAGAACTCGGTCTTTTTCCGCCACATCGCGGGCCCACATTATCCTTTCTTCAGCAAGATGGGCAGTAACCCTCTTCAAATCCTCCTCAGCCTTGTTTTTCTCTGACAAAAACCTCGCTTCCTTCAACCCGGCGGTTTGAAGTTGACTCTCCAAGCGATGTTTATCATCCGTCAACTCTTAAATAGTAGCCCGCGCTTGGTGGAGTTGAGTGTTATCATGCATCCATCTACGACGAATTTCCATTAGCCTTCGCGGTAGGCTCACAGAATCAGATATCGAAGAATTCATCAGATCTTCATTGTTCAACCCCTCCACGTACGTCGCCTCGGCCGGGGGATACGCCCTTTCAACCCAGTGTTGAATAACAGCGGGGAAAATCAGCCTTGGAGATTCAGCGATTTTCCATTGTGGCTGATAGCGTTTGTCTTGAGCATTGGGATCCCATCGAACGGTCGGTAAGAATAGGTCATCAATCAGACGGACACCATCATCAGCAATGCCGCTGCTTGACCCCCCAGCTTCACTAGCAGCAGCACCACCAAGGCTAGTCACCTCCTGTGCCACGGGCACGGCGGTAGCTTCTTTTACAGCAACAGAAAAGATACTTATGGGCGAGTCGAACAAGGATGTACCAACGGCGCATGTTCGAGGTAAAACAATAGGGTCGACGGTCACAGCTACAGATAAGGTAGGAGTGGGAAGCGGCATGGCACAGCTAATAGCAGCGGTAGCAGAAGCCTGGGTTTTGGGCTACGCGGATACGCCAATACTGGCACCAGGCACCGACAATGCCACAGTTGCCACAGGAGTTGATACGGCAAACCCAGTTTGTACTCCCGCAGAGGTACCTGCACAATCAAACGAAACAATTTAGAAACAAGACGTTTTTAACCTACATCAGCAGGCCAGGTCAATAGGTACATACTTATCGGGAGAGCATGAGCAGCTTGTACTGCCTCGAAGGTACTTAGTGTGGGAACAACGAACGTTTTCCTCTTTTTCAGGGCACGACCAGGGCTCGTCATGCCGGCGGACAGCGAAATATCCCGCCCAAGGGCGGCAGCTTCCTCAATAGAAGCAACAACAACATTAGTCGCCGTATGTTTTTTTCCGGTAAGCTTTATCCGAGCGGTTTTCTTCTCCAACGCAGGAACACTGGTAGTTGAAGCAGCTGGTAGGGGGGAAATGTATGAAGCCGGGTCCGCTGGTACAGCGGGTAGAATAAACTGTTCAAGATGCATCCCTAGCACGTCCAGCTCCTCTTCATCCAGCACGCGGTCGAAAGGTTTTAACGCTAGGTGCCGCGGAGGATCAACAAAATCAAACATACTCCATTCTCCTGCGGAATATATATATATACGTCATTTTTGAAATTAAAGATAAATATGACCAAAGATAGTCAAACATACATGCATCATCCCTTTGAAACGAGGGGTACCGCCGGATATCACGCCATAGCAAACTCATACCGGCCATCACCAGAGCACCTTCAGGGATAACTGTGCACTCGAAGGGACGGCCACACATTTTCATGTACAGAGCGTTCGATACATACGCGTCCTCTGAAGGACCCTCATCTTTGACCTTATCTTTTGGCCCCTTTTCCCTCCAATGCATTTCACCAGGGATAACAGAGGCATCAATATAGAAAAACTTTTTCTTCCAATCTTTATCTCTAGAACTAGTAGGAATGTCCCTAAGGCAGGACACATCAGTATCTCTCCGATCGAAGGTAAAGAAAGGGGATTTCCACACAAGCACAAAGAAGGCCCTAAACACAACCAGTTCCGGAATATGGCCTAGGGCAATACAGGCAAATTCGAACTGGCGAAGTTTCACCAGACCGAGGGGATGTAATTGAGAAATATGAATACGGTAAAAATCAAGCACTAATTTGAGAAACTTGGTAACGGGCAACCGGAAATTGCAGAACTTGAAGAAATCACTAAACAACGTGATTTTACCCGCTTTCAGGGGAAATGCAGTATCCGTTTTGGACGGCAGTATAGGGTTCCATTCGGCCCAGATACCATAGTCTTGAACAAGGTTGTTGTACGACGTTACACCCCAGTTGCAGAACAGCACGTCGGTAGTGGCGGCAGCAGAAGAAGACGATTCACTAGGTTTCGAGGCCATTTTTCGGAAAGAATGATAAAAGAACGATTTGGGGGAGAGAGCTTTGAACCCTCATATGTAGAGGTGTTATTTATATGCAAAAGTAACCTTTCAAATTCAAAAAGACGTACGGACGGAAATACGTGTCCAAACAGGGTAAGAACAGTTGTCATCCCAATGATGACCCAACTGTCTCATCCTATCTTTTTGCCGTCATTTCCCCAAAACATAACGGCACTAAGCCCAACGTATTTGGTAATAAGCATAGTATAATAACTTTTCCTTTTTCTCTCTTAGTCCGAGCTAATGGATTTCTTTCCATGAACTCGGACTGGGGGGACATGACGAGGTGTGACCCGAATCGGTCAACCCGACCCGGTTACAACCTATTATTTTAATATAAATATAAATGATTATTCTAGAACTTTCCATATCCGCATGGAAGTTACATAACCAAATCTCCAGCTTTTCGGGAAGATCATGTAAATCCCTAACTTATCGGAATATATCCTAGGTTAGAGGAAACCCTAATGGAAAACCTATAAATAAAGGTAAACGTATAAGGTATGATCATCTTGCTCTCATATAACTTTCTCTTCCCAATTTCCTTTTACTTCCACAAACCGAGACTTATTCTCACGCCGGAGGGTGGTTACAGGAATAACCCCATTCATGTAACGAGTCCTAACGGTGTTTCTGTTTTGCAGCCAAGCGTTCGGGTCACTAATCATCGAAGTCCTAACCCATAATCACCGCATAGGTCAGTGTTTCTTCAACTTACATCACAAATCAAACCTCTATGTCTAGTGTTCATGAACTACACATCATATTTTTAGAAATCAGTTTCTATGCATCAATTTACACTAGATTAGCATTCTACATCCTAGTGTTCATCATTTTCTCACAAACCCATGAATCACCTTCAATGTGTTCATGAAATTTTCAGAATTTAGCCATGATTTCACATGTTATTGTCTAGGTTTTACTCCTAGACACTATATTAACCCAAATAGCAAACATGCAACATAAATTTTCAGATTTCCCAATTTCATGAGAATTTCAAGTTGAAAGTTTTCATCAAATTTTACATACCTTGAAATCCTCTTGTGATGAGGATCAGTAATCTATGCTCAAATTTCGATTTCAACTTGAATTGAGCCTTCAACTTGAGAGTTTAGTGAGTTGTTAGGGTTTTGAGGGTGGAGGTCGCCCTCCTCTTCCTGTTGATCGAACCAGACACCTAAATGGTGTTTTGGTTTTATATTTTTTTTTAAACTAATAATAATAGTTTCAAGTTTAACAACATTAGTCCCTCCCCTTTTGTTTAACATTTTAATAAGGTTATTCTAACCTTATTTCAAGTTATTTCTAGACATGTAGTTAACTAGGTTATAATTTTTCCTAGTTAATTACTTCTTGTTCAAAAACCTGTTTTATTTTAGGTCCCGTTAAATCTCGGGCCTTTTTATATACTTTGCTTTCTCAAAGTATTTCCCATCCTTTTAATAAATATTAGATTTATTTATTTAAATCCTAATATTCACCGGGTTAATTTTACCACTAACGGTATTTTACCCGTTTTTACTATTAACGAGGTTTGATTACCAAACCCGTTTTCGGGGTGTTACAAGTCTACCCCCCTTAAAGAGGTTTCGTCCTCGAAACCTTTTCTTACATAATTCATTGGGTTTTAACTCAATGTATTTGAGCCGAGAATTCTTTTAAACATTACTTATACTTTTATCCAATTGTTAGTATTACTAGAAAAATATAGTAACATCTTTTTGGTTATTATTCGTCTACATAAATCATACGACATAGTGCAACTTGAAATATCGTAATCTCGTTATTTCCACTATTTTAGTTAATTCAGCGATATCCATTGCTTTCATATACTATCGAATTCCTTATGAATCCGTTACTTTGACCCGTTTAAAGGTCTTTAGTGAAATCTTTCACTTTTAGCAACAATTTCTTTCGTTTTCAATTTTATTTATTCGGTTCAGTTATACCGAATCCACCGCTTACAAGCAACCAAATTACTTAAATGACCTTAACCGGTCTCACTAACTAGACTTATTAGTCTAGTTACTTTTTTTTTACCGCTCGCTTGGTTATAATGTGATTCCTCTTCACATTGCATTTCTTGACCGTGATCGTGTCACGTCATGTTTAATTTATATCAACCTTTCATTTTCGAAAAGATCACTTTTTGAATATATCGTCTTGCGCCTATCAGCGTCAAGACTTGAATCTTTCATGCTTACTATTCAAGGAAATTGACAATCCCCTAATTTATTGTTTTCCGTTCAAAAAGCGGGGAATCATAACACGTTCCCTCACCTTACACTATTGACCCGTAGGTTCCTTCACTTAACCTCGTAGGCTATTTCCTTAGGCTTTCACCTCCTTGAGGCGAGGCCCTTATGATCCTTTTGCTTTAATTCATGACCCGTGGGTCATTTTGGCCCCGTAGACCCTTGCTCTAATTAATATTCCTTAGGTTATGATGATCCCGTAGATCATCTTTTATTCAAGTCTTTATTCAAATGTGTATACATTTATATACGCATATGGCATTAAGGCACCCCCTCTTATGTTTTAGAATTATTCACCTTTACTTTTTGGATTTCGTTTGACCTTGACCGTAGTCTAAGGCTACATTGTTTTCTTTCGAATTATCCTTCCGACTCCTTGACTTCTGACGTCAATTACACGTCGGTTTGCCCTACACTTACCGTTAACCGGTTCTTACCTATACTTCTTTACGTCCCATTACCCGGGTTCTTTTATTCTAATGTTTTTAACACCTTTAACTCCTTTACATAGGTTTACTAATATTTCACACTTTTGTTTTATTCGATTCGCGCTTACTTATTTTAGCAAGTGTCATCCTTTATTAAATTTTGTTTGACTTGTTCGTGTGAAAATTTCATCACTTATAAATGTCAAACTTCAGTCTTTGTTCGACCCGTTCAACTTTAAAATAGTTGAGCGTAATTTATCAAAATTTCTATTTGCCGTTATCTTATCGTCCTTTGGTCATGACCCAAAACCCGAGTCTTTTGACTTTCCATACGCGTTCCTGTTTCTCAGTCTACGCATGTGTTTAATTCCTTACCCATCAACCGGGCATTTTACCGAAATCGTTATCATTGCACCCCTTCCGGTATGCATTAAGACTTCATTTCGATTTGCTTGGTCATCTTAGTGAAATCCGTCGCTTTTATTCGACCATGTCTTTTATTCTTTACTTGACCACTATTGGCGGCCTTATTAATTTTAAGCGACGATTATCATCGTTATCTTTGCTTTACTACGACTAAAGTTAACAACCTTGATTATCTTTTTCATGTGGGCAACACCTTTGTTTTTATGACCCGGCGGATCATCTATACTTTGGTTTTACTTGCCCATTTCGTTCACCATGACTTATTTTCGTGAATTTTCTTTTGATCATCCATTTATATCATCATTTACATTAATCCTTGTCCCTTCTATCAGGCTCATTATCCTAATGTAATACGCTTCCGTCACCCGGCTATGCGTTTACATTATTCTCAACTATTTTGTTTATTTGTTTCATTTGGGTACTTTTTAATTTATCCCCTTCACCCCGTCCTTACTACATAGGATGTGAATGTGTCCGCTATAGGAAGTTCATGGTATCATATGCCACTACTTACTTGGCCAGAGTAAGCGATTAACACATGACACGCATGACCTTTTTATAGTTTTCACATCACGCCCTATGTAAGTAATACCTCTGTTTATTTCTCTTGGAAACAATATCCTGGATAGGTATTCTATTCAGGTTTGTCCAAGTTTTCAATCTACATCTGCAACTATCAGTTTCTAAGTATTGGTTGCATGTTTATATTCATGCAATTATTTAAACGTGCACCTGGTAAATGCTTGCCCTAACGGGCTTTCCTTGCCATTAGCCTTGTTCGCGACCATCACGCGATTTGGGTCCTTGATGAGCATGCTCTTCTTGTCATATCTCGGACCGTTCCATCATCATATCCACAATTCGTTTGACTCTCGTCGTCTTCAAACACGAGTGTCCTTCAATTAAAACATTCACAAAAGTTAGTAACATTAACTTCAAAAATCGCCCGTATTATAATACAAGGCTTTCCTACTATACGCGTCAATGCGCGTATTTTCGTCAACTATATCAATCATTTCAATTGGGGTAACGTGTATCACACGATAGCCCTATGTGTTGTTTACAACACTTTAGCATCTAAACTATTAACGTACGTGTACTTACCGGATTTGCGATCAAGCCTCGAACCGAACACTATCCTTTATTAAGAGCATAAGGTTTAAGTCCAAGCATAGTTTTTCCCACCATACTTGAATCTCTTAAACCAACGCTCTGATACCAACTTGTAACACCCTAGTTACTAATTAACAATTTTATATGTAAACACCAACAATTAGATGTGTAGTTAAGCCTATACATACTATAAAAATACGAATTTATTAAAACTTTTACAATTCATAAGTTATTCTACATAACGTGGTTGAATTCGTTGTTTAAAGTTTGCAATGTGTCAAAGTGTGGAAGCATGTATCTATATCGTGTTCGGTCTTTCGTTGAGCTTGATCGTCTTCCGGCATCCAAAGTGTACCTACATTTCATAAACACGAAATGCTTTAGTCTTACGGGCTTTAAAACGTGTCCAAACGAGTCCGGGAAACCATTGATTCCAAAAACAAAAATTTGAAAATGACCTCCACCGTAACTTACGGTGGCACCGTAAGTTACAGTGGCCTCTGTAATAAAATTTTCCTACCGTACAACAGTTGGCAACCACCGTAAATAATTCAGCTCCACCGTAACTTACGGTGGCACCGTAAGTTACGGTGGCCCCTGCATTCAGCCTTTCCATTTTGCCGTAATTGACACGAAATCTTTCGTATCTTTAAATTCCCTTGTCCGTTTGACCTACCGTTTCTTCCTACATGTTTGTAATTTGATTCTCCATCATATGGAGTTAAATTTTGTCATCCGGCTTAATAAATTTTGAGACTTTTATGCATTCGGCTTATTACCTTTTTACAAGATTTTGACCCGTTTACGCTTAAATGCATATTTTGACCCGTTTACGCTTAAATGCATATTTTGACCCGCGAATGTGCATTCCTATGACCTTTGTTCATGTCTAATGATTCCATAACCTTTATGCAAGTTCTTAAACGACCTCTATGAGTCGTTTACCCAATATACCCTTCAAGGGTGTTTTGTCAACTTTAGTCCCTTACTTAACGACGAAGGACTTTCACTAAATATTTTGACCAAAATTGTATGTTTAACCAAAAAGCTTAGTTATACGCACCTGGCTCGGGTCAAAGTATTGACCCGTTTACTTAACTTTTGCTTTAAATCTTTATAGTTAAAGCGATGCCAACTTATGTTATTTCCTGTGATTACAAAACTCAACAAGCAATTATCAAATGTTATTGTCAAATGGTGTTACCCACACCAATTGACCTATTTAGTCAAATTGACCATTTGTCCGTATGAGATGGTATTTAAGTACCATTTCATCCCCTTTAAACCTATCCCGGTTTTTCCTTGTACTCGTTTTACTTAAAACCGTTTTTATTTGTTCGTCATTACATGACTAATTTACCATTTTACCCCTTTTCCCATAACTCATGATTTCTTACCAATTTCCCTTGTTCCGACTCTTATTGAATCGTGTCGGAACATTCTATACCAACCATTTAGTAGCATTCATAAACAATATTTTCAATTATGTAATTTGTACATAATGTAAAGAGGCGTAAGCTTTACTTACCTCGCATCCGAATACGCTTTCTTCTTTCCTTCTTGATTCGTTTGACCCGTTCACTCATCAAGCTTCCACCTAGCTCGTTAGGCATCAAACTGTCATCATAATTCATAAGATGGTTAGATTAGTCATTATCAATTATGACTACTCCATCTAACGGGTCTTAGGCCGACTTTATCGCTCGATTAAATCATTGGTTAGTTTGACTTCCTAGTAGTCAATTGATCTATCATCATACTCAAATGCACACTTCACATGGAATTTCAACATTTTAGCTTCGTTTAGGCATTTTAACAAACACCTAGTGGGCATAATTTTACATATTTACTAACTAGTTCATAACTAGTTATTTTTTTTTACCAAGACTTACATCACAAATCAAACCTCTATGTCTAGTGTTCATGAACTACACATCATATTTTCAGAAATCAGTTTCTATGCATCAATTTACACTAGATTAGCATTCTACGTCCTAGTGTTCATCATTTTCTCACAAACCCATGAACACCTTCAATGTGTTCATGAAATTTTCAGAATTTAGCCATGATTTCACATGTTATTGTCTAGGTTTTACTCCTAGACACTATATCAACCCAAATAGCAAACATGCAACATAAATTTTCAGATTTCTCAATTTCATGAGAATTTCAAGTTGAAAGTTTTCATCAAATTTTACATACTTGTAATCCTCTTGTGATGAGGATCGGTAATCTATGCTCAAATTTCGATTTCAACTTGAATTGAGCCTTCAATTTGAGAGTTTAGTGAGTTGTTAGGGTTTTGAGGGTGGAGGTCGCCCTCCTCTTCCTGTTGATCGAACCAGACACCTAAATGGTGTTTTGGTTTTATATATTTTTTCTAAACTAATAATAATAGTTTCAAGTTTAACAACATTAGTCCCTCCCCTTTTGTTTAACATTTAAATAAGGTTATTCTAACCTTATTTCAAGTTATTTCTAGACATGTAGTTAACTAGGTTATAATTTTTCCTAGTTAATTACTTCTTGTTCAAAAACCTGTTTTATTTTAGGTCCCGTTAAATCTCGGGCCTTTTTATATACTTTGCTTTCTCAAAGTATTTCCCATCCTTTAAATAAATATTAGATTTATTTATTTAAATCCTAATATTCACCAGGTTAATTTTACCACTAACGGTATTTTACCCGTTTTTACTATTAACGAGGTTTGATTACCAAACCCGTTTTCGGGGTGTTACACGGTAGCATCGTTTATTGTGTACAATGCATCCGCATGGTATGTACAACCTACTAACACTTGAAATGAATGCACTTACTTGCATTTGTATGTAATTTTAACCAATTTATGTTATATTTTAGTATGTTTACAGGGCTCCAGGTCCTGGTGAAGCGGCCGCAGCCGCTGCCCCTGTTGCGTTTTTTTTGGGCGTGACAGCGATAAGTTTTACAACGTTTCTGTTAAGCAACAAACTACCGATAGCACTAGTGCAAACGTTAGGATGTGGCATACTCGGTGCGTTTGTTGTCAACAAGATCATCCGAAAACAACTCGGTCACCTCTTAGAAAAGGCACATGCAAAGGCATTTTCAAACTAGAATGGGTTTTTGTTTTGAGAAGTAACTTAACCTGATGATACGAATTTGTGTTGAGATGGAAGGTACAAGATTTGTTTGTCTATTGATTATAACATCTTTATTGTAGCTTTTGACTATAGATCTGCATTTGACTTTTTATACATAAAAAATGTTGACCATTTGGATATAAAAGGTCAACGTTTTGACTTTCTAGGCAAGCTAAGGTTGCATAGTTAGTGCAGACCCTGGTTAAAAAAATACCAGAATCACCAATATTTAGAGCATATCTAAAAACCCCTTTTGTTCCTGGAACGAAAAAGATTCCTAAACTAAACTAGGGATCTGCATTTGACTTTTTAAACATGAAAAAATATTGACTTTTCTGGTCTTGATCAGTTTGCATCATTTTGTGATAGTACATACTCTGGTAACAAATCTTGGATCGACACCTAGAACGAAAAAGGTCCTTAAACTAAACTACGGGCCTACATTTGACTTTTTACACAGGAAAAACGTTGATCTTTTCAGGACTAAAAAAACTTATATTCCTAGAACAAGAAAGATCCTTAAACTAAACTAGGGAGCTGCAGTTGACTTTTTATACAAGAAAAATGTTGACCTTTTTGGGTCTTGGTCAGGTTGCATCATACTACTCTGTGTCGACTACACACTGTATTGCAGGATCCATGGTTGGGTTTGGCCTGGTGTATGGCGGGGCCGGTGCGGTTTTCTAGAGCTCATTAGCGATGGTGACATCATCTTGGGTTATACCCCTATTCTGGCCGCGGTAGCATCGTTTCTTGTGTACAAATGCATCCGCAGGGTATGTACAACCTACCAACACTTGAAATGAATGCACTTACTTGCATTTGTATGTAATTTTAACCAATTTATCTTATATTTTAGTTTGTTTACAGTGCTCCAAGCCCTGGTGAAGCGGCCGCAGCCGCTGTCCCTGTTGCATTTTTAATCTTTGCTGAGTTTTCATATATGTGATTATATAAAGAATGTTTTGGAGTCATTTGAATAATGCAAAATGATAAAAAAAATCAATAAATGTGGTGGTGTTCCATTATAAAATAAGTGGTGGGAATAATACGTTAATGTGATCTTATGAAACAGTAAGTTCTTGGGTCACTTTTAGCTGTCTAAAGAATCTTATTTGATGAATTGTAAGTATGTATTTATGCATGTTAATATGTAATGTTATGATATAGACCAAATAAGCTTTCATTATAATCTGTAGGATTGTAGAATTTGTTCGGAGTTTTGTTTGTGTATTTAAATTGGATAGTGATATAGTATTTTCGAAATTTATATTTGATGCTTATTTTTTATATTTTCATTCTCATATTGATCTTCTCTTGACAGGTAAAAACGTATTGCTAATCGAAGAACTATATTTCGGGTCGGTCTTTCTTACACTTGTATAGTAGTGTCAATCCTACCTTCTTTGTTTATAATGGAGAACCGACTCATTTTCATTGGATATAATAACCACATTTTCTCTTCTATATCTTCCTATATTAATTTAATTATTTGAAGAGTTAAGTACACTATATGGTGTTTGTGGTATATGTTTATAACTAATTCAACCATTATGCAATTGCAACTGATTTTGTGGTGTTATTGTTCTACTAGCTTGTAACGATGTTTGTCATTGTAATGATATTGAATGACGTCTGTACCGAACCGGGTATTTTCGGTGTCGTTACCCATTTTTGACATTTTTCAGTATCGGTATCGGTTGGTATCAAACTCATCACTACATAAAAATGCATATGAACACAACAGTTTCCAAAATAAAATATCTAATAAGGTTTGTGTCCATTAAGCATAACTCGTGTGTTTTTATTACTTCCCAAAGTACCAATCAATGTTTTGAAATTTGTCTTTTATGATTTTCCCACATACAAGGCTTAAAAAGGTGTTGATTAATTTATCTTGATTATTTTACAAATTATTTGTTTAATCATTATTATCGCATACCCGGCTAAGCCAGTCGGTTGGGTGGGGCAGGGTTATGGGTGAGAACATGTTGGGTAAGATGGGTTGTTTAGAAGAACAATGGTCATTTTGGTTTGGGTCAGAACACGTTTGAACAAAAATGGCTACGAGATTAAATGGGTCATTTTGGAATCATGCCGAATTGTCACACTCTAAGACAAATGATAATTATTTATTAAAGTTTTCAAAATATTATTATCATTTATCGGAGAAAATTAGCATGTTGGGTAGGGCAGGGTAACAGGTTTTAAATGTGTTTGGTCAGGTCTGGTTGTTTTGAAGAAAATGGTCATCTTGTTTGAGGTCGGAACGGGCTCGAACAAAAATGGTTACAAGTCAAAATGGGTTATTTTTGAAACAAGCACTAATTATATTTGTCTTAGATCCGGTGTAGTGGGTTATTCCTTCAAAACAAGTATAGTGGGGTAGAAGACAGTTGAATGGGAGAGAATTCAAAGTTCAAAGAGAAGACAAGATTAAAAGAACTATATATGTTTCCGAAATAGATGATAATGTGAGTATGAATTCTCATTTTCATTTACTTCTTTTGGTGAATGAAAATCTTTCAAATAGATTTTTCTTAAGAGTATTGATTTTTTTTCTTTTCCTATTCCCTAATATATACAACATTAGTACATCCAAACAGTTTTTTTTACAAATGATTAAATAATTATGATTACAGATTATTTAAACACCCTAAAGTCATGGACCCATGATACCATGTAATGTTTTTTTGGTGACATAAATTTGTAAAGTGTTAAAGGTAGCTTTAATATCTTTCTTCACTTATAAGTTTTTATTTAGTTTTTCGTAAGAATTGCTTAACTTCCATAGATGTGATACCATAGTTTTTTTGTTATGATAATATGCACTTATTCCTGAATTAATTAAGTCCCTAAAGATTTAAGAAATATATTTTTGCAAATTGAGTAAAGCATTTTATGGATAAGTGAAGTGTTTCAAATGAGTTTGTTTCACGTGGTTGTTTGATCTTTATATGTTTTTTATATATATGAATAAATCTTTAACCAATATTTTTTTCCTTTTAATTTAATCAACTCACAATTATTAGTGTACTAAGTTTGACATTAATCGATGAGTCTTAACAAAAGAAAAAAGAAAACAAATCATATATAATTGGATAAATTACACTTTTCGTCATTTATGTATGTACCGGATTGCAATGGATGCTCTTTAACTTCAATAATTACAGTCACAGTCCTTTTTTTTGTAAAACCCATTACACCTTAGGCCCTTTAACACTAACTCAGTTAGCATTTTCAGTTAAGTATAACATGTGCATTGCACATGAGGGTATTATTGTCTTTTTCCCATCCTAATACAATAAAAAAAAGATTAAAAATTTTTAAAGGCTCTCTCTCCCTAACACCCACCACCACTCTATCTCTCTCTCACACACTCTATCTGCAGATTACCATCACCACCATTTCTAATTATTGAAATTAAAGGTTATCCGTTGCAATCCGGTACAAACATAAAGGACGAAAAGTGTAATTTATCCTATATAATTTTCTAAAACACATTGTTTATAATATGTTTATGAATTTTATTAGTTGAAAATTCAAGTAAAAGCATAATATAATATAATTTAAAAACAAACAATATAACATTTTGTATGGGTTTACAAAACATTTTTATACTGAGATCTTATTAAGAATTAAAAGGTTATTAGCTTTACAAGAAAACTATGAATACACATGCAGACAATGTTAGGATACTGATGAAACGCAATAAATAAATTATTGTGGGAAGGGAAAGAAGATACTAATGAGTTTGCAAATGTTGTTTATGTACTTTTTATTATTGAAAACTAAATTTTCCTAACCCGGGATGTTCCCGGGTGATAGCCTAGTATGTATGTATGTATGTATGTATGTATGTATGTATGTATGTATGTATGTATGTATGTATGTATGTATGTATGTATGTATGTATGTATGTATGTATGTATGTATGTATGTATGTATGTATGTATGTATGTATGTATGTATGTATGTATGTATGTATGTATGTATGTATGTATGTATGTATGTATGTATGTATGTATGTATGTTAAAATGAGAACTATCTTGAGTTGTGAGAACCATGAGAACTAAGTCATTCAAAAGGTTTTTTCAAAAAAAAAATTTCTCAAAAATCTTAAAAATAATCACTTGTTTTTACCAAAAAATAAATAAATAAATAAATGCCGCATACACAAATTTACATGAGCTGTAAAAAAATATTTATCATCATAACAAAATTTACATCAGCGCGTAAACAAAACTTACATCAGGCAAAACTACCGACTTGACAATTTTTTTTTTATTCTTTTACAGGTGTGTTTATAATATTTTTATCTACGTTTGTGCAAAAAAAAATGTGGCCCAACTCGCACGAGAAGTAAGAGTTCTCATGGTTCTCACAATCGTGATGGTTTTCATTTTAACCGAAGCCTATATATTTTAAATATTTCATGAAGTTATAGCACTTCACTGTGAAGTTTCAACTTTTAAAGGTTAAATTAACCATGATTTTACTATCATATAATAACCAAAAATTTAACTATTAATTTAGAAAGCTGAGGAATCAGTAGCATTTTTTGTTAAGTTACCTGCAAGAAGTCAAGAACTAGTAAAACATGACTAGTTTTTAGGTTTTAGCAAGTGTAACAAGTGACTTGTCAAATAAAATCTAATAAACTTTTAGCTTTTATTGATTTTTTTTGTTTTTTTTGGTTATTTTCAATTTATAACTAGAGTTATTTTTTATATTTATTTTCTTATTATTATATTAAACATACATACACATATAGGATAGTCTATACGGAACACAATATGTTGTGAAACACGTAGAACAAAACTACTGATTATTATTTTTTAATCAGAAACTTTTTTAAACATAAGAAAAATAGAAGATTTGCATGTTTAGTCTATCTCTCAAGAAATATAAAAAAAAGATATGAGAAAAAATCCGTCTATGTACAAATTACAAATGTGTAAGTCATATGTATGTTATATTACCTAAACATGAGTAGGTAAATGTTTAAAAATTTTAAAAACATATTAACAAATTAGTTTGATAGTTTTTTTTTATGTACATGACATACACATTTATACATAAGAAGTGTAGAATTAAAAAAGAGTAGATTACAAGTTTTGTCCTTTATGTTAACATCATTTTGTAGGCGGTTTCCTTTAGTGCAAAAGTTGACAAGTTTTGTACTGAATGTTTAAAAATCTTGCACGGTCTATCATTTAGGCAAAATCCAGTTAGATTTTTTGGTTAAATCAAATTACAAAAGGGTATTTTAGTCTTTTTACCTATTTATTTAATATTATACAAAAAATAAAATAGAATATTTTATAACTTATTACTATTATTATTATTATTATTATTATTATTATTATTATTATTATTATTATTATTATTATTATTATTATTATTATTCTAACTCTCTCTCTACTCCTCTCTCTCTCTCTACCACTACCACCTCCTACCACCACCATTAACTTTCTTTCTCACCTTCACCCACCACCTCCATCTACACACCACCAAAAATCCAAATCAACACCCACAAAATTCCCCAAAACCAAAAAACAATTCCAGCCATCTAGTTTCCGGCCACCACCATTTGCAATCGTCCATAGCTCCACCTCCACCGGACCACCGCCGCACCTAACCCACCACCACAACCACCCTTTCACCCACCGCCGCCTCTAACCCACCACAATCAACCACCCACCACCGTACACCCACCATCGCTAAACCCATCATCAGCATCGCACCTACCACCGTACACCTCCCACCATCAGTAAACCCACCATCACCATCGTACCCACCACGATCAACCACCAACCACCGTACACCTCCCATGAAATTATATTTTATTTCTTTACTTTCTTTTCATGATTTGTGTAGATTCCAACAAATGCAGCTGGTTTGATCGAATACAGGGCACATCCCTTTTGGCTACAGAAATACTGCCCGTCACACGAACATGATAGGACCCCATGAATCACGATGTTGCAGTTGCGAACGAATGGAAGCACGAGACAATATTTGTACTAGACGATGGTAGGAAATTATGCCTAGAGTGTTTGGTCTGCAATTATGGATATTCATGAATACCAACCACTTTACCCTGAAATTCAAGATTTTCAGAGAGAGAGAGAAAGAGAGTGTAGACATCAAATTATATTTTATATCTTTAAGTTTTTTATTTTTACACAATTAGTCCCTTGTTATAAGTTATTTGTGTCAACTGGCACCAAACCGGTAATTTCCGTACAATTTAATTAATACTTAATAACTGCAATTATGTGCTTAAATGTCAACATTGTCTGATTACATACTGTACAAGTGAATTCATGCACGTTTTATACTACAAAATATTGCTTATTGCATTAATAATAGCGTTGCGTCAGAAATACTAGTAAACTCACCGGTAAGACACATTGTGTCAACAATTCTGCAGAAAGCAGTCAGACGATAGAATTGGGGCCTAGGAGTAGGTCCAACATCAAGAATACATTAAAACCCAAGAGTACATACAAGAGTTAACATATAGACTTTCCGGAAGCTAAAATACACACTAAAAAGCACCCGAAGCACACTTTAAATGCTGAATTTTACATATTTCAGTAAAATTCAGCATTGTAACAAGATTGTACCATGCAAAAATATGACTAAATGGTCCAGAATACCTTCCTAAGTGTCGGGAATTAAAAGTGTCACAAAAGAGTACTTAAAGGACACTAAACGGTGCAATTTAGCACTTTAACGAACCAGTATTTAACCGAGCAACCGGACATTACCCGAAACATCAAAATATTACTAGCAGCATTGTTTATTTATTTCTGAGCTAGTTATGATCCCCGAACACCCTAACATACTATATAACACCTTATATGCATAACACCTAAACATTACACTTGAAATCTAACTAATATGCATAACTTACCATTCAATCACAACCAATACCCCCCCCCCCCAGTTGGGACGGTCATGAAGTGGGCCCCCATCAAGATCTTTACTTAATCTTGCTAAGATATTGTAGGATCTTATGAGATTGTTAAAGATCATGTATGGTACAATTGAAACATAAAACCTAATGGACAAAGAAGTTAATTGGTTATAAAAAGGATTAGAGCCCTCATTCTCTCACACACCACTCAACACCACTCACCTTCTCCTCCCTTCCCTTGTTCACGGCTCACCCACACCCACCATACATCCACCATTTTCATCCAATTTCAATCCATTCCAAGGTTTACACAAGGTGCTAGAAGGTGATTAAGGAAGTTGGAAGCTTGTGGATCTTGAAGGACCTCTCCCGATTGCTTTTATCCAACCCTTTTGTCATCTTCAACTTCTAGTATTCTTCCCTAGCCTTGTTGCTAGTGGTGAGCCCTCATGATCTCTTATTACTTCATATCTTGATGGTTAAAAGATGACAAATATTGTTAATCACAAGAACACTAAAGAACATAATCATGATACTTTAACATAAACTAAATAACATAAGAATGCATATTGATTGTGTTGATTTGCCTCTTGATGAATGATGATTTGTGTTAGTGATGTTAGACATCATAAGAAACCTACTAGATTGTGATTAAACACATGATCTAGTAAGTTAAAGTGGTGATCTTGCGAAAAACCAAGATCATCATGCTTTATGTCTTCATGAACTTGAATGATGAAATTGGTTTTCATATGTAAAGATGATTTAAACAAAATACAAATCTTGTAAATAGATGATTACAAAAATAATTTTCTCAAGAAACCAAGTTTATTTACAAGATTTACAAGTCATGGTTTCTAAGTAAACTAAACAATATGTTTAGTGTTTAAACAAGACTAGGATCATGATTGTAACAAGAAAAATACAAAAGATATATTTTTAGAAAAATCATCTTACAAGTTGTAAATGACTAAGTCTTTTAATAAAGTGATTTACAAACAAATAACCATGTTTTTAAGGGTAACTAAACCTACTAAATAACATGGTAAGTTACTACAAGTTTTTACAAAAACTTCAAGTTCATGACATAGTGTGACTTACGTGATCTTGGCTTATAGTAAGTCTTGATTGTGTTGTTGATGTTCGATGATGATTTAAAAGAAAATAAACACATGTTTTGAAAACAGGGGAAACCTCCATTTTTAGGGGAAACTAGTTCAAAATTTTTATAAATTTTGACATTTAGAAAAATATAAGTTTAGGTGAAACTTACTCCCTAAAAATTCACCTAAAAATATTTGCCAAGGTTTCCCTAATTTTTATGTAAACTTCAAGTTAAGAAATGATGATTTCTTCAAGATAAAAATCGATATTAAGTATGTATATTTTTGAGGAAAATATATATATATATATATTTATTGATCACCAATTTTTGTGCTAAGTGTATGTAATATGTATTGTGTGTAATAGTGTATTAGGACTTGAAAATACACTAAATACTCCTAAGGAGTGAAGATACAAAAATACACATACAACATGCATAGACAAATACAAGAGAATATATTTATGAAAATATATTTCTTAAAAGATTACGTAACTTGGACAAGTTATAAACTTCAAGGGTGTTTTTGGACAAAATACATAACTCGGGTGAAAAATACAAGATACTTATATTTATTTTTTAGAAAATAATATAAGTAAGATACATAGTTAAAAATATAAATTATTTTTAACACACAAAGAATAAACACATAAAAGATGGTGACTTGTACTTGTGCGATACAAGTCTAGTGACTAACGTTAATAAAACACATATAGGTCACGACGCTAAATAAGCCAACCGGTGAAGTTTACGGCGCAAGAAACGCAAAGTTGTGAGTTCATGTCCCCACTTTTAATCTTTTACATACTTTTTAAACTTGGGGAAAATACATGTGTTATGGTATGCTGGATACAAAGACTAAGGAATGATACTTTAAATCGTGTCACGAATAGGGTACCAGAAGCACCATTAATCAACAATATACCTAGACCGCAGAACAAAAATTTAGATCTAATGGGTTTTCGGGCAGCCACACTCTTGGTGAAAACTAGTACCAAGTAGTGCTTTTGTGTCTCAGTCGTGAATCGACAACTAGAAAAATGCCTATGGTTTGGATGCTTCCTATGTCGTGTCACATGTTAATGGCCTTGCAACCCATTAACAAACTTGATACTTACAGAAATACTTGAATGATACAAATTACATACCATGTTTTCATACAAAGTATACAAACGTTCAATACAAAAACTTCATGAATTCACACCAACATTATGTTGACGATTTTCCAAAAACTCAAATGTATTTTAGGTAACTAAAGTGGATGTGCGCGCGGTCTCACTCATGCTCTGGGATGTCGTTTATGTTTATCTATGAATAATGTTGTAAACTTTTCAGACAACGTTTTATGATGTGATGTAAACTCCAAACATAAACCATGTTTTCAGTTACGTAATGTTATTGGTATTTGAAGTTATTTTTACGAGCATGTAGTTTGTTTACCATTCGTATGCAATGAAAACCTTTTATGATCACACCTCATGCTTCCGCCTTAGAAAGGGGTGTGACAGATTGGTATCAGAGCTGCGATTGTAGTGAACCGGGATTCCTTCTCGAGTCTAGACTACAATCTCTAGGATCCTTTCACGAAAACAATTTTCAAAAGTTTTTCATTGCATAAAATTTCCTGCGACATCCACTACCTGAAAATATTTTCAAAGAGTCAAGAAAAGACACTACGAAACTTAGGGTGCACTGGAGTAGCACTTGTCTTTGATTAAGAATTACTTGCGATTATGTGTGGTAATCAATATTTACATATACTAGAAACAGAATATCTCAGGTACTCGTGACTTTACCTGAAAATAATGGCCTATCTGAAAGAAGTGATACGAGGATGAAACGAACTGTGCGGACTGCACAAGGAGTTACGTAATTATGGATGCATACATAATTATGGAATTCAGTGCACAGAAACCACAACAAGTCTTGTCACGTACAGATTCCTTCAGTGCAAGAGAAGGTCAAACATGAACACCCTTCCCCCAACCTATTAACTACTCTGTTGGAGTAATAATTTAGGGTATAAAGACAAGAACCGCCAATGTGAAGTAAGATATTTTGTCCTTTACATATATTAAACTTGTACTTTGGGGAGATGTAACCCTTATGCATTTTGTTTACTTTGCAAACAATGATGTAACAAGTTGTTCTGATATGTATAGAGACTCGGTGAATATCTTATGACACATCAATATTTATCTATTTGTGCATGCTTGTTGCTGTATGAATTGATTTATATGTTTGGCGGATTGTTTGATGACACTTATGTGGTATATGCCTGTGTATATATATACTACTACTGTCTCGTATGACGATATTAAACAAATGCTAACCCTATTGTGTTGTGTTCTTTCAGAACATGGCACCCAGGAGAGCTGTGAACAATCGAGATTCTGATCACCCTCCTCCTCCCCCACTGCCAAGGACTGCTGAAGAGCTGAACGCCCTACTGGAAGAAAGGATCTCCGCAGCTATCGCCCAGTACGAGGCGAACCGTACTAAACACAGTGGAGGACCAAGCAATGCTAGACGTAATGGGAGTGGAGATTCATCTAGAGGAAACACGGCTCAAGGCTGCACCTTCAAGCAGTTTCTCAACTGCAAACCACTGAACTACGACGGCACTAGAGGTGCAGTGGCTTAGGTACGATGGACGGAAAAGACTGATGCCACTATCCGTATGAGCAAGTGTATCGCGGATCAGCAAGTCACTTTTGCTACGGGGTTGTTTGTTGATAAAGCTTTGACTTGGTGGAATTTGCAAGTCCAGACTCTGGGTGATGATGCTGCATACGGCATGACGTGGGATGAACTAAAGGAGAGAATAAGAGAAAAGTATTGCTCTCGTGCTGAACTCCAAAGGTTGGAGACTGGGTTCTGGCATTTGACCATGGAAGGTGCTGACATTACTGGTTACACTCGAAGGTTCCACGATCTGTCAAGTGTGATCCCTATATGGTGACACCCGAATTTAAGCGTGTTGAGCGCCACATCTGGGGACTGGCACTAGAATTTCGCAGCTTGGTGACTGCAGCGAAACGTAAAACGATCACACAAGCTGTAACTCTGGCTGTCAGCCTTACTGAATGTGACACCTATGCCTCTGCGACCATCAAACAAATACCAAACCAATGAAACATCGTGTGTCATACTTAGGATTTGTATAAATATGTGTATCTTTTGCACATATCAATTCTTGTTCGATTTCAAGCTTTAAATCGCTTTCTGGAAGGTTATACGCGCACCGATGCGCAAATATAACCAGTTTAATGCAACAAATACTCCGGAATAGTGAAATAGGCTTAACATACCTTAAATAACCTTTACATAACTTAGAAATAAGTTTTGGAGGGTTTGGTGTGGCGAAATCAAGTTTATTCGCTTACAGGGACTAATTTCGACAAACAGCGAAAGTATGCCGATTTGTACTGTAACAAACATTCCAGAACATGACCATAAGTTAAACATACCCTAAATATTCTTTACATAGCTTAGAAATAGGCTTTGAGGGGTTCGGTGTGCTAAAATAAACTTTTTGGTCATTCAGGGACTAAAAGCGTCAAAAAGTGCATAAGTTTGCATTTTCGCGCATATCTTACGTTCTGAATACATCCGGACATCCAAAACTTTATGTAATCACTAAAATATTTTATTTTAGTGATTGGCATGATAAAATTCCATTCGTCGCGTAATTTGGATCGTTTTTCGCATTCGTTCGTGTTTCGTCGTAATTAACCGAACAACGCAACCGTACGACCAAACGAACTGACATCCGAGATATTTTTGAGCATGTTTCATGTTCCCTATACTTTAACTTCATATTAGAGCCTTGAAATGGGATTAACGGGGCTTAAACGTGTCAAAAATGCATCAAAAACCATGTTTTGCACATTCAGGGACCAAAATTGACATTCTGCCATAGTTATCTTAGGAAGGGACCAAAATGAAAAATCTAAATTCCAGCTTGTTCCAGCTGTTCCCCTCATTTGCACATGGTTTTAATGAAACTAGGGGCTCCCATGGTTTCACAAAACCATGGGCACATGTGTACGGATGAGATCGAATCTCGTATTACGATGAACGATCTTAACGGTTGTGCAAAAACTATATAAACCCCACCCCCTTTGCTGTCAAACTCACATTTGATCTGATTTTCATTCTCTAAGTTGAAATCTTGCACTTCATACCTGAGAATAAATTGGATCAAACCTCCTTGGACCTTTTGTAAGTCCTCTTTCGTTCTTTTATGCATTTTTAGCGTGAAAGTCAAACTTTGTTTGACTTTCTGCATTGACCAGTTTATGGTCAATACGAAATTCGTTTGAACTTCATAACGTGAGCGTAATCACGATGGTTTTAGTCTCTTTTGACTATACCTACTGATTACCACGTTATCTAGGCATAGTGGCGAGTCGTAGTTTCGGCCAAAATGCGTATTCTTGCGTATTTTGTAACCAAACTACTTTTAGGTATCAAACCCGTTTGTTTTGATACCAAACCTGTTTTCTAACTTCGTTAAACATGTTTTAACATATTTAGCTCGTCACTTTAGGTTTAGTGCTTATGTAGAGTCGTAAGTCAAGCGCTCTAAACAACCGCATAGACTTTCGAACTAGACCCGTTTGGCCGATCATTAGGATCCAACCAAACATGTTTAGTGACCATAGTTGTATAGGGAATAACCTTCCGAGGTTATACCTTATGATCACTTCGTTTAGTTAGTGGTATGATAGGTAATTTATATGCCTTAGGAAAATTACCAAAATGTGCTTTTTGCGCATAAATTCATTTTAAGCATATGTAACCTAAATTTTGACATCTAAACTGATTAGGTAACATTATTAGACATGTTAAGGCATATAATACTTGTCATAGGACTAGTTAGGCGTTCCGAACGCGTTTTACGCGAACGACGCATTAAAGTAGCGTAAGCTATCTTAACGAGTCGTAATGGGTCGTAAGCACTTAGCATAGGTTTCGTTTTAGTATGTAGGCTTTGTTAAACCATATTGCATGAGTTCTTACACTCATTTGGTTTACAAACCCTCATGCTACCCGATCCTCCGATTAGGTCCGTTTATTAACATAGTTACCTATATTAGGTGCCGTTTGATTCTGTGATCCCTCTAGCTTTGCTTGGTTGTTGTTCAAGATTTCTAAACACCCTCAAGTGAGTACATAGTCCCCTCTTTTACTGTTTTTCAAACGTTTTGGGATGAAACACATGTGCCTACTTGTTACTTTCATGCTTTCCATGTTTTCATATCATATACTTGCTATGTTCATTAGTACACTATTAGTACATGATTTTATTATGTTTTGCTATGTATGTTCACTTAACATGCTAGCCCATTGTTTTACATTTTGAACTGTTTGAACCATTTGTAACCTCTGATTTATGAGAACCATTTGTAACCACTCAATGATGTGAACCATTTGTAACCATTCGATGTATGGGAACCATTTGTAATCATGGGATGAATGAGAACCATTTGTAATCGTTGGATGTATGTGAACCATTTGTAATCATTTGATTGATATGAACCATTTGTAACCATTTGACATATGTGAACCATTTGTAACTGTCTGAACCATTGAGTTAGGGAAGTGATTAGGTAACGGGGCGGGTGTAATGTGTTAAAAGCATGGTGGATACGCTGCTGGTACTTCCTATATATAAGTGCTTTTAACACATTATATATCGTTGCGTTATCTAGATCACTTGGGTAAACGATTTTGAAATAATGTCACACAATGATGTTTTCTGAATAATATAAACCATACGAGTTTTGTTAACGAGTTTCTACTATATGTTTTACAATTTGATTTCATAAAACAAATGTTTTGGAGTTAAGAATCATGGCTGCAAGATTTTATAAATCGTATCCAATTTGATTTTATAAACCTATGTACTCGCCGACATTTTCATGCTGACGTATTTTCACATGTGTTTCAGGTACCATAGTTGATAATGATTGATGATGATATTTGTGTACGCTCACATAGGAATGGACAAGGCCTTAGTGACTTAATAACAATGAAAGACTATTTGTTTATGTTTTGTTTCAAATTCCAATGTAATGTAATACATTTAATTCAATAAAATGAAATTGTTTAATCCATGGTTGTGAAACAATGATTATGTTACAACACTCCCCGACGTTTCCGCCACGTTTTGTTGTTTTACGTGGTCGGGGTGTGACACTGAAGATGTTGTCCGTATGAAGAAGTTGTCGCTGAACCCTACTGAGAAGACCGAGACGCACGCTGAGTCGTCCGGTACAAGAAAAGGAAACATGCAAACCTGAATCAAGCAACCCGCAGCAACAACAAAGGTTCAAACAACAAGAAGCGTGACACTAACCCACCTAAGGAGGCGAGAACCTTTGCAGCGGCAAATGATACTGCAGCCAAAGGATACCAAGGCAGCCTGCCTAAATGCCAAAAATGTAGGTATCATCATGAAGGAGCTTGTCGCATTCCAAGATGCGACAAATGTGGTAGGTTGGGTCATCAAACAGAAGACTGTTGGGGAAAAGGAAACAGGAACGGGAATGGAAACCGCAACGGTGCTGGTAATAGGAACGGTGGTGGAAATGGAAATGGCAATGGTAACCAGAATGGTAATGGAGCTGGGCAGAACAAGGGATGCATTAGTTGTGGAAGCAAGGATCATTTCACGAAAGACTGCCCAAAGGGGAACAACGCTCAGGCTCAGGTATTTGTGATTGGAGCAAGGAACGCACGCGAGGACCCTAATGTGGTCACCGGTACGTTTCTCGTTAACAATCACTTTGCATCCATACTATTTGACACTGGTGCCGATTATAGTTTCATGTCTGGGGAATTTAAACGCATGCTTGGAATAGAATCTAGTAGATTAGATATTCCTTATTCCATAGAACTAGCCAATGGTAAACTTGTTGAATCAGGCAAAGTTGTTAGAGGTTGCATATTAGAACTTGGTGAGCAAAGATTTAGCATCGATCTCTTATCTATTCAATTGGGTAGCTTCGATGTAGTGGTCGGAATGGACTGGTTGTCCAAGAACAAGGCTGAAGTTATTTGTCACGAGAAAATCATTCGTATCCCCCTGACGAATGATGAAACTCTCATCGTGCATGGAGAAAAACAAGACGCGCCTATGCGAATCATCAGTTGTATGAAGGCGCAGAAGTGCTTAAGGAAAGGATATGTTGCTTTCCTGGCGCACGTTGTGGATAAGAAGGCTGAGGAGCCGAAACTCGAAGACATCCCTGTGGTAAAGGAATTCCCTGATGTTTTTCCCGAAGATCTTCCCGGACTACCTCCGCAACGACAAGTCGAATTCCGTATAGACTTGGTTCCAGGATCCGCTCCTGTAGCCAAGGCACCCTATCGGCTTGCACCATCCGAGATGCACAAGCTCACTGTCAAGAATCGGTACCCACTACCGAGGATTGATGACTTATTTGATCAGTTGCAAGGATCAAGCTACTATTCCAAGATCGATCTTCGATCTGGATACCATCAGTTAAGGATTCAAGAGGAAAGCGTACCAAAGACTGCATTCAGAACACGTTATGGGCATTACGAGTACCTTGTGATGCCAGTCGGACTGACGAACGCGCCAGCGGTATTTATGGATCTGATGAACCGCGTATGCAAACCATATCTCGATAAATTCGTGATTGTATTTATCGATGATATCCTGATTTACTCGCGAACGAAAGAAGAGCACGAGCAACACCTCAGAACCATTTTGGAACTACTGAAGAAAGAGAATCTTTACGCGAAATTCTCCAAGTGTGAATTCTGGATTCGCGAAGTACAGTTTCTTGGTCACGTTGTGAACGAGAAAGGCATTCATGTAGACCTAGCCAAGATAAAAGCTATAAAGAACTGGGAAGCCCCCAAAACCCCAACTGAAGTTCGACAATTTTTGGGCTTAGCGGGCTATTACCGACGATTTATCGAGAATTTCTCCAAGATAGCTCAACCGCTAACTACCCTTACACAAAAAGACAAGAAGTACGTTTGGGGTGACAAGCAGGAAGAAGCCTTCCAACTGCTCAAAAATAAGCTATGCGATGCACCGATACTATCCTTACCCGAAGGCACTGAAGACTTTGTGGTTTACTGCGACGCTTCGCGTCAAGGTTTGGGTTGCGTGCTCATGCAACGCCAAAAATTCATCGCTTACGCTTCAAGACAATTGAAGGTACACAAAAGGAATTATTGTCACGGCCCCTGACCCTATCCTGGGAGCGGGAGCCGCGAACCAGTTAGATGGTATCGGTGTTTATTGATTTGGCAGCGGAAATTACATCAGGACCGTAGTTAGGAAACATTTTATCAGAGTAAAACACCATATTTTATATAATTAAACATATTGGGATAAAACCCAAGTTTTCATTACAAGCTGATTCATAGGAATAAATCCCATTTTATTGTAATAAACGCCTTCTTTTATTTAGGTAACTTTTATAGCCACTTTTCCAAGCCTTCATTGTTGTCCAGCTGGCTTCTAATTGGCTTTCACATTGTGTTACCTGAAACGCATTTAAAAACATTTTGTCAGTGGGAAATACTGGTGAGTGAATCCCAGTTCAATCAACAAAAGTCTTATTAATTTAAACAGTACTGAGAGCGATTACAATGTTTACATCTACCCAATTACTCATTTAGTACTGTCAATCCTGACTGGTGGGTCATATTACACATTGGCTAACTCTTCGTCCAATGGTAATGTGTCTCACATTTTGTATACAAAACCCCAACATACCGGCAGTAATCGTAGCATTACAAAGACTTAATCACTGCTAAATTGCATTGTAAAATATTTAAGGTTTTGTAAAAACTGTTTATAAAAAGGAGATTACTCACATTGTTGTCTTAGGGTTTTCAGTAAGGATTTCTTGGGAATAATCTATAAATTACACAAATGCACGCGTGTTAGTATAATAACCCATTTTAACATTAGCAATACCCTCCCCGAGACGGCATTCCAACGACTACGTCGGGCAGAATCACGACAGCCGTTACGGAACCCTAGATCAATCGGGCAGAGTATCTAATACGTATCCAGGGGTTATGATACTTACAACGGAGCAGAACTTCGCTATTTAGGGGGGGGGGGTATTAGACCCGAGTATAATGCCCACTATGTAAATCTGAGAGAAAGAAAGAAAGATTTAACGATTTCGACTGAAGACCCGATGCCTGCTTATATAGGGCCTCATTTCGACTTTTACGCGGCCCGCGTAAGTGTCAACAACGGGCTACGCGGCCCGCGTCAAACCCGGTCAACAGCGTAGCTTGTCCGGATCATCAACTAGACCCGCCACGATGATGACACGTGTCCGCCTTCGGTGTTGCCGCGTTCTTGATCTCTCGCGGCCCGCGTAAGCTTAAGGGGTGGCTTACGCGGCCCGCCTAAACCCCAAAAATTCAATTTTTTATTATATTTGTTAATATTTAAGGTATCCAGGGCCCGTTTTCACGTATGGGGTGTATTTAGGGACATTTTGGGATATTTTAAATATTTTTAGGGTGTTGGAAAAATTACGAGGGTGTCAGTTTAGGGTTGTTATATCTTCCCCACCTTGTTTTAGAGCTTGTCCTCGAGATCTACTGGAACAAGTGTGGATATTTCCTTTGCATTTCTGATTCAAGCTCCCATGTGTACTCAGGTCCTCTTTTGGAGTGCCACTTCACTTTGACCAGAACTAATCTCTTGTGCTTGAGATTCTTAATTTTCCTGTCTTCAATCTGTAGAGGCATTTCTACAAATTTGAGTTGCTCATTTACCTCTATATCCTTAAGAGTCACCACGAGTGATTTATCAGCTAAGCATTTCTTGATTAGATACATGAAATACATTATGTATTCCTGCCATTTCCTCTGGCAGTTGTAGCTGATAAGCTACAGGTCCTATTCTTCTAATAATCTCAAAAGGTCCAATATACCTGGGACTTAGCTTTCCTCTTTTGATGAATCTTACCACTCATTTCCAAGGAGAGACTTTTAACAATACCTTATCTCCTATTTGAAATTCCAATGGCTTACGTCTGTTACCAGCGTAGCTCTTCTGTCGATCACGTGCTGTTTTCAGTCGTTCCTTTACTTGAATGATCTTGTCGGTTGTTTCTTGTACTATCTCAGGTCCAGATAGTTGCTTTTCCCCAATTTCTGCCCAACAAACTGGGGTTCTGCACTTTCGTCCATACAGTGCTTTAAATGGTGCAGCATTGATACTTGTGTGATAACTGTTATTATAAGAAAACTCTATTAAAGGTAAGTGATCGTCCCAATTACCTCTGAAATCAATTACACAAGCTCTAAGCATGTCTTCCATTGTCTGAATTGTCCTTTCGCTTTGTCCGTCCGTTTGAGGATGGTAAGCTGTGCTTAGATTCGACTTGGTTCCCATTGCTTTTTGGAAACTTGCACAAAAATGAGAGGTAAGACGACTATCCCTATCAGAAATAATGGATAAAGGAATTCCATGTAATGAAACAATTTTATTTACATACAATTTGGCTAATTGTTCCATGCTAAAAGTTTCTTTCATTGGTAAGAAATGAGCTGACTTGGTTAGCCTATCTACAATCACCCAGATTGTATCATTACCTTTTCTTGTTTTGGGTAATTTGGTAACAAAATCCATTGTTATCAATTCCCATTTCCAAACTGGCATCTCTAACTGTTGTAACAAACCTGAAGGTTTCTGATGTTCAGCTTTAACTTGTGAACAGGTTAAACATTTAGAAACATAAGCTGCTATATCCTTTTTCATTCCTATCCACCAGAAAATTTTCCTTAAATCCTGGTGCATTTTATCACTTCCTGGATGTATCATATATTTAGACTTATGGGCTTCTTATAATATACGGTGGCGTAGGTTTCCTAATTTAGGTATCCACATTCTCTTTTAGTTGAATCTCCAAATTCCATATGTTCCTTGTTCTAATTCTTTAATCATTCCTTTTACTTTTTCAGTATCATCCTTGATTACTGATTCTTGTGCTTTTCTAATCTGATCGTTTAAATCTACTTGTAGATTTAATTTAAGAGAACGTACCCTTTTTGGCTTTTCATGATACATTCGGCTTAAAGCATCAGCCACTACATTTGCCTTTCCTGCATGATACTGGATATTGCAATCATAATCACTAAGTATCTCCATCCAGCGTCTTTGTCTCATATTCAACTCTTTTTACCCAAAAACATACCTTAAACTCTTATGATCTGTGAATATGGTAAACTTACTACCATAAAGGTAATATCTCCAAATCTTAAGGGCAAAAATTATGGCTCCTAATTCTAGATCATGGGTTGAATAATTCTCTTCATGATTCTTAAGTTGTCTAGATGCGTAAGCTATCACCTTTTGACGTTGCATCAACACACATCCATAACCTAACTTAGAAGCGTCACAATAGACTATAAAATCTTCAGTTCCTTCTGGTAACGCTAAAATGGGTGCATGGGTTAATCTTCGCTTAAGGATTCTAAAGGCTTCTTCTTGTTTTGGTCCCCATTTAAACTTATTGGATTTACAGGTTAACCTGGTTAAGGGAATGGCTATTCTAGAAAAATCTCGAATGAATCTTCTATAATAACCAGCCAATCCTAAGAAATTTCTAACCTTGGTTGGTGATTCAGGGGTTTTCCATTTGGTAATTGCCTCGATCTTTGTTGGATCCACATGAATTCCTTCATGATCGACCAAATGTCCAAGAAACTATACCTGCTCTAACCAAAACTCGCACTTGGAAAACTTAGCGTAAAGCTTTTCCTTTCTTAATAGACTTAAAAGTAAGTGCAAATGCTTTGCATGTTCCTTTTTACTCTTAGAGTAAATTAGAATATCATCTATGAAGACAATTATGAATTTATCCAAATATGGCTTACATATTCGGTTCATCATGTCCATAAATGCGGCTGGGGCATTGGTTAAACCAAATGGCATGATAGTAAATTCATAATGGCCATACCTTGTTTTTGAATGCAGTCTTAGGAATGTCCTCTTCCTGTACCTTTAGTTGATGATATCCCGATCTTAAATCGATTTTAGAGAAAAATCGAGCTCCTTGCAGTTGATCGAACAGATCGTCTATTCTTGGTAATGGATACCGATTCTTAATCGTGACCTTGTTCAATTCACGGTAGTCAATGCACATACGCATTGATCCGTCCTTCTTTTTGACAAACAAAATTGGTGCTCCTCATGGCGATGAGCTTGGCTGTATGAATCCTTTGTCCAATAATTCGTCTAATTGTTTCTTTAGCTCCTGCATTTCGGCTGGTGCCAAATGGTAAGGTACTTTCGCAATCGGTGCCGTTCCTGGTAGCAGATGGATTCTGAATTCAACTTCTCTGTCTGGCGGTAATCCTGGCAATTCTTCTGGGAATACATCTGAAAACTGAGACACTACTGGAATGTCTTTTAGCTCCTTTCCTTTAGTGTTAGTGATTATAGAAATCAAATATACTATGGATCCTTTTCTTATATAACTTGCAGTTTTCATCACAGAGATGAATTTAGTGGGTCTAGATGGTGTATCTCCTTTAATTGTGATCTTTTCACCTCTTAGTAAATTTACTTGGATTGACTTTTGATCATATAAAATACTGGCTTTATTGGCTATTAACCAATCCATTCCTAATACAATATCAAATCCTGCCAGATTCATTGGGTAAAGGTTTGCAATAAATTTTTGATTAAAAATTTCTATTCTTGCTCCCTGCAAGATTTCAGAAATCCTAACGGTTTCTCCATTTGTTGTCTCTACTAGACATTCTTGTGGTAGTTTAGTTAATGATTGATTGAGAAGTTTGCAAAACGAAGTATTGATAAAACTTTGGTTTGCACCAGAGTCAAATAATACTTTAGCAAAAATATCATTAACTAAAAACGTACCAGCTATGATGTCCGGGATCATCTTGGCTTCATCTGCAGTTAGAACAAATTCTCTAGCATTTTTAGTGTTCTTGTTGTTTGTAGGTGGAGCTAATTTTGGACAGTTCGGCTTGATATGACCTTGTTCTCCGCAGTTGAAGCATATCCGGTTGTTAGCTTTCTTCCTGCAGTCTTCTTCCTTGTGTCCTGATATTTTGCAGAAGTTGCAATATATGGAGCATCTTCCAGAATGCTTCCTTTTGCAATACTTGCAATAGGTTGCAGATGTAGAACCTATATTTTTCCCACGGTTGAAATTTCCAGAACGGAATTCTTGAGTAAGTCTTTGAGTTAGGTTCCTCCTTTGGTCTTCTTCTCTAGTACGGATTAATTCATCTGTCAAGGTATTGGCTAGTTCTACAGCTTCTTCTATAGTTTGAGGTCTAGCTGCCTTGACTACATGCCTAATCTCCCCGATTAATCCCCAGATATAACGGGAGATTAATACCGGTTCAGGTGATGTAAGGGTCGGTACTATTCTAGCATATTCAAAGAATGTAGTAGTGTAACCCTTACTATCTACTCCGGTCATTCTAAGGTTCAGAAACTTATTTGCTATCTGCTCCTTTTTATTGGGAGGGCAGAACTTCCTTTCTACCATATTTTTAAACTCCTCCCATTCCATGTGGTATACCCTATCACTTCCTCTTGACTGAAGGATAGTGTTCTACCATTCTAGGGCCGAGTTCTTAAACAGATTGGAAGCAAACATTATCTTATCTTCTTCAGCACACTTACATACTTTTAAAATAGCCTCAGTCTTTTCTATCCAGCGTAGAGCTGCAATGGGTCCTTCATTGCCCGAGAATTCTATTGGTTTGCAAGACCAGAATTCTTTGTAAGAACAACCATATGGCATGGTTCTTCTTCTTTTGGGAATGGCAACCTGAAGTATGCGTCCACTGTTTACGCTGTGTTCCGGTTCAATTGGTCGCTTACTGCTATGCTTACTTTTATTATCTGCTTCCTTAACAGTTTGGATAATAAATGGCATCGCATCTATGATTCCTTGTGCCACTATGTGTTGGATGGCACTATTATCCACTTGATTTCCATTGTTATTGTTGTTCGGATTCTCATTATTATCATTATTCGAGTTGTTGTCGTTCTGGATATTATCATTCTGGTTTTCCTGATTCACTTCGTTGTCCATCTGAATTTTAAACATTTACCACATATTAACATCACCAATAATATTTGAATATAGCCAATCACATGACACGCACTTTGGTCAAAAGCGTCGGGCATTGTGACTTTTACTCTATTCATATACTATGTGTCTATTACACACTAGTATTGAAATTAAAATTACAATACCAACTGAAATTTAAAACTACATTACTAGTAATAGGCATCCGTAGTTTTTTTTTCATACACATACACACATATTATATTATTATTATTATTTCTACCGTTTTCACCATCGATTCAAGGATACGGATTCATCCAAAAATCCATATTGCGTTCGTCGTATTTCCATACGAGACGCTCTCCCACCTGTCGCATTCTCTCACTACTTTCTAAAATTTCCTCACCAAATGTCCTAAGTTCTTGTACGTTATCTGCACTCATTGGAGGTGCAGGTTCTAGGATTGGGTTCGGAATCTGGGGTGCGGCTTCCTGGTATGGGGGTGTAGGGGCCTGAAATGGGTAAGGGTTCTCTAAGATCTCCCTAATGTACACATCATTGTCGAAGTAGGGATCTAGAGGATCTAACCCTGGATAGGCTCCTAGGTTTTGCATGGGCATGTCTTCATGTATCGGGTAGCATTGCACATAGTCCCTGTTATCGTCCCACCATGGGTCATAATTTGGGTCTAAGGGATTTGGTGCGGGTACCCTAGGTATTTCCTCTGGATTGAAGTCATGCATTTCTACTTGGTTTTCAGGGTTTTCTATCTCCATCGGTTGATCATGATTGGTGGTTGTGGTTGGGGTGCTAGCATTTGCTCCAGGTTTAGGTCAGCTGCAGTGGTTGCTAAGATATGGATATTAGCTTTTCCCCTATTAAGCATATCCTGGGCATATGCATTAGTTTCTCTTTTAGCTGCGGCTAGTGCTCTCTGCTCTTGTAACTTTTTCATACGATTTCTACGCTCGTGTGCTCCCCTACTGAACCATCCCCTCTTTTTCTGAGGAAATGGCTCTTCAGATTGAGCCTTAAATACGAATATTCCTTCTTCTGTATCAGCAGAGTACCCCGAGTGGGCAGGCTGAGAAGAGGCACCTTCGCTCCTAGGCGAACCAGACAATTGACGGTACGCGTCAGATGGTCCTTGGTCGCTCATACTGTAAACTAACAAATAATCAAATAACACATAACAAGAAAATATAGTTATGCATGTATTCTTGTTATTTATTTCCTAACACTTTGAATTTTGGTGTCAGCAGAACACTTCTGTGGCTGAATTAGTGGCTTAGCTCTGATACCACCTTCTGTCACGGCCCCTGACCCTATCCTGGGAGCGAGCGCCACGAACCAGTTAGATGGTATCGGTGTTTATTGATTTGGCAGCAGAAATTACATCAGGGCCGTAGTTAGGAAATATTTTATCAGAGTAAAACACCATATTTTATATAATTAAACATATTGGGATAAAACCCAAGTTTTCATTACAAACTGATTCATAGGAATAAATCCCATTTTATTGTAATAAACGCCTTCTTTTATTTAGGTAACTTTTATAGCCACTTTTCCAAGCCTTCAGTGTTGTCCAGCTGGCTTCTAATTGGCTTTCACATTGTGTTACCTGAAACGCGTTTAAAAACATTTTGTCAGTGGGAAATACTGCTGAGTGAATCCCAGTTCAATCAAGAAAAGTCTTATTAATTTAAACAGTATTGAGAGCGACTACAATGTGTACATCTACCCAATTACTCATTCAGTATTGTCAATCCTGACTGGTGGGTCATATTACACATTGGCTAACTCTTCGTCCAATGGTAACGTGTCTCACATTTTGTATACAAAACCCCAACATACCGGCAGTAATCGTAGCATTACAAAGACTCAATCACTGCTAAATTGCATTGTAAAATATTTAAGGTTTTGTAAAAACTGTTTATAAAACGGAGATTACTCACATTGCTGTCTTAGGGTTTTTAGTAAGGATTTCCTGGGAATAATCTATAAATTACACAAATGCACGCGTGTTAGTATAATAACGCATTTTAACATTAGCAATACCCTCCCCGAGACGGCATTCCAACGACTATGTTGGGCAGAACCACGACAGCCGTTACGGAACCCTAGATCAACCGGACAGAGTATCTAATACGTATCAAGGGGTTATGATACTTACAACGGAGCAGAACTTCGCTATTTGGGGGGGGGGGGGGGTATTAGACCTGAGTATAATGCCCACTATGTAAATTTGAGAGAAAGAAAGAAAGATTGAACGATTTCAACTGAAGACCCGATGCCTGCTTATAGCGGGCCTCATTTCGACTTTTACGCGGCCCGCGTAAGTGTCCACAACGGGCTATGCGGCCCGCGTCAAACCTGGTCAACAGCGTAGCTTGTCCGGATCATCGACTAGACCCGCCACGATGATGACACATGTCGGCCTGGGGTGTTGCCGCGTTCTTGATCTCTCGTGGCCCGCGTAAGCTTAAGGGGTGGCTTACGCGGCCCGCCTAAACCCCAAAAATTCAAATTTTTATTATTTTTATTAATATTTAAGGTATCCGGGGCCCGTTTTCACGTATGGGGTGTATTTAGGAACATTTTGGGATATTTTAAATATTTTTAGGGTGTTGGAAAAATTACGAGGGTGTCGGTTTAGGGTTGTTATAATTATACCACTCATGACCTGGAGCTAGGCGCGGTGGTATTCGCCTTGAAGATCTGGCAACATTATTTATATGGTACTCGATGTACAATCTTCACAGATCACAAAAGCCTACAACACATATTTGATCAGAAGGAATTAAACATGCGCCAGCGACGATGGGTCGAACTGCTGAACGATTATGACTGTGAGATTAAGTACCATCCTGGAAAGGCAAAAGTTGTAGCAGACGCGCTAAGTCGAAAAGAAAGGGTTAAGACCCTAAGGGTTCGATCATTAGAAATGACTATTCAAACGAACCTCACTACACGCATTCGTGATGAACAACAAGAAGCCCTTAAGGGAGAGAATCGTAGAGCTGAATACCTCCGGGGTATGTTGAAATATATGGTGCCAAATGAAGAGGGAACCTTGTATTTTAAGGGGCGTATTTGGGTTCCGCTCTATGGCGGTGTTCGAGAAGTCATCCTTAATGAAGCTCACAAATCAAGATACTCGATCCATCCAGGATCGGACAAAATGTATCAAGACTTAAAGGAATACTATTTGTAGGTCCCCTTTGATGTTATGGATCTTCACAGAATCATCTTTCCAATCAAGAGTGCGGAATCCTCTTGATCAGAATTAGCAGAAAACGTGTAGAAACTGAAACAGCAATTCACTTTCAAACTGGGTTTCTATTGATTATCGATTACGAGAATTACAATCAATCAAACCCTAACCAACTACAATTTCTTCCAAGCCTAATTGCTCTCACGAAAATACTCTATCACAAACTGTTTTTGCTGATTAACTGATTAACCTAAACCCTAAAGCCTAACCATGTTTATATACCACAAGGTTTACAAGTTGGACTAGGTTAAACCTCATGGGCTAGGCCCAATTCGTTTCCCTACATCCAATTGGGTTTAGTTTAGCCCAAACACTATTATCTCACTATTACAAAGCTAAACCCGCTAACTGTTTATCGTTAAACTAATTACAAGATATCCAAAGACCAAATCTAAGCTGTTGTCACAAACATGCACCAACAAACTCCCCCTTGACAATAGCTTCATAAAACTTTGTCTTGAGTCAAAACTTTGTCTTCAGTCTTCTTGCAATCTTCAAGTAGTCTTGCACTGTCTTTGGTCTTTGGATAGCTTCAGCTTCAATAGCTTCTGTCAGCAACAGACTCCCCCTAAGCTGATGCATCCAATCACCAAATCTTCAACACGTTAGCACTTGAGTAAACTCCAGTTTAGCATTTGCACAACAATCTTCAAACTCTTCAATCTTGTCTGCAATGTAGAAAGGAGGTTCTACCATGCATCCAATCAAACTCTCATCTTCACACTTCACAGCAACTTCTCAGCAACAAGCTGCTTCAATCTGTATACTATAAACAAACATCTCGAGAAACCATAAGAATTTTTCAACATAAGTTAAATAAATTATTATTTTTCAAGAGATTAGTTAAACTGTATAACAGATTAAGCGTTTTCAACTTATCACCAACACGCAAAACTTTTTGTCCAACACAAAAGATCCTGCCTGATTGAGAATTTTGAACTCACTTTCTAACACCGTCTCCCCCTATCAGTAACAATTCCTCCAAGAATAACAGTTTTCTGTACGTTAAGAATTTTAAACAGAAAATGACACTATTTTTGGATTTTTATATTTTTCTGAAAGCAAGTAAATAACAAAAGCAATAAACACTCTATTTTTGTGAGAATCCCTGGTAAGAAGATCATATCAGCACAATCAAACTGTTTCACACAATTAGATAATTCTTTATTCAATTTTTAGTGAAAGCAGTTCACGACGATTACCAGTATGTTTGTCCACCTAAACAAAATGCATGAACATTTCAAGTACCATTACCATATGATATGTTAAGTTAATTTTATTATACTGAAATATTAGTGTGTCCCACAACAGGATATACCCCCACGATCAAGGTATGCACAAAGATTCATCGTAGTAGGTGAGTATACTGAATTCATCCTTTAAGATATCCTGTCTGTGTCTAGTTCTCCATTTAACCTGTTTTATCATGTTTTGATTTCGTAACCATGAACACCCAAATAAATACAAATCAAATCCTGGAAATATAAACAGCACACTCTATCATGCAAGTATCTTCCCTACCACATATTTCACAAGTCCAATCCAGTTTTCTGAAATCTTAACTGGGAATAGGTTGAGAAGAGAACAGAATAGATCTTTAGTAGAGATGGTATAATATACAGATCAAATGAGATTTTCTCAGTTTGATATAGGTTTCTTGGGTTTCTTTTGGGCACTAGAGGGCCTCTTTCGGGTGTATTAGATCTATAGCGCGACAACGTACAGCTAGGTCAGCATGTATCTGGATGCAGCAGAAGCTGTCGTTGCCTAGCACCTCTAGGTCAGCATATATCTGGATGCAGCAGAGGAGGTACACGACCTTTTTCAGAGAAGATTTCAGAATCAGATCAAAATTGTGTGTATCGGGAAATATACAGACATTCAAATAGAAATGAGCTAATTCCAAGTGACTATCTTTCCTGGGGTCATGTACAATTTTAGTTCTAACAGACAGACAGCCAAGATATCCCTAGTTGAAACAACAGTATAAAGACCCAAAACTTCAGATTTTGGCAATCTATCAAGCAAGAATTAAGGTCATTAAACCATACACCACTAATGTGTTCCCCACTCAAATTCAGTTCATTTAAGTTTATATCACATTGGTAAGTTGATTATTTCATGCTTTTGCCTACTGGTACATCATATAATGAAGCTGCTATCACACTTAAGCAATTTATGGTTCAAGTTCAGTGTGATAGTCTAACTTGCTGATATACTATCATTTCTCCTTTTCACACAGTGAAATCTCATTTTTGTTTTTCTAATTTTTTATGTTTTTGATTTTTCAATTTTTTTGTGTTTTTGATTTTTAAGAAAACAGTAAACTATTTACAAAAATTCTTATGAAAAACCAGTTATTCAGGATTCCTCATCCCGTTTAGTTCGACTAAGTGTTCAAAGCGAGCCCTGTCAAATGCTTTAGTATAAAGATCTGCCAGGTTATCCTCTGTGTCGACTCAGCACTTTGAACTTCAATTTAAATCATTAAAAAAAAATATATATCAATAATCTCACATCCCCCGCCATGTGCCTAGAGCAGCCACTATCAACATAAGTTGATAATCCTCCTTAGCAGCTCCTGCACACACCAACTAAGAAATTAGTTAGATTGGGGGACCCAAGCCTTAATGGTCTTGGGTCGTCCAAATTCACCAACCACCGGAACATCCATCCAATATCCATTACTCCTAACTGGAGTCTTGGATCTCAGACCTGTTGGAATTTGATTTTGATTTCCACTAGGCCTTTGGTCCTGAGGGTTTCTATATACATTTGGACAATTTGACCTTTGGAAATTTTGATTTTGAAACCTTGAGTTTTGATTCCAAGAAGCATTATTGTTGTAATTTCTAAAGCCATTGTTATAAAAAGTTCGACCACCAATATTCTGGTATCGATTTTGATATTGACCTTGACTTCTGAAATTATTTGAATTAAAATTGTTCATTCTTGGTGAACTGCTTCTAGGTCTCTGATATCTGCCTGGTGGAGATCTAGGCTGAAATCTTTGTTGATTTCTTTGAAAACATGGAACTTGTGGAGTTCCTGTTCCAGCCTTATCTACACCAACAGCAACATTTTGTGGTTGCTTGGGAGCAGATTTCTTTGGAGAATTTGAACCTTTCTCCTCACTATCACCACTCTTCTCTGGTAGTTTCCCTCTTTGTTTGTCACTCATTTGTGCTTCACTATTTTTGTTAGGACAGCAGCTAGCTACATGTCCCTTTACATGACACCGGAAGCACGATCTCCTTTTCAAAGACTTCTTAGCAGGAGTCTCTGAGGTAGATCCCTTATCAGATGGTGATGATGCCTTTGAAGAATTTTGTTCAGTTTGCTTAATTTCAGATTTTTCTTTGTTCTTATTTTTAGCAAACTCTACATTTGATTCTTTTTCAATAACAGCAGTTTCATTTTTCATATCACTACCTTGAACAAAATTAATCTTTTTAACAAAAGTTTGATTTTTGCCCTTTGGAGGTGAATTTTTCTTTTTCAAAGATTTCCTGTTATTGTTCTTCTTAGCATCACCACTCTCAGACCCCTCACCTTGACTTGATGTAGATCCGAAACTACTTGGTGCAGTTGACATATGGGCTGCTAGCTCATCTTCATCAGGGAGGAAAGAATAGTCATGACTAAGAGGAGGTGGGACTTCATTAAAGCCCTGGAAGCCCACAGTGGTCTTGTCATTACTCTTCTTTAACCCACCCATCATGTGTTTCATAACAAAAGACGAATCTCTGAATTGACTTAATTTCTGTTCAAGTTCAATAATTTTGATTTGTGCATCTGACAACTCTTTGCATTTTTCAGAAATCTCTTTTGTTTTCTCAGCCATCATTTCGTGAGCTAAGTCTATTACTTGAAGTTTTTTGTTTAATTTGCATGTTAAAGCTTCAATTTCACTTTCATAACCTTTTATCTTCTTCAAGTATAGAGATTCATTTCTTTTAGCAAAAAAGTTTGACTCTTTTATGCTAGACATCTCGCTCACCAGACTTTGATTTTGAGTTGACAACCTGTCAACCTCACCCTGTAGTTCACGACATCTTAAACATACAGAATTAGATTGTACCTCTTCCTCATGAACTTCTGTAGTTTCATCAGCAACAACCTTTTCATCTTCACTCTCCGTCCCTACTTCAGCATCCACTTTTGCTTCAGCATTCTCCACTTGAGATTCAGCATCACTCACACTAGTTTCAACCTCATCAACTGGCAATATCTCTGCCATAAATGCCTGAGTGGCACATTCATTTCCCTGATATCGCTTTTGTAATGCATCCCACATATCCTTTGAATTTGTGTACTTTGTGAAGGTATGCTTGATGCTATCAGGTAAGGATGTCTTTATTGCAGCCAAGGCTCTCTTTTCAGCCTCGTAGATCTTTTTATCATCCTCTTTCATGTTCACGTAGTCTGTTCTACGTGGTCTGCCCTTAAAATCATGCACTGGGTTTACGTACCCATCTTCAATACATATCCACATGCGTGCATCCTGAGATTTAATGAAGGATTTGAAGCTGTTCTTCCAAGTAAGATAGTTCTCCACCTTCATCATCTTAGGAGCATTCAAGTTGGCCATGTTCGACATTTTAAACGTTGCAGACTGAGAAAACCGTACAAAATATCTCCGAAAACAGTGGTTACCAAATTACACCCTAAGAATCGTCTCGAAAAGACGAATCCAATGATATATAATGTCAAAAACCGATTTCGGGATTTTCCAGAGTCTAACGGCGCAAACGGTTTTGTCTAACAAGCTGTGGATCACTTTCTATTCACGAAAACGTTAATTTTTCCTTACGCTTGCCAAAAAATTTTCCACCTTTTTAACTTTGCTGCTAATTTCGCTGGAAATGCTGTTAAATTCGCTGGTACTGCTGTTAAATTCGCTGGTTATCTGTTAAATTTGCTGGGTCACTTAAATTTGCTGGTAAACGAAGTTAATTTTGCTGGTCTATTTCGCTGATCAGGTTCGCTATTACGACGACCTGTAAAGTCTCTGAAAACTGTGATAATTTCGCTGTGGAAAATTTTCACGGTTACCAAAGTCGCCTTTGGATTTAAATTCGCTTATCAGTTAATTTCGCTGGGACAGATCAACGTAATAGTTGAATTCGCCAGAGTAGTTCACTGGTCAGTTAAATTCTCTGGTTTCTCAGCAAATTTAACTATCTTGTTCAGCAAGTAGTAGCAAATCCGCCAGATTTGATCAAATCTTTTCCGAAATTTTCAGATTTTATTCTGATTTCGTATCAAGTTCCTGCAAAATTGAAGAACCAAATCAGTAGCAATTTTCGAAAATATTTATGAACTTAGCGAAGAACACGAAGAACACGAAGAACAATCTTCGAATCTTCAATCCTTTTCAGCCCAAAACACTTCAAACAATCAACCACGAACTGTCCTGCAAACCTTCAAATCAACAAACAAACAAAACCAAAAGATCAAAACAACCAATTTTGATTAAAAACAACTTTCGAAAATAACTCAAAACCCAAAAATTTTCGAAACCCTAATTCAGGTTTTAAAAAATTTTCGAAAATTTCAAGCCAATCCACCCGAATTCTGCAGCAACAAATTCTGAACCGAGCTTTCAAGAGCCTAATGCTCTGATACCAATTGTAGGTCCCCTTTGATGTTATGGATCTTCACAGAATCGTCTTTCCAATCAAGAGTGCGGAATCCTCTTGATCAGAATTAGCAGAAAACGTGTAGAAACTGAAACAGCAATTCACTTTCAAACTGGGTTTCTATTGATTATCGATTACGAGAATTACAATCAATCAAACCCTAACCAACTACAATTTCGTCCAAGCCTAATTGCTCTCACGAAAATACTCTATCACAAACTGTTTTTGCTGATTAACTGATTAACCTAAACCCTAAAGCCTAACCTTGTTTATATACCACAAGGTTTACAAGTTGGACTAGGTTAAACCTCATGGGCTAGGCCCAATTCGTTTCCCTACATCCAATTGGGTTTAGTTTAGCCCAAACACTATTATCTCACTATTACAAAGCTAAACCCACTAACTGTTTATCGTTAAACTAATTACAAGATATCCAAAGACCAAATCTAAGCTGTTGTCACAAACATGCACCAACACTATTGGTGGCCGAGACTTAAAAGCGATGTTGCCGTTTATGTTGGAAAGTGCCTAACCTGTGCTAAGGTTAAGGCTGAATACCAGAAACCATCTGGCCTACTGCAACAACCAGAGATACCCATGTGGAAGTGGGAGCAAATCTCTATGGACTTCATAACAAAATTACCCAGGACACCTAGAGGGCACGACATGATATGGGTGATAGTCGATCGGTTAACAAAGTCTGCGCATTTCCTACCGATCCGAGAGAAGGATAGCACTAGAAAGCTTGCTGAGATATACTTAAAAGAAATCGTGGCACGTCATGGAGTGCCTATCTCAATTATTTCAGACAGAGATGGACGCTTTGTCTCAAGAATCTGGCAATCCTTTCAGGAAGCCTTTGGATCTCAGCTAGATCTAAGCACGGCCTTCCATCCGCAAACAGACGGTCAGAGTGAACGGACCATACAAACGCTGGAAGATATGCTTCGCGCATGTGTTATGGACTTAGGCGGCAGCTGGGATACTCACCTACCTTTAGTTGAGTTTTCCTACAATAACAGTTATCATACGAGCATAAAAGCCGTACCGTTCGAAGCTCCGTATGGCCGCAAGTGCCGCTCGCCATTATGTTGGGCAGACGCTGGAGACAGACGTATGGTTGGTCCTGAACTTGTGCAAGAAACAACTGACAAAATCATGAAGATCCGAGAGCGCATTAAGGCGGCTCGAGATCGACAAAAGAGCTACGCTGATCGAAGACGAAAACCCTTGGAATTCGAGGTGGGAGACAAAGTTTTGTTAAAGGTCTCACCTTGGAAGGGCGTAGTAAGATTCAGAAAACGTGGAAAGCTGAATCCACGATACATCGGACCATTCAAGATCTTGGAAAGAATTGGTACCGTGGCATACAAGTTGGAATTACCGGAAGAACTTAATGGAGTACATGATACGTTCCATGTATCCAACCTCAAGAAAAGTCCAACACAAGAAACAGTGATCATCCCTGCGGATGAAGTGCATATTGATGACACCCTCCGCTTTACAGAACAACCCGTTGAGGTTGCAGACTGAAAGTTAACAAAACCTGAAGGAGTAGTGTCAAACTTGTCAAAGTACGTTGGAACTCTAAGCACGGACCCGAGTACACATGGGCACGTGAAGACCAATTTAAGGAAAAGTACCCCCACCTGTTCAAGAAGACTCCTGCGAGAGTTAGCTCAGCCTGAATTTCGGGACGAAATTCTTTTAACGGGGGGAGACTGTGACAACTGGCACCAAACCGGTAATTTCCGTACAATTTAATTAATACTTAATAACTGCAATTATGTGCTTAAATGTCAACATTGTCTGATTACATACTGTACAAGTGAATTCCTGCACGTTTTATACTACAAAATATTGCTTATTGCATTAATGAATAGCGTTGCATCAGAAATACTAGTAAACTCACCGGTAAGACACATTGTATCAACAATTTTGCAGAAAGCAGTCAGACAATAGAATTGGGGCCTAGCAGTAGGTCCATGATCGGAGTGTCGCGCTCTGGTCAAAGATGATATTTGTAAGCCCAATTTACCCTTAACTATGTGTTAGTGGTAGCAAGGGGTCGAACCACGAAGAGTGTGTGGTTTGTGTGTGGATTCGATTGAATTAAAACAATTGTCACGTTTTATGAAGCTTGCTAGAATATCTTTATGTTTTTGTTTAATTGAGAAAAGTGAAGTTAAACTAAGTGAATTGATTAAATTGGTTAATAACTAATGATTAACGCTTACGAGAAAATTGGTTGCTAGAACAATAATAATAAAAAGGAATCACACCCGGTTTCGGTAATTGCTAACCTAGGATTTCTACAAGTTTTAGATTCAACTCAAATGCATTCGATTAACGGATTTAGTGTACCGTGACTTAGGTGCTAATAACTATCAACGTCCCGAAGAACGGACAAGAATACACTTTCTAATCAACACAAGTAAATCCTAACCATGACAATGCACAATTACATATCACCATTTTGCAAAGTCATAACTTTTAACATCGTTCGACAATTTACGAATTCGCAACAAAGGTAACACTATTGTTAAAAATTTCAAAAATCAAACACAAATTGTCACTAAGTTGAAACAAGAACAATTCGAAACCCTAGAATTAACAACTACCTACACCGGGGTGAAACCGAGATGATTAGCCACTCATGGTTGAAGAAGCTTTATCACCGGATGTTTGGAACGTGAATGAAAGCATTTTGAAGCTTGATGGATGAATGAATGGTGGGTGATTAGGGTTTGTGGAATGATTGGTAATGGTGAAGTATGGAGAATTAGGGTTTATGGAGGAATTTGGTGATTAAGGATGGTTTATACACAAGTTCAAACTCTTTACAACTTCCACATATTTACCGGTTAAGTGAAAAATCACATATAGTAATGGTTATCCAAGATTAACCCGCTCATAAAACTAATAAGTCATGCATATCCCTCACAATGTGCTCTCCACTCGGCTTATAATTTGGCTAATGTGTATAATGTATTAGCACTTCAATCAATTAATCGCTCAAAACCGGTTAGAACACGTACCCGCACAGGCTTGCAACTCAATCATTCTCCACCACCGATCACGAATACTAAGCACAAGTCAAAAAGTCTTTGAAGGGTTGTAACGGGGCTAGGCTAAGGGTAGGGAATAGGATATTTTAAAGTGGCTAAGGTGATGAAAATTCGATCTTTATTACAACGCAACTATTCTAAACTCAAGTAAACTATAAACATCAACTCCAAGGCAATGATTTTCGCCTTTTATTCAATAACTAGAAACACATATTTTTAGATTTTTCTCAATGGTTTTTCATTCTTTTTTTTTTCACAACATTTTCTGATTTTTTTTTATTTTTTTTAATTTTTTTTTCGCAAATAAATCATAACTATACAACTTAAACTCCTATAATCGAATTTTCATCACACGGGTTTAAAAAGAAAAGGCTTATGGTTATGGGCTAAATGGGTTGTCAAATGAAAGGTTTAGGCTCAAAGTTGGCTACTACGGGATAATTTTTGGGTAAGGATATAAAAATGGTGTAAAATGAAAAGGTTTGCCTAATGCCTTAATCATTCTCGTGCTTGTATTCGGTCTATGGTCTCGAACGTATCAAAAGTTGCAAGTTCTACAATACGCGACTAATGGTCCACTCAAACAAAGAAACATGTAAATGCAAATCTATGATATAAAAGTGGCTCAAACCTCACGTATAAGGGTATGATATGTGATATGCATGATGTACTAGTTTCTTAGGCGGATTATTCTCAAATAACCACCCGCTAAATACCCGTCATGCTATTAATTTGAACTTGACCATGACAAAAGACCAAATGGGTTGTGCCATCCCTCGTTGACTTAGTTACTTGTGCTTTTAAGATCGCTTTTGAAACAAGAAATTTTTGAAATTTTCCCCCATCCCCACACTTGGGGTAAACATTGTCCTCAATGTGTAGTGTTTAAATGAACGGGTCAAAATCGAAAGTTTTTACTACTCCCCCATCCCCACACTTGAGGTAAACATTGTCCTCAATGTGTAGGAACTAGAGTGTTAAAAATGCACAAGGGATGTGACACGACTAACCTTCCCAACATTTCACCCCGGAAAATACAATACAAAATACAATCCACTTATTACTAACTAAGAACCAAAGTAAAAAGAAACACATGCACCTGATTTTTGTCGCTTGATATTCATATCTCCTTCATCTCTTCATAAATACGGTTGTCCCGCGAACATGTTGTACCTACAAATTCTAATCCTTATGTAGAAGCATGCTTCTCACAACCATCAAAATTTGTTAGTTACCTAGTTCTACCCTTTTTATGAACACATACCAAGCCATGCGTTATTTCACTTTGATTTATGTGGAAAATAATTTACAACAACAACAAACCTAACTCACTTTCGTAGGAATCACGGTTGCATTTAGCGTATGCAACAAGCCCTTTTAAACCCCCCAATAGCTTGGGAGGACGAGTAGGTCTCGTGAGGGTTATATAGGGAACACACCCACAACGTTCATTTAACTAGGCAGAAATTAAATAAAAACAACAAAGAAGTAAAGAACCAAAGTATACAACAACAACAACAACAACAACAACAACAACACAAAACATACCATACCTCTACCGCTGATATCGCTCGTTGGGATCAACTGGCGGGTTTGGCTGGTATTGATAACCAGTGAGGGCCTCAAACATCTCCCTATAGTTATCGAGTGGACTCTGCTCCTCTTGAGGCGGTGGTTGGTAAGGGATCGGGATAAAGCTGGAGCCTACCGCTTCGGGCCAGTGAGGAGTCGGGTCGGATGGGCCTTGTGGATGGGGAAGGTCGGGGTAATTGGTCCATCCCGAGTGTTCGGCATGTGGGAGACCAGCTTGATAGTCTCTTTGGTGTCGCTCCTGATCGTGGAGCACCTTGGCATTATTAATAACCATTTGGTGCGAGACATACAAGGCACTCCAGCGGCGTCGTTCCAATTCTCTTGCTTCATTTTGACGCGTTGCCTCTGCTTCCTCCCATGCTTGTCTTCGGGCTGCCTCATCCTCTTGCATCTTCACCAACTGTTCCATGTGTGACCTCTGCATTGCTTGGAACAGTTGTTGCTCTTCCACAAACTTATTCATTCTCTCCCGATGGGCTGCTTGAACTGCCCAAAACTCCTGCATTTGGGGTCCCTGTGCCTCCTCCCAGGCTTCCCTCCTTCGGTTATACTCTCGGCCTTCACCTACGCATGCAGAGACATTGTCATATATCTCTTGCTGTCCCCGATCAAAATTTTTGTAGGAGGGCACCCGTCTAATGTTCACAAAAGCCCGCCACATCTGCATTAATTTCCCTATGCGGCCTCATGTATCTTTATCTTGATCTTTGTGGACCGGAGGGTTCAGCTTCCTCCTCTTCATCACCCATTTCTTCATCTTCTCCCGATTCCGGTGGTGCCCCTGAAGTAAGAAACTCATACTTATGACCCAACCTGTCGGTCACAACATACTTGTTCCCCGAGAGTTTAATCTCTATCTTCCACTTCTTCTTCATGGAGGCCTTGTTAATTTCCTCCAACGGTTTAGTTACCCATAGTGATTCCGGGGGTAGGCAATTTTGTTGAACGATCATGGCACTAATGAGGCGTGCGTATGGAATAAAACGCCTCTGGGACGACTCCCGAGTAGCCCACGTATTCATCATCACTATGTGTCTCCATGACAATGTAGGGGTCCCGTTAATCAAAGAGTGCACCACCCTATAGTCACTCGCTCTAACACCTCCACGATCACCAAACCTCACCAAAATGTTCTCAATAGAAATCCCTTGGAGAATCTTTCCCTCAATCGTCATTTGATTTCTTTTTGCTTCTCCTCCTTTGTTGTAAGGTAAGACAACTGCTATCAGCTGCTCGGGATCATCATTGTTCATATGATTATCCAAGAAACGCTCAATGGGTGGGTAATCGTATGCTTGCACTCCCAAGGAGCCGAAACGCACAATACAATTCATTGTTTCGAAGGACATTGTCATGTTCCCTCGGCTAGTCTTCCCCACCAATCTCCATTGCGATGGAGGTTCATTTTTGTTCACGAGCTTCAAAGTGGATAACCATTCACACACCTCCGCTAAATACACCCGGGAGGTGTTGTCTTCACTCCAGTCAAGGACTCTTTCCCAACCTTGACGTTCGAACATCTGCACAATCCCAATCTGTCGAAATTCTTCCACGTTTACAACCCGTTCACATATCACCCTTTCTGGAACTGAGGTGTTCACATTGTTTACCATCTTCCACTTTCATAACTTAGCCTCCAACTTCCTATCCTGATAACCTGATAATGGCTTGTTTTTCTCATCATCCCAAATTTGAGCGCTACGGCTATCCCTAAATTTTTCCCAAGCCCAGTCTTGCCTGGATAGTCTCGCATCATTCTCTTCCACGGAGCTTAGTTGCTCCCACTTCTTCGGTATTAAACCGGAAGAAGAACCGACTCCTGATGATGAAGCTTGCCCTGTAGTCTTTTGTCTTTTACCACCGACCATAACTACAATCACAAACAAGCAAAACATCAATATAAACCCAAACCATTACTAAACTCTCAAACTTTGAACATGATATGTGATGTTGACATTTTTATTAACAAGTGAATGCAAAATCGCATTTTTAATCTTCCAAAGTCGCCCATTTTATCATATACTTATCAATTTTCTTGTTAACTTGCAATTTCTTATAAGTTCAACAAAATTTAACATCACCTTCATGTTCAATCATGTACATAACAAGTGTAATCACTTCACTATAGTTATAACATGCTCAAATTCCATCCACAACAACTAATCTTACTCAAAATCATGCTAGAACAACATACATTGTCTAAACAACCTACTCTTAAACTAAAAAGTTTAAAATTTCGGAAGAAAGACAATAAGCATATGATAATCATGCATAAAATTAAGGAGAATCCATACCTTTGTGTTGTTGGAACAAGAAAAACTATGAAAAGATGTAAAGCAAAGAGATTGATGAACACCCCTTCAAAAACCCTAAGTAACACGCCCATAAATTTTGCAAAATAGCAAGAATTGATGAAAACCGTGTTGGGGGTTTTGTTCCTCTTGAAAAATCACCCAAGATGGACCCAAAAATCAGGCGATTTGGTGAGATTTGAGAAAGTTATGAGAGGTTGAAGGTTTCTAGGGTTTAGGAGAAGAGATGAAGAAGATGAAGGGAGATGAGAGAGATGGCAGAGATTTTGTGAGTAAGGAATGATGTGGGATGATTGTGGGTCGAGTTTGTGGTTAAAAATACGTTTGGGTGAAGTTTGGATAGGCTAAAGTGTGTTTGGGTTCGGTTTTACGCAACAAAAAAAAAACAATCCTCGCAGCTCTAAACGAAGACCCGTCACCGACGGTCACTACCCCGTCACCAACGGGTAGTAAAAATGATGCCTGTGGCCGACGCCTTAAGCGTCTGGTTACGAGACAACTCACCCGACGGGTATTTTTCGAAGCCCGTCCCGGACGGCCATACACCCGTCGCCGACGGGTTCCCCTTTTTCAACTTTCAATTTTTTTTTTTTTTTGAAAACTAGGAGGATTTTTATGGATTTTTAATAAAGAGACTATATACATTTAAAAATCCTAAAAATTATTAAAAACCTTTTTGTAATTTTTTTATAAGTTAAAATTTTAAAATGTGAAAACCGTTAACGACCCTACCACCCCCCAAAAAAAATCGTGTATTGTCCTCAATGCACCTAATAAAGTCTAAAAACATACCTTACGTCTTCAAAACTCGTTCGGGATATCCGGACTTCACACAATCAAATGGGGTTAGTATGAAACGGAAATGATTATATAAAAAATACTCAAACAATTAAATAATTATGCATAACTTTACACAAAACATTACCGGTCCTTTTCATTTGACCTCATAAACCGGAATGCTTACCACAAAGCTCACCGATTCCTTGTGTTCTTCCAACTTTTCTTTACCGTCGAGAAACGGTTTTAGCCGATGACCATTTACCGTTTGTCGTACCCCATCCTTCGGGTCCTCGATGGTAACATCACCCAATTGTCCTACCCGGGTGATAACATAGGGTCCCATCCATTTGCTCCGAAGCTTCCCGGGAAAGAACTTGAGCTTCGAGTTGTAGAGCCACACCTTTTGCCCAACCTTGAACTCTTTCTTTCTCAACTTGGCATCATGCGCTTTCTTCATCCCATCTTTGTACTTGGATGCGCATTCATATGCCATTTCCCGTAACTCCTCCAACTCGCATAACTTGAGTTTCCTTTCCTTACCTGCATCATCATATTGAACATTAACCTCTTTAATAGCCCATAATGATTTATGCACAAGTTCAACCGGTAAATGACAATTTTTACCGTAAACCAACCGGTAAGGTGTAGTGCCAATAGGTGTCTTATGTGCCGTACGGTAGGCCCATAAAGCGTCGTTCAACTTAATTGACCAATCCTTACGGTCCGCCCGCATGGTCTTTTGCAAAATCTCTTTAATTTGCCTATTTGACACCTCAACTTGCCCGCTTGTTTGCCGGTGATAGGGGGTAGCAATCCTATGGTCAACACCAAACCGTTTTAGAAGTTTCCCAAACCGAAAATTTTTAAAATGAGATCCGCCATCACTTATGATGACACGAGGAATCCCAAACCTTGAGAAAATATTGGTTTGAACAAAATTACAAACTACGGAATGGTCGTTTGTCTTGGTGGCTATTGCTTCGGCCCATTTTGAAACATAGTCAACGGCCACCATGATATACAAATTGCCGTAGGAATTGGGGAATGGGCCCATGAAATCAATACCCCACACATCGAAAACATCGACTACGAGAATTGGTTGCATGGGCATCTCATCCCTTTTTGAAATACCCCCTATTTTTTGGCACTTTATTGTCACACCCCGAATTTCCACGTGTCACCGGTGGGCCCGGTGGGGGATTAACGTGACGTAGTTGATATCATCATAGTCAAACAACACAAATTATAATGCACAACGGAAGCAAATGAAAATAGATTTATTTCAACCATCGAATGTAATATTTAAGTATCACAAGTAGTCGAAATAGATCCACAGGCGGATCGGAATAAAAGGAGAAAATTGTTCAACAGATAAATGCATCCCAAAGCTTGCGAGACTCTATGATGCTAAGGAGAGACCAGCCTATTACGTACAGCACCTGCACTTAATCTTTTTGGGGAAAATACGTCAGTTTACACTGGTAAATACAATTTAACTGACTCATTTTGAAAAGATTTTAAAAATTGATTTAAATGCACAAGGCACAAAACATTTTTTTTTATAACTTGGGAATAATTAATCAAAGTTAAACTTGTAAAAGATTTACATGTTTGTTGTGCGTTCAGTCGCCCGAGTCGTGTCGGGTTTAAGGTTAATTGACACACCACTTAGTATAAGTCCGCGGCGGGAAGCCAACGTTTATACCTTAATAATGGACATAATACCGGGTGTACGCCTACACCCGGGTGTCAAGGTCGTGGCCAAAAATGATGCCAAGGATATCCGGGACATGGTCAATAAGCTCCCAAAGGCGTAAAAACAAACAAAACCAATTTTTCAAACGGGTCACATTGATAGTACCCAACTACTAATGAGTTGGGGTCAATTGCCCGACCAAGCGGTATTTTATATACCGTACCCCCAAGCCCGTATAGGGAAAATAAGTTAAAAGTATTTACCTGAGCAAGTATAAACCACAAAAGCAAAAATGCAAGTGTCTTTTACTGGGCTCCTATTCTGGAACGAAGGTTTAATATAACCTATTAGAATCCTAACGGGTCTTTTAACATAGCCTAAGCTTAGACCGGTTAGTTTCGAAGAATAAATATGGTTTAATCGCGAGGAATGCGAAAACCGGGAAGGAATGTGATTTGGACCCTACAAGCTTGGATACTTGTATAATATGGGTAAACCAAACACATTCTGAATTTAGAGACTAAGATGATATGATTTGACCCGTTTCGGCTAATATGCGTGAACTAGTCACATAAGCCGATCCGAACGCGAAAGTGCGTAACGAGTAACCATATAAGTCATATGCAAGTTTCCTGAGATGATATGTACCAAATATGTTGTAATATCAGTAAGGTATGTCCAATTATGCCCCAAATGATTTTAAACACCAATTACGCCTCATAAGGGCATTTTGGTAATTTTACATAAGCTAAAAAGATAAAAACGGGCAATCTGAGTTTTCATCTCTAGTTTACTGTTAAAATATGAAATTCTTCTAAATATATCAGTAGGTATTAGACCTTTTATATAAAAACTAGTTTTGACATATACTATGTCGTAAAAATGCCAAAAAGGGCGATTTGGAGCCATTTCCGGGTTTTAAAAGAAAAGCTGATATTTTTATAATTCCAGAAGGCTCAAAATATTATATTTAGCATAACAAATCAGTAGGAAAAAGTTTGGGGTCAAAAGGTTTAGTAAAACTCATTCTATGGCCGAAAAGGGCAAAACCGGCATAAGCCGAATTATACTTAAAACCTCAAGTTATGCTCAGCCTAAAAATAAATAAAAATCTTTAAAATTCCCAAAATATTATTACATAACAGTGGGTATAAGGTTTTGGTATAAAATCTAAGTTAAAATAGGCTATGCGTTAATCACGCTAATTATTTACTAAGAAAGCTTCTAATTACGCTAATGAGCATAACTCTTATTCTAGATTTCAAACTGATGTCAAATTTTGGGGACAAGTTTATAATTCAGTAACTAAGGTGTCTACTCTTATACATTTTCAAAAATCATGATTTTTGGACATTTGGGCATAACGGTCAACATATGGGCATTTAACGGAAACATGCATACGAACAAGATATCTAATGAACCACGTTGTATAATCACAGGAGGATATACTAACATGTTATTAGGTCCAAAAGAAGCTCTAAGGCAATCTTAATCTTAACTAAAACGGGTCAGAACTGAAAGTCAAAGCGAAAGTCAAACTATGCGACTTTCGGTTCCGAACCGGGTCTAAACAGAAAATTGTCGAGTTGAACATGTTGGAACATGTTCTTATACTTATTACCAAGTTATATTAATGTTCAAACAGGTTACATGCAACCTACATTGCTAATTATGCATTAATTTGAAATTAAGCATTCTGTTGACTTTTTATGATTAACTTTGACTCGACAATTGACATGCTTAGAGTGGGAATCTGGAAATACCCTTTTAAGGTTTTGTTACCCACTTAATTACCTTCCTAAAGGTACTTTTAATTCGTGATTTGACAGAGCACATTATGATTAATCACGAAGTCAAACCTTAATTACGACGGTTTGACTTTTACTTAATTAACTAAGCTAGAAAGGATTAAAGGAGGTTAAGGACACTTACAAGAGTCCTAAGAAGGATTATAGATCCTAAGAAAATGAGTTGCTGACCAGAGAAGCTCCAGAGAGTCTTGAACCAATGTTCCAAGTGAGCAAGTGCCAAATGATCACACTCAAGTTCTTTATATAGTGAACTAGGATGCTTTAGATCATGCCAAGCAACTCTAGGATGGTTAGGAGATGATCCCAGGTGTCCCTAGAGAGCTATTTACTGCCTAGCAAGCCCATAGATTCACAAATTTACGTTTTAAGTCGGTTAAACGAATTGGACAGGTTGCTGTCCAAAACTTACTGCCAGCGACGGTCTTACGGACCGTAAGCTTTAGGCCTTACGGTCCGTAACCGACCTTACTGAAACATCTTCAGGTGCCTTCCTTACGGACCGTAAGCCTAAGGCTTTGCGGTCCGTAACCGATGGCCAGAGGACAAAAACTTGAGAACTTTCAAGTCTTGACCATGCATTCCAACTATTCCGAATTCAGTCCTCCCTTTTCAGATGTGGGCCATCTTGACCAGCCATTGCATGGCTAACTTGCTCTTACATGTTCCCCATTCAATTCAACTTATGAGGGTCTTGAAAATTTGACGGAGATTACCAAGAATGAGTCTTGGATTCTCATAGAAGTTGGCCAAGGAATAATTAACTATGTTAATTCTTATTCACAAGAATTTTATTTAGATTAGAAGTAGTAACAACCTATAATTCCAAAGTCCTTGATAAAGATGCAACTTTATTTATTTGAGAGCAACCGGTTATCATATGAGGTGATCATTAATTGATTTAAGGATCTTGGGATTTATAAAAATTCGGGTCGCTCAGAGGTGATTTAATAACGTGTCGCCCTTGGGTCGTTCAGAGGTATTTTAAATAACATGACGCCCTTTTTATTAGAAATCCTACCACATATCTTTTTATTTAATCCGGTTTCTCTGACACGTCTGTCATACATGACAGGTGTCTTTATTCTAATGGACAGGAATTTTCGAGGTGTTACATCCTCACCCCCTTAAAAGAAATCTCGACCTCGAGATTTACTGAAACAATTGAGGGTATTTTTCTTGCATCGTGGACTCTAACTCCCACGTATAATCAGGACCTCTGCGGCCCTCCCATTTGACTTTGACAATGGGTACATACTTCCTTCGAAGCTTCTTTACCTGTCGGTCCTCAATCGACACAGGTTTTTCTATAAACTTTAAGCTTTCGTCTATATGCACATCTGTATGCGGTATGACTAGCGATTCATCAGCTAGACATTTCTTCAGATTGCAGATGTGGAACACGTTATGAATACCACTAAGCTTCTCTGGTAAGTTCAACTTGTAAGCCACCGATCCTACACATTCGATGATCTCGAATGGTCCGATATACCTCGGGCTTAACTTACCTTTCTTGCCAAATCTCATTACCCCTTTCCATGGTGATACTTTGAGCAAAACTTTATCGCCAACCTCAAACTTGAGGGATTTTCGCTTACCATCAGCATAGCTCTTTTGCCTATCACGGGCAACTTTTAGGTGTTCAGTAATCTGGGTAATCTTGTCCGTTGTTTCCAGGACTAATTCTGGTCCTGATAACTGGACGTCTCCTACCTCTGCCCAACAAATGGGTGTTCTACACTTTCTACCATATAATGCCTCAAAAGGCGCAGCCTTAATGCTGGTGTGGTAGCTATTATTGTAGGAAAATTCGATCAGAGGTAGGTGCCTATCCCAACTTCCTCCTAGGTCAATCACGCATGCCCGAAGCATGTCCTCCAAGGTTTGAATAGTACGCTCACTTTGCCCATCTGTCTGAGGGTGATAAGCTGTACTAAAATTTAATTGCGTACCCAGGGACTTTTGGAAACTCTCCCAGAAATGAGATGTGTATCTGGTATCCCTATCTGAGATAATAGATACCGGTACGCCATGCAGGGATACAATCTTATCCACGTACAGTTGGGCTAGCATGTCGGAACTAAAAGTTTCTCTAATAGGTAGGAAATGTGCTGACTTGGTCAGTCGATCAACTATCACCCAAATAGTGTCATTTCCTTTCTGCGTCTTGGGCAACTTGGTGATGAAATCCATTGTTACCATTTCCCATTTCCAAGTGGGAATCTCAGGCTGTTGTAGTAAACCTAACGGTTTCTGATGCTCGGCCTTAACTTGAGCGCACGTCAGACATTTAGCCACATGGGTGGCTATAGACTTTTTCAAGCCTATCCACCAATAATTTGCCTTTACATCCTGGTACATCTTATCTGTTCCAGGATGGACAGAATATCTGGAACTGTGGGCTTCCTTAAGGATGACGTCTCGAAGTCCTCCATAAACAGGAACCCATATTCTTCCATTTAGTCTCAGGATTCCGTCTTTACCATAGGATAACTGCTCTTCAGTTACTCCTAGCTTTTCATTGGGGTAGTTAGCTTCTAATACTGCCTCTTTTTGTGCGGCTAACAACCTTTCATTTAGACTGTTTCTGGCCTCAATGCTTTTGGCATTGATCCTGATTGGTTTTACCCTCTCTTTTCTGCTCAAGGCATCTGCGACTACATTAGCTTTGCCTGGATGGTATCTGATTTCACAATCATAATCGTTCAGAGTTTCCATCCAACGTCGCTGTCTCATGTTCAATTCTTTCTGGTTGAACAGGTGTTGGAGGCTTTTGTGATCGGAATATATCACACATTTGGTACCATATAAATAGTGTCTCCATAACTTAGTGCAAATACAACGGCACCCAACTCCAGATCATGGGTGGTGTAATTCTTTTCGTGCACTTTTAATTGTCGTGAAGCGTAGGCAACGACCTTGCCTTTCTGCATTAACACACAACCCATCCCGGTGTGTGATGCATCACAGTAGACTACAAATTCATCAATCCCATCAGGTAAGGTCAACACGGGAGCGTTACTCAATTTCTGCTTCAAAGTGTCGAATGACTCTTGCTGCTTAGGTCCCCAATTGAACTTGCTACTCTTGCGAGTCAGCAAAGTTAGGGGTGCTGCAATTCTTGAGAAATTCTCGATGAATCTCCTGTAGTAGCCTGCTAAACCTAGGAAACTGCGGATTTCCGTAGGTGTCTTTGGCTCTTGCCAATTCATGATAGCTTCAACTTTAGCGGGATCCACTTGAATACCACGCTCACTGACCACATGTCCAAGGAATTGGACTTCTCTCAACCAAAACTCACATTTGGAAAATTTTGCATATAGCTTTTCTTGATGAAGCAGCTTCAGAATACAACGGAGGTGCTTCTCGTGGTCAGCTTGATTCTTGGAATAAATGAGAATGTCGTCGATGAAGACGATGACAAATTTGTCCAAATGTGGCTTACAAACGCGATTCATGAGATCCATGAATGCGGCAGGCGCGTTTGTGAGCCCGAAAGGCATCACTAGGAACTCGTAGTGACCATAACGAGTCCTAAACGCAGTCTTGTGCACATCTTCATCCTTAACTTTCAACTGATGATATCCCGACCTCAGATCTATCTTGGAGAAATAGCTTGCCCCTTGAAGTTGATCGAATAGATCGTCGATCCTGGGCAAAGGATACCTATTCTTGATAGTAACCTTGTTAAGTTCTCGGTAATCGATACACAATCGCATCGAACCGTCTTTCTTTTTGACAAATAAGATCGGCGCTCCCCAAGGAGACGAACTAGGTCTAATGAAACCCTTGGCTAGCAAATCGTCTAGCTGCGTTCTTAATTCCTTCATCTCCGTAGGTGCTAGTCTATAAGGTGCTCTAGCGATAGGTGCAGCTCCAGGAATGATATCGATCCTGAATTCCACTTGCCTGTCTGGCGGCAAACCAGGCAGTTCTTCTGGAAAAACTTCAGGGTATTCCGAGATAACGGGAATGTCCTCAATCTTGGGCTTCTGTTCATCAATGGTCACTTGTGCCATATAGATAACACAACCATTCTTCAAACATTTGGATGCTTTGAGCATAGACACTTGCTCAGGCAATCCATGATGTGTATCTCCCTGAATGGTGAGAGGCTCACCGGTTGAAGTCTTGATTACTACTTGCTTCCTATTGCATACAATCTGGGCTTGGTTATGCGATAACCAATCCATGCCCAATACTACATCGAAACCGGCTAACTTAAAGGGTAGCAGGGAAAGAGGAAAAGAGTGGTTCCTAATGGATATAGCACATCCATCTAATACAGTTGAGACGGTCTCTAAAGTTCCATCTGCCAAATCTACCTCATAATTTGCACTTAAGGCTTTAACAGACAATCCTAATAGCTCACAGAATTTACTATCCACAAAAGATTTATCTGCTCCAGAATCAAACAATACTCTTGCGTAAACGTCATTAATGAGAAACGTACCAGTTATGACGTTATCGTTTTGGATGGCCTCCTGCACATTCATCTGGAAGACCCTGGCATTGGTCTTCTTCCCATCTTTAGTCTTCTTGACATTCTTTGGGCAGTTGGTCTTGATGTGCCCCTTTGCATTGCAACTGTAACAGGTTGCATCTTTCAACTTCTTGCACTCAAGAGTTCTGTGCTCAGAAGACTTACATATCCCACACATCTTGGGTTGGGATTTCTGTTCGAACCTGCACCTCCCAAAATGGTGCTTCCTACAAATCTTGCACTTGGGCCTATCGCCCGACTGTTGCTCGCTTCTCCTGGCCTCAGATCCCTTCTTACTGTCACGGTTTCCCCTATGTTTCTTGCTTGATCGACGTGAATTATCATCTTCACGTTTCCTCTTGTCAGAATCCGCATTCTTCAAGGTTCTTAGTCTCACTGCATCTTGAGTAAGGGACAGAGATAAATCGGTTACAGATCTGAATGTGATAGGTCTAGAGGCCTTCACACTAGCCTTGATTTCTGGGGCTAAACCCCCAATAAAACGCGCGATTCTCTTGGGTTCAGGGGTTACCAGGTAAGGAACCATTCTGGACAAGGTGTTGAAACTGGTGAGGTATGCCTGGCAATCTAGGTTTTTCATAACCAGGATAGGAATTCAGATTCTATTCGTTCAACCTCATGCTGAGGGCAGTAGTTATCCTTGACAAGAGCAACAAATTGCTTCCAAGACATATTGTACAAGGCAACCTTTCCAGAAGCCTGGATCAATGCTCCCCACCAAGCTAGAGCCTCCCCCTTGAAAGAATGGGATGCAAACTTAACCATATCCCTCTCAGCACAACCACTGATGTCTACTACTGTCTCTATCTCGTCAAGCCATGTCATACAGTCTACAGCCCCTTTTTCTCCAGTAAACTCTCGAGGTTTACAAGATACAAAATATTTATACGTGCAACCCTTAGCACGTGGGGCTTCATCAAACACGATCTTCTTGGGGCGAACACTGTTTTCATTCGAGGAGTGTCGGTCATCATCTTTCTTAGATTTGGGTGGAGTAGGTGGTGGTTTGTTGTGAGCTTCAGAATGATTCTTTGGTTTAGCCTGCGGTGTAGGTAAGGTTCTACTACGGGTCTCACTGTACTCACTGTACTGTCGTTCTAAGGCTTTTGCAACCGCATCATTTACAATTGCTTTTAACTCAGCACCAGTTACTAAGAATTTTGCATCATCACGGTTTCCTACCGGATGGCTATTGACTTCCTCTGATCCGGCCATGTAGCTTTAATTGCTACATATAAATGATGGTCAAGGTTTTAACTCAAAGGCTCTTATAGTATTTTATGTTTTATTAACCAAGGTTTTAAATTGCCATTTTAGGTTAATTCGTTAAAACATTAGGATTTTACTATCATCCTATGATACTTTATTATTGGCACATAAGGCCTAGTCACAAGGACAGTTAAAATAAATAATTAAGATTTGATAGTATCAAGGTGTGTTAGGTTGAATCATAGTTCATTTCCATTTAATAACAGGGAGTCATAAGCTACCACTGTCCTTAGTCACGAAGGACATTTAATTATTGCCCACAGGCACTTCACTTCAAAGAAGTGGTTAAATAGTTAAGGGAATTTAAAAATTAACCCTTTATGAGAGATGGCCTGTGTGATTTTACTGATTCACAGTTTGCCAAAATCATTAACATACTAACAGATGTTAATAATTGGAATCTATTGTGTGGGTTGTACCATCTTGGCCAGGTTTACAATAACACAAAGGCTAGGTTTTACCTCCAAGATTCTCTAATAATCAACGCAGAACAGTCCTAAATTGAGATGTTAATTTATGGATCTTAACCTAATTATGGAACTACCATCTTGGCCTTGCTTTATAACCAAAAGGCTAGGTCTTGGTTCTCTTTAGATTTTACCAAATTTAATATAATGGCAGATCTTTTTAAATTTTCATTAATTTTTCATATTTCATGTAGATAATTAATCAAAATGAAAACTTAATTAAACCATCCCATAAATTGTCTTAAACAAGTACAACATTTGCCCAAACGGGACTTCTACAAAAACAAATACCCACGCAGGGGCGAATTCAAGAACAAACCCACGCAGGGGTTAACTAACCAAACATGCTCACGCAGGAGCAGAGTACAAAATAACAAGCTCACGCAGGAGCTGAATACTGAAGCAAAAAGTCCACGCAGGGACTGAATTACAACTAAATAAAAATAACAAGGATCTTCAATAGTCCCTCCTTTTGGACTTTCCCTTGATCAGATCTGATAGTCCTTTGAAGAATCCTCTGTTGTGTCTGCGCTCAGTCTGAATTTCCCTTTCACAACGGTCTAGTCTCTCAAGGACTTCTTGCTGGCGTTCTGGAGGAATTATCTGTGGCTGTGGCGGTTGGTACACCGGTGGAGGAGGTGGCGGATGCTGGTACCCAAAAGTCGGGTAGCCAGTAGTCCATAGGCCACCATAAGGCCCCTCTGGGTGACTAGCGTTGTAATCCCATGCTTCCTGATATGGATCCACACAAGCGTAGTTGTAGTTGTAGTGGGTATGCGCCGGCTGCTCGAAGGGGTTATACGCCGCTGAACCGGCGTAAGCAGGGATTGGGTTATCGAAACCCAACGGTGGTGCCACAGGTACTGAGTTGATTTTTGGAATGGGGCTTGATGGATCCCCCAATTGTGGTTCTTCTTCTTCCTCCTGAAGTGGCGGATAATGGCTGCCACTTGATGGTTGGGGTGTGCTGATACGGACACCCCCTCGCACGGACATCCGTGCGTTCGACCTTCTCCGCCTCGGCGGCTCCGGAGGCGGTTGCTGCTTTACTGGCGGTGGCGGTGGTGGCGTGACTGCCCTGAATCGTGAACCCTCGGAGGGATCCTGTTGAGGTTGCTGCTGCTGATGCTGCTGGTGGGACGACAAGTGCTCGGACAGGGTGAAATACCAGTCAATGTTTCGGAACCTCTCCTCGTAGCTGTCTGGACCGCGATAAGGCGATCCGTGGAAAGATGATCCGTCAGAGATCTCTATCGGGTGGTTGGGCGTCCCCGTAGCAGGCTCCATAGGGTCAGTATCCTCGTCCATATCGTTATCCCTCGAGAAGTGATCTTCCGGTCCAAGTGTGTTAAAACCCACGGGTTCTGGAAAAATGTTGGCCGGATTGAACCGGCTCTAGAAGGTTGGGGTTGGGTCACCAAAGGAGTGGTGAGAGTTGGATCTCTGCAGAGGTATAAAGGCCGGTGGTTAGTCGTTGGGCTCATTCTCCGATTGGGGCCCAAAGGAGTGTTGGTAAGAAGGTGAAGAGCTGAGGGAAACTGACCGTCTCCCGGGTTCAACATAGAGCCTCCATGGCTCTTGCGGGCTGGTGCTCATAGTAATGGATGGGGTTCGCCGGTGCGAAGGCCCGGCTTCGTGATCATGACCTGTCACGGGTCCCTTGCCTCTACCGCGAAGGAATCTTGGTGGCATGATGACCTGCATACAATATTTAGATAACAACAACAATATAATTATAAAAGACTCAAAATAAAACAAAACAGAGTTTGTCCTATGTTCGATGTCTAGACTCGGAACTCGAAGAATGTGCAATTTGTGCACTGAGATTAAACACAAAAGGCTAGTGTTTAATTCACTCAGTGTTGGCTCTGATACCAACCTGTCACACCCCGAATTTCCACGTGTCACCGGTGGGCCCGGTGGGGATTAACGTGACGTAGTTGATATCATCATAGTCAAACAACACAAATTATAATGCACAGCGGAAGCAAATGAAAATAGATTTATTTCAACCATCGAATGTAATATTTAAGTATCACAAGTAGTCGAAATAGATCCACAGGCGGATCGGAATAAAAGGAGAAAATTGTTCAACAAATAAATGCATCCCAAAGCTTGCGAGACTCTATGATGCTAAGGAGAGACCAGCCTATTACGTACAGCACCTGCACTTAATCTTTTTGGGGAAAATACGTCAGTTTACACTGGTAAATACAATTTAACTGACTCATTTTGAAAAGATTTTAAAAATTGATTTAAATGCACAAGGCACAAAACATTTTTTTTATAACTTGGGAATAATTAATCAAAGTTAAACTTGTAAAAGATTTACATGTTTGTTGTGTGTTCAGTCGCCCGAGTCATGTCGGGTTTAAGGTTAATTGACACACCACTTAGTATAAGTCCGCGGCGGGAAGCCAACGTTTATACCTTAATAATGGACATAATACCGGGTGTACGCCTACACCTGGGTGTCAAGGTCGTGGCCAAAAATGATGCCAAGGATATCCGGGACATGGTCAATAAGCTCCCAAAGGCGTAAAAACAAACAAAACCAAGTTTTCAAACGGGTCACATTGATAGTACCCAACTACTAATGAGTTGGGGTCAATTGCCCGACCAAGCGGTATTTTATATACCGTACCCCCAAGCCCGTATAGGGAAAATAAGTTAAAAGTATTTACCTGAGCAAGTATAAACCACAAAAGCAAAAATGCAAGTGTCTTTTACTGGGCTCCTATTCTGGAACGAAGGTTTAATATAACCTATTAGAATCCTAACGGGTCTTTTAACATAGCCTAAGCTTAGACCGGTTAGTTTCGAAGAATAAATATGGTTTAATCGCGAGGAATGCGAAAACCGGGAAGGAATGTGATTTGGACCCTACAAGCTTGGATACTTGTATAATATGGGTAAACCAAACACATTCTGAATTTAGAGACTAAGATGATATGATTTGACCCGTTTCGGCTAATATGCGTGAACTAGTCACATAAGCCGATCCGAACGCGAAAGTGCGTAACGAGTAACCATATAAGTCATATGCAAGTTTCCTGAGATGATATGTACCAAATATGTTGTAATATCAGTAAGGTATGTCCAATTATGCCCCAAATGATTTTAAACACCAATTACGCCTCATAAGGGCATTTTGGTAATTTTACATAAGCTAAAAAGATAAAAACGGGCAATCTGAGTTTTCATCTCTAGTTTACTGTTAAAATATGAAATTCTTCTAAATATATCAGTAGGTATTAGACCTTTTATATAAAAACTAGTTTTGACATATACTATGTCGTAAAAATGCCAAAAAGGGCGATTTTGAACCATTTCCGGGTTTTAAAAGAAAAGCTGATATTTTTATAATTCCAGAAGGCTCAAAATATTATATTTAGCATAACAAATCAGAAGGAAAAAGTTTGGGGTCAAAAGGTTTAGTAAAACTCATTCTATGGCCGAAAAGGGCAAAACCGGCATAAGCCGAATTATACTTAAAACCTCAAGTTATGCTCAGCCTAAAAATAAATAAAAATCTTTAAAATTCCCAAAATATTATTACATAACAGTGGGTATAAGGTTTTGGTATAAAATCTAAGTTAAAATAGGCTATGCGTTAATCACGCTAATTATTTACTAAGAAAGCTTCTAATTACGCTAATGAGCATAACTCTTATTCTAGATTTCAAACTGATGTCAAATTTTGGGGACAAGTTTATAATTCAGTAACTAAGGTGTCTACTCTTATACATTTTCAAAAATCATGATTTTTGGACATTTGGGCATAACGGTCAACATATGGGCATTTAACGGAAACATGCATACGAACAAGATATCTAATGAACCACGTTGTATAATCACAGGAGGATATACTAACATGTTATTAGGTCCAAAAGAAGCTCTAAGGCAATCTTAATCTTAACTAAAACGGGTCAGAACTGAAATTCAAAGCGAAAGTCAAACTATGCGACTTTCGGTTCCGAACCGGGTCTAAACAGAAAATTGTCGAGTTGAACATGTTGGAACATGTTCTTATACTTATTACCAAGTTATATTAATGTTCAAACAGGTTACATGCAACCTACATTGCTAATTATGCATTAATTTGAAATTAAGCATTCTGTTGACTTTTTATGATTAACTTTGACTCGACAATTGACATGCTTAGAGTGGGAATCTGGAAATACCCTTTTAAGGTTTTGTTACCCACTTAATTACCTTCCTAAAGGTACTTTTAATTCGTGATTTGACAGAGCACATTATGATTAATCACGAAGTCAAACCTTAATTACGACGGTTTGACTTTTACTTAATTAACTAAGCTAGAAAGGATTAAAGGAGGTTAAGGACACTTACAAGAGTCCTAAGAAGGATTATAGATCCTAAGAAAATGAGTTGCTGACCAGAGAAGCTCCAGAGAGTCTTGAACCAATGTTCCAAGTGAGCAAGTGCCAAATGATCACACTCAAGTTCTTTATATAGTGAACTAGGATGCTTTAGATCATGCCAAGCAACTCTAGGATGGTTAGGAGATGATCCCAGGTGTCCCTAGAGAGCTATTTACTGCCTAGCAAGCCCATAGATTCACAAATTTACGTTTTAAGTCGGTTAAACGAATTGGACAGGCAGCTGTCCAAAACTTACTGCCAGCGACGGTCTTACGGACCGTAAGCTTTAGGCCTTACGGTCCGTAAGGACCTCTTGCGGGCCGTAAGCTAAAACCCTTACGGTCCGTAACCGACCTTACTGAAACATCTTCAGGTGCCTTCCTTACGGACCGTAAGCCTAAGGCTTTGCGGTCCGTAACCGATGGCCAGAGGACAAAAACTTGAGAACTTTCAAGTCTTGACCATGCATTCCAACTATTCCGAATTCAGTCCTCCCTTTTCAGATGTGGGCCATCTTGACCAGCCATTGCATGGCTAACTTGCTCTTACATGTTCCCCATTCAATTCAACTTATGAGGGTCTTGAAAATTTGACGGAGATTACCAAGAATGAGTCTTGGATTCTCATAGAAGTTGGCCAAGGAATAATTAACTATGTTAATTCTTATTCACAAGAATTTTATTTAGATTAGAAGTAGTAACAACCTATAATTCCAAAGTCCTTGATAAAGATGCAACTTTATTTATTTGAGAGCAACCGGTTATCATATGAGGTGATCATTAATTGATTTAAGGATCTTGGGACTTATAAAAATTCGGGTCGCTCAGAGGTGATTTAATAACGTGTCGCCCTTGGGTCGTTCAGAGTTATTTTAAATAACATGACGCCCTTTTTATTAGAAATCCTACCACATATCTTTTTATTTAATCAGGTTTCTCTGACACGTCTGTCATACATGACACGTGTCTTTATTCTAATGGACAGGAATTTTCGAGGTGTTACATCTATGCAATTCTTTGAAAACTCATTTGCATCTTTAAAAATAGTAGGCCAATAAAGACCACTATTTAACACTTTATGACCCGTTTTATGGCCACTAAAATGGCCACCACATGCAAACGAGTGTAGATGCTGCAACACGCTTGGAATTTCTTCGTCATCTATGCATCTTCTTATCACTTGATCCGCACATTCCTTCCACAAGTGCGGTTCTTCCAACCGGTAATACTTGATTTGAGACATAAAATGTTGCCTCTTCCGTCTATCCCAATGTGCTGGCATATCACCAGTAACAAGATAATTTACAATGTTAGCATACCATGGTAATTTATCTAATTTCATAATGTGCTCATCTGGGAAAGACTCATTAATCTCTAAAGACTTCGGATCCTCTTCGACCATCAACCGGGACAAGTGGTCCGCTACCACATTCTCGATACCCTTTTTGTCCCGTATCTCCAAATCAAACTCTTGGAGCAACAACACCCATCGGATTAACCTCGGTTTTGCATCCTTCTTCTCCATGAGGTACTTAACTGCAGTGTGATTAGAATAGATAATCACTTTACTACCCCATATATAAGACCGAAATTTATCCAATGCATATACCACCGCAAGTAGTTCTTTTTCCGGTGGTGGTGTAATTTAATTGTGCATCCGAAAGAGTCTTACTTGCTTAGTATATGGCAACAGGTTTCTTATCGACCCGTTGTCCCAACACGGCCCCCACCGCATAATCACTTGCATCGCACATAATTTCAAAGGGTAAAGACCAATTTGGCGATTGCAAGATTGGGGCCTCAACTAACTTTTCTTTTAATTTGTTAAAAGCGTTTTGGAAATTTTCATTAAAATCAAACGGTTGGTCTTTTAACAACAAATTACATAAAGGTTTGGTTATATCACTAAAACCCTTAATAAACCGGCGATAAAACCCCGCGTGACCTAGAAATGACCTAACACCTTTAACAGTCGTGGGATACGGTAAAGTAGATATAACTTGTACCTTAGCACGTTCAACCTCTATCCCACGACTTGACACCACGTGCCCCAATACAATTCCCTCTTGAACTATAAAATGGCTCTTTTCCCAACTTAAGACCAAACTAGTTTCGACACACTTTTTTAACACTTTATCTAGTTGGTCCAAACAAGCCTCAAAAGATGACCCAAAAATTGAGAAATCATCCATGAAGATTTCCAAAGACTTCCCCACCATATCTGAAAAGATACTCATCATACACCTTTGGAAGTTGGCGGGGGCGTTACATAATCCAAACGGCATTCGCCTAAATGCGAAAGTGCCATAGGGACAAGTAAACGTGGTCTTTGCTTGATCTTCTGGATGGATGGCAATTTGGTTATAACCAGAATAGCCATCTAAGAAGCAATAAAATTTTTGCCCCGACAATTTCTCAAATATTTGATCAATGAACGGTAAAGGAAAATGATCTTTGAAAGTTACGGTATTCAACTTCCTATAATCAATGCAAATTCGCCACCCGGTTACCGGCCGAGTGGCTACCTCTTCACCTGCGTCATTTTTGACGACTTGTATACCCGCTTTCTTGGGAACCGTCTGTGTTGGGCTCACCCATTGGCTATCCGAGATCGGGTAAATGATACCCGGATCGAGCCATTTCAGCACTTCTTTCTTCACTACCTCCCGCATATTCGGATTTAGTCTCCGTTGTGCATCTCGAATGGGAGTCACATTCTCTTCCGTGATGATTTTGTGCATCACCACCGAGGGACTAATACCCTTCAAATCCGCAATGATCCATCCAATCGCCGCCCGATTGGTGACCAACACATCCATCAACTTTTCCTCTTGCTCCACGGTTAAATTTGATGCAATAATAACCGGGAGTGTATTGCCTTCACCAACATAAGCATACTTGAGATGCTTCGGCAATGACTTCAACTCAACCTCCGGAGGCTCTACTAAAGACGGCTTCAATTTAGTGTCAATGCTCTCCGGTAAACTTTCAACTTGGTGCGTCCATGTCGGTTTTCCTTCTCGAACCGCAAGCACCTCCAAACTCTTCACTTCCTCGTCTATGCTCCTTTCCACCTCCACCTGTGACCTGTCAAACATATAACAATCCTCCATTGTGTTTTCCCCATACACGACTATGTCGCAAAGAGGTATACACGTGTCAACAATGTCTGCCATATAGCATTCATCATCAACTGGAGGGTTCATAAGTCCGGAAAAAACATGCAACCTCAACCTTCGATTTCCAAATGTCATGTCAACCGTTCCTGTTCTACAGTCAATTTGAGCATTTGCGGTTGCTAAGAACGGTCGACCCAAAATCACCGTAGGTTGTTTGGTTAAGTCCTTGGCCACGTAATCAAGTACTAGAAAGTCCACCGGATAGTAAAAACCCTCGATTTTCACTATCACATCCGAAACAATTCCACTGGGTAGTTTAGGTGTTAAATCGGCTAACACGACGGTGGTGTTAGACGATTGAAGTGGACCAAACTCGTATTGGTCATAAAAACTACCCGGTAGAATGCTCACGCTAGCACCAAGATCTAGAAGTGCCCGGTTGATTTTAAAATCGCCAACTTGAATTGAAATGATAGGCGCACCCGGATCTTGGAGCTTGGGTGGAAGTGCACCCGAAAGAATCGAACTCACATTTTCAGTTAAATCTAATTTTTTTTGGAAATTTGTGTGTTCGTTTCTGAGTACACAAGTCTTTCAAGTACTTAGCATAAGACGGTACTTGTTTGATTGCATCCAAAAGAGGTAAATTTATTTTTACTTGTTTAAAAATTTCCAACAACTCTTCTTGTTGTGGACCTCTTTTGTTTACAACCTTCTTAATGGATCCCTTCAATGCTTCGGGATAAGGGGCGGTATTAGCCTCCATACCCTTTTCCTTAGCCTTGGGGACGGGGATGGTCACAACGGGAGTATCATTGTTCTTTTTCAAATCATTTTTATTTTGACCCGTTTGAACATCCTCAAGCTCATCTTCACTAGCATCTTCCACCACCCCTTCAACAAACTGGGTGGTCGTGTTTTGACACCATTATCAACGACTCGACCATTACGTAAAGTAATTTTATTAATTGGTACCTCACGTGTGTTCCTCGAGCTTGACCCTTGATGCTTAGGGTTCACCGTTGTGTCACTTGGAAGCTTCCCCATGCTTCCTCTCACTTGAGCCATTTCCTTCGCAAGTTGGCCTACTTGTTTCTCTAATGCCTTTTGGGATTTGTCCCTCACCTCAAACTCTTTCCGCATTTCACTTTTAATTTCTTGATTTGAATTCATTAGAGCTTGACGAGAATTGGTAAGAGTGCTCATAGTGTTCATGATAGCATCTAGCTTTGAGTTTATCGAATTATCACCCTGGGAGTTAGATGCAGCACCCCCATTACCACCCTGGTTGTAACCCCTTTGATAGTTGCCTTCACGGTTTTGATATCCTTGATTACCACCTTGGTTGTAATTCCTTTGGTAACCCCCTTGGTTACCACTTTGCCGATTATTGTACGATGACCCACCTTGACCTCCTTGATTACCCGATTGTAAATTCGGGTTCATTTGGTTTGAAGCATTACCATACCGGAAATTAGGGTGATTTCTCAAGCCCGGATGGTAAGTGTTAGAGTTCATGTCATATTGCTTCCTTTCTCCATACACTTGGTTGACTTCCTCGGTGTAGTCATTCGACCCCGTTGGACATTGTTCCGCTCTATGTCCAATATCACCACACTCTTCACATACATCAAATTGAACCGCACTAACTTCCTTCTTCTTCATTCGAGCCATTTCCCGCTCTAAAGTAGAAATCCGATCTTTAGAGTCAAGATCGGGAAGTGACCGGGAAATGGGATGTTTCTTAGCTCGATCGGCCGATTCTTTCTCTTTCGACCGTTTACTCATCCGCTCCAAGAACTCCCAATCATCATCTTCATGGTTGCTTAGAAGGGTCCCATTGCTCGTTGATTCAAGTCGGTTCCATGTGTTGTCATCTAGACCCCGTACAAAGCATTTGACCAACTCCCACATCTCTATTTGATGATGCGGACACTTTTGCATCAACTCCCTAAATCTTGTGAAGGCTTCATGCAACGGCTCGCCCGATAATTGGCGAAAAGACCTAATTTCATCACGAGCATCGTCGGTCTTTGCCATTGAATAATACTCATCTAGAAAAGCTTGTTGCATTTCTCCCCATGTGCGAATGCTATTGACCGGAAGTGTAAGGAACCATTGCTTCGCTTTGTCTTTCAACGAAAATTGGAACAAGCGAAGTTTGACCTCCTCTAATGCGAAGTTATGCCCCCCGATAGTGCTGCAAATGGAAGAAAACTCCGCCAAATGTGTGTACGGTTCGTCGTTAGACCTTCCACTAAAATGAGGAAGTATGTTTATGTAATGTGGTTTACAATCAAACATCCTCCTCTCACAAACGATTGGTGAATCATTCTCGGTGACCACCGGCCTAAAACGGTCATTCACTCCCCATGGAGGTTGTTGACGACGATAGGGACCGTTAACTTCTTGATCACCCACTCTTCGGTTGTCCCTTCTATCATTTCTTCTTTCATCCCGTCTCCCATCCCTTCTCTCATCCCTTGATTCCTACCTTGGTTACCTCTTTGATTGCCACCCCCACAAAACGAGGGATCCGGTTATGGTGAGCATTGTTGTTATTGTTGCGACCCCCACCATTCTGGTTCCGTTGATAATCGTTTCGTGGTTGACGGTTGTTCCCATAACCATCATTTCTTCCGTCCCCATAACCATAATCGTCATCCCCAACATAATTGGCATTTTGATAGCCAAATTCTTCATCTTCATATCCTCTTGCATTGTAGCCATTACCCCGATTGATGTATCCCCAATCTTCATCATCGTCCACCCGATCATCATAGAAACCCCCGTCATCTGAATTTTCTGTATGAATGCTTACATGTTCCGGCGATTGATAACCGGGAACGCTATAAGGTTCGTCATCGGGGATTGCATTCCTCAAGTCATCGATGTTGAAAAATGGGTCTTCATTCGCGGGATTGCCGCGATCTCGATTACCTCTACGGTCGGAATTGACATTCCGATCATCGAGGTTGATGGGTAAAGAAGCTTGACGATGAAGGTTCTGTTGTTGAGGTGTTCGTTGGTTGTTATTGGGATTTTGGTTTCTGAAAGGTGGTGTGGGTGGTCTAGAGTTGACGTTACCACCCGGTTGTTCTTGAGGTATAGCTTGAACATTTTGGGCGGGATTGAAGTTGCTTCGGTATTGATATTGGTTTTGGTTCTGGTTTTGGTTTTGGTTGGAGTTTTGGTTCGCCATTAAATCGGTTTCAATGGTTGGTGTGAGTTGTGGTGTTTGGTTGGTTTGATTAGAAGCAAGTGTTGCTTCCAACCGGCTTGCTAGGTTTCTTCTTGCTACTCTTTCGATTTCCGGTTCCTAGACTAAAGGTGAAGTCCTCCCGGAGTTCCGCGTATGCATGCACTACCTGTAACCTGCACAAGTAACACACCCCGCGTAACAAAGAAAAAGACAAGTACAAAAAGAAAGCTAAACAAATTAAACAGATAATCACGCAAATTCAAACAATATCCAAACACAAAGCGCACGCACTCCCCGGCAACGGCGCCAAAATTTGATCGGAGTGTCGCGCTCCGGTCAAAGATGATATTTATAAGCCCAATTTACCCTTAACTATGTGTTAGTGGTAGCAAGGGGTCGAACCACGAAGAGTATGTGGTTTGTGTGTGGATTCGATTGAATTAAAACAATTGTCACGTTTTATGAAGCTTGTTAGAATATCTTTATGTTTTTGTTTAATTGAGAAAAGTGAAGTTAAACTAAGTGAATTGATTAAATTGGTTAATAACTAATGATTAACGCTTACGAGAAAATTGGTTGCTAGAACAATAATAATAAAAAGGAAGCACACCCGGTTTCGGTAATTGCTAACCTAGGATTTCTACAAGTTTTAGATTCAACTCAAATGCATTCGATTAACGGATTTAGTGTACCGTGACTTAGGTGCTAATAACTATCAACGTCCCGAAGAACGGACAAGAATACACTTTCTAATCAACACAAGTAAATCCTAACCATGACAATGCACAATTACATATCACCATTTCGCAAAGTCATAACTTTTAACATCGTTCGATAATTTACGAATTCGCAACAAAGGTAACACTATTGTTAAAAGTTTCAAAAATCAAACACAAATTGTCACTAAGTTGAAACAAGAACAATTCGAAACCCTAGAATTAACAACTACCTACACCGGGGTGAAACCGAGATGATTAGCCGCTCATGGTTGAAGAAGCTTTATCACCGGATGTTTGGAACGTGAATGAAAGCATCTTGAAGCTTGATGGATGAATGAATGGTGGGTGATTAGGGTTTGTGGAATGATTGGTAATGATGAAGTATGGAGAATTAGGGTTTATGGAGGAATTTGGTGATTAAGGATGGTTGATGGTGATGATCTTGATTCGGATGATGTAGTGATGGTAGATGATGGAATGGTAGGTGATTGATAATGGTAGATGGCTCCAAGATGAAGTTCAAAACTCAAAATCAAGTGTAACTCCCGAAATTAATGCCAGCCAGCCAATAAAAGTCGTTGTCAGCACCTTGATGACCAAAATTCGCGTCTCAGGAATTGACAAGCCGTCGCCGACGGCCCTCAACCCGTCGGCGACGAGTTCTGGTTTTCACTTCTTCATCCAACGGGTTAAGTGTCAGGTTACGGGAAAACTTGGCATATGGGTATTTCTAGCGGGCGTCGCCGACGGCTTGGGGCCCGTCGGCGACGGGCTCTCCAGCCTGCTTTTCTGATTTCTTCGTTTTGTGCTTCCGGTTGATCCGTAACGCGTCCCGCTGCTCCGGTTCTCGACCCGGTGACTCGTAAAGCTCCTGAATTGCTCCTTAAACTTCATTAAACCTGCAAAAACACAAATCTAATTAAAAGTAGGCTATTCAAGATTAAAACTTGTGTAAAAACATAAAGTTACACCATAACGAACACCGGTTTTCAACCACGTATCAGTCCAACGTCAAGAATACATTAAAACCCAAGAGTACGTACAAGGGTTAACATATAGACTTTCCGGAAGCTAAAATACACACTAAAAAGCACCCGAAGCACACTTTAAATGCTGAATTTTACATATTTCAGCAAAATTCAGCATTGTAACAAGATTGTACCATGCAAAAATATGACTAAATGGTCCAGAATACCATTAATCAACAATATACCTAGACCGCAGAACAAAAGGTTAGATCTAATGGGTTTTCGGGCAGCCACACTCTTGGTGAAAACTAGTACCAAGTAGTGCTTTTGTGTCTCAGTCGTGAATCGACAACTAGAAAAATGCCTATGGTTTGGATGCTTCCTATGTCGTGTCAAATGTTAGTGGCCTTGCAACCCATTAACAAACTAGATACTTACAGAAATACTTGATTGATACAAATTACATACCATGTTTTCATACAAAGTATACAAACGTTCAATACAAAAACTGCATGAATTCACACCAACATTATGTTGACGATTTTCCAAAAACTCACATGTATTTTAGGTAACTAAAGTGGATGTGCGCGCGGTCTCACTCATGCTCTGGGATGTCGTTTATGTTTATCTATGAATAATGTTGTAAACTTTTCAGACAACGTTTTATGATGTGATGTAAACTCCAAACTCAACCCATGTTTTCAGTTACGTAATGTTATTGGTATTTGAATTTATTTTTACGAGCATGTAGTTTGTTTACCATTCGTATGCAATGAGAACCTTTCATGATCACACCTCGTGCTTCCGCCTTAGAATGGGGTGTGACATTATTTACTCAATAGTCCATGGAAAGACGAAATGACAAAACTGCCCTCATGTACAAAGCACATGACCAACTTTAACCAAAAAATCTAACCGGGTTTGGCCTAAAGGATAGAACATACAAAATTTTGGAACATTAAGTACAAAACTTGTCATCTTTTGCGCTAAAGGACACCACCTGCAAAACGGTGTTAACGTAAATGACAAAACTTGTAATTTACTCATTAGAAAAACATGAGTCACTATTGTGTCATCAATTATACATATCTTTTATGCATAATTCCATTATTTTCATGTACTTTTGAGGCATTATTATAAGGAAATACTATCTAAATCATTCCTTTTTGGTTTTTATAAGAATAGAAGGTCCAAAACTTAAATGAAATGAAAAACGATGAAAAACATACGAAAAATACAAGTTTCCAAGATACACGCCTAGGCACCACAATGTGCATGGTCGTGCCTATGCGCCTTAGCCTGCCTTTTGGAAAATTAACAAAGATTTAGATAAGTGTGGTGGGCAAGAAAAGAAGGACCACCTAAAGGCACGGTCATGCCACCCACTAAAAAAACAGACAAGACAAATCTAAGAGACCAGAAGTATCCCATAGGTTGGACCCGTCGGGACACGTGTCCTATGCACGATCATGCATACATGGGCACGTTCGTGCATAGTGCCAGAACATCGACAAAAAAAGACATCTTCTAGAAGAATCTCGAGGATAACAGGACAAGGCACAGTCGTGCCTCACCATGCACGCCGTGATTACCTAGCTCTTAGACCACTATAAATAGAGGCATCCACTCGCTAATTCAAGCATGCCAAACACACATTGCCTTGTGCCCGGTGTTTCCTTGTTATGTCCTCTAAGCCTTGGAGTGCAAAGTCTCCATCCAAGGAGCTTGCCTCCAAGAGATTTATGTGACCATAACTACTTCTTTGTGTAGACGATCCATGGATTTTGGTGAATTGATACCCAAGAATGCCATAATCATGATTCTTCCTAAGCTCCCCTGCTTAGAAGATGAGAAGTTGATCTTTAGGGAAGACATTTATGCCGACCAAAACCTCTCCAAAGTTAGAATTCCAACATTCTATCTTCGATCATATATTAAGAAAAAGGCATCGGTAGATAAATTTACTAAAAATATGTAATAAATGAGAGTTGAGAGACACTTGTTACACAAACTTACACTTGAGCTTGAGCTTGAAGATCATACAAGAATGGTAGTCGCCATGGGTTAAAGTGTTAAGATCTTCGTATGGTTTTAATATGTATGTCTTCTAAAACTCTTGGATTAATTAAACTTATTAATCTAGTATTTTATTTTATTAAATGTGTTTATCTTTTACTAAACTAAATTAACTTAACAACTTAATTTGACTAAATTAATCTAATCTAACTTAACTTGACTCGGTGTGTGTACGGCTTCTGGTACCTTTAATCAAATCTAGTGTAAGCTTCTGGTATTGAACTAGGGATGAGCATTTGGTACTGGTACCGTACCGGACATATTCGGTACCGGTACCAACTTTCCCTGTTTTTCGGTACCGGTATTTACGGGTAAAACACCGGTAAATACCGATACCGGTACCCGTTTTCTCATTTTTCGGTACCAAACGGGTACCGTGCTTATCCCTATATTGAACTAGATCTTACTAGGGGTTTCTGGTATTGAACCAGATTCGGGTGACAAGCTTTTGGTATCGAACCAAATATTGGGGTAATAAAAGGCTTCTGATATTATATCAAGATCCTTAGGGAGGCTTCTGCTAATGCCCCATTTATGATTGGGGGTTAAACTTAAGAAAGGTTAACTAATGGGGGTTTGGGCAATCCGAAAAAGTAACAAGACCAGCGAGATTGTTACAGAGCACCATACATATCCTTGATGGACCCATAAGAGGGATCAGGACTAGAAGGATCATAAAGTAACAATATCAAAGGATGACTTACCTTGTTATTTAGTAACTTAACAAATTTAGAAGATTAATCGTCTCAGTAACTAATAAGATCCTAGTTGTGATCCTATTTGTGGGCTTGACATAACACAAACTAATTAAGTTACAAAAAGATAATAAAACCAAGATGGCCTTAAAGCCAGTCTTGTAGTGTGTAAAAGATTAACCCGAGCGGGTCGGTACTTATACGGTGATGAACGGCCACACCTCGTCTTCTCCACTTCATCCTAGACCTGTAAACAAGAAGAGAGAAACGTGGGCAATGTAGAGACGACCGGTAGAGGAAGAATCCCCTATTTCCAGCTACAAAAGTGTGTTGCCCTATATCTCATGCCCTAATAAGGAGGTCGAGACCTTCTTATATATGAGATATGGGAAAACCCTAACCTCAATGGGCCAGGCCCAGTAAGGGGTTGTCTCTACGAGCCCACAGCCTAGTGTAGTATAAACTACAACGCGCTGGGCTTCGCGGGTTAGTACGCAATAATAATATATAATTACTATAAAAGTGATAAGTAGCAGGAAAGTCCGACCGCTCGGGTCGGGTCCAGTACCATACCTCGTCATGTCCCCCAGTCTAGTGTTGCTCCCGCGTGCAAGCGTGGGAGGAGCACTTAGACTTATTAGGAGCTCGGGAATGAAGATCACTAATTTTAGGCTTACATGCCGTCCGAGTGCGAGAAAGTCGTCGGCCACGTTTGTTGTGGTTGTCGTTGGCTGTGAGTAGAGATAATGGAGCAATGAATAGTATACGATTGCTCATCGTAGAAATTGGTTGAGTAAACCTGGCGCACACTGATTGGTTATAGACAATTGTCGTTTGAATTACTATGATCTTCTTAAGGTTGTGCGTACGCGGTTAAGTCCCGCGTATGAGCCTTGGAACAGGCTGAGTTTTGGTAGTTCGGTGTCTCGCCCTAGGATGACTTTTGCGGGTGTGGCCCTGCCTTAGCGGTGCGCACACAGTTGTGTGGGCTACTGTAGAATATCCACCCTGTGGTATCACTTTTTTGGTTAACATATGGTGTGCTTACGGCGTTCATCTCATTGAAAGAGTTGATGTTGATGTGACGACGGTCCCTACCACGCGTCCGTGTCATCGAGATCTCCGTTGTCGTAATGTGCAGCCATTGGTGGTCATGTAGATGTTATGCCACCTTAGGCGAATGTAGAACTGCTGGCGGTGGTACCAGTCGTTGTTATTGACGATCTGGTTATAACGATGATCGTTGCAGTCGGAAAGAATGATGTACAATGCACCCCTGCAGAGGTGCTTGCTATGCTCTGTGACCTCGGAAGGGTGCTTAGAGCGTTATTATGTTCCCCACAATGTTTTTATAATTGTGGGACAAGTACTTGGTTTTTCATCAGTGGTTGTGCATCTATTACCAAGATACCCACTGGAGTAGTAGTGGTTGAATACATCTATTACCAAGATGCCCACTCTTAGCGCTGTATAATTTGATCATCTGACTTTGTTATTATGAAAAATATTTCGTGTCAGAGTTGTTTTTTACCGTGATATGCAGTTCAAATGCGGTGGTAATATTTTGTACCGTAATATGCAGTTTAAATGTGGTGGTATGTTGTGTTTACACATGTTTATATGAACACTTGTAGATATTAGAAAGTGCTTTATAATGCGTGCGACGTTAATGAACACTTGGACAACAAAGTGCTTTCTACGCGCTTGGCGTGAGTGAACACTCATTGAGATAATAAAATGCTTTATACGCATTAGGCGTGAATGAGCACTTTATGTAAGCCACTACGTTCTTTTCCTGGACGCGCACTGGCGTGTGGAATGCTTATAGAAGGTGGCATGTCCTTTTACCTCGCCGACTATGGCGTGAGGGTTTTCTTTTATCCATGTCGCAGACTGGTGTGGAGAATACATATCCGAATAAGTATTTTTCCTGCCGCATAGCGTGTGGAATACTTATTCAAATAATCAAGTATACTAGTTTTGTCGTGTGTTTGTCTTGACGTATTGAAACATCCATATTATATAAGAGCCGATGCGGGTTAATGTGCAATGGTAATGGGCAGCCTGAGGAAAACTGGTCACTTTTAAGGCGTAATGGCGCTATACCCTGCTAGTCCCCCAGTTCAATGCTGCTAAATTATGTTAGTAGCTTTGAACTTGATAGGTAATAAAAAGAAATCGACAAGTAAACATGAAGTATAACATGCTAAGAAAACTCATACATGCTTGTTAATCGATTTAACTGTATTGTAGATAAGTGTGCGTAAAATAGAGGTGAAACCTTTATCGACACTTTTTGTTTAGCGGGCGATTCTAATAGGCGCTCTTTTAATATATGACCTATGGAGTATTCCGTCAAGCTATCAAGTTATGTGAGAGCATCATATTTAAGGGTAAGATTAAGAACCTGTCACCCGTGAGTCTTGCGTGTAGATGTCGGACATAACGGTTGCGCTGAGTTCAAGACTGTCTATCGGATATGATAATTCAACAATTGAGGCGGCATGGTGAGAAAATACCTAGCTAAGTCCGCGTGCTTGCATAAGGATTATTCAATGTATAGTTTAGCATGTGTAAATATGAATGATACTCCCTTTAACCTGGTGAATTACACCCGTGACTGGTTAACCAGTATGATAATACGCAGGTGTACAATGCACTGTTGATTGTACTTAGAAGGGTAACATAATAAATTATGAGGGCGTACCCTTCCCTGGTTCATATATTCACTTAATGGAGGTGTAACAATTATCAACAAAATGATATACAATAAGTTTAGGCAAAGCATGATGGATTCCTTGTCTATTAAATTGTATATGTCATAGAAGTGAAAAACTAATCTGATCCGACTTGAAATTAGGCGATCAGAGTCCTTTCTCGTGCGCTGAAGATGCAAAGCCCGTTTATAACTTTTGTGTGGAGGCTGGTAGGCAGGCGGATATTTGAAGAGTGAAGGTTGGTTGTCATTAAATGACGTACAATTGCCATCATCTACCCTGCACTAGTTATGATCTAGCCTTTTTGTACCTCTTTTTAGGTTATATATAGATCGAGGCATTGAGTACGATAAATGTCGTTCTCCTTTTGTATGCGAGCAAATAATCTTTCTTTGCCCTGTCTAAAAATTCAACCATCTTGCTAAACTATATATAATAGCAGGATAAAATCTGAAGGTGGCGCGACTAAGCGAGTCTTGCGCCCGAGGTGACGTGACGAAAAACCGAAAACGTGTGTCTATTTGGTAAAATAGAACCATTTTCTATTAGTAAGCCAATCAACGATGTGCATAAACCACATGGTGCAATCTTTTGCAAAACGAATAGCATATAACCAATATGTATTCAAAACTACACAATCATATTTAGTGAAATATATGCAGGCTAAAGGTGAAATTGTAAGTATGCACTTTATCAGGGATTACAATGATATTTTGTACATATACTTTTGCCCATTACTATTACCCTTCTATGCCTACACATTTTGAAGGTCATAAACTTGGCGCATAAACTATAAGTGTCAGTGTTAAGGTGTCATACCGTGCAAGATCATCATGTTCAGTGCTGCTAATTGATGTTTGGGATCATCGAAATATCCAAGTAAGTAGTCGAAACGATCAAGGCATGCCCTTTGTAGTGGTAGAAATTATGCATGCCCCCAAATTTCAAGTACTGGTTGTACTGATGTAAATGATCTCATGCCTTTTAATCCTCCACAATTTTTAAAACTAGAGAGCATTCTTAGCTTTATCATAAAAGTTGACATATATGGCGCCAGGTCGTACAGTATAGTGATGCATCGTTGCGGGTGGGATTCTATCTCGTGTTGAGACCATCACGCCACGGCGGAGAAAGCTCAACTCCAGTGCAAGGTAGAGCGGAGTGAGGGTCCGACATGGACAGTAGGCGGCTTAGCCAACAACATTCAAGTGTCGCAAGAGGAGGGTGGCCCAACGGTGATGGCGTTACCAAAATTGTCCGCCTGAGGAAATTCGGTGCGCCCAAAGGGTGATTGGGTATCTAAACTGCTCCGCCAGATACGGCGTGACTTAGGACGATGCCCGCCGGTTGATGGCGTCAGTAAGGACGGGTCTGCCGGAGATGGCGTGAGTGGACAAAACGTCCGCCGAGCGGCGGGGTGGGTAAAAAGCTTTTGCCGGGATTTGGCAGGTGGAACAAGAGCTTCCGTCGAAGGTTGTGTGTTGAATAAGAGCTTCCGCCGAAGGTGGCGAACTTCCGCTGGAGGTGGCAGTTGAACAAGAGCTTCCGTCGGAGGTGGCGGGTTGAGTAAGAGCTTCTGCCAAAGGTAGCGGTTTGACCAGGAGCTTCCGCCGGAGGTGGCGAGCTTCCGCCGATAGTGGCGGGTATAAATAAAAGCTTCCACCAACAGTGGCGAGTTAACTAAAGGTTTTCGCCGGTAGTGGCGTGAGAGAGCACTCGCGCGACGAGGTTTGCTCGTGATACAAAGGTTACCCGCGTGACGAAATATGCTCATGATACAGTTTATACTTTGTAAGCGTGCTCGTATGTACCTAAGCATGAGCGCGCGGGCGACTTACGCGCTCTTATGTAAAGCAACAGGGTCACATGGAGATAAACATGTGGAGCAGAAGGCTCGCCTGGAGACTAGCGTGCTCATAAGTAAAGGAGCCTGTGCGCATGGCGAGTTACGTGCTCGTATGTAGAGTAGCGGGCTCGCATGGAGACTGAGATGCTCGTATGTAGAGCAGCAGACTCGTATAGAGACCGACATGCTCATAAGTAAAAGAGCATGCGCGTATAGCGACTTACGTGCTCATATGTGGTGCAGCTTTTTAGGCTTTCATAGGTGTGTGTGAGGATCGCTCGTTACGTTTTACCGATCGAATGTATTGCCAGTCCTGCAAATAAGTTGACAAGGTAAGTCGTAATAAAGAGTTTGATATATGAAAAACATTGTACCGAAACGTTGTCTTTAGGAGATGCTCGTTCTCTACATCCATACTCCGTAATATGTGAAAACAATTTCGACCCTCAAAACGATGTTGCCTCATGCTCGTCTTTCTTTATTGCTGCTTAGTAAATGTTAGTAGCATTGTACCAAGATTTGATTATGAATAAACAACGAAGGTATAGTCTTATGTAATAGTATTTTGCTCATGCCCCATATTTACATGGTTGTTTTAACAAATATACGTGGTACGTGACCAAAATATTTAGAGCAGCATACTCCGCGTAGGCAGGCGTGTGTGTCACATTATCAATGTGATTTCGTCATGTTAATTATTTTGTAATTTGATACCCGCATATGTGTCACTTGACTTAGTAAAGCTGATGACTTTTACCAGATTTGTCATCGTGGTACAACATATTCAAAAGAATATTCAAAAGACTGTTGACCTTTGCGACCCAAATGTTAACATTTTGTTTGAAAAAGTTAATGTGATGGCAAGAACCTTTGTATCATGTCTTATTTGTAAATTATAAAACTTTTTGAATTAGCACAGGTCCCACTCATGCGTGGATACTCAATTTCATAAGCTCCTTCACTGGATCTACACATCCATTAGTGTATGACCACTTACAGATCACTATCCCTTAGATATATTGTGCGCATAGATAGTTGTATAAGTATATCTAATAAGTCTCGAGACATATATTATAGATGGAGTCAGAGGTTGTACCTTGTTTGGAGTTTTATCACGCCACATGTTAGAAATTGAAGGTGACGACGTACCGTGCTCCTTAGTCCTTAGACAGGCAATGTGAACGTGTACGAGTCGTCATGCTTCTTAACGATGGTGGCACACCGGGGATGGCGAGAGCGTGATGGTAGTATGCCGGAGATGGCGGGGTGAATAAAACTTCCACCGGGAGTGGCGGAGCGGACTGCGAAACGCTTCCGCCGTGTGCAGGGGTCTGAACTTGGCCGCATACGCGGGAGTAGGAGATTGTCTGCATGCGCGGGTAACACCGGACTACAATAGCGTCCCGGTGATGTCCTCCTTGCTTTCTTACCTGTAACCGGAGTTATAAAACCCGACAAGCCCGGATCGATAGGTTGTATATCTGCGACATGGTGGTGTGAACCAAGTCCATAGAACCTTTCCTTATATGATTTTGTGGGTCATGTATAGGCATGATGTAACGACTCGCCCAAAAATATCCTAGAACGCTCCGTAAGTGGAAACCCGAACCCCTGAAACCCTAATGTACATGAAAAACCAAGAAAACAAGAAATTTGGGTTTCAGGCGGGCCGCGTAAACCATAAGAAGAGTTTACGCGGGCCGCGTCAACTTAAAAATTATTCCGGATAAGCAGGGAGGCTTCACACGGGCCGCGTAGGTGTTTCTCCAAGTTCACGCGGGCCGTGACAGCTCAACGATGAGCGAAAACCTGGTGCCGCCACGTGTCGATGACTCAGCAAATGTTAGCCGCCTTTACGGCCCTCACGGGCCGCGTAAAAGTTAAGTGTGGGTTTACGCGGGCCGCGTAAAACCCAAAATTCTGCTATAAATTGCTAGGCCATGAGCAATGCACCGGTGCTCGAGAATTCAATCAAAAACGAAAGAATACTGCTCAAAATTGTGATTTCAATTAGGGAAACGTTGCTACAAATCTAGGGTATTAACTCAATCACAGCTACGTTTCAAATTGTTCAATTATTTTCTTTCCTCCAGCTTCTATTATAGAAAATAGTAGCTCGGGATTATACCTTCTAAATCCTAAAACTCTGCCCGTTATTAGGGTAATAACTTTAATCACTGGTACGATACTTTATCCGATCGATTGAAACTATCCGATGGATGTTTAAGTTCTGCTCAAACTCTGCCCGTTATTAGGGTAATAACTCCTAAATAGCCGGGTTATAGTATTAATAGTAGTTAACTTATGAGGGGATCAAAGAGTTTGGACCCCCGCCATCCAATACCTTTGGGTATTGAAGGAGGTCCTACTAAATTTGACCCAGGTCCCTTGCAGGACCTCTAAACGCTGAACAAGGGCAAGACCTTTACCAAACCGTTCCCTTAACCCCCGACCAGGTAGCCAACATACCTCCATATAGACCGTGGAGATATGAATGGTGAAAATCTTTTATTTTATATAGACAGTAAAATAATGCCAAGACACCACGGTCAAACGATAAGTTAAAGTCACCTTCAACATAAGCAACTAGTTATTAAAGTCATTAATACAAAACCAAATAAAAAGTGCAAAAGATTAAAAATAAAAAGTATTATACTAAACACTTGTCTTCACCAAGTGATGTAAGAGACTTAGGCAAACATGGCCTTGATTGTCAAGAACTCTTACGATCAATCTTGGATCCCGAGAAGACTCACACACTCTATGATGGACAATGGATGATGGTGGTGGATGATGGTGTTGTGATGGTGGTGGGTGGTGGATGAAGTGTGAGAGAGGTGGTGCCAAGGGATGAGTTGCAATGAGCCAAAACACTCCTATTTATAGGCTGAACAGAAGGCTGGGCACGGCCCCATGTCCACTGGGCACGGCCCCGTGCCTGTCTGACACTATCTCTCCTCATTAATTGTAATTCGCAATTACAATTAATGCGCCTGCAGTACTTTGGGCACGCCCCCGTGGTTAGCAATAGAAGCTTCTATAGGTTTGTCTTTTCTGCTGCTTCTTGGGCACGGCCCCGTGCTCGCTGAGCACGGGGCGTGTTCAGTCTTCTGCCTTCTCTGTTTTGCTTGGGAGGATGCTGTCGAGGGGTCGGGCAATCCACTTTTGTTCCTTTTCTTGTATTTATGTTAGATTTAGCTGCCTTTTTGCTTCTTTTGTTAATTTGAGCTCATTTAATCCTGAAAATACAAAAGGAAGACAAAAACACACTTTTTCCAACATTAGTACTTAAAAAGGGTTAGTTTTATGCCTCATTTGATGTAATTTATATGTTGCATTTTGCACACATCAAATACCCCCACACTTGAATTTTTGCTTGTCCTCAAGCAAAACTCTTTAATGTAGCTTACACTCCCAAATGGAATGGGTAGAAGAGAAGGTTTTGGGTTTGTCATAGAGTGTCGGGATTTTCCAAGATTGTTTAGGTTTTATTTTTACTTATTTACAATCCTATTCGTCATGATTTATTAAAAACTTTTCATAAGGTAAATTATTTATTAAGGCATAACATACCTTTCTAAAATTCCATTTATATACAAGTTCACATACCTCACGGGAGAAATCACTCACACTCGGCCAAAGGTGTATTTTTAGTGAATCACTCGAGAGCGGCATGGAACTTATTCCTACCATAAGCTTGCTAAGCAATCAATCCTCCTCCTTTTTAACTTTATACCTTTGTAAATATCAAGAGGACTTTTTGGGTGAAGGGTTAGGCTTGGGCTAAAGGTGGGTGGTTGGGTTAGTAGTTAGTAGAAAAGGGCGAAAATCGTAAAAAGCGTCGGTTTTCGTAAAACATTTTGTTTTTATGACTTTTTATTTTAAATGAAGTATTTATCCAAACAAGCTTTTGTTTGAGGAGCTTTGTTTGTTTATTTCTAACTTTATTGTAAGATATATATATATATATATATATATATATATATATATATATATATATATTAGTCACACGAAAACCGAGCTTGTTACTAAAATAAAGGGTAAAAACAAAAAGGGTTTTTGGTGGGTAAAAAGGGTTTTTGGGTTAAGAAATGAAAAGGTTTAGGCTCAAAGGGGTTAACTAGGGGGAATTTTTGGGTAAGTGAAAAGAAAAATAAAAATAATGGTGTTGAAAGAAAAAGGGTTAGTCCTAATGCCTCCATCATTTACTTACTTGGGTTTAAGTTGGTAAGGACCGGGAATGAATTGTCGTGGCAAGTTCTAGAGTCGTAAGAACAAAGCGGCTATTCACACAAGAAACGAAAAATGAGCATTTAGCGTAAAGATGTATATTTGTATGCTCAATAAAGGCTCAAAACTCACTTTTGTGGGAATGGGTTTTTATGTGATCAAGTATATATAATCGAATTTTAACTAAGCTTGTCATGTCGTTTCATAATTTTCTTATGTTGGTTCTTTTTATCACGACGCTATCGGTTGTAAACTTATAAAAATATAACCTTGTTAGTCTTAGAATTCCCAACTTAAACTTAGACAAGATAAAATAAAAAGATTTTTTTGAAAAAATTTGGGGTGATTAGCTGTTCCAATAGAGTTTTGTGTAAGGCTTCTTATTAGGACTTGCAAAATTCAAGGTTTTAGCATCCCCCCACACTTAAATCACACATTGTCCTCAATGTGTCCCAAAAATAAGTTTTTAGGTTGATTGGATGTGTAAAATGGTGTTAAAAGCAAAAATTTATGTTACTGGCAGTCTGGACACGGCCCCGTGGGGACCGGGCACAGCCCCGTGTTCAGGTGCCAGTAACAATAATTAAAGAAAAGAAACAGAAGCCTGGACACGGGGGCGTGTTCAGTGAACACGGCCCGTGTCCAATTACCTGAACTGGGCACTTGTCTGCAGGGTGTTCAGCACGGGGCTGTGTTGGCTGGGCATGGCCCGTGCTGAACTGACTATAAGGGAGAAATTGTTGTCGGGTGCCTTGTTTTTGTGCATGGGTTTATGTTTCTCGTTTCCCTTGTCATCCTTGACCACCATGAGTGTGTTTTATTTATTACAACTGTTTCTCGTTTCCCTTGTCATCCTTGACCACCATGAGTGTGTTTTATTTATTACAACACCATCAAACCTTAAAATCATCATTCCATTAAAACCATAGAGAATTACATAGTCCTAAAATACTAGTAGTTAAGTAAACATAAGAAGTTTCAACCCAAGGAGCCTCTAGCCTACAAGTTATTTTAATTAGCAAAATTTCCGAGAAGATAGTAGTCTCGGTTGAATGTGGCTTCATAGAACTCCTTCCTCCAGTTATGGGTTCCTCATATGTCGGCGAGCCATTCCTCTATCTCCCTTGGGAGGAGAAAGGAGGGCTCTTTGGCATCGGTTTGAGGAGGTATGACTTCCATCGGGACCTCTTGTGGATCTTCAAGGGGAGGTTCTGCTGGAATATCATCCCATCCGGTAGGGTTATTGACTCCGAACGCTAGGTTCCAATCCTCTTGAGGGAGGATGGGTTCTATGGGAGGAGTCACGAGAATATTTAACCTCTGGTGCAAGAGGTTAATTTCTTGAAAACTATTTCCCAGCCCTACCGTAAGATAATTTATACGGTCTATTAGGACCTCCTCTACCGAAGTCATTTCATCGATTGTTTCCCGTAGTGCCATGACGTAGTGTACAGGGTAGCTTCAATGGAAGGCCTTCTTCCACTTCTACTGTTTCTTGAATGCAAGGACGATGTTTCACTGTTTTCACTTGACATTCTGAGAAAATAAACCGAAAACAGCTTATTTACTGAAACAGTATTTTGGACACGGCCCCGTGCTCAATGAGCACGGCCCCGTGTTTACCTTCCTGCAGAATTTTGAAACAAGGAATTTTGAAGTTTTAAGTTATGTTCTCTAACTTGTGAAGCCTTTTTTAGTAATAGTAACTTAAAACAATGTTATACAACTTGTTTTTAACAAGATTCCTTGAACAAAACCCAATATTTCTTGCCATAAAGCTTGAATTCTCAAACTTTAATGGAGGTTTTTGGAGAAAGATGAAGAAGAGGAAATGGATATAAGAGGAAAGGACAAGAAGGTTGTTGGAAACTTCTTTTAGAACATACCTAGGATAGTTGAGAGAAGATTCTTTCAAATCTCTGTCCCTAGATGGTCCAAATGTGCAGAATTCTTGGCTTCATTTATAGAAAACGACAGCGTGCTGGACACGGCCCCGTGTCGGCTGGACACGGCCCCGTGTGCAGACAGAATCCTGACACAGTTTGTCCGTATTCTGACGTAAAAGTCAGAAGGGAATCTTTTGGTGGACACGGGGCGTGTTGGCTGGACACGGCCCCGTGTCGAGGGGCTGATTATGAAGTTCGTCTATTTCTAAGGAGTCTATTCGGATCGGGCGGTTCCTTACTGGATGGAACAACCCCAAAGTGCCTAAGATACCTTAATTGTCCTAGACTAAGGCGAGAACGCAAGAGGTTGTCGGTGAGGGTAATTCCTATTTTTATTCTAGGTGGACAAGTGCAACCCTTTCTCGGGCTCTCGTTAAAGAAGGTATATGCCGAATCGCTCAGGTCTATGTATGCACCGAACGAAGTCGATGGAGAGTCCTTCATGGCACAATCGGCACAGGGACGACTATCGTCCAAGTCTTTGCTAGAATTGAAGGTATTTTTGGGAGCAATGAGGTTGTTGGAATGCGATCCCAACATTTCTTCATGGTCGTCGTCTTGGGATGGATTAATGAAATCCTTCCTAAGCTCTTTTAACCAATTTAAAATTAGAATTTCTAGTTGAAATAACTCGTCAAGGATCATTTCTCCTAGAATATCTGGTTGGGCGCATTCGAGGGAGAAATAGTGATTATTTTTACTTTCGCCCCTCTTAAGGTTATAGGGAGACGGTGGGTCTATATAGTGGGGCCTATAGTTTAGAAAATAACATTTTAATTCTTTATGGTTGCCTCCACATAATTGACACCACGTACCATAAGAGTGCCGAAAGTAAAAAGAATTACTATCACTCATGTTTGTGTTAGAAATTACCAACCGCCGGGATCTAACGGTTCTGTTTTCAGTAACTGAATCTTGGGCACGGGGGCGTGTTGAGTGAGCACGGCCCCCTGTTCAGCTTACTGTCTGACTTAAAACAAGATTGCCAGTTCCAATGATTGAGCACAGGGGCGTGTTCAGCAGGCACGGCCCGTGCTGAGCTCTGCAGAAGCTGAAAAACTAAAAAAAAAAATCCTAAAAATTAAAAAGAAAATAAAAAAATGATTAGGCCGTTGATTCCTAACTTTCTTAAAATCCTTGTGTCCTGGGCAGCGGCGCCAAAAACTTGATGTGCGTGTAGTGTAATATATTTGTGGTATATATTTTAAGCCCTTTTTACACTTTTTAGCCAAGTTTTAAATTTATAAAACACGATATTTACTAACACTAAACACACATATGGGCAAGTGCACCCATCGTGGACGTAGTATAGTGTTGGTAAGATACCGAGATCGTCCAATGACACAAGAGCTTTTAGTACCGGTTTATCCTCAACGTCTAATCAAATCAAAATGTTAGAAAAAAAGATTTTTAAACTAAGAAAATAAAACTAACTAAATGCTGAAAAATAAAATAAAAATAAAAACAGATAGACAAGATAAATCACTTGGATCCGACTCGTGTATTAGTATAACCTTTGATTATTTTCGCAATTTTGCACTTGTTTAAGAGATTATCTTAGTTATTGTAGTAGGCCCCTCTTTTGAAGGCGACGTTACCCTCAACCCAGTAGTTTGAGTCAGCAAGGATACAATCCTAAAGGGTCGGATTATTGAAAGATAATGAATTAAGTTATTAATGCAAATTATGGCAGGCCCCACTTTTGGAGGTGACGTTACCCTCGACTAAGTAGTCTGAGTCAGCAGGGATACAGTCCTAAATAGTCGGGTTATAGTATTAATAGTAGTTAACTTATGAGGGGATCAAAGAGTTTGGACCCCCGCCATCCAATACCTTTGGGTATTGAAGGAGGTCCTACTAAATTTGACCCAGGTCCCTTGCAGGACCTCTAAACGCTGAACAAGGGCAAGACCTTTACCAAACCGTTCCCTTAACCCCCGACCAGGTAGCCAACATACCTCCATATAGACCGTGGAGATATGAATGGTGAAAATCTTTTATTTTATATAGACAGTAAAATAATGCCAAGACACCACGGACAAACGATAAGGAAAAGTCACCTTCAACATAAGCAACTAGTTATTAAAGTCATTAATACAAAACCAAATAAAAAGTACAAAAGATTAAAAATAAAAAGTATTATACTAAACACTTGTCTTCACCAAGTGATGTAAGAGACTTAGGCAAACATGGCCTTGATTGTCAAGAACTCTTACGATCAATCTTGGATCCCGAGACGACTCACACAGTCTATGATGGACAATGGATGATGGTGGTGGATGATGGTGTTGTGATGGTGGTGGGTGGTGGATGAAGTGTGAGAGAGGTGGTGCCAAGGGATGAGTTGCAATGAGCCAAAGCACTCATATTTATAGGCTGAATAGAAGGCTGGGCACGGCCCCGTGCCTGTCTGACACTATCTCTCCTCATTAATTGTAATTCGCAATTACAATTAATGCGCCTGCAGTACTTTGGGCACGCCCCCGTGTTCACTGGGCACGCCCCTGTGGTGAGCAATAGAAGCGTCTATAGGTTTGTCTTTTCTGCTGCTTCTTGGGCACGGCCCCGTACTCGATGAGCACGGGGCGTGTTCAGTCTTCTGCCTTCTCTGTTTTGCTTGGGAGGATGCTGTCGAGGGGTCGGGCAATCCACTTTTGTTCCTTTTCTTGTATTTATGTTAGATTTAGCTGCCTTTTTGCTTCTTTTGTTAATTTGAGCTCATTTAATCCTGAAAATACAAAAGGAAGACAAAAACACACTTTTTCCAACATTAGTACTTAAAAAGGGTTAGTTTTATGCCTCATTTGATGTAATTTATGTGTTGCATTTTGCACACATCATTAAGTCTTTGTAGTCTTCAATTACAGCCGGTATGTGGGGTTTTGTATACATTACTTGATAATCGTCACCATTGGACAACGGGTTAGCCAATGGGTGATATGACCATAGTCACAGAAACGAGTCGAGTGACAAATACCGTTGGGTAATTGGTTGATATATAAACATTATAATCGCTCTTAATACTGTATATTATAACAATGTGTCATTTTATCAAAATGAATGAACTCACCAGTATTTCCTGCTGACAAAACCTTTTTAAAACGCGTTTCAGGTAACTACAGTAGATTGGCGTAAGAATTGGATACGGCACCAACAAGACTTACAGAAGTGGCTCATTTTATCAATTAAATTAAAAGTTATTTTATGTATTCGGGTTTATCCCATATTAAAAGCTACCTTTGTAAAACATGGGTTTATTCCCATCCGTTTAATAAATAAAATCCGGTGTTTCAAAACTCTGATATTTTTCCTAACTCACGGTACTGATGAAATTTCCGCTGCCATGTTTTTAAAATAACCACCGGTACCACTTGGCTGCTCGCGGCTCCCGATTCTGTCCAGGGTGGGGTCGGGGGTCATGACAGAAGGTGGTATCAGAGCCACTGATTTAAGCCAATAGGTGTTGTAATAAAATACCTAAGTTTAAACGAAGAGTTAGGAATTTGATAATGGTAGCACTCAGGATAGCATTTAGACTTGAACTTAAGAAAAGATGCCTTAGTGTAAGCTAAGCTAAATACTTGTATAAATAAAGTGTGATGAGTTTTTTGGTATGCCATGAAAATAATAACTAGAATATTGCAAATAAGGAATAACACTTGATCACTGTTATTTCTTATTTATTGGTACTACTTTGTTTTAAAACATGATCCGTCATGTGAAGACTATCATAATGTACTTTCCAAATCATGATTTAAGAAAAATACTATTTATGGGAAAAAATAAATTTCTTCTCCGGCAAGACTGGGTATGGTGTAGCAGACTCTCCAGTTTGTCCGGATATAATAAGGTTACCTTTCCGGCGAGAACCGGATAAGACAGAGTATATAATATGTCAAATAAATTGACAAAATTTCCCTAAATAGTATCATGATTTGATATCTGACTTGTTTTTAGAAATATGAATCTGTTAAATACATTAACCTTATGAAGGGTATGTATATTACAGCATGTGAAATATATGATTACATAGATATGTATATCTATAAGGAAATCCAAAAAAACCATAAGGATTGACAATTTGAAATAAAGCACAAGTATATGTGTCGATAATAAATCTATATTCCTTTATCAAAAAAAAAATCCCTTACATATATCGATATCAAACATTATTTCGTTTGATCATCTACCTCGTAATTCGAGCGACAATAATAATAATGGAAACCCATTAAGTCGGGACACCATCAAAAGTATAAAGAATTTCCAATACGTTACCATAAACTATTAACGCAAGTAAGAAACATGTAAAGTTGTGCTAGTGCACAAGAAAACATGTGAAACTTAAATTATACGTCCACAGACGTCGAAGTATATCACATACGACTTTCAAGGCAAGACCTTTGGAAAATATAATTGGCATGACGACTCCAATACGAATCCTGTCAGTGGAAGAACTACTAATCAAAAAGCAGCACTTGACCATGTGATCCTACAAATGACATGAAATCTTGCTGAGGGAAATCTTGCTGAGGTACGATAGAACAAGATTTCACAACAATCGATGCATAGTCTAATCCAATTCTTGACACTGCAAAAGAAGTCATAATTCTTTACAATCCCCTATTTTATTTTATTCGACATTCCCTAGTAATGTCACTTAACAACGGTTATCACATGAAATTCCAGATAAAGTTCTTATATTTCTTTCATTGAAATCCTGACTTTTGCATATAATGAATTGACTTTCGTATTTCTATTTTCCCTAATGGTCATCATACCATAAGGATTTCTTTCATAGTAGCAAATATTGATCTATTTCATTTCTTGGTAAATCCACACGTTACACATGCACTGTTTGTTGCGCATGTGGTTCATTTGAGTTATGAAGACCATAGGAGGGCTTCATTCCAATTTGTTGTTTTATCAAAAAGTTCAAATCTCGTTTTGCTATACTTGATCTTTGCATTGTAAACCGCATTTTTACAAAACAATAATTCTTTCATATTGAATCCAGGAATTTCTTGAAAAAAAACTCGATTTTCTTTTGAATGGTATACATGGTTTTGTTGTGATCATGTAAGAACTTTCTTGGACTCGTTTTGTTTAAACCAAGTTCAACTGTTTGAACTTGCTTACAGTACGTATTCAATTCAAAGGTCCCATATGATGGATTGAAGCTATCATATTCAAAATAAATCCTAACAAGAACTTCATTTGTTTTGAACCATAACAGGCTTGTTTGGTCTTTGAATTCATCAAATCATTTCTTTAATCACGATCACCTTGTGGTGTTGGTATGAACTTGCAACTTGTGCTAAATTACTATCAGTCGTTTCATGCGGAACTATTTTTGCTTTTCATTTGCACACATTATATACGGATTTAATTATTTATTTGTATGGAATCCGCTTTGTTGGTTTATCCTATAAAAGCAATCTTAACACAATCGTGTACTAAGATCATGATACACAAATTCATATCATATTTCAGTGTATCTCTTAATAATTCTTACATCATCAATCGAGCATTTCGTAATCTTTATTGCTTTATCATCTTTGATTGAAAAAACATTATTCAATTGTTTCATTTTCAATCGGAAATCCTACTAGAATTGTTTAAAACAAACATTCGGATTTACTTCGTTGAACTTTCATTTCAAACTCAGTGAACTCGTCTGGTCACCGCTATTATTATTTCGATCACTACGACACCTTGTGGTGGTGTTTTCTTTAATTTGAAACTTGAGCTAATCTCCTTTTCACATCTGATATACGGATTTATTTATTTATTTTCTGTTGGTTCATTATCTTAAACAATACAATTATGTGTTAAGATAAAAGTACACAAATTTATATCATATTCCTGTGTACCTCTAAAGTTTCTTTCATCATTGATCGAAAATTCTATGATATTCATTTGGTTTTATCATCATCAATTGAAAATCCTATTTGAAAGGAATATCCAAAATTTTATTTCAAAAAGCTTTCAGTTGATTATAAAAACGGTGAAAATTGTTCAGTCACCGCAACTATTGAATCATTTTGCAGTATCGGTATAAACTTGTAGCTTGCGCTAATCATTATCATACGAATTATTCAAAACCACGTATGTCTTTCGTTTAACTCATCCTTGAAAATAGTCTTAATACAACTATGTGTTAAGACAATGATACACTAAACTCTGTTGTATTTCGGTGTATCCTTGCAATTCACTCATCTCAACCCATTGATTTTCTCTTCTATTCAATGATTGATAAATCATTTTCATACTTCTATTTTATTCAAGCTGGTTGATTCTGAATCTTCATCAGTTGACAATCAAAGTGAATTTTCTGTTGACAGTAAAATTCTATTTTTTCTGAAAATCGTTCACAAACTTGTAAACATTCACATCCATTGATCATATATCTTTTGGTTTGAACCTAATCACCTTGGAAACAATATCAGTTCATCTCATTCATTTGAATACCTCATCTTTTGAAATATCCCGATTCGCTTCCTTGAAACTCTCAGTTAATTTCAAAAACGGTGAATTTATTCGGTCACCATAATTATTAAATTCTTTCAATCATAACAACACCTTGTAGTGTCCATATAAATAGTCTTGATACAGTTATGTATTCAGACCATGATACACTAAATTCTATTGTATTGTCCAGTGTATCCTTACCATTTAAGTAAACGATATTGATTTTTGGGTTGATCAATGACAAATCATTTTTCATACTTCCATTCACAAACAAATAGAGATTTATCAATTCATAATCTCACTCAATTGATCAAAGTAAGTTCTTTCCTGACATTGAATCCTATTGTTTCTACAAGTCATTTTCATTCAAAATTCATGTCTATCAAATATATTTTGATTTCATCCCATGATATAATGTTTTTACTAATTAAAAAGAGTAACGTAAACCCAAGAAGATATCATAGCCCAAATCTCAAGGACGAGATTTAGTGGGGAGGATGTAACGACTCGCCCAAAAATATCCTAGAACGCTCCGTAAGTGGAAACCCGAACCCCTGAAACCCTAATGTACATGAAAACCAAGAAAACAAGAAATTTGGGTTTCAGGCGGGCCGCGTAAACCATAAGAAGAGTTTACGCGGGCCGCGTCAACTTAAAAATTATTCCGGATAAGCAGGGAGGCTTCACACGGGCCGCGTGGGTGTTTCTCCAAGTTCACGCGGGCCGCGACAGCTCAACGATGAGCGAAAACCTGGTGCTGCCACGTGTCGATGACTCAGCAAACGTTAGCCGCCTTTACGGCCCTCGCAGGCCGCGTAAAAGTTAAGTGTGGGTTTACGCGGGCCGCGTGAAACCCAAAATTCTGCTATAAATTGCTAGGCCATGAGCAATTCACCGGTGCTCGAGAATTCAATCAAAAACGAAAGAATACTGCTCAAAATCATGATTTCAATTAGGGAAACGTTGCTACAAATCAAGGGTATTAACTCGATCACTGCAACGTTTTAAATTGTTCAATTCTTTTCTTTCCTCCAGCTTTTATTATAGAAAATAGTAGCTCGGGATTATACCTTCTAAATCTCGAAACTCTGCCCGTTATTAGGGTAATAACTTTAATCACTGGTACGATACTTTATCCGATCGATTGAAACTCTCCGATGGATGTTTAAGTGCTGCTCAAACTCCGGTTATACTTTGTCATTCGTCGTGAATTCGATGGATGTTTAAGTATCGCACTTTGTCATTCATTGTGAGGATTTCTATCTCGTGATTATCGTTAAAGTTGAATTGAGCTAATACACTAATACGAGTTCCATTGTATCTAGAAATTAGAACTCGTAAGCAGGGAGCTGCTAGAATACTTAAAAGCTAAGTAAACTTAATAAATTAAATAAACTTAGCAGTTAAGTTAGCTGAGTAGATTAATTAATCTGTTAATTAAGTTAAGTATGATCAACTAATCAGTTAGTCAAGATTAATTAAGTTAATCAAGATTAATTAAGTTAATCAAGATTAATTAAGCTAAGCAAGATTAATTAAGCTAAGTAAGATTTATTAAACACCTAAATAGATATACATGAAAAATAGATATACATGGGGTAAATATTATCTAAGGAAGATTTTATCTAAGGAAAGTGTTATCTAGGGAAGATGTTATCTAGGAAAGGTGTTATCCAGGGAAGGCTTGTCTGGGGAAAGCTTACCTAGGGAAATTCTATATAGGGTAAGGCGTATCCTCTTACCTATAAATAGGAAGCTTAGGATTCATTTTCCTTTGCTCATTTCTTTTCTTCTTCTCTCTATACGTTGGTGTCCTAACCAATAATCACCAAAGCGATGTTTTGTCCGATCGATTCAGGAACCAACTAACGAATACCAAAGTGTTGTACTTTGTGAATTTCGGTAAACGGAATCCAAAGTGCTATACATTGTGAGTTCAATAAATGGATGCCAAAGTACTGTCTGAATAAGACTATACTTTGTGAAATTCGTTAAGGTTCGAATCTCGTGATCATCGTTAGGTTTGATATGGTTTTACACAAATACGTATTCCATTCTGTTAAACTATATGTTTAACTATCAGAATACTCCCAACTACACACTTACACTCAAACAAGCTGTTAAATCATCAGAAGATTCAGAACAATGAAGTACATGCTTAATTATCAGAAGGAGTAGAATCAAGAAGCTTGTTAAATCAATACTGCATGCTTATACTGTGAGTCATTCTCTTTTTACAAAATTTACTTTCAAAATCATGTTTGTTTCCAAAGTTATAATTACAGGGATTAAGTCTTTGTAGTCTTCAGTTACAGCCGGTATGTGGGGTTTTGTATACATTACTTGATAATCGTCACCATTGGACAACGGGTTAGCCAATGGGTGATATGACCATAGTTACAGAAACGAGTCGAGTGACAAATACCATTGGGTAATTGGTTGATATATAAACATTGTAATCGCTCTTAATACTGTATATTATAACAATGTGTCGTTTTATCAAAATGAATGAACTCACCAGTATTTCCTGCTGACAAAACCTTTTAAAACGCGTTTCAGGTAATTACAGTAGATTGGAGTAAGAATTGGATACAGCACCAACAAGACTTATAGAAGTGGCTCATTTTATCAATTAAATTAAAAGTTATTTTATGTATTCGGGTTTATCCCATATTAAAAGCTACCTTTGTAAAACATAGGTTTATTCCCATCCGTTTAATAAATAAAATCCGGTGTTTCAAAACTCTGATATTTTTCCTAACTCACGGTCCTGATGAAATTTCCGCTGCCATGTTTTTAAAATAACCACCGGTACCACTTGGCTGCTCGCGGCTCCCGATTCCGTCCAGGGTGGGGTCGGGAGTCGTGACACATGACTCATGAGTGCTCCCGCCGACGATGAGCAATCCTTGCCGGTCTGTAATAATGCTTTGGCCATGGGAAGCAAGTTTCGGTTGGTTGGAATAATATTTTCCAGGCGACTTGGCTAGGTTAATTATGCTTCCCCACTTTTTTTGTCATGTTTCCTCTGTAAAAAGTCCAACACACATAAAAAGTAGAATATAGATTATGGGTCGTACCTTGTGCAACCTGGATTGTGCTCATTGGCTATAAGCAATGTTGAGTCGTCAGTATATTACGTATGAAACCCTTATAAACACAAATTAACTGTGTGCAAAACACTGCTCGAAAGAGCGACGATCCGGAGATCATTGATTCAAAATGCGAATATTGAGATTTAGGAGAGAAGAACGAGGTGCAGTCCGTTTCGGGTCCACGGATGGCGCCAATGTAAAAGAGTAACCCGAGCGGGTCGGTACTTCTACAGTGATGAACGGCCACACCTCGTCTTCTCCACTTCATCCTAGACCTGTAAACAAGAAGAGAGAAACGTGGGCAATGTAGAGACGGCCGGTAGAGGAAGAATCCCCTATTTCCAGCTACAAAAGTGTGTTGCCCTATATCTCATGCCCTAATAAGGAGGTGGAGACCTTCTTATATAGGAGATATGGGAAAACCCTAACCTCAATGGGCCAGGCCCAGTTAGGGGTTGTCTCTACGAGCCCACAGCCTAGTGTAGTATAAACTACAACGCGCTGGGCTTCGCGGGTTAGTACGCAATAATAATATATAATTAATATAAAAGTGATAAATAGCAGGAAAGTCCGACCGCTCGGGTCGGGTCCAGTACCATACCTCGTCATAGTGGCATAGTGTTTGTTAATCAAAAAGCTAGAGATGACCAGTTGAAAGAAATATCAACACAGTCTATCAATATCTTCTGATAAGATTGAGGGAAAGACGGTAAAACTTTAACATGAACCTCTTCCAATTTTTATAAAAAATAAAATAGAAGATTTTACTGTTTTCCTCATTTATAAATAAACTATATTAATTAAGAGAGACTTATCCAAGAGTCCATCTATTACTATTTAGTTTACTAAACAATATACAAATAAAATCGGTCAAGATAATAATGGACGGTTGAGTAGGGAAAACGTATCCTTGGAATATACTTGGTTTCTTATCTAAGCTATACTATACACGATGGGTTCTCTACCCGTTGTGTGTATAGTATAAGCGTATCCCTATACAATACTTGGTTTCTAATGCTCGATCACTCCTTGTTAACTCGGTGCTTGTTTCTTTGAGTATCTATTATTTTTACTATTTTCGGTACCTATGTCAGTTTTAAATGAATTAGAATCATTAAGATCAAAGTTTTTTTTTTTGGGTTTCAACATGAAGAAAAGCTCTTGGTATGGGTTTCTTGGAAACATATTATGTCCTCTACAGATAAAGGCGGGTTAAGAACTGGTTCTCTTGAAGGCCTCAATAAAACTTTAATTTACAAATGGAGGTGGAGATTCTATAAAGAACCAGATTCCCTTTCGATTCGTCTTGTTCATGTTCTATATGGTTCAGAGTTAAATATGTAATTGATCATTCGTATTAGCAAAGGCACTTCGAATTGGGCTAGGATGTGTAAGCCTTTTCAGGATCTACACTCCTCCAACATTGTTCCGTTCTCCACCATTTCGAAGTTTATTGATGATGGCATGTCTACGTTTTTTTGGGAAGAGTTTTGCGTTGGTGATTGTCCTCTCAGTTATCGTTTCCCTCGTCTTTATTGCTTGGAAGTTGATAAAAATTGTTCGGTGGCATCAAGATTGACCCTAGTTGATAAAAAGACTAGAGTCATGGTTTTTATTTGATTGTTTTTCAAAAAAAAAAAAAAAGCATTGGGAAGTAATAAAAACACTTTTCCTTATATAATTTACTAGGTTATAACCCCGTGTATTACACGGGTTGAATAAATAAATTTATATACTAAATAATAAAACAGTATATCTTTAAAAACCTTCTTTATTGCACGGGTTGAATAAATATAATTTTATATATTAAATAATAAAAAATTATATCTATAAGAACAATATTGTACGGATTGAATAAATGTAATTTTATATACCAAATAAAAAAGTTATATCTTTAAAACACGTGTATTGCACGAGTTGAATAAATGTAATATTGTTTACCAAATAATAAGAATAATACATCTTTAAAGACCTCATTTATTACACAGGTTGAATAAATATAATTTTATATACCAAATAATAAAAAAAAGTACATCTTTAAAAATATGCATATTACACGGTTTGAACAAATGTAATTTTATGTACTAAATAATAAAAATTTTTATATCCTTAAAAAACCCCGTGTATTTTACGAATTGAATAAATCTAATTTTATAAATCAAATAATAAAAAGTTATATCTTAAAAACTTCTTGTATATCAGTTAATTTTATATTAAGTTTCGTAAAACCTGTTTGACCCCCAACGTCTAGCCCAAACAATATTTTTTTAACATCTAAACCCCCATCTTTTTTTTTCTAACCTTTTTGGCCCCTAACGTCTTTTTTTCTAACCCTCTTGGCCCCTAACATTTAATGGATGGGGTTAGTTTCAGGGGCCAAAATGGTTTAAAAAGAAGACGTTGGGGGGCTCAGATGTTAAAAATAACATTTAATGGATGAGGTTAGTGTTAGGGGCCAAAAGGGTTAGAAAAGAATACGTTGGGGGCTCGGATGTTAAAAAAATTCTTTTTTAAGCTAAAAGGGTAAAAGTGATATAACCACATGGGCCAAAGTCGTAATTTACTCTAAATAATATTATAAATTAGAAGAAGATTAAACTAAATAATAATTATCCATAAGATATTAAACTAAATAATATTTAATAGAAGGATTATCTATAATTAATTAGAAAAGATTAAGTTAAAATAATAATTATCTATAAGAGATGCTCTAATATGATGACAAGTGTCACAAAAGTGGTTTCTTTTATTATATAGTATGGATTTCACCGACTATAAACATAACAAGAAAAACCAAAGACTAGAGTGTAAGTCTAGAAGCATGTGATCCAAGTAGTTCGAGATACAATAATCTACAGGTGTGAGCTTGATCACTCTCTACATCTTTAATTTGACTTCCTCAAAGTATAATCCGCTTATGTACTCATGTATTAGTTAGAGTTAAATGAAAACATAGAGGGGTTTCAATCAAAACTCAACAAACATTTGAAGAAGGTTAACAAAATAAAAGCCAACTTGGGGACCACAATAGACGTATGACCCCTCATTGTAAAGCTATGGTTCCCAAAAATAGCAAAAAAAACATAATACATGTGTCATAGAACAATACAAAAACCAACACAACACCACAAAGTCGCTATGTATGCTTACACCCTTGGCCTACGATGCTTCCACTGCATGCCTACAGAAAGTGTTGTATAGCCTTAAAAATATGTTAAGATATTTCCCTTTTCACAAATTTTACCAATGTGTTTATTTTGAAAGTTCAACAAAATTATATGCATAGTAATGATCGTATAAAACATGTGTGATTGTCAAATATCGGCAATATGGATTCTTCATTTAAGCTAGGATTAGATAAATGCACATCTAGTATACATAACAGGGTAGTTAGCGTAGATCAAAGGCATTATTTATTATAATTTTTCAAAATTAAGTAAATCCAAGAGTTCACAAATCTTCTATACTAAAAAGAAACCAATAAGAGGACACTTGTCATCATATTAGGCCATCTATATTTCACAATTTATCTCTTATTTTATTTTCTTAACTACCTAATAATAATAAATAAAATTCAAAGTTTTGAGATAGATTTTCACGTAGAAGTAAACATTTAAAAATTGTTTTCCTATTCTTTAGCTTTTTGCAGCAAAACTGTCCCATTAATTAGAAATCAATGAAAGGATATTAGGCCATCTATATTTCACATTTATCTCTTATTTATTTTTTTTAACTACCTAACAATAATAAATAAAATTCAAAGTTTTGAGATAGATTTTAACGTACAAGTAAATATTTATTTTATTAAACTAAAGTAGTTACGGGTAGAACCTATTTCAAAATTGTTTCTAACGGGTAAACAAAAATATTGATAAATGTTTATTGGCTTTGTACTTTTATTTTCGTGTTCAACTTTCAACTAAAATATGGTATTCAATGTGCGTTTACATGACATTTAGATATAAACTTTATAAAAAACAAATAACATTAAGAATACACGGGGTTATTAAAGATTTTTTTATTATTTGGTATATAAAATTAGATTTATTCAACCCATACAATACATGAGGTTTTTAAAGATGTAACGTTTTTATTTATTAGTATACAAAATTATATTTATTCAACTCGTGTAAGACACAGGGTTTTTTAAGATATAACTTTTTTTTATTATTTAGTATATAAAATTACATTTATCAACCCGTACAATACACGGGGTTTATAAAGATATAACTTTTTATTATTTAACATATAAAATTACATTTATTAAACTCGTGTAATAAATGAGGTTTTTTTAAAGATATATGGTTTTATTATTTAGAGTATAAAATTACATTTATTAAACCCGTATAATACACGGGGTTCTAACTTAGTTTAACTTATAAATCTAAGTTCACAAATTCATACTTTGTTGAATCTATTTTCACATAATCCAACAAGTGTGAATCTAAGTTTACAAATTCAACTTGCTGGAATCAAAGATTGTGTGTGAATGTAAATTAACAAAATTTCAAACATACACATTTGCTACTATTCTTTACACAACATGCCTTACACGTGTTTTCGAAAAACAAAAAGACTTTCCTAACACTTTAGTCACATAGCAATCAACAATTTGTATAAAATAAGTAAACAGCTTAATTATTGTAAATTTGGTAATTCGACACATGTGTTTTAAAATCTTGCATTTTATGTTCTTTAGGCCTAACCTAGTTAATTTTTTCAGTTAAATTTGATCATGTATAAGGCACATAAGGGTATAATTGTCTCTTTAGCCTATTAGTTAAAAAACATCTTAAAAAAATTAAATATTATATATACACACTGATGTGCACAAAATGCAACATGTAAATTACATAAGTTGTGGCATAAAAATAACCCTTTTTAGTACTAATATTGAAAAAAGTGTGTTTTTGTCTTCCTTTTGTATTTTCAGGATTAAATGAGCTCAAATGAACAAAAGAAGCAAAAAGACAACTTAATCTAACATAAATACAAGAAAAGGAACAAAAGTGGCATGCCCGACCTCCCGACAGCATCTTCCCAAGCAAAACAAGAAGACAGAAGACTCACGGGGCCGTGCCCAAGTGTCAGCAGAAAAGACAAACTCATAGAAGCTTCTGTTGCCCACCACGGGGCCGTGCCCAGCCGACACGGGGGTGTGGTCAACTTCTTGCAAGCGCATTTATTGCAATTGCGAATTGCAATTAATGAAGAGAGAGACGAGGATGGACATGGGGCCGTGCCCAGCGGACACGGGGCCGTGCCCGAGCTTCTGTTCAGCCTATAAATAGGAGTTTTTGGAGCTCTTGCAACTCATCCCTTGGCACACCACCTCTGTCACACTTCACCCACCACCCACCACCATCACAACACCATCATCCACCACCATCATCCATTGTCCATCATAGAGTGTGTGAGTCGTCTCGGGATCCAAGATTGATCGTAAGAGTTCTTGACAATCAAAGGCCATGTTTGCCTAAGTCTCTTACATCACTTGGTGAAGACAAGTGTTTAGTGTAATACTTTTTATTTTTAATCTTTTGCACTTTTTAATTGGTTTTGTATTAATGACTTTAATTACTAGTTTCTTATGTTGAAGGTGATTCTTCCTTATCGTTTGTCCGTGGTGTATTGGCATTATTTTACTGTCTATATAAAATAAAAGATTTTCACCATTCATATCTCCATGGTCTATATGGAGGTATGTTGGCTACCTAGTCGGGGGTTAAGGGAACGGTTTAGTAAGAGTCTTGCCATTGTTCAGTGTATAGATCCTGCAAAGGACCTGGGTCAAATTTAGTAGGACCTCCTTCAATACCTAAAGGTATTGGATGGCGGGGGTCCAAACTCTTTGATCCCCTCATAAGTTAAACTACTATTAAAACTTTAACCCGGCTACTTAGGACTGTATCCCTGCTGACTCAGACTACTTAGCCGAGGGTAACGTCGCCTTCAAAAGAGGGGCCTACCACATTATGCATTAATAACTTAATTAATTATCTTTCAATAATCCGACACTTTAGGATTGTATCTTTGCTGACTCAAACTACTGGGTTGAGGGTGCGAAAATAATCAAAGGTTACACTACACACGAGTCGGATCCAAGTGATTCATCTTGTCTATCTGTTTTTATTTTTTATTTTATTTTTCAGCATTTTAGTTAGTTTTATTTTCTTAGTTTAAAAACCTTTTTCTAACATTTTGATTTGATTAGACGTTGAGGATAAACCGGTACTAAAAGCCCTTGTGTCCTTGGACGACCTCGGTATCTTACCAACACTATACTACGTCCACGATGAGTGCACTTGCCCATATGTGTGTTTAGTGTTAGTAAATATCGTGTTTTATAAATTTAAAACTTGGCTAAAAAGTGTAAAAAGGGCTTAAAATATATACCTACATTACATAGCACCTAACGCACATCACACACTCATCTTTTTCTCTCTCTAAAGAAACTACTGAACACTCTTTCTCTCTATCTATTCCATCTCTCTTACCATCACCTCAACCTCCTTCCACCACTACCACCATTCCTGCCTCCTTCCATCACCACCATCACAACCTCCTCTATACTACACCGCCCCCACAGCCACCACCATATGATCTGAAATCAATTCAAATACTAGTAATTTTTCCGATCCAATCCCCGATCTACTTACCTCACCGGTAGATAAACAATGGATAACAACAATAACATCTTCTCCCACCTTCCATCAGTTTATGGTTAAAACCTAGATATCCGAAACCACCTGACCATCAACTATTAGCCGCCATCTCTCACGGTGGTGGTGGTGGTGGATGGAATCATTCACTTTTCACCATATGAGAACTGGAAGAGAGATGGAGAATTTTGGAATTTTTTGGTTGTTGAGTTAATTTTGGGGATTTGAGAATTTTTTGGTTGTTGAGTTGATTTGGGGGATTTAGGAATTTTTTGGTTGTTTAGATGATTTAGGATGTTTGGTTGTTGAGTTGATATATTGCATATGAGTATAAAAACTATCTTGCTGATGACTTCAAGTATATTGATCTAGTAAGTTGATGTGCTTTTAAATTAAATAAAAAATATTTGTAAGTTTTCTTAAAGATCTTGAGATTTACTAGGTAGATGGGAGTGTAATTACAACACAGGGGGTTCGATTTGTCTTCACTGATGCTTCAAGGATCATATTTTGTTTATCAGGATGCAAACACCACCAGCCTACTTTTTCTTTCTACACACTTCCGTTTCTTTTTTATTTACCAATAAAAATAATTTTGTATACACTATTATAAATTAGGGGGCTGGATTAGTAGGCCCAACGGTTAGAATTTATTTAGAACAGTTTGAATGGTGGTGGAAAGTGGCGGTGATAGCAGGTGGTGTGGGTTAAACGGTGGTGGTAAGTTGGAGAGAGAGTTGAGAAAGAGATATAGAGAAAGAATGAGAGAGAGAGAGTAGTTTTATTATTTAAAACTGGTTGGGTATTTAAGATATTGACACATGATCTGATTTAATCAAAAAAATTAACTAGGTTAGGAACAAAGGACAAAACGTGTAGCATCTTAAAACATTAAGTACAAAACTCATCAATTTTAAAGACAAAGGACACCGCCTGAAATTTGATATATACATAAAGGATAAAACTTGTAATTCACTCTATTAATAATACTTGTAATTCACTATATTAATAATATATGAAAGTAATTCCATCATCATTCGGATAAGTTTTCAAGACTAAAATATACACCAATGTTGAACACTTAGGCTACATGGTGTGGTATAAAGCCCATGGGCCTTTATTATGCCAAGTCAGCGTCATTTAGGCGCCACCTCACATGGGGGCTTTAAAGCCCTTGTAATTAACATTCTTGTAATGGTTTAAAGCTCACATCATCATTACCTAATTATTATTTTTATTTAAATTAAAACATTATTTAATTTAAATATATTAATTTAAATTTAAATTTAAATAAAATGAATAAATATAAAAAAAAACATAATTTAAATAAAAAAAAGTAGAATGTCACTTAAAAAATACAAACCTAAAAAATTAAAATACTTAAAATTTAAACTTGAAACCAATTCTTCACTCGTCGTTGTCTCTCTGTTCACGATCAAACCATAGGTGCTCGAAGGTTAAGGTGTGTGTCCCTGTCACGTATCCTCGCTTGGATAGCTTTTTCTCGCAAATACTGAATCGCCTCCTGAGTCGCCGCGATAAGCATATGGATAAGTTTTCAAGACTAAAATATACACCAATGTTGAACACTTAGGCTAAATGGTGTGGTATAAAGCCCATGGGCCTTTATTATGCCAAGTCAGCGTCATTTAGGCGCCACCTCACATGGGGGCTTTAAAGCCCTTGTAATTAATATTCTTGTAATGGTTTAAAGCTCACATCATCATTACCTAATTATTATTTTTATTTAAATTAAAACATTATTTAATTTAAATATATTAATTTAAATTTAAATTTAAATTTAAATAAAATGAATAAATATAAAAAAAACATAATTTAAATAAAAAAAGTAGAATGTCACTTAAAAAATACAAACCTAAAAAATTAAAATACTTAAAATTTAAACTTGAAACCAAATCTTCACTCGTCGTTGTCTCTCTGTTCACGATCAAACCATAGGTGCTCGAAGGTTAAGGTGTGTGTCCCTGTCACGTATCCTCGCTTGGATAGCTTTTTCTCGCAAATACTGAATCGCCTCCTGAGTCGCCGCGATAAGCATATCCTCGATCAATCCATCGGATGAAGAGCTGGACGAATCGGATGAAGAGTGGGATGACATTTTTATAAAAACAATTGGAGAGAGTTTGTTTGTTTTAGTGAGTTAGTTTGTGATTAGGATGTGTAAAATATATGTATAGACATACTAAAGTTTTAAGGTTTTTTTTTTAATTCGACCGTTTATGAACGATCTTATTTGACCAAAACCTCGAAAACAACAAATGACGCTCATTAAGGGTTTGGCGAAGAGAACAATGGCGCCCCCCCCCCCATAGCGTCTAGGAAGTGAGGGTGGGGCGTTATAGGGCGCTAAAACGAGTGATTTGACAGAGGGCGTTGAGCCATACTGTTAGTGCATGCATCTGTCGACTTTGTCTTGTATCGAGTCTTAGACTAGATAGGATAGATCAGGGCACGTTTTACGAGAAAATAGGAGATTTTAGGCATATTTGATGTAATTCCGCTTGAAAGTGATATGTACACTTTCAAGCAAAATTAGAAGATGTTATTCTGCTTGAGTGACAGTTGTTAGAGATTTTGCTTGAATGGGATTCAGTTTGAGCATGTTCAAGCTGAATCAGTTCACTATATATAGGTCATGAGAGGTTTGAGCGAAATCAGTTAGAACTTTTCTGATTTTCATACCGAAGTGCTGCCGGTGTGATTCTTGGATGTAAACAGTGTTAAATCAATCAGATAGTGATTTAAAGTGAAGAACAAGATGTTTCTAAGTATGTTTCTTGTTTTCCGCACCTGAAACAGATCAAAACTCCTCTGAACGACTCGTTCGGGTCAGCTACACGATCCTACAAGTGGTATCAAAGCTCAGGAGAAGGAGTTCTGCAGATTACAGCTGGAATTGATTGCATTTTCTTACTTCTACACCTTCTTTCTTCAATAGAACAAAATTTAACAGTCAAAATCGGTTCAGTTTTTCACAGATTGTGTAAAAGTGCATATTAACAAACCCTTGAAAGTTTCATAGCAAAATACGGATTAAAAATGGGTGAAATGGAACTTCAAAGTGATTCTGCTTGAACGAACATAGTTCTTGATTTCGCTCGAGACTGTATTATTCCGCTTGAAAAGTTCAAGCGAAACCACTGATTTCGCTTGAGATTGTCTGGTTCCGCTCCAAACCAGATATTCCGCTTGAAATATTTGAGGTTCCGCTCCAAAGTGTTGATTCCGCTTCAAAATTCTGTTGATTCCGCTCCAAGCTGCCAAATCAGATATTCCGCTTGAAACTGTAGTTTTGGTATTCCGCTTGAAAGTGAAGTTTGTTATTCCGCTTGAACTGCTGATTGTTTATTTCGCTTGAATTGTGCTGTTTTTGAAAAACGTGATACCAAATCATGAGTGAAGAGTTTTACAACGCGTTCGCAACATCTTCGACTACTCCGGCTTCCATCGCTCAGAACATGAATCTGGAAAACAAAATCAGAACACTACAAAAACCCCCGAAGCTAATGAGCATTGAAGAGTATTACGGATGGAAAGACAGATTCGAAAACTGGGTTCAAGCTAACCATCTAAGATCATGGGAGTGCATTCTGAAGAAGTATGTCTTACCACGTACTGATCTGCAAGTTGAGAAAGCAATATCTGAGTTAACTGATCAAGAAAGAGATATGTATAGAGCTGAAAAGATGATGATTAGTCTACTTCAGCAAGCTATCAAAGAAGACATATTCGTATTGCTTCAGCACAACAAAACTTCAAAATCAATTTGGGATGCTCTTCGAATCAAGTTTGAGGGTAGTAAGAACATGATTAAGAGTAAAAAGGCACTGCTCAAGAAAGAATTTGATCTATTCACAAGTCTGCCCGGTGAAGATACAAAGAAGCTTACTGAAAGATATTGCCACTTAGTACGATCCATGTCGATGCTAAGTATAACCAAAGATCATGAAGAGTGGGTTGACAAGTTAAGTGACGCTTTACCGCAAAAAGAGTGGGGTACTTGATGATTCTGAAGAACACTGCGGTATATGATGGTTTGACGATTTCTCACTTTATTGAGAAGATTGAGGGTCAAGATCTGGAACAGCAGAAGATGCGAGAATGAACAATCCAAGTGGTCAGCAAGATGTGAAGACTCGACACGAAAGACTCGTAAAAGAGAAAAAAATTGAAAAATGTTCAAAAAGAGAATAAAAGTCCATCAGATCAATTATCCAATCGCAAACAAAAACCACAAAAAATAAAAAATCAAAACTCAAAAATAGTTGGTAATGAGTGGTGCAGGTTTGACCACAGTGCTTCAAAGCCAAATCCAGCTTTCAGGAAGAGAGATGATTACCACAGAGCTAAACAATGCTATGATCTGAGTATTTGGAGTGAAAGTAGTGATTGGTACTATAACAGAGTGTGTTACAGATGCGGTTATCAAGGACACATTGCTGTTAACTGCCAGAGTTGGAGTTTTGAGATGAGAAGATACTTTAACTGCAATATCATAGGTCATATTGCCAGGGATTGCCCCATGAGATCTAAGGGTAGTTCGAGAGCTGAATCTCAGAAAATGGTAAAGAAACCAGTCAGTGTCAAGCCCAAGGAACAAAAAGTTCAAGAACAGAAGGTTCAAGAAAAGAAAGTAAAGCTTTCTCAAGGGCAGAAAGACAGACTGAGGAAAAAGAGGAAGAAAGCAAGAGAATATCTCGCAAGGATTGTCCTCAGATACAACAGGAAAATCAGATAAAAGTTCTGATAAATCGTCTTGTTCTCCAAAGAATGACGAGTCTTGCAAAACGAATTCATCAGATACAAATCCGAGGACAGAAGAGAAAGGGATTTTGAAGAAAGAAAAAGTTGTTAATCAAAAGATTAACAAAACAAAGAAAGTGAAATTTTCACTTCCTGGTGATGAATTTGTTTCCCCGGAAACAAAGGAGCCAGTTGTTGGCAATGATCTTGATTCGACAAAGTCAAAGGAGCCATGTACAGACAATGAATCTGGTTCATCAAAACCAGAGGAGCCATGTGTTGAGGTAAAAAATGAGAAATCTGGTCTAACAATGGATAATGCAAATTCTCCACCATTGTTGAACGAGAATTCAAAATCACCCAAGGACCGTCAGGCTTGGGTGAATATGTTTAAATGAAAAACCTGACTTGCCGGAGTTCCCAGGTTGGTAAGCGAGGAACAGGAATCGGCACATTTCTTGAGAAATTCACTTCGGTGACATTTCGATCAACAAGTGTTAATCAAGGACATTAAATTGTACTTGATTTTCTACAAGTGGTGTTGAAGTTTAAAACCGGAATTGATAAATCTTACATGTGTTTAAAGAGAACAAAGTGATGAAGTGACCCTGAACCTACAAATGACTGGTAAACAAACTAATTTTTCCGGAAAAACCATTTTGATTAAAACAAACTTAAGTGTTTTGAAATCATAATAGGAAAATAGTTTGTTGTGAGGGGGAATTCTGATTGTTTACGCCATGTGGATGGAGAATTGAATCAATTCTCATCATGTTGTCAAGTTTGTACAGTTTGAGTTCAAATTTTCCCAGAAAATCAAAATTGAAATATATTTTGGTTTTAGGGGGATTAAAAATTAAAAAAAAAATAGAATATTTGAAAATGTCAAAAACATTGAAAAATTGCAAAAATGAGTTTTGTTGAGACAAGAGGAAATGATAGTAAATCAGTAGACTGTCACAGCATGCTAAAGAAATGAAATGACTAAAAAGTGATAAACGATCTCACTAAAAATGTGACGATAGGCTCAGCTAGACTAGTAGATTGGCAATAACGATACAAACTTAAATGAAAAAGCCTAGTTCTAGTGGGAAACATGATTGAAAGCATAGTACTTAGTGTAACAACTCTCACTAAAATTAAATACTTAGTATGTTAATTATCCAATAAAGAAACCCTAATTGAGACATCCAAGTGATTCTGCGCAAAACCTAAAATTTTCAGAACAATCGGAATCAGGATCAGGGCCCCTAAAACTCAGGGGGGGTAAACCCTAGTTACGATTATCTAAATAAAACGCTATCAAATTCGAATTTTACGAGGTTGTCAACTCAGCTAGGCTAGTCCCAGACGAGGCTACCCTATAGTGATTAGGTGTCCCTTACAAACCGTAAGGAAAAAAAGTCTTACGGTCCGTAAGCCTGGCCAATTTTGTGTATAAATAGCAGACTTTGGGACTTGAATTCTGGAATTAAAACGACGTAAAATTTCGCTACATGCACTGAGTTACGTTCTGTCTATTATCAAAACACACACGGATCACTAATCGCCGCCGCAATACCGGGTAATAACTCGATCGCTATTACGATTCAACGTCCGATCGATTGTAACTATCCAACGATTGTTTGATTGCTGCTCAAATTGAGTTTATACTTTGTTATTCATCGTGATTTCGACTTGAATGTTTGAGTGTTGTCCGAACTCGGACTATACTCTGTCATTTGTTGTGAATCCACTGAATTGTTAAGTATTGCACTTTATTAATCGTTGTGAGGGTTTAATCTCGTGAATTGTCGTAACTGCTGTATTAGTTACTAACCCCGTTTGTGTGCATTGTTATTGAAATTAGGTTAATCAAGGCTAATCAGTAAGCTTATACACTGCTCGTTAAATCTGCAATGTGAGTCATTCTCTTTTTATCAACTGTTTTACAAAACTCCAAGTTATTTTCAAAGTTATAATTACAGGGATTAAGTCTTTGTAATCACCAAGTTACAGCCGGTATGTGGGGTTTTGTATACATTACTTGATAATCTTCACCATTGGGGCAGCCAATGGGTGATATGACCATAATCACAGACACCATTGGACAATGAGAGGGCCAATGGGTCGAGTGACAAAGTACCGTGGGTAGTTGGTTGATATCAGAAACATTGTAATCGCTCTTAATACTGTAATTTATAACCAATGTGTCATTTTTAGTAAACTGAATGATTCACTCAGTAATTCCCTGCTGACAAAACCTTTTTCAAACATGTTTCAGGTGATCTATTGTAATCCAAGAAAAGTGTCGTGAAGCACTACAAGCATAGAGAAGTGGCTCAATATAAATAAATAAACAAACATGTTTTGTAAAATAAAGATTTCCCAGTGAAATCACCTTATTGTAAATTACAAGGTTTTATCCCTAATTTATGTAAACGGGCAGTTTTAATATTAAAAGATTCTGTTTTAAAAAGACTTCCGCTGTCGCTTAAAATTTAATACCACGGGATTTCCTGCCTCGCGGCTCTGGACCTGGTCAAACCGGGGCCGAGGGCCGTGACAGGAAAAGGTGGTATCAGAGCCACTGATTTAAGCTTACTACTGATTTTAGCCTATTAAAGTAATTGAGAAATACTTAGTAATTTCAATTGCCATTCTGTGAATATGTGTTTTATTAACTGATTAATTGTTAAGTTACAGTATGGGTAAACAAAGACTTTCTGCTATCTACCACAAATTAGATACTGCACCCACAGAAAAAGGAACCTCTTCCTCCAAATACCCAGCAAATCTGGAAGAAAGGATTTTTGTCCATAAAGCACAATATGAGAATCCTCTTACCCCCAGAGAAAAGAAATTCGATTAGTAGGAAAAGCCAGAAACCCCAAGTCAAGAAAGTGAGGTTTAATCCGGAAATCCAGGAATTAGGCAATAGTCCACCTTGGGAAGACAAATTAGATGAAAAATGAGCAAATCTTTATATGCTAGCTACCGTAGCAGAGAATGCAAACCTCTAAACTACCAATAAGCCTAGTCTAGTAGAAAATTACTACTCCGTAAATAAATAAATCCTAGTGTGGTTTAAATTTTCCATTATCTTTTGTAAAATTAGTCTTTCAATATGCAATAAAACTAAATATTTGTTTAGATTTCCTTATAAGATTTTAACTCAGCATTTTTGTGCATTTTGCATATATGCTAAACAGCATGAGTGAGCTATCTGAAGCATTTCAGAATCTCAATCTATACCCAGTACCAATCGAAGTCTCTCACGATTTTACTGGTTATTTTGCTGATATGGAGAAACCCCTGGAATTTCAAGCTCCACCTCCAGAAAAAGCAAAGCCTAAGAAAAGAAGAAGATATGTAGGATGGAGGAAAGTACGCATGAGGAAGCCAGCCACTAGGAAACTTCCCAAAGTAGAAAACCCTATAGACAAAGGAAAAGGAATCGAGACCGGAGAGAGTTCTAAACCAGCAGAGATAGAAACTAGAGAAAATTTTAAACAAAAGGGAATAGAAGTAGGAGAGAGCTCTAAACAACCTGAAGAAATCACGTTTCAAGACGAAATAGACCGTCTACTGGCAAATTGTGATGTCATTAGCCCTATCAACAACAATCTATACCCTTACCCGGCCGAAATCCAACTTCCCATAAATCTGGAACCAGCTATTCCGGACCCTCTAATCCACACTCGACCTTTAGGCGAAATGGAAGAGTGGTGGACGAATGACTGGCAATTTCAAAACATAATTAATAGTCCTTATACCTTTCTCCCACAGTTTGATCCAGAACCTATCCCCAATCCTCCAATGAGCAACGAAAACTTAGCCAAACTTCGTCAGTTCGGTGAAGAGCTGATAGGTGCAGGGAATAGGATCCGGGAAATGGGGGAACAAATCTCCTGGAAATACGACGAGAGGGAGCGTCGCTACTAAAATGCCAGTTGATCAAAGAATAGTGGGGTGGGAAGAATGTCTGTATAATAACAGTAGTAGTAAAATATAACTCTGTAAAATAGGAAATAAAACAATGTAAGATAAACAGTGTGTATGGATGCCTATATAATCTATAAAACAAAATAGAAGTTGAGAAAATCGACAATTTTAACTATATATATATGTGTTGTAAAATTTTATGTGCTTCTGTGTAATTGTTTTGTTATATCTAACTATCAATTATTGGATACTAATAATTCATACCAATACTAATTAACAGATGGAAAACGCGAATGAACCAGTTAATGAAGTAAACCAATCTGAGCAAAATCAAGAAAATCAATATATGACTAGGAAAGATATCGAAAATATCGTTGCTCAAGGGATAGCTAATGCTACTCCAGAAATTATGGCTGCTGCTCAGAAACCTGCTGAACCACAACAAATCATTCCTAGCAAACGTACTCCGGAAGATAACGACAGTAACAGCATAAATGGAGGCGGCAATCATGACGATAATAATCCACGACAGGCCCCACTTCCTAAGAAAATGAAAGCTGCAACGCCTGGTTGCACTTACAAAGAATTCCTTGCCTGTAAACCAGCAGAATTTGCAGGTAATGAAGGGGCAACTGCAACACTGCGTTGGTTAGAGAAAACCGAAGCAGTAATTGCAATAAGTAAGTGTGCCGAAGAAGATCAGGTCATGTATGCTTCAAATTTGTTCAAAGAAGGGGCGCTAGAGTGGTGGAACACAGTATTACAAGCAAAAGGAAGAAGGATGGCTTATGCTATGAACTGGGAAGCATTTAAGAATCTTGTAGAAAGAAAATTATGTCCCGAATATGAAAAGGAACAAATGGCGAATAAGTTCTTAAGCCATCGTATGGTAGGCGTAGAGCGTCGCGGTTATACTTCGACATTCTTTGAATATGCTAGAGTGGTACCAACACTGGCTTCGCCAGAACCGGTACTCATTTCTCGCTATATTTGGGGACTAATTAGTGAAATCCGTAACATCGTTAAGGCTGCACGACCTCGTACTATTGACGATGCTGTGGAATTAGCTAATACCCTAACCGATGAACTGGTACGCACAAGAGATGAAAACAGGAAGAAGGAATTAGCTCAGAAAATTACCCAAGGATTTCGTACGGGTAATAATAACAGCTTCAAAAGAAAAAGAACAGGGCAATCTTCAAACCCGCCATTCTGCAGAAATTGCAAAAAGAAACATTTTGGAAGATGTAATATAACCTGCAATTTTTGCAAATCTTTGGGACATAGTGAAGAAAACTGCAAAAAGAAAACCATAGTCTGCTATAAATGTGGAGAAACAGGACATTACAAAATAGAATGTCCTAAATTGATTAAAACCGCAGACAATAAAGGCAAACCAGCTGATGGAACAACAAAGAAGAATGCCTGAGCATTTCAATTAACTACTCAGGAAGCCGAACTAATCCCTGACATTATAGCTGGTACGTTTTTGGTTCACGACGTTTATGCGAAAGTATTATTTGACTCTGGTGCAAACCAAAGTTTTATCAATACTTCATTTTGCCAAGTTCTTAAGTTACCCTTAACTACCCTTATGCAAAATTTTACAGTCGAAACGGCAGAAGGGAATTCTGTTAACATAGATAAGGTTTTGCAAGAAGGAAAGATAGAACTTTTAGGTCATAACTTCTCTGCAAACCTGTTACATATGAAATTAGCTGGATTCGATGTAGTATTAGGAATGGATTGGTTAATAGCCAACCATGCTCGAATCCTTTGTGATAAGAATTCCGTAGAAATCCGTACCCCCATAGGAAAGGTAATTTTAATTACAGGAGATAGATCTCGAAAGCCACTGAAATTCATTTCAATAATGAAGTTGGCTAGTTATTCAAGAAAACAAGAAATGGTGTATATGATTTCTGTAATCATTAACACTAAAAGCAAGGAACTTCAAGACATCTCTGTAGTATCAGATTACCCAGATATTTTTCCAGAAGAGTTACCTGGGTTACCACCCGACAGAGAAGTAGAGTTTAGAATTCATCTAATTCCTGGTACTACACCAATAGCCAAGGCACCTTATCGGTTAGCACCCACTGAAATGCTAGAATTGAAAAAGTAATTAGATGAATTACTAAGTAAAGGATTTATACAACCTAGTTCATCCCCTTGGGGAGCACCAGTGTTGTTTGTGAAAAAGAAAGATGGATCGATGAGGATGTATATCGATTATAGGGAACTAAATAAAGTTACAATTAAGAATCGATACCCATTACGTAGGATTGATGATCTTTTTGATCAACTCCAAGGCGCTAGGTATTTTTCTAAGATAGACCTAAGATCCGGATATCACCAGCTGAAAGTACAAGAAGAAGACATACCTAAAACTGCTTTGAGAACTAGGTATGGCCATTATGAGTTTACAGTCATGCCCTTTGGACTAACAAATGCTCCAGCAGCATTTATGGACATGATGAATCGGATCTGTAAACCATACTTGGATAAATTTGTAATTGTTTTCATCGACGATATACTTATTTATTCCAAAAGTCAGGAAGAACATTGTGAGCACCTACATGCACTCTTAACTTTGTTAAGAAAGGAAAAGCTTTACGCTAAATTCTCGAAGTGTGAATTCTGGCTGCAAGAAGTACAATTTTTAGGTCACATGGTGAATCACGAAGGAATTCACGTAGATCCTGCTAAAATAGAAGCAATCACCAAATGGAAGGTCCCGCAAACAGCTATGGAAATTAGAAGTTTTCTAGGCTTAGCTGGATACTACAGACGATTTATTAAGGATTTCTCTAAGATAGTTGTACCTTTGACTAAGTTGACCTGTAAAGCCGTTAAGTTTGAATGGGGACCTAGACAAAAAGAAGCTTTTAAGATTTTAAAGCACAGACTGACGAATGCTCCAATTTTAGCCTTACCCGAAGGAACAGAAGATTTTGAAGTATATTGTGATGCTTCAAAATTAGGATTCGGATGTGTGTTGATGCAACGCAAGAAGGTAATTGTGTATGCCTCCCGGCAGTTGAAAAAGCACGAAGAAAATTATACGACTCATGACTTAGAATTAGGAGCCATAATTTTTGCCCTTAAAATCTGGAGACATTATCTGTATGGAAGTAAGTTTACTATTTATACAGATCATAAAAGTTTAAGGTACATATTTGGGCAAAAAGAGTTAAATATGAGGCAAAGAAGATGGATGGAAATCCTAAGCGATTACGACTGTGATATTCAATATCACGAAGGAAAGGCAAACGTAGTCGCAGATGCCTTAAGTCGTAAGTATCAGGAGAAGCAAAAACGAGTCTGTGCTCTTAGATTAAATCTACAAGTAGATTTAATGGAACAATTGAAGAAAGTTCAGGAAACAGCAATCAAAGACGATGCTGAAGGAATGAAAGGTTATATAAAGGAACTAGAACAAGGAAATGATGGAATTTGGAGATTCCACAAGAAACAAACTTGGGTACCTAAGCAGGGAGAATTAAGAAATAAGATTTTAGAAGAAGCTCATAAATCTAGGTATACCGTACATCCAGGAAACAATAAGATGTACCAAGATTTAAGAAACAATTTCTGGTGGATTGGAATGAAAAAGGATATAGCTGAATACGTATCTAAATGTCTTACTTGTTCACAAGTTAACGCCGAACACCAGAAACCTTCAGGACTACTACAACAGTTGGAAATGCCTGTATGGAAATGGGAACTCATAACAATGGATTTTGTTACTAAGTTACCCAAAACCAGAAAAAGTAATGATGCAATTCCGGTAATTGTGGATCGATTAACCAAAGCAGCTCATTTTCTACCAATGAAGGAAACCTTTAACATGGAAAGGCTAGCCAAGTTGTACGTAGATGAAGTAGTATCTTTACATGGAGTCCCACTCTCCATTGTATCAGATAGGGATAGTCGTTTCACTTCCCATTTCTGGACTAGTTTCCAAGAAGCAATGGGAACCCCGACTAAATTTAAGTACTGCATATCATCCTCAAACAGACGGACAAAGTGAAAGGGCGATACAAACCCTGGAAGACATGCTCCGAGCATGTGTAATTGATTTTGGTGGTAATTGGGATAACCACTTACCCTTAATTGAATTCTCCTATAACAATAGTTATCATTCAAGCATCGAAGCTGCCCCATTCGAAGCACTGTATGGACGCAAGTGCAGAACTCCAGTTTGTTGGGCAGAAATAGGAGAAAGTCAATTATCAGGTCCAGAAATTGTACAAGAGACCACAGACAAGATAACTCAAATCAAAGAAAGACTGAAGACTGCTAGAGATCGCCAGAAAAGCTCTGCAGACAATCGCCGCAAGCCACTAGAATTTCAAGTCGGAGACAAGGTACTTTTGAAAGTCTCTCCTTGGAAAGGAGTAGTACGATTCGGTAAGAAAGGAAAGCTAAGTCCAAGATATGTAGGACTATTTCTAGTAATGCAACGAATAGGACCAGTTGCTTATCGATTACAACTACCAGAAGAGCTAGCTGGAGTAAATGATGTGTTTCATGTATCCAATCTCAAGAAATGTTTATCTGATGAATCCCTGGTAGTACCTCTTCAAGATGTAGAGGTAAATGAAAAATTAAAATTTGTAGAGAAACCACTACAGATAGAAGATAGAAAAATCAAGTTTCTCAAGCACAAACGTCTAGTGCTAGTCAAAGTCAAATGGGATTCAAAGAGAGGACCAGAATACACTTGGGAGCTGGAATCAGAAATGAAGCGGAAATATCCTCATCTATTCCAGTAAATCTCGAGGACAAGATTTTTCTTAAGGTGGGGAGGATGTAACAACTCTCATTAAAATTAAATACTTAGTATGTTAATTATCCAATAAGGAAACCCTAATTGAGACACCCAAGTGATTCTGCGCAAACCCTAAAATTTTCAGAACAATCGGAATCAGGATCAGGGCCCCAAAAACTCAAGGGGGGGTAAACCCTAGTTACGATTATCTAAATAAAACGCTGTCAAATTCGAATTTTACGAAGTTGTCAACTCAGCTAGGCTAGTCCCAGACGAGGCTACCCTATAGTGATTAGGTGTCCCTTACGGACCGTAAGGAAAAAAAGTCTTACGGTCCGTAAGCCTGGCCAATTTTGTGTATAAATAGCAGACTTTGGGACTTGAATTCTGGAATTAAAACGACGTAAAATTTCGCTACATGCACTGAGTTACGTTCTATCTATTATCAAAACACACACGGATCACTAATCGCCGCCGCAATACCGGGTAATAACTCGATCGCTATTACGATTCGACGTCTGATCGATTGTAACTATCCAACGATTGTTTGAGTGCTGCTCAAATTGAGTTTATACTTTGTTATTCATCGTGATTTCGACTTGAATGTTTGAGTGCTGTCCGAACTCGGACTATACTCTGTCATTCGTTGTGAATCCGCTGAATTGTTAAGTATTGCACTTTATTAATCGTTGTGAGGGTTTAATCTCGTGAATTGTCGTAACTGCTGTATTAGTTACTAACCCCGTTTGTGTGCATTGTTATTTAAATTAGGTTAATCAAAGCTAATCAGTAAGCTTATACACTGCTCGTTAAATTTGCTATGTGAGTCATTCTCTTTTTATCAACTGTTTTACAAAACTCCAAGTTATTTTCAAAGTTATAATTACAGGGATTAAGTCTGTGTAATCACCAAGTTATAGCCGGTATGTGGGGTTTTGTATACATTACTTGATAATCTTCACCATTGGGGCAGCCAATGGGTGATATGACCATAATCACAGACACCATCAGACAATGAGAGGGCAAATGGGTCGAGTGACAAAGTACCGTGGGTAGTTGGTTGATATCAGAAACATTGTAATCGCTCTTAATACTGTAATTTATAACCAATGTGTCATTTTTAGTAAACTGAATGATTCACTCAGTAATTCCCCGCTGACAAAACCTTTTTCAAACATGTTTCAGGTGATCTATTGTAATCCAAGAAAAGTGCCGTGAAGCACTACAAGCATAGCGAAGTGGCTCAATATAAATAAATAAAGAAACATGTTTTGTAAAATAAAGATTTCCCAGTGAAATCACCTTATTGTAAATTACAAGGTTTTATCCCTAATTTATGTAAACGGGCAGTTTTAATATTAAAAGATTCTGTTTTAAAAAGACTTCCGTTGTCGCTTAAAATTTAATACCACGGGATTTCCTGCCTCGCGGCTCTAGACCTGGTCAAACCGGGGCCGAGGGCCGTGACACTTAGTTTTATCCTTCTTGATTGTGTGCCTGCTCAGTAATCGCTGAATGCCAAAAAGCATAAAAAGTGGTTAAGTTTGTGAGCTTTCACAACTTTTCTAAAAATGACACTGTGATTGTGCATTTCTTTTGCAAAGATTTAAACTGGTTTTATTTCTTTATTTTGTTTAAGCATTGGACATCCTCTGCGTATACGTGAGTATCGAACTGGATGTTATTGCCTAAACGTTCTGCTTTATTTTCTTTGGTGTTTCGTTTAAGGTTTGGATCACCTCTGCGTATACGGGAGTATCGACCTGGTGGTTAAAGCCTAAACAACTTCAACTTGTTTTGTTTTCTTATTTTGTTTAAACATTGGACTTTCTCTGTGTATCGAAAGATCGACCTGATTGTTAATGTTTAAACATTCTGTGTCACGACCCCCGACCCCATCCTGGCCGGAATCGGAAGCCGCGAGCAGTCCAGTGGTACCGGTGATTATTTTGAAAAACATTGCAGCGGAAATTTCATCAGGACCGTGAGTTAGGAAAAATATCAGAGTTTAGAAACACCGGATTTTATTTAAATAGATGGAATAAATTCCATGTTTTACAAAGGTAGCTTTTAATACGGGATAAACCCAAAAACAATATTTCTTAAGTTGATTTAATTAATAAAATAAGCCACTTCTTGAAGTCCTTCAGTGCTGGATCCAATCCTTACTCCAATCTACTGTAATTACCTGAAACGTGTTTTAAAAAGGTTTTGTCAGCGGGAAATACTGAGTGAGTTCATTCAGGTTTTATACACAGATTTGTTATAATTTACAGTATTAAGACCGATTACAATGTTTCTGATATCAAACCAACTACCCACAGTATTTGTCACTCGACTCGTTTCGGTGACTGTGGTCATATCACTGTTGGGTCCGTTCACCTACAAGTGACGTCAATCACTTTTTAGGTCCGTTCACCAAAAAGTGTATCAGGATTTAGGTACGCCCACCTAAACTGATAAAAACAATAGTAAAGTGCACAATACCCCACATACCAGCTGTAATTTGGTGATTATAAAGACTTAATCCCTGTAATTATAACTTTTGGAAAATAATTTGGAGTATTGTAAAACAGTTGATAAAAAGAGAATGACTCACCTTATAAGCATGTAAGATTGAGTTAACAAGCTTCTTGATTCTACTTCTTCCGATAATTAAGCATGCACTTTATTATTCTGGATCTTCTGATGATTTAATAGTTTGTTTGATGGTGAGTGTGTAGTTGGGAGTATTTTTGGTAGTTAAACATATAGTTTAACAGAATGGAATACGTATTTGTGTAAAACCCAAATCAAACCTTAACGGTAGTCACGAGATTCGAACCTTAACGAATTTCACAAAGTGTAACACTTTGGATTCCATTTACCGAAATCACAAACTATAGTACTTTGGCATCCGTTTAACGAACTCTCAAAGTATAGTACTTTGGCATCCGTTTAACGAACTCTCAAAGTATAGCACTTTGGCATCCGTTAGTTGGTTCCTGAATCGATCGGACAGAACATCCCATCGGTGATTATTGGTTAGAACACCAACGTATAGAGAAAAGAAGAAAAGAAATGAGCAAAAAAAATGAATCCTAAGCTTCCTATTTATAGGTAGGAAATAGGAAATTTCTAGGAAGTTTCCCTTGTATTTCTAGGAATTTCCTATAGCTTTTCTAGGAAGTTACTTATGTATTTTCTAGAAAGCTTCCTATCCACATATATCTATCTTCTTACACTTTCCTAGCAACTTCCTTTGATATTATCTATTATATATTTATTTATTTATTTAGGTTTTTCATAAATCTTACTTAGCTGATTAATTAATCTTACTTGGCTTAATTAATCTTGCTTAATCTTAATTAATCTTGCTTAGCTTAATTAATCTTACTTAATCTTAATTAATAGATTAATTAATCTACTCAGCTAACCTAACTGCTAAGTTTATTTAACTATTAAGTTTACTTAGCTATTAAGTATTCTAGCAGCTCCTTGCTTATGAGTTCTAATTTCTAGATACAATGGAACACGTATTAGTGTACTAACTCAATTCAACTTTAACGACAATCACGAGATAAAACCCTCACAACGATTTACAAGTGCAATACTTAACAATTCAACGGATTCACAACGAATGACAGAGTATAGCCCGAGTTCGGACAGCACTCAAACATTCAAGTCGAAATCACGATGAATAACAAAGTATAACTCAATTTGAGCAGTACTCAAACAATCGTTGGATAGTTATAATCGATCGGACGTTGAATCGTAGCAGCGATTGAGTTAATACCCGGTATCACAGCACCTCGCTATACTAATCAGTGATCCGTGTGTGTTGTGGACTGTTCCTGCTATAACTCAGTCTACGAAAGGAGAATTTACGTCGTTCAAAGGCCAGAATTCAAGTCCCAATGTCTGCTATTTATACACGAAAATTGACATGCTTACGGACCGTAAGCCATATCCCTTACGGTCCGTAAGGGAAGCAGTCTATTTATAGGGTAGCTGGGTTCGGGACTAAGCTTGCTGAGTTGACAAAATAATAAAATTAAAATTTGACAACGAGATTTTAAGATAATCGTTAACTAGGGTTTACCCCCCTTGAGTTTTAGGGGCCCTGATCCTGATTTCGATTGTTCTGGAAATTTTAGGGTTTATGCAGAATCACTTGGGTGTCTCAATTAGGGTTTCCTTATTGGATAATTATCACACTAAATATTAATTTTAGTGAGAGTTGTTACATCCTCCCCACTGTAGGATCGATTCGCGACCTAAACGAGTCGTTCGGAAGAGTTCAACTCCGTTTCAGAGGCGGAAACAAAGAAACGGACGTGTACACAGCTAGAATCACACTTTAAACCTCTTGTATATTGATTTTACAGCGTTTACATTCACAAGGAACACCGGCAATACCTCGGTATCAGATCTGAACAACGTTACAAATGAAATGAATGACTAGCCTATTTATACTACTTCGGGTTCGCTCCAATGACAAAAAACCAAATAAGCGATCCTCACAATTAACCGTATAAGCGAACCGACATGTTTCCATAAAAGCGATCCATCATGTTGACCATAAAGGCGAACCTCTTCATTGACCATCTTAAGTGAACCTTCATGATTGAACCATCATCCAAAGCTCTTCATTGGACCCTCATTTGGTGATACCTCATTGGACCCTTTAATGGTCCAATCAAACCAAACGGCTACTATACACTTTCAATTGAAACATGTCTTTGTCGTTTACTGAATTGAAAATGTGAAGATATGATGATCCAATATATGATGATGACACAAGTATGATGTCATCATAAAACATGATGACATCATGCTTGATTAGATTCGCAATGCAACCCGGACTCGACATTAGACGAAGTCGACAGATGACTGCACCAACAGACTCCCCCTCAGATGTTGACGAGTCTTAAGTGTCGAGTCTTCAACGACTTCAGTCTTTCTCACAGTGTAAGCATCCTCAAATCTTTCTCTTCTCTTTTCATCATCACCAACAGACTTCTCACGAACTATCTCTAATCGGATGTCTTCAGACTCCCCCTTTCGATATGCTGGGATCGCAGTCTGGCATGTTGTAATCCCAAAGTCTTCAGGTATCGGAACCTGGTTCTCTATCTCTTTGAGACCTGCACATCCTCTACCCAAAAATAAAACTTCTGATGATAACATGTAAAAATCTAATGAATCACTTGCAGACAGTACACAAACAAAACATTGATTTTACAATTTGAAGAACCACTTGAAGATATATATCATTTTTTATTTCAAAACCAACACACTCTCCCAAACCTTTTGTTCATCATGTTTAGCACTCGGAATTTTGAACATCAACTTTTCAATACCAGTTGTCGAAAATCTTTTTGTATTTTTCAAAAACTTATGCTAAAACACATTGAAAATCTTTTTGGATTTTTGACATAAGAGAAATAAAATGCAGTAAAAAAAATATTTACAAACATTATTTTTGTGAGTTTGTGTAAGAGGATCATATCAGCTTATGAGACAAATCACCAACACCGTTAAGCTTCATTTCATTTTAAGTTCTAAACAATTTACCTAGATTGTCAGTATACTGGTCCACTTAAATTTTCACACAAAGTTCAACTGATTCGAGATACAATATTAATGTTTTAAGCACTTAAACTTATCCGTGTGTCCCACTACTTGAATATACTCCCGTATCCAGATCCCAATATTCAGTCTTACAGGTGAATATACCACAGATGATATCTGTAAGGGGTTAGGTGTGAAACCGTGAGAGCTCAGGTCAGAACTTCCGTTCAGCAGAGAGATGACGGCTCGACTTTTGGTGGGTCCCCTTTAGAGGATCTTTTTTACAACAGCAATGACTATCAATTTTATTGTTTCATCGATTTGCTGAGGGCGGCGCTTTTTCAAGCATTTGCAGAAAGTATTATCCGGGGACTAGGTCAGTACTTCCATACAGCAGAAGTCCCGGGATAATACCCCAGATATCACTGAGCATAAAGACCTAGTATCTCAGAATAAGGGACCTTTCAAACAAGATTTCAGGGGTTACCTATATATCCAAGTTTGTGTTAACCCACAGAACAAGCAAGTTTGAAATTTAGGTTTATATCTCGTCACAATCTACTAAATGTGTAAAAATCTACTGACACATCCGCAGTAAGATTGTTTAACACTTTTAAACTTTCCAATTCTTTAGCATGTTGTGATAGTCCGCTGATGTACTATCATTTCCTCTTTTTCACAACAAACTCATTTTTGGATTTTATCATGTTTTTGTCTTTTTCAAATTTTCTAATGTTTTTGGATTTTCTGAAAATTTCTACTCCCCCTAAAATGCAAACACATTAACGAAAATTGAAAACAAACTGTACAGAAACATGACAACTGATATCAAATCGCATCAATTCGCCATTCACTTGGCATAAACAATCAGAACTCCCCTATCAACAAACTATTTTCTCATTTAGATTTTAAAACACTTAAGTTTGTTTTAATCAAAATGATTGTTCCGGAAAATAAGTTTGGTTTATTTTACCACTTGTACGTATACCAATACTAAATTCGGGGATGTGGTTCATCATCTTGTCTCTCAATCACTTGTAGGAAAATGCAAGCACAAATTAATGTCCTTGATTTACCATATGCATAAGTTATGCACAATCAAATCTACTAACCACTTGTAAACAAACACAAACAAACCTTTTTTTACCGTTTGCATGATTGACATTACCGTAGTAAATTCCTCAAGAAAGATGCCGATACCTGCTCCTCGCTTACCAACCTGGAAGCTCCGGCATAGTCCTCTAACCTGTAAAAATTTTGACAATTACAAACACTTCCAAATCATCCTAATTAACATGAAAGATGCCGATTCCTGATCCACGATTACCAACTTGAGATCTCCGGCATGTCCGGTGTTTTACTCAAACATAATGTCCACCCAAGCCTCACCAGCCTTGGGTGACTTTGGAACACATCTGTCCCACCAACATTTTGATTTATAAAATTCTTTAGCATCTTTTACCTTCTTATCAACCATTTTACCAAAAATGTGTTTGACTTTCCCGTTGAAAGCCTTATCAACATCAAATTCTCCTTTATCAGCGAAGAATTGATTTGAAATTTCAACCTTTCCAACTTTCTTCATCAAATTTTCTTTTGACAATTTCGGAAAATTCTCATCGTTCACCACTGGAACGGAATTCACAATCCTTTTATCAACTAATGACTCCTCTGATTTTATGGAATCAGATTCATTGTCAGAAATACTTTCAGACTTAACAACCCATTTTTGTTTACTCAAATCGACTTGTCTTTTGTAAAAACGTTTTGAAGTTTCACCAACTTCCAAAGTCGATTTATCAACACATTTCTTTTTCATATCAGAGTTAGAAGAAACTCCCTGTTTTTGGTAGTTGGTCTTGGGGCAATTCCAAGCTATGTGTCCAACTTCTTGACATTTGAAACAGGTTCTTCTGTCAACTCTCGAAGCAAACTTCCTCAAATTCTTCTTTACTTTAGCAAGAAACTCTTGATTCGACTGCTTCCAGAACGGTTTCTTCTGTTCATCCTCTGAACTCCCACCTGAAACAAATTTTGTTTTTGGTTTATAAGTTTTCTGATTTTTATAATTTTCTGAAGAATTGAAACCAAGACCTTTCTTTTTGAGATTACCATTATGGTTTGGTTTCTTTCGATAACCTGAACCATAATCATAACCCTTTTTCTTGTTCAATCTCTATTGAACTCTTGAAGTGTATTTTTTAGGTTTTTCAGTAAGATTTACATCTTTTATTTCAGAAATATTAATTTCTGTTAATTTGAAAACCTGTTTGATCATTTCAGTTTTGACACTTCTTATTGGGAATTCCTCATCAGAATATAATTTGTCTGAATCATTCAATGTATATGCTACTTTGATTGATTCGTCATTCAAATTAGATTTTGATAACATGAATTCTTTATTGTAACTCCTCTTAACCGGTGAACTCGGACTTTTCTCAGACGAACTCGAACTATCAAACTTAGACTCCGACTTTGATTCTTCATCCATATCCAACACCTGATCGACAACTCTCTTAACTAACTCAAACTCATGATCAGTGTCAGACGCTGTGAATGTGACATCAATATTGTCTGGTAATTCATCAGTGATTTCAGACTTTAATTTGATGTTTAGAGCCTTGTCTACTTGTTCCTCATTTGGTTTCCTGGGGGAATAACTCTCAAGGATAGGAGGTGGACATCTGTTATACTTGACACTTGGTTTCTTACCAGTATCCTCTTCTTTTTCTTTCTTCTTGAATGCCTCAAGACCTGTAATAGTAGAATAAACCCGATCAATCAGATAATCACAAGTAGTATAACTCAAAAGTAATCGGTTGATCCTTTCACTCTCGATTCTCTCAAGTTCCAACTCCTTCTTCAAATTTGCACAATCTTCAATATAATCATTTATGACACTTTGCTTTGTCATCAAAGTTGCACTCATCTTGTCATTTGCTTTTTCAAATTCTGCATTTGCTCTTTTCAAACTGTCAACTGTCCTGTTCAATACGTCGTATGACTCTTTCACATACTTCACATCTGACAGTAAATCTTCCTTCATTTTCTCCAACTCAGCAATCTTTTTGTCTTTTTCTTCACAAACTTTGCAAGCTTCTGAACATTTCTCACAAGGCTTTGTAACTTCAACCACCTTTTCAACTATCTTTTCAACTTCGACAGTCTTTTCAACTTCTACAATCTTCTCGACTTCGACAATCTTTTCTATTTCGACAATCTTTTCAACAATTTTCTCAACTTCCACGAGTTTTTCGACTTCGACAATTTTCTCGACCACTTTCTCTATTTCAACAATCTTTTCTGGTGCAAACTCAGCAGTTGCTTCATCTTTTGTTTCTACAGCTTCAGTCTTCGTCTTTTCATCAGCGAGTAGCTTTGCTGCTTCTAGCTCTCTTTGCAATCGAGCAATCTTCTTCTGATTTAGCATCTCAACTTTATCTGCATAGAAAAAATTAAAACTATCAGGATCAATGCTTTTTCTACATTTATTAAGATACTCTTCCTCATCATCCGTATCAACATCACTTCCAAGATCTGGAAATATTGGAATTCTTTTCTGACAATCCTCATTTTGATCCAGAATCCTGGTAACAAGTGCCACATTAGATTTAGTTTCACTAGGTATATACTTGTCCCAGCTAAATCCCTGTGCAACAACCTCATCACTCTGATCAATTATCCCATAATAAGCTTTCCTATTGGCTTCTTCAATCATTCTCCCATGAGCAGTTTGCGGTTCCTTTTGTTGAGGTTTTTGATCGATTTGATGAAAGATTGATTTCTGATAGTAATTGCTCTTTTCTTGACTACCAGTTGACTCTTGGTTCTTACATTCCCGTTTAAAGTGACCTTTTCCTTTGCATCGGAAACAGGTAACCTTCGACTTGTCAAAACCAAGTGGAGAAGCAGCCATTCCTCGGAACTCGTCTCTGCCAGTAATTTGTTGAAATTTTTCAGCTCTCCTACAGGCACTGGCTAAACACCACTTCACATCCATCAGCTCAAGCTCTTCTGCATCAATTTGGTCGTAATCTTTTTTTGTAAGCATCGGATTACCAATCCTTCCTGCTATCAAGCTTTCATATGACTCTAACATGGCGACAAGAGATGCCATATGTTGCTTTGCCACCTCAGGAGAAAGAGTTTGACCATTCTAGATGTTCAGTGTCACATTGCATTGCAAATTTGTAGAGTTTTGCTTTTGAGGGCTAGTTGTGTTGTTGTTTGGATCAAACTTGAGAATGATGAAGTAGATCCACCACTTTGAGTTGTAGTACTTGCATTTGGACTTGCAGAACCATCAGCACTGAATGCAGTACTAATCTTTGGACTTTGACTGGGAGTGGTCTCAAACTTGTTCCCTCGATAGTACAGACTGACGTCTTGCTTTGCATTTGGATTTGTCATGATAGCTGTCTTTTGAATATCTAGTTCCTGCTCTTCGATTTTCTGAATAAACTGAGCTAAATTCATACTCTCGGACTTTCTCATAAGTTTCACAACCATCAAATATGTTCCCCACTTGTGCTGTGGTAACGCCTCAGCTAGTTTGTCGACCCACTCATCGTCCTCTTTCTTTATATCCAACCTACCGATTTCCAATACCAAATGACAATACCTATCAATGGTTTGTTTCGTAGTTTCATGATCGAAAGCGGTAAACATGTCAAATGATTTCTTCAATAATGCCTTCTTGTTCTTGATCATATCAGCACTCCCTCTGAATTTCTGAATCAACGCTTCCCAGATGGATCTAGCAGTTCCGTTATGTTGAAGTAAGACAAAGATGTCTTCTTTAACTGCTTGCTGAAGGATGCTGATCATCATCTTCTCACTTGTGTATTTCAACTTGTCAGCTTCAGTAAAATCATTGAAACCCTTTTCCAAACCACGTTCATTCTTTGGTTTCTCGTAATCTTTCAGTAAAGAACACCAGGCTTCGAATCTGTAGGCTTGAACCCAATTCTCAAATCGATTTCTCCAACCCTGAAAATCTTCAATGTATATGAGTTTCGGCGGTTTTTTATGAGTGCCCGTCTCATTCTCATTATACAACGCTTCAGCAGGAGTTACAGGGGCAACGGGTGTCGCGAACGCATTGTAGAACTCTTCAGCCATGTTTCAAAACGCAGATGATGCTTCGGGAAATACCTGATAACACACAAACAAAAAACAATCAGTTTAAAGATTTATCAATTAATGGAAACGAACTGTTACTCGAATTGGTGAAAATTCTTTGCGGACAGAAGATTGACACACTGAGCGGACAGCTATGACTCGGATCAAATACAAATGGCTTGGCCCTTTTTCGTGTAGACTGACTGACTTTCAAATGACCTTGCCCGACTTCCAATCAACCTGACGGACCCTTGAACACTTTGAATTTCAAGCCGTGAGATCAGGACCTTTGACAATTTGATGTACTGATTTTGACACACACTACAAATCTCTATCACATGCACCAGATGATCAACAATCAATTTAACATGACATGGGATTAGAATTTGGGCCGATTACTTACAATACCGAAACGATTTTTTTATATATATATCACATGTAATATTACACAAAAACCGACAATATCAATTGCTTCTAATGGGCCGCTAACCCCACTAATCAAAAGAAAATGTTATCCTTTAAAACCTAGAGGGGCGGTGCACGAATGTGATAGGGCCGAAGATTGGGCCAGTGATTTTCAAGGGGCGGTTACCTTTTTTAAAACACTTATATTCAGTAAATGTTCAGACAAAGTACATGAACTCAACTATGCTGTTGGCTGCATTGGGCGGCTATGTATATTTTTTTTTTAAATTCCGATTGGGCAAGTATATAGTGGGCTTCACTGAGTTTTGAGTATGATAGGGCCTTTTGGGCGGTGTAACTATTAGATTTTGTTTGTACTACAATTAGTAGCCGACAAGATGCTTGTATATGATACGGCCTACTTTAATCACATGCAAACTCCTCGATAAATGAACTGATAACTTTGATAACCCGACACACATCACACAATACAAAGTATTTTTCAAACGGTGCACACTATTCAACGAACAACCATGTGAAGACTAATTGTCATTAAAGCGGACCTCGACGGAAGTTACTAAGAGCGGACCTCGACTATTGTTCCAATGAGCGAACCAAGAACTAATAAACCACTTGAGCGAACCTGACTAATTTTTATAAGCGAACTAGATGATGTTTTATGAGCGGACCATGTAGTGTCTGAAAAGCGAACCTGAATTTGTGAACCAAATAAGCGAACCACAAGTACTAATTTGGAGCGGATCTATGTGACGTCAGCAAAACACGAACCAAGTGCAAGCGAAACACTAATTTGAACCAGAAATAAGTCGATTTTAGTTCTGAAATTCTCAAAGTTTTGTTAATTCATGATTCCGCACACACTGTGTGAATTTAAAGCGATTTTGACCGTAAAAAGTTCCGTTTTTTTCGAAAAAGAAAGGTGTAGAAGCAGAAAAAGTGATGAAAACGAGCTGTTTTTGCGAGATCTCCTCCTCCTTGGCTTTGATACCAATTGTAGGATCGATTCGCGACCTAAATGAGTCGTTCGGAAGAGTTCAACTCCGTTTCAGAGGCGGAAACAAAGAAACGGACGTGTACACAGCTAGAATCACACTTTAAACCTCTTGTATATTGATTTTACAGCGTTTACATTCACAAGGAACACCGGCAATACCTCGGTATCAGATCTGAACAACGTTACAAATGAAATGAATGACTAGCCTATTTATACTACTTTGGGTTCGCTCCAATGACAAAAAACCAAATAAGCGATCCTCACAATTACATTCACAAGGAACACCGGCAACACCTCGGTATCAGATCTGAACAACGTTACAAATGAAATGAATGACTAGCCTATTTATACTACTTTGGGTTCGCTCCAATGACAAAAAACCAAATAAGCGATCCTCACAATTAACCGTATAAGCGAACCGACATGTTTCCATAAAAGCGATCCATCATGTTGACCATAAAGGCGAACCTATTCATTGACCATCTTAAGTGAACCTTCATGATTGAACCATCATCCAAAGCTCTTCATTGGACCCTCATCTGGTGATACCTCATTGGACCCTTTAATGGTCCAATCAAACCAAACGGCCACTATACACTTTCAATTGAAACATGGCTTTGTCGTTTACTGAAATGAAAATGTGAAGATATGATGATCCAATATATGATGATGACACAAGTATGATGTCATCATAAAACATGATGACATCATGCTTGATTAGATTCGCAATGCAACCCGGACTCGACATTAGACGAAGTCGACAGATGACTGCACCAACACCCACCTTAATAAAAATCTCGTCCTCGAGATTTGGACTATGATATATGTTTCTTCTTTTAATTAAGAGAAACAATGTATCATGGAATGGAATCAAATGATATTTTGAGGGGTATAAATTTTAAAAATAAAAATGGTTTATAGAAACAATTGGATTCAATATCCGAAATGAACTTACTTTGATAGTTGGGGGAGATTCTGAATTGATAAATATCTAGTTGTGAATGGAAGTATGAAAAGTGATTTGTTAATAATTATCCGAAAATCAATATCGTTTACTTAAATGGTACTGGACAATAGAATTTAGTGTATCGTAATCTGAGTACATAATTGTACCAAGAATATGACAAATCAAACGAATGATGTATGAATAGGGTTTAGCACAGGCTACAAATCTATTCGGACGCTACAAAGTGTTTGTAATGATTGAAAGAATTCAATAATTATGATGACCGAATAAATTCACCGTTTTCGAAATTGAGAGTTTCAAGGAAGCGAATCTGGATATTTCAAAAGATGAGACATTCCGATGAAATGATATAGTTTCCAAGGTGATTATGTTTAAGCCAAAAGATATATGATCTATAGATTTTTAAAATGAATGTGAAGAACTTTTTGAAATTAGTAAAATTCTTTGTCAGAAGAAAACTTACCTTGATTGGTACCTAAGGAAGACTTAAGATTGACTGGTTCAAAATGAAATGAAAACATGAAAATGATTCGTCAAATATTAAATTATGATATGAGAAATCAATGTGCTGAGATGGGTGATTTGTACGAAAAGACAATGAAGTTAGTGTATTTTTGTCTTAATACATAATTGTATTCAGATGATTTTTAATCAAAATGTTTGATTAAAGATAGGCGATATTTTGATTTATTAAATATCTTTTCCTTTTATGTTATCATAAAGTAGAATAAAAATATAGATAGGTTTAAAATATCAAAACCCGTGGTAATAAAATAATGATATATGTTTTATAAATAGGTTTACCCAATATTCTAGAACTCACGATTATCATTTTTAAAATCAAGTATGTTTAACTATAAGATTTTATAATAGGGTATTTTAAATCATAAAAGTAAAATAATAAATGTTTATTTTAATATCAAGAATACTTAAATATTAGCTTGCGTAAATGACATTTGATATTTTAATATATATATACATTAAAAAAATATTTCTATAAGTATTTAATAGTTGTGAAATATTAATCAAGATGAACATTTATTTATAATATGTCTTCTTCATGAATATTTAGACAATTATTTAGATAATTTTATTCGTTCCTTTAATTGTTTTATGAAAATATGTCTTCTCTTTACAGTACAAAGTATATATATTTCTATATATATATATATATATATATATATATATATATATATATATAAAATTATTTTTATATATAATTGAAATTTACTAAATAAGTATGATGACTTAATTTATATACATTAAATAGTTATTATCATGGTTGGATATTGGTTAGTGCTACCTTGTTTAAGCATAGGTGATCAGTCCATGCCTAACTAAGGCTACGCTATCCAATACCTGTCTTGATAATAACCTTAATACCTAAAAATAATATTAACACTTACTATTATTAATATTTTATTACAAATATTTACCAAAAATAAATAATAATAACTAGTCATAAATTTAAACGAGATTAGCGCAATTTTCAAATTTTGTGAAAATGTCACCACAAGGTGATCGTAATCAAAGAAATAATTTAGTGAAGTCGAAGGCCAAGAAAGCATGTCATGGTTCACGAGAATCGAAGTGCTTGTTGGGATTATGATGGCTTAAAAATATCATATGGGATCTTGAATTGAATACGTATTGTGAGCAAGTTAACTGGGTTTGGATAAAACGAGTTTTAATAAGGAAGTTCGGACATGATCACAACAGAAACCATGTATACCCTTCAAAAGAAAATCGAGTTTTTCAAGAAATTCATTGATTCGATATTAAAGAATCAACGCTTTGTAAAAATGCAGTTTACAATGCAAAGATCAAGTATAGCGAAATGATATTTGAACTTTTGATAAAACAGTAGATTAGAATGAAGCCCTCCAGTGGTCTTCATAAATCAAACGAACCACATGCACAACAAACAGTGCATGTGTAACGTGTGGATTTACCAAGAAATGAGACAGATCAATATTCGCTACCATGAAAGAAATCCTTATGGTATGATGACCGTTAGGGGAAGTAGCAAGGCCAAAGTCTATTCTCAGAAGTCAGAATTTTAAAGAAAGAAATATAAGAACTTTATCTGGACATTCGTGTGATAACTGTTGTTAAGTGACATTATCAGGGAATGTCGAATAAAATGAAATAGGGGATTTGCAAAGGTATGTGATTCCTTTTGCAGTGCTAATAATTATGACTCAGATTGGATTCTTGTTCTAACGTACCTCAGTGAGATTTAGATCGTTTGTAAGATCATGTGGCAAAGTGCCGCTTTTTGATTAGTAGTACTTCTACTGACGGAATTAGTATTGGTGTCATCGTGCCTAATTTATATTTTTCAAAGGTCTTGCCTCGGAAGTCATGTGTGATAAACTTCGACGTCTGTGGACATATAATTTAAGTTTCATGTGTTTTCTTGTGTATTAGCACAACTTTACATGCTTCTTTACTTGTGTTAATGGTTTATGATAACGCTTTGGAAATTCTTTATATTTTTGATGGTGTTTTAACTTAAAGGGTTTTTATTGTTTATTTTGTCATACAAGCTGCGGGACAAATGATCAAACGAAATAATGTTTGACATCGAAATTATAGGTATATGCCAGAGATTCCTGATAAAGAAATCTAGATTTTATTATTGACACATATGCTTGTGCTTTATTCTTATTTGACTTTTGGAATTCCTTATAGATATATATATCTTATATAATCATATATTTCACATGCTGTAATATACATACCCTCTATAAGGTCAATGTATTTTAGCAGATTCATATTTTCAAAAACAAGTCAGATATCAGGTCATGATATTATTTAGGGAAATCTTGTCACTGGTTTGACATATTATTTACCCCATCTTATCCGGTTCGCGCCGGAGAGGTAATCTCAGTATATCCGGACAAGCTGGAGAGTCTGCTACTCTATACCCAGTTTTGCCGGAGAAAATTTTCTATTTCTCATAAATAGTATCTTTTCAAGATTTTAAAAGTGCCTCTTTTATTAGGGCTTTTATCCAGAATCAAGGAAATTTGTATTTCCATAAAATATCTTTATTCTAGACCAAATAATATCAATAAGCAAGAAGCAATTAAGTGCTATTGCCTGCTAATCGTCATTCTTATGGAATACCAATATCCATTACATTATACTTATATAAGTAATTTACCTTAAAGTTTATTTTAAGGCAAAATTCTTAAGTTCAAGTCTAAATATCATCCGGAGTGCTATCAGATAATATTAAGTTTCTAATTCTCCGTTTAAACTTAGGTATTATTATAACACCTAATTGCGTAAACAAGTGGCTTAGCTTATACTAAGGCATCTTTTCTTATGTTCAAGTCTAACTGCTATCAGCTGTGCTACCATTTAATAGTAATCTCCTAACTCTTTTTATTTAAGCTTAAGTATTATTATCACAACACTTATAGGCTTAAAGCAGTGGCTCTGATACCACCTTCTGTCACGACCCCCGACCCCATCCTGGCCGGAATCGGAAGCCGCGAGCAGTCCAGTGGTACCGGTGATTATTTTGAAAAACATTGTAGCGGAAATTTCATCAGGACCGTGAGTTAGGAAAAATATCAGAGTTTAGAAACACCGGATTTTATTTAAATAGATGGAATAAATTCCATGTTTTACAAAGGTAGCTTTTAATACGGGATAAACCCAAAAACAATATTTCTTAAGTTGATTTAATTAATAAAATAAGCCACTTCTTGAAGTCCTTCAGTGCTGGATCCAATCCTTACTCCAATCTACTGTAATTACCTGAAACGCGTTTTAAAAAGGTTTTGTCAGCGGGAAATACTGAGTGAGTTCATTCAGGTTTTATACAAAACAGATTTGTTATAATTTACAGTATTAAGAGCGATTACAATGTTTCTGATATCAAACCAACTACCCACAGTATTTGTCACTCGACTCGTTTCGGTGACTGTGGTCATATCACTGTTGGGTCCGTTCACCCACAAGTGACGTCAATCACTTTTTAGGTCCGTTCACCTAAAAGTGTATCAGGATTTAGGTACGCCCACCTAAACTGATAAAAACAATAGTAATGTGCATAATACCCCACATACCAGCTGTAATTTGGTGATTACAAAGACTTAATCCCTGTAATTATAACTTTTGGAAAATAATTTGGAGTATTGTAAAACAGTTGATAAAAAGAGAATGACTCACTTTATAAGCATGTAAGATTGAGTTACCAAGCTTCTTGATTCTACTTCTTCCGATAATTAAGCATGCACTTTATTATTCTGGATCTTCTGATGATTTAATAGTTTGTTTGATGGTGAGTGTGTAGTTGGGAGTATTTTTGGTAGTTAAACATATAGTTTAACAGAATGGAATACGTATTTGTGTAAAACCCAAATCAAACCTTAACGGTAGTCACGAGATTCGAACCTTAACGAATTTCACAAAGTGTAACACTTTGGATTCCATTTACCGAAATCACAAACTATAGTACTTTGGCATCCGTTTAACGAACTCTCAAAGTATAGCACTTTGGCATCCGTTAGTTGGTTCCTGAATCGATCGGACAGAACATCGCATCGGTGATTATTGGTTAGAACACCAACGTATAGAGAAAAGAAGAAAAGAAATGAGCAAAGAAAAATGAATCCTAAGCTTCCTATTTATAGGTAGGAAATAAGAAATTTCTAGGAAGTTTCCCTTGTATTTCTAGGAAATATCCTATAGCTTTTCTAGGAAGTTACTTATGCATTTTCTAGGAAGCTTCCTATCCACAGATATCTATCTTCTTACACTTTCCTAGCACCTTACTTTGATATTATCTATTAATTATATATATATATATATATATATATATATTTATTTATTTATTTAGGTTTTTCATAAATCTTACTTAGCTGATTAATTAATCTTACTTGGCTTAATTAATCTTGCTTAATCTTAATTAATCTTGCTTAGCTTAATTAATCTTACTTAATCTTAATTAATAGATTAATTAATCTACTCAGCTAACCTAACTGCTAAGTTTATTTAACTATTAAGTTTACTTAGCTATTAAGTATTCTAGCAGCTCCTTGATTACGAGTTCTAATTTCTAGATACAATGGAACGCGTATTAGTGTACTAACTCAATTCAACTTTAACGACAATCACGAGATAAAACCCTCACAACGATTTACAAGTGCAATACTTAACAATTCAGCGAATTCACAACGAATGACAGAGTATAGCCCGAGTTCGGACAGCACTCAAACATAAGTCGAAATCACGATGAATAACAAAGTATAACTCAATTTGAGCAGTACTCAAACAATCGTTGGATAGTTATAATCGATCGGACGTTGAATCGTAGCAGCGATTGAGTTAATACCCGGTATCACAGCACCTCGCTATACTAATCAGTGATTCGTGTGTGTTGTGGACTGTTCCTGCTATAACTCAGTCTACGAAAGGAGAATTTACGTCGTTCAAAGGCCATAATTCAAGTCCCAATGTCTGCTATTTATACACGAAAATTGACATGCTTACGGACCGTAAGCCATATCCCTTACGGTCCGTAAGGGAAGCAGTCTATTTATAGGGTAGCTGGGTTCGGGACTAGGCTTGCTGAGTTGACAAAATAATAAAATTAAAATTTGACAACGAGATTTTAAGATAATCGTTAACTAGGGTTTACCCCCCTTGAGTTTTAGGGGCCCTGATCCTGATTTCGATTGTTCTGGAAATTTTTGGGTTTATGCAGAATCACTTGGGTGTCTCAATTAGGGTTTCCTTATTGGATAATTATCATACTAAATATTAATTTTAGTGAGAGTTGTTACATTCTGCATTGTTTTTGCATAAATCACAGTTGATTAAAGTTTAAAGGCATTACTTGAGTTAGTGTATTACATGATGAGGGGATATGCTGAGATCGTGGGGTCCATAAGGACTTAGTGCAAAATTAATATACTTAAATGTATCGGTAAACATTTCGAAAGTTTTTAGATTGAGCTTAAGAGGACAAATATATCGTCAATCTATGTGAATCGTTTAAAACTGAAAACGATTAAAAGCTTAACGGTGCATGTGATGTGTCTCAAAACTTATATGATCCTCTTTCACAATCTCACAAAAATGATATTTGTACATATTTCATTTCTGCATTTAAATTTTGTTTTTGCATTTATGTTTAATATTTTGAAAAATTCAAAAAGATTTTCGACAACTGATGGCGAAGAGCTGATTTTCAAAATTCCAAAGGCTAAACATGATGAACTTTGGGTTGGAAATATGTGCTTAAATTGAAAAAAATATGTATCTTTGAAAAAGTGGATGAATTGATTATTCAAGATCATTAGTTTGAATTTGATATAATCATTTTGATTGGATGGTTTCAAACAGTAAGTTTTTCTTATTGATTTAAGTAAAAACTTACGTTTTGGTGAGAAAATGCGTATAGGTAATGGAAAGGTTTCTGAATCCGGTGCTATGGAAAGCCAGGATGCAATTCAGAACCTGAGAAGAGCTTAAACAGAGAAAGATTCAGGATACAGTCTCAAGGCGATAGAAAATTCCAGATTGCGATCCCAGCTTGTTGAAAGGGGGAGTCTGACGAGGTTAGAGCCAAAGAGATAGATCCTGGAACATCATTCATGCAGACCGATCAAGATTGAAAAGTCGTCATGTTGAAGACTCTCACTGAAGATTCCGTCAACATTCAAGGGGGAGTCTGTTGGTGCAGTTGTCTGTCGACTTCATCTTCGTTCGAGTCTTAGAATAGAATTGATTGTATAGTGCACGCAAAACGAAGAAATGGGATATATAGGTAATTCCGCTTGAAATGACATGGAGTCATTTCAAGTGAAATCAGCAGAATCAGTTCAAGCGAAATCATGTGTTAGAATGTTTGAAGTAATTCCGCTTGAACATGTTATTCCGCTTGAAGCTGTTTCAAGAGGAATCACATGCCTATATATACCCTACAAGCGAAATCAGTTGAAACAGTTCATGTTTCCGATGCCGAGGTGCTGTCGAGGTGTCTCTGAGTTTGTAATCGCGTTCTGATCAATACAAGAGACAGTAAATTGTAATTCTAGTGTTATACAAGCTAAACAAAGACAGAATCAATGAATTCCGCCTCTGATTCTGTCTGAGTACTCTTCTGATCGACTCGTTAGATCGTTTCACGATCCTACACATACCATGTGGTCTTAGAACACAACTTACGTTATGATAAAAAATGCTTTTATTTTTATATATATACATATAAAACATTCTTTTATTTATATATACATATTACATTGTTTGAAATAAGCATTTCATACTTTTTTCTGTAATAAAAAGTTAAACTACATATTCAGACTGAAAATGTATAATTTCCTACATATACAAAAGCAAGTTAGGGGAATAGTGCCACGTAGCTGCGTGGTGCTTCCCTATTCGACCAACCATTTTATTGTTTTATATTCGTTTTAAAATTACGGTTTCGTCCTTCATTTAAAATAAAATTACTTTTTTGCCCCCACTTCAAAATAAAATTATGTTTTTGTCCCTCGCTCAAAATTACGATTTTGCCCTGGGTTCAAAATTATTATTTTATCCTCATATTACATTTACAATTTTCACCGCAGTTCAAAATAAATTTTTGCTTTTGCCCCAAACTAAAAATGACGATTTTGCATTTTCGCCCTGTTTCAAAAATTATGATTTCGCTTTCAGTTTAAAATTATGTTTTTGCCCGGTTCAAAATAAAAGTATGCTTTTGCCCCCCAATTCAAAATTACGATTTTACCCTCAGTTCAAAATTGGGCGGTGGTTCCTCTTCTCTTCTTCCTCTGAGCCTCGAACAAAAAAAGATCTCGGCATCAGCTAAAATTACGATTTTGCCCCAATTCAAATTAAAAATATAGTTTTGTCCCAAGCTTAAAATTACGATTTTGTCCTTAGTGCAAAGTTATATTACGATTTTGTCTCTGGTTCAAATTTATAGTATTGCCATTACTTTAACTTTTGGCAAATTAAGATTTTACCAAAGTCAACAAATACAACTTTGCCCTCAGTTCAATTTACAGTATTGCTATCGTTTTGGTTTTTTTTAGCAAAACTATAAAAGTGTTTTTTTAATTGGTTGACTGGATTTAATTTTTTTCCATGTTAAGGAGCTGCCTAACACTCGCTCATTAATCCTGACAAGCTACAGTTTTGCCCTTAGCTCAGAATTACAGTCTTGTCATCGTTTTAGTTTTTTTCCTAACAAAACTATAATAGTGTTTTTTTAATTGATTGAAAATTATTCGGCCATCTCCCCACAACGCGGGCTGGACATCAACTAGTATCAACTAAAACTACATAAAAAAATTACATGTTATTAAATTGAGTTAATAGCCAAAATGGTCCCTGAGGTTTGCTCACTTTTGCCACTTTAGTCCAAAATCCAAAATTTTAACATCTGGGTCCCTGAGGTTTGCATTTTGTTGCTATTTTAGTCCAAATCTCAAATCAGGTCAGGTTTCTAAAAAAACCTGATTTTGGTCCTTTTCTTCAGGGGCAAAATAGTCATTTAAAAAACCTTGTATCTCTCTCTCTCTTTCTGCATATATAAACACACACATCCTCTCTCTCTTCACAAGCACCACCACCACCTCCCTCTCTCCCTCTACTCCTCTCTGCCGCCACCACCACTGCTACCGCCACCCGCACACCACATGCTTAGAGAGAGAGAGATGGCATCAGGAGATAGTGAGAGAGAGAGAGCGACGGTGGAGAGAGAGAACAATGAGAGAGAAAGAGAACAAGGAGGGGAGACAGCGCCGGCCACCTCCACGGAGGTGCGACGACGGACTGACGACGACGCCACCGCTACAGCGAGGGCGGTGGTGGATTCTGACGGTGGTTCAGCGGCGAACTTCCCCAAATCGAGTCCCTGAACGTGATTTTCCGGCGAAACCCTAAACGCCGGAACGCTAACACCGCCGTCATATAATTGAGGTCTGAAGCCTTTGCTAGAACCCTAACAACTTCTAACCGGGGCCTGAAGCCTTTGCCGTCATCCAGATTCATCCTCAACTCATCCAGATTCCAAACTTCATATGGTAATCGATCTCGAACAATACATATCGAATAGAGACAGTGATTTTCTTCGGTCAATTTCACTGCATTTAGTGTTTAGAGGTGGGTGATTTTGAGAGACGGTGGTGGGTTTTTTTGGGGAAGATGTCGACGGTGGTGGGTTTTTTTGGGGAAGATGTCGACGGTGGTGGGTTTTTTTGGGGAAGATGGCAGGTTGTGGTGGTTATTGGTGCAGGTAGCAGGTGGTGGTGGTGGCTGTTAGGGTTAATGGTGTGTGGTGGTGGTGGTGAGGTGGTCACGGTTGGTGATGGTGAGGTGAGGTGATGGTTTGTGGTGGGGGTCGTTGGTGATGAAGAAAAGAGAAGTGTAGAGAGAGAAGAGAGTAGAGAGAGGGTACAGAGATAAAGAGATGATCAGAGTTTTTTTTTTTTAATGTAAATTAGTTTATAATTATCTATAATGACAATTTTGCCCTTATGAGAAATGAGAAAGAAGACAAAAGTCTGTAAGAAATCCTGACAAAATTACAGTTTTTTGAAATTTGCACTAAAATGACAACAAAAGGCAAACCTCAGGGACCCAGATTTAAAATTTTGGACTAAAGTGGCAAAAGTGAGCAAACCTTAGAAACCATTTTGGCTATTAACTCTATTAAATTAAAATTAAAAGCAAAACAATATTGTAATAACTCTTTTGGTTTTTTGATGACGTGTGTCCCGAGAAAATGCCAAAGGGCTTTTCAGGCAAGCCATGCAAGTTGCACTTTGCAAAAGACAGCTGCCCTTACAGCGACTTTTATCTGCGTAATACCACGTGTCAAAACCCATCAAGGCCGTGGGGCATACACGTGTTAGTTTATTATTCGATGCACCTGCTACACTGCCAACTTGTTCCTTTCATTTTTCCACGTCTACTTTTTTTTCTTAAATTTGATATCTTTGAAAATCTTAATTTCGCATAAACAATTAAATATAGATGTCCTTCCCCAATGAGGTAACGGTGGAGTGGTTGGTGAAAGAATTGATCTTTCTTGTGATTAAGGTTTGACTCCCACTCTTCCTATTATTTTCTGCGGCATCCAGGTGAAGACGAATGAATATAGCTGGCGCCGGTTCGTCTTGGATAGAATGCGAGGTTTTACCGATTATTCCACTGTCGTGCCTTCGGGCGGGTGGAGGTTGGGTTTCCGCGCATCTGGGAGAGCCAAGGAGTTGGCGGCGGTCGAGTAGTCGACCTTGGCCACATCGCCCGGTTTCACGTTTTAGGTTCGTTTAAGGTTTGGTGAGAGTCGATCCAACACATGGTGCTCTCGGCTCTTACATCCAACGGTTCAGATAGTTTCCCAACCGTGCTTTAGGAGCATCGCTTTGATGGGGAGGTAACATGTTTTATTCTAACGCCGGAGGGTATGGAATAGAGCCTCTAGGGGTTTTATTGCATCACTTTATCGACACGTAGGCGTCACGTAGAACAAGGGGCTCCATTGTCTTTTTCGAATAAAGCTTACGGTATGGAATGGAACCCCTCAATCATTACACAATTATTTATTTAACTTAGGTTCAACTAAAATTTAATCCATTCTTTTATTTAAAAATTTAAGTTAATCAACATTAAAATTTAGAAACATGAAAAACATATCATAAATTTACATAAGCATAAACAATTTAACCAAGTAAAATAATTTATAATTAGCCTATCTTTACATAAGCCCATCTTTAAAGCAAGCCCAACTATAAAACTCTTTTAATAAAACCAAACTCAACTTTAAAACCCTAAAAACTCCATTTTCTTTGTTAAACAACCTACACCTAAACAAAACCCATCTTTTCTTTTCTTCTTCAAACAACAGTCAACAACATCAACATATCACATGGTCAAATAAAATACATAAATATTATTTTTTAACATGTAAAAATAATTTTTATGAGTTTTATTACATGTGTATCTATGATTCCCTGATTTATATTATTATGTGACTCCCCAATAAACACACCCTAAAAGATATACAGTAACAAACACGTTTTTCTTTATTTTATACATTTGTGACCCAGAATATTAAAATGTAGACACAGGACTGTCAAATAATGTCTGAATTGGACCAACTGGTCAGATATTTAAAGTATATGAAAATGTTTAACTATTAATAAGTATAAAAATACTACTGAATGAAAAAGAACAAGGAAATTTTATTTTTATACAAGTCTAAGAATCCTTCTAATGAGTATCATTATTGTATTTGTAAGTGAATTGGTCATTAACTTGGCCTCCATTGATAATTTTAAAACCGATTGATATCATAAATAATTTTATTAAAACTAAGTTACTTTTTGGTGACGTCAATATAATATAAAGTTTGAATAGAAAAAAACATGGAACATGGATAGTAAATGAGAGTTTCGAAGGAAACTATAAAAACAGTTAAAGAACACTTAGGATTAGAGGTGAAAAAATGGGCAGATTGGGTTGGGTTGGTGATTTGGTCCGTATGAGTTTGAGTTAGGATGAGTTTGGGTCAGAATGGACCAATTAAAAAAAAAGGTCAGGATGGGCTTGGGTCATGATGGGCTTGGTTCAGGATGGATTTGGGTCAGGCTGGGCATCAAATGTTCTACAACTTCTAGGGCAGAACATACAAATTTGACTCGTAATGAGGTGAATGATAAAAAAAAAGTTTTCAAGAACTTCAACATTGTTATAAATACAGATATATTCTCCCTTAATTCCCTTCCTAATTCTCCTCCTAAGTTGTTATTCTTTCAGTTACATTTTGACCACATAGTTTTCAGTTACATTTTGACTACTGTGTGTATATATATATATATATATATATATATATATATATATATATATATATATATATATATATAGGATGAGGATCATTACAGAACACTAACTATTGCGAGAACAAAAAGAACAACTCTAAAACACTAAATTTTTGGATTTAAGTTTTATGTTTTTTTAAATTTTATGTTACTTACATTCATATGTGTATTATATATACATAAAAAAAACATATTTTTTTACCTACACGTAACTTACATACATGTTGGTAATTTAACCTACACATAACCTACATATGTGTAGGTTATACAAAAACTGGAAAATTTCCATATTTTGTTTTGAATTCTAGTGTAAGAAACAATAAATCCTACATTTGCAACATTTTCATTTACTCTTTAGGTTTTTAGGATTGAAAAAAATAGGTGATTCATTGTGTTCTGCGTGTTCTCGCAATATTTTGTGTTCTGCATAGAGCCTTCCCCTATATATATATATATATATATATATATATATATATATATGTGATTGATAAATGATAGAACACACACTTCTCATTTTTCATTTCACGTTATCAGCACCTCTGCTCTATAATTCTTTGATTGTTGAAGATCCCTTATTCTCAAGTTTGGTGGTTGGCTGGTTGCTGTCCTTGACGCCACTATTTCCAACATACCTTCAGTTTTTTTTTTTCTAATTCCAGATTCATCCATTCAGGTATGTAACAACCTTAAATCTCCTGTTTATTTTATTTGGATTAGATAGACATGTGCCATGTGCATAGATAGCATACATGTTTTAGTACAGAGCACAAATAAGTGGGTTTTCAAAAGTTGATAACAAAACAAAATGTTTACCAAGGAAACTAGTTGAAAGATATATATGATTTGTTTATACTAAATTATAAATAAACACTCTGTACATATTGTTACCCATTCTGTTTTCTTTTCTATAGATGTATGCCCCGAACATCAACAAAAACATATAATAAGGTTTTATATATGGAGTTTCATAACAAAGTAATACGCTTTTAGATATGTATATCAAGATTTTATATCAATTTTTTTTAACCAGCAAAGAAAAATAGGCTACAAGAATAATAAGGTTTTTAACTAGGCTACAAGAATATGCCCGGTGGTTACTGCCACCATATATTACCTTTTAGATGTGAACGCCCATTTTGTTGCAGCTGTTGCGGCGGAACCCGAATTTCATGTGTCGCCGATGATTTTTTTTAGACTCCCTCCATTGTTGTTAGTTGAATGTCAAGCAATATTTGTTCCAAACGTCTGGTGTCATTGTACCCCACTTCTTGATCTTTGTTTTTATTTCGATATCCCGTTTTCCTCTGGCATGATTCCGGTGATCCCTCTCGTGACAATCACCGTTGTCGACCACCACCGTCTATTTCTAGCCACACCACCTCCAACGGCGAGTTTTCCGTGGTAGTTACAGTCAACAGTTTTCCGTGGCAGTTACAGTCAACACCCATTCAAATTGAAAATAACAGGTGCAACCATGGTAGCGCAGATTCAGGAGAACGTGATTAAATAAGAGGCACTGGATGTGCAGTTTTTTTTCTTTCTTTAAAGCTATAATCTAATTTTTCTTGATCAATAGTATATATTTCTTTTCTCGTTCCATATCAACGGCCCATATTAGCTCATTAGATCCAACTAGATCCAACGGACACTACATCTCCTTCTGGATACTTCTTAATTGATGAGTATATTTATGTTTTTTTAAATACATCTTTACATATCTCTTTCTGGCATATAATTGAAATTTGCTACATATGGTTACACGTGGAAACAAACTAACTATAGTACTATATGCATATATTAAATTGTTATTATATTTAACACTAGGTTAATGGCCGTGTAATACGCGGGCTTCAACCAAAACCATATTATTTACTTTGAAATGAAATGTTCTGTACAAACGCATACATTGGAAGAAAAAAACAGAAAACTATTTAAATGCCGGAAAAAACTTCCTTGTAGACTACATTTGTTGTTTTACTCGTTACATTCCCATCTTTGTCTAGTTAAACACGGCTTCAACAAAAAACCAATTATTTATGTTCAAATTTAATATTATGTAAAAACACAATCATAGTATGTAAGTTAGATGTAATCAAATAAACTAATAATGGAAACAACATATTATAAGTAAAGGCACTTCTTTACCAAATCAATCACAATGTTCTCCTGACCCAATAAATGAACTGATCAATAAGATCAATTAATTTAGATAAAATCCTATATGTAAAGGCAATACTGAGTCAAACGCATTATATGCTCATGACACGCAAAGGAATGCAGCAATATTGGTGCAACCTCCTACGATTAGACATCAGAGCCCATGTTTACTTTAAGGGATCAAAACAAGAGTAGACAAACTGAACACCTTATTGTCAAATCAAACAAAATTAAAATACAAAACCAGACCCTTTTATCCATCAACCCAATGTTTTTTTGAACAACCAACATAAACTTTATTCAAATTCTAGCAAGGCGCTAGCGCCAAACATACATCGACCAAACGGAAACTTACACCAAACTGAAAACAAAAACAGAAGCTTACAATAAACAAAACCCCATGCCAACACAAGCTACCCATTGTCCCTAAAGATGTCAAACCTGCACCAATCTTCCCAGTTGAGCAATTGATCCTTTGCTCAGGCTTTTATCCCGAGAAAGCTCATTCTTTTAACTTTCTCGACTATCTTCCCCACTGATGCTTGAAGACCTCTAAAGATAGCGTCATTAAATTTCGATTAATAGAAAATAAAACCAAAAAATCGAATTCTAAGGCGTTTTTGGTTCTTTAACCTATTCGGTTAATAACCAGTTTTTTTGGTTAATTAACCGGTTTTTCCATTTTTTGTTTATTCGGTTAATCTGTAAATCGGTTAAAACCGGTTAAAAAATTGGTTAATAACTGGTTCCACTACTAAATATCATTAACCACTTGCTACTCTAATGGTTATTAACTGGTTTCAGTTTCGATTAACAAACCGGTTATTATATGAGCCTCTAAACTGGTTGTGGTTGCGAAATCTATATTAATGCCAAATTCCTTTGAATGCGCATAACAAAAAAAACAGTAAACCATGTGAGTTCCCAGTTTACTTACAACTGTATTTAGAAAACAAAAATAAAATAAACGCTTACCCTGGAATGAAACTGGAAATCCTCCTCCTTTACTACAAATGGCTCACAATCATCGCCGCCCATACCATTGACAACCTATCTTCAACCAGATTTTCCCACTCAAACCACCTACTCCACTCACGCCTCTCTATAAATCAACAATTTAAAAAAACAAAACCTCAATACTTTACTAAATACTTGTATTAATTCATTTACCATATTTATTATGTCTCAATCTTAGCATACCAGCAATAACAAAAGCCCTAAATCCAGTTAGTTCTTTGATCTCCTTGTCTTCGATATCAATGACCTGCAACCAAAAAATCGACACTAATATAATTATGAAAGCAAATTAAAGATCAGTAACAACACAAAAAGAGTTATATAGGTGTTTGTTCAGCAACAACTTTCATTAAAGCGTGATTGATTATATAAATTGCAGTCTCAATAAGTCAATCAATTGTCTGCAAAATTGTTTCAGTAAAACATGTACGTGTATGGTTTTTCTTAAATAATAAAGATTGCAAATGAAGATCACTAATTCATTACTAATAAAGATTAACTTTAAAATTCAACCAATTTCTTCCATTTATAAAAAATTAACCGAGGGAGCATAGTATGTTACAGTGTGGTTGCGGTTCTTGATCGGTCTACTCCTGTTCCTTTTCCACACCCGGGTTTCTGTCTATTTGCCAAATTCTGTTCGATGATTAAAAGTAAAAGTTATACGTTAAATAATTTATTTTTTTAAAGCACAAAAACTATACATATGATGTATATGATCTAAAATTCTAACCTCCTTGTCAAGTTCCTCAATTTTTTATTTAATAAACCGTGCAACTTTTCCAACCTCGTAAACATCTTTCCCCATGTGTTGCTTGATTGGTGCATATTAACAAACAATTAACCATTAATTCAATAACAATATTTGGAACGTTTTTGATTAAATTGCGAGGATAGTAGGACGCTTATTCTTTTAAGAACATATGTATACAAAGTTGACCTTCTTCCAGCAGATAGTAACGATATAAATATAATAAAAACAGAACCAAAATAAAAGAATTGAAGTTTACATTTCATAGCAGCAGCCTTGGTTACACCCTTTGACTCCTCATGGGCATCCTGTATATAACTTTGTTAGCACAATTATTTCAGTAATAATTATTACTATATCAAGAAAAAAATTTATTTTAAAGACAACTCAAAAAGACCTGTAATTTTTTAGTAGTTTATTCAACTTCTCATATTGTTTCTCAATGGATTGATCCTGGTAAAAGAAAAAAACAATAATGGATTAAGTTAATGAAATTAGACATGTATAAATTAAAAAAAATGCAAATTCAAAAAAGAGAAGAAAATGAAAAGTAAATTTGTCACCTTCTTGAAGAATTCATTCAACCCTAATTCTCCAGAATTCGCGTTATGTTGTGTTCCCATTTCAAGATCTCCATCGCCATATTGTTGATCGTGTATAAAAGTATATAATATAAACCATTAACAGCTTATAGAATATAGTTAATCGTGTACAAAAGTATAAAATATAAACCTGTAACTGAATGCTACAAACTGCCCAGAGCAAAAACCTCTCTTCACCATCAAATTTATTCATTTTGATGGCTATCTACATGACAGGCAAGTCTCTTTGTTATTATCAAGTTCATCTTCGTGGTTTCCTGTTGAACCAAATCAGTTGAATTAGAGATGGATCGAGTTGTGGAGGATCACAGCAATGCGGGAGAGGTCCGTTGACGACGATGAGAAGAAGTTATTTTCCAACGATTTATCACAAATAAACATATAGTATGAACTTGATTCAGTTCATAGTTGACATAATTTGGTTTCAGTTCACAAATTGGGTTTAATAAAAAGAAAAGCATTTAAGTCCATATGACGAATTACATTTACTTTTTTTCCTATTAGGTTCAAGGTTGCGAGGAATATTCATTTGTTCACCATGTCACTATAGATATCAATTTGTTCACAATAAAAACACCGAGGAAACAATTTTTTGATAGAAATTTTCGTAAGACTGAAAGCGATTTTCAGAACAAAAGTTTACTAAAAAGGGGGATTATTTTGATGATTATATGAGCAAAGAAAGATCAATAGCAAACCGTAATAATCAAGAATTTTAGTAAAGCAAGAAAAAGGTAAAACAAAATTAGCAGGTACCTAATATGATTTTGATCAACTGCAATGCTCCATGTGGGTATTTGTCTTTGAAACGCTTCTGATTCCTTTAGAAAAAAGAAAAAAAGATTTCAACATCTTGACATGAATATAACAAAGAAACAGAGAGCACAAAAATCATATCAATAAAAAAAATACCTTCACGCAGCTCCGAGGCCCACCCTCCCACAATGCTTCACCAACCACCGATCTCCGCCCCTACAACCCTACATCGAACTCTGAATTCTTTGGCAGAAATATCCAAACACATGTTGATTGCAGTTGCTAATTTCTCTCTTTTAGTTTGACGCCTTCAAATCCCCGATCTGATGTCATTTTGGAATGAATAGAATTTGTCCCCTAAATCAGCAAAGGTCGGTGTAAACAAGAGTAAACATACCTATGAGAGTTCACCCGAACACGATTTAGGGTTTCTGATAGGAAACCGGGTTAAAATTGTAGATTAAAATCAACCAAGATGGGTGTAAGTGTATAACCAAAAAGCTAATAACTTGTCTTAACCTGCAGAAATTGAAACCATATATGAAAAAGGACATTAACTAATATGATATGTTAACAAATAAACTATTACTTAGCAGTTAGCAGACAATCGCTTTAAACACATTGTCATCGAAGGCATGATGCGCAAAGGGTTTTCCCTTTTGTAGATGGTTAGTTCTAGATAGTTAAAACTTAAAACACTAACATTATGTTATAAGTTTATACATACCCTAGCAAGTAAATCCGCAAATAGATGGCAGAATCCAATCCAGCATGATCAATGAGTTCAGGCTCGGGCATTTTTAGAGCATCCAGCATCCATGTCAAGAACCATATATATGATCGATAATCCAAATTGATAAACTTATTTACAAATGCGCCATATGTTGCAGGACTTTCCCTTAAACCCCTAAGATACCATTTTCGGAAATATACTCTGTCATTAAAAGGTTGAAGTCTTAAAATAGCAAGAAAATGAAAGCTGTGATGATATTAAGGGCTGCTACAAGCCCGATACACAAAACATGTTCAAACCCATAATAAAATTGCATAAACAATATATATTTAAGAAGCATAGTCATCTATTTTACCTAAGAATTAGAATTAGGGAGCATAATTGAGGAATCAAGCGACTAATTTCAGAGGTGGTCTAAGAATCTGAAACTAACAGTAGCAGGTGATGAAGACAGTGAAACACTAATCCTCGAATCACTATAATAAGCAAGCATCCATTCCTTCTGCAATACTAACTTCTCTACTCTTCTCATCGTCTCCACAATCCAGTTCTTCAGCATTCAAAATGAAAAAAAAAACTCATTAGGAATCAAACAATTAGAAGTCATAACTGGATCTCCCCACTCCAACTGTTGAAACACACAACAAACACGGTCAATCTTAGGGTTTCGAATATTATCAATGGACCAAAATAATCAAAGATGAATAAGAAGCTTACTGTTAAGATCGATTGAAACAAAATCCAGCCGTTGAAACATTCAACAAACACGATCAACTTAACCATTGGGTGTCAGCCCAATGGCCACCAGCTCGCATTCTAACCCGGAAGTGGCGGGTTCGAGTCTTGCTCGTTCCGAATGCCCCTACGGTAGCGGATTTACCCCCAGACTCAGGCTTGCTAGGTGGCCGTCTGCGAGGTGGGATCACCTCGGCAGTTGGGAGGACCGTGGAATATCCCCCCCCCCCCAAACAAACACGATCAACTTTATCAGAAAAAAATGACGATCGATGAAAGAATCGAGATGATTAGGTCTGAAGAAGATACAATAGATAAAACATTACAATAAATAATCATGCAAGTACTCATACCTGGTCATTGGGAATGATGAATCGACGAAGAATAATTGAAGGATGATGATGCAGAGGTTTGGCTAGGGTTTGCAATGAAAGGTAAGTGAGAGAAACTTGATTCAAAGAAGATGGATTGGATCATATTGAAGATCGATTTCACTGAAACATTACCGTCGATTGTTCACTGAGATCCGGAAGAGGGAGATTGAGATCCGGAGGAGGGAGATGAATTCGCCTCTAGGGTTTTGGGGGAAAAAAGAACGATGATTGAGAGAGTGAGTAATAAAAACGTACATAAGAAGCCTCTCCAATACTCAAAGCAGAGCTATGCCATGTGGATGGTTGATGTGGCTTAACCATGGGGTGACATGTGTCCCCCAATGGTTTTGTTTATTATATATATAGATTAGGCTTTTTGTTTTTTTTTTTAATTTTATTTTTCTCATGTCTTACACTCATTCCAAAAGTTACCTATATATATATTTAGAACCTATGTTTAAAACTTTCGTATTCTAAAACTTAAATTATTTTAAGTTATACAATGAACGCAGATTATATAAATTTATTAAATCATAAAATTTTATTTTTTTTTCTATTCAGTGTCTTATACTTATTTAGATATGTATTTTTTTAACAACATAAACAAATTGACACTTGGTATTTTTTTTCTTTCTATTATTTATGTTATTTCTCATAAAAAAATTTCACATGTAAATTTCATTTGTAGATACAATGTCGAACGTATCAAAACTCGAATTCGTCGCACTTGACATCTCGGGAAATAACTACCTCCCATGGACCCTTGATGCGAAAATTCACCTGACAGCAAATAATCTAGGGGCAACAATCAATGATGAGAATCAAACATCCGCTCAAGATAAGGCTAAGGCCATGATATTCCTCCGTCACCATCTCCACGAAGACTTGAAGAGGGAGTATCTTATTGTTGAGGACCCTCTCGAGTTGTGGAAAAATATCAAAGAAATATTTGACCACCAGAAGCTGGTCTTGCTCCCTAAAGCTCGCTATGAATGGCTTCATTTGAGGCTACAAGATTATAAAAGTGTTACCGAGTACAACTCTGCCCTTTTCCGCATCACCTCTGAGCTTAAATTATGTGGTGAAAAAATAACCGACGAAGACATGCTTGAGAAAACTTTCTCAACGTTCCATGCATCAAACATGCTCCTGTCGCAGCAGTACAGGGAACGTAAATTTACAAAATATTCTGAATTAATATCATGTTTGTTGGTGGCGGAGCAAAACAACAAGCTCCTACTACAAAATCATCAAGCGCGACCCGTCGGTGCAAGCCCATTGCCAGAAGCCAATGCGGCAAATTATCAAAGCGGACGTGGGAAAGGTGGCGGTCGCGGTCGCGGCCGTGGTCGTGGTCGTGGACGGAGCAATACATGGCGACGAGAATCTCAAAATTCTAAATCTAGTGGTGGTGAATCGAGCCGACAAAACACAGGACGACCTCCTAGAGGGAGAACTGGCGGGAGCCAAAACAATATATGTTATAAATGTGGAATGTCAAATCATTGGTCCCGTACATGTCGCACCCCTAAACATCTCGTTGAAGCTTATCAACAGATGATGAAAGAAACAGGAAAAAATGTTGAGACAAATCTAATTGAGAATGCACTTAATCTGTCATCTCCTACACCACTATCAGACACTCATCTAGACGCATCTGACTTCATTGAAAATTAGTGACATTCTATGGTTGAACTTTATGTGATGTTTTTTTAAGACTATGGTTTCTTTTTCTTTGTTTGGATCTTGTTTAAACTCTTATGGTATTTTATGTTTGAACTATTGTTATGGTTTCATTTAAAATCTTTGTGATGTTAATTTTTTTTTATTTATCATACTCAAGCAAGTAGTTCGTTATATTAATTGATTTTATTATTACTAGAGGAAATATGTTTACAAGCTCAAATAAAGCTTTCATTGGTGATGAATGTCTCGTAGATAGTGGTACGACCAACACTATTCTCAAACATAAGAAATTTTTCTCTGAGTTGTCTCCTGCTGAGACACTTGTGGGTACTATTTCCGGTGTGTGTGATCTTATAGAAGGCTCTGGAAGAGCAAACATCATATTACCATCGGGTACTAAACTAATTATAAATGATGCATTATACTCTAGTAAATCAAGACGAAATTTACTTAGTTTTAAAAGTATTCGACAAAATGGTTACCACCTCAAAACAACATCCGAAAATAATATTGAATACTTACAAATTACTTCAAATGAAAATGGCAAAGATACCATTGTAGAAAAGCTAAAAGCTTTATCCTCTGGATTATATTATACAAATATTACTCCTATTGAAGCATACATGGTGGTGAGTAACCATATGTTACTAGATAAAGACACATTCACAATATGGCATGACCGACTAGGTCACCCATGTAACATAATGATGAGGCGAATAATTAAGAACGCAAATGGGCACCCTCTTAAAAAATTAAAAGTCTTACAATCAAAAGATTTATTATGTGCGGCATGCTCTCTAGGCAAACTCATAACTCGGCCCTCATAAACTAAGTTGACACAAGAAAACCCATCATTTTTGGCAAGAATCCAGGGGGATATCTATGGGCCAATACATCCTCCTTCTGGTCCATTCTCCTATTTCTTAGTCTTAATTGACGCCTCATCGCGATGGTCACACGTGAATCTTTTAGCTACTCGAAATGTAGCGTTTGCCCGACTATTAGCGCAAATCATACAGTTGAGAGCTCATTTCCCTGAAAATCCAATTAAAACCATACGAGTGGATAATACAGGAGAATTCACATCCCAAGCTTTTAACGATTATTGTATGTCGATTGGGATAAAGGTTGAACATCCAGTAGCTCATGTTCATACACAAAATGGTTTAGCTAAATCATTAATTAAACGATTACAAATAATCGCTAGAACTCTCCTGATTAGATGCAAATTGCCATCTTCTGCATGGGGACATGCTATTTTACACGCTGCTGTACTAATCCGATTAAGACCAACTTTCGATCATGAATACTCCCCATTACAACTGGTCTCCGGAAGAGAACCAAATCTGTCCCACCTCAAAATATTTGGTTGTGCTCTATATGTACCAATATCGCCACCACAACGTACCATTATGGGACCACAAAGAAGACTGGGCATTTACATCGGTTTTAACTCCCCGTCTATTATTAAATATTTAGAACCATTAACGGGTGACATGTTTACAGCACGCTTTGCTGACTCTCAATTTAATGAGACAATATTCCCAGTCTTAGGGGGAGATAAGACAAAAGAAAGACTGGTAACACAAGAGTTAACATGGAATGCATCATCATTATCAACTCTCGACCCCCGAAGTGGTCAATGTGAATCTGAAGTCCAAAAGATTATTCATTTGCAAAGAATCACAAATGAATTACCAGATGCATTCACAGACACAAATAGGGTGACAAAGTCACATATACCAGCATCAAATGCACCTGCTCGAATTGAAGTAATCCCAGAAGCGATTACCATACAAAGAAAATGTGGGAGACCAATAGGTTCCAAAGATAAAAACCCACCTAAGCGAAAAGAGCAGAATAAATCAGTTGGTGAAAATTTAATAACTGAAACCCTAGAATAGGTAAATGTCCCAGAAGAGACAAATATAACTCCAGAGGAAAATGAAAATCCAGAAGACACGCTGGTACCAAACGAAAATGAGATCTCTATCAATTATGTACAAAATAGTACAATATGAAACCGAAATGAAACACGTGTTAATGATATATTTGCATATGCTATAGCAACGGATGTAATCAATGAAAATGATTATGTACCTAAAACTCTAGAAGAGTGCATGCACAGAGTTGATTGGCCAAAATGGCAAGAGGCCATAAAGGCTGAGTTAGGTTCGCTTGAAAAGCGAAATGTTTTCGGACCTGTAGTCCGAACACCCATAGACGTCAAAGCAGTAGGTTATAAATGGGTGTTTGCTATAAAAAGAAATGAAAGGAATGAGATTGTACGATACAAGGCACGTCTTGTAGCACAAGGGTTTTCCCAAATCCCAGGAGTTGATTATGAGGAAACGTATTCCCCTGTAGTGGATGCGATAACCCTTATATTTCTAATTGGCCTTGCAATCTCAGAAGGACTTCAAATGAGACTTATGGATGTCGTCACCGCATACTTGTACGGGACACTAGAAAATGACATCTACATGAAAATCCCTAAAGGATTAAAAATGCCCGAAGCATTAAAATCAATACCTCGAGACATGTGTGCCATAAAGCTAAAAAGATCTTTATATGGTCTTAAACAATCTGGCCGCATGTGGTACAATCGGCTCAGTGAATATCTCGAAAAAGAAGGATACAAGTCTGATATAATCAGTCCATGTGTTTTTATAAAAAGATCACTCTCAAAATTCACTATAGTAGCAATCTACGTTGATGATATAAACATCATCGGAGCTCCTGAAGAGATAGAAAAAACTGTTAATATATTAAAGAAAGAATTTGAGATGAAAGACCTTGGCACAACAAAATTATGTCTCGGCCTGCAGTTTGAGCATTTACAAATGGTACATTCGTCCATCAGTCAAACTACATCCAGAAGTTGTTAGTATGTTTTAATATGGACAAAGCTCATCCGTTTTAGCATACCCATGGTTGTCTGACCGCTAGATCCTCAAAAGGATCCTTACCGCCCTCACGAAGAAGGCGAAGAAGTACTTGGTCCAGAAGTACCGTACTTAAGTGCGATCGGTGCCCTTATGTATCTTGCAAATAACACGAGACCTGATATTGCATTCTCGGTACATGTACTAGCGAGATACAGTTCAAACCCAACATGTAGACACTGGAATGGAATAAAACACATATTCCGATATATTTGCGGGACACAAGACTTAGGTCTTTTCTACCAGAAAGATCAAAAGTCCCAGCTTGTTGGGTATGCTGATGTTGGATATCTATCAGATCCACATAAAGCAAAATCTCAAACAGGTTATGTATTCACATATGGTGGCACAACAATTTCTTGGAAGTCAACTAAGCAAACACTTACAGCAACGTCATCAAATCATGCCGAACTAATTGCACTATATGAAGCTGGCCGAGAATGCGTGTGGTTGAGATCAATGATTACTCACATACAAGAAGCATGTGGATTAGAACAAATCAAGAAGGAGCCGACAATTATTTATGAAGACAATGCTGCTTGCATAGCTCAGATCAAAGAAGGTTACATCAAGGGTGATCGAACAAAGCACATTTCACCAAAAGTCTTCTCAACATATGACTTGCAGAAAGAAGGGGAAGTTGATGTTTGCCAAATCAAGTCAAGTGAAAATTTAGCTGACCTACTCACAAAATCTTTACCAAGAAACAGTTTCGAGCAACTATCACACAAGATCAGTGTACGTAGATTGAAAGATGTTTGTTGAATAAGGGGAGAATTATACACACTGCACTCTTTTTCCCTTAACTAAGTTTTGTCCCAATGGGTTTTCTTAGTAAGGTTTTAATGAGGCAGTACAACTGATCCAGTAGTATCAGTTTATTCTATAGGTCCTGAAGTATCTATTTAATATCATCCTGAAGTATGTTATTAACTGTGTATAATAAATAATAATATATATCTGAGGGGTAGTGTTATAAATACAGATATATTCTCCCTTAATTCCCCTCCTAATTCTCCTCCTAAGTTGTTATTCTTTCAGTTACATTTTGACCACATAGTTTTCAGTTACATTTTGACTACTGTATATATATATGTGACTGATAAATGATAGAACACACACTTCTCATTTTTCATTTCAAACATCAAATTTGACGATTTTTTTTCATCAAAAAATTAGGATCGTTGTGCATGCAATTCCTAATCCAATTTTTGTTTCCTGTTATATAAGAACAAGGTCGTTATGTAATATAAGTTTGAAAGATAAGTTAATACCTAAATGTCAATTGCCAATTTTGTTTCAAAGATAAATGTGAAATGATAAACCATTCCCCTATAATGACTTATATCAAGTCAATTATTGAATTTACAGTATGTTTCATCTTCTCCTGTTTTCTAGAACGGTAGAAGAATAAAGCATTTTCATAACAATGATAAGGTACTTAACTATCCTATTTTGTATTTTATCAATAATCTTACACGCTAAAATCTTAATTTTATACCATCTATACGAGAAACGGTCCATATACAGCATGTATACAGGGTGTGAAATTAAGATTTTGGGGTGTCATATACATTGTTTACGATCACATTACACGGGCCGTATAAATCGAATTTTCCATTTTTTTAATTTGTTGATCTGACGTAATATTCCTCGATTTGTGTGCGACTTGACGTAAGATTCCTTGATACGACGTAATATTTTTTGATACGCATGCGACTCTACGCAAGATTCCTTGATTCGACGTTAGATTCCCCGATTCACGTGCGAGTTATTTGATCCAATGTAATATTCCTCGATTTGTGTGTTAATAAGTTGACAAGACGTACTATTTTGTAAAAAGTTACTATATAAACGACTATAATCTTATTCATTTTCAGTAAACATTTATTTGTTTTCTTCTATATTCTCTTTGTATTCAAGTTATATCACGCTATCAATGTCGTTTTGGGGTGATAATTATTTTTTCGGCAGTGACTCGACTAGCGAGTAGAATCAAACGACGTGGAATTTAAATCAAAATAACAATCCGGGGTTTTTTGATTTAAATCTTCCACTCGATCTAAGTCTTGTGTCTGATGCCAGTCAGGATCTATAGGGTTTGGATGCTTATCAGGGTAATCATGTTGGTGTAATCCAAACGATTTTGGGTTTGGTGACTATGACAGAAGTCATTCACTGCCGTCCGATAGTGGAGAATCCCTGCCTGGTAGTGGAGGACCACTAGCGAGTTTAAAACCAACCAGGTATAACATTTATTTATACGATAATTAGTCGTACGTTCAATAGCACTATTTTATAACCCTAAAGTGTTTCGTCAGTCAGAAATACGATAACATGGATGATTCGTTGAACCGATGTTGAGACTTCAGACGCGACAACGGGTAGCCATTATCATTACCAAACTGTTACGTAATCTTTAAAGGTTGTGAAGATTCTTTTATTATGAGCCTCAAAATCTATGTTAACTACAAACAAAAGCCATTCAATGGCATACAAAAAATCCAAAAAGGGTCACTAAAGACATCTTAAGGAATGGGGGCACACAAAAAAGTGCCACTAGAAATGGTGACGCTAAAGACTTTTAGCGGCACTTTTCAGTGTGCCAATATAATTTTTTAGACTTTTAGTGCCACTTTTTGTTTTTGCCACAATATAAAAAAAGGCAAATTGGAAAATAATAATTCTATCTTTCTGAAATTGGCCATAATAATCCCAAGTCAGTTATTAGCCAATAATAATCCGACCTCGTCCATTTTTTTTGTAAAACAGTCCGCCATTAAAATAGCTTAACGGAGTTAAGTTTTTTCCGAATTACAAACCAATGTTTTAGGGCTTTTGATCAGAACGAGGATACGAGTCGGTTGATGTAAAACTTACCTCAAAATACTGCCCCCAACCCACAAAAACGGTGCTTCAATTCGGGTGTTTAACTTCCAATTAATGAAATTCAAGCCATTTCGAACACAATTTCGAGGTAAGTTTTACATCAATCGACTCGTATCCTCGTTCTGATCAAAAGCCCTAAAACATCAGTTTGTAATTCGGAAAAAAACTTAACTCCGTTAAGCTTATTTTAACGGCGGTTGATGCGTGTTAGTGTATATATGTTTTTAGATATATATTTAAGCCCTTTTTACACTTTTAGCCAAGTTTTAAATTTATAAAACACGATATTTACTAACACTAAACACACATATGGGCAAGTGCACCCATCGTGGACGTAGTATAGTGTTGGTAAGATACCGAGGTCGTCCAAGGACACAAGAGCTTTTAATACCGGTTTATCCTCAACGTCTAATCAAATCAAAAAGGTTAGAAAAATGTTTTAAACTAAGAAAATTAAAAACTAACTAAATGCTGAAAATAAAAATAAAATAAAAAACAGATAGACAAGATGAATCACTTGGTTCCGACACGTGTATTAGTATAACCTTTGATTATTTTCGCACTTTTGCACTTGTTTAAGAGATTATCTTAGTTATTGTAGTAGGCCCCTCTTTTGAAGGCGACGTTACCCTCAACCCAGTAGTTTGAGTCAGCAAGGATACAATCCTAAAGGGTCGGATTATTGAAAGATAATGAATTAAGTTATTAATGCAAATTATGGTAGGCCCCGCTTTTGGCGGTGACGTTACCCTCGGCTAAGTAGTCTGAGTCAGCAGGGATACAGTCCTAAATAGCCGGGTTATAGTATTAATAGTAGTTAACTTATGAGGGGGTCAAAGAGTTTGGATCCCCGCCATCCAATACCTATGGGCATTGAAGGAGATCCTACTAAATTTGACCCAGGTCCCAAGCAGGACCTCTAAACGCTGAACAAGGGCAAGACCCTTACCAAACCGTTCCCTTAACCCCCGACCAGGTAGCCAACATACCTCCATATAGACCGTGGAGATATGAATGGTGAAAATCTTTTATTTTATATAGACAGTAAAATAACGCCAAGACACCACGGACAAACGATAAGGAAAGATCACCTTCAACATAAGTAACTAGTTATTAAAGTCATTAATACAAAACCAAATAAAAAGTGCAAAAGATTAAAAATAAAAAGTATTATACTAAACACTTGTCTTCACCAAGTGATGTAAGAGACTTAGGCAAACATGGCCTTGATTGTCAAGAACTCTTACGATCAATCTTGGATCCCGAGACGACTCACACACTCTACGATGGACAATGGATGATGGTGGTGGATGATGGTGTTATGGTGGTGGTGGGTGGTGGATGAAGTGTGAGAGAGGTGGTGTGCCAAGGGATGAGAGAGAATGAAGCCAAGCTCCTCTATTTATAGGCTGAACAGAAGGCTGGACACAGCCCCGTGTCCGCTGGACACGGCCCCGTGCCCGCCTGACACTCTCTCTCTTCATTAATTGTAATTGCGAATTACAATTAATGCACCTGCTGTACTTTCACCACGTCCCCGTGCTCGCTGGACACGGCCCCGTGGTGGGCAATGGAAGCTTCTACTGGTTTGTCTTTTCTGCTGCTTCCTGGGCACGCCCCCGTGTTCGCTGGACACGGGGCGTGTTCAGACTCTGTTTCCTTCTTTTTGCCTTGGGAGGTGCCGTTGAGGGTCCGGGCAGTCCACTTTTGTTCCTTTTCTTGTATTTATGGTAGAATTAGTGGTCTTTTTGCTTCTTTTGTGATTTTGAGCTCATTTCATCCTGAAAATACAAAAGGAAGACAAAAACACTCTTTTTCCAACACTAGTACTTAAAAAGGGTTAGTTTTATGCCTTAATTGATGTGTTTTATATGTTGCATTTTACACACATCAAATACCCCCACACTTGAACTTTTGCTTGTCCTCAAGCAAAACTCTTTAAATGTGGCTTACACTCCCAAATGGAATAGGTAGAAGAGAAGTTTTTTAGCTTGTCCTAGAGTGTCGGGAATCCAAGGTTTTTATAGGCTTTATTTTTATTTATTTACAATCCTATTCGTTATGATTTATTTTGAACTTTTCATAAGATAAACTACTTAGTTGGGCATAACATGCCTTATTAAAATTCCATTTATATACAAGTTCACATACCTCACGGGAGATCACTCAACACTCGGCCGAAGGTGTATATTTTAGTGAATCACTCGAGAGCGGCACGGAACTCACGTATTTCCATAGGCTTGCCAAGCAATCAATCCTCCTCCTTTTTAACTTTTTACCTTTGTAAATATCAAGAGGACTTTTTGGGTGAAGGCTTGGGTTTAAAGGTGGGTGGTTGGTTAGTGGTTAGTAAAAAGGCGAAAATCGTAGCAAGCGTCGGTTTTCGTAAAATACCTTGTTTTTAGTGACTTATTATTTTTGAAGTATTTCTCCAAACAAGCTTTTTATAGCTTTTGTTTGTTTTTTGACTTCATCATCATCATTTTTTTTTTTTTTTTTTTTTTGATGTCACATGAAAGGGTAAGTTGACGAAAAACCGAGCTTGTTACTAAAATAAAGGAAAAAAAATGAAAAAGGTTTTTAAGGTGGGTAGAAATGGTTTTTGGGGTAATGAAATGGAAGGTTTAGGCTCAAAGGAGCTATCTAGGGGGATTTTGGGTAGGTAAAAAAAATGAAAAATAATGGTTTTGAAAGAAAAATAGTTAGTCCTAATGCCTCCATCATTTACTTACTTGGGTTTAAGTTGGTAAGGACCGGGAATGTATCGTCGTGGCAAGTTCTAGATTTGTAAGGACCGAGCGGCTATTCACACAAGAAACGAAAAATGAGCATTTAATCTAAATATGTGTATTTTTATGCTCAATAAAGGCTCAAAACTCACTTTTGTGGGAATGGGTTTTTAATGTGACCAAGCATATATAATCGAATTTTAAACTAGACTTGTTATGCCGTTTCATAATTTTCTTATGTTGGTTCCTTTTTATCACGACGCTATCGGTTGTAAACTTGTAAAAATATAACCTTTTTAGAACTTGTTATTCCCAACTTAAACTAAGACAAGTAAATAATAAAAAAAATGAAAAAATTTTTGAAAAAATTTGGGGTGTTTAGCGGTTCCAATAGAGTTTTGTGTAAGGCTTGTGTTTAGGATTTTGCAAAATTTCAAGGTTTTAGCATCCCCCCCACACTTAAATTACACATTGTCCTCAATGTGTCCAAAAACAATATTTTTGGGTGATTAAAATGTATAAAAGTGTGTTAAAAAGCAAATATTTATGTTACTGGCACTCTGGACACGGCCCCGTGTTCACCGGGCACGGCCCCGTGGTCAAGTGCCAGTAACAAAAATTTCAGAATTGAAACAGAAGCCTGGACACGGGGGCGTGTCCGCTGAACACGGCCCGTGTCCAGTTACCTGAACTGGGTGATTTTTCTGCAGGGGCTCAGCACGGGGCCGTGTTGGTTGGGCACGGCCCGTGTTGAGCCTTCTGTAATGGAGATTTTTGTCGGGTTGCTCTGTTCTTCATGCATGGTTCCATTTTTTCTCGTTCCCTTTTTCATCCATTACCACCATGAGGGTGTTTTATTCTCAAAACAACCATCAATCATAAAAACCATCATAATATTGCAAATCATAGAGACACATTACACTAAGTTAGCTAAATACTAGGGGATACATAAGGTTATCATAAGAGTTCTACTTATTTAAGAAAATTTCGGGAATAGTTTCCCGATGTATTAACTCTCTTTAGCCGATGGCTCCTTGGTTGTCATTCAAAGCCATTCTTCTATCTCCCTAGGGAGGTAAAAGGTAGCCTCATTCTCTTCGGTGTCTCGAGGAGGAACGCTCACCGGGATTCCTTGCACCACCCTCGGTTGAGGTACTTGGTGCATGGCGTGCCATTCTGCTGGAATGATAACCTCGGGTACTACATTCCACGCCCTTTGGGTTATCACCGGGACCAAAGGCGGGGAAGCGAGAAGGTTTAATCTCTGGTGCAGGAGATTTACTTCCCGTAGGCAACCCTCCAAACCTACCGTCAGGTGATTTATACGATCCACCAAAGCTCCTTCTACTCCCGTCATCTTGTCTATGGCTTCCCTCAAAGCGTAAACGTAGTTTACTAGGGAATCCTCTGCCGTAGACGACCTCCTTCCATTTCGGTTATTTCTTGAAGATGTTCCGCTGTTTCTGCTGGCCATTTTCTGCGAAATAATCCGAAGATAACTAAACTTTTTCAAAACAGTACCTCGAACACGGCCCCGTGCTCAGTGAGCACGGCCCCGTGTTCAGCTATCTGCAGGGTTTTTGCCTAACGACTCCAGGTTTTTAAATTATTTTAATATACTTTTACTGCGTTTTAAGCTTAGATAATTTAAAACAAAGCTATAGAACTAACTTTAGACAAGAATCCGTGGCAAAAATTCCTACAAACCTTTCATAGAAGGTTGGAATCATGGGTTTCCAAGCTTCCATGGAGGTAAGGTTTGAAAAAATTTTTGGAAGAAGGAGAAATGAACAAAAGTGGAAAAGACAAGGTGGTCCTTAGGAACCTTCTTTTAGCACTTACCTAGGATGGTATATGTGAAGATCCCAGGAATCTCTGCTTGGTGAAGTGGTCAAAAATGAGCAGAATTCAGGCTGCATTTAAAGAAAACGACAGCACACTGGACACGGCCCCGTGTCCGCTGGACACGGCCCCGTGTGCAGAGAAAATCCTGACACATTTTGTCCGTATTCTGACAGAATTAGCAGAGAATCTTCTGAGTGAACACGGGGGCGTGTTGACCGGGCACGGCCCCGTGTTGGTAGGCTGTTTTATGGAGTTTTGTTTTTACTAAGGAGTTAATCTATATCGGGTGGCTCTTGACTTGTTGGAACAACCCCATAGTGCCTAAGATACCTTAATTGTCCTATACTAAGGCGAGAACGCAAGAGGTTGTCGGTGAGGGTAATTCCTATTTTCATTCTAGGTGGACAAGTCCAACCCTTTCCCGGGCTCTCGTTAAAGAAGGTGTATGCCGAATCGCTCAGGTCTATGTATGCACCGAACAAAGTCGATGGGGAGTCCTTCACGGCACAATCGGCACAGGGACGACTATCGTCCGCGTCTTGTCTAGGTAAAAAGGTATTTTCGGGAGTAACGAGGTTGTCGGAATGCGGTTCCAACATTTCCTCATGGTCATCATCTTGGGATGGATCTAAAAAATCCTTCCTAAGTTCTTTTGACCAATTGAGAAGTAGTTCTTCTAGTTGAAATAGCTCGTCAAGGAGCATTTCTCCTAGAATATCTGGCTGGGCGCATTCGAGGGAGAAATAATGCTTATTTTTACTTTCGCCCCTCTTAAGGTTACAAGGAATCGGTGGGTCTATATAGTGGGGCCTATAAGTGAGGAAGAAACATTTTAATTCTTCATGTTCGCCTCCACATATTCGACACCACAAACCATAAGAGTGCCGAAAGTAAAAAGAATCACTATCACTCATGTTTGTATCAGAAATTACCAACCGCCGGGATCTAACGGTTCTGTTTTCAGCAACTGAATCTTGGGCACGGGGGCGTGTTGAGTGGACACGGCCCCGTGTTCAGCCTACTGTCTGATTTAAAACAGGATTGCCAGTTCCAATGATTGAGCACGGGGCGTGTTCAGCAAGCACGGCCCCGTGTTGAGCTCTGCAGAAGCTAAAAATCTAAGAAAAAAAATCTAAAAAATTAAAGAAAAATAAAAATATGATTAGGCCGTTGATTCCTAACTTTCTTAAAATCCTTGTGTCCCCGGCAACGGCGCCAAAAACTTGATGCGTGTTAGTGTATATATGTTTTTAGATATATATTTAAGCCCTTTTTACACTTTTAGCCAAGTTTTAAATTTATAAAACACGATATTTACTAACACTAAACACACATATGGGCAAGTGCACCCATCGTGGACGTAGTATAGTGTTGGTAAGATACCGAGGTCGTCCAAGGACACAAGAGCTTTTAATACCGGTTTATCCTCAACGTCTAATCAAATCAAAAAGGTTAGAAAAATGTTTTAAACTAAGAAAATTAAAAACTAACTAAATGCTGAAAATAAAAATAAAATAAAAAACAGATAGACAAGATGAATCACTTGGTTCCGACACGTGTATTAGTATAACCTTTGATTATTTTCGCACTTTTGCACTTGTTTAAGAGATTATCTTAGTTATTGTAGTAGGCCCCTCTTTTGAAGGCGACGTTACCCTCAACCCAGTAGTTTGAGTCAGCAAGGATACAATCCTAAAGGGTCGGATTATTGAAAGATAATGAATTAAGTTATTAATGCAAATTATGGTAGGCCCCGCTTTTGGCGGTGACGTTACCCTCGGCTAAGTAGTCTGAGTCAGCAGGGATACAGTCCTAAATAGCCGGGTTATAGTATTAATAGTAGTTAACTTATGAGGGGGTCAAAGAGTTTGGATCCCCGCCATCCAATACCTATGGGCATTGAAGGAGATCCTACTAAATTTGACCAGGTCCCAAGCAGGACCTCTAAACACTGAACAAGGGCAAGACCCTTACCAAACCGTTCCCTTAACCCCCGACCAGGTAGCCAACATACCTCCATATAGACCGTGGAGATATGAATGGTGAAAATCTTTTATTTTATATAGACAGTAAAATAACGCCAAGACACCACGGACAAACGATAAGGAAAGATCACCTTCAACATAAGTAACTAGTTATTAAAGTCATTAATACAAAACCAAATAAAAAGTGCAAAAGATTAAAAATAAAAAGTATTATACTAAACACTTGTCTTCACCAAGTGATGTAAGAGACTTAGGCAAACATGGCCTTGATTGTCAAGAACTCTTACGATCAATCTTGGATCCCGAGACGACTCACACACTCTACGATGGACAATGGATGATGGTGGTGGATGATGGTGTTATGGTGGTGGTGGGTGGTGGATGAAGTGTGAGAGAGGTGGTGTGCCAAGGGATGAGAGAGAATGAAGCCAAGCTCCTCTATTTATAGGCTGAACAGAAGGCTGGACACAGCCCCGTGTCCACTGGACACGGCCCCGTGCCCGCCTGACACTCTCTCTCTTCATTAATTGTAATTGCGAATTACAATTAATGCACCTGCTGTACTTTCACCACGTCCCCGTGCTCGCTGGACACGGCCCCGTGGTGGGCAATGGAAGCTTCTACTGGTTTGTCTTTTCTGCTGCTTCCTGGGCACGCCCCCGTGTTCGCTGGACACGGGGCGTGTTCAGACTTTTGTTCCTTTTCTTGTATTTATGGTAGAATTAGTGGTCTTTTTGCTTCTTTTGTGATTTTGAGCTCATTTCATCCTGAAAATACAAAAGGAAGACAAAAACACTCTTTTTCCAACATTAGTACTTAAAAAGGGTTAGTTTTATGCCTTAATTGATGTGTTTTATATGTTGCATTTTACACACATCAGCGGTCTATTTTACAAAAAAAATTGGACGAGGTCGGATTATTATTGGCTAATAACTGACTTGGGATTATTATCGGTCAATTTCAGAAAGATGAGATTATTATTTTCCAATTTGCCAAAAAAAAATGTTTTCGTAATACAAATTTTGTGTCATTAAATACCATTTCTAGTTAAATATTCATGCTACTTTTAGTGCCACATAATTTATGCCACAAATTATATAAAATTAATGCCACTTTAGACTTATTATATTAATTTGACAAATTAAAATCGTTATCTAGTTACAACAAAAAAATATAAATAAAACTGCAAAACATAAAAATCATAATATGATCACTTGAACTAAAATTTCAATTGTCTTCCAAACATATTACAAATGTTTGTAAACAAATTTGATAATGTTCCAGAGAACCTTTTCTTACATGGAACCGTTCCCATTTTCTTGTCGAAACATTAATAGCATCAATCACTTTTTTCCACAACGCATCATGTTCTACACGATAACGCCACAACCATTTTAAAATCAAGGCGTTGTTACATTCATCAAGTTTATCAAGTCCCAATCCCCCATCTTTTTTAGACTTCGTGGCTACCTCCCATGCTACCCAATGAATTTTACTTCTATTCTCATTTCCGTCCCAAAGAAAGCGCCTCATTATCGCTTCAAGTTTAGCAATCACAGCCACCGGAGCCTTATATAATGAGAAATAGTATGAAGGAAGACTTTCTAACACCGAAGAAGTAAGAGTAACCCTCCCGGCCATAGATAGAATACTAGCCTTCCACCTCGATAATCTTTTGTTAAAAACTTCTATAATCGTTTCCCAATTATTGATCCGATTCATATTGGCCCCCATTAGAATTCCCAAATATTTAAACGGTGTCGAACCCGGTCTACACCCCAATCCACTCGCCTTAGAGCCAACTTCCTCCATACTTTTACCCATCCCATATAAAGTCGACTTTTGTAAGTTTATTCGGAGTCCGGAGCATAAGTGAAAAATACGCAAAATTCTCTTCAATGCCTTGAAATTAAATTGAGACCACTCTCCCATAACCATCGCACCATCTACATATAGAAGATGTGAAACCAATGGACCACCATTAGGAAGACGAACCCCATCAAAAGCCCCGCTATCACAAGCTTTACGGATCATACTAGACAACGCCTCCATCACAATAATAAAGAGAAAAGGAGAAATCAGGTCCCCTTGTCGTATACCTTTCTCACAATTAAATTCGAACGTCGGTGAACTATTAACGAGAACAGACGATCGGGCCGACGATAACACTCCTTTAATCCACTTACACCACACTTTAGGAAATTTCATTTCGCACATAATCTATAACAAAAACTCCCAATTTACGTTATCATAAACTTTCTCAAAGTCAATTTTGAATAAAAACAACTTTTTTCCCAACCTATTCGCCCACGAAAAAATCTCACTAATAATTAGAGGCCCGTCAAGAATATACCTTCTAGTTAAGAACGCGGACTGTGTCTCGTGCGTGAGCTTACCCATCACCAATTTGATCCGGTTAGCAAGAATCTTAAAGACAACCTTACTAATAACACCAATGAGATTTATCGGCCGATACTCTCCAAGGTTGACCGGGTCGTTAACTTTAGGAATCAACGTAACAAATGAAGAACTAGCGCCTCTTTTAGAAACAAGTTAGGTTCGGGTTAATTCGTCTAACCAGACCAATCCGACCCGCTGCAAACCCAAAAAAAATTAACATATAGCTTAGGGCTACAATCCTTAAAAGGTTTTCCACACCCCTAAAAAAAAACTTTTGGATCCATGACTGAATAGAAGTTCAACCATACACCGGTTACTATTCATTTTTTACATAAATTTAATCACTGGTTTACAGTTCCTGTTGATCATGAAGAGAGAAACACATTGATAATAAAAGTATATTTCTGTTTTAAACAAGGATCGACATATTTCAACATCGGACATTGAATGTGACAACATCAGGCATATGCTATCATTAAGATAGCATTCAGGCATATGCTATCATTACTAAGGTCTTAGCATGAGAGAACTGAGTGTGACGAAATCATTTTATAACTTCAAAACATAATATTTGAGTAAATTATGTTTTTGGCCCTTGTGGTTATATCACTTTTACTATATTAGCCAAAAATAAGAATTTTTAACAGATCTGCCCCCATTTTATGACCTTATAAATAAAACACTAGATTATTTTTTTTCACTTCATCTTCTTCCTTAATTCATCTTCTTTGTATGACCATCTGCATATGAATTGAATCACAGTTTCATCTAATGCCTTATTATTCTGTTTTGCAGTTTCATCGCTCTGAATTTCGTTAATTTGTTGTTGATCCGTCGCTGAAATCTCCAATTTCGCTCTAATTTTCGTTAATTCGTCGTTGAAATCTTCAATTTCAACCTCAAGGAACACAACAGATTGCAACTTAAAGTAATGCTAATGAACTTTCTCACAAGAAGTCTATTATATCTTCTTCATTTTTGTTTAGATCTCAATTTTCGTCACTTTCTTTGATCTTCTCGATTTTTCTTCTGGTTATGAGAAAGAAAGATCACGAATCATTGAATCCGATCAATCTACTGAACTGTAAATTATGAACAATTTTGATGAATTAAGGAAGAAGATGAAGTGAAAAAAATAATGTAGGGTTTTATTTATACATTTTTAGACATCATGTGCAAGTCATGTGCCAATTAATTAACCAGAGTTGGGGTTTGGTTAGATTTAGGGGCCAAAATGGTTAGTTATAGAGCAGATCTGTTAAAAATTCTTATTTTGAGTTAATATAGTAAAAATGATATAATCACATGGGCCAAAAACGTAATTTACTCCATAATATTTTTTTGCCTAAATATGTAAGTATAAATATATATTTTTTTCCATAGTGACAAACTGACAATCGTTAAATTTCTTATTACTTTGTAAATGTATCAAGATTTATGAATGTATGCTTACCGTATGCTTATTTAATTTTCAAAAGCTGTAAAAAAAGTATGAAAATTGCTTCTTTATTGTAGTGAAAGCCGTTACACCAAACGTTATATACAAAATTATTCCAGACAAGAGTTGGCTCTTCAACTGCACTTCGGGAACAAGGTATTGTGGCTTACTGTGTTGCGTTACCATACACCGTTAACTGTGCCATCTTCTTTTAGGGAATTTAACGGTCGAAAACGCGCAACTTGCTAACGCTCTTTTAATGAAAGAAGAACTGATAGAAGATGCAAGTCATCAAATGTCGCAAGCTTCAATCGGATTCAACGAGTTGCTTTCGAGACTAGATTCTGCCGAAAACGAAAACGATATTTTGAAAGAATTTTTGATTTTTTTTAATTTTTTATTAATATTTTGATTTTTTTTTAAAAGCTGTTTTGATTTTTTAATTATTTTTTTAAATTTTTTTGATTTTTAAATTATTTTTTAATTATTTTGATTTTTTTTATTTGTTTTTATTTATTTGGGGTGATTTTGATATGATTACTCTTAATATCCACTTTTTTTTCCATGCAAAAAGTGATGCTGAAGAAGAATGCCCATTTGAAGCTCTCATGGTTCTGAAATATTGAGGTGTTCATACACATGTTGGCTGGAAACAAACAGGTCTTTATTTTCTATGAACAACAAAGAAAGACTTTCAAAGATGAAGAAGGTAAGTGTACATTTTTAGATGTTTACACCATTACATGGGTCCCATTTGCATGCACAATTTGTTAGTTTATCCGTTGGAAATGGGTTTTGTTGTGGGCTTTTGATGCGTAATAAACCGTTTTTCATTACACCTAAGTTTCTTGAGCTCATAGAACTCAGTGTTGGAAACCGGTGTTCGGAAACCTCCAAGGGCAAGCAAAGGTACACTCCTTTTGTTGAATTTTAGGTTTGTAACATGAACAAAAGTCACTTTTTAAAGGCCAAATCCAGTGTATTTCGACCAGTCTATTACACTTAGGATGACTTTAAACCTTTTTCGTTCAGTTTTTTTTTTTTAATTTTGTGTTAAAGATAAAACATAACCTAAAACGACCCATTTGGAAATGGGTTGAAAGTATGAAACGGCCACCTCTAAGAAGAAGAAACAATTCTTATCACATCTTCAGATTTAAAAGATTAATAAATTTGACAATCAAAGAGGTCGTCAACCCCATGGTATGTTGTACATTGGCTTTGCTGACTTCAAGTGGTGTTTTTAAATTTACATTAACTATTACATCAAGTTGCAGTATCATGACTCGGTGAGCAAACACGCGTATACATTTGGATAGACAATGTGTAGAATTCTTAAATTTTTGACATATATTTTCTTTTGCCATCAGTTAACAGCTCCAAAAAGAGTCATTTTACTTTTGGTAATTATGTTGCGTTAAAGTTTTAGATTAAAGGTTTATGCATTTGCAGGTAAGATCTCTCATTTCAATGTTGACCAACGTAAAGAATGCTGCTATTCAACCAAGCAACAAAAATCCGTCAAGAAATTGTGACATTTCATCTAAGGCTTTTTTTGTGTTTTATTTAGTGGTGGCAAATGGCAGATTGCGTAACGGGCTAACGGGTCAGAATGGATCAATACCAGTTGGTTTGGCCTATGCTTTATCCTTTTTTTTAATTATCTTCAATCTTTTAAAATTCGTCAACAAATTGTGAGATTTCATTTAAGGCTTTTATTATTATTATTTTTTTTTGGTGGTGGCAAATGGGCAGACTGGGTAACGGACTAACAGGTCAGAATGAATCCGTATCAGCTGGTTTGGCCTATACTTTGTTCATTTTTTTTAATTATCTTTAATCTTTAATAATTAATATATTAAATTAGACTATAACAACTATAATTTCAAAGTGATTATATAAAAAGACTTTTAAGACTTTTGCGAGATGGTAAATGGAATGATGAAGATATTATTCCAGCTAATGCTCGTTTGCTCGATGGCGAACCCTTAAAGATTGTCTAGGTTAGTGGTCAAACGTTTGCGATTATGTAAAATTGTTTTTTAATCATGTTTTAGTATTTTTTACTGAACCGGTGAACCTACTTTTGTAGTCGGCTCTAACTGGTGAGTCCATTCCGGTCACAAAAGGTTCCGGGGATGGTGTGTATTCTGGTTCGACTTGCAAAAGGTTTGAGGCGGTTATCAGTACCGAGGTCTACATGCTCTTTGGGAAAGCTGCTCATCTTGTTGATAGCACAAATCAAGTTGGTCATTTTCAGAAAGTAAGCACGAAAAAGATTTGAAATTTACATTCCGGTCGTGGCAACTCCATTGTGTTTTAAAATGTGCCGCCTCACATCGCGCGGGTTATGGAATGAAAATGTTAGGAACTTGGAATGGCTATGATTCGTAATACACATCATAATTTAATCAGATATCAGTCGGACACCCGCCGTAACGCGTGGGCATTCCCACTAGTACTTTTAGAAGGGTTTCTTGAATATATAATTTGTATTATATTCGGAAAAGCATATGAGATTTAAAATAAGCATCTTTATATTGTTTAAATATATAGGAAGGAAAACTCGTATTGCCTTTTTTTTTTTTTTTACTTTTTCTTGTGCGTGAACACGAAGGGTTAAAAAAGGCCGGCAGATCGAGATGACATCTAAACAATTTATGAAACATGATTCAAAGATTAGGATTAGGACTACGCGGATACGGTCATACAACAAGAGAATCGACATCTTGATGCTAGCTTGCATAGTTGTCAAAGGATTGTTGATAGTGGACGGGCTAACAAGAAAACAAAAATGTGGACACTAGGGGTTTTGATAAATCGTTGTAATCAACTGAACCTTCCAAATCAGGCAAGTCGGTTGGTTTGACGGCTTGAGATCCAAATAGTTCGTTCAGTGAGTTTGGAACTTGAAACCAGCTGTGTAAACCGAACCAAAATATGTGTGTATAACATTTGAAATATATAGTTATATATGTCATTATTGGAATTGCGTCTCTATACTTCTCTTCTCATAAGCATCGTTATCTCCGATCTACCGAACAAATGGTTAAGGGCTGGAGAATCGCACTGCTACTTTTCAGTCAAATCCATCCAATCCATTATAAATCGTCATTGTCTCTCCAATAATCTCTTCTCCTTTGAATGGAATAAATAGGTTCCCTCAAGGTAAATGTCTTTACTAAAAGATGTTTTTGTGACCTAGGTTAGACTCCCACTCGATCTCCCCATTATTTTCTGCAGCATCCAGGTGAAGGGCGAATACGGGTGGCGCCGGTTCGTCTTGGATGGGAGGTGAGGTTTTACCGATTATTCCACTGTCGTGCCTTCAGGCGGTTGGAGGTTGGCGACCGTCGAGTAGTCGACCTTAGCGTAAGAGTTTCATCAGGATCATTAACATTCTTTTCCATTTTGATCATTTTTTATTGACAATAAAAAATAACAAGAACTAAAATATATGACATCTATAGTTTCCTAAAAAAAGTACTCATAGTTAAAGAGATTCTAATATTCATCAATGGACTCGCATGTAACGTTTAAAAGTAAGAAATAAGTTGTAAATTCGAGCGCGGATCTAGTAAAACACAGTAACATAGCCAAATATCAAAAGCCCAACGAATACGTGATCTTTAAAATAGAGCTTCAGACCACTATAGTTGATATAGATATTAACTCCACAAGAACATGTGGAGAAGAAAATAACTCAACAAACGCTGGGCATGCATTCAATCTCTAAGCTTTCTTAGGTTCAACAAAGCATTCGCGACCATCCAAACTGATAGAGCCAGCCTACAATAAAAGAAAAACAAAACTTATAACTATAAGATTATAGAGCCTAATGTTGAATAATACTTAATTATGACTTTTAAGTAGTTAGGATAACACAGTTTTTCATCAATTCACCAAAAGGGAGCTCATCTTTGTTTAAAGACATACCTGAACAGCTTGGTTTGCAGCTCTTGAGCTATTGAACTCCACAATAGCATAATGATAACCATCCTACACAACATTAATGTCTCAGAAATATACTATACAACATTGTTAGACACAAGAAAGAAAAAAATAAGCTTGATCGTACATTATATTTTCTAATCTGGATGTTCCTATACTTGACAGATCCGAAATCCTTAAGTGCAAGGGCCAGTGATTTGCGATCGACCTGTGGTGGTAAGTCTCTTACTAAGATCATCTTAGCTGCAATATGTATGAAAAGAGAGTTTAGTGCAAAATCAATGCCACCACTTAAAGTGAAGATAACCAAAGAATTTGGTTCATATAAATGTTATCCGGAGATACCTTCCCGGGCCTGAATGACAGTGGATGACTCGGTTGTCGCAGGAACAATGTTTGAGCTATTATTTTCCAAAATCTGCTCGGATGCTAGTGAGGGGACAACGGTTGAGCTTTCAATTTGATTGAGAGCATCAACATCTTCATCTCTAGAGGTGTCATTTTCTTCCATAGAAACCACATTGTATTCCACTAAACAAAATAGAAAATTTGATAATATGAAACCAGAATACACCCGCCTGGAGTAAATAGATAACATGACAAATTATATATACCAATGGGGACAAGATGGCTCATATCTGTAAACCAAAGGAAGTCATTTTTCACATAAAACCCTCTAGGTTGTGGTGCTAACAAGAGGTTTTGGGAGAAGCCTTTTGACATGCCATCTTTGGTTAACAAGCCCGTGACACCAACGATAATAGACTTTCCTATCGTTTCTTGAGCATGCATAGTGAACAGAATGATGGTCGTGCTCGTCATAATAGAAAGTGCTATCTCCTTTTCTATTTCCTGAACCAAAACCAAATGCATACGTTCGTTATGCAAATTTATGCACCCCTAGAGCAAACAAATTACTACTATCAAAACTGCTTAAAATAGAAGAAATATTGATAATGTAAGTTCTAATTCATTAATTACTCATAGACCAAACTAAGTGTTTCTTGATTGCATACCTTGATAGTTGTAATTGAACGCATTCCATGGTCCCCTGGACGGGATAGGATGCTTTCATCCTTGTAAAGTTGGTAAGTATTTTGTGGAGAATGGCAGAGAGTGTTATAGTATCGTCTTGCAAAAGAATCCGCAACTTGGACGGAGTGGTAGTCCCCGAAGACTTGGAAGGTTGAAGCTATATAAACTCCTATCTTTCTTGTCATCTCTATTAAATAAGCAACTTAAGCTTATTATTATTAGAATGAAAATAAATGTAAACTTATTAGGATTATCTTGGCTGGCTAAAGTAAAACACAACATGAATGCCATAAATGAATCCAGTTATTAAAGTATTCATTTGCTTGTGCATTACATTGGCTTGGTAAAGATCATCAATCAACACAACCTTTTAATTTAATTAATCAACAGATATATAATGCCATCCGAACTCAACTTCCTAAGCTAAACGGACAAAATTATTATCACTGGAGCATTCAAATGAAAGTCTTATTCGAATCGCAGGATTTATTGAGTATTGTAATGGAACCAACCAAAGGAACACCAGCACTTGTAAACGGCTATAAGGAAAACAAATTAAGGAAGGGATGAGAAGGTATTGTATCTTCTGTACCAAGATATTACTGGGACAATTCACATATTAGGGATAAGAATGCACTTTCAAAGAATCTCAGTAGATTATACTAGTTTGTCAAGTATTTATTGGGCAGAAGCAATAGCATGTGTAACCTATTTGTTAAATAGAACCACCACAAAGAGTGTGCCGATTTGCCTTCTCAAGAAGCATGGAGGGACTGAAGTCTAGTGTAGAACACTTAAGGATGTTTGGTAGCCTATCATATTCCTTATAAGAAAACGTAGCAAACTAGATAACAAGACAAAGAAAACAATGTTAATTAGGTTATAATTAGCATAGATGTGTAGATGTAAGCACAAGTAGGGATGAACAATCAGAAGACATAGAATTCATGCATTTCAATGGGTGGTGAACTCCAACCTCAAGAGAATGAGAGTGATGATAGAGAATGAGAGTGATGATAGAGAATGAGAGTGACGATATAGGGACATTTACACCACAAACTACATCGTATGCAACCAACAACGAAAAAAATAAAACCCATTTCATCTATTATGTCACCATCTAAGGTTAAGGAACCTAGATTATTTGGGAACACCTTTTCTCCATTAAGTCCATGGTAGGGTGCTCTTCACCAATTATTGAAAGCATCAAGGCAGGTTCATCATCATGTTTTTCAGTCAAGTGTACTTCATCAGCTTTCTCTTTATTCATTTTGCATTCAGAAGCAATATCAATAATTTGGACATGTAAAACATTGTATGTGCTTCTTGTCTTTCTTGTTTCTTATATTCGAGTTTTCTTGTTGTGCACCATGTGTTGATCGATCGCCTCGACCATGGCTTGATCCTCTTCCTCTTGAACCAACACGACCACCTAGATAATTACAAGATCCATGGCCCCTTCCATTGTTGCTGGAACCTCTACTAAATCTCTTTTGTGTTGTTTGGTTCTCTGACTTGATAAACAACAAACTTCAGTCACTTGTTGCATGGCTTTGTCTCAGCTTGAGTCTGAAGACCAAAGATAATCAAGTCCATCCGAATGAATCCGGTTTCGGGCCGGTAGTTATTTATGTTTATTAGTTTTTGCTTAATGGGTCAAAACAGTTTACTGTTTTATTATTTGTGTTTAGAACTTGGGCCGGAGGCCACGTGATGTATATGGGTCAAACAATTAGTAGTCCAGTAGGTTTAAAGGTTTGGGTCATATGAGGTTTGGGCCATGTTACATGAACCGGCGTGAGTGAGAAGGTATAACCGCTTATACGGTTATTAAGGGAGGAGACGTACCCCTCTGTTGATCGTCGCACCCTTTCACTCACACCCATTCGTTCGGTATAAATACTTGGCTCCATCCTCATTCTAAAAGTATCTGTAATGCAACTTTATGTTTGTTAAAAGTTCAAGTTCGTTTAGATTTGTTTACGGTTAGTGTTATTATCATTCAGCAAGTTCTGTTAGTTTGATTCATGATGAAGTATTGTAAAGGTTGTGGTTTGTTCGAAAGTGATTGTGTATGTGGTCACAACTCAATCCGTTCTGACTGGTCCTGGGTTTCCGATGACGATGATACCAACATTGGTATCAGAGCAAAGGTTTAACAGGAACAAGAAAGGGTTGTGACAATGATGGAAACCGTTTACGAGGAGACAAGGGAAAATAGTTTGAGACCGACTACGGTGTAGATGTTGTTCGTAGTGGAAAGTGCGGCCGGGCGGCGGAAGAGATGAATGAGTACGCGCAGGGGAAGCCAACCATACGAACCGGGAAGTCACCGGTAAAGAAGTTTCCAATGAAAATGGTTCCAAAGGGGTTTGTGAAGAAGTCCGGAATGAAGGCAAGTGCACCGGTGGGAAGACCAAGGAAACCGGGAATCCGTTGCTTCAAGTGCAAGCAATTTGGTCATATCGCCTCGATTTGCCCAAGTAAGTATGTTAATTTATCGCCATTACCGGTTGAAAGTGATTATATGGTTAAGGATACATGTGGCGGTAAATGGGATTCGATTTGGGTTGTTGATCCTACATACAAAACACACATGACGGGAAACCGGAATGTGTTCAAATGTTTCAAAAGGCATTTTGGGTTAGTGACAAACGAGAATAGGAAGGATTTCTCGTTTGTGCATGGTATTGGAGAAGTTAGAGTCCCGGTGGATGGTAAAGACAAAACAATCCCATGTGTAAGTTACGCTCCTAGTCTAGACAAGAACGTGTTAAGTCTAGAACAACTGTTGTTTCAAGGAATTGAAACAGTTACAATGGGGGATACATGTTTACTAAAGAAGATGTTTGGAAGTCGCTCGAAAGGGTTTGATATTTATGAAGATAAGTCGGAGGTCGACTTAGAACAAGATTATCTTAACACGTTTTATGGTAATCTTGGTGTTGATAACGGATACAAGAAAGAAAAGAAGGAATTTAAAGAATGTTTGGAAGACTACTACGAGAGGGAATTCGAAAAGGAAAGGAACAAGAAAAAGGCGTATGTTGAAAGTTCGAGGGCAAGAAAGAAAGAAATCGTTTACTCCAAGAAAGCAAAGAAGGCGCTTTTAATATACATCGAAGGTGAAAAGGATAATCCGTATGAGTCAAAAGAAACGCTCCGGGAACGAGCGTTAATTCTTTCACAACTCGAGGAAGACGTTATCGAAAAGAACATGATCATTGAAAGTTGTGTAGAACCGAAAGATCTCATAACTTTGCACGAAGAATTAAAGAATCATCAAAGGTTCTTCGATGCTCCATTCGAAGAGATTTTGATTTGGTTCATTTCAGATTTTCTTGGAATCGTATGTGAAAAGGCAATGCCACCCGAGTTGATTGATGGCCGTGAACTTAGTCTAATCTTGTTACATCGAATTGCAAAGCTTAACAGGGGATTCAAGGAAGTAATGGAAAAGAATTTATGGGATGTGATTGCATCTAAGTATGGTTATGAGCCGGATGATGCATACGAAGTCAGGGTTGCCTACATTTACTACTTGGAACTAGTCGAATGGTATTTCGACTTCATGAGGAAAGAGCGTAGGAAAAAGGCAAACGTCATGGCTGGAAATTCTAACAACAACGGTTGGCTCGAAGAATCAAGTGATGACGAAGTGGTGGTCAAGATAGAGGTCACCAACAACTGCAAGGAGTAATCAAGGCTGAAGACTCGGATGTTCTTGCTTAGGGCGGTGAATGAAGACCAAAGATAATCAAGTCCATCCGAATGAATCCGGTTTCGGGCCGGTAGTTATTTATGTTTATTAGTTTTTGCTTAATGGGTCAAAACAGTTTACTGTTTTATTATTTGTGTTTAGAACTTGGGCCGGAGGCCACGTGATGTATATGGGTCAAACAATTAGTAGTCCAGTAGGTTTAAAGGTTTGGGTCATATGAGGTTTGGGCCATGTTACATGAACCGGCGTGAGTGAGAAGGTATAACTGCTTATACGGTTATTGAGGGAGGAGACGTACCCCTCTGTTGATCATCGCACCCTTTCACTCACACCCATTCGTTCGGTATAAATACTTGGCTCCATCCTCATTCTAAAAGTATCTGTAATGCAAGTTTATGTTTGTTAGAAGTTCAAGTTCGTTCAGATTTGTTTACGGTTAGTGTTATTATCATTCAGCAAGTTCTGTTAGTTTGATTCATGATGAAGTATTGTAAAGGTTGTGGTTTGTTCGAAAGTGATTGTGTATGTGGTCACAACTCAATCCGTTCCGACTGGTCCTCGGTTTCCGATGACGATGATACCAACATTGGTATCAGAGCCAAAGGTTTAACAGGAACAGGAAAGGGTTGTGACAATGATGGAAACCTGTCACACCCCAACCGATGGCGGAAACATCGGGATGAGACGAACAAATTGCTCAAAACATCATAACACTACATGTGACAATATAATTAAATTTCATTTATTAAAATTGCAAAGTTTCATACATTGTCATAAAAGGAAATAACAAACATTAAACATAGTTTATTTCAAAAGTGGGTTTCTAGGCCATCCTATTCATTTCTTCAAATCTTGACTTCCTCACCCTGCAGTATGCATTTAAAATAAAGTCAACAAAACATGTTGGCGAGTATACAAGTTTGAATATAGTATAATATGTTTGAAATAGTTTAACATGCTCAAATCCACGTGACTACATGAGTTCATATTAACAGTTATACTCGTAACGATGAAATCTATGTGTTCAAACCAAAGTTTAACGCAATTAACATAGCCTAACCCTAGAAGGGTGGTAAATGAGTAACATTGAATAAACCTAACAATACCCATAATATTATGGGAGGGGCGTTTCTCAACCTACAGCGCTGCCATTATTAGGGGAGGCTTGCAAAGTTAATGAAGACACAGTCATAAATGTTTAACAGTAGCATAACGTGATTAACATGAGTCAAATAGATTCACATGAAATGTGGATTGAGGGTGCAAAAATGTTTAACATAGTGTGTTTGATATAGAAATGCATACAACACCCAAAATGTGATAAAATAGAAAATGGGTCATGTATACTCACATTGATTGCGTTGCGCTTTCGTGTAAGAACGTACGAGTAAAGATGGAGAATAAAATCCAAGAGAACGAGCGAGAGCGATTAACCTAGACTTTCACATATTGATCGAGTTAATAATTGTACCTTAAATAACCTTCCTAATATTTTATGTTTTATAGCATAATTATTTTGCATAATATAATTTATCTCATAATACCTTTCTTGATATAAGAGAATTATATTAGATTTATTATTTGTTTTTATTAAATTCTTAAGATGCTTAAAAAAAGAAATGGAAATAAGCACCTCCTATTATAGAAGCACCACGTATCCTATCAAAATAACAAGTTTTAGTCTTTAGTTATAAAATTAAATAACCTAACCTAAAATATAGAAATGATGATAATATAGTCATTTAGCTAAATTTGAGTGGTGGGGACTAAGTCTACGTAATGTGCATATGCACATGGATCAAATGTGTATATATATAAAAATATATATATATATATATATATATAAAATGGGTTGATAATGCTTTTTATCATGAACTGTTTTGTAGTCTTCTTCATAAATAAACCAACTACAGAAACTGTATGTGCATGTATTTGATTTCTTATCCTAATAGTTGACCATTAATTTAAAACAAAATCATAATTCTGATCGAAATCGTGTTGTTTCATTTGTATACAAGAAAACAATTTAGGTGGTAATCTTCTCCATTTATAAAAACATGCATAACTGTATATGTAATAAATTAAGGTCCCGTTTTCCCTTTTTTTTTCTTGCTTCAGTCATGATATATATATTTTAGAGATGATAAGAAAAACAAACAAATGGATCGAATGGTAAGGGTGTACCGAACAAGATGAAGAAATATCTCTGACGATCACCGCACGACTTCGGCGAAGAAACGAGTTCCGACGTGTTCGTATTATCGGAACGAAAGTAAAGAATCCATGGTTCCCGATGAGTTTTTCCGGCGTGTCGTCTTCGAGTTCTGGTAAGCGATTATGTGGTGAGGGACCGAAAATCTTGAGGGTTGGTCGAGTTATAAAGAGTGCAGGGTGATCGATCGGACCACTTCAGTTACGAAGGTGGAGGGTCGAAATTTTCCGGTAACAAACTCAAGGGTCGGAGAAGATGGATGGTTTGGGCGGTTTTTATTTTAAATTCTCGCATTTAATATGATGTTAAATATAATTTGATTTCAATATAAGTCGGATGTGGCATGCCCGGCCGACTGGTTAGAACGCGTGTATGTTATGCGAGAGACATGGGTTCGAACCCGCACAAGGGCCGGTTCTCACCCAGGAGACCCCCTTTTTTACTAACAGTTAGTCTGACTAACTGGGTTAGTCACTAACTGAGTTTTCTAACTTAGTTAGTGTTGTCCTTTGATAAATTAACCTAGTTAGCTGATTTAACTGGGTTTTTACTAACTGAGTTAGTTTAACTAACCAAAACTAACAAAAATCATTAAAAATTCAGTTTAAAATATTTATTTATTTAATTTTAATTATTAGTTTACTTATTTAAAATATTAATAAAATAATATAAAAATTATTTTAACCCAAATTTTGATATTTTTACCGAATCAACGTATAAATTCCCGGTTTTTGTACAGTTTAGGGTAATCTCTTGGCAGTGATGAATTTGAGAGCTGAGATTAAGATGTATTTTCACTGTTTTTACGTGTTTAACATAGTTTAACATGTTATCAATTGTTTTGACAATACATAGTATTCAAACACAAATATGAATAAAATAATGCACTTTCATTATGATTTCAAGTCTCGAGGTACAATTTGGGAATAAAACCAAATACCACAAAGGTACAACTTACAAAAATAGAAAGTACAAGTAGACTTGCCAAAAATGGAAAGATCGAAAATACGAGGTGTCACAGTCTCCCCTACTTTAGGAGATTTCGTCCTCGAAATCTTAAGAAGAAGACTGATCGAAGAGATGTGGATACTTTGCCATCATGTCACTTTTGAGTTCCCAAGTAAACTCAGCACCACGCTTGCCTTCCCATCGTACTTTTACAATGCGAATTTTGCTGCGTCTGAGCTGCTTGGTACCTTGATCCACAATTTCAACTGGTCTTTCCACGAAATGAAGCGTATCGTTGATTTGCAAGTCGTCGACTGGGACATGAAGTCCTTCATCAGCTAGACATTTCTTGAGAATTGAAACGTGAAATGTCGGATGAACATTACTCAGTTCCTGTGGTAGATCCACCAAATACGCTACCTTGCCAACTCGTTCGAGGATTTTGAAGGGTCCAACGCAACGAGGGGCAAGTTTACCCTTTTTACCGAATCGAACAACCCCTTTCCATGGAGATACTTTAAGTAATACTTGATCCCCAACATTGAATTCCATGGGTTTGCGTCCTTTATCTGCGTAACTCTTTTGTCGATTCCTGGCCTTGAGTAAATTGTCACGGATTTGAAGAATCTTGTCCGTGGTTTCTTGAATAAGCTCAGGACCAGTAAATTGCTTATCACCAATTTCGTGCCAACTGATTGGTGATCGACATTTTCGCCCATATAATGCTTCGAATGGGGCCATTTGAATGCTGGAGTGATAGCTGTTATTGTACGAGAATTCGACCAGAGGCAAATGCACATCCCAACTACCACCAAAGTCAATGACACAGGATCGAAGCATATCTTCGAGAGTTTGAATGGTACGCTCAGTCTGTCCATCTGTTTGAGGATGGAAGGCTGTACTAAGATTTAAATAAGTACCCATGGCTGATTGAAAAGTTTGCCATAGGCGAGACGTGAAACGACCATCACGGTCTGAAATGATGTCACGAGGTATGCCATGACGACAGATGATTTCATCAGTATAGACTCGAGCAAGTTTTTCAACTTTGAAGTCTTCCCGAATAGGTAAGAAATGGGCTGACTTGGTCAAACGATCAACGATGACCCAAATACTATCATTACCAGATGAGGTTCGAGGAAGTTTAGTTATAAAGTCCATTGCAATACTATCCCACTTCCAAACAGGAATTTCTGGTTGTTCGAGCAAACCAGAGGGACGCTGATGCTCTGCTTTAACCTTCGAGCATGTAAGACATTTTGAGACATACAAGGCTATATCATTCTTCATACCAGGCCACCAATAAGATGTTCGAAGATCATGATACATCTTATCAGCACCAGGATGTATTGAGTATTTAGACTTATGAGCCTCGTTCATGATAAATTCACGAAGATTGTCGCGATTTGGTACCCAAATGCGATTAAGATAATATTGAAGTCCGTCTGACTTCGTCACAAGTTGATCCATAGAGGCACCACGGATTTCGACGAGCAAACTTCCTTCGTTAGCTGACGCAAACTGAGCTTCACGAATACAATTGTGAAGATCACTTGACACTTGAAAACAACGCATACGATAGGAATGAGCCTTACGACTCAGGGCATCAGCTACGACATTCGCCTTTCCAGGATGGTAGCGAATCTCGCAGTCATAGTCGTTAAGTAATTCCACCCAACGACGTTGACGCATATTTAATTCTCTTTGATTGAAGATATGTTGTAGACTTTTGTGATCAGTGTATACAACACATTTCGTACCATATAGATAGTGACGCCATATTTTTAATGCGAAGACGACAGCACCAAGTTCAAGATCGTGAGTAGTGTAATTTTTCTCATGAATCTTTAATTGGCGAGAAGCGTATGCAATGACCTTGCCTCGTTGCATAAGGACGCAACCAAGACCATGATTTGATGCATTGCAATATACTACGAAGTCATCATTTCCGTCAGGTAGGGTTAAGATAGGAGCATTGCAAAGCATGTCCTTGAGGGTTTGAAAAGCTTCTTCCTGCTCGTGACTCCAAACGAAAGGTTTTTCCTTTTGGGTCAACATAGTGAGGGGAACAGCTATCTTAGAAAAATTTGAGATGAATCGACGGTAGTAACCCGCCAATCCTAGGAATGAACGAATTTCTGATGGGTTTTTAGGTGCAATCCAACTTTTGACAGCTTCAATTTTAGCAGGGTCGACATGAATACCTTTTTCGCTAACGACATGTCCAAGGAATTGGACTTCCTTGATCCAGAATTCACACTTTGAGAACTTTGCGTATAAACGTTCACTTCGCAAAAGTTCGAGTATGAGACGTAAATGACGCTCGTGATCGACTCGAGATTTTGAATAAATTAGGATGTCATCAATGAAGACAATCACGAATCGATCTAGATAAGGTTTGCAAACACGATTCATCAAATCCATGAACACGGCGGGCACGTTAGTCAGACCAAAAGGCATGACTACGAACTCGTAGTGTCCATAGCGTGTTCGAAATGCGGTTTTTGGGATATCCTCTTCGAGGTCACGAAGTTGATGATAGCCAGATCGAAGATCAATCTTGGAGAAATAACTTGCACCTTGGAGTTGATCAAAGAGGTCGTCGATTCGAGGTAGTGGATATCGATTTTTGATAGTGTGCTTGTTGAGCTCTCGATAATCGATACACATTCGAAACGAACCATCTTTCTTTTTAACGAATAGAACAGGAGCACCCCAAGGAGAGGTACTGGGTCGAATGAAACCCTTGTCAAGAAGCTCCTGGAGTTGGCTGGAAAGCTCTTGCATCTCAGATGGTGCAAGGCGATAGGGAGCTCGTGCAACAGGAGTTGCACCAGGCACAAGGTCGATACGAAAGTCAACTGATCGAGGAGGAGGAGGACCAGGTAAATCCTCAGGAAAAACTTCTGGGAATTCACGTACAACCGGAACATCGCTTACGCATTTTCCCTTGCCCTTTTCTTCCACTACGTGGGCTAAAAAGGCAAAGTACTTTTTACGTAAGTATCTATTCGCTTGTGTGCACGACATTAGCTTTAGACCTTTGGAAGGTCGATCCCCATAAACATGTAGGGTATCGCCTGATGGAAGAGGCAAACGAACGTATTTTTCGAAACAGGCAATTTCAGCATGGTTCTTTCGAAGCCAATCCATGCCTACTATGATGTCGAAACTACCCAACTCCATGGGTATGAGGTCAATTGAAAAGGCATGATCATTCAAAGTGAGAGTACAATTACGAAGAACAGAATCGACACGAATAGACTTGCCATTGGCAACTTCGACTGGGAATGACTTAGGTAGTTTTGAGCGTGTGCATTTTAACAATGGTTCAAATTCTACAGATACAAAACATTTATCTGCACCAGTATCAAATAGAATAGAAGCATACAAATTATTAAAGAGGAACGTACCGTTCACGACCTCATTGTCGTTGCGCGCTTGCTGAGCATTGATAACAAATGCACGGCCTTGTGGTGCCTTCTGCTGTAAATCTTGCCTCAATTGAGGACACTGAGGTCGTAGGTGAGTTGGATCCCCACATTTGAAACATGCCCTGACCACATTTGCTGGCTTTGAGTTTTGGGCTGTCGTTGGGTTATTGCGACAGTATGCTGCCAAATGCCCATAGCGATTGCAGGAGGTACAGTGTCTACATGGGCTCGTAGTTGGGTGATGAAAGTGGCAAGTGGTGCACTTAGGGTTTGTTCCTGTGTATTGCTTCTTTTCTGGGTTTGCTGGGTTAGGTTTTGGATTTTCAACTGGTGTAACAGCGTTGCAAATTGAGGATTGGTGAGCACGCTTCTTTCCCCTATTGTTGTGGGTGATTTGATGAGCAGGTTTTGAGGAGGATGTAGGTTTAGATGCTGCTGCGACTTGTTTATCACGAACTCGATTATTATTCAAACTTGCCGCGAGGCGGTACACATCCTCAATATTATCCAACCTAGCCGCCTCGATGGTATCACGCATCGTAGGAGGCAACCCATTGATATACTTCCGAATGGTGCGTTCTGTGGTCAACACCAAATGAGGCACGATAAAACACAACTGCTTGAACCGGGTAGTGTATGCAAGGTTTTCATCCCCAACTTGTTTGAGGGTCTAGAACTCTTCTTCTAACTTCTGCTGCTCATGAGGAGGGCAGAATTCCTCCATCATAAGCTGTCTGAGCTCTTCCCAAGACAACGCGTAAGCTAGCTCATTGGATCAAATGTTTCTCTCGTTAGTCCACCAGTCTAGTGCCCTGGCTTGGAAAACACCAGTGGCACTTCGCACCTTGAGTTCCTCTGGACATTCACTATTTATGAACGTGACTTCCATGCTATCAAACCATTCCAACATAGTTGTCACTCCATCCTTCCCAGTGAAAGTTTTGGGGTTACAGGCAGTGAAGTGTTTGTAGTTGAACGAGACTGGTTTAGGCTGTACTACGTGAGAATCGCCAGAATGATTGGGAGTGCTGGAGGCTTGAATCTCAGACACTATCTTTGGCACGATTCTGGCAATCTGATTTGCCATGAACGTCAGCATTTTCTTTTTGGAGTTAGCCTTGGATTTTCTGGGAGAGTGAGAGTACTGGCGAGATGACGACATCTAGAAATTCAAAACAAGGAATGGATGAGACTTTAATCATAATGTTTTTGTTTAGGAAAATTGATTTCATGTATGCATCACATAGCACATTGTTTTTTTTTTCACATGAATCGCCAAATAGTTTCACATAGAATAACATAGCATTGCACATAGAATAACATGATGTTACACATAGAATATCATGTATGATGAAAGCAAGATAAATTTATTTGTTCACGAAGGAGTAATTATTAATTGTTTTAGATTGCGATAATAACGTGATTCGTGTTCCCAAACTTGAAATGAAGATAACGCTCAAATGTAAATCACATGATAATTGAGATAACATAAAAAGAGATTTATCATAAAAATATGGATTGTCACGGAACGTAACATAAGACTATCCAAAGTGAATCGAAATCCTTTTCGAATTAAGGAGACGTGCTTTGGCCTAATAGACAAATACTCTCATCGAGGAGCGACTAACGATATCTGTCCTTCCAGTTACTACACGTCCTTAATCGATTGGGAAAATCGAAACTTTGGCGAGATCGAAAATCAACGAATGGGACTAGTTAACAAGATGCGAGTTTCACCTCTAACTTGATAACATCGTACCCTGATGTGGTTGGTACTCATCCAAAGATGAGGGTCCACTAGAATATGAAATGGAAATTCCCATCAAGGTATGGATGTCACTCCTAACTTGAGGGTAGATTTCGTGCAAAAATCAAATTTAAGCTGAATGAGAATCATCACCAAATATGGGAATCACCCCTGTTTTGATGAATCATTTCGATTGTGTTACATGAGTGTCTTCACAGCTTCCATGTGTGTATTGTGTTAGCCTTAGGAAAGGCTTGTATATTAGAAGTCCAAAAGAATAGAGGGAAGCAAGGAAGAGAGAAGGGAATATTGTCTTAAACAGCAAATAAATGAGAAAGCTTCTAAACTACAGACTAGGTAAAAGCATTCCTACTTTTCCTAATTCCCTATAGTTATGGCTCTGATACCAATCTGTCACACCCCAACCGATGGCGGAAACATCGGGATGAGACGAACAAATTGCTCAAAACATCATAACACTACATGTGACAATATAATTAAATTTCATTTATTAAAATTGCAAAGTTTCATACATTGTCATAAAAGGAAATAACAAACATTAAACATAGTCTATTTCAGAAGTGGGTTTCTAGGCCATCCTATTCATTTCTTCAAATCTTGACTTCCTCACCCTGCAGTATGCATTTAAAATAAAGTCAACAAAACATGTTGACGAGTATACAAGTTTGAATATAGTATAATATGTTTGAAATAGTTTAACATGCTCAAATCCACGTGACTACATGAGTTCATATTAACAGTTATACTCGTAATGATGAAATCTATGTGTTCAAACCAAAGTTTAACGCAATTAACATAGCCTAACCCTAGAAGGGTGGTAAATGAGTAACATAGAATAAACCTAACAATACCCATAATATTATGGGAGGGGCGTTTCTCAACCTACAGCGCTGCCATTGTTAGGGGAGGCTTGCAAAGTTAATGAACACACAGTCATAAATGTTTAACAGTAGCATAACGTGATTAACATGAGTCAAATAGATTCACATGAAATGTGGATTGAGGGTGCAAAAATGTTTAACATAGTGTGTTTGATATAGAAATGCATACAGCACCCAAAATGTGATAAAATAGAAAATGGGTCATGTATACTCACATTGATTGCGTTGCGCTTTCGTGTAAGAACGTACGAGTAAAGATGGAGAATAAAATCCAAGAGAACGAGCGAGAGCGATTAACCTAGACTTTCACATATTGATCGAGTTAATAATTGTACCTTAAATAACCTTCCTAATATTTTATGTTTTACAGCATAATTATTTTGCATAATATAATTTATCTCATAATACCTTTCTTGATATAAGAGAATTATATTAGATTTATTATTTGTTTTTATTAAATTCTTAGGATGCTTAAAAAAAGAAATGGAAATAAGCACCTCCTATTATAGAAGCACCACGTATCCTATCAAAATAACAAGTTTTAGTCTTTAGTTATAAAATTAAATAACCTAACCTAAAATATAGAAATGATGATAATATAGTCATTTAGCTAAATTTGAGTGGTGGGGACTAAGTCTACGTAATGTGCATATGCACATGGATCAAATGTGTATATATATAAAAATATATATATATATATAAAATGGGTTGATAATGCTTTTTATCATGAACTGTTTTGTAGTCTTCTTCATAAATAAACCAACTACAGAAACTGTATGTGCATGTATTTGATTTCTTATCCTAATAGTTGACCATTAATTTAAAACAAAATCATAATTCTGATCGAAATCGTGTTGTTTCATTTGTATACAAGAAAACAATTTAGGTGGTAATCTTCTCCATTTATAAAAACATGCATAACTGTATATGTAATAAATTAAGGTCCCGTTTTCCCTTTTTTTTTCTTGCTTCAGTCATGATATATATATTTTAGAGATGATAAGAAAAACAAACAAATGGATCGAATGGTAAGGGTGTACCGAACAAGATGAAGAAATATCTCTGACGATCACCGCACGACTTCGGCGAAGAAACGAGTTCCGACGTGTTCATATTATCGGAACGAAAGTAAAGAATCCATGGTTCCCGATGAGTTTTTCCGGCGAGTCGTCTTCGAGTTCTGGTAAGCGATTATGTGGTGAGGGACCGAAAATCTTGAGGGTTGGTCGAGTTATAAAGAGTGCAGGGTGATCGATCGGACCACTTCAGTTACGAAGGTGGAGGGTCGAAATTTTCCGGTAACAAACTCAAGGGTCGGAGAAGATGGATGGTTTGGGCGGTTTTTATTTTAAATTCTCGCATTTAATATGATGTTAAATATAATTTGATTTCAATATAAGTCGGATGTGGCATGCCCGGCCGAGTGGTTAGAACGCGTGTATGTTATGCGAGAGACCCGGGTTCGAACCCGCACAAGGGCCGGTTCTCACCCAGGAGACCCCCTTTTTTACTAACAGTTAGTCTGACTAACTGGGTTAGTCACTAACTGAGTTTTCTAACTCAGTTAGTGCTGCCCTTTGATAAAATTAACCCAGTTAGCTGATTTAACTGGGTTTTCACTAACTGAGTTAGTTTAACTAACCAAAACTAACAAAAATCATTAAAAATTCAGTTTAAAATATTTATTTATTTAATTTTAATTATTAGTTTACTTATTTAAAATATTAATAAAATAATATAAAAATTATTTTAACCCAAATTTTGATATTTTTACCGAATCAACGTATAAATTCCCGGTTTTTGTACGGTTTAGGGTAATCTCTAGGCAGTGATGAATTTGAGAGCTGAGATTAAGATGTATTTTCACTGTTTTTACGTGTTTAACATAGTTTAACATGTTATTAATTGTTTTGACAATACATAGTATTCAAACACAAATATGAATAAAATAATGCACTTTCATTATGATTTCAAGTCTCGAGGTACAATTTGGGAATAAAACCAAATACCACAAAGGTACAACTTACAAAAATAGAAAGTACAAGTAGACTTGCCAAAAATGGAAAGATCGAAAATACGAGGTGTCACAAAACCGTTTACGAGGAGACAAGGGAAAATCGGTTGAGACCGACTACGGTGAATGAAGACCAAAAGATAATCAAGTCCATCCGAATGAATCCGGTTTCGGGCCGGTAGTTATTTATGTTTATTAGTTTTTGCTTAATGGGTCAAAACAGTTTATTGTTTTATTATTTGTGTTTAGAACTTGGGCCGGAGGCCACGTGATGTATATGGGTCAAACAATTAGTAGTCCAGTAGGTTTAAAGGTTTGGGTCATATGAGGTTTGGGCCATGTTACATGAACCGGCGTGAGTGAGAAGGTATAACCGCTTATACGGTTATTGAGGGAGGAGACGTACCCCTCTGTTGATCGTCGCACCCTTTCACTCACACCCATTCGTTCGGTATAAATACTTGGCTCCATCCTCATTCTAAAAGTATCTGTAATGCAAGTTTATGTTTGTTAGAAGTTCAAGTTCGTTCAGATTTGTTTACGGTTAGTGTTATTATCATTCAGCAAGTTCTGTTAGTTTGATTCATGATGAAGTATTGTAAAGGTTGTGGTTTGTTCGAAAGTGATTGTGTATGTGGTCACAACTCAATCCGTTCCGACTGGTCCTGGGTTTCCGATGACGATGATACCAACATTGGTATCAGAGCCAAAGGTTTAACAGGAACAGGAAAGGGTTGTGACAATGATGGAAACCGTTTACGAGGAGACAAGGGAAAATCATTTGAGACCGACTACGGTGTAGATGTTGTTCGTAGTGGAAAGTGCGGCCGGGCGGCAGAAGAGATGAATGAGTACGCGCAGGGGAAGCCAACCATACGAACCGGGAAGTCACCGGTAAAGAAGTTTCCAATGAAAATGGTTCCAAATGGGTTTGTGAAGAAGTCCGGAATGAAGGCAAGTGCACCGGTGGGAAGACCAAGGAAACCGGGAATCCGTTGCTTCAAGTGCAAGTAATTTGGTCATATCGCCTCGATTTGCCCAAGTAAGTATGTTAATTTATCGCCATTACCGGTTGAAAGTGATTATATGGTTAAGGATACATGTGGCGGTAAATGGGATTCGATTTGGGTTGTTGATCCTACATACAAAACACACATGACGGGAAACCGGAATGTGTTCAAATGTTTCAAAAGGCCTTTTGGGTTAGTGACAAACGAGAATAGGAAGGATTTCTCGTTTGTGCATGGTATTGGAGAAGTTAGAGTCCCGGTGGATGGTAAAGACAAAACAATCCCATGTGTAAGTTACGCTCCTAGTCTAGACAAGAACGTGTTAAGTCTAGAACAACTGTTGTTTCAAGGAATTGAAACAGTTACAATGGGGGATACATGTTTACTAAAGAAGATGTTTGGAAGTCGCTCGAAAGGGTTTGATATTTATGAAGATAAGTCGGAGGTCGACTTAGAACAAGATTATCTTAACACGTTTTATGATAATCTTGGTGTTGATAACGGATACAAGAAAGAAAAGAAGGAATTTAAAGAATGTTTGGAAGACTACTACGAGAGGGAATTCGAAAAGGAAAGGAACAAGAAAAAGGCGTACGGTGAAAGTTCGAGGGCAAGAAAGAAAGAAATCGTTTACTCCAAGAAAGCAAAGAAGGCGCTTTTAATATACATCGAAGGTGAAAAGGATAATCCGTATGAGTCAAAAGAAACGCTCCGGGAACGAGCGTTAATTCTTTCACAACTCGAGGAAGACGTTATCAAAAAGAACATGATCATTGAAAGTTGTGTAGAACCGAAAGATCTCATAACTTTGCACGAAGAATTAAAGAATCATCAAAGGTTCTTCGATGCTCCATTCGAAGAGATTTTGATTTGGTTCATTTCAGATTTTCTTGGAATCGTATGTGAAAAGGCAATGCCACCCGAGTTGATTGATGGCCGTGAACTTAGTCTAATCTTGTTACATCGAATTGTAAAGCTTAACGGGGGATTCAAGGAAGTAATGGAAAAGAATTTATGGGATGTGATTGCGGCTAAGTATGGTTATGAGCCGGATGATGCATACGAAGTCAAGGTTGCCTACATTTACTACTTGGAACTAGTCGAATGGTATTTCGACTTCATGAGGAAAGAGCGTGGGAAAAAGGCAAACGTCATGGCTGGAAATTCTAACAACAACGGTTGGCTCGAAGAATCAAGTGATGACGAAGTGGTGGTCAAGATAGAGGTCACCAACAACTGCAAGGAGTAATCAAGGCTGAAGATTCGGATGTTCTTGCTTAGGGCGGTGAATGAAGACCAAAGATAATCAAGTCCATCCGAATGAATCCGGTTTCGGGCCCGGTAGTTATTTATGTTTATTAGTTTTTGCTAAATGGGTCAAAACAGTTTACTGTTTTATTATTTGTGTTTAGAACTTGGGCCGGAGGCCACGTGATGTATATGGGTCAAACAATTAGTAGTCCAGTAGGTTTAAAGGTTTGGGTCATATGAGGTTTGGGCCATGTTACATGAACCGGCGTGAGTAAGAAGGTATAACTGCTTATACGGTTATTGAGGGAGGAGACGTACCCCTCTGTTGATCGTCGCACCCTTTCACTCACACCCATTCGTTCGGTATAAATACTTGGCTCCATCCTCATTCTAAAAGTATCTGTAATGCAAGTTTATGTTTGTTAGAAGTTCAAGTTCGTTCAGATTTGTTTACGGTTAGTGTTATTATCATTCAGCAAGTTCTCTTAGTTTGATTCATGATGAAGTATTGTAAAGGTTGTGGTTTGTTCGAAAGTGATTGTGTATGTGGTCACAACTCAATCCGTTCCGACTGGTCCTGGGTTTCCGATGACGATGATACCAACAGAGTGTGTCTTCATATGCTTTGAATTGGCCACTGGCTTCATCAAACGCCACTTTGTCTACATCAGAATACTGTTCCATTGATGCCATAAAATGAATGAACTTTTCAGTAGCTTCCTGACTAGTTCACTATATGTTAATGTCTTACCAAGACTGATGTACCCAGAAATCATCCCTGGTAATTTTTTTGGCATACTCATCAATAGATTCCCCCTCCTTCATTCTCAAACTCACTCTTGAGAGTATTGAGACATGCTTTCTGCACTATCTCTGCTCCCAAGTAATGACCCTTCAGAGAATCCCAGATTTCATTAGTATTCTTTTTCTTTGCCACCTACAATAGAATGTCCTCCGGTATCGCCTAAAATATGAAAGCTCTAGTCAATTTGCTTTTCTTCTCATCTACAACTATATCAGTATCTGGTTCTGCAAATTCCTACAATCCTTGGGCATCTAGGACTCCCCCATTCTGGTGGCCCAAGTAGTATAGTTTGTAGAGATTAGTAGTGGGCATTGAATGGCTATGGTTCCGTTTTCCTTTTGGGTGTTTGATGTGGAAGTTACGATGTTAATGGTGTTTAATCGAATTATCTTTGGCATACACAAACCTTTGCCTTGATACCAATTGTTGGCATATAATTAGAACATCACAAAGATAATAATAACAAGAATTGATCGAAAGCAACTTTCTTTATTAGCAAACTAGTCGGCACAATTAATAGTTACTTTGACTAATTGAAAAAAAGTATAAAAACAAAGCTAGGGCATTCGTTGCTTAAATAACAAGGTAAAACAACTGATAATTCCTATAAACTTGGAAAAATAATGTTGGAGCTAGGCGACGTGATCATACACAACTAACCTCTTATTCCATGCAACGTCTCTTTTTAACATGAACCATTTGCCCATATCCTACCCACAGGCTACTTGACCCGGATAAACTTGATACATGTTCTGAGTTATTCCAACAGGATCAACCGGTTCAAACGAAAGCTTGGAATACACCCGATCTAGCTTAGGGGGAATATTGGATTATATAAGATCCACTATAAATATACGTACTATGTATATTATGTATAGCTTTTATAAGGTAATTTTGCTTGTATAGCAACAGTTATGTACATTACATGGGTAGGTTAGCATGAATCAACGCAGTGGTTCTATTTATCATTGCAATGATTCTATATGTATATACATTTGTAACAGACAATTGCCAAATGTTAATAATGAAACGCTAATCATACATATCCAAGTACAAGGGTTAAATAGTATTTAGTATAAAGTAAGTTTAAAGGTAGTTATGAAGTTCGGGGACCAAAAGTGTCAAGTAAGAAGTTTGTAACCGACACCCCAAGGGAATCGATGTGTCCCTTGGGTCGCACTCATTGGATCAACGACAACAAAGGAAGAAGATAAGGGACGTGATTCTTGATCAAGAGACACAACTATTCGTGTTTAATTCCAACCACAAGATCTAGAGACACGACTCTTCATCAAAGGACACATCTACTCACTCGCATCCATTAGAAACTATAAATAGGGATAAATTTCTCATTTGTAAAACATTCCATTGTATTCAAATTCAAGTTATATGAGAGTTTATTTTATCATTCACGTTCTAGAGATCAAAGATCATTCTGGGCAACAATTGGTATCAGAGCATCAAGCTCTAGGCGCATCGAATCGTAGGGTTTTCGTGATCAGGTTTTATTATTCTTTTCAATTCGCAAGTTTAGTTTTCTTTTCGGTTCAAGGGTATCGAACCAGGGGGTTAGAAATCTAGGTTTTATTTTCGGTGAAAGTTTAGTTATGACGTGATTCACGAAATCGCGGGTTAAGGATTAAAGGTTTAGTGAAACCAAGGAAAAGCAAAGTTTATTGAAAAGTGAATATTGTTCGGTCAGAAGTTATGTCAGGAACAACCAGGCCAACTCCACAAATTGTAATTCAAAAGGAGGGAAGTTCTCTTTCCCAGTTTCAGGGTCCAATTTTGAAACCGAAAAACTATACGGTTTGGGCAATTCGCATCAAAACAATTTTAGAAGCGAATGGACTTTTGGGAAATGATTGAACCGGCAGGAAATACACAAACGGATGTTAAGAAAGATAATTCAGCAATTGCTTATCTGTTCCAAGCAATACCGAAAGATGTTGTATTGCAAGTTGCAAGACTGCAAAGAAATTTGGGAAAATTTGAAAACAAAGCACATTGGTGTGGATCGGGTCCAAAAGGCTCGTTGGCATACACTAATGTCAAAATTTGAATTAATGCAAATGAAAGAAGATGACACTATGGACTCTTTCTCCGCAAAGATAAACAATGTTGTTAATGGGGCAAGTGAATAAGGGACAACATTTAGTTAACCGACTCTGGTACAAAAACTCCTAAATGTCGTGCCAGATAAGTTTACTCAGATTGTCGCCTCCATGGAACAATACTCCGATCTAGACACAATGACACTAGAAGAAGCAGTCGGAAGGTTAAAGACTTATGAAGAAAGGCTAAGGTTAAAGAAAGGAAGGCTAGGAGATAGCCAAGATAGATTGATGTTTACACATCATGACAACAATTCAGGCAGAGGAAGGCATTTTGGAAACCGCGGGAGTGGCAAGTTCAACCAACCACGTGGAAATTAGCAAGACACTAAAGATAAGCAAGGCACTAAGAATGAAGGATCTCCATACAGACCTAAAGGTGGAAATTTTAGGAATTGGAGGAAGTTTAGAAGGAATCAAACAAACACAAGTAAGATCTAAGGCTTTAAGTGTCAAAAGTTTGGACACTTTAAAAAAGACTGTCCCGAGAAAGAATTCGTGCAAGAACACTCAAATCTTATCCAGAAGATGAAGCACTCGTATTGCTAATGGCAATACAAGAAGAAAACATTGTTCAAGAAAGGGTTCTGTTAAACGAAGAATGCATAGAACCAGTAAGGTACGCCACAGAAGATGAAAGTCTATGGTACTTAGACAACAGGGAAAGCAACCACATGACAGGTGTGCGAAGTCACTTCAGAGAATTAGATGAAAAGGTGACGGGGCAAGTATGTTTCGATGACGGATCGCACGTAGAGATTAAAGGTATAAGTTCAATATTGTTGGAATGTCTGAACCAAGAACAGAAGATTGTTTCTCAAGTATACTACATTCCAAGTCTGAAAAACAACATATCTCCCTCGGACAACTCATAGAAAATTGGTTGCAAAGTAGTTATGGACGGAAACTTACTAACACTTCGTGAAAGAAATAGAAAGTTACTAATGCGAGTCAGGAGAATGAAGAACAGGCTGTATAAAGTAAAATTGATGATTAGAAAACCAATCTGCCTGCTCTCAAACACATAAAATTTAGCATGGTTATGGCACGCAAGATTAGGCCATTTAAATGTCGATGCTATCAAAGAAATGACTTGAAAGAACTTGGTACATGGAGTTCCTCAAATAAGTCATGACCGTCAAGTGTGTGACGCATGCTTATTAAGAAAACATAGTAGGACACCATTTCTAAATTAGACAAAATTCAGATCCTTAAACCTCTGGATTTAGTCTATGGAGATTTGTGTGGTCCTATATCCCCACAAACACATGTTGGGAAGAAGTACAGATTCCTACTTGTAGACGATTGTACTCGCTACATGTAGGCATATCTACTAACTTCCAAGGATCAAGCGTTCGAAACTTTCAAGCAGTTCAAAGAAAAAGTGGAGACAGAAACTCGAACCAAGTTAAAAATGTTAAGGATAGACAGAGAAGGAGAATTCACATCGGCTGAATTCAACAAGTATTGCAAAGACAATGGCATAGCAAGACAGCTTACAACGCTGTATTCCCCACAGCAAAATGGAGCAGTGGAAAGAAGAAACAGGACGATGTTGTCAACTACTTGTAGTATGCTCAAGGAAATGAACAAGCCATAGAATTTTTGGGGTGAAACAATAAGACATACGATATACGTATTAAACCGGATTCCAACGAAAGCTTTGGTGAACAAGACCCCGTATGAAGCATTGAAAGGAAGAAAGCCGAATCTGGAACACTTAAAGGTTTTTGGCTGCACAACATACGCTAAGGTACTACCACTTCAACAAAAGAAGTTAGATGATAGAAGTGCACCTATGATATATATTGGAATAGAAGAAGGATCAAAGGCATACACATTATATTATCCGGCGAAGAACAAGATATGTGTCAGTAGAGATGTAAAGTTCATGGAAGGTCAACCATGGAACTGGAATAGTTATATGGAAACGGTAGATTCAGGGAATCCCGAATGGACAAACTTTGTCATTCAAGAAGATGACATCCCACCAGAGTTTGAAGAAAATGCACTGAGTAGTCCTGATAGTAGCGGGTCACATCATGAAGATTCAGGAGTAGATCAGACAGAAGAACCAGACTCCAATGTAACTCGCCAGCACATTCGTACAATTAGAACTCATCAGGAAGTTCAAGCAGATTATCAAGTAGAGGTCCATCTACATCTGAAAGTACAACAGGGAGTATTAATGACACTCCAGTAAAGTTGAGAAGTCTCGAAGAACTATATGAAGAGACGGAGGAAATTCAAGTAGATCCACAAGAATTACTACTTGTTGAAGAAGAACCAAGGAATTACAAGGAAGCATCTAATAACAGAAAATGGATTAAAGCAATGAAGGCTGAGTTAGACTCGATAAACAGGAATAACACTTGGAAATTGACAGAGTTGCCAAGATATCACAAGGCAATAGGATTAAAGTGGGTATTCAAAATTAAGAAGGATATCAGTTATAAGATACAAAGCAAGGCTGGTAGCAAAAGGTTATGTTCAGCAACACGGGATAGACTTTGAGGAAGTCTTTGCACCAATAGCACGAATAGAGACAGTTCGACTAATGTTAGCTTTAGCAACATATCAAGGTTGGGAGGTACATCACTTAGATGTTAAGTCCACATTCTTACACAAAGATCTCAAGGAGGAGGTCTATGTATCACAACCTGAAGGATTTATAAAGCTAGGAGATGAAGGAAAAGTCTACAAACTATCAAAGGCTCTGTATGGATTGAGACAAGCACCACGTGCTTGGAATACGAAGTTAGATCAAATCCTAAAGTCATTTAACTTCAAGAAGCGCACTTTAGAACAAGCAATCTATACAAGGACAAGTAAGACTTTTACACTGATAGTCGGAGTCTACGTTGATGATTTGATAGTCATTGGAACAATAAGAAATGAGATAGGTATTTCCAAGTCTCATATGGAGAACAAGTTTGAAATGAGTGATCTAGGATTGCTAGTATACTATCTCAGAATAGAAGTTATTCAAGCAGAGGGTGAGATAGCCATCAAGCAGACAGGCTATATTAACAAGATACTCAAAGACGCTGATATGTTAACCTACAACGACACAAAGATTCCTATGAATTCAGGAACACAGTTAACTAAGACTGAAGAAAGAGATCTAGTAGATGCAACGCATTACATAAGCCTGATAGGTTCTCTTAGGTACTTATTGCGTACAAGGCCAGATCTATGTTACCCAGTCAGTCTGCTTAGTAAATTCATGTAAGAACCAAAGGAGCATCTCTTGAAAGCAGTGAAGCAAGTACTACGTTATATCAAAGGAACTAAAGAACATGGAATCATATACAAGAAGCAAGGAGGATGTAAGATCATAGGTTATAGTGATAGCAGTTATGGAGTTACCACAGACCAAGGAAAAGGTACAACTGGTCTAGTATTCTACTTTGGAGAATCACCTATAACCTGGTGCACACAGAAGCAACAGACAGTCGCGTTATCATCATGTGAATCAGCAGCCACTGCAGCAACATGCCAAGCACTACGGCTTAAAGATTGTTAAGTGAAGTTACATGCTGGAAGGAAGAGAAGATAACACTAAGGGTGGATAATTTTTCTGCAATAGCACTCATGAAGAATCTAGTCTTTCATGGAAGAAGCACACACATTGATGCACGTTATAATTTCATAAGGGAATGCGTGGAGAACGAACACATCAATGTGGAACACATCAGTGGAGAACTACAACGGGCAGACATACTAACGAACGCACTAGCAAGCGTCAAGTTTGCTACAATGCGAGAACTGCTTAGAGTTCAAGATTTACAACAACTCAAGGATGTTCATAATTAGGGGGTGAATGAAACGCTAATCATACACATTCAAGTACAAGGGTTAAATAGTATTTAGTATAAAGTAAGTTTAAAGGTAGATATGAAGTTCGGGGACCAAAAGTGTCAAGTCAGAAGTTTGTAACCGGCACCCCAAGGGAATCGATGTGTCCCTTGGGTCACACTCTTTGGATCTACAACAACAAAGGAAGAAGACAAGAGATGTGATTCTTGATCAAGAGACACACCTATTCATGTTTAATTACAACCACAAGATCTTGAGACACGACTCTTCATCAAAGGACACGTCTATTCACTCGCATCCATTAGAAACTATAAATAGGGATAGATTTCTCATTTGTAAAACATTCCATTGTATTCAAATTCAAGTTACATGAAAGTTTAGTTTATCATCCACGTTCTAGAGATCAAAGATCAATTTGGGGAACAGACAAGATTGTGATTCTTACGTATTAAATAAACCCGTCCTTTAATCGTTTCCAACATTCAAGAGAGCGTCGACCTCTTCGGATCCATATAATCAAAATCCATAGTGGAAGTAAATCATTTTTGGATCAAATAGAAGATATATAAAGCCAAAAATATCTATATTGAAAAAAAATTACGAAAAAATCACCAATCTTTTCAAACTAAAAAGTGTAAAAAACCCATCATTTTTTCAATAAGAAATCTACATCAACCTAAAGAAATCTGAACATCAACACTTGATAATATCAACTTTATAAAAAATTCTGGAGAAAAAGTAGGCCAAAGGAATAAAATTATTTTGAGAAAACAATTAAACATCATAAAATGTATAATGAAAGTCGTGCAGTTCACAAGAAAATCAAAACAATAATCAGCCCCCAAAAACACAAACAAGATTAAACCTGATCTTTAAAATAACACCTAGGAAATAAGATAATTAACTAACCCATCAAAACCTCAACGTTTGTCTTCTTTTCAGTCTACTGCCAACCTATAAATGCATACAAAATCCGATGTAAAAAAATAATTAGAATACCATATGTATAGCAAACAGATCTAACTATAGACCATCTATACAAACAACAACTTTATAATTGACCACTTTCTACAAAACAATCAAACTTGCTTTTACACAAAGTTGATTGAATGGTAAATAATAATCAAATTTTTTTTCAAGAAGAAATATAGTTAATGCATGGACCTTTTTGGAAATTAAGATGGATAAAAAGATATGGATTTCAACAATGTCAATCGATCAAATGTTCTCACCCGATGAAGCAGACGTTCAAATCCTTTGCAAAAAGAAGGCCAGATAAGTGAAGAATGTAACACCACCCGTGAAATGTGACCACCAAAAATGCAGCTAAAATGTGACGATGACTCTGTTGAGGCATGTGGTTTTATAATCAACTTATGATATTATATTGTATCATATTATGGCATATCATATTATATCATATCATATTATGTTATGTTATATCATATGATATTGTATCATGTTATGTTATATCATATTGTATCATAATGTATCGTATCATATTATATTATAGAGTAAACTACCAAAATGGTACTTGAGGTTTGGTCACTTTATTCCAAAACTCAAACCTTTTAAATCTGGATCCTTGTGGTTTTGGTTGCCCTTTTCATCCAAAAGCAAAATTTGGTCATATTTTTTAGTTAACATCTAGTTTTTTTTGTCTTTTTCCTCCCTTTTAATGAAGGGTAAAATGGTCAATTTTTTAAATTTGTTATAATAAAAAGTTAAAATACCATTTTGCCCTTCATTAAAAAGGAGAAAAAAGATTAAAAAAAGATGTATGTTAACTGAAAAAATCTAACAAAATTTTGATTTTGGATGAAAATGACAACAAAATTGAAACCACACACTAGTACAAAAATTGTTTTATGTGCCGGTTGAAATAATGAGTTTGGGGCGGTTTAGAAAAAAGCATGTCAAAAAGCCCGAAGAAAGCCGCGGTGTACAAAAAAAAGCGGGTCAATAAACAATTTAATATTGGGGGTCTAACAAATCTAGTATTAGGCCGGTTTAAAAAATAATCAAGTTAATTAAACAATTTAATATTGGGGGCGGTGAAACTTTTGGGTTGTGGGCACGTGTGGTATTTTGATTTTAAAATCAAACCAACCTTATCTTATTAAACCTAAATATACTCCCAATCACTCACCAATTAATTCTGTTTTCAGTTTATCAATCATCAGCCATTCTCAAATCTTCAGCTTCAAATCCATTCAACAACCATTGTAGTTAAAAATTGGAGAATCATAGTTAAAGGTACGGAAAACCTTCGTCTTTAAGCTAGAAAATTTTATTTTTTTCACATATATAATATAATTTTTTTACTTTTAGTTAATTTCATTTATATATTAATTGATTATATGTTGTTAACTATAGTAAAACATTGAAGAATTCTTCAATTCTATCTTCTATCATCAAAGGTACGGAAATTGCAACTAATGTTGATAAATTCTATTATTTTTCAGATTTATATATTAGTTGTTTGTTTATACATTGTTATCGGTATATATTGTATAATAATATGTACGTATTATATGTGTTATATATAACCTTTAGAATATACCCGTCCGAAAATTTTCTAACAGAGATAAATTTCGGATTGTCCCTGTTTTGGGACTGCTTTTTGAATATTCTATCTCATTAGGATGTGTATATATTTTAACGGGTTGGTTGTTTAAGAAAAAATCGGTAGCATTTCGCCTTAGCTCTTTCGAGTTTGCGGGTTATACACATACTTGGGGAGTTAAGGCGAAATGCTGTCGATTTTTTCTTAAATAGTCAACTCTTTAAAATATATACATATGAGACAGAATATTCAAAAAGTGGGTTAGGATTCATCGCCTTAGAACACTGGTTTACACCATATGTGTGTGTGTATATATATATATATATATATATATATGCAATTATATGATTTATTTGTTTATTTTAATTTGCAGATGGATCGTACTTACTGGATGCTAAAGCCGATACCATATGGCCTCTACTTGAAGCAAAGTATCCATATCTTAAAACCATACAAGATAAACGTGCAAAAGCATGGATAATGAGTCAAAAAATAAAAAACCCAGAAACTAACTTGTTTGAACTTGCTTCTGATTCGCATGAAACAATAGAACGTTTGGTAAGTAGATGTGTTTGATTAATTCCTTAAAGTTGTATATATCAGAGACAAATGATTTAACAATATCTTTTTATAGGTCCGTACTGAGAGAGAGATGATAGAAGACGGTAGTTATTTCGCCGGAAATGATGACCCAATTGTTAGAATTATGGGACGTGAACACGGCGGAAGAACACGGGCAGTCTCCGAGGTTATAGGTAATGACACACATACACATACACACACATATACATCTATATGAGTTTATTTTATCTATAGAAGCTGATGTAGTTTTGGATTTTGAGTTTATATAGGTTCAACACATGTTTATGGAGGATTGTTCAATAGTAGTAAAAAGCGAGCAAGAAGCGGCAATAGTTTGGATGCAAACCACAAGAGAGGCTCGGTATCATGGGTGGACAAGAATTCTGGTGGACCGAACATGTCTTATGCACCTATTGAGGTAATATATTTTATAGGCTCTTAAACAAAAATAATATATATTTTAAAAAATGTTTTATGGTTTTGTAGAAACTGACACCTTGTGAGATGCTTTTTCCATACCAACTGAGTGATGAATTGACGGTGGCTATAGGGCAAATATGGCCAACTTCTAATAGGATTCTACATGGCAAACTAATAAGCGAGGGTTTTGTAAAAGTTCAAGTAGATAATGTCATTGAAGGTTGCGAGAAAATGCCGGTTCTTGAATTAACAAAAACTGTGGACATTAAACGTGTTGGAGACATGCTTCATAGTTGTGTTCAATGGACAAGGGATGCACTAAAGGTATATTTGTTTATACATTACATTATATTTATATTTACTCTATTTTTTTATGTTAAATTGTAGATTATGCACAAGGAAACATCCAGTAGGTCTGTAAGTGCCCAAAGAACGAACCCGAGTCTCGGTTCATCAAGCCACACAGGCGCCTCGCCTCAAACACAAGCCGGTGGCATCACAGCCGGTGACATCGCAGCGATTTCATGTTATCACCCATAGGTAGTTTATATAAATTTTGTTTGATTTGTTCATAGTATAACACTTTTTTTTTTGTTATTTTAGATTGAGGTAGACGATCCATATGAGCAAGAAATGCCTATTCAACAAAACACTGATCAGAGTTTTATGAATATGGTAAAACATCAGTAACTTGTTTTTGTAACAATCCACACATGCGCGCACGCACACATATCTCTTTCTCCCTTTCTTCTTTTCTCTCTCTCCCTCATATATATATATATATATATATATATATATATATATAGGGAGAAGATCATGCGAGAACCACCTCTTATTGCGACAACCGCGAGAACCAATGTGAACACAACCGAAAATGCCTAAAAATAGCTAAAAATCACACAATTTTTTTTTTATATTTTGTATATAAAAATCGCAACTTTTCGAAGCCAAAAAAAATTAAAAAAAAAAAATTTTGCCACTAAAAGTAGCGATTTGAGCATAAAAAATTTTATTTTTTTTGACTTTTTTAGATTTTTTTTAGATTTTTTTTAGGTTTTTTGGGGGTTTAGTTTTTAGCATTTTAGCTTGGAGGGGGGGGGGGGTAGCTTGGGGGGGTGGGGGTTAGGTTTTTTTAGCTATTTTAGGTTGTGTTCACATTGGTTCTCGCAATAAATGGAGTTCTCGCATGAGCCCCTCCCTATATATATATAGGGTAAGGTTCATGCGAGAACCACCTTTATTGCGAGAACCAATATGAACACAACCTAAAATAGCTAAAAAAAACCTTAAAAAAACCTAACCCCCCAAGCTAAATGCTAAAAACTAAAACCCCAAAAAACCTACCCCCCCCCCCACCCCCAAGCTAAAATGCTAAAAACTAAACCCCCAAAAAATCTAAAAAGAAAATCTAAAATTTTTTTTAATATTTTTTATGTTAAAATCGCTACTTTTAGTAGCAAAAAAAAATTTTTTTTGGCTACTAAAAGTAGTGCTTTTTTTATAAAAAAATATTAAAAAAAAATTTGTGTGTTTTTTAGCTATTTTTAGGCATTTTTGGTTGTGTTCACATTGGTTCTCGCGGTTTTCGCAATAAAGGGTGGTTCCTAACGGATCTTTGTCCTATATATATATATATATATATATATATATATATATATATATATATATATATACATACATAAAGAGTACTAATCTGATTTTTGTTACTATAACAATTCGTAATTACTAATATTGTTTTTGTAATCCTATTCAGTTAATGCAAGTACAAGAACTATCCCAACATGTATATCAACAATAGATGCAAGCTACTCATGCTCCTAATTTTGGTCCAACACAACAGATGCAAAGTACTCATGCTCCTAACGCGGATTTAGCATTTGTTGATCTTGAAGTAACTACTGCTTTGGAAAGAACAAAGACTAGGCCTCGTGCAATTCAAGACATGGTTGAACTATTATCAAGGTGCGTTGGGGATAACCTTAGAATTCAGATTTCTTCACCAACCAGGATGTATCCCCAGACGGTTCGAGGTAGTATTCCATATGTGGGTGAAGCTGACAACTATTTTCTAATGACTGGCTTGACATCACTGTGATACATTGGTTTGCGATGTAAGTTTTTATTATTGTTTTATATGGTACAATAACATTTTATAGATACAATTAAGTTTACTAATTTATCATATTTATATGGTCTTGATTTAAGGTATTTTTATGAGACACACAAATCACGATGTGCATTCTTTAATCCGCACCACATCAAAGGTGACTCGTGCACGAAAAATTTCGAAGGCGTTCAAGAACACATCATAGATATGTTTACGTTCCATCACTGACAAAACATTTTTTGTTGCACCATATTTAGCCAAGTAAGTTATGTTCTTCCACCATACATACATACACACACACACATAAATACTTAATTATTGTGTAATTTTTTTGTAGTAACCATTGGACACTAATTATCATTTGTCCTTCAACTGAGAGAGGCTACATTATTGACTCTATAAGTAGAGAAAAAGACCAGCATAGTTACCTTCTTACATCTGTCATTGACGAAGCTTTTGGGTTTCCATTTCTTTGGAATATGGTGAATGTATGTTTTCTATTTTATTGTCAATTTATTATCATGCATTTAAAATACTTAATTCTTAATTTAATACAGTGTAAGCAGCAAAATAATGGCTGGGAATGTGGTTTTATGGTTATCCAAAACATGTATGAGTTTGTCAATACTATTCAACATGACTTCCCATTAAAGTAAGTGTTTTATATACTTTGTGTATTGCACTAAATTATATATTTTTCAAATTACATGTTTTCTATTGATTTGTTTTAGCTTTGGAACGAAAAAGGATGTATTCCGGAAAAAGAAATTGACAAACTGATCCTAGACTTAACGCCACAGTTTATCAGTAGGGTGTTTCCAGCAGGTCAGAGGCATGCATGACAATAGGTAAAATGCATTTACACATGTCGAATATGGTAAACAAGCCTAAGATAATTAGAAAATGAATACTATTCTCATATGTAGTCTTTTATTGATAGTATAGCCCGTATATAGGCTTATTGTTAGTATAACTAATATGATTTTATCATATATATATATATAGTCTTGATTGATTTAGATTTAAATTTTGTCAGAAACTGGTGTGGTAATGGAAACCAAGAAGAGAGCAATGCACAACAAAACGCCAAAGTTGGTGTTCCACAATTGAAGTTGAAGTTTTTCGTTATGTGTTTGAACTGTTGCTGCAAATTTGTTTCTTTAGGTGTTGAAGTTTTTTCATTTTATGTTTGCACTTTAAGTGGGAGATACCTTTATGTAGGAGTTTTGAAGTTTTTTTTTTATTTTGTGTTGAGGTGAGAGTTCGACTATTGTGATTTGGTAGCAAAATATTGTGTTTATCTATGTTTGTTTCGAATCTATCGACTCATTTTTGTTTTGTTATGGTAATATAAAAAGTTACTTGTATTATTATTATTATTATTATTATTATTATTATTATTATTATTATTATTATTATTATTATTATTATTATTATTATTATTATTATTATTATTAATGGCTTAGAAAGTTTTGTTAACTCTATTTAATGATGCGGTTGTTTCTATTTAATGACGTGGTTTCTCAACGCGCGCTAAAAGATAGCCTCATTTTTTGACTCCCTATTTAAAGTGGCTTTGGACGCATCTGTTTCTACTTAATGACGCTATTGTTTCTATTTAATGACGCGGTTTCTTAACCGTTCTAAAAGATAGCATTATTTTTTGACTCCCTATTTGTTGAGGCGGTCCATAAACCATGTCAAAAAACGATTTTAAACGCCCCAATAAACCATTTATATACTAATGACAGGGACCCAGATTTAAAAGGTTTGAGTTTTGGATTAAAGTGGCAAAAGTGACCAAACCTCATGGACTATTTTGACAGTTTACTCTATATTATATTAAAACATTTATGTCATTATACTAAAGTTTATTTATTATATTTACTTATCAAATTCATTAATAATATTCTATTAAAATATTTATGTGGATTTCATTAAAAATCAATCAATAGTTTGCTAAAATAAATGGCATTATACTAAAGCTTATTTATTATATTTACTTATCAAATTCATTAATAATATTCTACTAAAATATATATGTGGATTTCATTATAAATCAACCAATAGTTTGTTAAAATATATTATAAACATATATGGCATTATACTAAAGTTTATTTATTATATTTACTTATCAAATTCATTAATAATATTCTATTAAAATATTTATGAGGATTTCATTAAAAATCAATCAATAGTTTATTAAAATAAAAATGATTTTGTTATGAAATATCTATACTTTCTATAAAAGAAGAACTCACAATGACATAAGAAAAGCTGATGTAACAGCCATAGAGGCTGTCAAACAATGTTTTTCTTATGTCATTGATTGCATCATAAATCTTAATATAAAATCACTTTAAAATCTATCTAAAACTCTGCCGTCAAAACCTCTGCTCATATCCATCCATGCTTTAAAGCCAACAGAGGTTGAAGGTTCATACAATGCCTCTATTTGGCATATGTTAATTGTCGGTAATTTCAAATTCAAAATGTCTGGGAATACGTAATTTGCAATTAATGTATGTCAGTCACTCTCTTCTGTCAATCATCTTCTTATATAAAGGTTTTTTCCTCATTTCCCTCTTCATATTTAATTACACTCTCATGTTCTCTGCTTTTGTATTTTGAAATTTGAATTCATTTCGATTTCCAAATTAGAAGCCTGTCAACATCAGTTGAGATTAACTATTTTATTTTTGTTAACGATTTGAATCTTGGGAAAGATTTGTGGCCCATGAAAGCGAGGATCATCTTCATTGATGAAAAGGTAATGTGTATTTGTGTTTTTCCATGGATGTATATGTGTGATTTCCTGTTTCTATGCTTTATAGTTTTGTATTATAAATGTTCCTCTAGGTTTGCATGCTAAAAAAAATACTTTGTTTAAATGTTCTTCAGGGTGCTAAGTTTCAAGGAGGTATTAAAACTCATTTGATATCTGTTTTGAATGGACAACTTCAAGAAGATGTTATTTTGTCGAATCATCTTCTAATATAAAGTTTTTTTTTTTCATTTCCCTCTTCATATTTTATTACACTCTCATGTTCTCTGCTTTTGTATTTTGAAATTTGAATTCATTCCGATTTCCGAATTAGAAGTCTGTCAACATCAGTTGAGATTAACTATTTTAGTTTTTTTAACGATTTGAATCCTGGGAAAGATTTGTAGCACATGAAAGCAAGGATCATCTTCATTGATGAAAAGGTAATGTGTATTTGAGTTTTTCGATGGATGTATATGTGTGATTTCCTGTTTCTATGCTTTATAGTTTTGTATTATAAATGTTCCTCTAGGTTTGGATGCTAAAAAATACTTTGTTTAAATGTTTTTCAGGGTGCTAAGTTTCAAGGAGGTATTAAAAGTCACTCGATATCTGTTTTGAATGGACAACTTCAAGAAGATGTTGTTGTTATTCTGTTGAAATTTGGTGTTTGTGAGATATTTGCAAGGTGTTGAGTATGGTTTTTACTTACTCTGTTGTATAATGTGATCATGTAGATGTTGTTGGATCTGTTATTTGTTGTGGAGGTCTTGAATTCGTTGGCCGGCCTCCAAAAGAAACTAAGAGGATGAAAAGCGATATTCAAGACAAATGATTGTTTGTAGTTAGTGTGGAATGATCTTAATAAATGAAATCAAGAATGTTGGTATTTAATGTGGAATCATGGTAATAAACGAGATCAATAATTTATTCTTCAAGTGAATATGTTAGTTAATTTGTTGCTCATTTACTACTTTAATACATGGTCATAAATTTCTTTTACTTGAATGTTGTTATTCATTCAATTTTAGTTTTGATTTTTTAGATTCTGAAAAATTGGTCAGAAATTTGTGTTTAGTTTTTGGTCAAATTAATATTGTTTTCATGTAGGGTTACGGTTTTGCGATGTACTGTGTAGAATGATTACGCTCTGTAGTTTAACGAATTCATCTCTAAAATGGCAGCTCATGAGCATGTGATGGTTGTTATACAGCATGGAAAGTGTAAGGAAATGGAAAGGTAATTTTTGTTACTTTCTGTAAATCATAACTATACTCTTTATTTCTGCTATTATAATAACAGGTTGAATAAATTTTAATTAGTTGCTTTGTGATCTGCTGCAAGGATATTGGTGATGTTACGGAAGACTTTTCAGCTGTTGAAATCTAAAAGGATTCTGGATTAAGTCTGAATGGAAAGTAAAAACAACTTATTTTGAAGACTCCTTGTGGTTTTTATTTATGTTTCTTAACTTTTATTTTAACATGTTGGGTTTAAAAGTTTGGTATGTTATGGCTACAAGTTGAATCATCTAAACTGATGGATTTGGTATGTAATTGCTACAATTTGAATATTATTGTTATTATATTATTGTTGATATTCATTTATTTCACAAGTAGTAGGGTTATATATTATTGTTAGTGAATGAATACAAATTTAATGAATTGGTTAGTGGGAAAACTGTTAGGATCTGATATACATTAACATCTATTAGAGGCTAACCACTGTTATAGATTCCTAACATCTCATGAGCCCTAGGCACTGTTAGAATCTGAGCTACATTAGGATCTGTTGAACAAACTTTGCTTCAACAGACCTTATCATCTGTTGATCATGATCTGTTAAAGCTTTTCTGTTAAACATCCTTTGGTGAACTGCATCATCTGTTCATCCACAGCAGACGTTAGCTTCATCATACTTTTGTATTCATTAGCAGAGGTTCTCTTTGGCAGACCTTTGGTTCAACAGTCTTTGTGTTAATCAACAGAGGTTGTTTGGTTCAACAGACTTTGCTTCAACAGAACTTATCATTTGTTGATCATCGTCTGTTAAAGATCTTCTCTTAAACATCCTCTATTGAACTGAATCATCTATTGATCTAGAGCAGACCTTAGCTGCATCATACTTTTGTGTTCATCAGCAGAGGTTCTCTTTGGCAGACCTTTGGTTGAACAGTCTTTGTGTTTATCAACAGAGGTTGTTTGGTTCAACAGACTTTGCTTCAACAGAACTTATCATCTGTTGATCATTATCTGTTAAAGATCTCCTCTAAAACATCCTCTATTGAACTGCATCATCTGTTGATCCAGAGCAGACCTTAGCTGCATCATACTTTTGTCTTCATCGGCAGAGGTTCTCTTTGGCAGACGTTTGGATGAACAGTCTTTGTGTTTATTAGCAGAGGTTGTTTGGTTCAACAGACTTTGCTTCAATAGAACTTGTCATCTGTTGATCATTATCTGTTAAAGATCTTCTCTTAAACATGCTCTATTGAACTGCATTATCTATTGATCCAAAGCAGACTTTAGCTGCATCATACTTTTGTCTTCATCAGCAGAGGTTTTCTTTGGTAGACGTTTGGATGAACAGTCTTTGTGTTTATCAGCAGAGGTTGTTTGGTTCAACAGACTTTTCTTCAACAGATTTTCTCTTCAATAGAGATTTGGGTTTGACAGACTTTACAGAAATCGACGTTGAGTGTATTCCTTTGGTTGTAGATGTTCAAAAGACTGTTATTTGTATTTAGATGTTGTAGAGTAAAATTCAAGTGAAATTATGACAATGACCAGCCATAAATTTATTTTGCCTTTTAAATGTCGATCACCAACATGTTCTGATGTATCATGAAGAGCCGATTAAAAATATAATGAATGTACAGCAAAAATATAATGAATGTACAACAAAGCAGACCTTAGCTGCATCATATTTTTGTCTTCATCAGCAGACCTTTGGATGAACAGTCTTTATGTTTATCAGCAGAGGTTGTTTGGTTCAATAGACTTTGCTTCAACAGATTTTCTCTTCAATGGAGATTTGGGTTTGACAGACTTTAGCGAAATAGATGTTGAGTGTATTCCTTTGGTTGCAGATGTTCAAAAGACTGTTATTTGTATTTAGATGCTGTAGAGTTTAATTCAAGTGAGATTATGACAATGACCAGCCATAAATTTATTTCGCCTTTTAAATGTTGATCACCAACATGTGCTTATGTATCTTGAAGAGCCGATTAAAAATATAATGAATGTACAACAAAAATTTAAGTTAATATAACTAAAAAGATAAGCATACATGATTATAATTTAAATATTCTGAAGTTTGGAAAATATATAAGTTTCATAATTACCATCGGATAACTTTATCTCACATGAGATAATAGCAACAACCATAACTATTTGTAGACTTTCTTTAAGATCAGCTTGGCTTTGTCTATAGAGTAAACAAATTTGCATTTCATATTTCTGTAGATATAATTGGGCTTGAGAAACATCTTGGTCCATTGACAAGCCACGTATCTAAATCTCTTGCCATGCTTCTCCGGTTGAAAGTTAATTACAGTATCAACTCCATTCAGATTTTGAACTATCATCTTCAATGATCTATCAATCCTTTATAATAACGCCACTTTCACATTAAGACGCTTAAAATAAATATAAAATAACAATAATCAATAACAAATAAATAATGTATTTAAGAAAAGTAAAAAATATTTAATTGTAACAAACATTTAACAATGAAAGAATGAGGCATAAGATATTAACAGAACAAACTTACAAAATGTTTCTTGTAGTACCATACAAATTCTATGGGACATACATCAGGATCAGCTTCATAATCTGAGATAGCAGCATCAAAATCTGCGTCGTCGCCATCACCGGATGATTCATCGGATACAACGTAATCACTATCAGAATCTACGTCATTGGATTCTTCAACATCCGATTGATGATCCATATCTTCAGCAATTGGAGCAACTTCTAATTTGGGTGAGGAAGTATCAACTTTCGGACTGTCATCAGCTTTGGGTGCAACAATCTCACATCCATTCAAATTAAAGACAGTAAGCTGAAAGATGTAATCCGCTACGTATCTTAAAACAAGTACAACTCCTGTACGCAGACCCATGTAGTGTACAATCTTTTCCCATCCATCAGTTACAAAGTAACAATTACGAAGAGGATCCGGCTGAATTACTACATCAAAAGAGTCCCACTGATTCACATAAATCTTAAATGACTCTTTAAGTTTACCAACTCCAATACTGATTTTAACTAAGTCCTTGGGTATTAGCTGAACAAAAAGATATAAACTTTATTATGAAATCAACAAAGATACAGTAAATTTCAAAGTATATCACTAATTAGTACAGTAACATTAAAAGTATAGGATTAAAATACCAAAACTTACCAACACGTCCTTAGAAGCATCAGAAAAACTATGGGAGAATGAATCCATACATCCAAAGTTTCTATCAAATGATATTGATGTGAATATAGAAATCATTGGTAGTTTTGTTAGATAGTGATGAATTTTTTCAAAAGGTGTCAGCAGATATGTATATGGTGTAATTTTTTTAAATACCAATAGAGATCCTACTGTTAATGAAAGGTCAGAGACAACTGAGGACCATCCTTCTTTTAGAGCAAAACTTCCATTGTGTTTTGAGAATCGGATCTCCCATCTCATACCGTTTACACACTCTATAACGACAATATTACCAGCAACTTCATTGTGTAAATGATTATTCGCAAAGATTTGTGGTATTATCTGTGGAGTTCAAGTATTTAAGCATTGGCAAGTGTTATATGTGAATTAATCATTCACAATAAAACTACAGAAAATGTTTTTAATGTAATAATCTTACCAAGATTTTGGAATTAAGAGAATCTAAATATTGGTAAAAAGACATCTTCCAAGATATGATGTTTATCTAAAGACCAAAGAAACAATGAAACAATGTCTTTTATCGGATACTTCATTATTTATCAAGACTGTGATAACAATATGAACCCAAAATGTATAACATATTTATGTCATTCAAATAACGCATTTAGTATTTATCGATTTACTTAGAGGAAATCCATAAATAAAGATTCCTCAAAAAGACTATAGAACCGAGCAACAAGGAAATAACATTTTTTAGAAGTCCTTAAACAAAAGATTGGTCATTTGATCATATTATTTAATATCAAATATTAAAAACAACAAAATATGCCTATTCGTTGGTTTCAAGTAACTAAATGTGGCACCATATCAAAGAAAACTTAGAATCGGAAACATTATGACAAATAAAAAATTGTAAAATGAAATTTATACAAGATCTAAAACATTCAATACAAGATCATAGTCTTGATAACAGTCGTTAATGATGTGCATATGAAACTCGTGTGCATACAAATTTTAATAAATAATATTATACCTTGATCGAAGTTGTTGATGATGTCAAAAGTAAGAAGTATTCAAGTGGACTGATTGAATATTTAAATGGACACCGGTGATCAAAAAATGAAGCACTTTTACATGAGATCAGAGAAACAATTTTTGTAAAGGGATGTGAGAAGTCATTGAAAATTATGGGGGTCCTAAATGCAATAAATGAAAGTTAAATAAACTTATTATGGACCGGGGACCAAAACTGCAATGTTTGAAATTTGTTTTCCGGTGACAGAGGAGCAACAATGTAAATATGTTAGAAAAAGGAACCAAAGTGTCGGGTCAAACTTGGTCAATTGTCGGGCCAAACTTATTAATAAAAAGTCAACAGAATCTGTTTTTGCAAATAAAATCATAACTAGTAATGCAGAGGTTATGGAACATGTTTAAACACTAAAATAACTTGGCAAATAATATAAGAACAGGTTTAGGCATGTTCAACCCGACAATTCTGAGTTTAGGCTCGGTTCGGAACCTAAAGTCGCAAAAGTAGACTTTTGCTTTGACTTTCAGTTCTGACCCGATTTAACTTAGTTTAGATATGCCTTAGGGTTCCATTAGGACCATATTACATGTTAGTATAACCCTCTGAGATTATACTATATGGTTCCTATTTAATCCAAATCATTTGCATGTTTCCGTTAAATGCTTAATTGTTGACCATTATGCCTTTTTTATATAAAAACGAGATTTTTGAAAATGTGAGAGGACAAAAACCTTTCTTACTGATTTATAAGCATGTCCTAAAAATTTGACATCAGTTTATGGTCTAAATTAGGAGTTATGCTCGATATCGTAAATTGAAGTCTTTTTATTAATTAAATGGCATTTTTAGCATAAATCATATTCAAACCCAATTTTTGTCACCAAACTTCATACCTACTGATATAATATAATATTTAGGGATTTTTGGAAATTTTTGATGAATTTTAAACTGATTAAATTATAGAGTTTTAATGTAAATTCGGTATTGACGAAATTGCCCTTTTCTTCGATAAAATGGGTTTTACATATCATTTTGATACCAAACCTTTTCCTACTAATTTCTTATGTTAAATAAAATATTTTAAATTTTATAAACTGATCAAAAACTTAGATTTCCTTAAATAACCCAAAAATCGCCAAATATAGACTTTTACACTTTTAAAACGCATAGTATGGGTTAAAACTATATTTGGCACCTAAAAAACTCATTACCTACTGATATTATAAGTAAATTTTTATATGGACTTTAAACGTGTAATGGATTGATCTGGAGGGACTAAAATTGTCAAACAACGTAAATATGTTAGAAAAAGGATCCAAAGTGTCAACATGCCATTCTTGTGCTTCTGATTGACCTCATACGACGTTCATATTCTTTAAAGAATAATTTGTCGAACATTGGAAGTCGTTTGTGCTTAAAATAAGGATTTTACGAAACATAGGGGTTAAAAGTGTCACCATATTAAATGTTACCTCTGAGTGACCTTTTAATGATCCCAAAAACATTGTAAGAATTGTATATTTCGCTCTCAAGAATATTGGATATTAATTTTGTGGAGTTTCGATGAAAACAAGACTTTTCGGGTGATCGTACAACTAACCGGGAGCTTAACGGAGTTAGTTTAAGACCCAAGGTCCTTAATAGTTAACTATGGGGGTCCTAAATGCAATAAATGAAAGTTAAATAAACCTATTATGGACCAGGAACCAAACTGCAGTGTTTGAAAGTTGTTTTCCGGTGACAGAGGAGCCACGCGGCCCGCGTAGACTCTCTATGAGTCTTACGCGGCCCGCGTGAGAGTGCCAGTAACAGAAAAGCTATTTGCACTTGCTGATTATTATACGGCTGGGATAAAATTATATTTTTGCTTAGGTAAATACTTTTAACTTATTTTCCGTCATACGGGCTTGGGATACGGTATTATAATAATACCGCTTAGTCGGGTATGTAGTTATTTAAAACGGATTGTGATTAATATATTTACATAACCCGTTTTAATCTGTTTTGTTTGATGCAATGCCTTTGGGGGGTTAATTACCATGTCTTGGATATCCTCGGCTCATTTTTAAATGGCCACGGCTTAAGCACGGGGTGTAGGCATACACCTGACAGTTGCGTATGTATAAACGGTATCTCACATCTCTTGTGGGCATATACCTGTGGTGTGTCAATTAATCTAATCCGGCTCTTCTAACCGGGTCCTGAATGGACGACAAACATATAAATCTGAATACAAGATTATTTTTAAAATAATTGTCCCAAGTTATAAAAGATTATTTGTGCCTTGTGCATTTAAATCAATTTTCTTAAATATTTTCAAAATGAGTCGGTTAATTGTATTTACCAGTGTAAACTGACGTATTTTCCAAAAAGGTTAAGTGCAGGTACTAAGCGGAATGGGCTGGCTACTCCTAGTATCAAATAAAGAGTCTTGCAAGCTTTTGATGCTTAAATCTGTTGAACAATATTTCTCTTTATTTTAAGATCCGCCTGTGGATCTTTTTACATCCCGTTGTGTAATACTTTATGTTATTTTTGAATCGGTTTGTAATATTTTTTACTTTAGACTTCCGCTGTTCATTGAACTGTGATTATTTGACTATGATGATATCAACTACGTCACGTTACTCTCCACCGGGCCCACCGGTAATACGTGGAAATATCGGGGTGTGACAGGTTGGTATTAGAGCCAACATTGAGTGAATTAAACAATAGCCTTTTGTGTTTAATCTCAATGACACATTTGCACATTCCTTGACCTCCGAGTCTAGGCAACGGACTTAGGACTAATCCTAATCTTTTATTTTGTCCTTTATTGTTTTCCTTTGTTGTTTCTTTTGTTTGTTGTGACAGGAACAAGAAAACCGCCACGTATCAGAGGAAGAGGAAGAGGCGGAAAAGCCCCAGTTTTCACCAGTCATGACCACGAGGCCGGGCCATCACACCGGCGAACTCCTTCAGCAACCATGAGCTCTAGTCCTCAAGAAGACTGGAGAACATATTTGGAACCCGCAAGGCGTTCTGTCTCGCTAAGCTCTTTGCCCTCGTATCACCACTCCTTTGGGCCACAATCAGAAAACGAGCCCAATGATTCTCACCACTCCTACCTTCCATTGCACCGGTCGAGTTCACATCGGGCTTTTCAGGACCCGACCCCGTACATTCAGAGCCGGTTCAACCCGGCGAACGTGAATGAAGAACCAATGAGCCATAACCCATTGGGACCAGAAGACCACTTTCCTGGAGACCAGGATATGGATATGGATGAGGATCCAGATCCAGAGCCTGCCAAGCCACTAACTAGGACGCCCACGCATCCAATAGAGATTTCAGACGGATCATCTATAGAGGTCCTGATCCATTTGCTCAATGGTGGAGCAATTATCACTGGGAGTATACACCTTCCCACCACTCATCACCACACCAACAGGTCCCCTCAGAGGACCTACACTTTGAAGCGGTCACGCCACCACCACCGCCGCCGCCAGTACAGCAACCGCCTTCAAAACCACCGAGGCGAAGGAGATCAGGTGCACGGATGTCCGTGCGAGGGGGATTCCACTTCAGCCCCCCCCTCCAACACAGCAGCAACAGCCACTACCCGCCGCTGTATGAAGACCCACAGATGGGTGGGCCTTCAAAGCCAGTTTCAGAGGTCGAATCTCCGCCAGTTGCACCACCACCACCACACGTGGGTTTTGATAACCCAATTCCTTCATACGCCGGTGCAGCGGCGTATAACCCTTTTGAGCAGCCGGCTTTTTCTGGCTACAACTACTACAACGCCCCTAGTGTTGACCCGTATCTCGAGGCGGCGAACTACAATGCTCTTCATTCTGAAGGGCCCTTTCAGGCTACGTATCCCACTGGATACCCAGTATATGGTTATCAATACCCACCACCTCCTCAACCTCTACAGCAGCAGCATCCGCAGCCACCACAGATCCAACCACCGCAGCAGTAGGAGATCCTTCAGAGGTTCAACCAGGCGGAACGTGATGTTTAGGTGGAGCGTAGAAGTCGTCGGGGTCTACTTAAGGGTTTGGCTGATTTAATCAAGGGGAAGAACAGAAGGGATTATTGAAATTCCTTATTTATTTGTTTTGTAATTTTTAATTTTCAATTAAGTCCCTGTGTGGACATTTATTTATGTACCTAGTCCCTGCGAGGACTTGTGTTTTCATTTTAGCCCCTTCGATGTATCCTTAAACTTCTTCAGCAAGAGAAGCTCTACGCCAAGTTTTCAAAATGTGAGTTTTGGCTTCATGAAGTCCAATTTCTTGGACATATGGTTAGCGAGCGTGGTATCCAGGTGGATCCCGCTAAGATTGAAGCCATTATGAACTGGCAAGCGCCCAAAACTCCTACAGAGATTCGCAGCTTTTTGGGCCTGGCAGGATATTATAGGCGTTTTATTGAAAACTTTTCAAGAATTGCTGCACCTCTAACATCGTTAACTCACATTGAATTGAAGAACAGCTTGAATGAAAGGTTGTTAGCCGCTCAAAAGGAAGCTGTACTAGAAGCTAACTATCTGATAAAAGGTGTGAAACCCAAGTGTTAACGTGCGTATTTTGTGTGATTTATTGTCGTTTAAGTGATAATATGCCTTGAATATGTTAACTACGTGTGTTTGTAATTTCACAGGTAAAACACATAATACAACGAAGTTGGGGAGCTTAGTGATGAAGCGGAACTATAGGGGATGATAAACACTGCGAAAGAAGTCATTCGGTAGATGTTCGGGTCGAAGAGATAACTTAACTGTGTGAAATATGTGATAAAACGAAGTCCAGGGCCTGTGCGTCATAGATTTAAAGGTTAAATGAAGCTTAACAAGGAGTTGGGATGTATAACCGTAGCCTACGGTTGAAGCCGTCAGTCATACAAATTTCAGCAACATTGCAATGCTACGGTGGAGATATAAAGAAAAAGACAGCGCAGCGCACGTTTTTGTTTAGAGATTGGAAGGGATTTTCTTGATTGGACAATTATAATAATATCACATCATCAACAACACATGGGGGATAATTAATTTCCAGCAATTAATTGATCATCATGTGACTTTGAGGGGGACAATATTGGGATTTGTGGCTCATGATTATTATGACATAACTCATAATCAAAAGAGGATTAGTCTTGGACTTGTGAAAGGGGCCCACGATTTTGAAGACATACATACACACGCATAGGTTGGCAGTTTGGACTTGATGGGCTGCCATATGATCATAAATATCTACACGCATATAATTGGTTCTTTTTGGGAGACGGCACATGCAAGACAAGAGACATGAGGGTTTTGTTTTGGCGGCATATCTTAGAAGGTGATAGGGATTTTGATTTTTAATAATAATCATCATTCTCACATGGGCCGACATCATCATGGGCTCTAACATCAATTCATGTGGGCCGACTTTTTGAGATAGTAGGCGGCTGGGCCAGATCTTTGGGTAAAAAAAAAATCAATTCCCCTACATCATTCGATATCATCTATCATCTCCGGACGGAGACACAAAAACAGGGGCACGAAGATAGAGATCGGCTGTGAAGATCATCCCACCCTAATGAGCGGCTAGTCTTTGTATGGTTTCCTCTGGATGAAGGGTTTTGTAAGTTAACAGATTTTATGTGTTTGGTGACAATCGTTTGACTCAGTGATCTAAGCATTTGATGCTTTTCACTTATGATTTAGTTAATTACTTGTAATCGATTGCATTTGCTTAACCTTATTCTTTGATCATTCAGTTCCCGAGAGTTCTAGTAATTGGGATATATTTGCTATGGGATTAGGGTTGGTAATTGTGATTGGTAACCACTAGATAACCTCCCGTTATGTATTGACCGGAGTACTTAGTCTTTGGTTATCACAATTAGTTGATTAGGTTAGTCCACTTATGTCTATGTAAGTGTTCGATTAAACATATAATTGAAGTTAACTGCAATTCCAAAGTCCGGAGGAACCATTGTTCTCTCCCATTGTTTCCAACTTTTTATTTTTGTAATTTGCTAGTTAATCAATCAATCAAATCCAACAATTGAGTTTTATTTTTTTTAATAGTAGTTAATAAAAACTGAGCATTATACACTTTCCACAATCCTCCTCTGGTTCGATATCCGACTTATCCTATCTACATAGTTTAGTTGGTTTTTGCATGTCCTTAACGACAGACATCAAAATGGCGCCGTTGCCGGGGAGGCGTGCGCAAAGTGTTTAGTGTTAAGTTTTAGTAAAAAAAAATAAAAATCCAAAAATAGTGTCAGTTTTGTTTTGTTCAGATTTATGCGCGGTGCTTGTGTGCTTGTGTTTGTGCAGGATGAAAGATCTTACAATATTATGCGGCTCTTCTAGATGCATTTTGTGTAGGGAACCACTTCACCCGTGTATCGGTTGCCACGAGGCCCGATTTAGACGGGAAAGAGCGAAATTGGCAAAACCACCGATGCCTTGCTATGATAATCCTTCCCCTCCACCATATTTTTATGATTATGATACAACGGTGGAGGATGGTTATTACTCTGATGGATGGGATCGGGACGAGGATACTTATTATGAGCCAAGGCCGGATGGACGATGTTTCTGTTGCGGTCGTTATCATACTTCTTATGATGAGGATGTGTGCGCGGTGTATTTGGAAAATCCAGAGTATTGGAATAAAAAAATGATGGATGCATACATCTCAACACCGTATCAGGGATACCGACAGTATCATCCCGAGGAATATCCTGAGCCCGAGGGTGTCTATACTTATCAGACCGAGGAGGAGAAAAAGCTTGCTACGTTGGAAGCGAGTTTGTCCAAACTCGAGCAGTATTTATCAGCACCCAACCTTTCCGATGAAGATCGAATCAGCTGCCTAGTTTCCAAGTGTCAGAAGTTAAAAATGAAGATAGAAATAGAAGAGCGTCTCTCACCATTACCTGATGACATTAAAGATTATTCTCACATGGAGGAGGAGGTTGTGGAGGATAATACCACACCAATGAATCCTTTATCTGATGAAGAGTCACTGGTGGATCAGATGGTGTGTGAGGATGATGAGGCAGAGCAGTCTGATGAGATGAATGTGTGTACCGAACCTCTTCCCATATCAATCATTTCAATTAACAAGTGTGGGGAAGAGGGTTCGAGGAAGAAGATGAAAAGGGTGAAACTACAAGACATCGGTGTATATCTTGTGAAGTGGATTAGGGAAACCCGCATGTGCTTTCTAAACATGCCAATTATATTGACAAACATATGGAGATGGCATGTAAAATTCCGAGCATTCATCGGAAATACAGTGGGTAAGTGTGCATTGAGACCACCGTAGCGTATATCAGGTATGGTCTGGCTGAAGACCTTTAAACTTAGCGCTCTCGGGAGGCAGCCCGAGGATGTAGAGTATTGTATTGTATTTGTTCTTTTGTTTTGTTTTGGTGTGTTTGTGTTTTGACAGGTTCCTACGATTCTATCTTCACGGATGCAATGAATCAAGTGTGGGGATGTTTGGCAACATCCCCGGTGAGATTTCAAAGAATCTATGAGGGGCGTATGTTCCGGTTAGATCGCAGTAGTTACACCGTCACAGACACTCACTTGTTTTCTGATCAGGTGCATGTGTCTTTCTATCCTTTGTTTTATTTGTTTTGTGTATTTGGTGGTGTGAAATTCTTGTGTTGGGAGTGGTTTCTTTATGTTGAGTCGTCTAGCTATTAGCCGTTCATGGTTTGTAGGTGGTATTTCTCGAGTTTAGATTATAAAGTGCACCATACATTGGGGACAATGTATCCCAAGTGTGGGGATGCGGTAACTCGAGAAAAGGGTTGGTATAATTGATGATCTTAAATGCTTGAAGGAAAAAAAAAGTTGAAAATTTTTGTTTCTCAAGTATGCTTGAACTTCATGAAAACCAACATTTTCAATCGCTAAAGGGTTTCTTACTGATATTAAACTAACTTAGATCCCTAGTCATGGTTGTCTCTTTAAGTTTCATGAGAGTATTTTTGACAAGTTTTAGAAAATAGTCGAGAAGAGATGCCTAACTAGAGGTAACATGCTTTAGGAATTACACATGCTATATGTCGGTAACCCATATTCCTTTTGTTCGGTGAGATATTTGAGCCTACTAGATTGATAGTTAAATTGCTATAAATGTTCATTTGTTGAGTGTAGGCCATATGTTGCTTTGTGTTAGAACTTGTGTGGTTTGATACGTGTCGAGACTGTGATTTAGCGTATGCACATAAATGATAAAGGCATTAGGATCCCTTCCATTGTGTTATTTGTTGATTGTTGATTTCATCCACCTTAGTTAACCATGTTGAGCCTTATACCCTTCGTTTGTTACACCGTGTTTGACCCGTTTGATTACCAACCATGAATGACAATTGTGTGTTAGATATTTGTTAAAAAATAGAAAAGAAAGAAAAAGAAAAAAAATCAGTGTTATGTTCGTGTTAAATAAATGGGTCGAAAATCACCCAAAGTATTAGTATTATTGTGAATAAGTTGTCATGGTTTGGTATGTTCTTTTGTGTTCGCCATATAAATATAAAAAGCCAAAAATATATCCCTACCTTTACCTTTAACCCAAAACCCAAAAGTCCTTTTGATATGTGTTACGTTATTTGATACAGTGGAGGTATGATTACAATACAAGCTTATGATTACAAGGTAGCATATTTGGTTTTGAGCGAAATATATACTAGCACATTACACGCTAGTCTTGATTATGCCGAGAGGAGTGATCATTGTGAGGGGCGTGAGGCATGTGTGTAATATCATAAGCATGTTAGTTTTAGTTAGGCAAGTCTTAAAGTTTATATATTTGTCAGATTGTCAATCTCGATTGTGTCAGTCTATGGGACGGGTATGACTTGGGACCTTAAATTGTTAATTCGGTAAGTGATTCAATGGTGATTTGTTAATAAGGTGAGTATTGTTTGTGATGGTTGCTTGAGGACAATCAATATTGTCCCCCTCAAAGTCACATGATGATCAAATGAGAAGTTGGGCGTAACTGCTGAACAGTTATCATATGGCAAAGATGGAATTCTAAGATTGAATGGATGAATATGGGTTCCAATCTATGGAGGACTTAGGGATGTGATCCTTCAAGAAGCCCATAGTTCCAGATATTCTGTTCATCCTGGCAGTGATAAGATGTACCAAGATTTAAAGGTAAATTATTGGTGGATAGGTTTGAAGAAATCTATAGCCACTTATGTGGCTAAATGTCTGACGTGTGCATAGGTTAAAGCCGAACATCAAAAGCCGTCAGGTTTGCTACAACAGCCTGAACTTCCCACATGGAAATGGGAAATGGTAACTATGGACTTTATCACTAAGTTACCAAAGACGAAGCGTGGAAATGATACTATTTGGGTTATAGTCGACAGGTTAACCAAGTAAGCCCACTTCTTGCCGATTAAAGAAACTCACAGCTCCGACAAGTTATCTCAGCTGTACGTGGATGAGATTGTATCTCTTCACGGAGTGCAGTGTCTATTATCTCTGATAGGGATACAAGATACACATCGCACTTTTGGAAAAGCTTTCAGCAATCATTAGGTATAAGATTAAATTTTAGCACTGCATATCATCCTCAGACGGATGGTCAAAGCGAATGTACGATATAAACACTCGAGGATATGCTACGAGCTTGTGTTATTGATTTAGTTGGAAGTTGGGATGATCATCTTCCGTTGATTGAATTTTCATATAATAATAGCTATCATTCGAGTATTCAAGCTGCACGTTTCGAAGCTTTGTATGGAAGAAAGTGTAGGACGCCAGTTTGCTAGGCGGAAGTTGGAGATGTCCAACTAACAGGACATGATATAGTCCTGGAGACGACAGATAAGATTGTGCAGATACGAGATCGTCTCAAAGCTGCCAGGGATAGGCAGAAAAGCTACGCAGATAAAAGGCGTAAACCTCTGAAATTCGAGGCAGGTGACAAAGTGCTACTTAAGGTATCACCCTGGAAAGGGGTGATGCGTTTTGGCAAGAAGGCCAAGCTAAGCCCAAGATACATAGGTCCATTCGAAATCATCAAATGTGTTGGAACTGTAGCTTACAAGCTAAATGTGCCTGAAGAGCTCACTGGAATCCATAATGTGTTCCACATCTGCAATTTGAAGAAATGTCTAGCCGATGAATCGCTAGCAATGTCGCATAAGGACGTGCAGATAGATGAGAGCTTGAAGTTCGTTGAGAAACTTTTGTCGATCGAGGATCGATAGGTTAAGAAGCTTCGAAGGAAGCACGTACCGATTGTGAAGGTAAAGTGGGATGCACGTAGAGGCCCCGAATACACGTGGGAGGTTGAATCGACAATGAAACAGAAGTACCCTCATTTGTTTCAGTAAATCTCGAGGTCGAGATTTCTTTTAAGGGGGTGAGGATGTAACACCTCGTAAAATCACGACCGATATAATGAAGATACATGTCATGGACTTTAAAGGTGTAATGGATTGATCTGGAGGGACTAAAATTGTCAAACAATGTAAATATGTTAGAAAAAGGATCCAAAGTGTCAACATGCCATTCTTGTGCCTCTGATTGACCTCATACGACATTCGTATTCTTTAAAGAATAATTTGTCGAACTTTGGAAGTCGTTTGTGCTTAAAATAAGGATTTTACGAAACATAGGGGTTAAAAGTGTCAACATGTTAAATGTTACCTCTGGGTGACCTTTTAACGATCCCAAAAACATTGTAAGAATTGTATATTTCACTCTCAAGAATATTGGATATTAATTTTGTGGAGTTTCGATGAAAAAAAGACTTTTCGGGTGATCGTACAACTATCCGGGAGCTTAACGGAGTTAGTTTAAGACCCAAGGTCCTTAATAGTTAACTATGGGGGTCCTAAATGCAATAAATGAAAGTTAAATAAACTTATTATGGACCAGGGACCAAAACTGCAATGTTTGAAAGTTGTTTTCCGGTGACAGAGGAGCCACGCGGCCCGCGTAGACTCTCTATGAGTCTTACGCGACCCGCGTGAGAGTGCCAGTAACAGAAAACAATGACAGCTACATGTTGCAGCCAGTTCCACCGCCTTTGCATGCTAAATTTCGATACCAGGGTCTGAGCCAACAGTTTTTCATGCACTAGGGACACCTGGTAACATCTGGGATCAATGTAGCGGCATGTGGATTGATCTTGGAGCTCTAGAAATCCTATATAAGGCACTTGTTGTTCACTTGTCATTTGCACACTTGAAATTTTATTTCAAAACTCACTCTTTGGAGCCTCCTAGAGCTCAAGGAAGTTTTCTAAAGCTCCATACTCGTGCTAAGTACCCTAGTAAGTGTTCTTAGCTCCCTAAGTTCAAGTTTTATTAGTTTAATGACCAAAAGTCAAAGCTATCGTAATTAAGCTTTGACTTAGTGATTAATCACTAATGGTCCAGCCATTATTCGAATTGAAAGTGGCTATGAGTTGGTAATTATGTAGGTAATAAACCCTTAAAAGGGCACCTACTGATTTCCACTCTAACTTGGTCAATTGTCGGGTCAAACTTATTAATAAAAAGTCAACAGAATCTGTTTTTGAAATAAAATCATAACTAGTAATGCAGTGGTTATGGAACATGTTTAAACACTAAAATAACTTGGTAAATAAAATAAGAACATGTTTAGGCATGTTCAACCCGACAATTATGAGTTTAGGCTCGGTTCGGAACCGAAAGTCGCAAAAGTAGAATTTTGCTTTTACTTTCAGTTCTGACCCGATTTAACTTAGTTTAGATATGCCTTAGGGTTCCATTAGGACCATATTACATGTTAGTATAACCCTCTGAGATTATACTATATGGTTCCTATTTAATCCAAATCATTTGCATGTTTCCGTTAAATGCTTAATTGTTGACCATTATGCCCTTTTTATATAAAAACGAGATTTTTCAAAATGTGAGAGGACAAAAACCTTTCTTACTGATTTATAAGCATGTCCTAAAAATTTGACATCATTTTATGGTCTAAATTAGGAGTTATGCTCGATATCGTAAATTGAAGTCTTTTTATTAATTAAATGGCATTTTTAGCATAAATCATATTCAAACCCAATTTTTGTCACCAAACTTTATACCTACTGATATAATATAATATTTAGGGATTTTTGGAAATTTTTGATGAATTTAAACTGATTAAATTATAGAGTTTTAATGTAAATTCAGTATTGACGAAATTGCCCTTTTCTTCGATAAAATGAGTTTTACATATCATTTTGATACCAAACCTTTTCCTACTAATTTCTTATATTAAATAAATAAAATATTTTAAACTTTAAACTGATCAAAAACTCAGATTTCCTTAAACAACCCAAAAATCGCCAAATATCGACTTTTACGCTTTTAAAACGCATAGTATGGGTTAAAACTATATTTGGCACCTAAAAACTCATTACCTACTGATAGTATAAGTAAATTTTTATACTTTAATAGTAAGTAAAAGTTTTGAACTCAGATTTCCAAATTTGACCCTTAAAGCTTATATGAAATGACCAAAATGCCCCTTCGTTGCATAATTTGGCCATGAATGATAAATTTCACATATATACAATATCTTACTGATATGACTTGCAAAAATAAATATTTTTACTGGTCATTTTAGACCAGAACCTCAGATTGTCATTTAACCTCTTTTATAATCTTTAAAATGACCAAAATACCCCTACGGGGCTTAAATTGATTTTAAATTCGTTTTGGGCATAATGGAAGGTATCCTACTGATATCACAACATATTAAAAGCATATTAACTTGTGGAACCTGTTCATGACTCATTTGGTTACCCGTTATGCATTTTTCACATTCGGTAAGGTTTATGTAACTAGTTTGCATAAATTAACCGAAACGGGTCAAACCTTATCATTTTTACCTAAAAATCCAGAATGTGTTTAGTTTACCCATATTATACAAGTCTTCATACTTGTCGGGTCTAAATCACATTTTAATCCGGTCTTCGCTTAATCTTGCGTTTTGAACCGTAAACCTTTCATTAAAACTAACCGGTCTAAGTTTAAACTTAAGTAAGACCCGTTAGGAATCTAATAGGTTATTAAAACCTTCGTTCCAGATTTAGGAGCCCAGTAAAATCTATTTGCACTTGCTGATTGTTATACGGCTGGGATAAAAATTATATTTTTGCTCAGGTAAATACTTTTAACTTATTTTCCGTTATACAGGCTTGGGATACGGTATTATAATAATACCGCTTGGTCGGGTATGTAGTTATTTAAATCGGATTGTGATTAATATGTTTACATAACCCGTTTTAATCTGTTTTGTTTGATGCAATGGCTTTGGGGGTTAATGACCATGTCCTGGATATCCTCGGCTCATTTTTAAATGGCCACGGCTTAAGCACGGGGTGTAGGCATACACCTGACAGTTGCGTATGTATAAACGGTATCTCACATCTCTTGTGGGCATATACCTGTGGTGGTGTCATATAATCTAATCCGGCTCTTCTAACCGGGTCCTGAATGGACGACAAACATATAAATTTGTATACAAGATTATTTTTAAAATAATTGTCCCAAGTTATAAAAGATTATTTGTGTCTTGTGCATTTAAATCAATTTTCTTAAATATTTTCAAAATGAGTCGGTTAATTGTATTTACTAGTGTAAACTGAGGTATTTTCCAAAAAGGTTAAGTGCAGGTACTACGTGGAATGGGGTGGTTACTCCTAGTATCAAATAAAGAGTCTTGCAAGCTTTTGATGCTTAAATCTGTTGAACAATATTTCTCTTTATTTTAAGATCCGCCTGTGGATCTTTTTACAACCCGTTGTGTAATACTTTATGTTACTTTCGAATGGGTTTGTAATATTTTTACTTTAGACTTCCGTTGTGCATTGAACTGTGATTATTTGACTATGATGATATCAACTACGTCACGATACTCCCCACCGGTAATACGTGGAAATATTGGGGTGTGTCATACCGCCATTGAGATAAGTAAATTACATTTTACCTCCTAATACAGCTGTCATATTTTTATCCTTAAATATAAAATATAGTATCCATTTCAAATCTGTATTATCAAATATTTCAAATCATTTTCAAAGTCCTTTTCTCAAGTGGTCAGCAGATCTTCTTCATTCAAGAATTTGAAATTATGGAAACAGATAACAAAATTTCAAGTAAATATGAAGTGTTCCTTCAAGCAAGTCAAAGTCAAAGCTTTGCTGAAGCCAGGAAAAAAAGGAAGCATGTTCTTCAACAAAAGAGAAACAACAGTGGTTGTCATCTTACATCAACATATGATTCTGTTGAATGGATTCCATTCTCAAATACTACAAATGGTATGTGTTATAGGTTTGCAAACAAAATTTAAAAGAAATATATATTTATATGTTATCTTTTGGGAATCCTTACATATGTCCTATTTTACAAGTTTTAACCACCAATGTTGAAAGGAATATATATCACCTTCCTACTTATGCTACTCCAAATATTAGTAATAATTTGTGCCACTCATCTACAAAAAGAAAGGGTAAACTTACTGCAGATATTTTTTTTGTAATTTCAAGTCATTTTCACAATACTTTCAAAGTCCTTTTTCTCGAGTGGTCAACAGATCTTCTTCATTTAGGTATTTGAAATTATGGATACAGATAACATAATTTCAAGTAAGTATGAATTGTTCCTTCAAGCAAGTCAAAGTCAAAGTTGTGATGAAGCAAGGGAAAAAGGAAGCGTGTTCTTCAACAAAAGAGAAACAACAGTGGTTGTCATCCTACATCAACATCCGATTCTTTTGAAATGATTGCATTATCAAATACTCCAAATGGTATGTGTTATAGGTTTGTAAACAAAATTTAAAAGAAATATATATTTATATGTTACGTTTTGGGAATACTTACATATGTTCTATTTTACAAGTTTCAACCACCAATATTGAAAGAAGGAATGTGTATCACCTTCCTGCTTATGCTACTCCAAATATTAGTAGTAATTTGTGTCACTCATCTACAAAAGAAAAAGGTAAACTTACTGCATATATATATATATATATATTTTAATTTAATTATGAATTGTAGTTTTGTTCATTTATTTTATATATTTTTGTCTTATAAGATTCATCAACAAAAATCTCATCAAGGAATGGACATCACACTCCTTTTGGAAGTACTAAGCAAACATCTGATTTTGTTGAGACGTCTCCATTATCAAATATTACAAATTGTATGTTTTAAATGTTTAAAAACAAAATATCTGTTTAATATATATTCATATCTTAGCTTTTATGAATTGTTGTATATGTATTATTTTACAAGTTTCAATGTACGTTGAATACCTAAAATTGAACTATCAATGAGTGATGAGATATTAGTAGATTCTGTGGTTAAGAAGATTTATGGTGTGACAACCCGAATTCCCAAGGTTAGTATTATCCTATTCCACGACTCTTTTGTTGTATTTACATATTCTTGGAATCTTAAAAGAGTATTATAACTAGTGGGGTTACGTTGCAAACTTGTTGAACGCGTTAAACACTTGATACTAATCCTTCGACCCAGAACCTTTCGACCTTAAGACATAGGATGATCTTTCAACCGTATGTAATAAGATCCTTCGACAATCTTTCGGATTAAGAAGGATCCTTCGAGCCAAGACCCAATCCTTCGATTAAAGGCCTTAACTTTCGGCCCAACTTACGACCGGCCTAAACTCTCAGCAAAAATTATAAAAGTTACGTATAGGATCAGTTACACAATTACAAACCCTAGACTCCCCTTATTGTACGACGGCAGAAGATAGGTTTTCCCCTCTCGAAGCACCGACCTGTTGATCCTGTCTTTCGGTTAGTGAGATTCTTGTTCGCCTAGTGGATTAAAAACAATTATGATTATTTGCTTGATTTTATGTAGTAACAATTTTGTTCATGAATCGAATATATGTGCGATTAGGTCATGACTGATTATGCATGTGATTGTATTTGGCGTTCAATTTCGATTATTGTTTATCACGATGATGATGATGAACCGACATGTCTTGTGCCGATGACTTTAGTGAATAATTCTGATATGATGAATGTGTATGTGGATTAGATCGTTAGACATTATGCGTTAAATCTTGGTGACTAGTTAGCATGGATGTTGGTTTCGATAAAAGTCTTGTCTTGTTAGGCGGCACAACATAAACTGCTGGGTCAAACTGGTTAGATCTGGATACCTGTTTACTGTTATGCTTGATGTCCATTAGGGTTTTGTTTCATAACTGTTGATCGAATGATAGCAGTTAGATACCGAAAGATAACTGTGGTGTCGAAAGATAACTGATGTGTCGAATGATAGCTAATGTGTCGAATGATAACTGTGAACCGAAAGATGAGTGTGTCGAAAGATGACTGATGTGTCGAACGATAACTGTGAACCGAAGGATAAATGTGAACCGGAAGATATTGTGCTTGACTAATTGGTATACCATGCCTAGTGATGAATGTGAACATTTGTATTCGTGTACACCAACTGATGATTAAATGAGAAATGATACGTGTTGTGCTTGCATGCAAACTGACTGTTATGTGTAACTATCATAGGGCTTGGTAAATCACTGTTGTTAAACGAGTAATTAATTCTACCGAGCAATCCAAGGTGAGTTCACTACATTCGAGCATGTGTCCCAGTGGTTGGGGACAGTCAGGGGGTATCCCATAGGGGGATAAGTCTTTGGGTAAAACGGGTATATTGGTTAATATTCTCACCTATCATCTTTTGTAAGTCCCTCATCGGGTATTAGTTAGTAGCGCTACTTAGGTTTGGCACCCTCACACCGCTCCTGTAGAGGACGGAGGTGAACTAATGACCCAGTCTGGCCCAGTACTAGATAGGAGTACGTGGGAAGGGCAGTCGTGTATTTCAGGAGCCGTCATTGTTCGGAATTGAGATATTAACAATATTACTTGCATTGGTTATTGAACTGTTTTACATACAACGGGTAACAAACGTTTTCTAAAACTGTGAACTCGCCAGCTTTGTCTGATACACGTGTTACATGCTCGCAGGTCCTTAGGTACTTGGAACGCAGGAACTTGCTGGCTGGAGGGTGCGAGTGGTCATGGTTGCATTGATGAGTTATTTAACAAACATTTATTTACTTTGGTTGTGTGAAACATATACTTTGGGATACGTTGATGCTTCCGTTGAACTTAATGGTTTCGAACAACTTGTGCTTGAATTTTATTACTAATAATTTATGAATCTTTGTTTTGAACTTGTGATTCAATGTAATTGGTGGCTCCTAGCTTGTTGTCACACGCCTAACAGGGACGCTCCCTAGGTGGTAAATTAGGGGTGTGACAGTTTGGTATCAGAGCCACTGGTTATAGTGAATTTGGTTTTAAAAATGATTTATAAAACCAGACTATAACTGAACTGATACGACATTGACCATGACACTCAGCTCCAGGCAGCAAGGTTCGTCTCTTGTTTACTATTGCATAGCATAGTTAGCACATACTCATGATTAGTATCACACCCGAACGCACACTTGATATTACAATACGAATTACTATGCTATCTGTTTATGCTACGTGTTTTAAGGGTAGGACTCTACTTGAACATACATGCTCTATGTTGTGATGTCGTCGGTCGTACTGCATGAATTTGGGGAAACCTTTTAACATGAGTAGGGAGGAACTGAGATAAGCATGCAAATCGGGTTATTATTATGGGTGCACACATAATAACAACGTGGGGTGCATGTGAGTCCCAGTAAATCTCGACAAGTGTGAAAAAGGAATCCCACGTTGTTAGTCAATCTTGTATTAGAATCTCGAAAACTGTGAATACTATAGCAATACTTGACATCCGCTTGAAATGGTCTGTTAATTCGTTCCTTCTTCCCATACTTGTAGAATCATGAACGGACGTGGTGGAGGTCGTCGTGGTGGAGGCCGCGGTGGTGGGCGTGGCGAAATCCATATGACCCAAGCTGAGCTAGAAGAATTACTCAACACCCAGGTGGCTGCAGCCTTGGCAGCTTATCAGGCTGGTATGACATGTACCAGACATTCCTTTCCTTTGAATCGTAAATTTGAGTCTTACTTGTTGGTATATTTTCTCTCGTTAATAGGTCAGCCGGCGCCACAAAACCAGCCTCACCCACCGGTTTGCACATTTAAAACTTTCATGGATTGCAAGCCACAGACCTTCAGTGGCACTGAAGGGGCTGTAGGACTTATACGCTGGTTCGAAAAGGCGGAGTCAGTGTTCGCAATATGTAACTGCCCGGTTGGGGATAGAGTAAAGTTTGCAGCAGGCACGCTTGAGGATGGTGCCTTGACCTGGTGGAATGCCCAGGTTCAACTGCTAGGTATTGAGGCGGCGAACGCCACTACGTGGGACGATTTTAAAGAACTGATGAGAGAGGAATACTGTCCTCGAGACGAAATACAGAAGTTAGAGAATGAGTACTATGATCTGAAAATGGTGGGGTCTGAAATTGAAGCGTATGTGAAGCGGTCGTATGAGTTAGCTGATTTGTGTCCGACCTTGTCCCGACCCATGTCCCGAAGAATCGAGTTGTTTATTAAGGGGTTACCTCCACGGGTGAAGGGTTTAGTTACAGCAGCGAACCTCAATAACCTAACTCAGATTGTTAGATTGGCACATAAGATCGTTGACCAGGAGGTGGAGAGCGACTCATTGCCACCTCGTATTTCTAGCACTACCACAGCTGCCACTACTTCCACTGCATCTGCTGCTGATAGCAAACGTAAGTGGAACGATACGGACAAGGGGTCCAACTCTGCACAGCCTCAGAAGAAGACGGATACTGGCAGCACCCGCAGTTCCAGTCAGACAGCATCAGTGAATCAGAACTCGAGTAACAAATCAGGGCAGGGATCATATGCGGGGAAGCTACCCTTGTGCAGCAAGTGTAACTATCATCACAAGGGACAGTGTGCTCGGGTTTGTCATCGATGTAATCGACCAGGGCATATGGCTAGGGATTGTAGGGCCACTTTTCCAGCTCAGCAGCAGCCATCACAGCAGTTGGGTAGGCAACAATCTCAACAAAATCAGGGTACTCAGAGAGGGTGTTATCAGTGTGGAGCCGAGGGGCACTTCAAGCGAGACTGCCCTCAGCTGAAGCAGAACACAGGGGGTAGTAACGGGAACAACAATGCGGGGAACAATGCGGGTAATGTCGCGCGTGGGCGCGGGTTTGTGTTGGGAGCTGGGGAAGCGCGGAACGACGGCAACGTGGTTACTGGTACGTTTTCAGTGAACGGTGTTATTGCTTCTATTTTATTTGATTCTGGTGCCGACTGGAGTTACGTGTCTTTAGAATTTAGTTCTCAGTTAGGGTTAAGTCCTACACTTCTCGTAATGAAACACATAGTAGAAATCGCAAATGGTAAAACAATCGAAGCTACACATGTCCTATTTGGGTGTAAAATCGATCTTCTGGGTCAAGTATTCGACATTGACTTAATACCTATTACTCTTGGAAGCTTCGACGTGATCGTTGGAATGGACTGGTTGTCCAAGTATCAAGCGGAGATTCTCTGTAAGGAGAAGATCATACGTGTTCCCCTTCCTAGTGGGGAATTTTTATCAGTTCAGGGTCATCGCAGTGGGACCCCAGTTAGTATTGTTTCGGCAATGAAGGCTCAGAAGTATTTGCGTAAGGGCTATCCTGCTATTTTAGCTCTTGTCACTGATTCACCGTCTAACGAAAGGAAGATTGAAGATCTTCCAGTTGTCCGTGAATATCCTGACGTATTTCCTGAGGAACTCCCTGGTTTACCTCCACATCGTCAGGCGGAATTCCAGATCGACCTCGCCCCAGCGGCAGCCTCGGTTGCTCGTGCTCCTTATCGTCTTGCACCAGGAGAACTGCAGGAACTATCAAACCAACTCCAAGAGCTGTTGGATAGGGGTTTCATCCGACCTAGCTCCTCCCCCTGGGGAGCTCCAGTCTTATTTGTGAAGAAGAAGGATGGGTCCTTACGAATGTGTATAGATTATCGCGAGCTCAACTAGATGACAATCAAAAACCGTTATCCTTTACCTCGTATCGACGACTTGTTTGACCAGCTGCAAGGGTCAAGTTTTTACTCCAAGATCGACTTAAGGTCGGGTTACCATCAAGTGCGAGTCAGGGAAGAAGACGTTCCCAAAACCGCGTTTCGGACGCGATACGGTCACTATGAGTTCTTGGTTATGCCATTCGGGTTAACCAACGCACCAGCGGTCTTCATGGACCTCATGAACCGCGTGTGCAAGCCATACCTTGATGACTTCGTTATCGTTTTTATTGACGACATCCTAATTTACTCCAAGAACAAGGAGGATCACGAACGGCATCTACGCCTTATCCTAGAACTCCTGAGGAGGGAGCAGTTGTACGCGAAATTTTCGAAGTGCGATTTTTGGATACGGGAGGTACATTTTCTGGGGCATATAGTTAACGAGATGGGCATACATGTGGATCCTGCCAAGATTGACGCCATTAGAAATTGGGCGGCACCGAGGAACCCTTCGGAGATGCGACAATTTCTCGGTCTAGCAGGGTATTATCGTCGTTTCATACAGAACTTCTCAAAGATTGCACAGCCACTCACCTCGTTAACACAGAAGAAAGTAGTTTACTCCTGGGGGGCGAAGCAGGAGGATGCTTTCCAGCTTTTGAAACAAAGGTTATGCAGCGCGCCAATCTTATCTCTACCAGATGGCACTGAGGATTTTGTAGTTTATTGTGATGCTTCGATTCAGGGTCTCGGTTGCGTGTTGATGCAACGCGAGAAGGTGATAGCTTACGCCTCTCGACAATTGAAAGTTCACGAGAAGAACTATACGACACACGACTTGGAGTTAGGAGCAGTGGTGTTTGCGCTGAAGATTTGGAGACACTATTTATACGGCACGAAATGCACCATCTATACCGACCACAAGAGCCTTCAGCACATCTTTGACCAAAAAGAATTGAATATGCGACAGCGTCGTTGGGTAGAGTTGTTCAACGATTACGAGTGTGCCATCAAATACCACCCAGGTAAAGCTAACGTAGTAGCTGATGCACTCAGCCGCAAAGAGACAAAGCCTAAACGTGTTCGCGCATTACAACTCACTATTCATTCCAACCTTCCTGATAAGATTCGTACGGCTCAGACTGAGGCATTGAAGGAAGAGAACATCGAAGCTGAGGGTTTACGCGGTATGGAAAAGCAGCTTGAGCAGAGATCTGATGGTATCTACTACATCATGGAAAGAGTATGGGTTCCTCTGTTTGGTGATCTTAGAGAACTTGTAATGGATGAAGCACACAAGTCACGATATTCTATTCACCCGGGGTCGGACAAAATGTATCACGATCTTAAAGTTATGTATTGGTGGCCGAATATGAAAGCCCTCATAGCCACATACGTCAGTAAATGCTTAACTTGTGCTAGAGTTAAAGCGGAACATCAGAAGCCTTCGGGTCTACTGCAGCAGCCAGAAATACCCACATGGAAGTGGGAACAGATCGCTATGGATTTCGTTACTGGATTACCAAGGACTCAGGCTGGAAACGATACTATATGGGTAATTGTTGATCGACTCACGAAATCGGCGCACTTCCTAGCAATTAAGGAAACAGATAAGTTTTCGCAACTTGCAGCAGTGTATCTTAAGGAGGTAGTTGCTAGGCACGGAGTGCCAACTTCTATCATCTCAGATCGAGATCCGCGTTTTACTTCTGAACTATGGCAGTCTATGCATAAATTGTTCGGTTCGAAACTCGACATGAGCACCGCTTACCACCCACAGACGGATGGTCAGAGTGAGCGCACTATTCAGACGCTTGAAGACATGCTGCGGGCATGTGTGATCGATTTTGGGAAGGGGTGGGAGAAACACTTGCCGTTAATAGAGTTCTCCTACAACAACAGCTACCACACAAGTATTCAGGCAGCTCCGTTCGAGGCATTGTACGGGCGGAAATGTCGTTCTCCTCTCTGTTGGGCTGAAGTAGGTGACAGCCAACTCACAGGTCCTGAACTCATTCTTGAAACTTCACAAAATATAGCTCGGATCAGAGATCGTATGGCAGCAGCGCGCGATCGTCAGAAAAGTTATGCTAACAAGCGTAGGAAGCCTTTGGAGTTCGAAGTTAATGATCAGGTCATGTTGAAAGTTTCACCGTGGAAGGGTGTTGTACGCTTTGGGAAGCGTGGCAAGCTCAATCCCCGTTACGTTGGGCCATTCAAAATTCTAGAGCGGATCGGTAAAGTCGCTTACAGACTCGAGTTACCTGCGGAATTAGGTAATGTTCACGATGTGTTTCACGTTTCTCAACTAAAGAAGTGTCTGGTTGATGAGACACTAGTTGTGCCATTCCAAGAGCTCAAGTTCGACGACAAGCTACAGTTTGTTGAAGAGCCTATTGAAATCATGGATCGGGAAGTCAAGGTGCGTAAACATAGTCGAATTCCGATTGTTAGGGTCCGTTGGAATTCAAGGCGTGGACCGGAGTTCACGTGGGAGCGAGAGGATCAGATGGAGCTTAAGTATCCACACCTTTTTCCTAAAGACAAGTCTAAACTTGGTGAAGCACGAGAATTTCGGGACGAAATTCCCCTTCAAGTTGGGGATGATGTAACACCTGAGGAGGATCCGCAACAATCTTGAATTGTCACTTCACTCTCTCGTACCTACTTGCCAAATTTCGGGACGAAATTTCCTTCAAGTTGGGGATGATGTGACAACCCGAATTCCCAAGGTTAGTATTATCCTATTCCACGACTCTTTTGTTGTATTTACATATTCTTGGAATCTTAAAAGAGTATTATAACTAGTGGGGTTACGTTGCAAACTTGTTGAACGCGTTAAACACTTGATACTAATCCTTCGACCCAGAACCTTTCGACCTTAAGACATAGGATGATCTTTCAACCGTATGTAATAAGATCCTTCGACAATCTTTCGGATTAAGAAGGATCCTTCGAGCCAAGACCCAATCCTTCGATTAAAGGCCTTAACTTTCGGCCCAACTTACGACCGGCCCAAACTCTCAGCAAAAATTATAAAAGTTACGTATAGGATCAGTTACACAATTACAAACCCTAGACTCCCCTTATTGTACGACGGCAGAAGATAGGTTTTCCCCTCTCGAAGCACCGACCTGTTGATCCTGTCTTTCGGTTAGTGAGATTCTTGTTCGCCTAGTGGATTAAAAACAATTATGATTATTTGCTTGATTTTATGTAGTAACAATTTTGTTCATGAATCAAATATATGTGCGATTAGGTCATGACTGATTATGCATGTGATTGTATTTGGCGTTCAATTTCGATTATTGTTTATCACGATGATGATGATGAACCGACATGTCTTGTGCCGATGACTTTAGTGAATAATTCTGATATGATGAATGTGTATGTGGATTAGATCGTTAGACATTATGCGTTAAATCTTGGTGACTAGTTAGCATGGATGTTGGTTTCGATAAAAGTCTTGTCTTGTTAGGCGGCACAACATAAACTGCTGGGTCAAACTGGTTAGATCTGGATACCTGTTTACTGTTATGCTTGATGTCCATTAGGGTTTTGTTTCATAACTGTTGATCGAATGATAGCAGTTAGATACCGAAAGATAACTGTGGTGTCGAAAGATAACTGATGTGTCGAATGATAGCTAATGTGTCGAATGATAACTGTGAACCGAAAGATGAGTGTGTCGAAAGATGACTGATGTGTCGAACGATAACTGTGAACCGAAGGATAAATGTGAACCGGAAGATATTGTGCTTGACTAATTGGTATACCATGCCTAGTGATGAATGTGAACATTTGTATTCGTGTACACCAACTGATGATTAAATGAGAAATGATACGTGTTGTGCTTGCATGCAAACTGACTGTTATGTGTAACTATCATAGGGCTTGGTAAATCACTGTTGTTAAACGAGTAATTAATTCTACCGAGCAATCCAAGGTGAGTTCACTACATTCGAGCATGTGTCCCAGTGGTTGGGGACAGTCAGGGGGTATCCCATAGGGGGATAAGTCTTTGGGTAAAAACGGGTATATTGGTTAATATTCTCACCTATCATCTTTTGTAAGTCCCTCATCGGGTATTAGTTAGTAGCGCTACTTAGGTTTGGCACCCTCACACCGCTCCTGTAGAGGACGGAGGTGAACTAATGACCCAGTCTGGCCCAGTACTAGATAGGAGTACGTGGGAAGGGCAGTCGTGTATTTCAGGAGCCGTCATTGTTCGGAATTGAGATATTAACAATATTACTTGCATTGGTTATTGAACTGTTTTACATACAACGGGTAACAAACGTTTTCTAAAACTGTGAACTCGCCAGCTTTGTCTGATACACGTGTTACATGCTCGCAGGTCCTTAGGTACTTGGAACGCAGGAACTTGCTGGCTGGAGGGTGCGAGTGGTCATGGTTGCATTGATGAGTTATTTAACAAACATTTATTTACTTTGGTTGTGTGAAACATATACTTTGGGATACGTTGATGCTTCCGTTGAACTTAATGGTTTCGAACAACTTGTGCTTGAATTTTATTACTAATAATTTATGAATCTTTGTTTTGAACTTGTGATTCAATGTAATTGGTGGCTCCTAGCTTGTTGTCACACGCCTAACAGGGACGCTCCCTAGGTGGTAAATTGGGGGTGTGACATATGGAATTTCTAAAGTTATAAGATACGAATGTAAATTCCTGTTAAGATTTCAATGTGTATATAACTTATATTGACTTATTAATTTATTCAATTCTGAAGATTATATTGATCATGGAGATGCCATCTTTGTGTGTTCTAAATGTGATGCAATGTGATGCAATGTTATGAGAAGATGAAATGCTTAGGGGAAATCAAAATTGTAAGAAAACATCATATTCTCTTTGCTGTTCAAATAGAGATGTTGAGCTACCACCACCTCTGTGACAACTCGAACCCTTGGTCCTGACCGTCGTGAGACGAGCTTGTTACTCTCGTTGTCAAGAGAAGGGTATTTTGGGAATACGTGCATTTATTATTATTATTATTATTATTACTATTATTATTATTATTATTATTAATTATTAATATTAACGAGCCGCGACAAGAAAGACGATTTGTTTAACGGGTGACCCGAATCGAAAGTAAATTACTTATCGAAAGTAAATTACTTATCGAAAGCTTAAATGATTGTCGACCGCATTTGTTCGTGACTTAAATCGAGCATTTGGGCTTAGCTAGACACTTAAGGTATGCGGATCCATACACGCGGGCCGAGCCCAACCCAACTCCCTAAACCTACATCCTAGCATATATAAACAAACACTACTCACACCTCATCCATTCTAAAAACCCTAACACCCCTCACAACAGCCGCACACCATCCCCTCCCTTTCCCTCTCGATAAATCTGACCGGCCACCGAGCTTTTCCGGCGAACCCTCCGGCGCTCCGTTCCTGTTCCGTCGCACACCCATAACACCCTTGAAAACTCCCTCCTCCCTCTTCACTTTAAGCTATCCCACAGCCCCCTGTCTCCCCTCGGTTTACCAGCTAACCGCCACCAACCAGTGGTGGTGTACGATAGCAATCATCCGCAGACAGAGAGGAGAAGGTGAGAGAGAGAGAGAGGCTGTTTTCCGACAGTCCGAGCATCGGCGACAGTCCCGTGGTGGCGCCGTCCGGAGAAGCAATGGCGGTGGTTCTGGTGGTCCGATGAGTTTCACCAAGTTGGAGCAGCTGGAGCATCGACGCAGACGGTTGAGGAGTGGTGACGGCAGCAGTGGCGCCGCTGGAGCTCCTGCCAGTGGACGTAACAGCAGCTGCAATGTTTGAAAACCCTCACGGTCAGTGTAATGCCATTGCTGGTACCTTTGTGTTTTCTGATTTTGCATAAAGAATGATAAACCTTTGTTTGTGAGACATGTGTACATACAGAGATTAGAATTTACTTTGTTTAAAAAGCTGATTAAGTTATTTTTCCTTGTGATTTGATGATTTTAAATGATAATAAAATGCTAGGATATTATTTCCGATAGTTAAGGTTAAACACAAATATTGAATGGATTGATCAATTGAAATGGTGACTTATGTGAATATATAATTAGCCAGGATTTGTTTAAGATCGTATTGGTATTGGCTTGTGTAAACTGTCATATTAAGTTATGTTGAGATAAATGGTGATTTTTGTCATGAAACCTACCTGTTGAAGGTGATTTCGTAATAGGATAGCTTGCCACTCGATTGACGACTAAATCAAAATGAATGAGTTTTATTGAATAATGATTGAAGATGAGTCTAGGTATATTCATGAGATTGATGAAATAGTAATATGGTCATAATGTCTAGAATGAATATGGATGTGAAAACCCTAATGATGAACTTGTTGAAGATCTTGAAATATTTGAAATTTGCTGTGTTTGATCTAATTTGGTAAATGTACGGAGTGCAAAACATGTTATGCTAATTTGATTGGATAGTGCATGCTTATGAAATTTGATTGGTTAGTACCATTTAGAGGATTCTAGAAGCATCAGCATGGGACGAGTCGAGACCTTAGTGTTGCGACTCGAGACCATCAATCATCAACTCGAAACCAGACAAGGCACTTCAGGAGTCGAGGTCAGCACGGTTGTGACTCGAGATCACCTAATCTCGAGTCGAGACCGGCCTCGAGACCCCTACGGTTGCGACTCGAATGTTCACAACTCGAGACGAGCTGTTGCGACTTAGAATCCAGTGGTTGCGACTCGAGACCTCATAGTCTCGAGTCGAGACTATCCGGTTTCGACTGGGCATCCTTGCTTATTTACTGGGCCACAATGTGCATTGACGTACTTGGACTGTGTGCTTAACTTTGCTACATGCTGCTACTGGTTGACTGTTTATGTGATTTGGACAGACCCAATAACATTGGTGGGCCTTACGTACTATGTGTTAATTGATGTCCTAGACTGTGTGCTAGTATTAATGTCCAGCTGTTACTGTTTAACTGCTTACATGCTAGAATAGGCCCAATACCGTGTATGCTTGTATGACATGCATGTTGTATGCTATGTGTTAGATACGTGTAGGATTTTACGTGACACTACTTGCATACGAACCTAACGAATATTAATAACCATAATAGGGTATGGTTGGCCAACCAAACACAAGTAAATTGTCTGCCGAGCAAACCAAGGTGAGTTCACACACTAAAAGCATGCGTCCCAGGGAGGGACACGAACAAACTGATATGTTTGGAAAATTACTTTCGAACTATTATTTCCGGGGGAAATACGAATGGGTACTTCTAAATTACTGTCTCCGGGGGAGATACGTTTGGATATTATTCATAAATCACAACTAGCAAAACTAAACGAAACTCTATCACATTAAGTCCCTGCTTACAATACCGATTAATCGCCTGGGGCGAACGGGTTAGTAGTTGATAGCGCTATTAGGTTTGACAACCTCACACCGTGACCGGGGGGATCGGGCGTGAACTAGTAGACCTTGCAACTTGGTCAATGATGATAGACATTGACTCGGGGCACAACAACTTTACGTCAACAGTTTCGGTATCGACAGTTTAGTGAGCTTACAGATGGGGTAGCTCCCCATAACGTGATTATAAATGGTATATCTAAACAACTTACGTTTTTGAAAAACTAAAACTGGACAACTCATGAACTCGCCAACTTTATGTTGACACCCTACTTCATGCTTTGCAGGTTGCTCGAAACAGTTTCGGACGGACATCGTAATCGGCTGGAGTGCGTGGTTTGTAAGTTGCACAATTTATAAACTTGTGGTTTTAAATTACGATATGCTCCCCTTTCCTTTCCGCTGCGAACTTAAACTATGTTTTGAAAAATTTAAATTGGTCGCTAATTATACCCTTATTTGTGACAATAACTAATCTGTTCAAAATAATTAGTGGCTAAGATCATGGTCGTCACACACCTCGCGGTAATACTCCGCGGATGGATTTTGAGGGTGTGACAACCTCCACCTCCACCTCTTCCATTACTACATCATTTATATAAAAGTCATACCTCAGAGTCTCAGAATTTCATGAATAATATTTGAGCATATAACATGAAGTTTTCGTTGACATCTCTTGGTGGGAAGGTTGACAAAAGTTATCAGAGAGGCAAAGGTCCTTATGTATTTAGACTACAAGGTCAGAATTATCATCGAATGGGTAGTCTACTTCCGGACGATGAGGAAGAACCCAAATTTTCACAGCTTTACATATATGATTCACAAAACGAGGTGGTAAATAGTCAAAAAGCAGTAAGGTAATTTCTTTATGAAATTTTGCCATTTATGATTATATATATTGCTTCCCAATATATTCACATCCATGTTTCATTAGAAACGAATGTAAATTTTAACATGTTATATTTCTTGCAGTTCTCAGATAGAATCCAAAACTACAAGAAACAACCAGCTTGATATTACAACCATCAAAAGTCTTAAAAATATGTTGGATTCTTGCAATCCTCTTATCCAATCCTTCATAATGGTAAGAGATTGTTTTCAAGAAAATAAGTGGCAAGATGTAACCCTGAAGCTTATTAGAACAAGAGATAAGGATGGAAGAGTTCACAATTTGCCAACAGCATCAGAAATTGTTGCGTTAATAATTGGTGATTTTGATGGAGCTTTGATAAACGGGACATTATTGTTAGAAAGGAGTCTGGTGGTCTTCAAAGAATTAGTGAACTTCATCTTTCTTACCTTGCTTTGCAATATCCACTTATTTTCCCATATGTAGAAGATGTTTATAGAGTTGGTATTGAACATAGAGGGATTGTAGTTGATAATGAGGTACTTAGAACCAACCTTACAATTAGAGAATTCTTATGTTATAAACTACAAGATATACAGAATCAGTTTTCATTGTTAGTTAATGCCAAAAAACTATTTCAACAGTTTTTGGTTGATGGATACACGATGATAGAATATGCCAGATTGAATTATATAAGGACACAACAACCGAAACTTAGAACGCAAAGTCTTAAGAATTTGAATGCTATTGTTGAAAGTGGAGAGAATAATGCCTAAAGTTGTGGTAAACCTATACTTTTACCTTCATCATTTACTGGTGGTTCTAGATATATGATGCAAAAGTACTTGGATGCTATGGCAATTTGCAAGTCTGTTGGATATCCTGATCTATTTATAACGGTGACTTGTATTCCCAACTGACCTGAGATTTATAGGTGTTTGCATGATAAAGCTCTTAATGCTGACGACAGACCGGATATTATCTCTAGATTATTCAAGTGTAAATTGGATAATCTAATAAAAGATTTCAAGAAAGATAAATTCTTTGGTGATATACAAGCATGTACCTTTTACTTATATTTTTTTTAACTTTGAATATCTAATTATATTTATCTAACAGCTCACTCTTGAAAAATTTTAGTTATGTATACAGTTGAATTTCAGAAGCGTGGACTTCCACATGCTCACATATGTTTGTTCTTAAGTGCTGAAAGCAAATTTCCAACTGCATCTGATATTAATCATGTTATTAGTGCTGAGATACCAGATAAAGAAAGAGATCCTGAATTATGTGAGCTTGTCAAGCAATTTATGATTCATGGATCATGTGGTACAGACAACCTAGTTTGCCCATGTATGGTTCAGCAAAAATGTTCTAAAAAGTTTCCCAAAAAATATGTAGATGAGACTTGTGTTGATTCTGAAGGATATCCTGTCCATCGTCATCGTCAAACAAGTAATACAATAGTAAAGAATGGCATGGCACTTGATAATAGGTTTGTAGTTCCTTACAATACCCTCCTGCTCAGAAAGTATCAGTGCCACAGTAACGTTAAATGGTGCAACCAGTCAGGTTCTATCAAATATTTGTTTAAATACATTAATAAGGGGCCTGATAGAGTCACAACTTCTGTTTTTCAATCATATACCACCAACAACGATACGCAGCAGAATGTAGCTGTAGGTGAGATAAAAGCATACCTTGATTATAGGTATATTTCTGCTTGTGAAGCTGCTTGGATAATATTCATATATGATATACATTATAGATATCCAGTTGTTAAAGTATTGCCTTTTCATTGTGAAGATGGTCAGAGTATTGTGTATAATGATCATGATAATTTGTGTGATGTTGTTATTAATCCAACTGTGAAAATGACAATGTTCACAGAGTGGATGAATTGTAACAAAGTCGATGAATTTGCCAGGACATTGAAGTATGTTGATTTCCCGGGATATTATGTATGGAAAGCTAAAAATCAGGAATGGTATCGAAGAAAGTATCCGTATGGATCAGTTGGGAGGATATAATTATGTCCCACCATCACTTGGTGATTTTTATTACCTAAGGATTTTACTGAATCATATTAGGGGACCAACCTGTTTTGAAGATATAAAAACAGTTGACAGACAGGTTTTTGAAACATTCAAAGATGCATGTTTTGCACGAGGACTGTTGGATGATAAGGAATGTGTTAATGCCATCAAAGAAGCTAGCACATGGTCAACCGGAGATTTCTTGAGGACTTTTTTGTAATGTTGTTGTTGTTGTCAAATTCGATATCTCGTCCTGGTGCTTTTTGGTCGGAAATGAAGTCCATGTTATGTGAAGATATTCTGTATCAGCAATGGAAGATAACTGGTATTGCAGGTAATGTGATTACTTTATTAAAGTTATATACAACTACATTAATATTATGCAATAGCTCCGTTATTAGGAAAAAATAATACTCTTTTAAAAATTTATTTTAGATTTGGTTCTTCAACAAGAAGAACCTGAAAATATTTGTCTATCTGAAATTGAAAAGTTGCTACTTATCAATGGGAGTACAGTGAAAATTTTTGATGACATGCCAAGTGCTCCGAACAATTATGTTTCATCGTCAAACAATTGATTGATAATGAAAGAACTATCGTATGACAGAGTAGCTCTACAAAGGGAACATGATGGTTATGTAAAGTGTTTAACTGCCGAACAGGAAAGAATATATAAAATTGTTATGAAAGCGATTGAAAAAGGTGATGGAGGTGTCTTTTTTGTGTATGGTTATGGTGGAAATGGAAAGACGTTTCTTTGGAAGACATTCGCAGCTGCATTACGATCGAAAGGTGAAGTTATATTGAATGTTGCATCCAGTGGAATTGCTTCACTTTTGTTGGATGGTGGTAGAACTGCTCATTCAAGGTTTGTAATTCCAATCAACATTAATGAGGATTCAATATGTTCGATAGAGCCAAATACTGAATTAGGTGATTTAACTAAAAGAGCAACTTTGATTATTTAGGATGAAGCACTTATGACTCACAAGCATTGTTTCAAGGCTCTCGATAGAACAATGAGAGACATATCACGTTCCAGTGAATCGAACATGGAATCCAAGCCTTTTGGAGGAAAGGTCATTCTATTTGGAGGTGATTGTAGACAAATTCTTCCGGTCATCCCTAAAGGTACCAGAACCATGATAGTCAATACTTCTTTGAATTCTTCTTATATATGGAGATATTGTCAAGTACTAAAGCTAACTGAGAATATGAGATTAAGGAGGTGTTTATTTTTTCTTCAAACATCTTCAAGGGAGCTAATGTCAGCAGGCGCGCAGACGTTACCCTTGAAGACTGTTTGTTTTTTATTTCTTAAACAGATCTGAACTTAGCTTTTTTCATCTTAAAAAAATAAGCTATGGATCCCCTTCTTAAAACATCTTCACAAAAACCCTAATATACTCCTCCCTCGTATACGCTTAAAACATCAGCCCCTCCCACATCGCCCTTCCCAGATGTCGCCGCTCCTTCTCCGACCAGTTTTTCGGCGACCTCCCTCTTCTCCCCACCGTTCGACGACCTCCCTCTTCTCCTCGCCGTCCAACGACCTCCCTCCTCCTCCGACTAGTTTTCCGGCGACCTCTCTCTTCTCCTCCTCGTCCGACGACCTCCCTTTTCTCCTCTGACCTCCCTCTTCTCCTTGCAGACAGTATAAAAAATAAACAGTCTTATATTTTCAGCTTGCAGATCTTCGGACCACATCTTTAGTTGCAGACATGAAACAGATGAAATCAGCTTGCAGACAGTTTATGTCTGCAAAAACAAACAGCACCTAAGAGTTGGATGTCAGGAAACAGATCTGCAAGAAATAAAGGAATTTGCAGAATGGATTTTAAAGCTTGGTGATGGTCTCCTTGGTGAAGAAAATGATGGTGAGGTAGATATTGAAATTCTAGATGATTTACTTATTCATGATCAAGTCAATCCTATTTCTTTTCTCATTTCATTTACATATCCGGACATGAATAAGTTTTTGTGGGATTTAACGTATTTCCAACAAAGAGCTATTCTTGCTCCAACTAATGAAGTAGTGGATTCAATAAATAAAGAGTTGTTAGAGAATCTACCTGGTGAAGAGAAGATTTATTTTAGTTCAGATACTTTATGTTAATCTAAGGAAGAATCAGGGATTAACATGACATTGTTTCCTCCTGATGTGTTAAACAATCTTCGTTTGTCTGGTTTACCTAACCATAAATTAGTATTGAAACTTGGTGCTCCAGTGATGTTACTCAGAAACATTGATCAGGCAAATGGTATGTAACGGTACACATTTACACATCACGAAACACGAAAAAGTTGTGATTGAAGCAAAAATTATCACAGGACTAATGTAGGTCACCATACTTTGATTTCAAGACTGAAGATGACACCTTCTGATAAAAGAATACCAGTGAAGATTTCTCGAAGACAATTCCCACTTTCACTGTGTTTTGCTATGACAATAAATAAAAGTCAAGGACAATCGTTGGAGCGTGTTGGTTTGTATCTTCCACGTCCAGTATTTAGTCATGGCCAACTCTATGTTGCTGTATCTAGGGTAAGAAGTAGGAAGGGGTTGAAACTTTTGATCTGTGATAAAGAAAAACGAGTTTGTAGTTTACAAAGAAGTTTTACAAAACCTATGATGACATGTTATTATGTCATGGTTGATGATTTTTAAACATTTAATTGTGTATCTTCTACTTAATCATATTTATTATAAATTTTGGATGATGTTTTTATTAAATGTTATATTAGTGTATGATGTGTATTATTGAAAAAGAGCAATTATGAATTTACGAATATTCCTACAATTCGTAAAGAACAATGTATAGTGATTTGTGTTTTTAATAAATTTTTGTATGGAATTTTTCTAAAGGCTACCTGTGTTTTTAGATTTTACATAAGTGTAAATCATATAAGTTGTTGTCGAGTATTTATTTATCTATGATTGTTTATGCAATCTGTAAAGTACAAATCTAATAAGTTATGAATTTAAAAGCACACATGATCATTCATTACAATCTTATGGTAAAATGAGCTAAAAGAGCTCAACAACCTGCTAACATCTGTTTGCCCTTTTAACGTATGTTACCCTATCCTCTTAATGTCTGTTGACTAACCCTTTTAACATGGGTTGACTAACATCTGATACTTAACATCTATCATGGTGGCAACGTCTGTTAGGGATAATGGAGGAACAGTTGTTAGGAAACGTCTGTTGGAAAGCTATAGAAGTTTGTGAAAGCATCTGATACTTGCTCTGCATGAAGTCTATCCTGAAAACACATGCTGCGAAAAATGTTCATATCTGGTGTTTTAGTAACAAGTTCCTAGGTCTCATTTTTAATGAGAGCACTAAATTCATCGTTCATAGCATTATTCTCTTAACATCTGTTGACTAACCCTTTTAACTTCTGTTGACTAACCCTTTTAACTTGGGTTGACTAACATCTGATACTTAGCATCTATGTATGTAGGAACCTCTGTTGGAGATAATGGATGACAATTGCTAGCAAACGTCTGTTGGAAAGCAACAAAGGTTTTTAACAGTCGATAGAAACAGTGGTTAGGTTATCAACATAATGGAACTCATGTTGACTAAACCTGTTGACCATTAGTTTATATCAATTTTGTAAGTCTGCACTAATTATTTTTTTTACTTTCTATTAAAATGTGTTATTCATGGTTTTCTAAAAGCCATCCGTGTTTGCACACGGGTCTTACTACTAGTATATGTAAAAGATGGCTCAACTAAAGTTGAACAGATAATCGAAAGAAAAAAATTCATTATTGTGTGTCTATAACAATAGCAGAATTCAAAATTTGAAAATATTTACGACGTAACATTAATGTTATCTATGTTGATGCTCCTAATTTGAAATAGATATGGAATTGTACAAGGCATGGATCAAACCTTGGTCCTTTGAAAAGAATAATATTAGATAAATAGAAAATGAAATGCCAAGTTGGTTTTCTTTAACCAAACATACATTTTTTTAAATCTATGGATCATCTAACTAACCATATGAATATTGAGCATTTGAGTTAAAAAGGAAGTACAACTTAACATGGTTGAAAGCCAACCCAACTTATGTTAAGCTTGGATGTATTATTTCAAAATGGTAAGTCAAAGCTTGAATTCCATATTAAGGCTTCTCTGAAGTAGCAAGTTATTTGGAGTTAAAAGCACACCGTTTCTCACCTTTTAGATGCATTGAAACACTTATAACAAGAAAATCATAAATACACTTAGCTAAGATCCAACTACGCAATGTTTGTCATAACTACTTTGTGAAAAACAAAACACAAATAAATGTCGTCCAACTGTCAAAGGATTCTTCTATGACATTAAGTAATGCAAAACTAGAAGAGTACGTCTATCAACATATACCTCTCGAAGCTAACTTACATCTACTGCACGAGAAGAAAAATAAACAAGCAAACCTGACACGTATATGCAATTAAATTTAAACTAGGCCTAGTTATCCTCTTGATCCAACTTTTAAGTCATCTCACTCATCAAGTTCTGCAATTGACCATCAAACTCCTCTAGCTTAGGATGTGACCTTATTAAACACCTCAAATTCTAAATCCATCATACCATATCTTGATTTTTAGATAACCAACTATCCTTAATAAAAGGATATGTAACTTCTATAGTAAGGTCCTCTTTTCAGACTCTCCAATTAACGGAAAATTTTCTACGAATGAAGTTACCATTTGACTTAAATATCACAAAAAAAATGAGAGAATCGTGTTATCCATAGTTTTAAGACGCAATTTCTAATAGTCTAAGATATACAAATAATTTAAGCCTTTGTTGAAAGCCTTGGCATTTCGGGCCCTATAGCTACCAGAAAGAGACAAAATAAATTTCTACAAAAGAAATTGTGTTGATGCACTGATGTCTGTTAACTTTCTCTTTATAGAGTCTTGTATTGTACTAGATAGATCAGGGCACACAAAACGAGAAAATAGTGTTTATGAGTAATTCCGCATGAAATGATTATATATCATTTCAAACGAAATTAATGTTTCATGCGAGATTAGATAATTCCGCACGGAATTAACTAATTCTGTATGAACATGTAATTTCGCATGAGTTGGTTTCATGCGGAATTAGTCCTCTATAAATATTGAACTTGTCTGATCATTTGGAACGGAATTAGATACATTGATTGAGAGCCGAGGTGCTGTCCGTGTGTTATTTGAATCTGTAAAAGCTCAGAATCAATCAATAAGAAGATAATTAGAAAGGAACAAGCTGTTTTATGTCATTTACATTGATTCCGCCTTTGTATTTGATGCTGAACTACTCAGATTGACTCGTTAGGGTCACACGACGATCCAACAAGTGGTATCAGAGCTCATGACGAGGAGTTCATACCAATTCAGCTTGATTTCATCGGATTCTCACACTTCTACTCCTTCTTTTCTGATTTGAACAAAATTTAACGGTTGAAATGGCTTAAATCTCACATATTTCACGTAAAACATAGTTTTAACTAATCCTTGAGAGTTTTGGACCTTAATTCGCACAAATTCTGATAAAAACAAGTAATTTCGCTTGAACGGGTGTTCGGATTTGCTGACATCATCATACTAATTCCGCACGAAATAACAAGTCTGAACCTAATTTCGCTTGAAAGTTGTTGTTCAGTTCACACGAAATTTAATTTCGTTTGTAGATTCCACACGAAATTATAATTTCGCACCAAAACGTTTAATTTCGTATGAACACAAGTTAATTTCACGCGGAATTACATATCAGTTGCTAATCCCGTTTGAAAATCTAATTTCGTGTGAAAAGATCTTGATCTTATTTCTGTTTGAGTTGGATTTCCGTTTGAAGTAATTCCTCTCCAACTAATTTCGTTTGAAAGTGAAATTTTCAAAATTTCAAAAATTTTTCTAAGTGTTTGTTGACTGTTTCAGGTACTTGAAAGATGGATGATTTCATGAATCCATTTAGTGACGTGTTTGCATTTACCAGTGGTTCGGGAGATGGTACATCAATTAACACAAATGAGACTACACCAACACCGAGTGCATAGAAAATTCTTTCGGATGCTATGAGTGTACAAAGTGCGTATGGAACATACAACAAGCCGCCCAAGTTGATGGCTATTGAAGATTACAACAGGTGGGCTACAAGATTCGAAGAATGGCTTAAAGCGTTTGCTTATCCCAGTTGGAGAAGTTTGAAAAATGGCTTTGATATGGGGAGAGATGATTATGAAAACTTGGAAGAAAATCAAATTGAAAGATATGTTGCTGAACAGAAGTGTATTGCTTTGCTTCACCAATCGGTCAGAGATGACATTATCGCACTGATCAAGTACAAAGATTCAAAAGACCTTTGGGAAAAAATAAAAATAAAATGTATTGGTAGTGCTGAAATAGTTAAGAACAAAAAGAAACTGTTACGAAAAGAGTTTGATTTGTTTGGTTGCTTAAAGGACGAGTCTGTTTCCAAGATGATTGAGAGATTCGGGCATCTGAAGATGGAGCTTGCTAGACATGACATCATTTACACTCAAGAAGAGTTGGTAGACAAATTGTTTGATGCATTACCGAATGATCAAGACTAGCAGTACTTTGCATTGATGCTGAAGAATACGATAAAGACGGATGATATGAAGGTTGATCTGCTTATAGAAAGACTAGAAAGCCATGAATTGGAGATCAAAAAATCCAATAAAGTCAATAACACATCTTATCAGCAGAATGTGGAGTTGTATTACAGAGGCAGTATGATCCCAAAGACTGCATCTCCTAAGACAGCCTTTTCAGCAGAAAATTCAAACACAATGAATCAAGAAACTCCTGGCAGTGGCTATCATGGTGGTTCTTCGTCGAATTCTTCAAATCAATCTACACAAAAGAATCTATTTCAATGCAACATTGCTGTGGATCTAAAGAATGGTCAGAATTTCAGTGAAGAATCTACAAAACAACAGATGGTGTTTTTAGCGTCTGTGTTGGAATCTTTCGAAAGTCTTGTTGCAGGAAAGATAGGCAACACCAACCTAACAAAGGAAGATTACGATCAAATCGACCCTGAGGATATGGAGTTGATTGATATAAGGTGGTGTATGGCTAGTGCAGTGAGAAGAGCGCAGCGATTCATGGAGATTACTGGAAGACAGTCTATTGGTGGACCTTCTACCAAGTTAGGCTTTGACAAGTCAAAAGTGACAAGGTCACTTTAAGCGTGAGTGCAGAAATGCTTACACTGATGATACTGCAAATCCTTTTCGAGAGGATTATTACAAAAGAGCGGTTTATCATCAGAATAAATCAGAACCTCCCAGGATGAAGCAGATAGAGGAGGCACCCAAAGAAAAATCCAGGGCACTTGCAGTTTTCCATGACGATGAAGGGTATGATTGGAGTGATGTTTTGCCTGAGGAAGACGCAGTTGGTTATGCTTTTACAGTAGCAAAGATTGTTCCATTTAAGGATAACAGAATTGAAAAAGTGAAGTATGTGAACAGGAGGGAAACAACTCATTTCATGAAAAGCAAAATCTATCGTACATGGATGGAAGCAAAGAAAGCAAGGCGATGGGATCCTGATAGAGAATGTTATCTTAATCCAAATGGAAACATAGTTGTGGATCCAGATACTGTTGATATTGAAGTTCTCACCAAACAACTTGCTGATGAAGAAGAAGCCAGACAGAGAGAATGGTGGGGAGGAGGAGAATCTGATGAGAAAGAGAAAGAGAAAGAAAAAGAACTGCAGCCAAAGAAGATTGATGATGGGATCATAGATACGTCACAAGAATTCACCGCTGAAAACTTGAAGAAGATGGCTGACAAGGTTCTAGCTACAAAAGAACTAGAGGTAGTTTCTGGTTCTGGAACTGAGTCCAACAACAAGGTCAGTTCAAATGATACACATGTGTCAGGTAAGAATGGTAAATCTGAGAACAACTGCAAAAATTGCATGAAAAAGTGCAAAGTTTGTAGTACAGTTGCTTACCTTAGTGGTAAGAAGGTTGAAGAACTGACTGGTAGAGTCAGAAGTGTTGAAGATCAGATCTTAAACCGTGATAAGTTGTTAAAAGCTTCAAACGACAAATTAAAAGAATTAACTGAGAAAATCGAAAACAATAAAAATGACGTAGAAAGAATTAGAAAAGAAAATGAAAAATTGATTCTTGAAAATCGTCAAATCTCAGAAAATTTTGAAAAGCTAAAACGAACGGTTATAGATTCTGATGAAAGAAATGGTACGACAGATAAAGAAAATCTTCAACTGACAGGTGTTCTTAGAGTTAAGGAAGAGTTAATCAACCAGCAACTGGATGAAATTGCTAAGTTGAAGCTTCAATTTCAAGAAGCTAAAATTGAAAATGAACGCATCCAGTTAAAACTGAGCAGTTACAACTCCGCAAGCTTTGTTTTGCAACATATTGTTCCCAAACCCATCGGGAAAAACAAAGCAGGCGAAGATGTCTTTTCTGATGGAACAGGGGTGGGGTATCATCAAGTTCCACCACCAGTTTTAAACAATTATTCAAAGAAACAATCAGGGCTGGTTAATGATGAAGATGATAATGAAGTGAAACTTCCGGACACAATAGATGTCACATTCACTTCATCTTCTGATGACGATAGTGTTCAAACTGAAGTTGCGAAAAGTGTGGTTGAAAAAGTTTTGAAGTCTGAAAGTGACACTACTGAGGAAGATGAATGTTTTCTGGACAAATACATTCCGAAACCAAAATTCAAAAACAACTTAAATGAAGAGCCTACTCTTGTCATGTACAAGATGTCGGGATCGGATAAGTTGTATTCGGATTCTGAGTTTCCACTGGAGAATGTTAATATTGCTAAATTGACAAACGTGTTCAAATTGATTGAAGTTGATCTGTCTGAAGTAAAAAGTTTAAATCAGACAAAGAGACAAATGAATTTTGAAAAAGATAAAGCTTACTACAAGAAGCCTGTTGTTCCACTGTGTTTTTATAACAACAAACAAAGCAAATGGTCGGGTGGATATCAGGGTGGTAAGAATTATCAGAAAAAGAATGTTCAAAACAGAAGGTTTGCTGAGAAGAAAGTGTTTGTGAAAAGTTCAAGTTCGAGTTCACTTTCTGATGAAGAATCTAAAATTTTTTCAAAATCAAACAAAGAGTTCTTTGAGAAAAAGGCTTCACAACCTCAGTCTGAAGGCACAAGTCGAGTAGTTGACACTCGAACATGCTTCAAATGTAATCAAGTTGGACATATTGCACGAAAGTGTACCAACTTGAAGCCTAAGACTGAAGTTGTTGAGATTCTAAAGAGGAAAGTTGATGGGAAAGGAAAAGCTCCAATGGTTGTTGAGAAAAAAGTTTTGAAAAATGACAACACCAAAATCAAAACTGAACCTGTAAAGAATGTGGTAACTAAAAATGACAAGTTTTACAAACGGGTTGCGTCATCTCAACAAACATGGAAGCCGAAAGTTGTTGAAAAGAAAACAAGTTCTACAAAACCAAAGGTTTCAGAGTCAGAAAAACAATCATCTTCTACTACATCGGTAAAGATGAATGTTCCTTTGGATTACTATGTGAACCTTGAGAAAGAAATGCAAAAGTCTGAGAAGAAAGATGTTCAAAAGAAAGACCAACCATCTGGTCAACCTCAGAAAGATGAGTTTTTCTTATACAAAGAGGTTGAGGTTGGGTCTGAAGAAAGCTTTAAGATCAATGATAAGAATTTTCCACCATTGATCACCAAAAGAACTGTCCTTAATCTCCAGTTACCTGAGTCAATAGAGGCTTGGGTGACACCAAAATCTAACTAAATGTTTTTGAAATGTGCAGAAGCTTCCAAGATCCGTTTCGCGATGGATTATGGATAGTGGAGCTTCTCGGCACATGACGGGGAAGAAGACCCTGCTGTACGATGTTAGAGGGTTTAATGGAGGTTATGTAGGTTTTGCAGGAAATCAAGGAGGTAGAATTATTGGAGAAGGAACGTTATCCAATGGCATTGTAACTTTTGAAAGAGTTAACTACATTGTTGAGCTTGAGAATAATCTTCTGAGTATTTCTCAGATCTGTGATAGGATGTATACAACGCACCTCACAGACAAAGAGTGTTTGATCTTGAAACCAGGATTTGTTATCCCTGAAGAATGGATTATCATGAGAGCACCAAGAGTCAATGATCTGTACGTGTTGGATATGAGCGTAGCTACTACAACCACGGGTCAGGCTCATTGTTTCATGTCTAGAGCAACAGAGAAAGAATCATAGTTATGGCACAGGAAAATGGGTCATATACATTTGCGAAAAATGAATCACCTGGTGCACAATGATTTGGTTACTGGTGTTCATGTGAAAGGTTTTCATCTTGAGGGGGAGTGCATTAGCTGCATCAAAGGAAAGCAGAAGAAGAAATCTCACCCTGGGAAGAAAGAAAATTCAATCTCAAGACCTTTAGAGAGACTACATATGGATTTGTTTGGTCCAGTGAACGTCAAAAGTATTACTGGGGATCTCTATTGTCTTGTAGTCACAGACGATTATTCAAGATTTTCTTGGGTATTATTTCTGAAGTCAAAAGATGACACGTTTGATGACGCTTTTCAAGAAGTTGGAAAACTTGTACTAGACACGTATCAGAAGAATCAGAAGTGACAATGGTACTAAGTTCAAGAATATCAAGATGGAAGAGTATTGTGATGAAAGAGGTATATTGCATGAATTTAGTGCTCCTTACACTCCGCAACAGAATGGAGTAGCTGAAAGAAAGAACAGGACACTAATTGAAACGGCCAGGACGATGCTTGCTGATTCCAAGCTACCTATTAATTTTTGGGAAGAAGCAGTATCAGCCGCATGCTATACGCTCAACCGGGTTCTCACTGTAAAGAAATTCAACAAAACATGTTTTGAGCTGATCAATAACCGCAAACCAAACTTGAAGTATTTAGAACCGTTTGGGTCTCCCTGTACAGTTCTAGAGCCTTTTGGGAAGTTTGGTGCAAAGAGCATTAAAGGAATATTTGTGGGTTACTCAAGTCCTTTGAGATGAGTCTATGTTCCAAGCTTGAAACGGATTATTGAGGCGCATAATGTTGAGTGTCAAGGTTACACAATGCCACCGCAGAATCCAAGAGATTCATGGCGTTTTCATTATGACACTTTGTGGGATTCGTTTGACATGGAAAAAGAAGAGGAAAAAGAAGAAGATTTCTTTGATGAGTTGGATATTTCAAGACGTCAAAGGCATACTTCAAATGACGATGAAGCAAGTCCAAGCAATGCTGTAGAACATGATGATATTCAACAAAATGAAGTTGCTCAAGATAATCAGACGGTAGAGAATGATAATCAAGAATATGAGAACAGACCAGTATTTGATCATGGTGATTCAGATTCTGAGGGGGAGCAAATTCAGATTTCAAGTCAATCTATTCCAGTCAGTGAACAAAGTGTAGATCAAAATATTACAAATCTGGAAGGCGAGGTAGATGTTCCAGGCGAGGTGATGCCAAGAACACTTTCATACCATCCAGAGGAGTTAATTATCGGAGAATTGCAATCAGGCGTCCGCACTAGACGACAAATTGACCAAGGCCTTACTTGTTTTTATTCTATAGTAGCACCTTTACAAACTGAATTTTCACTAAGTTGTTTTATTTCGTAGATCGAACCACGAACATACAAAGAGGCGCTAACTGAAGATTCTTGGGTCAATGCTATGCAAGAAGAGTTGAGTCAGTTTGAGAAGTTAGGAGTGTGGAAGTTAGTAGATTTGCCTGATGGTCACAGGAAAATTAACACAAAATGGGTGTTTAAATGCAAGAGAGATGATCGAGGGGTTATTATTCGAAACAAAGCTCGACTCGTTGTCCAGGGCTTTAGTCAGCAGGAGGGTATAGATTTCACCGAAGTATATGCTCCTGTGGCTCGACTAGAAGCAATTAGAATCTTTCTGGTATTTGCATCGTGGAAGGGATTTAAAGTTTTTTAGTTAGATGTGAAATCAGCGTTTCTCTACAGGAAGGTAAAAGAGGAGGTAGATGTCGGACAGCCACCGGGCTTCATCGACCCAATCCACAAAGACAAGGTCTACTTACTGGATAAGGTGCTGTATGGTTTACACCAGGCCCCGAGAGCTTGGTACGAGAGATTGTCTGAACACCTGCTAGCCAACAGCTTCATCCGAGGAAAAGTGGATGCCACTCTCTTCACCAAAGAGGTCGGGACGGACATCTTCTGATAGTTCAGATATACGTGGACGACATCATATTTGGGTCAACGAATGAAAATTTGTGCAAAGACTTTGAAAAAGTTATGAAGCAAAAGTTTGAAATGTCATCGATGGGGGAGATGAAATTCTTCTTGGGACATCAAGTTGATCAACTTCCTGAGGGAATTTTCATACATCAGACGAAATTCATAATATCTTAGAGAAATTTGGGATGTCAGGATCTACTCCAGCTTCAACCCCTTTAGGGACAAATCATGGGATAAACCCAGATCTCACCGGAGACGGGGTAGATGAAACGATGTATTGTTCCATGATCGGATCGCTGATGTACTTAACTGCTTCAAGACCCGATATCATGTATCCAACGTGCCTCGCAGCACGGTTTCAGTGAAGCCCCAGAGCTTCGCACATGGTGATTGTGAAACGGATATTACGCTACCTGAAAGGAACTCCATCATTGGGGTTGTGGTATCTAAAAACAGGCAATTTCACCCTCGAAGGGTATTCTGATTCCGACTACGGAAGCTGCAAACTTAATGCAAAATCAACAACAGCGGGTTGTCAGTTCTTTGGACCTCGTTTGGTCACCTGGCAATGTAAGAAGCAAACCTCTGTGGCTTTATCCACATGTGAAGCGGAGTATGTATCTGCTAGCAGTTGCTGCTCTCAGATCTTGTGGATCCAGCAACAGATGCGCGACTAGGCTTTGCAATTTCTTAACACCCCTATCTTTGTTGATAATGAGGCTGCAATAAATATCACGAAAAATCCTGTTCATCACGCTAAAACGAAACATATCGAAATTCGTCATCACTTCATCCGAGATTGCTTCGAGAAGAAGTTGATACGAATTGAGAAAATTCACACTGACGAACAGAAAGCTGATTTACATACCAAAGCATTTGACAAAACACGTTTTAAATATCTTTTAAAACTAAATGGTATGATGCTTCTATTGGTGTCGGATGGGATTATTGGCGTTGATGAGGATCACATTGTAGATGATGATGATGTCGAGAAACAATCTGCAATGGTTTGTCGATTTTTTACTTGTTTTGGTATTTAGGGGGAGTATTAATTTTTTAGAAAATACAAAAACAGTAAAAAATTTCAAAAATCCAAAAACAATAGAAAACTGAAAAAGAGCTTGTGTAAAAAGGGAAAATGATAGTACATCGGCTTGACAGTTACGGTACGCTAAAGAAATGTAAAGTTTTAAAGTTTTTAAACAGTCTCGCTGATGATGTGCCGATAGGTTTTTATATATTCAGTAAATCTTGTTTGGGATATAAACTTAAAATTCAAACTTGCTTATTTTGTGGGGAACAAATCTTGGATATTTAGGTAACCCCTAAAATCTTGTTTGAAGGGTCCCTCTTTCTGAGATACTAGGTCTTTATACTCAGTGATATCTGGGGTATTATCCCGGGACTTCTGATTTTGCGAAAGCAATGGCCTAGTCCCCGTATAATACTTTCCACATTGCTTGAAATATAGCACCACCCTCAGCATAAAAAATGATGAAGCATTGAAAAATGTTAATCATGTGCTGTTGAAGAAAAGATTCTCTAAAGGGAACACACCTAAAGACGAACCGTCATCTCTCTGCTGAACGGAAGTTCTGACCTGAGCTCTCACGGTTTCGCATCTAACCCTTTTACAGATATCATCTGTGGTATATTCACCTATAAGACTGAATATTGGGATCTGGATACGGGAGTATATTCAAGAGGTGGGACACACATATAAGTTTAAGTCTTTAATTCACCTAAATCGTATCCTGAATAGATTGAAGTTTGTATGAAAATTTAAGAGGATCAGTATATCGACAATCTAAGTGAATTGTTTAAGACTTAGTATGTTATCAAGCTTAACGGTGCTAGTAACTTGTCAAAAGTTGATATGATTCCCTAACACGCTCATCAAAAATATATTTGTAAATAGTTTACATTATGCATTTAATTCCTGTATTTCATTTTCTAGTTTAGAAACTTTATTAAAAAAAAATCCAAAAAGATTTTTTCATTTCTGCTTTATTTTCCGACAAACCAAAGTGGAGAGTTGATCTTCAGATTCAGAAGATTGGAGCAGATGCAGAAAGATTCTAAGCTGGATGATGAGTTGGGAGCTTAATATGTTTTTGAGAAAATGGAAAGTTTAAACAAGTTCATTAACTTGAAACTTGTAAATTTTTCAGAAAATGTTTGAAAATGTTGAACAAAAATCAGTTTGTTTTGTCACAAGATGAACCAAGGTCATTAAGTTGGACTTGGTAGATTAATTGAGTAATCAGGGTCATTAACTTGGACCTGAATACTTAAGTGGATTTCTAAAAACTGGTGAACAGTTAATGGAAGTTTAAGATTGTATAGATTATAATGATTATATGTTTGAGAAATAGGAAACAGGAGTCAAAATCCCCATGGTAAAGAAAATGTCAAAGTTTGAACCAGAATTCAAGTCCCAGCTTATCGAGAGGGGGAGTCTGCGAAAGGGGGAGTCAGAGTTCTGGAACAATGTTCAAAGGGGAGATGGAAGGTTAAAGTTTGAAGATAAAATATTGAAGGATGCTTTACATTGTCAAGACAATTCAGGGCAGAGAACGAATGATCAAGACTAAAGACTGAAGACAGGATGCTAAAGACTTCGTCAACATCCAAGGGGGAGTCTGTTGATGCACTGATGTCTGTTAACTTCGTCTTTATAGAGTCTTGTATTGTACTAGATAGATCAGGGCACACAAAACGAGAAAATAGTGTTTATGAGTAATTCCGCATGAAATGATTATATATCATTTCAAACGAAATTAATGTTTCATGCAAGATTAGATAATTCCGCACGGAATTAACTAATTCTGTATGAACATGTAATTTCGCATGAGTTGGTTTCATGCGGAATTAGTCCTCTATAAATACTGAACTTGTCTGATCATTTGGAACGAAATTAGATACATTGATTGAGAGCCGAGGTGCTGTCCGTGTGTTATTTGAATCTGTAAAAGCTCAGAATCAATCAATAAGAAGATAATTAGAAAGGAACAAGTTGTTTTATGTCATTTACATTGATTCCGCCTTTGTATTTGATGCTGAACTACTCAGATTGACTCGTTAGGGTCACACAACGATCCAACAAATTGCGTCATAATATCCTCCACGTTTCCGACGAAATACCAACACCATAAAAACTCTAATTTAACGACACAATGCTTTGTATACATTAGCATAAACATTATAGGATTTTGGACATACTACATTGGACTTCCTAATCAGATTAATGAGTAACAGCCTAACAGGAATAAGCAATAAGTAGGGGGCATTCATAGGATGTTGAAAACCGTATAAACACATACCTATTGCTTGAATAAAGAGGGGAAACCTTAAGAAAAAATTGTTTATTTCTCTTTTTCTAGCTTTTCTTTATCTTCTCTCCTGAGTTTTTTTTTATAAGTTATAAAAGGAGTACAGGTGTTAAAACGGTTGTCGCAATTTTTTTTTTTTTTTTTTTTTTTTTTTTTTTTTGATGTTAGTAGTTATAAACATCCTTCCAAATTTTATTACAAGGTTTACATTTGAGATAAGGTATTAGTTTACTAAATGAGTTTGTAACGATGAAAGTTAATTACATACATTGGGATTTAGTTATTGAAATTACAAAGGTGGTCATATAAAATATAAAGACACAAATTAAAGATTTTGGATCAACAGGATAATGAATGCAAGATCAATTGGATGTATAAAAATATGGAATTGTGGATCAATAGGGAAAAATGAATGTGGGATCAATAGGAAAAATGAGTACAATAAATTTATTAATTTGAATATAAGGGGCAAGTGTATCTCTGTCTGAAAATTTATAAAGAGTAGGAAAAAAAGTATTACAAACAGCCCCCGGCGAGGATCGAACTCGCGACCTTTCGCTTACGAAGCGAACGCAATACCACTATGCTACGGAGGCTTGTTGTTTCTTTGAGTTTTACGACACTATTTTAGAGTTGTTAAAACGAACCAACCTGATTTGTTTTTAACTAATTTTTATGTTGATAATAATAGCTTTAATCATAGCGGTAAATCCTTAAATAGCTTTAACTATTCGTAAACCTATTTCACATTTTTATGAGTTCTTTATTCTATGCTGAAACAAAATAATTATTAGTCTATACTTGCATTCTTCCACCTTTTTCATAAACCATGAAAATATATTTGACGACTTAGATGTAAAGGGATGTTAACGAGTCGATCCGAACCGAGCGGATCTTTGATCATGCTTGGCTTGTTTACAATCGAGCGAAATCCGAGCGAGCATATTCGAGCGTGTAACTTTCCGAGCGAACGGCGAGCGAGAAGCGAGCAACGAGTAAATTGGACAACCATAAATTTAGGATGTTTCCTTCGATGTCTCCGCTATTGGGTCACGACTAAGGTCCAACTGTCCGAGGATGACACTAAGATTGAGGTTGGATCATTCGAGGATAAGGCTCTAGTTGAGGCAGGTGAGGCGATGAATATACAACAAAGAACAATTGTCGCATTGTGGCGTATGGTGAGAGCGAGAGACGATTGACAACTGACGATTGATGAGAGAAAGATGTTAAATACGGTCGCTTCACGACTTAGAGTTTTCGTTTTAAATTTGGTGTTAAATTCTTTATTGGTTTGATTAGGCCAGTATGGATAAATATAATTGTATATTTGAGTATAGTGGTCCAAATCTAATAGAATGGTATGTATAAAATATGAATATACATGTAATTTGTGTATATGTAATAAACTAATAAAAATTAATTCGAGCCGAACTGAGCCGAGCGGACCTTTGCTCAGGCTTGGCTCGTTTGCAAACCGAACCAAACCGAACGAGCATATTCTGAGCGTTTTCCGAACGATCAACGAGCTAGCGGTGAGCGACGAACGATTTAAACAGCCCTAGATGTGACCCTATTAATAAGTTGACCCACTGAATAACAAAGGTTGTAGATTCACATCATGCTTATATACATATGACATTTCAAGTAAAAACTTTGAATCAATAATGTGGTTATAGTGTTAGACTTGAAGAAAACATGAACTATGTATTTGCGTTTATGGTGCGCGTCCAGGGCCGTCTCCGAATATGTTTAAAAAAAATTGGCCCTGTGCGAGAATAAAAATCAGGCCCTACCCGCCCTAGTAAAACAAAATTCAATGCCGTGTTGTCGTGTCACTCAACAATGCGATCAAACCCTATTACGGTCACTATAACAAACCGTGCACATTTAGGTTTGTTCGAATAATTTGTAAAAAGAAATTTTAAAAGTTAAAGAGAAAAATAAAATATGTGTATAATTAATAATTATAATAAAACAATAAAAGAATTTGGTTGTTGAAAAGAAAACCTTAAGTGAATAGAAGAAGAAAAAAAGAAGATAAAAGAAAACAAGTAACAAAGTTAGAAGTAAAAGAAAACAAGTAACACAGTGCGAAATAGCATTTAAGAAAATGAGTACTAAAATTGTAGAAAACGTAGCATTTAAGAAAATGAGTACTAAAATTGTAGAAAACATTAATAGCGAGTATCGAACTTGCAACCACCTGTGACTTTAAAGAATAAAGACAACCTGGATACAACTAGACTGCAGTTGGTTTTGTTAGAGATGTATGGTTTTAATTATATATATAATATAATGTGTGTATATATATATATATCACGGGCCCTTTAACGTTTTTGGCCCTAAGCCGGCGCTCACCCAGCACATGCTCCCGGCCGGCCCTGTGCGCGTCTGCTCACTTTGTAATAGACGAGTTTCTAATCTAATCTAAATTTAAGTTCTATTGATTAGTCGTACCCGTTCCAAGCCTTGACAGCTATTCAGTGGAGTCGACTAAGGGGTGGCCCGCCTCCTCACCGGCCAACCGGTAGCTTCGAACATAAAAAATAAGGTAAAACTTTAAGTTATTAAAAACTTTATTTTGAAATTTAATAGTAGAAGTGGAGTCGAATCACATACCTCTGGCAAAAAAAGAAAATATCTGGAGGATTTCGAATTTCAAACATTTAAACGTTCCCAATTTCTGCTATAAAGCTGCTGTTGCTGCTTCCTCTCTCTCTCTCTCTCTCAAGCCTCGCAGATCTCTACCGAAATCATCAAGGTAAAACCCTAGATCTCATCTTCTTTACAAAATCATTTATTTGTTTCCGATCGTGTTTAATTTACGTCTGAAATGCTTACATATTCCGATTTGTTATTCGATCTGAAAATATGCTGTACCGCTCGTACGATGTGATGTAGTAGTTGTTATCGGTGTTCTGCAGTTGCCGTTTGTTCATGCATCTATCGATTTACTTACTCTGTTGATTGAATTGACATACAGGAGTCGGTTGGCAGATTAGATGTTGTTTCCGATAGCATAATGTGTTGTTCGTTGAGTTGTAGATCTAGATCTGGATTGTGACTTCAACAGTATGATTTGCATGTTTATGTGTAGTTGTTGAAGATGTAAATTGTTGTGATGTATATAGATGGAATGATGATTGTATTTGTGTGCTTGACTTTGTTATGGACTAATACCATTGCAAGGTATGGGACTTGTCCCACATCGGTTGTATGGGCAACTGATGTGGGGTTTATATACCAAATGAGCTCTCTCACCCACCAGACTAGTCTTTTGGGTTGAGTTCTCTCGTTTGGTATGTAACATTGGTATCAGAGCCAGAACTCGGAGTGGTGGCCCACGGAGTGGTGGCCTGGAGAGAGCCAGCCGTGACCAACGTGGCCGTGACCAACGAGGCTCGGAGTGGTGGCCCATGGAGTGGTGGCCTGGAAAGAGCCAGCCGTGACCAACATGGCCGTGACCAACGAGGACGTTGGCCCTTAAGGAGGGTCGATTGTTATGGACTAATACCATTGCAAGGTATGGGACTTGTCCCACATCGGTTGTATGGGCAACTGATGTGGGGTTTATATACCAAATGAGCTCTCTCACCCACCAGACTAGTCTTTTGGGTTGAGTTCTCTCGTTTGGTATGTAACATTATTGTCATGAATAAAGATTAGAAGGGCCATTTATGTCACTTTGTAATGTCAATAATAAGTCTCAGGGACTAATTGTGTAATAGTTGTATAGTTTGAGGGTTGGTTAGATGATTAGATAGTTGTAACGGTTAGTCTGTTAAATAGTCGTTAAGATGTCAGTTAGGGTTATCGATGAAATGAATTGAATCTTCCTTCTGTTCTGTCTTCTTTCCATTTTGTCGTAACAAACTGGTATCAGAGCTCTCGATCCTCTCGGAGCTCCATATCCACCATTGTTTCCGTTCAATCACTACCAATCACAGTTCAAATCCATTTTTTGCTGAAATTCATATCGGAAGCTTGTTCGATCCGTTCAACTCTGATTAATCTTCTTTCGATTAATCAAATTGTTCGTTCTTAGCTGGATTAATCTTCTTTCGGTTAATCCTTCCGTTCGATTCTGTTTCGATTAACCTTCTTTCGGTTAATCAATTTTTTGAAATTGATAATGGCAACAAGGCAACAAGAAATGGAACGTGTAGAAAAGATAGCTAAAGATAATTCTCAAGCAATTCAGTCTCAACAATCTTTAATTGAAGAAAACTCCAATCATGTACAGAATTTGCAGATTCAGATGGTAGAAGTTTGTAATCAGTTGAAAGAACTCAAAGAATTGATGTCACAAGGTCATAGAGGGGTTGACCAGAGATTAGTCCGATTGGGTAGACTGGATTTTCCAAAGTTTAATGGTGAGGATGTTGAGGGATGGTTGTACAAATGCAACCATTTCTTTACCATGGATAAGACCCCTAATCAACTAAAAATGCAATATGCTGTGGTGAACTTGGAAGGTGTGGCTTTACAGTGGCACCAAGGACATATGTCTAGCCAAGATAGAGAGTTGGAAGAAATGGAGTGGGAGGATTATTCAAGGTCTATTCTCAACCGGTTTTCAACAAGATTATCTGAAGAGCCAATTGAAGAACTAAAAAATTTGCAGCAGACAGGTACTTTACAAGAATACTGTGATGCTTTTGACTCGTTATTGAATAGAGTTAAACTGTGTGAGGAATATGCTGCTGGTTTGTTTGTGGCTGGTTTAAAACTAGAAATAAGATGTTTAGTGAAGATTTTTAAGCCAAGAACGGTGAGGGATGCCATTGCTATGGCTAAACAACAAGAAGTTGTGTATCACACTTTATTTGGAAGCAAAGACACAAAGAAAAGTAACACTTACACTCCATCTTTTCAGAAAACCAATAGTTCTTCCACAACACCTACACCTTATAAATCAACCTCTTCCTATAATAATACAAACAATCTGTCTTTATTACCTACCCCTCCAGCCAATAAGATGATCAAACCTATTAGAAAAGTGTCTACCAAAGAGGCTGAAGAAAAAAGAGCTAGAGGGGAATGCTTTTGGTGTCCTGAGAAGTATACATCTACTCACAACTGTAAGTTTAAGCAGTTGTATATCTTGGAAATTGGTGATACAGAAGAGACTGAAGAAACAGTTAATCAGGTAGTATCAGTTCATGACCTTCCAATTGAACCCCACATTTCTTTGAATGCTCTAACTGGAATTCCATCTTTTAGCACTATGAGAATTGTGGGAACTATAGGTACAAGAACTTTATATATTCTGATTGATTCAGGATCAACTCACAACTTCCTTAAGAAAAGTTTGGCTCTAAAATTGAAGTGTCCAACCCAAGCTGTTACATCTCTATCAGTAACTGTGGCTGATGGTAACAAACTATCTTGTGTGGAGCTGTGTAAAGATTTTCAATGGGTCATGCAGGGTATATGGTTCAAGTCTGATGTGTTTTTATTGCCATTGGAGAATTATGATATGGTATTAGGAGTTCAGTGGTTGCAGACTCTAAATGACATTGTTTGGAACTTTAAAAGTCTTACAATGCAGTTTCAAATTGGTGAGCAGAAATTTGAGTTGAAGGGAACCAACAATCAGAATTTATCTTTGTGTTCTGTGGAGAAGTTGAGTTTTATGATGGAATCTGAAGGTCAAGAGGTTCAGGCTCAACTATTTAGCATTCAAGAATCAGTCAAGGGAACTTTTCAACACCAGACTAAGGTGAAAGAAGTATCAGAAAACAAGCTGGTAGAAGAGTTACTGGAGGAATTTGCAGATGTGTTTCAAGAACCTACCTCCTTACCACCCCCTAGACAATGTGACCACAAAATTGACTTGATTGATGAGAAGGCCACAATCAACCAAAGAGCTTACAGATATCCAGTGGGTCAAAAGGATATTATTGAAAAGATGGTGCAGGAAATGAAGGACATGGGGATCATAAGGGATAGTGTCAGTTCTTTTGCATCTCCAGTTGTTTTAGTTAAAAAAAAAGATGGCAGTTGGAGATTTTGTGTAGATTACAGAAAATTGAATGAGAATACAGTGAAAAATAGATTTCCCATTCCTTTGATAGAAGAATTGATTGAAGAATTAGGAGGGGCTGTGGTGTTTTCTAAGTTGGACTTAAGGTCTGGCTATCATCAAATAAGAATGCACAAAGATCACATCCATAAGACTGCTTTCAGGACTCATCAAGGCTTATTTGAGTTTCTTGTGCTACCTTTTGGTCTTACAAATGCTCCTGCAACTTTTCAAGGGCTCATGAATGCTGTTTTCAAACCACTGCTGAGGAAAAAGGTGCTAATTTTCTTTGATGACATTCTGATATACAGCAAGGATCTTCAGCAACATTTAAAAGACTTAAGGGAGGTATTGCTAATTTTTAGAGATAATCACTTGTTAGCAAAAAAATCGAAATGCAGTTTTGCTGGTTCAAAAGTGGAGTATTTAGGACATGTGATTTCACAAGAAGGAGTGGCCACTGATCAGTCAAAAATAGAAGTAATAAGGGATTGGCCTGTTCCTGTGACTGTCAAACAACTAAGAGGTTTTTTGGGCTTGACAGGATACTATAGGAGGTTTATATCTTCCTATGGGGCGATGGCAAAACCACTAACTGCATTGTTACAAAAAGATGCATTTAAGTGGTCGAATGCAGCACAACAGGCCTTTGATCAACTGAAGCAGGCATTGATGCATGCACCTGTTTTAGCTTTGCCTGATTGGTCTAAGGAATTTGTAATTGAGACAGATGCTTCTTCTAAAGGGTTGGGAGCAGTGTTGATGCAAGATAGACATCCTCTCGCATTTGTTAGCAAGGCTTTATCAATCAGGCAATGTTCTTTATCAGTATATGAGAAAGAGCTTCTTGCTATTCTTATGGCAGTAAAACATTGGCATCAGTATCTCATCTTGAAGCATTTCACAATTAGAACAGACCAGAAGAGCCTTAAGCACTTGTTAGAACAAAAAATCACTACTCCTCTTCAACATACTTGGCTTAGTAAATTGATGGGATATGATTACTCTATTGTGTACAAAAAAGGAGTTGATAATGGTGCAGCTGATGCTCTCTCAAGAATTCATGGTGCAGCTTTGTTTCAGATGGCTTTATCTAGTTATGAACCTCTTTTGTTGGGCAGAATTAAGGAAAGTGTGTTGAAAGATAATGCAGCCCAAGAGCTTATTCAGAAGTTACAACAAGGAGAGGTTATTGATAAATACACTTGGGATGGGGAGTTTATTAGAAGAAAGAACAAATTATGGATTCCAAATGATGAGCAACTCAGGAAGGACATTTTAGTCATTTGTCATTCCTCACCACAAGCTGGTCATTCGGGTATTCATAACACACTTCAAAGATTTAAAGACATGTTCTATTGGAAAAGGGCAACTAGTGACATCAAGGAGTTTGTTAAAACATGTGACACTTGTTTAAAAGCAAAGTATGAGACAGTAGCTTCTCCTGGGCTACTAAATCCTTTGCCTACTCCTGTCACTATCTTTTCAGACATCTCAATGGATTTCATTGGTGGACTGCCCAACTCTCAAGGGTATGATTCCATTTTGGTCATTGTGGATAGACTTACCAAATATGGTCATTTCATACCATTGAAACATCCCTACACTGCTGTTAAAGTTGCTCAAGTGGTCATGGATAATGTGTTCAAGATTCATGGCTGTCCACAAACTATTGTTTCTGACAGGGATGCTCTATTCTTAAGTAAGTTTTGGAAAGAATTTTTAAGGCTGCAGGGAATATCTCAAGCCTTATCTACTGCCTATCATCCGCAAACGGATGGACAGACAGAAGTGCTAAACAGGTGTTTGGAAACATACTTGAGGTGTATGGTAATGACTGAACCACACACATGGGTCAAGTGGTTAGCATTAGCACAATGGTGGTACAACACTACTTGGCATTCGGCTATTCAAATGTCTCCATACAAGGCTTTATTTGGATTGGATCCTCCTATCCATTTACCACATATTCCACTGGATACTGATGTTGCTGCTGTGGAAGAATTTTTTACAGCAAGAGAAACAATGGTGAACACACTCAAGCAAGCTCTTTTCAAAGCCAAGAATAGAATGAAGCAATTTGCAGATCAGCGAAGGTCTGAGAGATCCTTTGATGTGGGTGAATGGGTATATCTTAAGTTGCATCCATATGTTCAGACTACTTTAAGAACTCACAAGTATTCAAAACTGTCCCCAAAATACTATGGACCATTCCTTATAATAGCTAAAGTTGGGCCAAACCTCAAGGATCTCAAATTCACTCAACAGTCCACGTTTCTTTATTGAAGAAGGCTGGGGGACCTCCTCAGGTGATTCATCAAATTCCTATGGTGGCTAGCAGTGGGCTGCAACCACTTAAGATTTTAGACAGGAAGCTAGCAAAGCAGGGCCATAGGGCAGTGGTCAAGTTTCTTATTCAGTGGAAGGATCATCCTCTTCATGATGCTTCATGGATGGTGGCTGATGAGTTTATGCTGAAATATCCTGAGTTTCCTGTTGATTCTTGAGGTCAAGAATGCTTAAGGGGGGAGTATTGTCATGAATAAAGATTAGAAGGGCCATTTATGTCACTTTGTAATGTCAATAATAAGTCTCAGGGACTAATTGTGTAATAGTTGTATAGTTTGAGGGTTGGTTAGATGATTAGATAGTTGTAACGGTTAGTCTGTTAAATAGTCGTTAAGATGTCAGTTAGGGTTATCGATGAAATGAATTGAATCTTCCTTCTGTTCTGTCTTCTTTCCATTTTGTCGTAACAGACTTGCTTCAGTTACTTGTGATTGACATGTAATTGATGCTCATTAGGTTGTAAAAATTTTTCAAACTTATTGATTGGATTGGATTAATAAGTATATTTTTTCAAACACTTCACAGATTTTGACTGAATTTTGACCTCCTTTGACTGTTCGCTGGTTTTAGGTCCGATTAGGTGAAACTTAACCGGTAAACAAACTACTGAATACCGATTAATCGGCTATTAATCCCTTTTTTTACAACACTGGGTACTAATGTACTATGCTCATCTTTGAGGGCTGAAAGTGAGAATAGGCTTAAATGGTGTAGTCATCGCTTGGATTCCTTGCAATTATACTCTTTTTGTGTAGATCAAAGCACAGCATTTTAGTTTCGTTCTATTGGCAGCCAACTGCATACAAATAATAATATCTTATAGCATCTATTTAATATAATTCAAATGGTTATGTTTGAGTTTTCTGTAAGGATTATGTCAGCTATTGTTTTTAATAAGTATGCTTTATCTGGCATCTAAACTTCTAATAGTCCTTTGCAAACCATGTTTTTTGAATATATTTGAACTGCTATATGATATAAACATAGTAAGCTTAAAGGCTAATTTGATATTGTGTTTGTTAAGTGCTCATGAAATGGAGTTAACTGTAGTCTTTTATCTGGAACTATTTGCAGGGTTAGTGTTTTGGTCATTAAGAGGGTGAAGCTATGAATCGTGGAGTGAGCGCCGGTGGTGGCCAGAGTTCTTTGAGCTACTTGTTTGGGGGTGATGAAGCACCAAAGCCAGCCCAAAAGGCTACACAATCTGCCCCATCTGAAACACCAGCAGCAAACAATGTGACCGCTGCGAAACCTGATATTACTAAGCAGATTCCAGCTGGTATTCATGGTAATCCTTCGAACAACTACTTCAGAGCTGATGGTCAGAATACCGGGAACTTTATTACGGTATGTCATTTTGTAATAACAATCTAATTTTTTATTTCATGGACTTGTGGTTATAACAAACAGGAATGGTACAGAAATAAAGAGTTTAAGCTTGTGTGTGGTTTAATTCTTTTTTTTTTTTTACATTTTGTAGGAACGACCTTCGACTAAGGTCCACAATGCACCTGGTGGCGGATCATCTCTTGGATACCTGTTTGGCGGTGACGGTAACTGAAATGTTTGCTGTGATGTAATCTCAGGGGTATCAAGTAGTAATCACGTTTTGAACCTGTAATCATAAAGATAAATCCAAGTTTCAGAACTTGCTTTATCATGACATGAGATCTTATTTGGTGTGGTCTGTTTGGACTGCACCCAGAATGAATCAATGAGCTGAATCTTTTATCTGGTACCATCATTTGATGATTGATTAGGGTGTCAAAGCGATAAAGTTAAGTACCCACAAAACCAGTGGCAGAATGAATATTATCGAAGGGATAAACTGATTTTAATATGAAAAATCATCTTTTTTTTTTTTAAGTTAAAAATCACTACTGATTGGCTTTTATTTTAAGTGTAAAGAATTATATAAAAGTAAACACAAACAAAAGGTCAAGGATTGTTTATAATGCAAGAAAACTTGTTCAGGACTGGGAGTATTGTTCAGAACTACACAATTCCTAGTTCTACAAAACCTAAAATCCACCTAAACAGTAAACAACCACAATGAGGTTTTGAACACTTACTACTTACTTGAGCAGAATTCATCAGTGTCATTAGGCTAAGTGAGACCTCTTGACCCGTACATGCTCAACTAACTATTAATGGTTAGTTTAATCACAAATAATTAAAAAATGATGAGTAGAGGATTTGAACCAAGTGGTTTTTGTGTAGGGACCACATAATCACAAATAACACAAATTGCAGCCCCCGACCTTGACTACCCGCAGACCACAACTCGAAAACCCCTCCCATCGGCATACACGTTTGCATCTCTCTCTCTCATCTCCTCTCTTTGGCAACTATCACCCGCCTACCATACCCGCAAAACCCTACCCCATACGCCGACGCTGGTGTCACTAATCAAGTAGGCACCACCCACACCCACCACCGTTTACCAACATGGGAGAAGGCAAGGTTGAAGGCTCAATTGACCTAGTATACAACAAAGTGTGTACAAGGGCAAAAAAAGCTAAGCGAATAGGTTGAACCCCACGAGGACAAAATCTCGCATGCACAAAGAGGTGGTGTAGGCTTGTACCCCACACATATTTATGTGTCTACTTACTTTTTTTTTGTTTTTTTTTTTTTAACGGCTAATTTTTTTAATCCTCTGTTGTCTGTGATGAGATGTTTTAAAGGCTTTGTCTTTGCCAATAGACTACTAAATACTTAAATGTCATTTACATACTGTATACACTTGATTATCTTGGATCAACACTATTGTTGAGAGTCGAAGGGTGGTCTAGCGGTCTATACTCTTTCTAACTGAGTTCTTATTTTCTGTAGCTAGGGTCCAACTCAATAGTCACTACACTAGTGTTAGTTTTTTATTTTCATTTTCACACATTTATCAAGTCTTCAATAGTTTTTGTAGACAAGGAAACTATATAAAAGAAAAGGATTTCGAAAAAAATGAAGATAAAAAATTGGTGAGACTAAACGCACGCCACACCCTAGGGGTGAGCATTTTGTATCGGGTGGTTCCGAACTGATACTGAACCGGTACCGAATTGGTACCCATTTTTTGGCGTTTTTAGTACCGGTACCGATATCTTACCGAATTTTGCCTTCAAATACCGGTATCGTACCGAACATTTTTTGGGACCGGTACCCATATTTGACGATTTCGTTACTGGTATTTTTGCTTACGGTACTAAGCTCATCGCTACACACCTGTATGTTTAACGCATCCTGTAAAAAAGTAGATAGATGAAACAACTGATTTCGATCTTCGATAACACACCAGGTAAAAAAGTACACAGATGAAATAGCCGATTCGATTTAGCGGAGGGAGAGACATAATTAATAAAAAAAGGAAAAAGAACCCGTTAAAGAGATTAAACTTTTTTTATTTTATTTTATTTTTATGAATCTTAAGCTGTTAAGTAACCTCTTTTGTTCGTTTTTTTATGTATGTTCTTGCTTCTTAGCCGGCGAATGCATAGCAAGAGGATCATCATCATCCCCTCATCCTCCACTTTTTGCACTGCAAATCCAGATGAAGAACCCTAAATTACTACCATTCATACACACCTCCCTTTTCTCTTCTTCACCCTTGGTCTATAATTACAACCACCATCGATCCTTGAGGTTTCTTTCTCATTCACTCGTCCTACAAAACCCCAATCCCCCTTTACCTTTTTCAGTATTTGGGTTTCATCGTTCTCTATATCTTGAGCCTAATATACCCCCAAGCTCTAATCTTTCCTCTGCAAATCGTCCCGTTGATGATGGTGCTGTTTTACAGAATTGTTTTTGGGGTGAGAAAGCTCTGTCTATTGCTCAAGATGTGTTGCTACAGTTTGGTGATGATATAAAAATCTTTGCTTTTAATATTTACCCGAAAGGACGTGGATGTATTTATGTCAGACTGGACAGACTCTGTAATCAGTAAGATTGTGTTTGTTGCTGTTAATAATTTATAAGACTAAGCGGTATGGGGGCGGCTTAGGCCCCCACACCGCCCCCCTTGCTTCCGTCCCGGTGTATCCGGCTCCCCACAGACGAAGTCGACGGGCCTCTCTCCTCTCTCCTTCTCTCACATATACCTATACATACATATATATATATATAAAGAGGTTCATCCCCCACCCCTCTAGGTCCATCACCCTCACGCCCTTCCTACGTGGCGGTGACGTGGCGGCCCATCCTCTTGAGGATTGGGCTCTCCGTACTCTCTAGTCTAAGGTTGCTAGGATAGACACACCACCCTGAGTTATAGACTTATAGGGGCCGTACTAAGGGTGTTAAAAGGTCATACGGGCCATATAGACGGCGATAAAGGCCGGGCCTTATATGGGTCATATGACGAAGTGCAGATTGTATGACTTTGTCAGGTGGTATGCCCAGTCACTTCTCAACCCAGTGTAACACCACATATGGGCCGAATGATTTGTGCGAACTACAAACACCCTTGCATGTGGCCCGTATAACACTCTTGCTGGTATGATGTGTGATGAGTGCTGATCCAAGAGTTGGCGGACTCTTTATTGGATTAGCTGGATAAGGGAAAACATGGTAGAATATGCCCAAACTTTACTGAGTATAACTTGGGCTACGACTCAAGCAAACGTAGCCCAAGTTATGCTTGTTTAAGAGTATGCCAGCTCTTGGATCAGCTTCTCATCAATGTGTCAGTTGTATGGTTAGTATTTCAGTGGTGTGCTTATGGTCTGGTCCTTTCACAAAACGATTAATATATATATATATATATTTTATAATTATATTGTTTGTGATAGGTTCCTGAGCATGGAGGATATTCAAAGTTATAGTCATGAATACAAGAAAAAACTAGACGAAGCAGGAGCAGTTGGTGACATCCCTAGTGATTTGGCTATTGAGGTGTCGTCTCCTGATGCAGATCGACTACTAAGAATACCGGATGATTTACAACGTTTTAAGAACATGGCAATGCGGGTGAAGTATGCTGATTCTAAATCCATGAAAAAAGAAGGAATATTCTTTTTGGAATCTATTGAAATGGATTCTGGAAGTTGTGTATGGAGGTTGGCTGATGTAAAAGAAAATCGACACCCTTCAGCTAAAGGAAGACCATTGACCCGCAAACAAAAGGACTGGAGACTCAAACTGCCATATGAAATGCTCGAGCAGGTGACTCTGTATATACCTTTGAGGGGTGTTTAGATGTTGAACCTTTTGAAAGTTATTAAACTGGGCCTTGTACACGCCCATCCATTCATGCCCGCCTTCAAGTTTTGGTTATGTAGTGACTTTTGCTAGTTTCTTGAGCAGCAAAAGCATGCCGCCTACCTGTAGTCATGGTATGGTTATTATGTATTGCGCTGATTGTGTGGCATTTTCTATTCAACATCGTTGATCATACCATAAACAAATATAGGGTGGAAGCTAAATTACTTGTGAGGTGATGAGGTCATACAACAACATGATACATGAATGATTCCATGGTGACTTAAAATGAATGTATCAGTTGATTTCAGAAAGTGAGATGAGGGCTGAGATGATTTATTTATCTATGTGTGTATTGTGAAGACATCTCAGGCAGGCAGGCTAAACAAGTCAAACCATAATGTACCTTAGATTACCATGAGTTTGCACACAATTAATATCGAATTTTCGAATAATTATTATTTTCTCTTGAATTCGAATTCGATTAAAATCTACCCAATTCGATTCGAATTCGTATTTGAATAAAAAACCCAATTCGTATTCGATTAAAAAATTCAAATTCGAATCGAATTCTAATAAATTCGATTTGATTCAGATTCTTTTAAAATATATGTAAAAACTATCAAAATAAAACATAAATTTTAAAGCAACCATAAAGCATAATATCACATTAAAAAGTTCCAAATTCAAAACGAGAAGTCGGGAATAACCACTCCATGTTACAAGTTGATATTTTTAGGGTTAGAAATCTATTGATCGATTTATTACTTAGGTTTTAGTTATAGGCCATGTAGTGGGTTTGATAATGGGTAATTTTAATTCTTGGAATAGATTTTCAAAATAAATTGTTATATAGCCCAATAAAAGTTATATATGTGTATTATATTTAAAAATAATAAATAAAAATGTATATTTCTTATTCGAATTTCAAATCGAATCGAATCGAATTTGAAAAATATAAATTCGTATTCAATTTACTTAAATCGAATAGAATCGAATTCGAATTATTGATAATCGAATCGAATTTAATCGAATTTCGAATTCGAAACGAATTCTGAACACCCCTAAAATTATCTAATTTTTTTTTCGGTTCTTCACATCACAAACAAATAAACGTAGTCTGATAAATCAGTGAACCAGTTAGTAGATTTCTGGAAAGTCTTCAAGGTAATATGAGAAAATCATGTTGTAAGTCGCCATTTCAATTGAGACGACCCTTGATTTCACTCGACATTTTAGCTTTCAAGACGGAGAACCCTAAATCGAATTAGGGATGTCGGATTGATAAGGAATTAAGCAGATGAGATATTGGAGTCGAACGAGTGAAACGAACGAGTGCTTTACGCTGTGTTCCCGAGTTTAATAAAAGAAAGACAAGAAAATAAATAGAGTTTAGTAGAGAAAAGAAAGGAACAAATAAAAATTATTGTGTGTTCCAGACTTTCAAGTAAAGGGAAAGGAAATAAAGGAATATAAACATTTTTTGCATTCCCGAGTGGAGAGGAAAAGAAAGGAAAGTGACAATTTTACTATTATACCCTTTTAAGTAATACTAAAATAAAAATAACCCACACATTCTCGTCTTCTTTAAAACATTCTTTTATCTTCGTTAACAAATTAAACTCCATTTCAACCAACCTAAACTTGTGTCCCATCATGCAGGAAAAGTGCTAGGGGTGCAAACGATCCGAGCCCGAGCTCAACCAAGCTCAAGCTCGTTTAACATATGAAAGCTCGAGCTCAGCTTGATTCAAGCTTTGACTTTAAAACCTGGAGCTCGGCTCGTAAGTAATTTCAAGCTCGCCGTTGGCTCGGGCTCGACTCGTTTAGTATTTGTTAATTAATTTTATATTAATTATAATTATTTGATTTTGACTTCAAGTTAATTCAGATTTATTGTACTCAAAGATTAGTTTCAGTAGCAGATCTTGCTACTTTTCTTTGCAGAACTTTACTGGCATTTTATGCGCGGTCCAATCTAATCTAAACCTAAAGTAATCTAAAGATAGGATATTGAAACTATGAAAATGAATTTGTATTTCTATTAATGCTACAATATGAGATTCACTTTGGTATCTTGTAGTATAAAGTAAATAAAATCAGGTTAAAGTTTCTTGATTCAAAATTCAACCACATGTGCAATAGGAGTATACCGTCTGTTAATGGCATGGTCATGATAACAAAGGAACCTGAATGATTTAACTCTTGATGATCTCCTCAATTACATATGGAAGAATATAAATATTACACTACACAAAGATACAACTAACAAACTATTATCTAATAGAACCCAACCCATTATTACATGCTACAAATAATTCAAAACCATGTAACCAATCACGGTAGGTCCTTGTTCGACCCTGTACCCACGAAACACCTTACAATCGAGGATCATAGGGTTTGAGTTTGAAAAATCATTCAAGAATCAATGTTCGAGCCGTCTTACAAGGGTTCTTCTATGCACCAGTTCAGCTGGTTAGAGTCCAGATCCATCGGTGAGGCCTTTTTATGGAATTTACGAAGGCTTGTTCGGTGCCCAATACTTATATATGCGATTCCTGCTGCGTTTATTTTGTCATACAAGTGAGCCTGCAAAAACAACCATTTATGGGCATATTTTCAATGAATATTTGCCTTTGACCCTTCACCCATTTTGTAACTGTAATATAATATAATCTATGTAGTTAATATCGCCGATATACATCGGTTATCGGCCCCTGGTTATCAGCATGATATTAAAATTAACAATATCCCACCGCAATTACCGATATCCGTTTTTTACCGCATTAACTACTTGGAATATGATTAATCAAAGGTACCTCATTTGCTTCATCTAAAGCACTACTGGTGGATTCATCCAAGAGAACCAGGTCTGGTTTAGAAAGCAACAAACGTGCAAACGCAAGTCGTTGCTGCTCGCCAAGAGAAAGAACACTAGACCGTTCATTAATACAACTGAAGCGTGACAAGTAGCCAAGATGCACATCTTCTAAAGCTTTTATTAGTTCTTCTGTATTAGGCTGCAACGGTTGTGCACTACCGACTTCAGACCCTAGTTTATCTTCAAGAAAAGGAAACGAACCTGCAAAATCATGTCAGTTCGCAATCACAGTGTTATCACAAATTCATTGAACGGAGCACTCGACATGAAACTGGCTTTGCACGAGTAACCAGTGCCAGTTACACGTGTTTAATGCCTGTTATGCGCATTTCAGTCTGGGACACATGCCTACTTCTAGGATCCTTCAACGACCGGCTCAACAAGAAGCTGCAGGCCGCCGCACAACGCAACAAAGAGACAGAGAAACAACAATTAGATTGCTACATTAAAATAATAAAACTGGGCCAAGACCAACAGCAGCAGCATGTGTAAACTTAAATCATTAATATATGTTGATATATCAAATATCAATGCAACATTGCAGCAGTTGGTTAAAAATGTAATTTGAAGATGACAAATGCTCCTGGTAGTTAGACCTGAAGTGGAACTGTAATTCAGAATATGGAATGAAAGTATATTTGTTTGTTTGAAACATACAGATCAAAGAAAGTAGTAGAATAGCGAACGAAAGACTCATGACAACGAGGAACAACTGGGATCTATTTACTGAAAGATTTTCACACCTAAATCAAAGTATGAAACAACCAAATGGAAGTTTTATATACGGTTCGGTTTATTATCAGTCCAAATGTTTCCTCATAGTGTCTTTGCAATACACGTGCACACGTTGCAGTTGACTGCACCAATGAGAAAGCTTGCAAGTTGCAATAACTGCCAAAAGCAGGTCACATTGCTCATGAGTCGTGACTGCCAAAGCGATACACGTATGCAGCATATCTGGGTCTGGGCAGTCAGTACTAACTTTGGCGGGCATTGGGCAATCTGGTTCTGGTTGGCTCTTTATCAAGACATGATAGGCCAGAATTCTGTGACTGTGCCTACGCCTAACAGGGTACGTTAACCAAAATACCAGCGTTGTTTCTAACGACGCACCCTAGACTCCATCCGGCAGCGCGTAACGATTAGCGACAGCTGCCTTTTTGTTCATCTTTAAACCAAACAGTAGCAGGAATTTGCAGGCCTATGGTGTCTCTGATTTTGTTCCAGTAGCACTCCTACTGATACTGTGCTACGGGCGTTCAGGCGTCAATTACACTTGCGGCGTCTCACGAAACCGGATTTGCACGAGTAACCAGTGCCAGTTACACGTTGTTACGCGCATTCCAGTGTTTAATCAAACTTAAACAATTCAAGAAGCCTAAACCCAAATTGGACACATTAATTTAATCACAATTTTAGATAAGGGGGCCCTCTTCATATTCTTTCCTCAATTCTTCAGTTTTCATTTTTTTTTAACTGATGATATGTTATTGGGTGTAGGTGCTCTTCGTTTGAGAGGTAAACATATGGGTTTTGTTGTTAAAATTCACACGAGCCAGTAAAAGAAAATCATCATACACAATAACCACACCTAAAAAAAAAAATCATCTTATAAGAAGCTATATCCTCACAAAATTCATCAGTTAAAACACCTATATGCGATAAATTGGATGTAGGTGTGTTACCTCAAAAATGGATTGCTGATCACTGATGGGGAGCAACGAAGATGAACAACAGCCCTTATCAAGTTGAATCTGAAGATACGGGAAAGATAACCAGATATGCGATTATGGGAGAGATGATGGAAGATTTGGCGGGATGTGGGAGATATACCCGCCGAGGTTAAAACTGGAACCTAATTAAGAACGTGGCTTTCATTGTTCTTTTCTCTCACAATCTTCCCGATTTGGGAGGAAGCAACTGAACACTAAAAAGACCTTCCCTATCTCTTCTCTGCCTTTCTTCTCATAAAAAATCTCTGGATAAGTGAATCTCTGGAAACGACTGAAAGAACGTGTGCTTTACTTGCATCTTTTACAATCCCGTTTTTCTAAACCCAGAGAAACGTACAACATTAGTTGCATAATGTACAACTAAAAGAGATTATTAAAAGTTCCAAATCTCATCTAGCCCCTTTCATTTTGCTACCATCTTACCACTACCCTTCATGATATTAACAACAGGCAGGTTTTACTCCTCACAGGTATATAAATCTCTCACATTCGACCATCAAATCAAAGGTACCTAATTTTATCATCTCTTTTTTACATTATCGCCTGCAGATTATCAATCTTTATGTCGTGTTTCATAGTTTTATTATGTAATTTCTTGATTTGCAGAAACCCATCTAAATGCTTAATTTGAGGGTTAGATGTTTTTGAACCTCCGCCGTAAAATCTTTCACAGGTAACCAACCCCACACAATCCATTTGTATACCTATGCACAAAGTTCTTCAAGTGCACAGAGGGACACTTTGACTTTTGTAGTCAAACAGTAAGGCTTATTAGAATACTATGGCCTGATAACAACTGAAAGTAGGGTACAATATATATCATGGATATTGCAAAAGTGAGGGTGGTCCTGAAAAGAAAGGGATTATCAAGTCTTTGTCAAATATTCAACTTGTGAAATATCAATTATTTTGCTTTCTTTAAAAATTGACTGTTATTTTAAACCCAATACCAAGCACAACAGATAGGATAGGAGGTTGATGATGGTGCTAAAGTTTCAACAATTTCGGATCATTTTTGTGCTTAAAAAGTACGGTGTTTGACTTCAAAAGTCAAAGTCTTACAGTTCCACCTGTTTATAAATTAACCCTTTCCTTGTTTAGCATCTTCAATCCCAGAAAAATGAGTCCACTTTAAAACCTACATAGAGTAAATTGAAAGACTACACACATGATTAATTACAAATTTTGGTAAATTCATGCTTATCTTGCTGTTAAAGTTTGAGATAATAATTGTTTTGTGCTTTGTCGGTTTCGCAGATTTCCCTTTCACTACAGGCATGAATATTTTCAAGCATCTACTCTCATCACAATCAGCTCGCACACGTGTCTGCACATCTTATAGAGGTACAGTTCCTCATATATCACTGTATGTATAAAACTAATGAAAGACTTTATCATCTACTTTCATATAGGACTTTGTTAATTATGTTGATTCTGATCCCAAAAATTACCAATAGTCTGTTAAATATCACATTTATTCTATCCCTAGAAGATTTGAACAAACATTCGCAAATCTATGGTGACATTATTGATATTTTTTACATGCAGCATCGTTTTCCTTCTTTCATTTCTCCTCGGATGCTTCAATACAAGTCCATTCTCCAGAACAGGAAGTAGTAATAGCTTTAGGTAGCAATGTGGGTGATAGGCTTAATAACTTTAACGAAGCCTTAACTCAAATGAAGAAATCGGGCATAGAAATAACAAGACATGCGTGTTTATACGAAACCGAGCCGGCTTACGTGACCGACCAGCCTCTTTTTCTCAATTCAGCCATCAGAGGCGTTACAAAGCTGGGCCCGCATGAGCTACTATCAACCCTCAAGAAAATAGAAAAAGAAATGGGCCGAACCAAAGGTATTAGGTACGGCCCGCGACCCATTGACTTAGATATACTGTTTTATGGTAAATACAGAATTAACTCGGAGATTCTCACGGTTCCACATGAAAGAATCTTCGAGAGGCCGTTTGTTATGGCTCCGTTAGTTGACTTATTGGGGTCGGATATTGACGATGATACTGTTCTACGCTGGCATTCTTTCTCGAAAAACGGACTTTTTGAATCTTGGGAAAAATTAGGTGGAGAAGCTCTGATAGGCAAAGACGGGTTAAGAAGAGTTTTACCGGTCAATAATCAGTTATGGGATTGGTCAAAGAGAACTTCTGTCATGGGAATCTTGAACTTGACTCCCGATAGTTTTAGTGATGGAGGAAAGTTTGACTCTGTGGGGTCCACTATATCGCGTGTTAAGACCATGATATCCGAAGGGGCTGAGATTATCGATCTCGGAGCTCAATCCACACGTCCAATGGCAACGAAGATCTCTGTCGAAGAAGAACTCGATAGGTTAATCCCCGTTCTCGAAAAGATTCTCGAATTACCCGAAATTGAAGGAAAACTGCTATCGATCGACACGTTTTACTCAGAAGTTGCTTTAGAAGCAATTAAGAAAGGGGCTCATATAATCAACGATGTATCGGGCGGAACGCTAGATTCCGATATGTTTCGGGTAGTTGCTAATCTCAGTGTTCCATATATCGCTATGCACATGAGAGGGGACCCGTCCACTATGCAAAACAGTGAGAATTTGAAGTATGACGATGTTTGCAAAGAAGTTGCTGATGAGTTGTATGAGCGTGTAAGAACTGCAGAGTTATGCGGCGTGCCCGCATGGAGGATGATTCTTGACCCAGGGATCGGATTTTCAAAGAAAACCGAAGATAATTTGGATATTTTGATGGGATTGAAGAGGATTAGGAGCGAGATTGGGCGCAAGAGCTTAGGGGTGTCACGTGCACCTTTGTTAATCGGTCCTTCAAGAAAGAGATTTTTGGGGGAGATTTGTGGCCGCGCTTCTGCTGTTGAGAGAGATCCGGGGACTATCGCTGCTATTACGTGTGCGGTTTTGGGTGGTGCTAACGTTGTTCGTGTTCATAATGTTGGAGATAACGCGGACGCTGTTAAGCTTTGTGATGCAATGTTGGATCGGGTAGGAAGATCTTAACAGCTTTTTGAAATCTGATGTGGGTTTTGCAACAAAGGATTATTTTCATGTGAACTTGAGTTTGAATTTTATATTTCAGTAATACAAATGGAGTGGAACGTTTCGTTGTAAGAAACAAGCGTATCGAGGAGAAGATCGTGAAGGTCAACAAAAGCCATTCCCGTGGGAAGCACAGCAGTCAACGCCATTAGTACATTCATTTTAACTTTAAAAGTGTTGTAACGTGCTGAAATTGATAAATTACAAAAAAGAAGAACGTGTCTGGTGGTTCGATTTCCGATCTGCTTTTGAGGCGATGGTGAGTTTTGATGTGTAAATTTTCTTTGCCTTTTCATTCCTCATAAGGTCTGAACCTACATTGATCTGAATGTCTGTTACAACATTAATACCAAATTTTCAATTTTCAAACAAGTCAAAGACCAGTGTTTTGGTGGGTTAGTTAACCAAACGAGCCGAGGTAGGGTGGGCTCGGGCTCGGCTCGTTTAACAACCTAGTCGAGCCGAGCCGGTTCGTTCTTCTTATTGAGCTGAATTGTTGACCTCGGGTTCGGCTCGCCAAAAGCTCGAGCCAGCCGAGGTGGCTCGTTTAAAAACCGAGTTGATTTCAAGTGAGCCATGAGATGCGGTCTTTTTGAACAGCCCTAACTTGCTAATGTGAGTAATTTCTTCAGTGCCAAGAAGATGAATTGGATTGTACATTAAAATGATTTTGAAGCTAGTGTTTAATTGGATCTAAAAGATGTTTAAGAACATGTTGCTATATATTTTTTGATGAAGGGAGACAGATATATTAAAAGGGGTTAAAAAAGAGTAGTTTATAAGTTTGATCAAGCAGCTGTTAGCCAAAGGCAAGAATCACAGCAGTAATTTCATATTGGAAAGGTGTAAATGGTTGTGCAACGTTTTCGCCTGGCGGCGGAGATGGGTCGGATTCCTATGGCCATGGCTTTGCAGAATATGAACATCTATGTCGAAGATGTGAATTGTCTCTTCTGTAACGACAGCGAAGAGACAGTTGAACATCTTTTTACGGCCTGTAGAACGGCGACAATCATTTGGAATTTTTATAGCAGCAACCGGTGTGCCATTTTTTGTGATCTCATTCAGAGACCTGATGGAGATTAACAACCACTTGGGTCTTAATGAGCTGGAAAATTTCATCCTTCATGGTATTATTATCATTTGTTGTTGGAGCATTTGGAGATCTAGGAACGAGTTTAGGTTCGCAAACAAATTGGCTCGGGTCGAGAACATCGTTAGTGAGATAAAGACGGTCGGGTTTCTATGGGTTAAAAGTAGAACGAAGTTAAAAACTTTGACTTGGGGAAACTGGTGTAGTTTTGTAATTATGTAATTATCTCTTGTTTGTTTTGGCGCCCGGTCTTTTTGGATTGGTGCGTTTCTAATGAAGTTAGCTTTCAAAAAAAAAAAAAAAAAAGATCACATGACACTTCCCCTCTCTAAAAATCCAAACACCAAAAATGTTCTCTATCTTAAAAATAAACTTCCATTTTGCTCCCTGTAGTTTGGTCGTTTTAACGGTTTTGCCTCAATCCTTAAAAAATAGCCATTTTACTCCCTGATCTATGAAGCCCATCACAATTTCACTCCCTATGCCAAACGGCATCCATTTTAAACATTAAAACATGTGACGTGCATAACACATGATGGGCAATTATGACCATAACTAGACTGAAACATGACAGTATTTAACGTTTAAAATGGATGCCGTTTTTCAGCCATAGAAGTGTTCTGCTGACACCAAAATTTTATCCATTATGTAAGGAAATAATCTGCGTGATTATGTGCATATCTGTATATTATTGTTTTGTGTTATTTGACAAGAGTGAAATTATGATGGGCTTCATAGATCAGGGAGTAAAATGGCTATTTTTAAAGGATTGAGGCAAAACCGTTAAAACAACAAAATCACAAGGAGCAAAATGGAACAAAATGGAAGTTTACTCAAAATAAATTAAAGGGGGAACAATACAGCGTATCTATACATATAATAAAGTAAATTATATGGGTGACACATGTCGCTCTATGAGGTGATCTCGACTATTTTTCCCGCCTAAATAAATAGATATAGACAATATTTATTAATAAGATTTAAACAAAAAATTTATTATTTAATCCATAAATTTTATCTTTTTATCTTTTACCCTAAACAAATAGATATAGATAATATTTGTTAATAAAATTCAAATAAAGAATATATCCTAAAAAAATAGATATAGATAATATTTGTTAATAAGATTCAAATAAAGAATATATTATTTTAATCTATGAATTTTATATTTTAATATTTTTCTATTTATATTTATTATGTCTTTACTTTATAATAGGGATTAATAAAATTGAAATTATAATAAAATAAGCATAGGTAACTCACGGCTTCTACTAATGTTTTAGATTTTTAACGTAAAAATATAAATAAAGTACAAGTAATGATTTTATCTTTTTATCTTTTACTGTTTTGTTTTCCATTTATATTTATTTATTTAACCCGTGTAATGCATGAGGCATTTTAAAGATAGATTTTATTATTATTTGTTATACAAAATTATATTTATTCAATCCCTGTAATACACGTTGTTTTTAAAGATATAACATTTTTATTATTTGGTATATAAAATTAGATTTATTCAACATGTACAATGCACGGGAGATTTTTTAATGATATAACTTTTTTATTATTTAATATACAAAATTACATTTATTCAACCTATATAATACATAGGTTTTTAAAGATGTAACTTTTATATTATTTGGTATATAATATTACATTTATTTAACCCATACAATACACGTGGTTATATAATAAAAGAAATAAAATGGGGACATTTTCCATTGGGTTGAGATGCATGTATTGATACCAAGACTTTTCTTTTCAATAAGTAACGCACACAAAGTAGTAAAAGTGAGTAAAAAAATAATCAAAATAGTTGCATGTTTCTTTAGGGAATATTGGATTTCAATAATCTCAACTATTCGTCGTTGGCCGCCAACAATCCCAACTTAAAAATTAACCACTGGCAGTCCGAACTAATAACATATTGGCCTTCAATGGACACTGACTAACAGAACCCTAACGCTGTTATTCTCCGGTCGTCGGAAAAGCGTTTTTTGCCGAAAAACTCCTTTTTGGCCGGAAAACTCATTTTTTATCCCAACCCTCTTTGTAACCTTATTACTTACTTTAGGAACTTTTTTTTACTAAAAGCCCCAATTATTGAGGTCGTCTTAAATTATTTCATCACCGGAAAACTTCTTTTTGTCCGGAAAACTCAAGTTTTTGGCCGAAAAATTCAACATTTTCGTCCCAACCCTTTTTATAACCTTAGATCGGACCTTTAGGAAGCTTTTCGGCTAAAAACGTTTTTCCGGCGATCAGAGACTAGCAACATTAGGGTTCTAATAGTCAGGGTCCATTGGAATCCAATATGTTAATAGTCGGGACATGCAGTGGTTATTTTTGAAATTGAAACTGTCTGCGGTCAACGACGACTAAGTGAGATTTTTAAAATCCAATATTCCTTTCTTTAATTCAACTTTTCCCAAGTTTTGTTGGTAAGAATTTTGATGACTTTGTTTTTTATTTTCTAATTTTAGGAGGATTATCCCATGAAATTCAATGTTATTAGAGGTTTGTCCCATAAAATTCAATGTTATTAATGACAACTTATGAATTTATCATGTATGTTCAATCAAAACTATCAAGAGTAGATTAAAAATAATAAGTATTTACAAATAATAAATTATATCGTTTTCATTAATCAACCGTGTAACACACGGGGCCATAACCTAGTATTATATATTTTTAAATCTGTTTCCGTTTTTAAGATTTTAACATATAGTAATCGGTGATTTGGTTCCCTTGGGTTTAAAAATTCTAACTACAAAAAATACGGATGAATAAATACATATTTTATTAAAAAGATTTGTGTAGAAAGAGTTTCAAGAAGAACAATCTTCAAACATACAAACACACACGTATTTTACAACATATAGAACACGATCATTAATTCTAGCAAGATCGAGTTTCTGTGTTTCAAGTTCTACACATGGCGGAATCTTCATGTTCCTCGTACGGTATTGTTTTCCAATACTTGAAGACCTTCATCATCGTAAACGAACGAACAAGTGATCATGTAGACAAAGTAATGGTCATCCACCAGCCTTATGCAACCGCAAACGAGCCAAATCTGACAATTCAAGACTATGAAGACATCGACATTGAATCTTTGTTGTTCGATGACGGGCATCCTTACACAACATTCCGGATGGAGTTTACAACCAGTCACGGGTCGTTAGCCGCTGCTAGATACGTGGATGTGGACGAACCTGTTCTAGTGTTCGATGATGGTACTCATTCACACGGTAATATATCAGCTATGCGGATTGCAAGGCTTGTGTTGTGGTACGAGTCACTTCGCGCTAGTGGCTTCTCAGCGGCAAAGCTTTTAGAACAATGTGTCGAGATTAGCGGATTTGGAAAAGAGAATGAAGACGAAGAGATTTGTGTGATTTGTCTCCGAGAATACCAAGTAGGAGAGATTATCGGAACACTGCGATGCAAACATGGTTATCATCAAGAATGCATAACAAACTGGTTGATGCAGAAGAGTGAGTGTCCAATGTGCAGAGCTATAGTTGTCCATTATACGGTATAGGTTTTTCTAAACAAGATTTTTATGTATTAAGAAACTAAAATTTGAATTTTTTACTTCCTACTCAAATTTGATACAATACACAAGAGAGGTGAATGAATGTTTATCTAATCTTCGGTTTCAATGATTCGAGTTTAGCTATAGCCATTGGGTTATCTTGGTGTCAGGTTCATCCTTTTCGCCTTCTCGTTCAACTGCCAGTTTTTCTTTGTGCAGATCATAAGTGGAGTTGGTTATATATGAACACCACATTTTGAAGTTCAATTTTAATTTGGTTGAATCAAGAGTAATTTAGCTAATCGAAATGTTCATGGCAAGCACGATTTATTAGGGGTGTTCTAAAAGCGTTGAAACTGATTGAACCGTCCAAAGTGAAACAAAATGGCTGGTTGGCTGTTCGGTCCGGTTTGAACTTGGAACATGCCATATAAACCGAATCTCCTGTTTTCGCTTTATTATTTACTAGAATTACCACCCGTCGCAATGCGGCGGGGGATTCATTTGTTATATATCATGTTAGATGAAAGGAAAATGTTTTCCCACATAACCACGAGCCTGGTGTAAAACCGAGAAAAAATAACTAAGTCGATCTCTGACTCGCACGTTGCGACAGACCTATCAAACGGGGAAAAATAGACGCGTTGCGACGGACATGTCAAACAGGAAAAAATAGATGAAAAAACGTTGAACCCACACACACGTTGCGGCGTGTTAAGTCGGAAATTTAGAACGACACGTTAAACGGAGAACTTATGAAAGATGAAAAGTATATAAGAGACTAAAGTTGAAAGTGAAAAAAGTGTTGAGATTAAATTGAAAAAGATGAAAAGCTTTGGGTTGAAAGTAAAAAAAAATTAAAGAGGTTAAATTACAAAAGATGAAAACTTTTGAATTTGAAAAAGATGAAAAGCTTTGGGTTGAAAGTAAAAAAAAATTAAAGAGGTTAAATTACAAAAGATGAAAACTTTTGAATTAGAAGTGAAAAATCAAATTAATCAAATGGGTTAAAATAACAAAGATTGAAACTTTAGACTTAAATTGTCAAAGACTGAAACTTTAGAGTTAAAAAAGAAATCAATTAAACAAAAGAGATAAATAGATTTAGTTAAACTGATGTTTATTATTATTATTATTATTATTATTATTATTATTATTATTATTATTATTATTTAATAAAAGAGATAAATAAAAAAAAATTAGGGTGAGAAATTACCAGAGAATGACATGTGTCCAAAAATGATTTTTGTTTATTAGTATAGAAAGATATGTATATTTTTGTCTTTAATATACAGATACATATATGTATTATAATCATAATCAATTGTTATTTCTAACACAAACCAGTGGTTTCTTTTAAGTAAAATAAATAGTTCGAACTGTCAAACCATCAAAACTGGCCGGTATGGCCGACCCAACAAACCCGGCCGGTTTGATTTTTTGTTTCTCGAAACTATAGTTAGCAATTCGGTCCAGACTTTTTGTCAAATCGGCTAATCTGGACCATGAACACCTCTATGCTAGTTAGAACCTTGTATATGATCAGAAGTTAATGATCATTTAAGCCCTAGAATATAGAATTATGGCATCTAAACAGACTAAATCTAGGCCTAATATGCTAACATTATCATAGAATCTCAATCCTTAATTCAAGAAAGAACAAACAAAATCTACGGTCTAAGCCCAAGGTTTAAGAAGGAAAAACGGAGACCCGCTAGGTTGAGCAGCCCAACCAAGCCTAGCCCTGTTTACTCCCCTTAATTTTGGGGTCATTTCATATATACCTTTACAACTTACAAACATTAACAAGATCAATATATATCATAAGGGTAGGGATAATGCACATTAATTCAGAAGTGTGAGAAGTGTAATATAACACTATATATAACACTATATAACACCATATAAACACCGTATAACACTATGTAACACCATATAACACAATATAACACTGTGTAACACTAAATAACACTATATAACAATATATAACACTATACATCTATCATAGACATGCTATCAGACAAAATATAGTGTTATATTTGTTATATAATGTTATATAGTGTTACATAGTGTTATATAGTGTTATATATAGTGTTATAATACACTTCTCACACTTCTGGATTAATGTACAGGATCCTCTACCTATATCATAAAACGAGTTAAATGCCCGGACAGTCCCTGTGGTTTGCCCTTTTTTCACTTTTAGTCCCTAACTTTCTAAAATTACAGCTATAGTCCCCAACTTTTCAATTTTTATTCCCGGATAGTCCCTATGCCTAACATCAGTTAGTTTTCTCAGTTAAGAGGGTGTGAAATGACAAAAATACCCTTTCCTTAAAAAGGCCAAACCACAGGGACTATCCGGGCATCTTCTTCATCAAACAAAATCATTACTTCACTTTCCGGCCACTCTGTTTTTCTGACTCTCCGACGTACTTCGGAATCGGAATCGCTGCAATCGCGGACTATCCGGCATTTAACTCTGTCTTTCCCATTTAAGTTAATGTCTACTGGGTACCGTTTAACTATCTTCCGGAATTATGATTGCCAGCAGGGACTATCCGGGTACCACTGCCACCACCACACCCCGTCATAACCGGCAGACCACCACTTCCAGACAAACCCACCCCAACCCACCCACACCATCGTAGAAAAAACGACCACCAAATCCACCTTCACTGCAACCACCATATCACCACCATCCATAACCACCATCTTTCTCACTTCCAGACAAACCCACATGAAAGAAGCCAGATGCAACTTACTCCTCAGTCTCTGCAGCTTTAACCCAAGATCACCAGCAACAGTTAACGCCGCAATCAAAACTTTAACCTCCGCCACATCACCATCAACCACCACCGCTTTCCCCAACTGAAACACACAACAATCACATGCATCACAAATCCCCACACCAATCCCACCGGCACCAAACAACATTTTCCCACTCACAACCGTCTCCTCCGTCACCAAACCCTTATAATAATTTTCCCATCAACCAAAACCCGAATACCCTTCCAGTTTTCATTTTCGGTAATTATATCGTTCTGGTCATTGTGTTTTTCAACTGGGTTCTGGTAATTACGTTTCTTACTGAGATTTCTATATATTGTGTTATTATCAGAACTTATAACACAATGTTATTTTGGTTTTTGTCCATTGTGTTTATTTCATCAAAACATATAACATAATGTGTAACACAGTGAAGATGGTGTTATATTGGGTTTTCTATACATTATGTTAATGGTTCTGGTTATTGTGTTTCTTTAACTGTGTGGGTTTTCTATACATTGTGCTATAGGTTCTGGTCATTATGTTTAGTCTACTGTCTATTTTGTTTTTGTCTTGCTGTCCATGGTGTTTTATCTGTTGTTCATTATGTTTTAGCCTCTTATCCATTGTGTGTTTTTTTGTCTATCATCCATTGTGTGTTTTAGTGTGCTCTCCGTTGTGTTTACGCAATTGGGTTTTCGAAAAAAAAAATTCTCAAAAGTATAACAATTGTATACTCATATTAAAGATAAAAAGACGCTTGATTTTATGATTTAATATTTTAAATGACGTATACAAAAGTTACGAATGTTTAAAAATGAGGGGAAACTTGCATGTGCTAGGTCCTTGGAAGGGCAACTTCTTTTTCCCCTTTGATGCATTTATTTATTGTCATCGCGAAACATACAATGAGAAAAATCTGCCTTCTTTGATCCCCGTGCATTACACTTAGGCCAAATAAATTATACAACATGACATGAAAATAAATACGTATTTATTGAATTTTTTTTAAATTGATTTTTCTTAAGCTATACAATTTTAAATCGGAGATTAGGAAAGGCAAATTGGATTTAAATAATCCCAACTCACTGTTATTCGCCAATAATAATCCTAACTCATTTAATCACCAATAATAATCCGAACTATTCACTTTTGTTTGTAAAATACTCCCAGTTAAAAAAAACACTAACTAGGTTAAAAATTTGCTGATGTGGCCCTTTTAGCTGATGTGTCATATGACGTGGCAGTTGATGTGGCATTTTTGATGACGTGGCAGCTGATGTGGCAGTTTATGTGGCATTTTTTATGACGTGGCAACTGATGTGGCAGTTGATGTGGCATTTTTTGATGACGTGGCACATGATGTGACAGGTGACGTGGCAAGCCACATCAGCAAATTTTTAACCTAGTTAGTGTTTTTTAACTGGGAGTATTTTACAAACAAAAGTGAATAGTTCGGTTTATTATTGGTGATTAAATGAGTTGGGATTATTATTAGCCAATAACAGTGAGTTGGGATTATTTAAATCCAATTTGCCATTAGAAAAAGCCATGTAAATTGTGTATAACCCCAAGTAACCATCAGGCGGGTCATTGGCAACAACCTCATAGGAGGGAAGCAAAGGGCCATACTCCTCCCCGATGTGATGTGACAACCCTCACAACTACAGGTATCCATACAATTAATTAATATTTAATTTGTGCTTAATGACTATGCTTGATTACAACTGTGATTAAACTGTTTTCTGTTTTCTGTTACATACATACATATGCATCACATTTCATACTGTCACTTCATTTATTTCATACAAACTTTAGTGACAAACTTGATGCACAAAGCACAGTTAGCACACTGAACGGATAACCCAGAAAACATGCTGACAATGCCAGCACCTAGACAGACAATGTTTTTGAGGCCAGTATGAGCCAGAGATAGAATACTACACTAGTAGGGAGTGTAGGGAAGTGAGGACCATAAAACTGCGTCACTAGGTGATAGTTATAGTGTCGGGAAGTGCCTAAAACACACTTTAAATGCAAAATTCTGCACTTAATGACAAAAATTCAGCATTTAATAATGCTAGAAATGTGCAAAAACTTGACAAAATGGTCCTAGATACTTTCCAAAGTGTTGGGAATTAAATGTGTCACTAAAAGTAATATAAAGGACACCTTATGGATTAATTTAGCACTTTAACGGACAACACCCAACCGAACAACCCGACTTTACCCGGAACACAAAAATATTGTCAACCACATTGTTTTCATTTTTCTGAGCTAGTTAGGGTCCCCGAACACCCCAACACACTATATATTTAATAACACTCATAACACACTAACTATATCATTTGAATTCTAACTAAACTTGTAACTAACCATTGAAACCCAACCCTATACTCCCCCCTGGAGACGGTCACCATGGGTGTCCCCACCCATGGATTTGATCAATATTTTATTAGATTATGTTGTGGGTTAAGGAGCATAAGACACAATGGTTAAAGAGTGATGATGGGTTATAAGATGGCACAAGGGGTTATAGCAAATCATTCTCAACACAACTCAAACAACAAACTCCCTCTTCTCCTCTCTTCCTTGTTCGGCCGAGAACACAACCACAACCACCATCATCTTCATTCAAGCTCTTCCAAGCAATCTACATACATCCAAAGGTGCTAGGGATCATACAAGCAAGCTTGGTGTGTTCGGAAGCTCAAGGACCTCTTTCATCTTCTTTTATCCACCACTTTTACACTCTTGAACTCCCCTAGCCTTGTGCTAGTGGTAAGTCTCTTAGATCTTCATTCTCTTCATGATTTTAATGGTTAATAGTAAAAGAATGATGAAATGATAAGAACTCTAAAGAACCATAAACAAAGTCTTGAACATTTACTAACTTTGTGATGAAGTAGTGTTAAAATGATGAAGAAATCATGTTATTCTTGTGTTGTTATGCTTGTTGTTTATTATTTGTTAGTAGAAATGATATGGATCATCATATGGACTTGCTAGATCATGATTAAAAACATGAACTAGCAAGATGAGGAAGATAAGATGTTGTAGGATGATGGAATCATCCACACATAAACTATGAACTTGAATAAATGAATGTTTTCTTGAAAAATAAAGATCAAAGTAAGTTATAATCTTGTAGATCTAAAGATCCATGAGTGGTTTTTCGAAAGAACCAAGTGAAAAGTATGAGTTTTGCTAAAACTTGGATCTTACATAAACTTACCACATTTTTGGTGAATAAACAAGTGTAGAAATACATGTGTAATAAGAAAATTTCACAAAGAAATATTTTTAGAAAATATGACTAGAAGTTGTAAATATTCAAACTCTTTAAAAATAAAGTTTTTAAGGAACTAATCATATTTCGGAAGGTAACAAGACTTACTAAGTATGCTAGTAAGTTACTACATGTTTGTATAAATCTTCAAGTTCATAAGTATATGGTTTATGCTTATTTTTGACAAGTTGGTAAATAGAGATTGTATGTTGATGATTGATTGAATGATTTTACAAAAGAAAATGATATGCTAGTAAGCATGGACGCCTCCATTTACAAAGGAAACTCTGGCGAAATTTTTTCTAAAATCTCAACACTTAGAAAATATTTTTCTAACAAGTGTTACGAATATATTTCTAACTTTATTTTCAAAATAAACTTCGCCATGATTTTTATTACAAAAATTACCAAGTGCCAGAGGTTGATTTTCGAATAAAATTTGATAAATATATATGTAGAATATATATTTTATACTAAGACGCTTGTGTGATTATTTGTTTATCTTGTGAACTAGTTATATTATTTTTAGGGTAAAATAATATAACTATTATATGCCATGAAATTACGACTCCAAAATAATACCAAAACCCTCACGAAATAAATATTTAAGTTACGCATTTGTTAAAGCAATACGAAACGCTAAAACGTGACTTATGTAATATTTCAGAAAAATACTTTCACACGTATATTTTTAGTAAAATATTATTTTGGAAAATTTATGAAGTAGAATATAATATTTTTGGGAAATATATATATATATTTTTTTTGGGAAAAAAATATATATATATATATATTGAATTAAGATGTTTTACACAAATAATTTAAATATATTTTCTAAGTGGGACTTAAAATATATTTTTTGGAATTACGAAGTGTACATGTATAAATGCCCCCATCATTGGGAAGGAAATACACATATAAAATACTTGAGAAGTGTGGATACGAAATAGTTGCCTAACTATTTTTCCTAAATACAAAAGTTAAGTTAAAATAATTAACATTATTTTAACAAGTAGCCAAACTTGATATAATATCAAGGTAACGCAATTCAAAACACTAAACCCTAAGCCAAGGCACAGCCCATCCGTCTAATAGGCATTAGTACGTGTAGGTCGTCGCGTAGCAGACCGAGTTTGGATTGACGACTATTTCAGGAGACGCACTTCTGTGAGTTCATGTCCCCCTTTTCTCTTTACTGTTTTCAGTTTTATACTTCGGGGGTGAAATACATGCGACAATTATTACAAACATTTATTTACATGGTATGGTTAGCGTAGGGAGGGTTTACTACTAGATCATGTGAGGGGTGGGTACAACACTTAAGGCCATCAATCCTCGTTGTTAGGACTGAGGGACACAAGAGTGATAGATCTATTCGGGTGTAGCGAGCCCACACCCGTGAGGCAGGGGCGGCCCATAGAGGTGACTGTGTCTTACAGCCGAAGCCCGATAACAAATTTGCTAGGTTTGAGTCTTCCTGCACCTTTTCACACATACCGGTGGCTTTGCAACCCATTGGTGATCTTTTTTTCCTTATTGCTACATACCAGGGACTTTTATTCATACTTGAAAGGTTTATACATACTCACTTTTACATGAACTCGCTTAACTTTTGTTGATTTTTCAAACTACATGTATTTCAGGAAATTAATGGATCTGGCGAAGTGTGCAATCGTGTCAAGCTGCGTAGGGAGTAATGATGTCATCCAGGTTTAGGAAGTGTGACCCTTTCCTGGACGGGTTACAAGTCTTAAACCGTGTTTTTATTAAAACCTTTTGTTGTGTCATGTGAACACGTTTTAATTATGTCATGGTTGTATTTTGTTATATGTGTCGACTTTTAAACAATGATGTTGTGGTAACTTCTAAAAATTTAATGAATGGATGATCATCAAGTGTTTTAATTTCATATAGCATTATTGTGATTGTGCTATGGTATTAAGAAGTCACACCAATTAAACCCACGCTTCCGCAAAAGCCAGGGTATGACAGCTTGGTATCAGAGCCTCGATCATAGCGAATTAGGATTCTTTCTCTAGTCTAGACTATGATCACTAGGGCTCTCATGAAAACATTTTTACATTGCATACACTAAACGTCCAGATCCAGGGTACAAAATATATTTACAAACAAAAAGGCACAAATACACTTTTTCAAAATTCATGGTTCAGTCTTAGAGACTGAGGGAGTTCAGCCTTAGAGGCTGGGGAGGTTCAGCCTTAGAGGTTGGAGAGGTTCAGTCTTAGAGGCTGAGGTAGGGCTGGCAATTTTACACGAATACACGACACGAACTTACACGAAGTTAACAGGTATCGTGTATGGCCTTAACAGGTAGACACGAGATTACCTGTTAATTTTCGTGTATAAACAGGTTAAATACCTGTTTACCTGTTAATACCCGTTAGTACACGATAAGAAATTAAATTAAATAAAACTCATCAGCCACGTGCGTGTGTGTTCCTTAATTCCTTTCTATTTTCATTCCTCATTCAATTCAATAAAAATAAAACCCTAAACTCCCTCTGTAACTCTCAGATAGCATGTCGTGTTCGTGTTTTTGTTCGTGTTAACAGGTATTAACATGTAATTTTCATGTATAGCAGTCGAACAGTCGTGTTAACAGGTATTAACATGTAATTTTCGTGTATATCTTGTCGTGTTCGTGCTCGTGTTTGAAAAAAAGGACACGATAAGTTATCGTGTCGTGTTCGTGTATGGGATTTCGTGTATCGTGTCTTATCGTGTCGTGTCTTATCGTGTACGGGTATACACGATATGCCAGCCCTAGGATGAGGGAGGTTCAGTCTTAGAGACTGAAGGGTTCAATCTTAGAGATTGGGGAGGTTTAGTCTTAAAGACTGGGAGGTTGGTCTTAGAGACCAGGGAGTTAGTCTGAGAGGCTAGGAAGTTCAGTCTGAGAGACTGGGAGGGTAGTCTAGGGAGACTAGGAGAATTACTTGTTTGTTTTATCGTGACTTACATGTTTAATTGATTTCATGTTGATATTTGTGCATATGTGTGGTTATGTTACAGACACCATGATTTCTTCTTCCGACACAGGAGTATCCGACACAGTGGACCCCATGGCGGTTGTGTCAGACGATGAGATGCCATCCGAGGTAGACATTTACACGTCAGACACCACGAGCACGGATGATGATGATTTTCAGCCGTTTGCTCTGCCAGACATCGGAGTTGAGATTCAGCCTGCTGATGGCATTCCTGCTGGGGATCTACCTCTTGCTGTGATCCCTGCTCCCGTTCCGCTTGCTGCTTTCCCCGTGGCGGATGTGCCACTCGATGTCGTATCTGATGACGACATTGATCTGTTCGAGGAGGGTCCCCCTGAGGACGACTATGAGGGCGGGGCCCCGATTGATGTTGATGCTGTCCTTCCGATTGCTGAGGCCCCTGTAGAGGAGGCTCCTCTTGATTCACATGTTCCAGACGCGTTGGAGTCTGTGGCATCCGCATTCCTGCACGACCAGGGTGTGCAACATCACTCTCCTAACGCCGACCCCGACGTGGCGATGTCAGCTGCACCTGGTCCGTCACACGAGTTTGAGTTTGACCACGCGATTGATGACGATTTTGATCCAGTTTTTCCTCCTGATTTCGATCCTGATCACGAGATCGAGTTTATTCATATGGACCAGCCCTAAGAGGCGCCCGTGGCTCCCATTGATCCGTTGTTTGACATCCCTGCCGACTTCGATATGGACCTTGTTGACCCCGAGCCTGTCATGGCCCCAGAGCCTGTTGTTGCTCCAGATCCTGCACCAGAGCACGACCCTGTTCTTGATGATGCACCAGCTCTTGCACCACCCATTGCTGACCTTCCCATTGTTGCACCACCAGTGGTGGATGATCCTATTGTTGATGCACCTTTACCTGATCTCGTGCCGGCATTGGTTGACCGTGCACCTTTCGCCGCTCACATAGATCCTCGTTATGCTGACACCCGTAACGGGTGGATCGAGGATGACGTCGACTACCCACCATTTGTGCTACCTGTCACTCCTCCCGTAGCACCTGTTTCTGCACCTTTTGAGATTTCGTTGTTTCCCCCACACACCTTTGACGCCCATCGCACTGATCTTCCCATCACATTCCTCCAGGACATACCGCCACCTCATCCTAGGGAGGGTTCATCGAGGCAGCTGCCTGTTTTTGTTCCACCTGTACCGTCGTCACTCACGTTCATGTCCCAGTTCCCCCATACTGCACCATCATTCGTACCATCGGGCGACCCATTTTTGTGGACTACGCCCCATGTTATGCCATTATCTGACCCGTACCACCCATTTCATGTGGGGTACACTACGGAGGATATACTTGCGTCGCTGCAGCTACAGCAGGACGCACTGAGCCGTCGTATTCAGGAGTTGGAGAGAGCTCCACGTCCGCCTTGTCACTGTCAGAGCCCCTTTGCAGCACCACACACTCCCCGTCCTCTTTCCCCTGATTCGGATGTTCGTTTCCTTACATATGAGCAGCAGATTGCCTATTTGCTGCGCGTCTGTCGTGCACTTGAGGAGGACTGGATGCACATGCGTCGCTTGCTTTTCTCTCATTTTCCTCCTCCTCCTCCTCCTCCGCCATCTGCATAGATATTTTTGGTTTGATGCAGGTAGATCATTTTGGTGAGAAAGTCGCGATTGAGCCAACATACGAAGACTTTTGAGAGATCACACTTTTTGTATATGATATGTGTAGTTTGACTTGTATTCTGAGGGTGATGTGACCCTATGATATCATTTGGATGTATGATGTACTATGAAACTTGTAAAAACAATATCGTGGTCGTGATTAATGAAAGCTCAATGGCAACGTTCTCACTACATGCTTTGTTGAGTTATTTACTTTATGTTATAACATGTGATGTTATGTGATTGATGAATGTTATTACGTACGCATATTATTTACTTACTACGAATTGACCGACATGATCATCTTTTAGAAGATGCCTCCACGACGTGACCCGCGCATACCCACTACTGAGGCGGAACTCCAAGGGATAATTGCCGCGGCTATAGCCCAGTATGCGGCCTCCCATGCAGAAACAAGCAGAAATATCTCGAACAACAACGGCAATAACAATCCACCCAATGGTAATGTTAAGTCGTTTGAGATATATTACGATACATTTGGATATTTCTAGCACATCTGCTAATACCATTTGTAAATTCTAACGTATGTGCAGGGTGCACCTACAAGCAATTCCTCGACTGTAAGCCCGTGAATTTTGATGACACTGGAGGTGCTGTTGCGTTTGTCAGGTGGGCTGAAAAGACAGACTCTGTCCTAAGGATGAGCAAGTGTACTCCCGAGCAACAAGTGACCTACATCTCAGGGCTGTTTCTGGATGGTGCCCTATCGTGGTGGAATCTGCAAGTGCAAACTCTAGGAGAAGCGGCAACTTATGCGTTAACCTGGAATGAGCTGAAAGTGCTCATGAGGAGAAAATATTATTCGCGTGCTGAAATACAGAAGTTAGAAACTGAGTTCTGGCACCTAAGAATGGAAGGTCCTAAGATTGCACAATATGTTTAAAGGTTTCATGATTTGTCCCATGTAGTGCCGTACATGGTCACGCCCGAGTTTAAACGTGTTGAGTGCTTTATCTGGGGATTGGCACCTCAGATCATGAGCATGGTTACCACGTCCAAGCCTGCAATGATCATGGAAGCCATTGATCTCAATGTGGCACTTACTGAGGAAGCTATTAGATTGAACAAGTTTTCAGTATCTGAACCGAAGAAGAAAGAGACTCATGTGGAGTCGTCTGGTGAAAACAAACGGCAATTTTCCAACTTCAAGCAAGGTACCAGCAATGTGAACAAGAAGGGTGAGTCAAGCACACCGGCCAGAGCCATAACCGGTGTCGAAAACAAAGGAAAGGGTTACATGGGCACTCTGCCCAAGTGTGATACGTGCCAGCGCCACCATTCTGGTCAGTGCCGATTGAGGAAATGCGAGTCATGTGGGAAGAACGGCCACTCGAAGGATACGTGTTGGGCCGGAACTGGTACTGGGCGTGGTGGTAATCGAGGTTATGGAAATGGTAATGGAAACCGCCAACAAGGAGGAAATGGCGGAAACAGAAACCGTGGAAATGTTGCGAACCAAGCTGGGAGTGGAAATCGCAACCAAAACAACACTCAAGGTGGAAATGGAAATGGAAATGGTCGAGGACCGGGGTGTTTTAATTGTGGAGACGTTGGGCACTTTAAAAGGGAATGCCCCAAACTGAATCAAACCCGTGGGAGAGTATTCAACATTGGAGCAAGGGAAGCGCGCCAGGATCCAAACGTTGTCACTGGTACGTTCCCTATAAACCAACTCTTTGCATCTGTTCTGTTTGATACTGGTGCCGACTATAGCTTTGTATCGTTAGAATTTAAGAATATGCTTGGATTAACTGCTAGTAAATTAGACATTCCGTACTCAATTGAACTGGCTAATGGAAAGCTAGTTGAAGCGAATGAAGTTGTCCGAGGATGTGTAATTGAGCTGGGAGAACGCGAGTTCACTTTGGATCTACTACCAGTCGAGTTGGAAAGTTTCGACGTAGTAGTAGGGATGGATTGGTTGTCAAGCAACAAAGCCGAGATTGTTTGTCACAAAAAGACCATTCACATCCCAATAGAAGATGGAGAGACGATCGTAGTCCATGGAGAAAAGCGCAATACGCCTCTGAGAATCATTAGCTGTCTGAAAGCTAGAAAGTGTTTACAGAAGGGATGTGTCGCCTTCTTGGCACACATCATGGATAAAGAAGCCGCTGAGCCAAAGATCGAAGACATTCCAGTCGTGAAGGAATATCCTGAAGTCTTTCCAGAAGACTTGCCAGGATTACCGCCCCAAAGACAAGTCGAGTTCTACATTGACTTAGTTCCAGGCGCCGCGCCTGTGGCTAAGGCACCCTACCGACTTGCGCCTTTGGAGATGCAGGAGTTGTCAACGCAGCTCCAGGAGCTGTTAGACAAAGGATTCATCAGACCAAGCTTCTCACCTTGGGGAGCTCCAGTTTTGTTTGTCAAGAAGAAGGATGGTAGTTTTCGCATGTGTATCGACTACCGGGAACTGAACAAGTTGACAATCAAGAATAGATATCCTCTGCCGAGAATTGATGACCTATTTGATCAGTTGCAAGGCTCAAGTTTTTACTCAAAGATCGATCTACGATCAGGTTACCATCAACTGAGGATACAAGAGGAAAGTATTCCCAAGACTGCTTTCAGAACTCGATATGGACATTACGAGTTTCTGGTGATGCCGTTTGGGTTGACAAACGCGCCAGCTGTTTTTATGGATTTGATGAACAGAGTTTGTAAGCCGTACCTCGACAAGTTCGTGATTGTGTTCATCGATAACATTCTGATCTACTCGAAGACGAAGGATGAGCATGAGCAGCATTTAAGAGCCATTTTGGAGCTACTTAAAAAGGAGAAGTTGTATGTCAAGTTCTCGAAGTGCGAGTTCTGGTTACGCGAAGTCCAATTTCTTGGACATGTGGTTAATGGAAATGGAATCCATGTGGATCCCATAAAGATCGAAGCAATAAAGAACTGGGAAACTCCAAAGACGCCAACCGAGATTCGGCAGTTCTTAGGTTTGGCAGGTTACTATCAAAGGTTCATTGAGAATTTCTCAAAAATCGCTCAACCTTTGACTTCCCTTACCCAGAAGGACAAAAAGTTTGATTGGGGAGACAAACAAGAAGAAGCGTTTCAGTTGTTGAAGAACAAGCTTTGTGATGCACCGATCTTGTCGCTACCCAAAGGAACGAACGACTTCGTGGTATATTGTGACGCCTCGCGTCAAGGTTTGGGTTGCGTGTTGATGCAGCGACAGAAAGTTATAGCATACGCGTCACGCCAGTTAAAGGTTCACAAGAAAAATTATACCACGCACGACTTGGAATTAGGCGCGGTGGTATTTGCGTTAAAGATCTGGCGACATTATTTGTATGGTACGCGATGTACAATCTACACTGATCATAAGAGCCTGCAACACATATTTGACCAGAAGGAGCTTAACATGAGACAGGCGCTGGGTAGAATTGTTGAACGACTACGATTGCGAGATCAAGTATCATCCAGGGAAGGCGAATGTGGTCGCCGATGTCCTTAGTCGAAAAGAAAGGATCAAGCCCATAAGGGTTAGGGCTTTGGAAATGATTGTTCAGACAGACCTCTCATTGCGCATTCGTGCCGCGCAGAGAGAAGCTCTGAAAGAAAGGAATATTGAGGCCGAGTATCTCCGTGGAATGGAGAAACAGTTGGTACCAAACGAGGAAGGAACTTTGTGCTTCATGAAACGAATTTGGGTTCCTTTGTTTGGTGGATTGAGAAAGGTCATTTTCGATGAAGCTCACAAGTCACGATACTCGATTCATCCAGGAGCAGATAAGATGTACCAAGACCTCAAGGATTTCTACTGGTGGCCTAGGATGAAAGGAGATGTTGCGGTATATGTTAGCAAATGTTTAACGTGCGCCAAGGTAAAGGTCGAATACCAAAAGCCTTCAGGTCTTCTACAGCAACTCGAGATACCCAAATGGAAATGGGAACAAATTTCAATGGACTTCATAACGAAATTGCCAAGGACGCCCAAAGGCCATGATACGATTTGGGTGATAGTAGACCGTTTAACGAATCTGCGCATTTTTTGCCAATCAGGGAAAAAGACAACACGAGAAACTAGCTGAGATATACATAAGAGAGATCGTCGCACGTCATGGAGTGCCTCTCTCAATCATCTCTGATAGAGATGGAAGATTTGTGTCAAGAATTTGGCAGTCCTTTCAAGAGGCATTTGGTTCTCAGTTAAATCTGAGTACAACATTTCACCCTCAAACTGATGGACAGAGTGAACGAACGATTCAGAATTTAGAAGACATGCTGCGAGCTTGCGTAATGGATTTAGGTGGAAGTTGGGACACTCACCTACCATTGGTCGAATTTTCATACAATAACAGTTATCATGCAAGTATACAAGCTGCACCGTTCGAAGATCTTTATGGACGTAAATGTCGATCACCGATTTGTTGGACTGACGCAGGTGACAGACAACTAGTTGGTCCGGAATTGGTCCAGGAGACGACAGACAAGATTTCACAGATCCGAGAGTGCATCAAAGCGGCTCGCGATCGATAAAAGTGTTATGCGGACCGAAGAAGGAAACCTCTGGAATTCGAGGTGGGAGATATGGTTTTATTGAAGGTTTCACCCTGGAAGGGTGTGGCACGCTTTGGGAAGCGTGGGAAGCTGAATCCACGCCACATTGGCCCATTCAAAATCCTGCAAAGGATCGGGCTTGTAGCATACAAGTTGGACCTACCTGCTGAACTTAATGGTGTTCATGATACATTCCATGTGTCAAACCTGAAAAAGAGTCCAACTCAAGAGACAGTTGTCATTCCAGCCGATGAAGTTCATATCGACGACACGCTCCACTTTGTTGAAGAGCCAGTTGAGGTCACTGATTGGAAGATCAACAAGACACGCCGGAGTAGTGTCAAACTCGTCAAAGTTCGATGGAATGCAAGACACGGGCCAGAATTCACGTGGGAACGTGAGGACCGTATGAAGGAGAAATACCCCCATTTATTTCCCAAGACCCCTGCAACTAGAAGCAGAACCTAAAATTTCGGGACGAAATTTTCTTAACGGGGGGAGAATGTGACAACCCTCACAATTACAGGTATCCGTACAATTAATTAATATTTAATTTGTGCTTAATGACTGTGCTTGATTACAACTGTGATTAAACTGTTTTCTGTTTTCTGTTACATACATACATATGCATCACATTTCATACTGTCACTTCATTTATTTCATACAAACTTTAGTGACAAACTTGATGCACAAAGCATAGTTAGCACACTGAACGGATAACCCAGAAAACATGCTGACAATGCCAGCACCTAGACAGACAATGTTTTTGAGGCCAGTATGAGCCAGAGATAGAATACTACACTAGTAGGGAGTGTAGGGAAGTGAGGACCATAAAACTGCGTCACCAGGTGATAGTTATAGTGTCGGGAAGTGCCTAAAACACACTTTAAATGCAAAATTATGCACTTAATGACAAAAATTCAGCATTTAATAATGCTAGAAATGTGCAAAAACTTGACAAAATGGTCTTAGATACTTTCCAAAGTGTTGGGAATTTAATGTGTCACTAAAAGAAATATAAAGGACACCTTATGGATTAATTTAGGTTTTTGTCCATTGTGTTTATTTCATCAAAACATATAACATAATGTATAACACAGTGAAGATGGTGTTATATTGGGTTTTCTATGCATTATGTTAATGGTTCTGGTTATTGTGTTTTTTTAACTGTGTGGGTTTTCTATACATTGTGCTATAGGTTCTGGTCATTATGTTTAGTCTACTGTCTATTTTGTTTTTGTCCTGCTGTCCATGGTGTTTTATCTGTTGTTCATTATGTTTTAGCCTCTTATCCATTGTGTGTTTTTTTGTCTATCATCCATTGTGTGTTTTAGTATGCTCTTCATTGTGTTTACGCAATTGGGTTTTCGAAAAAAAAAATTCTCAAAAGTATAACAATTGTATACTCATATTAAAGATAAAAAGACGCTTGATTTTATGATTTAATATTTTAAATGACGTATACAAAAGTTACGAATGTTTAAAAATGAGGGGAAACTTGCATGTGCTAGGTCCTTGGAAGGGCAACTTCTTTTTCCCCTTTGATGCATTTATTTATTGTCATCGCGAAACATACAATGAGAAAAATCTACCTTCTTTGATCCCCGTGCATTACACTTAGGCCAAATAAATTATACAACATGACATGAAAATAAATACGTATTTATTGAATTTTTTTTTAAATTGATTTTTCTTAAGCTATACAATTTTAAATCGGAGATTAGAAAAAGCGATGTAAATTGTGTATAACCCCAAGTAACCATCAGGCGGGTCATTGGCAACAACCTCATAGGAGGGAAGCAAAGGGCCATACTCCTCCCCGATGTGATGTGACAACCCTCACAACTACAGGTATCCGTACAATTAATTAATATTTAATTTGTGCTTAATGACTATGCTTGATTACAACTGTGATTAAACTGTTTTCTGTTTTCTGTTACATACATACATATGCATCACATTTCATACTGTCACTTCATTTATTTCATACAAACTTTAGTGACAAACTTGATGCACAAAGCACAGTTAGCACACTGAACGGATAACCCAGAAAACATGCTGACAATGCCAGCACCTAGACAGACAATGTTTTTGAGGCCAGTATGAGCCAGAGATAGAATACTACACTAGTAGGGAGTGTAGGGAAGTGAGGACCATAAAACTGCGTCACTAGGTGATAGTTATAGTGTCGGGAAGTGCCTAAAACACACTTTAAATGCAAAATTCTGCACTTAATGACAAAAATTCAGCATTTAATAATGCTAGAAATGTGCAAAAACTTGACAAAATGGTCCTAGATACTTTCCAAAGTGTTGGGAATTAAATGTGTCACTAAAAGTAATATAAAGGACACCTTATGGATTAATTTAGCACTTTAACGGACAACACCCAACCGAACAACCCGACTTTACCCGGAACACAAAAATATTGTCAACCACATTGTTTTCATTTTTCTGAGCTAGTTAGGGTCCCCGAACACCCTAACACACTATATATTTAATAACACTCATAACACACTAACTATATCATTTGAATTCTAACTAAACTTGTAACTAACCATTGAAACCCAACCCTATACCCCCCCTGGAGACGGTCACCATGGGTGTCCCCACCCATGGATTTGATCAATATTTTATTAGATTATGTTGTGGGTTAAGGAGCATAAGACACAATGGTTAAAGAGTGATGATGGGTTATAAGATGGCACAAGGGGTTATAGCAAATCATTCTCAACACAACTCAAACAACAAACTCTCTCTTCTCCTCTCTTCCTTGTTCGGCCGAGAACACAACCACAACCACCATCATCTTCATTCAAGCTCTTCCAAGCAATCTACATACATCCAAAGGTGCTAGGGATCATACAAGCAAGCTTGGTGTGTTCGGAAGCTCAAGGACCTCTTTCATCTTCTTTTATCCACCACTTTTACACTATTGAACTCCCCTAGCCTTGTGCTAGTGGTAAGTCTCTTAGATCTTCATTCTCTTCATGATTTTTATGGTTAATAGTAAAAGAATGATGAAATGATAAGAACTCTAAAGAACCATAAACAAAGTCTTGAACATTTACTAACTTTGTGATGAAGTAGTGTTAAAACGATGAAGAAATCATGTTATTCTTGTGTTGTTATGCTTGTTGTTTATTATTTGTTAGTAGAAATGATATGGATCATCATATGGACTTGCTAGATCATGATTAAAAACACGAACTAGCAAGATGAGGAAGATAAGATGTTGTAGGATGATGGAATCATCCACACATAAACTATGAACTTGAATAAATGAATGTTTTCTTGAAAAATAAAGATCAAAGTAAGTTATACTCTTGTAGATCTAAAGATCCATGAGTGGTTTTTCGAAAGAACCAAGTGAAAAGTATGAGTTTTGCTAAAACTTGGATCTTACATAAACTTACCACATTTTTGGTGAATAAACAAGTGTAGAAACACTTGTGTAATAAGAAAATTTCACAAAGAAATATTTTTAGAAAATATGACTAGAAGTTGTAAATATTCAAACTCTTTAAAAATAAAGTTTTTAAGGAACTAATCATATTTCGGAAGTTAACAAGACTTACTAAGTATGCTAGTAAGTTACTACATGTTTGTATAAATCTTCAAGTTCATAAGTATATGGTTTATGCTTATTTTTGACAAGTTGGTAAATAGAGATTGTATGTTGATGATTGATTGAATGATTTTACAAAAGAAAATGATATGCTAGTAAGCATGGACGCCTCCATTTACAAAGGAAACTCTGGCGAAATTTTTTCTAAAATCTCAACACTTAGAAAATATTTTTCTAACAAGTGTTACGAATATATTTCTAACTTTATTTTCAAAATAAACTTCGCCATGATTTTTATTACAAAAATTACCAAGTGCCAGAGGTTGATTTTCGTAAATAAAATTTGATAAATATATATGTAGAATATATATTTTATACTAAGACGCTTGTGTGATTATTTGTTTATTTTGTGAACTAGTTATATTATTTTTAGGGTAAAATAATATAACTATTATATGCCATGAAATTACGACTCCAAAATAATACCAAAACCCTCACGAAATAAATATTTAAGTTACGCATTTGTTAAAGCAATACGAAACGCTAAAACGTGACTTATGTAATATTTCAGAAAAATACTTTCACACGTATATTTTTAGTAAAATATTATTTTGGAAAATTTATGAAGTAGAATATAATATTTTTGGGAAATATATATATATATATATATATATATATATATATATATATATATATATATATTGAATTAAGATGTTTTAGACAAATAATTTAAATATATTTTCTAAGTGGGACTTAAAATATATTTTTTGGAATTACGAAGTGTACATGTATAAATGCCCCCATCCTTGGGAAGGAAATACACATATAAAATACTTGAGAAGTGTGGATACGAAATAGTTGCCTAACTATTTTTTCTAAATACAAAAGTTAAGTTAAAATAATTAATATTATTTTAACAAGTAGCCAAACTTGATATAATATCAAGGTAACACAATTCAAAACACTAAACCCTAAGCCAAGGCACAGCCCATCCGTCTAATAGGCATTAGTACGTGTAGGTCGTCGCGTAGCAGACCGAGTTTGGATTGACGACTATTTCAGTAGACGCACTTCTGTGAGTTCATGTCCCCCTTTTCTCTTTACTGTTTTCAGTTTTATACTTCGGGGGTGAAATACATGCGACAATTATTACAAACATTTATTTACATGGTATGGTTAGTGTAGGGAGGGTTTACTACTAGATCATGTGAGGGGTGGGTACAACACTTAAGGCCATCAATCCTCGTTGTTAGGACCGAGGGACACAAGAGTGATAGATCTATTTGGGTGTAGCGAGCCCACACCCGTGAGGCCAGGGCGGCCCATAGAGGTGATTGTGTCTTACAGCCGAAGCCCGGTAACAAATTTGCTAGGTTTGAGTCTTCCTGCACCTTTTCACACATACCAGTGGCTTTGCAACCCATTGGTGATCTCTTTTTCCTTATTGCTACATACCAGGGACTTTTATTCATAATTGAAAGGTTTATACATACTCACTTTTACATGAACTCGCTCAACTTTTGTTGATTTTTCAAACTACATGTATTTCAGGAAATTAATGGATCTGGCGAAGTGTGCAATCGTGTCAAGCTGCGCAGGGAGTAATGATGTCATCCAGGTTTAGGAAGTGTGACCCTTGCCTGGACAGGTTACAAGTCTTAAACCGTGTTTTTATTAAAACCTTTTGTTGTGTCATGTGAACACGTTTTAATTATGTCATGGTTGTATTTTGTTATATGTGTCGACTTTTAAACAATGATGTTGTGGTAACTTCTAAAAATTTAATGAATGGATGATCATCAAGTGTTTTAATTTCATATAGCATTGTTATGATTGTGCTATGGTATTAAGAAGTCACACCAATTAAAACCACGCTTCCGCAAAAGCCAGGGTGTAACATGTGATACCGAGAAAAGTGATCCGCAAACGAATAATGGTGAAAATAGGGAGTAATAAAGCAATAACCACTTGGTAACTGTGATGACAACCGATGGGACGTGATGGATATGACGGAAGCAGGCATCATGGAGACGGCTAGGCCATCATAACACCTATTGGGCCTTGTGCACATTAAAAGCAATACAGAGATGGAGAAGTCCGACCCACTTGCATGTCAAAGCAACACACAAGCAACCCGTACTAGGGGCTTATGATAGGGTGGGTTAAAACCTACTCCCTCTTAAAACAATGGAAATGATCAAGGAGTAATCCACCCAAGTGTAGACAAGGAAGATATATCTTATTGTCATCAAGCGAACAACAACAAATCAGAGAAACCATCTGCCTTTGTGTAAATAAGGAAGAGATATCTCCTCGTTATCAAGCGAACAACCGTGGATCAGAGACACCATCTGCCTTTGTGTAAAAAAAGGAAGAGACATATCCTCGTCATTAAGTGAACAACTCAGATATGCGAAGATCGAGGTGGATCAGGTTCTCATAAGTCAAAGTTATAAGGTAAAGACAAAGCTAATATGTAAGAGGCAAAGAGACAAGAAGAATGTTGTCGCTTTCAAGGCATGTTTGGCTTAGCTTTTCAAAATAACTTATGACTCTTTTGGAAAAGTTAATAAGTCACAATAGAGTGACTTATTGACTTTTCCCCTCACATAATAATTTCTTGCCAAACACCTTTTAGCTTTTCAAAAAGTCAATAAGTTAATAAGTCACTAAAATAAGCAATCCCAAACACCCCCTCAGTAAGAGAGAAGTCAAGCGATTTCCCATTAAGGAATACAATGGAAAGATAGGGATCTAAAAGGAGAGAAAGGAGCCTGCTATATTTCCTCTCCTAGAAAAGTCACAGGTCATGCTAGGGAAAGGACAAGCCCATTGCCTGGCTATAAATACTAGCTCAAGGGTGCACTACAACACACACCGGATGCAAGACTTAACCTTAGATTTATAGACCTATTTTCTCTCTTACTTCTCCTTTGTAATATATTTACTTCTCCTTTGTTATATGTTACTTCTCTGTTGTATTTTGCTATACTTCACCACTTATAATATGTAATTTTCCTGTGTATTCATACCACTTAGTCTTGGATCTTCCAAGGATACGTGTTATATTATATCAATAATACATGTCTTCCAAGGACAGGTGTTACAATATATCAATAATACATACTTATTATCCACCGCATAATCGTTGCTACAATCGTTGTAGCAACAGTTTCTTCTTAGACTATTCTAAATGGAATCTGTAATACCCCGAATCTTAATGTGCTGGTTATAAACGTGTGAAATATGTAATTTATATTTTATATATTGTTAAATGAGTAAGATGATTGTGTGAAAGGTGAAATATCTTGACAAACCTTGGCTAATATAGGAGACCGTTAATATTAATAATTAAATATATTATTTTATTTACCTTACTCCGTTTTTAATAAAACTTAGGTTAAAACGTAGATAAAAATATGCTCGTTCTAATGACATATTCGTCGTTTTATAAAACGTCATATTTTAAAAGTTATACAAGAAAAACGAGTTAAGCAGCTGAATTAATATATATAAGCAAGCAAGCTAGCAGGTCAAGCAGGTAGGTAGGCACGTCAATTGAATCCCACATCGACCAGAAAGGGATTTGAGGTGCCTGCTTGCTTGCTTTAAATAAGAGTCTCAGTAGTTTGTTTAGGTACCAGTTTCTTTAACGAGAATGCTCTAGTACAGAGAATCCTGAGTATACGATACCCCGTTGGGTGTTGTTAATAGTCGTTTTTGGAGCGCGAGTAGGAGCAGGAGTAGGGAAACTCTACATCAACGTGCCGTAGATAGTTTTGAGGTATACTCTCATTTAAGTTTATGTTTAGTTATTTATTATTTATTTTTAGTAGTTAATATTAGTTTTATTATTAGTAATAATGTATTAGTAGTAGTAGTGTTAGTATTATATTTAGGTACTAGGGTTATTGTCAGGGGCGGATATTGGGTAGCCTAGCCTTAGTTAGGCATGGACTGATCACCCATGCTTAAACAAGGTAGGGTTAACCAATATCCAACCATGATAATGACTAGTTAGGTGTACCATTACCTAACCTAGGATTATGTAATTGTGTCAGGACCTTGAGACATAACCCAGTATTACTAGTGGCTGTTAAGCAATTGCAAATCAGGTGAGTCATCATACTTTTCTTTTAAACTGTGATAGTATACTCGTCCATAACTGGTAATAATGAGAATGCTGTAGTATGCATGTGTCAGTAGGGGTATATGGGATCCTAGTATGCTTAATGAGGTGTGTCACTCTGGGAAGGGTAATAAGGTGTTGTACCCACAGGCACTTCGTGCTTATAAGGTCTAGCGAAACACACTCATACCTATGTGACGGCCGTAGGGGGACACAACTGGAGGACCAGTATGTCTCTTGTACGGTGGTTTGTGACAAGTCAAATGTGACCTATAAGGTTCAATGAGGCCCAACCTGACTATAATGTGGTCACATGCCCATATTGTGTATGCATATAATGTAAACTGTGGTCTGTCTTTATAAAAATTGTATAGTATGAGCTCACCAGTATATATCTGACGTCGTTTTGAGTATACTTATCTCAGGTGAGTCATGAGGAAAGCTATAGGAACTACTTGACAGTTGTGGAGTTTTAGAAGATCAAGGAGTTCTTAGTTGCCAAAAGTTTGTAAATAAATAAAGTGTTGTACTCAGACTATTATAAGTTTTAAACGAAAGTTTAGTTTGTTTCCGCTGTAAGTGTATCAATTGTGCACAATCACCCGGGTTACGGGGTGGGTGTCACAGTTGGTATCAGAGCCCGAGGTTTTAGCGAATTAGGTATTGCAGGAATGCCTAAGCTTTAACCAGTAGTTCTCTAAAGATTAATAGCACACTCAGACTAGGCCAAATAACATGTTCTCAGGAAAAGTACTTGCATAGTCAATTGAGTGATGCTAGAAGAAGTAAACTATGTTGTGCCTTTTTATGTGCTATATATATACGTATATATATATATATATATCTATGTGATGTATATAGTTGTTATATTATAATGATGTATCATACATACTAGTAACTCTTTATACTCATATTCCTAAAGGAAGGAGACAATGTCTGAACATAGAGATAAACAAGGGTCTAGAAATAATCAGAAGAACAGAAGGAGAGAGGAAGGTTCTTATAGGACTCGAACTCCCTCTCACAGTGTCAGGTCCCGGTCTAGTACAAGCATGCGTCTAAATACTGAGGATATCCACAATATAGCTGTGGAAGTGGCTAAGGTAATGAAGAATGCACAAACCGGTAATGTTAACCAATCTGAAGAATGAAATGAAGAAAGCTTAGCAGCCTCCACGCCAGTACAAAGGGAAGGAAGGGGCGAAAGGAAAAACACTATTGCAACCATGCCACTAGAAGGGAAAGGTGAATATTCCAAATCAAAGGAATGTACTTATAAGTACTTCATGTCCTGTAAACCTCAGTCCTTTGACGGAAGAAAGGGAGCACTAGAAGCTCAAGACTGGCTCAATAGAATAGAGTCAGTATTAGACATATGTGAGTGTGATGACCGCAACAAAGTACGGTTCGCCGTACATATGTTTGAAGCTGAAGCCCTTCACTGGTGGAACATTGTGCTCCGAACAGAGGAAAAAGAAAAGGTTAAGGAGATGAAGTGGGAGGAGTTTATTCATAAGTTTCTTGCTAAGTATTGTCCTCCCAGTGAGACCGAGCAACTGGAAGTGGAATTCTTTCAGTTAAAAATGGGAAATAAAACCTATCGAGAGTATGTTTCTTGTTTCAACGACATATCTCGACTGGTTTCTTATTTAGCATTGACCGAGGAACAACTGATCAATAGGTTTATTTGGGGTCTACCCTCTGAAATGAGGGTGTTAATCAAATCCAAATCCCCCAAGACTTTTGCAGAAACTGTTGAGGCTGACGCCGTCATGGCTGCCGAGATTATTCTGCAGCAGGCTGAATCTCCCGCACCAAAAAGGAAGTGGGAAGAAAGAAAGGGGGACACCCGGAATAACAACTTTAAAAGGCCTAAAACATTTCCTCAATGTCAAATTTGCAAACGCTTTCATACGGGGGAATGTCGTTTTCCTTGTCCAAATTGTAAAAAGACGGGTCATGCTCTTCAAGCATGCAAGGAAAAGAAGAAGTGTTTCAAATGTGGAGACCCTAACCACATGAGATCTAAATGTCCCGAACTCAAAAGAAATGATAGGACACAACCAAATCAGCTAAAAGGGCGGGCATTTGTACTCACCACGGAAGAAGCCAAGACCAATACAGACGTTATCACGGGTACGTATCTCGTAAATGATGTATATGCGCGTGTGTTATTTGATACCGGTGCAAATAAAAGTCTAGTGTCGACTACCTTTAGACCTTACTTGAACCAGGCGTCCCAAACCCTAGATCAGACCTTTACAGTAGAAATGGCTGATGGAAGTCAAAGAGAGATAGTTGACATAGTTAAGAATTGTAAAATAAGCTTAAACAACCATGTTATCCCTATAGACCTAATGCCTATGGAACTTGGAGAATTCGACATAGTCATAGGAATGGACTGGTTGACACCATATCATGCGGAAATTATATGTGACAAAAGGATCGTCCGACTCCGATTACCCAATGGCAAACAACTAACTGTATTGGGAGACCGCACTGACAAGACTAAGAACCTCATCACGATAGCACAAGCACATAAATGCCTAAGGAAAGGGTATGTTGCCTTTTTAGCATATGTCGTAAACCCTACAGAAAAGCAGAAGGTCGAGGACGTGCCAGTAGTACGAGAATACCCCGAAGTGTTTCCCGATGAGCTCCCGGGACTACCATCGGATAGACAGGTTGAGTTTCGCATTGACCTAGTTCCCGGTACATCACCGATTGCTAAGTCACCGTACAGACTAGCCCCGACAGAAATGCAAGAACTCAAGAAGCAACTACAAGAGTTGCTTGACAAGGGGTTTATCCAACCTAGTTCGTCACCATGGGGAGCACCCATCTTGTTTGTCAAGAAGAAAGATGGGACGATGCGCATGTGCATCGATTATAGAGACTTGAATAAAGCCACTATAAAGAATAAATACCCTTTGCCCAGGATCGACGACTTGTTTGATCAATTACAAGGGGCAAGCTATTTCTCTAAAATAGACTTGAGGTCTGGATGCCACCAAGTGAAAGTTGCACCGGAAGACATACCTAAGACTGCCTTCAAGACTAGGTATGGTCATTATGAATTTTTGGTAATGTGTAACAACTGTCACTAAAATCCCTAATTAGGATAGTAATTAGCTATTAAGGAAACCCTAATTGAGACACCCAAGTGATTCTACGCAAAACCCTAAAATTTCCAGAACAATCAGAATCAGGATCAGGGCCCCTAAAACTCAGAGGGGGATAAACCCTAGCCAACGATTATCTTCATAACTATCTGTAAAAATCGAATTTTAGGAAACTGACAACACAGCAAGCCTACATGCACGAAGGGCTACTCTATGAAAGTAGGGTGGTCACTCGCGTAGCGCGACGCGTATAGGGGTACCCCCTCGCGCTACGCGACGGTGTCAAATTTCCAGTATAAATAGAGGAGTTTGGCACTTGATTTCTTGCGTTGGTTCGACGGTAAAATTCAATTTGTACATCCAGATATCGTCAAAATACTACAAAAACCCACATAATCTCGAAATTCTGCCGCGATAACAGGGTAATTACTCGATCGCTATTACGATTCAGTTTCCGGAATCAATACATTCAAAGAATGTCTAAGTGCCGCCCACATTGGGCTATGCTTTGTCGTTTGTCGGTAATCCGATAAATGAGTTGAAGCATTGTACTTTGTCGTTGTCGATAAATCGATAATGAGTTGAAGTACTATACTTTGTCGTTTGTCATTTTGATAAATGAGTTGAAGTATTGCACTTGGTCATTCATTGCGAGTATTTGATCTCGGGAAATTATCGTAACTGCTGTATTGATCACTAATCCTGTGTTGTGTGCATTATTGTTAAATTAGAAATAATCAAGGCTAATCAGTAGGCTTATACACTGCTCGTTAAATCTGCAATGTGAGTCATTCTCTTTTTATCAACTGTTTTACAATACTCCAAATTATTTTCAAAAAGTTATAATTACAGGGACTAAGTCGTGGATATCTTAATTTATTGGTTAGTGGGGTATTGTGCATATTACTATCTCTCCCAGTTAGGTTCATTGACCTACTAGGGAGGAACGTCACTATTAGAGTTCATTGACCTAATAGTGGTATGACCATCGTCACCATTGTGACTTGTCACCATTGTGGCAGAAAGCCAGATAAAGATAAAGATGTAAACCATTGTAATCGCTCTTATGCTGTAATTTATAACTATGGGTCATTTCCTAAAAACTGAATGAACTCACTCAGTATTTCCCCGCTGACAAAACCTTTTTCAAACATGTTTCAGGTAATCTGTTGTGAGCAAAGAAAAGTGCCAGGAAGCACTACCAACTTAGAAAAGTGGCTCAGTGTAAATAAATAAAGGAACATGTTTTAAAAATAAAGATTTCCACGGAAATCACATTATTGTAAATTACTGGGTTTTATCCCTAAATTATGTAATGAGCAGTTTTAAATACTAAAGATCCTGTTTTAAAAGACTTCCGCTGTCGCCTAAATTGAAATACCGCAGGATTTCTGTCCCGCGGCTCCTGAAACGGGTCAAACCGGGTCGGGGGCCGTGACAGAAATAAGGTGGTATCAGAGCCACTTCTCAAGCCACTGATTTAAGCCAATTAAGTATTTAGAAAATACTTAATTTCCATTAATTGCTATTTTGTGATTAATTGTTTATTTATCTGACTAATTGTGTACAGTATGAGCAGATCTTTATATGCTAGTCAATGTAGTAAGTCATGCAAATTCTTAAATAGTTTGACTCAAGTATTAGTACCTTTATTATCTACAATCTAGAAGTCTTATCAAGAAAATCATAAAATTTTTCAAATAAAACCTCGTATGATGTAAATTTCAATAGTACCCAGTAGAAACTAATATTTAAAAAGTTTTCTATAAATTTTATGAATTCTGACTATGTCTATTTTTGTTAAACAGCATGAGTAACTTGTCTGAGACTCTTCAGAATTTAAATCTCTATCCAGTAAGAATAGAAGTTTCCAGAGATTTCAATAGGTATATACTAGATATAGAAGAACCTATAGAATTCAATGCTTTACCTCTCGAGAAACCCAAGCCCAAGGAAATAGAAATTGGGGAAAGTTCTAGGCAAATTGAAAAGTTACCATCTCAGGAAGAGTTAGATTCTATAATGGCAAGCCATAATACTATTAAGCCTGTTAATGAAAATATTTTTAATCGCTCTCTCGAAACACAACTACCAATGAACTTAGAACCATCTATTCCAAACCCTTCAATCCACTCGCAAATAAACGAATGGTTAATTAATGAAATACAGTTACAAAACCATCCCTATAAGCTTTTTCCTCGAGTTCCATCTAGAACCTTTACCAAATCCACCAATGAGTAACAAGAATAAGGCTGAACTTCGCTTTGGTGAAGAACTAATGGATACTGGAGATTGGGGGACAGATCTCCTGGAACTACGATAAGAGGAAACACAGTTACTAGAATGTCGTTGACAAAAAGAATAGGGGATTTATGAAACTGTTATTATGTAATAATAATAGTAAAATCAGTATGTGTAAGATAAATAATAAAACGGTTGTATATAGAAGCATGAAATTTTAGAAAATTTACAAATTTTGTTCGTATACGTGATTATGTGCAATTAAGTATGATATTGGATTATTTCTTGTATACTAATTATTTATCTATAACTTAGTTGTCAAATGGAAAACGCTAATAATGAACCAGTTAATGAGGTTAATGATTCTGAGCAACAACCGGGAGATCAATATATGACTAGGCAGGATATAGAAAATATCGTTGCTCAAGGGATAGCCAACACTATTCCAACAATGATAGCTCAAGGGATAGCCAACGCTATTCCAGCCATCGTTGCTGCTGTTAAAAATCCAATAGAACCACAACAACCCGTTCCTAGCAAACGTATTTCTGAAGATAACTTCAGTAATAGCGTAAACGGAGGCAATGATCATGTTAATCATGACAATGAACCACAACCAGCGCCGCTCCCTAAGAAAATGAAAGTTGCAACACCTGGTTGCACTTACAAGGAATTTCTTGCTTGTAAACCATCTGAGTTTGCAGGCAACGAAGGAGCGACTGCGGCACTACGTTGGTTAGAGAAAACTGAGGCAGTAATTGCCATAAGTAAATGTGCTCAGGATGATCAGGTCATGTACGCGTCAAACCTTTTCAAAGAAGGAGCGCTAGAATGGTGGAATACGGTGTTACAATCAAAAGGAAGAAGGATGGCGTATGCTATGAACTGGGAAGAATTTAAGAGCTTGGTAGAAAGAAAATTCTGTCCCGAATATGAAAAAGAACAAATGACAAACAAGTTTTTAACCCACCGAATGGTTGATGTAGATTGTCGAAAGTATACTACGACATTCTTCGAATATGCTCGAGTAGTACCAACCCTGGCTTCGCCAGAGCCAGTACTTATTTCTCGATATATTTGGGGATTGATTTCTGAAATCCGTAACATCGTCAAGGCTGCGAAACCTCGCACGATTGATGATGCGGTAGATTTAGCCAATACTCTGACTGACGAACTAGTACGGACAAGAGAAGAAAATAGAAGGAAGGAAGTAGCCCAAAAGATTACCCAGGTAATCCGTTCGGATAACCATAACGATTTTAAGAAAGGAGGGAATGGGCAATCTTCTACTAGTTCATTTTGCAATTTTTGCAAAAGAAAGCATTTTGGAAGATGCAAAGGATACTGCAATTTTTGCAAAATTCCGGGGCATCAGGAAGAAGACTGCAGAAGGAAGAAATTTTCAGTTTGTTACAACTGTGGAGAAACTGGACATCTTAGGCCAAATTGTCCAAAACTGAACAAACCATCTGACACTAAAGCCAAACCTGCAGAAGAAGCAAAAAGGAATGCAAGAGCTTTTCAATTGACTGCTCAGGAAGCAGAGCTCATTCCAGATGTAATAGCCGGTACGTCCTAGGTTACAACGTTTACACAAAAAGTATTAACTGACTCTGATACACACCAAAGTTTTATAAATACTTCATTCTGTCAAACTCTTAACTTAGACAAACCTTTACAGTCAAAACATGCAAAAAGGAAAATATAACTCTCAGGTCATATAATTCTTTGCTAACCTAATTCCTATGAAATTAGCCAAGTTTAATGTTGTGTTAGAAATAGATTGGTTAGTAGCCAACCCTACTTGAATTCTCTGTGATAAGAACTTTATAGAAAATCCAGGTAACCGCCGGAGAAGTATTTATGATTATAGGAAATAAACCACGTAAGGTCACAAGATAAATCATGAAGATATTCACTTAGATCCTGCTAAGATAGCAATGGAAGAGTTCGCAATCTTTAAATGGAAAGTAGGTATTTTGTAAATTTAGCCGGATACTATAGGCAGTTTATTAAGAATTCTTTTAGATAGATACATCCTTAACTAAGTTAACACAGTTAATTCTAAATAAGAACCTAAACAAAAAGAAGCCTCTAGCTAGCCTTACCAGAAGGAACAGAAGATTTTAAAGTATACGGTAATGCTTCAAAGTTAAAATTTGGATATATGGTAATGCGACACAAAAAGGTAATTGTGTATGCATCAAGGCAATTGCAAAAGCACGAAAAAAGCCTTACCACTTGTAAGCCTAAAAATTAGAAACCACAAGTTATCCTTAAGATTAGGAAACATTATCTAAGCAAGCTTACTATCCATATGGGTCATAAGAATTTAAGATACATATTTGAGCAACAAGAATTAAACATGAGGAAAAAGGGAAATCCTCGATGATTGCGACTGTGATATTCAGTATCACGAAGGAAGGTTGAAGACGGTTAGAAGAACTATACAAATAATAAACAAAAGCCGTCGAAGTCCGAGTTGGAGACAAAATGCTATTGAAAGTATTTCCTTGGAAAGGAATTTATAAATTCGGTAAGAGAAGAAGCTAAGTCTCTTATACGTAGGACCATTACCAGTAATCCAACACATAGGACCAGTAGCTTATCATTTACAACTACCAGAAGAATTAGCTGAAGTACATGATGTGTTTCATGTATCCAATCTCAAGAAACGTCTATCAGGCGAATCCTTGGTAGTACCTCTTCAAGATATAGAGATAAATGATAGAGAAACCCCTACAAATAAAAGATCGGAAAATTAAGTTTCTCAAACACAAACGACTAGTGTTAGTGAAAGTCCAATGGGAATCCAGAAGAGAACAAGAGAATACTTGGGAACTGGAATCAGAAATGAAGTGAAAATACCCTCATCTATTTCAGTGAATCTCGAGGACGAGATTTTTCTTAAGGTGGGGAGAATGTAACAACTGTCACTAAAATCCCTAATTAGGATAGTAATTAGCTATTAAGGAAACCCTAATTGAGACACCCAAGTGATTCTACGCAAAACCCTAAAATTTCCAGAACAATCAGAATCAGGATCAGGGCCCCTAAAACTCAGAGGGGGATAAACCCTAGCCAACGATTATCTTCATAACTATCTGTAAAAATCGAATTTTAGGAAACTGACAACACAGCAAGCCTACATGCACGAAGGGCTACTCTATGAAAGTAGGGTGGTCACTCGCGTAGCGCGACGCCTATAGGGGTACCCCCTCGCGCTACGCGAAGGTGTCAAATTTCCAGTATAAATAGAGGAGTTTGGCACTTGATTTCTTGCGTTGGTTCGACGGTAAAATTCAATTTGTACATCCAGATATCGTCAAAATACTACAAAAACCCACATAATCTCGAAATTCTGCCGCGATAACAGGGTAATTACTCGATCGCTATTACGATTCAGTTTCCGGAATCAATACATTCAAAGAATGTCTAAGTGCCGCCCACATTGGGCTATGCTTTGTCGTTTGTCGGTAATCTGATAAATGAGTTGAAGCATTGTACTTTGTCGTTGTCGATAAATCGATAATGAGTTGAAGTACTATACTTTGTCGTTTGTCATTTTGATAAATGAGTTGGAGTATTGCACTTGGTCATTCATTGCGAGTATTTGATCTCGGGAAATTATCATAACTGCTGTATTGATCACTAATCCTGTGTTGTGTGCATTATTGTTAAATTAGAAATAATCAAGGCTAATCAGTAGGCTTATACACTGCTCGTTAAATCTGCAATGTGAGTCATTCTCTTTTTATCAACTGTTTTACAATACTCCAAATTATTTTCAAAAAGTTATAATTACAGGGACTAAGTCGTGGATATCTTAATTTATTGGTTAGTAGGGTATTGTGCACATTACTATCTCTCCCAGTTAGGTTCATTGACCTACTAGGGAGGAACGTCACTATTAGAGTTCATTGACCTAATAGTGGTATGACCATCGTCACCATTGTGACTTGTCACCATTGTGGCAGAAAGCCAGATAAAGATAAAGATGTAAGCCATTGTAATCGCTCTTATGCTGTAATTTATAACTATGGGTCATTTCCTAAAAACTGAATGAACTCACTCAGTATTTCCCCGCTGACAAAACCTTTTTCAAACATGTTTCAGGTAATCTGTTGTGAGCAAAGAAAAGTGCCAGGAAGCACTACCAGCTTAGAAAAGTGGCTCAGTGTAAATAAATAAAGGAACATGTTTTAAAAATAAAGATTTCCACGGAAATCACATTATTGTAAATTACTGGGTTTTATCCCTAAATTATGTAATGAGCAGTTTTAAATACTAAAGATCCTGTTTTAAAAGACTTCCGCTGTCGCCTAAATTGAAATACCACAGGATTTCTATCCCGCGGCTCCTGAAACGGGTCAAACCGGGTCGGGGGCCGTGACATAATGCCATTTGGATTAACCAACGCACCTGTAGTGTTCATGGACCTCATGAACAGGGTTTGTAAACCTTACCTCGATAAGTTTGTGATCGTTTTTATTGACGATATCCTTATCTACTCTAAGAACGAGGTAGAACATGAACAACACCTGAGAGCAGTCCTTGAATTGCTCAAGAAAGAAAAACTCTATGCAAAGTTCTCTAAGTGTGAATTTTGGATACGTGAGGTGCAATTCCTAGGCCACGTGATAAATGAATGTGGAATACAAGTTGACCCTGCAAAGATCGAGGCCATCAAGAAATGGGAAGTACCGAAGAATCCCACTGAAATCAGAAGATTTCTGGGGTTAGCAGGATACTATAGAAGGTTTATTCAAGACTTCTCAAAGATTGCAACACCATTAACCACACTAACCCAGAAAGCCTCTAAGTTTAATTGGGGACCTAAACAAGAAGAAGCCTTTAACACGTTAAAGCATAAGTTATGTAGCGCCCCAATACTGTCACTTCCTGAGGGAATAAAAGATTTTGCCGTCTACTGTGATGCATCTCACTATGGTATGGGATGTGTACTCATGCAAAGAGGCAAAGTGATTGCCTATGCCTCTAGATAGTTGAAGATTCATCAACGGAACTACACAACCCATGATTTGGAACTTGGTGCCATAGTGTTCGCATTGAAAATTTGGAGGCACTATCTTTACGGTACAAAGTGCACTATCTATAGTGACCATAAAAGTTTAAAACACATATTTGAGCAGAAGGAGCTCAATATGCGTCAGAGACGATGGATGGAGTTATTAAGTGATTACGACTGTGAGATCCAATACCATCCAGGTAAGGCAAACATAGTAGCAGATGCTCTAAGTAGAAAAGAGAAACCTCAACCAATAAGAATTCGTGCAACCAGAATAGAGGTTAAAACTAGTCTCTTAGATCAAGTTAAGAATATACAACAAGAAGCCTTAAAAGAGAATCATATCGTAAAAGAAAGAATGATTGGGAGACTGAAGCTACTGACAATGGGAAATGATAATATCCTTAGGTTCAACAATAGGATATGGGTTCCTAATTTTGGAGGACTGCAGGATACAATCTTAGAGGAAGCTCATAAGTCTAAGTATTCCATTCACCCTGGCAGTGACAAGATGTATAAGGATTTAAGGAGAGAATATTGGTGGCCAGGAATGAAGCGATCTATTGCCCATTATGTGGAAAAGTGCCTTACATGCCTTAAGGTGAAGGCAGAACATCAAAAACCCTCTAGATACTTGCAACAACCAGAGATTCCAGAATGGAAATGGGAGAAAATCACCATGGATTTTATCACGAAGCTCCCAAGGTCAAGTCACAGTTATGATACTATTTGGGTAATAGTGGACAGACTGACCAAGTCTGCACACTTCGTGCCAATTCGTGAGGACTATAAGATAAACAAGCTAGCTCAAATTTACATCAAAGAAATAGTCTCGCGACATGGGGTGCCTGTATCGATCATATCAGACAGAGATAGTTGTTTCACATCTAAATTCTGGCAAAGTTTCCAACAAGAGTTGGGAACCAAGCTTAATCTAAGCACTGCATATCATCCTCAGACGGATGGGCAGAGTGAATGCACTATTCAGACATTAGAAGATATGCTTCGGGCTTGTGTAATTGATTTTGGTGGAAGTTGGGCCACTCATCTACCACTCATCGAATTCGCCTACAATAATAGCTATCACGCCAGCATCAAAGGTGCACCTTATGAAGCTTTATACGGAAGAAGGTGCCGAACTCCTATCTGTTGGACGGAAGTAGGGGAAAGTCAACTAACAGGACCGAAAATCATTGTGGAGACCACAGAAAAGATCCAGCAAATCAAAGAAAGGATGAAAAGTGCTCAAGATCGACAAAAGAGTTATGCAGATCAGAGGCGTAAACCCCTAGAGTTCCAACTAGGGGATAAAGTAATGCTTAAGGTATCACCTCTGAAAGGAGTGATTCGGTTTGGAAAGAAGGGAAAGTTGAACCCCGATACATTGGGCCGTTTGAAGTAACAAGCAAAGTAGGACCAATGGCTTATCGGCTAAAACTTCATGAACAATTGGCAGGAATACATAATACTTTCCATGTATCAAATTTAAGGAAGTGCCTAGTGGACGAAGCCCAACAAATACCCCTGGAAGACGTACAGGTTGACGAAAAACTCAACTTCATTGAAGAACCACTTCAAATCGAAGATAGGAAGGTTAAAAGTTACGCAAGAAGGAAATCCCGTTAGTCAAAGTCAAGTGGAACGCACGTCATGGACCAAACTTTACATGGGAACTAGAAAACATAATGAAAGATAAGTGCCCTCATCTTTTTAAGTAATGACAAATTTCGATGACGAAATTTTTGTAAGGAGGGAAGGATGTAATACCCCGAATCTTAATGTGCTGGTTATAAACGTGTGAAATATGTAATTTATATTTCATATATTGTTAAACGAGTAAGATGATTGTGTGAAAGGTGAAATATCTTGACAAACCTTGGCTAATATAGGAGACCGTTAATATTAATAATTAAATATATTATTTTATTTACCTTACTCTGTTTTTAATAAAACTTATTTTATAAAACGTCATATTTTAAAAGTTATACAAGAAAAACGAGTTAAGCAGCTGAATTAATATATATAAGCAAGCAAGCTAGCAGGTCAAGCAGGTAGGTAGGCACGTCAATTGAATCCCACATCCAAAAAAGGGATTTGAGGTGCCTGCTTGCTTGCTTTAAATAAGAGTCTCAGTAGTTTGTTTAGGTACCAGTTTCTTTAACGGGAATGCTCTAGTATAGAGAATCCTGAGTATACGATACCCCGTTGGGTGTTGTTAATAGTCGTTTTTGGAGCGCGAGTAGGAGCAGGAGTAGGGAAACTCTACATCAACGTGCCGTAGATAGTTTTGAGGTATACTCTCGTTTAAGTTTATGTTTAGTTATTTATTATTTATTTTTAGTAGTTAATATTAGTTTTATTATTAGTAATAACGTATTAGTAGTAGTAGTAGTATTAGTATTAGTATTATATTTAGGTACTAGGGTTATTGTCAGGGGCGAGTATTGGGTAGCCTAGTCTTAGTTAGGCATGGACTGATCACCCATGCTTAAACAAGGTAGGGTTAACCAATATCCAACCATGATAATGACTAGTTAGGTGTACCATTACCTAACCTAGGATTATGTAATTGTGTCAGGACCTTGAGACATAACCCAGTATTACTAGCGGCTGTTAAGCAATTGCAAATCAGGTGAGTCATCATACTTGTCTTTTAAACTGTGATAGTATACTCGTCCATAACTGGTAATAATGAGAATGCTGTAGTATGCATGTGTCATTAGGGGTTTATGGGATCCTATTATGCTTAATGAGGTGTGTCACTCTGGGAAGGGTAATAAGGTGTTGTACCCACAGGCACTTCGTGCTTATAAGGTCCAACGACACACACTCATACCTATGTGACGGCCGTAGGGGGACACAGCTGGAGGACCAGTATGTCTCTTGTACGGTGGTTTGTGACAAGTCAAATGTGACCTATAAGGTTCAATGAGGCCCAACCTGACTATAATGTGGTCACATGCCCATATTGTGTATGCATATAATGTAAACTGTGGTCTGTCTTTATAAAAATTGTATAGTATGAGCTCACCAGTATATATCTGACGTCGTTTTGAGTATACTTATCTCAGGTGAGTCATGAGGAAAGCTATAGGAACTACTTGACAGTCGTGGAGTTTTAGAAGATCAAGGAGTTCTTAGTTGCCAAAAGTTTGTAAATAAATAAAGTGTTGTACTCAGACTATTATAAGTTTTAAATGAAAGTTTAGTTTGTTTCCGCTGTAAGTGTATCAATTGTGCACAATCACCCGGGTTACAGGGTGGGTGTCACAGAATCTTTATCTCCCATCTATAAAAAATATCACTTTTCTCAAAATTTTGTTTAATCTTCACGACTATTCACCATCTCTCTCTATACTTTTATTATTTCTATAGTAAATTACAAGTTTTGTCCTTTACGTTAACACCCTTTTGCAGGCGGTGTCCTTTTGGTGCAAAAATTGACAAGTTTTGTACTTAACATTTCAAAATCTGCACGTTATGTCCTTTAGCCCTAACTCAGTTAGATAATTTTTGTTACGTTTGGTCATATGGACCCCATATAAGGGTATTGTTGTATTTTCACATTTTAATATATAAATAAACCCTTTTTCTAGAAAATATATAAAAACTCCTTCCCACCCACATTATCCTTCTCTCTATCTAAAACACAAACATCTTCCATCTCTCCCTCTCTTTAAAAACCCACCATCAACACCGCCAATTGAACACACAAACACATTAAACACATTGAACAAATAAACACAGTGAGTAATTGAGCATGCACTCCGTTCAATTGCTCCATCTTTCACACAACATATACTAATCAACTGAACAAGCAAACACGCCGTGTAACTAACCGTTATCTTTGTTCAATCCCTTCAAATTTATGCACAAATTATACAAACAAACACTTAGTTCAAATCCTTCATTATACACACAATTAATCGAACAAACAAACTCAAACACGATGAATAACTGTTCTTGCGGTCCCAGATCTGTTTCAGGTGTGGCGGGGGAGGCTGTGGTTGCAGGGGAGGCGGTGGTGGACGGGGGGTGCAGGGGGCGATGATGGACGATGAGTTGCATGGGTAGGCAGTCAGGCACGGGTGGTGGTGATGTTGGGTGCAATAGGGTTGGGGTGGTCGGTAGGTGGGGATGGAGGCAGTGAAGGCTGAGGTGGAGTGGGTGGTGGCGGTGTAGGTTGTGGGGTGGTGGTGAGTTGAGAGGGACTAGAGAGAGATTAGGTTGTGATCGTGGGTTGAGAGAGAGAGGGAGAGAGAGAGAGAGAGAGAGAGGGAGAGTTTACACTTTTTTTATTTTCCAGTTCTGTACATATAGTCCCTCAATAATAATTGTTTACAAAATGGCCACTAGGAAGGTGAAATGACAAGTATGCCCCCATACTTAACCAAAAAATTTGACCGATTTAAGGCTAAATGACATAATGTGCAGGATTTTGAAACATTAAGTACAAAACTCGTTAACTTTTGTGCCAAAGGACACCGAAGGTGTTAATATAAAGGACAAAACTTGTAATTTCCTCTTATTTCTAGCTATCTCTTTCTTTCATGCTTGAGGTATATGTACAATCTTTAAATTTTGGCGATGTAAATAATGAATCTGTATATATCTTAGAGATGGAGATTCGTATTCAGAACGAAAGATATAGAAATCTCTAAAATTTGGAGATGGAGAAAGAAATGGTTACTCCAAATGAGAAATATAATACACGTACAATACGTTTAAAACTTACTATAGAAATAAAAAGGTGAAAACAAAGATTAATTAGCGTCGGTTTGGTAACCTTAAAATGGCGGACAAGACTAAACCAACCCTCTCAGCCAGCAGAAAGATAAAGAAACACGCATGGGCGGGCTCTGGGTAGTGGCCAGGGTGAATCTAATTAGACTTGGCACAAATGAATACCAAAAAAGAGCAAGCATCCAACCATCATCACTACCAAATTCGTTAATAGTCAAACCAACTTGACATCTTAATGTTTACGTTTTTGTGCCTTTATGCTTTGTACAAACAGTCACACATAATACAACTTGACAACTAACGTTTTTGTGACATCATTACATAATGAAAAATACTGTGTTTTCTTTGTGATGATGTATTAATACCACTATAAAAGTGTCGTCATGTTGGCATCATATTTTTTACATTGATTGGACACTTATTTCATAATATTATTGCATTAATTGATGTATGATTTGTTTTAGCATGGTAGAAAAATGACTATAATCCGTGAAACACGGTTGGTATATGCAGTGACATTTTCGAGAATGTTAAAAAAGTTTTGAGCCCTCCGCTGGATGAAAAAAACCGGTGCCTCATCCACCCTATAATAATAACATGAGTTCTATTGCATCACTATTTTGTGAGCTTTATTGCATTAGCTTGCACCACTGATCAATCTAAAACTCTCACATATTTCCTTATCTTCACTTGTATTTACATTCATGCATCATCAAGCCATCAAAACGATCTCAGACGAGACTAGTATAGGCAGATTCTTTTTCATCTTCTTCTTGTTGGTCATATCTGACCCATCAAGTGTTATCATGTTGACTCATTTGTTCACGTTAAACACCATTAGAAACAAGCTTCTTGGGAAGGGGGGGGGGGGGGGGTTGTGAGATTTTTGAACGAAAACTACACTAATTTTTTTTTTCAAGGGGGCGTCCGCACCCCCACCATGACAAGTAGGTCCACCTCTGATAAAAGTACCCATAGAATAAATGAATCAAGTATTTCAAATTTTTAAAAAGAGTTAAATGCCATTTTAGTCCCTGTGGTTTGGGCCTTTTTGGCAGTTTAGTCCAAATGTTTTATTTTTCGTCTGTGGGTCTAAAAAAGTTTCACCGTTGTCATTTTAGTCCACTGGGTTAACTTCATCCATTTTTTCTGTTAATGAGAAGGGCAATTCGGTCCTTTTATATGGCCGAATTACCCTTCTAGTTAATAGAATTACATATAAAATGACCAAATTGCCCTTCTCGTTAACAGGAAAAATGAATGAAGTTAACCCAGTGGACTAAAAGGACAACAGTGAAACCTTTTTGGACCCACAGATGAAAAATGAAACATTTGGACTAAACTGACAAAATAACCTAAACCACAGGGACTAAAATGGCATTTAACTCTTTTAAAAAATGTATATTATGTATTTCGAAGAAATAGGATCGGACTAGCCATCTTTTGGAGCTTAGATATCCATATATAATGTATAACATATGTTTGGAGTACAGAAATATAATGTACAAATATACAATATAAAGGTATTATATGTTGTTTTATAGTATACTAGTGGGTAGTGGCGGAACTAGAACATTAACTCAGGGGTATAAAAAAATCATCGTGCAATCATACAATATTAAAATAACGATAATAAATAAAGTAAAACAAATACTTAATAGATTTCTCCTCTTCTTTATTTTCATAGCTTGAAATCGTTCTATCACATCGTCGTCTTTTACTTCATGTAAAAAAATCTTTTTCGACCGTACGAACCATAGCTTCGTTGAAAAATTCTGGGCCCATTCGATTGCGTAAATCCGTCTTGACAAGCTTCAATTTCGAAAAACATCTTTCAACAACAGTTGCGGTTGCAACTGGTAAAAACAAAGCTAGCTTCACTACCCAATAAACTAAAGGACAAGAACTATGCGTTCCCGTTTCAACCATAACACGCGCAAGATCACTTATTCCATTCAAGTTTGCAAATTTATCATCATCTCTTATAGTATGACGAAATCACTCAATATCACCCAAAAGAGTCCCTATTTCTTGTGTAGTAAAATCATCTGGGTACATCTCAGCAAACGCCAATATCCTCGATGCGTCAAACTTAGAAAAAACGTTACAAGGATTTAAACCCGACATATTTTTTATTAAACTAGTTGTTACCTCACTAAATCGATTTCCTAATTCTTCAATTTGCATGTCCAAAACCTCATTAAAAATGTCAACTTCAAAAGGATGTCGATTTATAGTGACATTCTTTCGGTTTCTTGGATTACCATAACTTTTCGCCATGTCCAACGTTGTAACGTTGTATTTTTTACAAAAGGAAGTCACTTTTTCCAACATCTGCTCAAACCCATTTTGTCTTAAAGCATTTAATGCTCGTTTTGTACCATTTATCGAGTTGGCCGGTTCTAATAAATCTTTACCTTTTTGTTGAAGGTGTTTTGAAAGAGCATTTGTGTATCTTAATATATCTCCCATCAAATGCATATAAAAAACAAATTCGAGTTTTTTAAAATACGATAGAATACCTTTTGCATTTGTTCGTTCTTGACTGCAATCTCCTTCTTCTTTAACATATTGAAGTAGAGTAACAACTTCCGAAAACAATCTAAGATGTGAACCCCATCGTGTATTTCTTTTTCCACTTTCGTAGGTTTGATTCCACTAGTGTATATATATTTTTAGTTTCTTTTATATATTTTTAAAAAACTTATATTTTAGCAGCCCACTTTATTATTATGTTTTCTAGTATATAAATATGTACTAATTCATATATATTTATCTTTTCTTTACAAAATTGAGTTAGTAACTTATATTATACAAGCCTATTTTTTCTACTCGTCACAGGCCCAAAACTTTTCGAGGATTCTCGAAGACGACTCTAAAATAGTGAATAATGGAGATTCATCGTAGCAAAATCATTATATTTTAGAAATGGAGATGAACATGGAAGGTCAGATGAAAAAAAAATAGAAGAAATATTTCAACACATGAACGAGGCCAAGAGCCCAAGACTAAATATGAGTGTGTTCTATGACACTATAAAGAATGCCAGGAAGAGTTATTGTGTGTCAAAGCTGTTATGTAAACAGGGAAATGACGAGGGAAAAATAATGCGAGATAGAATTATTGTGTCAAACTTTTATATAAACAAGGAAATGACGAGTGAGTAGCTGGGGTAATAAGGTAATTATCGTAAAAGGAATGCCAGGAATAGTCTTATCAATGAAGGGACACTACACCTTCACCTTTTGTTTCTTTCTCTTTTGTTTATCTGTTCATCTTATTCTCAGGGGTGTAAACGAATTGGGCCAAGCCTGAGCTTGATTGGGCTTGAGCTTGATTTAAGCTATTTTGAGAACAACCTCAAACGAGCTAAAAGCTCGGTTCGATCTCGCTTCATTACCGCTTAAACGAGTCAAAGCTCGGCTCACCAATGTTATTATCATTATTATTATACTAGTTTATAGACCCGCGTATTACACGGATTGTATATATACATATTTAAATACATCAAAGGACTGAAATTACATTTTTACATATGATAATGGAAACGATCAATTAGAGCCGTATTTTGTCGGAAATATTCAACTGAGTAACATGTTTCATTTTTAAAGAAGCAAAAAAGTGAAATGATCAAATGTGTCAAAAGTATTTGAATGCTTAAAATGTTCTTAATCGTTTTATTAAAAGGAAATCTTATATCATAATTTTGATAATATGTTTTCGCTATCATAAACAATACATCAAACATTACAAAATGTATATAAAAAAATAGAATGCACAAAAGATGTTGAAACGTTGGCCTAACATGACTCAAATCCTTTTGACCCATAGAAAATACCTGTTTGAAATGAACCCTTTATAACCTGAAAAAGAAGGATAAATAAGATTCCAACATTTCCTATTAAAAAAATAAACAAAATCCTATTACAAATATGAGATTGACCTTAAGCATAAATTATTGTGATATACAATAATAAATTGGAAACCACAACTAATATGTGACATATGAAAATTATAGATCATATGAAAAAAACTTAAGCATAATTATTCATTTAAAAAATATTAAAATCATAGGTTTTAAAATTATAGATAACCGTCTTTAAAATAAAGATGATGTATTATTTTAATAAAATCTTTAAGTATTTTTTTAATCATTAATTAATCTTGAATTTTAATTAATATTAATAGCATAATAATATTAATAATCATTAGTTAGAATTAAATATTATTTAAATAATATTATTGATGATCTAAAGAAGAAAATGCCATGTGGTATTAGTTGGAATTTTGAATAAGAAAATGCCATGTGGCATTAGTTTGAGTTTTTTTATTAGAATTAGATTATATATATAAAAATAAAATGTTGATTGGGCTAGTTTAGGCTCGCGAGCCTAAATGACTTTGTATTTCAGGCTCGAGCTCGATAACTAAACGAGCACTGTTTCAGACTCGAGCTCAGGCTCATTAAAGCTTAGCTGGTTTGAGCTTTTAACTGAGCCGATAACGAGTAGCTCTCGAGCCTCTAGGGTTTGTTTACACCCCTACTTATTCTGACACCCTAAAATTTTATTCACATACCATTTTCAGTCTATCTCACTCTATATATATCTATGTATATATAGAGAGATAGAATGGAGGGGTGTGGAAATATTACCACCTCTATCTCTCTCTTTATATATATATATAGGGCCGGGATTTAGAGAAAACGGTAGAAAGTGTGAGAACGGTGAGAACGCTTATCGATCGTCCGATCAAAACAATCTATGGACTAGATTGGCGCGGTGACATTTTCTTAAATAACATCATTTTTATTACGTGGATGCGCTTCATTAAGGGTAAAAGCGTCTTTTGACTACTCCAAACAAAACGCCATCTCATGAAAATAAAACACCAAAACAAAAATCACGCATCATTCTGCTAAAACCGCCATTAGATATAAAACGCCAAACTTAATTATAGTAAAATCCCGCCTAAAAAAACCGCTAAAAAATCCTATATATACAACAATTCAGACCTTCAATTAAAAAACACAAACAAAAACCCCAAACGCCGTATTTATTATATACCATTCGACTGATAAACGCCAGAAAACCCAAACATCAAATATATTGCTGTCAATAAAGTGTAGTTGTATGGTGTGGACAACATTGTCAGTTATCTTTCTTAACTGAGGATTAACAATGTTATCCAACACCATACAACAACACTTTATTGATTTTAGCATGATCAAATTTACAGTTTTAAGATGGTTTATTTTGTGGCGTTCTTTTTCTCAGTAAAACGCCAAAAAAGATAACATTTTGGCTGAAAGGGTGTAAACTCAATAACATTTTGCTGCATGAGATGGACAAAAATTATAGAAAAAGAGGCTGATTTCATACGAAAGTCGAAACAGCAGTGAAGATGCTTCAAAAGAAGAAAGAGACTGGTGACAGTGAAGATTTGAAGATCAATATTTATTTTGTTTAATTTTCTTTTTGCAGTTAATTGTTATTTAATAAACAACGCCATATCTAATAAAAACGCCAAAAAGGCAAATGTCTTACACCTTTGGCGTTTATCAAACCATCATAAAATTACTTTGACCAAGTATTATAAAAAAACTTTTTTTATGAATTCTTTTTTTTTATTTTCCTTTTCAGTTGATTGTTGTATAAATAAAAACGTCGTATATAATAAAAACGCCAAAACAGCCAAAATGCTTGTTTAAACGATATCATCCCGTTAAACGCCACCAAAAACTCCCAAAATATAATAAAATTAGTTTGAAAAAGTATTATAAAAAACCCAAAAAAATAAATAAATAAAAAATAAAAAACAAACTTGAAAATGTAACTTTATTATAATAACGCACCGCCTAACTTAGGCGCCAAAAAGAGATCCTATAAAATGATACATCTCAGCAACTTCCATTTGATCAAACCAAAAAAAAAAAAACAAACGCCAATACTACAAAATACCACTCACTGTAAAACTCCAAAAAAAATCAAAGATGACTAATATGCTTTTTTGGATATTCAGTATTGTTATTCATCAAGTTTCACTGAATGAATTGTTAGGGGAGGCGAGTAACTCAGTAAGATTTTGCTGCATGAGATGGACAAAAATTCAAGAAAAAGATACTAATGCCAGTCATATGGCATTTTGTATTTTTTATTCTTGAAGAAGACTTGGATGAGGAGAAGAGATCAATGACACTGAAGAGTGGGATGATGGCAAAGATGAAGATCAACATGAAGAAAAAGCGAAAAACCCACCCATACGTCATAGATCTATGTCCCCAAACATCCACAAAAAAGCCACTTCAACAGACGAGCAGGCAAAATAATCAAACCGATGGGTTTGTTAAGTTTTACATAAAACGCCATATTTTGGTGTTACTTCTTGTACATTAAAGAACAGAGTGACTGATGAAAGTGAATATTGTGAAAAGAGATCCGATTATGATTTTTAATTTATTTTCTTCGCTTGTATTTTTTTTCTGTGGCTGAAATATAATCCAACAATTGTAAAACGCCAAGATAACCCAAACGCCAAAATGTTTATAAAAAAAATAGAACAATGGACCATCTTGTTTAAAACCCCTTGAAAAACGCCATTCAAATAGATTCCCTGCCCCCTGGGTTCCAATGGCATATTATGTGACTAAACGCCATAAACGCCAAAATGTTGATACAATGAAACCATTAAAACGCCATAAATTATTGAATTTGGTTAACGCCAAAAATCCTAAAAACCAAAAATTAAAACAATATTGGGAAAAGCGGAACTGGAAAAGCAGAAGATGAAAGGACAAAAAAGCCCCTCCGCCCTTCTCTAAGCCGGGTGACACGTGTTGGGCCAGGAAGCGTTCTCATCGTTCTCACACTTTTGAGCGTTTTCTCCCGATCCCGTTTATATATACATAAAGAGAGAGAGAGAGAAAGGAGAGAGATAGAGTGAAAATGGTGTGGGAATAAGATGACCCAAGTTAATATTTACACACCTCTCCCTGTATCTTTTTCTATAGAGTTAAATGCCATTTTAGTCCCTGTAGTTTGGGCTATTTTGTCAGTTTAGTCCAAAGGTTTCATTTTTCGCCTGTGGGTCCAAAAAGGTTTCACTGTTGTCATTTTAGTCCACTGAGTTAACTTCATCCATTTTTTCTGTTAACAAGAAGTGCAATTCGGTCATTATATATGTAATTTTGTTAACTAGAAAGGCAATTTGGCCATATAAAATGACCGAATTGCCCTTCTCGTTAACAGAAAAAATGGATGAAGTTAACCCAGTAGACTAAAATGATAATGATGAAACCTTTTTGGACTCACAGGCGAAAAATGAAACCTTTGAACTAAATTGGTAAAATGGCCCAAACCACAGGGACTATAATGACATTTAACTCTTTTCTATATATACATATACTAGGTTATTCCCCGTGACTTCATGGGGTTAGATCATTTATATTTTGTATACAACAAAGGTGAAATTAAAAGACTACCTGAACTTCCCATGCAACAAAAATTAATTTATTGGCAAATTGGATTTAAATAATCCCAACTCACTATTATTGGCCAATAATAATCCCAACTCATTTAATCACCAATAATAATCTGAACTATTCACTTTTGTTTGTAAAATACTCCCAGTTAAAAAAACACTAACTAGGTTAAAAAATTGCTGATGTGGCATGCCACTTTACCTGCCACATCAGTTGCCATGTCATCAAAAAATGCCACGTAGACAGCCACATCAGCTGCCATGTCATCAAAAAATGCCACGTAGACAGCCACATCAGCTGCCACGTCATCAAAAAATGCCACATCAACTGCCACGTCTGCAGATTTACTGATGTGGCATTCCACGTCACCTGCCACGTCAACATTTTTTTAACCTAGTTAGTGTTTTTTTAACTGGGAGTATTTTACAAACAAAAGTGAATAGTTCGGATCATTATTGGTGATTAAATGAGTTGGGATTATTATTGGCCAATAACAGTGAGTTGAGATTATTTAAATCCAATTTTCCTTTATATTAATCTAAGAGTTAATTGCCAAAATCGTCCCTGAGGTTTGGGCAAGTTTGCCATTTTCGTCCAAAATGACACTTTTTTACCAAATTGCCCCCAACGTTTGTAACTTTTTGACATTTTCATCCAAACCACTAACTTGGTTTATTTTTAAAGTTAAATTGAGGATATTTGGATGAAACTGTCAAATATAAAACCACATGGACGATTTTGGCAATTTACTCAAACCCTTTTTAATTTCTTTTATTTAATTATTTTTGTTACATATATAATAAAAAAGAATATACATGGAGTTTTTAGAAAAAAAAAATAATAGTTTTGTCACATAATTTTTATAAATTTTCATCCAAATCACTAACTCGGTTTATTTTTTCAGTTAAGATGAAGGATGTTTTAAATTTTATAAATTAAGACAGAAACTAATTTACAACTTCTTTATATAAATCAGTTTTATAAAGAGAAAACGTCATTGGTGTGCAACACATAGCAATCGATTACAACTTTTAGTATTTATCAGTTGTAGAGATAGAAAAAAATTGTAAAACGTTACATATTTTTTAAGTGTGTTGAGCACCTAGGAAATATGTTGGTAGAAATAAAATATTTATTTAATTAAGATTATGAGGGTAACTAACTAATACTTATTCTGAGTGGCTTGAGTAAAGGAACTTTTGGTTTATAGCATTATAATTACAATTTGGTGGGTAATTTTAAGGTTTGGTAACGATACGTTGTTTGATAGGGGGGGGGGGCACTGGCTTCTGTTTTTCCTTAGGAGCGAATTTAAAAGAGTAGAAGATGAATAATAAACTTGGTACATATGATAAGATTTTTTTATTTGACATTTTTCAATAAGGTCACCAGCATTTTAGTTTTATAAAATTTAGAGGTTTAAGTAGATTTTATTTTTATAAAACCGATCTATATAAAAAATTAGAAATTATTTTCTGTCTTAGTTTATAAACATCCTTCGCCTTAATAAAAAAATTAACTTAGTTAGTGGTTGGATGAAAATTTATAAAAATTATGTGACAAAGCTATTATTTTTTTCATATAAAAATTGCATGTATATTCTTTTTTATTATATATGTAACAAAATTAATTAAATAAAAGAAATTTAAAAGAGTTTGAGTAAATTACCAAAATCGTCCCTATGGTTTTATATTTGCCACTTTCATCCAGATATCCTCAACTTAACAGAAATAATAAACTAAGTTAGTGGTTTGGATGAAAATGGCAAAAAGTTACAAACGTTGGGGGCAATTTGGTAAAAAAGTGTCATTTTGGACGAAAATGGCAAACCTGCCCAAACCTCAGGGACGATTTTGGCAAATAACTCTTAATCTAATTATGTCGTTAAATAAAATAAAATGAAATGTTTTCAAACGTTATATTGTTTTATAATTGTTTTGTATTAACAGTTGTAGTTGAGATAAATTTTAACTTAATTGACAAAATTTGTAAAAAAACATATATTAAACTATGTTTATTGACATAGTAAACGAGTCTATAAAAATACTTAGGATTAAGTCATAACTATTTACTATAAATACGACACATATGTTAGGTTTGACTATTAACATAAATCTATGAGTAAACTGCTAAAATGGTCCCTGAGGTTTGGTCACTTTTGTCACTTTAGTCCAAAACTCAAACCTTTTGAATTTGGGTCCATGTGGTTTCAATTTTGTTACCATTTTCTTCTAAAATCAAAATCTAGTCATATTTTTCAGTTTACACCCAGTTTTTTTTTCCACTCTTTTAATGAAGGGCAAAATGGTCTTTTAACGTTTTATTATAATAAATTAAAAAAATCTGACCATTTTGCCCTTTATTAAAAGGGAGGAAAACGACAAAAAAACTGGATGTTAACTGAAAAATCTGATTAGATTTTGCTTTTGAATGAAAATGACAACAAAATTGAAAGCACAGGGACCCAGATTGAAAAGGTTTAAGTTTTAGACTAAAGTGACAAAAGTGACCAAAGCTCAAGGACCATTTTGGTAGTTTACTCTAAATATATTTAGATATCTGTATAAATAATGTTAAAAGCAAATATGACCAATAGACACATAACCCAAATTATAACAAACATTTTACTGTGTTCAAAAACATAATAAATCAGCGAAAACATTCAAATGCACCACAATGTGAAACAAATAACACCAACATCTCTTAAAAGACACTTCATCAAAAATGAAATATAACGAACACACCACTTCTCCATCTTTGAAATCAAAAGTTTGCCAAATCCACCAGTCCCGGCTTCATCTTTTTATCTCCAATACGACGTCTTGTTGAAGAACAATTTAGTGAGTCGTCTACCTCATAGACTTAATGAAGGTTACGATTAACTTCACCAGAGGATGATGATGTCTCATTACTTTGAAAAGCATTAGATATAGGCATTAAATTCTCTTTAGTTTAACACACTTGATCCTACAAACAAATATATAAGCATAGTTTAAAAAATGGTAATCAAAATTATATAAAAAATGAAAAAAACATTTGATATAACTTTAGAAAATTCAGGAAGATTAAATTGAAGTTCCGACATAGGAATACCAAATAATTCTAATATGGTTTAAGAATCCTTCCGGAATTGAACACCTACAATATATGAGTAAAATGAATACATAAGATAACGAAATAGTTTTAATGACAAATTTGTAAATAAAATTTACCTCACCTTGTGCTGCTAAGAGTTTTTTTGCGGATATCTTGAGAATCTTAGAGGCTTCATAATCAAACAGGGTTAAATTCATAGTACCAGTACAATATTGCACGCGAATGGGTGTCTTGAATTTGTTTACGTTATAAAGAAATAAAACGTGAATGATTAAATTTTTTTGGTTTATTTAATAAAGTATAAAATGAGTAAAGTTGTAACCGAGGAATTGAGAAAATATCAACGCCTTTAAAGTCACGATGGTTACAAACCAAAGGTTTCTTATCTTCCACATCACCTGAACCCATCTCATTTTAAGTTGTCTCAAATGTTTACTCGACACGGGATTTACAATGGTTGAAACCATTATAATCTTATCACTGCAAATGGCAGAAATTGTCCCTATAACTAAGACCTTCTTTTTATAATAAAACATAACAAACCAAATACTAACTAAAAGGCATCATAAATAAAAAAGTATATATGCAAAAAAAAAAAGTATAGCACTATTATGGTACCGAGAAAAACTATAAGAGTAAAATCAGTGTTGTTAAGGAATTCATCCTCGACGCTTGAAATAACATACGACACAACTTGGTCAGTGGATGCTGATGTTGAAAATGGTTTCTCAATATACCTATATATTTATTAAGACGAAATTGCATAAATCAACCTGTATATTATACCTAAACCGCACTTCATACATTTCACTATGAAACCGGAAAAACCCAACCTTTATGTTCATGTTTTGTAACGTTCTATTACCTTTACAACTAACGTCGTCCAAAAACTCAGTTAAGTTACCTCACATGCTTTGCATGTGAGGGTACTATGGTTTTTGATTACATAAAGGTTGATTTGTGCAAAAAGATTATTTATAACATAAAGGTTGATTTCTGAAAAAAATGTTATTATATATATAGTAAAATAATTTTTTTTGCAAAAACATTATTATTTGTTAATAATTATGTATATAAAAAATTCGTTTTAAATTTATTTTATAAAAAATTGATTTTAATATTTTTATAAAGTAAATAATAATGACAAGATAAATTACTTTTTATATAAAGTATAAATAAAACATAAATTCTTTTAAAATAAAGTTATTGTAATATCCGGAATATTTTTATAATTATAACGGATGTTTTCAAACTAGTCAAACTAAAAGGTATTTTTTATGTATATGTAAGTATGTGTTTATAAAAACAAAATATTAGAAAATTTTTTATCGATGATAACAGAAACTACTAAATTAATTTGACGTTTAAAAAAATCGTTAATAAACTCCAGTAAAGAAATTCTAAATATATAATATGTTAATAATACAAATGCAATATTAAATATATATATATATATATATATATATGCAATTTAAGACATTCTATTATTTTCTATTGCATTGGTATTAGTATTATTTACATATTATATATTTAGAATTTGTTTACTGAAGTTTATTAAAGATTTTTTTTAAACATCAAATTAGTTTATTAGTTTCTTTTATCCATATAAATTTGTCTAATATTTTGATTTTATAAACACATACTTACATATACATAAAAAGTACCTTTTAGTTTAAGTAGTTTTAAAATGTCCGTTATAATATATATAATTATAATAGTTAATTACAAAATTAGTCCTTGTGGTTTATGGAAAATGACAATGTCACGTACTAATAGTTTAAAATCACATTCTAAGGTTCTAACATTTCATTTTGTAACAACCTAGGGTATTAACACAAACTTTTGTTAATTTTTTTGTTAAGTTAAAATAAAATTACTAAAGTATCTTTTTCAACTAGAAGGGCCATTTATGTAATTACTTTATTTTTAATCCAAGGACCATTTGTGTAATTACTCTACAAAGGTCATTGTGTAAAATTGCATTTCAAATCTACTATTGAAAACAAACTCAATTGTATTTCAAAACAATGTATCGAACTTAAACAAGAAATTAACCACACCTATATATATGAACAAATGTGAATTGTGTAAAATTGTAAATAACATATGTGCGGATAAACCACACGCATCACTTGATATCAAATCACATCAAATCCATTGTTGAAAACAAACTCAATTCAAGATGGATCTTCATATGATGTAGTTGCTTAAATCTGCATATCAAATCATCAGTGCAAAATGGTAAAAAAAAAAAAAAAAAAACCAAAGTGACTCATGTTAAGAAATTCAACCATTTTATATCTTTTACTTCATTGCTCTCAGAAGCGTGGATAAACCAATCAAGTCATTGCCGATTGGAATAACTAATTTTATGAATATTTATATTTTTTAAATTACTTAAAAATAATGTCATGTAAATAAGCTAATAAAACTAAAAATTATGAAAAACAATTGTGCTGTTATTTAACTTAGTGACTTGCTAAGAGTCCTTCTATATGTTGTTTTGTTGTTGAATAAAATCCTCGTTGGCCGGTCAAAAAAAAAAAAAAACTCAACTGCATTTCATAACATTATTTTGAACTTAAACCGAACTTAAACAATAAATTAACCGCAAAATCGATCAAGAGTACCTGCATGGAAATCTTGGAACAAACACCATAACTGCTTCCTTTAGCAATAGAATTCTCAAACACACACTCTTGATATAACAACCTTCCACAATAATCCGACACCCTAAAAATCATTAAAATGTCCCTATATGTCTTAAAACATACCCCGTATGAGAAAACCAAGCCCAAAATACCTTTAATTTTGCAAAAATAAAATAAAAATCAGAAAATAGGGCGCTCGCGGGCCGCGTAGCCCTTGTCTACCTCCTACGCGGGGCGCGACAGCCAGTCACCAGGGCGACACCCTGAACTGCCACGTGGCAGCAACGTGTTGGACCTAGTATGATGACCCAGACAAGCTAGGCCCTACCACCCCTATGTCGCGGGCCACGTAAGAAGACCTTTGAGTCTTCGCAGGCCGCGAGGAACTGCAAATTAGGCCCTATAAATAGGAGGCATCGGCTGTTCAGTCGAATCGCTCACACACTTTCTTTCTCTCGAATTTTTGAAGAGTAAATATAATTTCCGGGTATTATACCCCCCTAAATAATGAAGCTCTGCCTCGTTGTAAGTATCATAACCCCGGTTACGTATTAAATACGCTGCCCGATTGATCCAGGGTTCCGTAACGACTGTTGTGGTTCTGCCCGACGTAGTCCTTGGAATGCCGTCTCGGGGAGGGTATTACTAATGTAAATATTGGGTTATTATACTAATGCGTGTGCATTTGTGTAAATTATAGATAATCACCAGGAAATCCTTAAAGGAAACCCTAAGACAACAATGTGAGTAATCTCCTTTTTGCAAACTGTTTTTACAAAACCTCATATGATTAACATTATATTAAACAGTGATTGAGTATTTGTATTCTACAATTATCGTCGGTATGTTGGGGTTTTGTATACAAAATTTCTTACTACATTGTGAGTAGTAACATGACCACAAGTCGGGTTGACAGTACCGTGGGTGGTAATTAAAGTAGATGGAAACAAATGTAATTGCGCGACCGCCCTCAATACTGTACAATGGGTTTTACTCAACTTGATTAAACTGAGATTCACTCACCAGTATTTCCCACTGACAAAATATTTTTTAAACGCGTTTTAGGTAACAAAATGTGAAAGCCAAATAGAATCCTGCTGGACAACACTGAATGCTTGGAAAAGTGGCTATAAAGTTACCTAAAATAAAGAGATGTTTTTATTAAATAAAATAGGGTGTATCCCTATGAAAATGTGTGTACTTAAAACTTGGGATTTTTCCCACGTGTTTAATATTATAAAAGTGTGGTATTTTACTCTGATAAAATATTTCCTAACTACGGCCCTGATGTAATTTCCGCTGCCAAATTGATAAACACCGATACCACCAAAACTGATGCTCGCGGCTGCCCGTTCCCGGGACAGATAGGGGCGGGGGTTGCGACAGAAGGTGGTATCAGAACTAAGCCACTGATTCAGCCACAGAAGTGTTCTGCTGACACCAAAATATCATTCAAAATGTTAGGAAATAAATTACGGAACTACGTGCATATTTGTATTTTATTGTTGTGTGTTATTTGACTATTTGTTAGTTTACAGTATGAGCGACCAAGGACCTTCCGACGCCTACCGTCAGTTGTCCAGCTCACCTAGAAGTGAAGGACCCTCTTCATAGCCTACCCTCTCAGGGTATTCAGCTGACAATGAAGATGGGATATTCGTGTTTAAGGCTCAGTCTGAAGAGCCATTCCCTCCAAAAAAGAGAGGATGGTTTAGTAGAGGAGCGCATGAACATAGGAAAAGAATGAAAAAGTTACAACAGCAGCGAGCCCTAGCAGCCGCTAAAAGAGAGACAGATGTCCACACACATGATATGCCAATAGGAGTCTAGCAAACTTCCATATCCTAGCAACCACAGCTGCCGACCCTAACCTGGAGCAACTCATAGCACCCTAACCATTACCACTATTTCCCACGCAACCAATGGAAATCGAGAACAACCCAGAAAACCAATTCCCAATGCCTGATTTTAACCCAGATGAGATACCTAGAGTACCAGCACCCAATCCCTTAGACCCAGACTACGACCCACGGTTAGAGAACAATAGGGATTACCTGCAACGCTACCCAATACCAGAAGACGAACCCATGCCGAATCTAGCAGCCTACCCAGGTTTGGACCCTCTAGATCCCTTCTATGATAGCGATCAATACATCAGGGAAATTTTAGAGAATCCATACCCATACCAGGAACCCATGCCCCAGTTCCCAAACCCAGTCCCAGCACCTGCACCCCTAATGAGTGCAGAAAAGGTGCAAGAACTCCAAACCTTCGGAGAGGAGATTTTAGAAAGTAGCGAGAGGATGAGGCAGGTTGGAGAACGACTCGTCTGGAAGTATGACGAGCGTAATATGAAGTTCTGGATGAACCCATATCAGTGATGGTGGAGGTAGTAGTAGTAATAATAATAATAATAATAATAATAATAATAATAATAATAATAATAATAATAATAATAATAATAATAATAATATATAATATGTGTGTGTGTGTGGTTGAAAAAAAAATCTAGACGATAGCTATGGATGCATAGTAATATTGTAATTTTAAATTCCAGTATCAGTTTGTATTAGATGCATACTATATATAAGAAAGAGTAAGTCATAATGCTCGACAATTTTGATCAATATGCGTGTTGTGTGATTGTTTGCATTAAATGTTATCTTGTTATTAATAATTGGCAAATGTTTAAAATTCAGATGGACAACGAAGTGAACCAGGAAAATCAGAATGACAATAACCCGAATAACGACAACCAGAATAACAACGACAACCCGAACAATGATAATAACGGAAACCCGGTGGATAACAGTGACATCCAACACATAGTGGCACAAGGTGTCACACCCCAACCGATGGCGGAATCATCGGGGCGCGGCACTGAGCGAAACAGATTGTCCATAAGTTTCCACAACAACTATTATTACAAATTCAGTTAAGTGATACGTCCCATACCGTATCCCAAATAAATAAACAAGTTATCATAGAATACAACTAAACAAGTAGTACTGTTTCGACAACTCAGATTTAATTTATTACAACCAAATGTTTAAAAGTACTGCCCAGAGTCATTAAGACTCGTCCGGACAAGATCTACAGATGTAACATCCCGAAATTTCAAAACTTTATACTAGAATTATAAAGTGTATAATAAACAAGAATAAACTAACTAGGATAAATAACCCAGTTAGTTAGAAGTCTTGTAGTAACATAGGAATGAGTTAAAAAGCCAAAGATATAAACTAAATGAGAGTGGAGGGGCCTAGGTTGTCAAAATTGAAACTTAAATTACTAATAATTAGTAAAATAAAGACCAAACACTCCATTTTGGAGTCCCTGGTCGATCAAGAAACCACAGGGGCGACACCCACACCTTCACAACCCTAAATTCTACTAAAATCTCAAATTGAAAGCTCAAATCACGTCGTAATCAAAATCTGAACATAGAATCGTGATCTCCTTGACGAGGAGGTCATAAGGTATGTCAAATTAGGTTGTTTTGATACAACTCAAATTCTTGCATGTGATTGAAATCGGAGATTGAGCTTGATTATGTGTAGTAAAACATGAAATTGGAAGTAATGTGAAGTCTAGGGACAAACCCTAGATGATTTCTTGTCAAAATCTTGCATGTTAGTTGTAAGGATCAAAATCACCATAGTGGGTGATTAGTAAGATAGTAGAACTTGATAAACACTAGGATTAAGACTCTTGTTCTAGTGAAAATTGAAATTGTGGGATAATCTCTGAAATTGTTGATGTTATAATATGTGTATATTGTCTAATTGAAGCTAATTTGAGTGGTAAATTCAAGTTATGAACTTGGCTTAGATCATATAGAAATCTGACCCGCAAGGTGTTTGATAAAACGCCTAAATGGGGGTTAAAATGTTAAAGATTGCTAAAAACGCAGATTTGCATATGTTATGAATGAATGCGTTAAAGCTTATGAAAGAGAGTTCTAATCTTGTTATGAAATGAACTCTTTAGGCAAGGAATCCGGAACGTCAAGTGGACACGCCGGAAGCGATACCCGCGGAAAAGGTGTGCTTTAAAGGTACGTGACTTTAGTCCCGTTAAATTATGCTTAAACGATTTGGTTTGATATGTAATTGATGTTGTAGTGTAAAGGATGCGTTTGATGTGTCGTAAAGTGACGAAGTACTCACGACCATTAAACGGGTCAAAATAAGGACTTGGGAACTAGTTTGGTATGTCAACAAAGTGATAGTTTTCACTAAATAGCCAAACGGGTCAAAAGATGCTTTTATAAAAAGAATCATGAGAATAGAGACCTGAAGGTCTCATATTTCGTTAAGTGGTGGATTGTACCACGCTATTGAATTGGCTATATATAAATTTTAAAACTAAGAACCCGGGATATCGGGTCAAACAATAGAAGCTCTATGAAAGTGTCGTTTGAAACGGAATACTTGAATTCCGAAGAAACAAGTAATTGGTCCTAAGGGAACGCAAAGCCATGGAATGGCGCGAATACACCAAATATATGAGCCCGGGGATTTTGGGTAATTATGTCTAAAAGTTTTTAAGAATGGAGTGGAGGTGCTATGCATTTTCACTAATGGGTTAGATAATGGAGACAAGGAAACTGTGAATCGATTGTCGGTATCTCGGTTTCTGCGATGTAGAATTTACATGGTTGTATCCGTAATTTTATTACGGACTCATAGGAAAAAGAATCGGCTAAAACGGACGAACGAGTAAAAAGTTATAAACTTTTAAAGCTGAAAAATAGTTGAAGGGCAAGAATGCAGAACCCACCGTAACTTACGGTTCCACCGTAAGTTACGGTGGACATCAAAAGTATACGGTGTGAATCTCCTGATTTACGGTAGAACAAGGGACATTCCAGGTTCACCGTAACTTACGGTGACACCGTAAGTTACGGTGGAACCCAGAAAATTTATATTTTGTTTGATGCTTTGCGTTGTTAAATTTTGTTTATACGTAATGTATTATTGTCAAAACTAATATTTTAGTGTTTGACCCTAGGTATGTATGAAGTCCTTCCGGATGGTGATCAAGTACATGTCAAGAACCGAACACATACTTTGAAGCTTTCGCACTAAACTCAATTTTGTCTAAACTTTAAACATGTTGTAATTTCTTTTGTTGATCATGTTTTAAATCCCTTAAACTAGTGAGTAGTTTACTAGCAAGGGTTACTTTAAACTAGTTAAGCACTTTTTTGGATGTGATTGGTATTATCACAAATGTGTATGGTTTTAAACTCGAAATGATTTTTGTAAACTCTGAATTTTTATAAAGTTCTTATGATTATCTTTTATTACTGTTCAAATTATTAAGGGTGTTACAACAGACAACTAATGCCATAGATGCTTGATCGAACAGCTCCAACGGCTCCATGGCTATAGTTTATTCGCTCCTAGAGACCCCTAGGTAGGCTACGACCTACAACTGCTAGATGGGCTCTAAAGCTTTATTATTGCCTCGCTTTCCTAGCAAGTAAGCATCCTAATTACCTGTCACATACGTTAAAATAAAGTCAATACATAAAATGTAAAGGTGAGCACACAAGTTTGATAATAGCATATAGAGTTCGAATAGTTTACGCATAACCAGGCACGTACACAGAGGAAAACGATGCATGTTAATTATCGACATGGGACCATCGGTACCAACGACTGCGGGTTGACCGTCCGAGACGGTTCGCACTACATGATTACCACCGTAATCCATGCAAGTATTTGTCCTTAACAACCCCCGTGTGAACGGGTGCTGAGTCCAAACTGTAGTACTATGTTGCTAAGGCAGGTAGATAGCATTCCACGTGTAAACATAATAAACAGCATTCATTTAGTCAAGTAGCACATGCAAATGGTCAGCGTTCAAATAGTTTGTGTTTGATTGTGATTTGATAGGTAACGTATGTAACACCCAACAGTGCTAAAAGCAAAAAGGGATCGAGTATACTCACAGTGATTGATTGTGGATTGAAGGGAGCGCTGAGAGTAAGTTTAGCCTGAATAGTTCGTTAGCATAACGATAAGCAATGCGGAAAAGTAAACAAGTGTGAATAGATCGAATGGGCTAGTCGACCGAACGACAGGTTCGATCGGACGGCCTGTTCGATCGGCTAGTATATCCGGTTGGACAGTCCTGTTCGATCGGCCGGTTGACTCGATCGGCTGGACCATTCGAGTGGATTGTTTCTTCCTCTGGTGTGTTTGTGTTAGAGGATTTGAACTTTTGAAGTTCTTGTTGCAGTATTTGAGAACACTGAAGTGTTCCTACCTTTTCAAGTCGTTCGATCGAATGGTTCGTTCAATCGGCTAGCTCACTCGATCGGCTAGGAGCTTCAAAGTTAGCCCTCAACTGAATGTCACTCGATCGAATAGTCTGTTCGATCGGCTGGCATTCCCTACTACTACGAACACGTTCGATTACTTCGATTCTTGCTGAATACAACACTTACTCCACATAATACAACTAAAACACAAAATCGACTATCTACAGTCAAAGAAAGTCAAAGTTGACTTGGACTTTGACTTTGACTTTGACATTCGAAAACACGGGGTGTTACAGCCTCCCCTTGTTTAGGGAATTTCGTCCCGAAATTAGGCTCGAAGGCTACACGACACCGTGATTTACCAATTTGATGCTTCAGATCTATTTATTTAAACAACTGCGGGTACTTGGCCTTCATGTCGCTTTCGAGTTCACAAGTGAACTCCGCACCTCGTTTGCCTTCCCATCGGACTTTCACGATCGGGATGCGAGAGCGCCTGAGCTGCTTGGTTTGGCGATCCATGATTTCGACAGGATTTTCCACGAAGTGTAACGTTTCGTTGACCTGAAGATCGTCGAGTGGTACGATTAGATCATGATCAGCAAGGCACTTTCGGAGGTTAGAGACGTGGAAGGTCGGGTGGACGTTACTGAGTTCCTCCGGTAATTCGAGTCTGTAGGAGACTTTTCCGATTCTTTCCAGAATCCTAAAAGGTCCAACATATCGAGGCGCGGGTTTCCCTTTCTTGCCGAATCGGACTACACCCTTCCAAGGTGATACCTTTAGGAGTACGTAGTCATCAACTTCAAATTCAAGGGGCTTGCGTCTTTTATCGGCGTAACTTTTCTGTCTGTTCTGAGCTTTTACCAAGTTGTCTCTTATCTGGTGGATTTTGTCAGTCGTTTCTTGTAGAATCTCGGGACCGGTTAGTTGCGAGTGACCGATCTCGTGCCACACAATAGGCGATCGACATCTTCTACCATACAAAGCCTCAAAAGGTGCCATTTGGATGCTGGCATGATAGCTGTTATTGTACTAGAATTCCACCAATGGCATGTGTTTGTTCCAACTACCACCAAAATCTATAACACGCGCTCGGAGCATGTCTTTAAGAGTACGGATCGTTCTTTCAGTCTGTCCGTCGGTTTGAGGGTGGAATGCGGTACTTAGATTAAGCGACGTACCAAGAGCCGCTTGAAATGTTTCCCACAATCGCGAAGTGAACCGAGCGTCGCGATCTGAAATGATATCACGAGGCGTACCATGATTACGAATGATCTCGTCGGTGTAGATTTGGGCTAGTCGTTCCACCTTGTAGTCTTCTCGTATCGGCAAAAAGTGGGCTGACTTCGTGAGACGATCAACTATGACCCAAATACTGTCGTGACCTGATGGCGTGGGCGGGAGCTTCGTTATGAAATCCATAGCTATACTCTCCCACTTCCATATAGGTATCGGCGGTTGTTCGAGTAAACCAGAAGGTCTTTGATGTTCAGCCTTGACTCTTGCACAAGTTAAACAGCTTCCAACGTACAGAGCGATATCCCGTTTCATACCCGGCCACCAGTACTTATAACGAAGGTCCTGATACATCTTGTCTGCACCGGGATGAATAGAATATCGGGACTTGTGGGCTTCGTTCATGATAATCTTTCGCAATTAGGTCCGCTTAGGGATCCAGATTCGGTCCAGATAATAGAATATCCCATCTGATTTGCTTACTAACTGAGCTCCATCGTGATAGATCCTTTCTTTCTTCAATGTACGCTCGTTAAAGCAAGCATGCTGGGCTTCTCAGATGAGGGTCTCGAGGTTGTGCTCTGCTTGGATGTTTCGAGTACTGAGCACGTAACTCTTTCTGCTGAGAGCGTCAGCAACCACATTCGCCTTGCCTGGGTGATAACGAATCTCACAGTCGTAATCATTGAGAAGTTCTACCCATCGGCGTTGACGCATATTAAGCTCTCTCTGATTAAAGATGTGTTGTAAACTCCTGTGATTAGTGTAGATGGTACACTTAGTGCCATACAGGTAGTGTCGCCAAATCTTCAATGCAAAGACAACCGCGCCTAGCTCGAGGTCATGGGTTGTATAGTTCTTCTCGTGGATCTTGAGTTGACGAGATGCGTAGGCTATAACCTTGTCTCGCTGCATGAGAACACAGCCGAGACCAAGGTTAGAAGCATCACAGTAGACAATGAAGTTGTCGCTTCCGTCGGGCAGAGTAAGAATCGGTGCGTTGCACAGCATATGCTTAAGGGTTTGGAAGGCAGTCTCTTGTGCGTTTCCCCACATAAAAGGCTTGTCCTTATGGGTAAGAGTGGTAAGCGGCACAACGATCTTGGAGAATCCTTCAATGAATCGTCGATAATAGCCCGCTAGTCCGAGAAAAGAACGAACTTCTGACGGGTTCTTAGGCGTAATCCAGCTTTTGACAGCTTCAATCTTCGCAGGGTCGACATGGATACCTCGACTATTCACTATGTGACCCAGAAATTGAACCTCCTCCGACCAGAATTCGCACTTGGAGAATTTGGCATAGAGTTGGTTTCCCTGAAGTAACTCGAGAACCAAACGTAGATGTTGCACGTGTTCGGCTTTCGATTTGGAATAAATCAAGACAACGTCGATGAACACGATGACGAAACGGTCAAGGTATGGCTTACACACGCGATTCATCAGATCCATGAAAACCGCGGGTGCGTTGGTTAAACCAAAGGGCATAACAACAAATTCGTAATAGCCATAACGGGTTCGAAAAGCGGTTTTAGGAATGTCTTCCTCCTGAATCCGTAGCTGATGGTATCCTGAACACAGATCGATCTTAGAAAAACATGCTGCACCTTGTAGCTGATCAAACAAATCGTCAATTCGTGGCAAAGGGTATCGGTTATTGATGGTTAGCTTATTCAATTCCCGATAGTCGATGCACATCCGGAACGACCCGTCCTTCTTTTTGACGAAAAGGACTGGCGCGCCCCAAGGAGAGGTGCTTGGGCGAATAAAGCCTTTTTCGAGTAATTCCTGGAGTTGGTTCGAGAGTTCCCGCATTTCGGATGGAGCGAGTCGATAAGGGGCTTTGGCAACGGGGTTAGCTCCAGGAATGAGGTTGATGCGAAAGTCGATATCACGACTTGGTGGTAGTCCGGGAAGATCGTCAGGGAACACCTGAGGAAATTCACGAACCACTGGAACATCTTTAACTTCAACTTTCTTTTTCTTTCCCTTCTCCGCTACTACGATGTTGGCCAAGAAGGCTCTGTATTCCTTGCGGAGGTACTTGCTGGCTTGAATACACGACATAAGCTTGAGACCATTCGACGTTGTTTCACCGTATACACATAGGAGATCACCATTCGCGAGCGAGAATCGAATCATCTTTTCAAAGCACACAACTTCAGCATGGTTTTCACGAAGAAAGTCCATGCCGATTATGACATCAAAACTTCCAAGTTGCATCGGGATAAGGTTGATCGGGAAGATGTGATTGTTGAGATCTAGAGTACAATCCCGGAGTACTGAGTTAACAGCAATAGTTCTCCCTGTAGCAACTTCAACTTCGAATGACGAGGATAGATAAGAGCGCTTACGACTAAGGAGCTTCTCGAATTCAAATGACACAAAGCAGTTATCGGCTCCAGTATCAAACAAACATGATGCATAAATACCATTCACAAGGAACGTACCATTAACCACGTTGTTATCCGCCTGAGCCTGGCGGGCGTTGAGGTTGAAAGTTCGGGCATGGGCTGCTTGCTGCTGCTGCTGAGGCTGCTGTTGTTGTTGTTGCTGCTGGGGCTCTTGCTTGACTACCCTGTTCGGGCACCTGTTTGCAAAGTGGTTAGGGTCACCACATGCAAAGCAGACTCGAGCATTGACTGCTGGTGCTGGAGCTGCTGGTTGGCCTTGAGGAGCAGGGAGTAGGGCTTGGTTGACAGTAGCTTGAGCTAGGGTTTGACGGGGGACCATAACGGCAGTTCGCAGTGAAATGACCGTAGAGGTTGCAGTGAGCGCAAAAACGACAAGCTAGACCCACTGGATGATGATACGAACATGTCGGGCAGAGTGGGTGAGGGCCTGTGTAGGCACGCTTTGCTGGCGGTGCATTAATCACTAGAGCTGAACGCTGGTGTTGCTGCTGTTGAGCTGGTACAGATTGTAGGGGAGTAGCGGTGGTTGCGGCAGCACAGCTCTTGTTGCTGGAGCTGTTATTGTTGTTCTTCTTCTTCCTTCTTGAGGACTTGGAGGGTTGAGCAGATGAGTCGGTGGGTGTTGCAGTGGCTTGATGCAGAGACTTGGTTTGCTTATCCCAAAAACCTGACTTGACTCGCTTATCGTTGATCTCAGCGGCGAGTAGGTAGGTTTCCTCGATTGTTGTTGGCTTGGCGGCGTGAACGAAGTCGGCTACACAGTCGGGTAGAGCTCAGATGTACTTCTTGATGGCTTGATCTGAGGTCTTGACTTGATCAGGACAGATAATGCTAAGCTGCTTGAAGCGAGCAGTGAGAGCAGCGTTGTCTCCATCCTTCTGTTTGATTCCCCGAACTCGTCCTCCAGCTTTTGGCGTTCATGAGGAGGGCAGAATTCTTCGATCATGATAGCTTTCAACTCCTTCCATGATAGCCCGTAAGCTGCATCATTTCCGCGCTTGTTTCGTTCGGCCGTCCACCACTCTAGAGCACGGGACTGGAAGACGCCTGTAGCATTGAGAGTACGGAGATGCTTAGGACATCCGCTCTGGCGCAGAGTGACTTCGACCGAGTCAAACCAGTGAAACATGGCTGTCGGACCATCCTCGCCAGTAAACTCTTTTGGTCCGCATGCCTTGAACTGCTTGAAGCTGAAAGCAGCCTTTCTTGAATCCTTGGAGATCTCAGTTCGGGATTCTTCTGACGACTTGCTAGCGTTTTCATACACCTCACTCACAGCTTTCACCACGGTTTTGGAGATGATAGCAGCGAGACGTCGGTCTCTCTTTTCTTGGCGGGTCAGACATTGACGGGATCCGGACGACGACATGGTCTGCAACAGACATCGTCACAGGACTCAACACAACGTAATTGAATCTCACCTCACACGTCTACCACTATCTAAAGCTTAGAATCACGTCGAGACACATAAGCACGTAAACACATATGCACAAAATCACAGATGCACGTAAGCACAGAAGCACATAAGCACAGAGTCACATAAACACGAGAACACGTAATCATTTAACCACGGAAGCGGTCAGAAAACAGAAACCTGTCCTTCAAAGTTCGAGTACCGTTCGAATATTGTATCGAATAGCCTAGCTTAGTCGTATAGCACAGTATAGTATGGTATCTTCTAGATTCGCGATAGCTGGGTGTCGTTTAGGGATAGAATAATAGTGCGAGTCGCGTGTGTCGATTGAAATTTGATAGCAGAGTCGAATAACATCCCGAAATAAAACAGAGAAGCAAATATAAACACAAAGCAGAGAAGGCACACATAAACACATAAAATCAACAAGTGTACCAGACGACTTTGAAACATATAAAATCGAGAGATAGATTGTCTGCGGCTACTAGACATCGACTACCCAAGGCAATTCGACTATTCGCAGTAGACTCGTCGTCACTTTCAACTCTAGAGGTCGTGTTTCTGCCTCGATTCTCGGGCATTCCACACGCGTTCCCTAGGTCATACTTGTGAGTTAAGGTCGTTGGAGTCCGTCGAAGCCTTGGTGAGATAGATAAAATTTAGAACAAACTGCTAAGGTTAGGGTTTCACCCCTTGGCTTAGCAATTTCTTCCTTGTTTTTAATAAAATAAAGGAGATTATGCATCAAAATATGGATTTCACTCCTGGTTTGGTATAATCTCCCTTGTTTGCTGGTAAAAATAACGAGATAAACATGAATAAACGAATGAAATCAGTCTTAAGTCAGGCAGTTTGGTCAGGATTTTGCGGCTTTCACACCTATTCCTAACTAAATCCACCGACTTTTATTTGAAACTAGAGTGTAGTGATAGTGAAGGATTACAGAATAAGCACATAAACTTGGTCTGATGGTTCCTAACTATAGTCTAGGTCTCTAAGACAGCGACCCGGACTAGGTCGTGTCTAACCTAATTCTCAATAGTTATGGCTCTGATACCAATCTGTCACACCCCAACCGATGGCGGAATCATCGGGGCGCGACACTGAGCGAAACAGATTGTCCAGAAGTTTCCACAACAACTATTATTACAAATTCAATTAAGTGATACGTCCCATACCGTATCCCAAATAAATAAGCAAGTTATCATAGAATACAACTAAACAAGTAGTACTGTTTCGACAACTCAGATTTAATTTATTACAACCAAATGTTTAAAAGTACTGCCCAGAGTCATTAAGACTCGTCCGGACAAGATCTACAGACAACTAATGCCATAGATGCTTGATCGAACAGCTCCAACGGCTCCATGGCTATAGTTTATTCGCTCCTGGAGACCCCTAGGTAGGCTACGACCTACAACTGCTAGATGGGCTCTAAAGCTTTATTATTGCCTCGCTTTCCTAGCAAGTAAGCATCCTAATTACCTGTCACATACCTTAAAATAAAGTCAATACATAAAATGTAAAGGTGAGCACACAAGTTTGATAATAGCATATAGAGTTCGAATAATTTACGCATAACCAGGCACGTACATAGAGGAAAACAATGCATGTTAATTATCGACATGGGACCATCGGTACCAACGATTGCGGGTTGACCGTCCGAGACGGTTTGCACTACATGATTACCACCGTAATCCATGCCAGTGTGAACGGGTGCTGAGTCCAAACTATAGTACTATGTTGCTAAGGCAGGTAGATAGCATTCCACGTGTAAACATAATAAACAGCATTCATTTAGTCAAGTAGCACATGCAAATGGTCAGCGTTCAAATAGTTTGTGTTTGATTGTGATTTGATAGGTAACGTATGTAACACCCAACAGTGCTAAAAGCAAAAAGGGATCGAGTATACTCACAGTGATTGATTGTGGATTGAAGGGAGCGCTGAGAGTAAGTTTAGCCTAAATAGTTCGATAGCATAACGATAAGCAATGCGGAAAAGTAAACAAGTGTGAATGGATCGAATGGGCTGGTCGATCGAACGGCAGGTTCGATCGGACGGCCTGTTCGATCGGCTAGTATATCCGGTTGGACAGTCCTGTTCGATCGGCCGGTTGACTCGATCGGCTGGACCATTCGAGTGGATTGTTTCTTCCTCTGGTGTGTTTCTGTTAGAGGATTTGAACTTTTGAAGTTCTTATTGCAGTATTTGAGAACACTGAAGTGTTCCTACCTTTTCAAGTCGTTCGGTCGAATGGTTCGTTCGATCGGCTAGCTCACTCGATCGGCTAGCTCACTCGATCGGCTAGGAGCTTCAAAGTTAGCCCTCAACTGAATGTCACTCGATCGAATAGTCTGTTCGATCGGCTGGCATTCCCTACTACGAACAAGTCGTGAAAACGATTAAGTGTTGAAGCATAGTATCTCATGATCCGAACAGTAATGTTTACCAATCGGGCGACGCATTTGGTTGAACATTACTTCGTCAATACTATACTTCGAAAGTTTGGAAATGTGGGACCATGTGCTAGCCGATCGGCTGGCCCGGTCGATCGGCTGGTATGTCCGATCGGCTGGGCTGTTTGAACAGCCTAGCCGTTCGGCCAGCATTTCTGACCTGGTCGGCCTTTCGTCTAACACTTGATTGTTTGTTTATTTGTCATTCTTTCAAGGCATCTTGACAACATGTTGAACTATGATAACCTTCGTTCCTACCTGTTCCCTTGGCTCGAACAGGAATCGCCCAAGTCCGGCCGGTTGAACGGTTCGGAATGTCGGTTTAGAGTTTAACCGATATCGGGTTAACCTTGTATATAGAATCCGAATCTTGAACCCCTTAACTGTTAGAATGATTTTTTAGCCGGTTCAAGCTCCGTTTCTATTGATTTAAAAGCATTGAGTGTAAAAGAGTTGAAAGAAAGTTGGAAATCCTTCTTTCAATCCTTCACCTCATGAAAATGTTTAGATCTATGATAGATCTTAACTTGTTTATGTGGAAATCGGTTAGATCTAAGCTAATCATGGTGGAATGAGGCCAAAACATGATGTTCTTCAAGAACACCATGATGACATCACCCAAGAACACTTAGATCTTAGTGATTTCACGGTTAGAATCCAAGTTTTGAAAGATAGAAAGGTGTAGAATCAAGTAATGATTGAAAACGTACAAGAATTAGAGTGAAAACTTACCGGGATTGAGAGAAATTGGAGAAAAGGTGAAGAAGATAGCTGGTTCGATCAGAGCTTTCCAAAAATGGAAAGTATGACAATGACAGCCCTATTTATAGGCTTCCAAAAGAGGAAAGTGGCAGCCGATCGGCTAGGAACTCCGATCGAGTGGGCAGCTCGATCGGCTGGGAAGGTGCTAGCCGATCGGCTGGCCTGCTCGATCAGGATGCCTTCCTGTTCGATCCACCACGCACTTCAAGTATTTTGCGACGTTTTTCGACGTTTCGATTTCGATGAACGATGATACGGATACGATAGAGTTCCTAGTCAAATCACTTTTAATCCCAACCATTATATCTAACATACAATCTTCTATAAGTCACGTTTCGATGTCGGTTTCGATTGAGTTTGATTGCTTTTCGAGTTTCGATTCGATTTTCGGTTGATTTGCTTGAATACCACCCCAAACATAAAGTAAGCACGCACAAGTAACACATAAGGCACACACGCACGTATAACAATACCACAATTTAATAATTCAATAATTCGAGTCTCGAGCTTGATTGATTGTTAGATCGGTTTGATTACTGATTAGGTTAACTTTATCGCATTGTTACTTCCTATCATTCACCGTCGTAGATCGGTTCGCATTAAAACACGTTCGATTACTTCGATTCTTGCTGAATACAACACTTACTCCACATAATACAACTAAAACACAAAATCGACTATCTACAGTCAAAGAAAGTCAAAGTTGACTTGGACTTTAACTTTGACTTTGACATTCGAAAACACGGGGTGTTACACAAGGGATAATAGATGCAATGCCATATATTATCAAAACAGTTAGGGAAGCTGATAATAAAAGTAACAATAGCAGTAAGCGACCAACTGAACCTGAAGACAGCGTAAACAATGGACCCGTACTTCAAGTGCCCATACCCAAAAGAAGAAGGACCATGTCTTATGGTTGTTCTTATAAGGAATTTTGGTCTTGTAAACCAATGGAATTCTCGGGCAATGAAGGGGCCGTTGCAGCTCTACGTTGGATAGAAAAGACTGAGGTTGTCTTAAAAATAAGCAAGTAGTGCGGAAGAGGATAAGATAATGTTTGCTTCCAATCTGTTTAAGAACTCAGCCTTAGAATGGTGTAACACTATCCTCCAGTCTAGGGGAAGTGATAGGGTTTACAATATGGAATGGGAGGAATTTAAGAACGTGGTGGAAAGGAAATTTTGCCCTCCCAATGAAAAAGAACAGATAGCAAACAATTTTTTAAACCTTAGAATGACTGGAATAGATAGTAAGGGGTACACTACATTATTCTTTGAATATGCTAGAATAGTACCAACCTTTGCATCACCTGAACTAGTATTAATCGCTCGTTACATCTGGGGATTAACCAGTGAGATTATGCATGTAGTCAAGGCAGCTAGACCTCAAACTATAGAAGAAGCTGTAGAACTAGCAAACACCTTGACAGATAAGTTAGTGCGTACTCGAGAAGAAGACCAGAGAAGGAACCTAGCCCAAAGGCTTACCCAAGAATTTCGTTATGAAAATTCCAACCATGGGAGAAATGTAGGTTCTACCTCTGCACCCTACTGCAAGGCCTGCAAAAAGAAGCATTCGGGAAAATGCTCCACTTACTGCAATTTCTGCAAGATACCAGGACACAAGGAAGAAGACTGTAGGAAGAAACCCAATAATGGAATGTGCTTCAACTATGGAGAAAAAGCTCACATCAAGCCGAATTGTCCAAAACTACTTCCAGCCATGGGCAATAAGACTACCAAAAATTCTAGAGCATTTGTTCTAACTGCAGAAGAAGCCAAGATGATTCCGGACGTGATAGCCGGTACGTTTTCAGTTAATGATATTTTTGCTAAAGTATTATTTGACTCTGGTGCAAACCAAAGTTTTATTAATACTTCATTTTGCATACTTTTCAATCAACCATTAACTAAACTCCCACAAGAATGTCAAGTAGAGACAGCAAATGGAGAAACCGTTAGGATTTCTGAAATCTTGCAGGGAGCAAGAATAGAATTTTTAAATCAAAAGTTTATTGCAAACCTTTATCCAATGAATCTAGCAGGACTTGATGTTGTATTAGGAATGGATTGGTTAATAGCCAATAAAGCCAGTATTTTATGTGATCAAAAGTCAATCCAAGTAAATTCACCAAAGAGGAAAAGATCACAATTAAAGGAGATAAGCCATCTAGATCCACGAAATTCATCTCTGTGATGAAAACACCAAGTTATATAAGAAAAGGATCATTAGTGTATTTGATTTCCATAATCACTAACACTAAAGAAAAAGAACTAAAAGATATTCCAGTAGTATCTCAGTTTTCAGATGTGTTTCTAGAATAATTACCAGGACTACCTCCGGACAGGGAAGTTGAATTCAGAATCCATCTGCTACCAGGGACAGCGCCAATTGCCAAATCACCTTACCGTTTGGCACCCGCAGAAATGCAGGAACTAAAGAAGCAATTAGATGAATTGTTGAAAAAAGGATTCATACAGCCAAGTTCATCGCCGTGGGGAGCACCGATTTTATTCGTTAAGAAGAAAGACGGATCTATGCGTATGTGCATTGATTACCGTGAATTGAACAAGGTCACGATTAAAAATCTGTATCTATTACCAAGGATCGATGATCCGTTCGATCAATTACAAGGAGCTCGATTTTTCTCAAAAATCGATTTACGATCAGGATATCATCAATTAAAGGTACAGGAAGAGGACATTTCTAAAACCGCATTTAGAACAAGGTACGGCCATTATGAATTTACTGTCATGCCATTTAGTTTAACCAATGCCCCAGCTGCATTTATGGACATGATGAACCAAATATGTAAGCCATATTTGGATAAATTCATAATTGTCTTTATAGATGATATTCTCATTTACTCTAAGAGTAAAGAGGAACATGCAAAGCATTTGCACGCACTTTTAAGTTTATTGAGAAAAGAAAAGCTTTATGCAAAGTTTTCAAAGTGCGAGTTTTGGTTAGAATAGGTACAGTTTCTTGGACATTTAGTAAATCATGAAGGAATTCATGTGGATCCCACCAAGATCGAGGCAATTACCAGATGGAAAACCCCTGAGTCACCAATCGAGGTTAGAAGTTTCTTAGGTTTAGCCGGTTATTATAGAAGATTTATTCGAGATTTTTCTAGAATAGCCATTCCCTTAACTAAGCTAACCTGTAAATCTATTAAGTTTGAATGGGGACCAAAACAGGAAGAAGCCTTTAGAATTCTTAAGCAAGGACTAACCAATGCACCCATACTAGCGTTACCAGAAGGAACTGAAGACTTTGTAGTCTATTGTGACGCTTCTAAGTTAGGTTATGGATGTGTGTTAATGCAACGTCAAAAGGTTATAGCCTACGCCTCTAGACAACTTAAGAACCATGAAGAGAATTATTCAACCCATGATTTGGAGTTAGGAGCTATAATTTTTACCCTTAAGATTTAGAGACATTACCTTTACGGTAGTAAGTTTACCATTTTTACCGATCATAAGAATCTAAGGTATGTTTTTGGGCAAAAGGAATTGAATATGAGACAAAGACGCTGGATGGAAATACTTAGTGATTATGATTGTAATAACCAGTACCATGCAGGAAAAGCAAATGTAGTAGCTGATGCTTTAAGTCGAAAATATCATGAAAAACCAAGAAGAGTATGTTATCTTAAATTAAATCTACAGATATATTTAAATGAACAGATTAGAAAAGCACAAGAATCAGTAATAAAGGGTGATACTGAAAAGTTGAAAGGAATGATTAAGGAATTAGAACGAGGAACAGATGGAATTTGGAGATTCCATAATCAAACAGGGTTAAAGTCACAGTACCAGTACAATATTGCACACGAATGGGTGTCTTGAATTTGTTTACGTTATAAAGAAATAAAACGTGAATGATTAATTTTTTTTGGTTTATTTAATAAAGTATAAAATGAGTAAAGTTGTAACCGAGGAATTGAGAAAATATCAACGCCTTTAAAGTCACGATGGTTACAAACCAAAGGTTTCTTATCTTCCACATCACCTGAACCCATCTCATTTTCAGTTGTCTCAAATGTTTACTCGACACGGGATTTACAATGGTTGAAACCATAATAATCTTATCACTGCAAATGGCAGAAATTGTCCCTATAACCAAGACCTTCTTTTTATAATAAAACATAACAAACCAAATACTAACTAAAAGGCATCATAAATCAAAAAGTATATATGCAAAAAAAAAGTATAGCGTATTATGGTACCGAGAAAAACTATAAGAGTAAAATCAGTGTTGTTAAGGAATTCATCCTCGACGCTTGAAATAACATACGACACAACTTGGTCAGTGGATGCTGATGTTGAAAATGGTTTCTCGATATACCTATATATTTATTAAGACTAAATTGCATAAATCAACCTTTATATTATACCTAAATCGCACTTCATACATTTCACTATGAAACCGGCAAAACCCAACCTTTATGTTCATGTTTTGTAACGTTCTATTACCTTTATAACTAACGTCGTCCAAAAACTCAGTTAAGTTACCTCACATGCTTTGCATGTGAGGGTACTATGGTTTTTGATTACATAAAGGTTGATTTGTGCAAAAAGATTATTTATAACATAAAGGTTGATTTCTGCAAAAAAATGTTATTATATATATAATAAAATATTTTTTTTTGCAAAAACATTATTATTTGTTAAGAATTATGTATATAAAAAATTAGTTTTAAATTTATTTTATAAAAAAAATTGATTTTAATATTTTTATAAAGTAAATAATAATGACAAGATAAATTACTTTTTATATAAAGTATAAATAAAACATAAATTCTTTTAAAATAAAGTTATTCTAATATCCGCAATATTTTTATAATTATAACGTATGTTTTCAAACTAGTCAAACTAAAAGGTATTTTTTATGTATATTTACGTATGTGTTTATAAAAACAAAACATTAGAAAAAATTATATCGATAATAGAAACTACTAAATTAATTTGACATTCAAAAAAATCGTTAATAAACTCCAGTAAACAAATTCTAAATATATAATATGTTAATAATACAAATGCAATATTAAAAATATATATATGCAATTTAAGACATGCTATTATTTTCTATTGCATTTGTATTAGTATTATTTACATATTATATATTTAGAATTTGTTTACTGAAGTTTATTAAAGATCTTTTTAAACGTCAAATTAGTTTATTAGTTTCTTTAATCGATATAAATTTGTCTAATATTTTGATTTTATAAACACATACTTACATATACATAAAAAATACCTTTTAGTTTAAGTAGTTTTAAAATGTCCGTTATAATATATATAATTATAAGAGTTAAATACAAAATTAGTCCTTGTGGTTTATGGAAAATAATAATGTCACGTACTAATAGTTTAAAATCACATTCTAAGGTTCTAACATTTCATTTTGTAACAACCTAGGGTATTAACACTAACTTTTGTTAATTTGTTTGTTAAGTTAAAATAAAATTACTAAAGTACCATTTTCAACTAGAAGGGCCATTTATGTAATTAATTTATTTTTAATCCAGGGACCATTTGTGTAATTACTCTAGAAAGGCCATTGTGTAAAATTGCATTTCAAATCTACTATTGAAAACAAACTCAATTGCATTTCAAAACAATGTATCGAACTTAAACAAGAAATTAACCACACCAATATATATAAACAAATGTGAATTGTGTAAAATTGTAAATAACATATGTGCGGATAAACCACACGCATCACTTGATATCAAATCACATCAAATCCATTGTTGAAAACAAACTCAATTCAAGATGGATCTTCATATGATGTAGTTGCTTAAATCTGCATATCAAATCATCAGTGCAAAATGGTAAAAAAAAAAAAAAAAAAAAAAAAAAACCAAAGTGGCTTATGTTAAGAAATTCAACCATTTTATATCTTTTACTACATTGCTCTCAGAAGCGTGGATAAACCAATCAAGTTATTTCCGATTGGAATAACTAATTTTATGAATATTTTTATTTTTTAAATTACTTAAAAATAATGTCATGTAAATAAGCTAACAAAACTAAAAATTATGAAAAACAATTGTGCTGTTATTTAACTCAGTGACTTGCTAAGAGTCCTTCTATATGTTGTTTTGTTGTTGAATAAAATCCTCGTTGGCCGGTCAAAAAAAAAAAAAAAAAACTCAACTGCATTTCATAACATTATTTTGAACTTAAACCGAACTTAAACAATAAATTAACCGCAAAATCGATCAAGAGTACCTGCATGGAAATCTTGGAACAAACACCATAACTGCTTCCTTTAGCAATAGAATTCTCAAACACACACTCTTGATATAACAACCCTCCAAAATAATCTGACACCCTAAAAATCATTAAAATGTCCCTATATGTCTTAAAGCATACCCCGTATGAGAAAACCGAGCCCAAAATACCTTTAATTTTGCAAAAATAAAATAAAAACCAGAAAATAGGGCGCTCGCAGGCCGCGTAGCCCTTAGCTACCTCCTACGCGGGGCGCGACAGCCAGTCACCAGGGCGACACCCTGAGCTGCCACGTGGCAGCAACGTGTTGGACCTAGTATGATGACCCGGACAAGCTAGGCCCTTCCACCCCTATGTCGCGGGCCGCGTAAGAAGACCTTTGAGTCTTCGCGGGCAGCGAGGAACTGCAAATCAGGCCCTATAAATAGGAGGCATCGGCTGTTCAGTCGAATCGCTCACACACTTTCTTTCTCTCGAATTTCTGAAGAGTAAACATAATTTCTGGGTATTATACCCCCCTAAATAACGAATTTCTGCCTCGTTGTAAGTATCATAACCCCGGTTACGTATTAGATACGCTGCCCGATTGATCTAGGGTTCCGTAACGACTGTCGTGGTTCTGCCCGACGTAGTCGTTGGAATGCCGTCTCGGGGAGGGTATTACTAATGTAAATATTGGGTTATTATACTAACGCGTGTGCATTTGTGTAAATTATAGATAATCACCAGGAAATCCTTAAAGGAAACCCTAAGACAGCAATGTGAGTCATCTCCTTTTGCAAACTGTTTTTACAAAACCTCATATGATTAACATTATATTAAACAGTGATTGAGTATTTGTATTCTATATTATCGTCACTATGTTGGGGTTTTATATACAAAATTTGTTACTACATTGTGAGTAGTAACATGAGCACAAGTCGGGTTGACAGTACCGTGGGTGGTAATAAAAGTAGATGGAAACAAATGTAATTGCACGACCGCCCTCAGTACTGTACAATGGTTTTACTCAACTTGATTAAACTGAGATTCACTCACCAGTATTTACCACTGATAAAATATTTTTTAAATTCGTTTTAGGTAACAAAATGTGAAAGCCAAATAGAAGCCAACTGGACAGCACTGAAGGCTTGGAAAAGTGGCTATAAGGTTCCCTAAAATAAAGAGATGTTTTTATTAAATAAAATAGCGTGTATCCCTATGAAAATGTGTGTACTTAAAACTTGGGATTTTTCCCACGTGTTTAATATTATAAAAGTGTGGTATTTTACTCTGATAAAATATTTCCTAACTACGGTCCTGATGTAATTTCCGCTGCCAAATTGATAAACACCGATACCACCAAAACTGATGCTCGCGGCCGCCCGTTCCCGGGACAGATAGGGGGCGGGGATTGCGACACTTGAGCTTGAGCCATCATCAACGTCTCCAACATCCTCGTATACTCCACCGAAGTAGTTTTGAAGAGTATGCTTGTAGTGAGGTTGTTGGTCGTCCATGTTTTGTGAGAGGAACCGTGAGGGTAGGGCAGGGTTGGGTTTTAGTTTTTAATTGCAGAGTAATTACACAAATGGTCCTTGGATTAAAATAAAGTTAATTACATAAATGACCCTTGTAGTTGAAAAGGGTACTTTAGTAATTTTATTCTAACTTAGTTAGTGTTAATACCCTTGGTTGTTATAAAATGAAATGTTAGAACCTCAAAATATGATTTTAAACTATTAATACCTGACATTGTTACTTTCCATAAACCACAAGGACTAACGGTATAATTACTTTGCTTGTTACAAAATAAAATGTTAGAACCTCAAAATATTCTTGATATACAATAACTTTATTTTAAAAGAATTTGTGTTTTAATTATACTTTATATAAAAAGTAATTTATCTTGTCATTATTATTTACTTTATAAAAAGTAATTTATTTACTTTATTTTATAAAATCAGAATTTTTATAAAATAAATTTAAAACAATTTTTATATATGTTTATATATATAAATATAGGAAAATTGGTATTTACTAAACCACCCTTTAAACAGTTGGTAAATAATAATCCAACCTACAGAATTGGTATATAATAATCATACCTATCAATATGTTGGTACTCAATGAACTTCTGTTAATTTTTTTTAACTGAAGTTAGTTTTTAAGTTTTATTTATTACACAAACAGTCCCTGTAGTTATAAGTTACTAGTTTTAAGTTTTATTTATTACACAAACAGTCCCTGTAGTTATAAAAAAAAATCATAAAAATTCTAAAAAAAACAAAAAAAATCTTAAAAAATCAAAAAAAATCTAAAAAATTAAAAAAATTCTAAAAAATTCTAAAAAATCAAAAAATTTCTAAAAAATCATAAAAATTCTAAAAAACCAAAAAAAAATTCTAAAAAAATCATAAAACTCTAAAAAATCAAAAAAATTCTAAAAAATCAAAAAATATTCCCATATGTGTGTATACGTGTGTGTGTGTGGATTTATAAGCGTCAGTAAGTTTCAGTAATGTGGTATGTTGGTACTAGTGTTGCTAAACTTCAAATGTTGCAGTATGTATATTTGTTTGATGTACATTTCTGATTTATGATAATGGAGAATATACTTTCTGTTTTTTCTCGTCCCTCAACTGATCAAGAAGTCCCTCAACTTTCCGATTTCTCATAAGATTCTGATGAAAAAACAGCGTTAACAAATTAAAGATATCAAATGGTGATCACAAGAAAGCGATTAGGTACCTGAAATAGGTTTCAACTTCTTCATCGATTTTGAGTTCTAATTACATACAAACACTTCGTTTCTATGTAAGGTTTTGCAGTTTATATTTGCTAGGGTTTTATTATATATTTCTTCCCTTCTAGAAAACTTTTGTTCTTTTATTAAAAGCCATGTAAGCAAAATCACTGTACAACCGGTTCCCAGTTACTTTTCTAAAAATATTTCACAGTAATGTTCAGATTTAATAAATTGAGGGACTTAAACATGCAAAAACTGGGCATGTTTTTTTTTTGAGGTGTTTGCTCTTTCATTTAAAGGGTTAAGGATCTAACATGACTGTGATGTATTGATTGTTGCGTTTTGAATATTATATCGACAACTTGTGTTGTCGGGGTCGTCCAAAAACAAAGGAAACTCTGCCCGTTTTTCGTAAAATTTCCGTAAGATTTTTTGATTTTTTTAATTTTTTTAAGATTTTTTTTATTTTTTAGAATTTTTTGATTTTTTAGAGTTTTATGATTTTTTAGAATTTTTTATTTTTTAGAATTTTTATGATTTTTTTTATTTTTTTTGATTTTTTAGAATTTTTTTGATTTTTTTCTTTTTTATAATTTTTTTGATTTTTTTAAGATTTTTTTGTTTTTTTAGAATTTTTATGATTTTTTAGGATTTTTATGATTTTTTTATAACTACAGGGACTGTTTGTGTAATAAATAAAACTTAAAACTAGTAACTTATAACTACAGGGACTGTTTGTGTAATAAATAAAACTTAAAAACTAACTTCAGTTAAAAAAAATTAACAGAAGTTCATTGAGTACCAACTTGTTGATAGGTAGGATTATTATATACCAATTCTGTAGGTTGGATTATTATTTACCAACTGGTTAAAGGTTGATTTATTAAATACCAATTTTCCATAAATATATAATTATTAACAAATAATAATGTTTTGCAAAAAATATATATTTTACTATATATATAATAACATTTTGCAAAAATCAACCTTTATGTTATAAATAATCTTTTTGCACAAATCAACCTTTATGTAATCAAAGACCATAGTACTCTCACTTGCAAAGCATGTGAGGTAACTTGACTGAGTTTTTGGACGACGTTAGTTGTAAAGGTTATAGAACGTTACAAAACATGAACATAAAGGTTGGGTTTTGCCAATTTCATAGTGAAAGGTATGAAGTGCAGTCTAGGTATAACATAAAGGTTGATTTATGCAATTTAGTCATTTATTAATGTGTTTTATCTTATACAAAATAAAATTGTATACATGCTCATAACGATGATAATGCCATTTCTTAATCTGAAACAAGTTTAGTATACCTTGTCTTAAACAAATTAATTTATTCAAGATCATAGTTAACAAAGAGTCTACTACCATCAAATGTGTTAGAAACACCACATTTACCTACATCTTTTAAAACTAATAAAAGCCATACCTAGGGGACACATGTCCCTTATCTAGAGCCTCTAAACCTCATTTTCCCGCCATTTTTACAATTCCTGATTTCCCTTGAGTGAACCCGAACGCGGGATCCGAATTCCTAATACGGGGCTCCATTCCATATATAAAACAAACATGTTTCATCTTCTTGAACACACTTCATTCGCCACCTAGGGTTTCTACAACTTGAATCTTATTTCTGCCTCTCCTTCATCATTCATTATTGCATCTCTGAGGATCTCAAATCGTCATCAACAAGGTATGACTTCCTCTTCTCACCTAGGGTTTGTTCGATAGTTGTCGTTCTTCCATCCGTCTGCCTCATTGATTCGATTTAGTATTCTTCATTCAAAAGGTTTTTTTTTAGGGTTACTAATGTTCTGGATTTCGATTAAGGTTTCTTTAGGGTTTTTTTTCTCTAATTCTCTAATTTTTTGCCATACAATCATTTTTGTTCTTTGATTTGTGTTTTGGGTCTGTTTCTTGATTGAGAATCATGTGTTATCCCTAATTTATTTTATGGGTCTGCAAACTATGCAATATTCTGATCATACATATTGTTGAATGCTGATTATCTTTTTTTTTAGTGTTTTGCATTCGTTCGTAATCTAGGGTTTCTCCATCTTCAATCATACATATGTTCTGATAATCAAATGTCTTTATCACAAAGGTACGAATCCCTTCCATATCTATAAACATTTTTATTATTGATTATATTTATTTTTCTTTGGCTTTCAAACATAGTACCAGATCTGCAGATCCGCCATTGTTTCTTAACTAGCCATCACTAAGTTAAAGGAAAACTCTAAATCTCAAAACTTTGAAGCAAAATTTGCGTCTGAATATTTTTGAAAAATCACCCCGGTTAAATAACTTTTCTGATTGTTGTTGTTCTATTCTTTAATTTTGTCATATCCTAAGATTCTGAGTAGTTTCTGATAATTGCTTCGGATTTGTGATTCCTAGGCATGTTGTTCTTCCTCGGGAAGTTGTGAAGGTATTTATAAAGACTCGGCTTCTATCCTAAGTATATTGTAGATTTTCATATGTTATTAAGGTATTTTTTGTGAAGGTATTTATAAAGAATCCGCTTTTATCTATGAAGGTATTTATAAATCTTTTATATACAAAGAAATAATATATTTACCTGTGATATCTGATGGGAGAACTACAGCCTTCACTGCATTATGTGACACATATGGTATATTATGTCATTCGTTATCTCTTTTTGCAGGCTATGATCCGTGTGTGAAGATTATGGCTATGATGGCATGTGTGAAGATGATGAAAACATAGATCACATAAAATTCATGTAAGCATACCTCACCAGCAACAATACACCATGCTAAAAGACACATTAAATAACACAATAGCTATCATTCCTTAAAAATAACATACCATGCGCAGGTACTGTGTCAACGCAACAATCACTAGATGTCAAGGGATTGTTTTTGTGTATTTAATTTTAATAACCAATCAAAAATTTTATGATCCGTAATCATCTTTTTGTTAATTAAGTTGTTCTGGTGTGTCACTTTTTTTATGTGATTGATGAGGAAGGTTATACAATTTGTCCATTTTATTTCTGAGTGGGGGGAATTAGAATCTGTGATGATTCTGGCTCTTTTTTTTTTTTGTTAAGACGTGCTTTTATGATCTTGAACTGGGTTTGTTGTTTACTAAAAAAGATAGAACTTTTGTAAATATTTATCATCTTTCAATGTTGAAAAGGCATGTGAGAGTGAGTTGTTAGTGTTTACCGAATGTCGTTGATTGTTGACATGTTATATTATATTAATATGGTTAAAATTAAAATAAATTTGGACTTCGGTTTTATCTGACTACTGATACGGTCTTTGTTTTTTGTGTTTTTTTTTCACATCCCTAAATATGAGAAAAGCTACTTTCTTCATTTTAACTTGAAAGGTAGATTTTAAACTAACTTATGTGATTTTTTTGACAGGTGTGTTGTTCCAGGCGTTCATCAAAGTGTGCTATTAATTTGTTATTAGATTTAGAATTTGCTTTTGATTTTGATTTTGATGTTCGTTTGTGAGTTAATTTGATTTTGTTTATGTAGGATTGCATTGAGACACTCGACATCGGCGAAACAGCCACTGCCAAATCGAAAGGTCATAACTTTATCTTATTCGTAAACTTTACGACAACCCGGGGTATGATTTTTTTTGAGACTAGGCCTCCAACAGGTTCAAATAATTCATTTTGTAGAATTTGGACTTCTGTTTTATCTGACTACTGATACGGTCTTTGTTTTTTGTGTTTTTTTTTCACATCCCTAAACATGAGAAAAGCTACTTTCTTCATTTTAACTTGAAAGTTAGATTTTAAAGTAACTTATGTGATTTTTTTGACAGGTGTGTTGTTCCAGGCGTTCATCAAAGTGTGCTATTAATTTGTTATTGGATTTAGAATTTTCTTTTGATTTTGATTTTGATGTTCGTTTGTGACTTAATTTGATTTTGTTTATGTAGGATTGCATTGAGACACTCGACATCGGCGAAACAGCCACTGCCAAATCGAAAGGTCATAACTTTATCTTATTCGTAAACGACAACCCGGGGTATGATTTTTTTAGACTAGGCCTCCAACAGGTTCAAATAATTCATTTTGTAGAATTAGGGATTTAACTGCCAGTGGGAATGGTGGTTCCGACGTTTTTTATTACGATGTCCTTTCATATTTTTTTGGTTTTATCGATTAGTTGGATTTCTGTTAATGAATTTAGATGCAATTTAGATATAACTCTTTATATGTCTTCCTTTTTAGAAAAGCTATCATCCATGACTCTCTAAATAACCTAAGATTATGTGTTTGGGGGGGGGGGGGGGGAAGATAAGGGTGCAAAAGAGATGTCACCTAGGACCACAAGATGTGGGACAATGCCATCTTAGGGCGCGAAAGGGGGGTGGAGTTTAATTATTTAGGTATTTTTTGTGTTCGTCACTAAACTCTAACACACCTTTAGTTATATTATTTTTTATATTATTTTTTCAGCCCTGTTTATATAATAACTTCATTTGCTTGCACTCATTTGAATGCACTTTTTAACCATTTTCAATCTAAACTTTTTTTTTTGCACTTACTTTACAAACTAGGAAAGAGGTAACAACTGTTGAAGATCCATTTGATGCGCCCACTTACAACATACCAGAGAAGCTAATGACATTTATAGAATGAGCTTCATATAGTGTTGTAATCCTGGCTCGACTTGGAATTGTTGCTGCCGCTATAGTGGTTAAAGAACTTATCTTTGAACCAAACGAGTAAGACTTGGTGGTAGTTACATAATTTTTATATTTTTTTAGTTGTCCATTTTTGTTATTTAATGGATTTTTGTAATTTTTTAATCAGGTAAAAGGTTTTTAGCAAAGCTTTGCAGTTTGCACATGATTCAAGATGACAATTAGTTTTTTCATTGGCTGAGGTCTGTATTAGATTTGTGTTTCATACATTGTCACTTTTGTAATATTATTCCTGGGTACCAGCTTTGTGTCACGATCGACTCACCGATTACTCGATACAGTCAAGAAAACAGAAATCGAGCAGCCCGCCAACGGATTCCCATTAGAGTTTGGAAAGATGATGATGATGGTGTTGAGCATGTTGAGGTTAGTCTTAATAATTTCTAACTTCCATATAAATCATGTTTTAAGGGGCCTGAACCAACAACGAAATCATTAGAGCAAATTTATAATATTTTTTATTGGCACCTTGTGAAGAAGATCACGAAACTTGCCAATCTTATTTGATGATGCGAAACAAGGAGAGAAAACACAATCTTACATTTCAGGTTTGTGTTTAATCTATATTCTTAAAAATTGGTTATTTTTCCAAGATTGTTACTTCCATTTGTTAAGTTTTTTTTTTTTTCAATTCTAGGAATGGGGTTACGGATCCTCCGTTTATAATATCTCTAAGAATAAGTTTTGAAGTTAGCGGTGGTTCAATGGTTTTAGGGTACATAAGCATCAATTTTAAAAAGAAATACCATTTGTTCAAATATGAAAGCGGGTGTGTGAAAATTGATCGGTTGGAACAAGTAAAACCAACGTTATGTACAGGTACAACACACTTGACTTTGATTTTGACTTTATAAGTCATTATTATAAGCTATGTTTTTTTTCTATTGAGAAGGTGCTAGGAAGAGACTGGTTAAGCATCTGGGATTAGAAGGGTCGTATATTCCACAAACATGCCTTGAACAAATGAAGCTCGAAAAGCTCTTGAATGAAGTCGTGGTACAAAAGCTATACTACATTAAAAAATTTAAAATAATTTGTAAAACCACAAGTTAGGATGACAAGTATTGTACATATTTAACAATTGACCATTTACAATGACATGAATATGTAGTCTCAAGTTCGGTAGAGAGTTCCAAGGGGCAGACGCCATTGGTTGTATATTGCAATGGAGGAACCGACTCACTAAAAGGATGCGAGCAACCACGTTCTAAGGGTATGTGAGGGCGGTTCTATATAACACGTTTGTAAACCTTATATATTATTTATCATTGATTGATGTTGCAAAACCACACTTTGCTACATGATTTTTGTTACTATTCTCCCTAATTGTTCATGAACATTACACTTTGGTTGATTCTGCCTATGGCAATTGCAAATTACATGTTTTCCTTTGTAGAATATGGGTTAAATTTTGCATACATGATTGCTAACTGCAATCCTTGTAGTTTAATCTTTATTGTTTCTATTTCCTTCGTCGACAGGTTTTAGGTTTATAGTATTTTGCAGGCTAATCTTCATAATTACGTGTGACTAAATGTATGATCATGCGTACAGATTGCTAATGTTTTATCGGCATTTGTTTTTTTGTTTAGACATTCACGGTCTTTATGATCATGCGTACAAATTCTTTATGATTAACAACGTATTTTGTTTTTAAAAGTAACAAACATATCATTTTTCAACACCGCGAAATTCGCGGGTATTATCACTAGTTAAAAATATAATCAATTTAAATATCATTGAAATACAAATTGGTATTTACAATTTAGAATCTGTTATAATAATAATAATATTTTTTGACATTTAAATTACTTAATAAAATATCGTATATTTTACCTTTGATTTGATTTGATTTGATTAAAAGATAACATATTCAAATATTTAGTTGGAAAAAAAAAAGAAGTTAAAATTCGAATTTGAAATCGTAATATAGGTAATATACGAAGTAATTATGTATTTCATTTAAAAAGATTTTCCTACCATACAAAATAAAAAATGCTTACCAATTTGAAATTTGAAAATTATTCAATAGCAATGAGTTTCATATAATATAACATCTATGCTTTAAAATTAAAAGTTAGTAAAATGATAACTTGATTGGTCTTAATTTGCTCCATAATTATATTACCATCATAATGAAATATTTTATATTCGCCAATAAACAAATAAATGTTGTTAAATTAGGAAGTTAATAAATGATAGTTAAAAATTCAAAATTGATTGAAATAGATTTAGAAATCTGCCATAAATAAACATATTTCAAATTTCAAAAATTTGAAAATATATATAACTGAATATTCAATAAAATGAGTTTCATATAATATAAAATCTATGTTTAAAATTAAAGATTAGTAAAATAATAATTTGATTGGTCTTAAAGTTGCTAATTTAGAAAGTTAACAAATGATAATTGCAAATTAAAGAAAATTTAAATTAATTTAGAAATATGCCATAAATAAACATATTCCATTTTATTGGAGAGTTCAAATTACAAATTAAGAATAAAAAGAATAATTTATTGGAGAGTTCAAATTACAAATTAAGAATAAAAAGAATAAAGGGTAAACACGCAATTCGAATAAATCATTTAATGAGTATATCCTTTATTTTTGTTATTCAAATTAATGAACCCTAATTATTTAATGAGTCATCCAATAAAATAGTTTTGCACCTTACACAATAAAAACAATCATGCACATGATCCTACATATTCAACGTTTCCTACACCATAAAAAAATGTTTTGGTGTGAGGTACAGAATGTGTACGACCGTAACACTTTTAATTAATTTTGCGACTCATAATAAAATATGTGTAGGACACAACACTTTTAAATTATTTTGTCACTTCTAATAAAATTGGTGTAGGACCAACACATTAGTGGTGGTGAAGGAGGAAATTTGGTCACTTTTGCCACTTTAGTCCAAAACTCAAACCTTTTGAATTTGGGTCCATGTGGTTTCAATTTTATTGCCATTTTCATCTAAAAGCAAAATCTGGTCAAACTTTTTTAGTTAACATCCAGTTTTTTTTTTTTTTTTTTTTTTGTCTTTTTCCTCCCTTTAAATGAAGGACAAAATGGTCTTTTAACGTTTTATTATAACAAATTAAAAAAATTAAATTTGGCCATATAAATCAGTGGAAAAGTAAATCAGTATTTTCTCTCTCTCTAACCTACACACACTCTCTTTCCCTAACCTACAGACCACCACCTGGTTACCGCCACTACCCGGTTACCACCACTACCCGACCATCACCAACATTCTCTAACCTACACACACACACACACACACACACACTTTCTAACTTACAGACCACCACCACTCGACCACCACCACCACTACCTGGTGCCCCTACCACCCAGTTACATCCACCACCTGAATTGAAAAACCCCAAATTGAAAGACTTAACTAAAAACAAATCCTACAAAACCCCAGTTTTAATTTCAATTCACCATCTCCCCAAAAGGGTTCATCACAAATCTAATTTCCCCTAAACCCACAAAACCCCACCTCAAAAAGCTTTGATCAGGCACCAAAAATACCCATAAATCAACCAATCATGTCAACTGAAATACCTATCCCAGATCCAAAATCGATGCTAGCAAGTCTGATCCGCCCCCATTCACTCATCCCCACTAACCCCTAACTAAAACCATCCAACTGTCGTGACCTTATATAGATCAGGTTACTGAGAAAAAGAAAGAGATGATGAGAATGGTGTTCTGGTTTTGACGGCAGTGGTGTTAGGTTTTTGATAGTGGGTGATGGCAGTTCCAGTGTCAGAAGGTAGTGGGTGGAGGTGAGATCTCAACTAGTTCTAGTGTGGTAGGTGGTGGCTAGAGGTGGTTGTTGGTGGTGGCGATTTTTGGAGTGATGGATTGTGGTGGCTGGAGATGGTTGTTGGTGGTGCCCGGAGGTGGTTGTTGGAGACTGTAGAGAGAGGTATCGAGATAGAAATAGAGCTAGAGTGAGAGACTAGATTTTCTTTATATCTATGCTAGGTTAGAACCCCGTGTATTACACGGGTTGAATAAATATAATTTTATATACTAAATAATAAAATGGTTATATCTTGTAAAAACTCGTGTATTGCATGATTTGAATAAACATATGTCTTACACGAATGATGTAATACGTTAACACATTTAATCATCAAGATGTGTTTTCTAACAAAATGAACTTTGAGGTGCTATTTACTTATTGTAACATCTCATTTTATTTTTTATTAGGTTAGAGAGCTGTGTATTACATGGTTTATAACATTTTACTTTGTTTTCTTTATTTATTATTAGGTTAGAAACTTACGTATTACCTTACCTGATGTTGGATAATCAATAGAAAAAAAGAAAAGAAATATTTTAGTAAAAAATATTAAATATACAAGAGATAAGCTGGATATTATGATTTAATATTATTATTTCATTGGAGTGTAAAACGGGATAATGGGATCCTAAAATTCACAAGAATGTTTTTATTACTGAAAAAATTTAGGTGTTAATTATATCTCTTAGTGATTTCTTTTTAATACGTCTTAAAAGTTAAGAACCTCAAACATGTTCTCTCCCAAGAAAATAATATGAAACCTTCAATGCATTAAACTTTATTAAACATATGAATTATTTTGTATTAGTATTAAATAAATTTAATAGCAACTAATCGATTTATTGATCACATAACATTTTTTTAATTTCTAGGCCGAAACTTTTGAACGTCCCTAAATTAACTGTTGCAATCAATAGTAACTGAGTTGTTGTTGCCCATAAGCAGCAATTAAGCATTCGTCTGTTACTGCCTTCAGCATGAGTCATCGGTCGAAACCAAGTAACAACCCATGTTTTCCATCATCAGTAAATAGGTAATAATTTCCAAGTTGTTGCCATCAGTAGAAACTACAACTTCTAACGGTAATTGAGTAGCATGAACGAAGCTCGCCCAGTGACAAGTACTGTATTAACATAAAGTTCTTGTTAAGATCGACCGTTAGCATCACCATCAGTAGTAAGTAGTAACCACATTACTATGGACATTGCTTGTCATCAACAAGTTTTTTTTTTTGAAAGGAGAACTTCATTAGAACAAACCAAACCTGAAAACCGGGCCGGGACGAAACAACAAACAACCATACATAATTACAAACTTACACCAATCGTTCCAAAGGATGGACCGAAAGGAAGATCTATGTTTAAACCAAAAACACCCCATGGATCTAACCTCACTGAAGATATCTTCCACTTTGACTTGTATACCCGAGCAAACCGCCTTGTTTCTGGCTCTCCAAAGACTCCAACACGAAATGTAAATAATACCTTGGACTACCTTCTTTTCAATCGGCCCCATCCCACTAAATTTGTGAATTTCCAGAAGATCTTTGAAAGAAACGGCAAAAATATTCGGTAAATGGCACCACCTACTAATCTTCTGCCAAAGAACAGAAGCCGTTAGACACGAAATAAAGAGATGGTCCACATATTCATCTTCGCAACCGCATAACGAGCAAATCCCGGCACCGACCGAAATACCCCTTTTCAGAAGCGTGTCGGCTGTAGGAATTCGGTTCATCTCTGTCCTCCATACGAAAATGTTACACTTCATCGGAATCCACTTGCACCAGTCTAGCGAAAACCAAATGCCGTTCAGGTTATTTATTGACAGTAAAGACTTAACCGATTTCACCGAGAAAGACCCCGAAGATTCCCCGCTCCACCTCCATTTGTCTCTACCGTTGGTCAGAACAACCGAGGACAGCTTGTCCGACAACCCCACCAACTCCTCTAATTCCTCTGTCGAGTCAGGATCATGTCTCCACAGCCATAAACCTTCGCCGTCTAACTGGTCTCTCACGGAGCAAGTCTTGACAATTTCCAGCCGGAATAATTCAGGAGATAGATCCTTGAGCGGAACTTCTTCTAGCCAAGGGTCAAGCCAGAAGAAAATTCTATCGCCCGAGCCTACATCACCTTTAAAATAGCTCCAAAGCAGCTTATTCTCCGCGACCGAATAGCTAAAAATCCTGCAAATATTCACCCAAACTCCCCCTATCCCTTTATTAGCCGGAAGAAACAACCACCCAGAGCCGCCCGAATGGATCGACTCGATCACCTTAACCCATAAGTTATCGTTCTCACTTTTGAATCTCCATCCCCATTTACTTAACAAAGCCACATTTGCATTCTTTAGTTTACGCAACCCCAAGCCCCCAGCTTTCTTAGAAATCGAGACCCTATCCCAAGCCACCCAGTAGGTTTTTTTAACATCATTCGAGCCACCCCACAAAAAAATTTTAATGATGCTTTCGAGATCTTTGTTTACTTGTTCGGGAGCTTTGTACGAAGAAAAATAGTAAGTGGGGAGGCTTTTAAGAATGGAGCGAATTAACGTTACTCTACCACCTATAGAGGTTACCGAAGCCTTCCAAAGAGAGAGTCGTCTCTCGAAAACCTCGTAAGCCGGTCTCTAGTTGTTAATGCGGTTCATATTAGCTCCAACCGATAAGCCTAAAGATTTGAAAGGAACCGAGTCAGCTTTGCACCCAATCCAGTCAGCCATTTCCTCCACTTCCGAGTTGTTAATCCTGAAACCAAAAATACTAGATTTACTAAGATTTATCTTCAAACCGGAGCAGGCATGAAAACACCTCAATATTCTGATCACATTGGAAATATTCTCTATATTCCACTCCCCCATAATAATAGCATCATCTGCATAAAATAAGTGAGACACACAGGGACCATTCTCAGGAAGATTGATACCTTTAAAGATGTTCTCTTGATAGGCCTTGTTTAGCATGCACGATAAAGCTTCCATCACCACCCCGAAAAGAAACGGGGACAGCGGATCGCCTTGTCTCATACCCTTACTACACCCGAATTCGAAGGTAGGGGACCCGTTAACCAAGACCGACACCCTGGCCAAAGTAAGAATACCCGACACCCAGCCACGCCACTTATCTTGGATTCCCATTTGCCGAAGCACATCAGAGACAAAATTCCAGTTCACATTGTCATAAGCCTTCTCGAAGTCGATCTTGAGAAAAAAGACCTTACTTTTGTTTTTTCTGACCCAAGAAATCATCTCATTAATGACAAGGGGACCGTCTAAAATGTACCTCCTGCTAAGGAAAGCTGATTGAGAGTCTGAAATCACCGCACCGAGAACTTTTTTCAGCCTGGACGCCAGAATCTTGGAAATTACTTTATTAATAACTCCTACCAAACTGATAGGCCGGTAGTCAGATAACCCCATCGGATCTCTCGTCTTCGGAATAAGAGCGATGAAAGCTGTAACACCTCGAATTTTTGTGTCCAATGATGTGTTAACACGTGTCATTTGTTTACATGTGGCATTGATATTAAATAAAGGACTAATATTGACAAACCTTGAAAGTATATAAATTCGAGGGTTATAAATGTCAAACAAGGGTAAATATACTGTATAGTAACCCTAAGTGGTGCTTTTACCTTCAAACGAATAAATCATGGATCGTACGGAAGCGAAACGCGGAAGAAAGTGAGAGATTACAAGCTACAGGGGTTAACTGTGTCAACATGTTTAATTATACCTCTGAGTGACCCTTTAACGCTCCCGAGGCTTTGTAACAGTATTATACGCTCACTAGAATATACTATATAAATTCCACGAAGTTCCGTTTTAAAACGAGAAAGTTATGATCGAATTCGTATGAGAAGGGTTAAAAGCGTCAACAATGAAAGTTAAGGCTTTCCGAATAATTAATAAACTAACCAGGGACTTAGCATTGCGGGTAAGTAAAACGAGGTCCTTAGTTGTAATTAACCGAGGGCCAAACCGCAAAGTTACCCCTTCAAACCCGAAAGGTCAGGTTAATAATTACGAAAGATTTCGTTATTAATTACCAGATTCTCGTCATCATTACAAAAGATTTTAAAAACTTGAAAATCTAACCTCTCGCGACCCGCGTTAAGTTTCGGGTTAAGTGAAGGCGGGCCGCGAGCCTTCTAATTGTACGCGCCTGGATTTAAACTTCAGGCGGCCCGCGTTAAAACATGCATGGATCCTCCATGCGGGCCGCGTGGGACGCCCAGATGCAGAAACCTTGGATTTTTATGCCTTTTGAGCTAGTGAACGATCAAACCATCAATAAATGAGGCATGGGCGCCCCCTACTCGACCCATAACTCTCTAGGACACCTGCCCATCATCCATACTCCTCTGTAGTGTGAGTTGTAATGATCTCATGGCAATTTGAACACTATAAATAGGCATGTTTGGTTCATAACCAACACACACCTCAAACACTCAACTACTGATCATTCTAAGAGCTCTCAAGCTTCCTTCTCTGTTCTTAAGTCTTGCCTTAAGCTTCTGTAAGTATATCATACCTTCTATAGTTCTGTTTTTGCTTAGTTTAGCTCATAAATCCAACCGTCGTAACTAACGGTTGTCATAGAAATAGTTCACGAATGGTCCAGTGAATTGTCGAATCAAAAGTAGTTATGAGTTGGTATTTAGGTAGGTAATAAACCCCTAAAAGGGTTCCCTCTGATCACCACTCTAACTAGTTCAAATGTCGAGTCAAACGAATGCTTAAAAAGTCAACAGAAAGCTATTTTAACGATTCTTGTATAAATTGTAATGCAGATGATATGAAACCTGTTTTGACACTTATAAAACATGATATTAAGCATATAAACTTGTCTAAGCTCGTTTGAATCGGCCATTTGCTATATTGACCCGGTTCGGAGCCGAATGTCGCAAAAGTTTGACTTTTGCTTTGACTTCAGTTCTGACCCGTTTTAGTAAGGTATAGATATGCCTTAGGACTCTCTTAGGACCAGGTTACATGATGGTATAACCCTCTGTGACCGGTTCATTGTTTGTCCGAGTCTTTTACGCATTTCCGTTAATCGCCTAAAAGTTGACCGTAACGGCTTTTTTTTTAAATAAAACGAGTATTTCGGACGCGTGAACGGACCATAACCTTGCTTACTAAATTATAAGCATGTCCTTAAAGTTTCACGTCAATCCGAGGTTTAGAATGAGAGTTATGCTAAAAAGCGCAATTAAAGTAAACTTTAGTAATAAACGGCGCAATTAGCATAACGCCTATCTAAACCAAGATTTCGTCACCAAAACTTTTAACCACTGTTGTAAAATAATATTTTTGGAATTTTAAAGATTTTTAATAATTTTTACCTTGCTCATAACCTGCGGTTATGGCTACGGTTCGGTAAATACCGAATATGCCCTTTTCGGCCAAAACTTGAGTTCTACAAGGTCTTTTGACCCGATTCCAGTTGCCACTGATTTTAAATAATAAATAAAGTATTTTAGACTTTATAAACTGTTCGGGAAACTCAGATTTCCTGTAGAACTCGAAAAGCTCCTTAAAAGTCTTTAAAATGACCGAAAAACCCCTACGGGGCGATATATTATCTAAAACTCGTTACGGGCATCACGGAAGGTATCCTACTGATACCACAACCTCTTTAAGGCATATTAACCTAGGAAACAAGCGTAGGACTCCCGTGGTTAACCGTTTCGCCTATTGCGCGCACGGTTCGGCTTATGGAACTAGTTTTCATAAATTAGTCGATATAGGTCAAACCATATTATTTTGACCCTAAAATCCAGAGTGTGAACTTTAAACCCATATAAAACAAGTCTCTGAACTTGTTGGGTCAGAATCACACTCCATTCTCGGTTTCCGCCTTTTCGCGCGGTTAAACCATATCTATCTTCTGAAACCGACCGGTCTAGGCTACGGCTAATATAAAGACCCGTTAGGATTCTAATAGGTTAATGAAAACCTTCGTTCCAGAATAGGAGCCCCAGTAAAAGCTATCTGTGACGTAATCCATTAAGGAATATACTTGCAAAGGTAAATACTTTTAACTTATTTTTCCCTTATACGGGCTTGGGTTACGGTATATTAATACCGCTTGATTGAGCATCATATCTTCCATCGCTTAGGTGGTTAATTGAATAATGTGATCGGCTCATTTAAACAGTCTTGTTTCTTAAAAGCCTTTGGGGGGTTAATGACCGTTGTCCCGGATATCCTTGGCATCATTTTACGAAATGGCCACGACCTCGACATCCCGGTGTAGGCGTACACCCGGTATATTATGTCGACATTATTATTATTAAAAGACGTAGCCGTTGGTTTTTACACTACGGTTTTACGCAATGTGGTGTGTCTATTAATCTTTAACCCGGACAGGATCCGGGCTACTGAACGCATAAAAGGACATATAATTCGTTCACAAGATTTTAATAATTTTCCCAAGTTATAAAAGAGTTTGTGCCTCGTGCATTCAAATCAATTTTAATAAACATTTTCAAATGTGTCAGTTGAACGTATTTACCAGTGTAAACTGACGTATTTTCCCCAAAAGATTAAGTGCAGGTACTACACGAAATTTGGCTAGTAATAGCTTCCTAGCATCACGAATAGTCTCGCAAACTTGTTGCTGTATCTGATTGAACAATACTTTACTATTATTTATGATCCCCTGTGGATACAATTCGACTTCTGTAATACACTTGATATTACATTCGAAAGGTTGAATTATATTTATCTTTATGCTTCCGCTGTGCATTCATATAATTGTGTGGTTTGACTATATTGTTGCCAACTACGTCATGGTAATCCCCCACCGGGCCCACCGGTGATACACGTGGAAATCGGGGTGTGACAAAAGCCGACCCACAGCCCGTACTCAACATTTTGGAAGTAAAAAAGAAATCCAAAATACAGACGAAATCTTCCTCGAAAATGGACCAGAAGTGTTTAAAAAATCTAAAGATTGAAGCCATCAGGACCAGGGGCCCAGTCATCACCGCATTCCAACACCGCAGACTAGATTTCCTCCTTAGAAAATTGAACTGCTAGGCCAACCGCCTCCGTAGAAGAAATTTCTCTGAAGTTGGAACAAATTAACGGCAGCCGAAGAGAACGATCTTCCACGAATTTGTCCCTAAAAAATCTGAAGACCTCTTTCTTGATTAACGAAGGCTTTGAAGTCCACTCCCCGTTTATTACCAGACCATGAATCAAGTATCTAGCCTTCCTGCCATTGATCAAAGAATGGTAAAATTTTGAGTTTTTATCTCCTTCTTTTGCCCATCTGACTCGAGATCTTTGCATAAGGTCTTTGACTTCCGCTTCTTCCGCTTCGCAAATCACTTTCTTATTTTCCGAGAAGGCCCACTCCTCTTCCTCGGAAAAATCTCTAGTCTCGAGGATAGCTTCTTGATCCTCTAATTCTTCTTTAGCGGCTGCCAACTCTTCCCCCTCTTTTTTGACCGATTCCTCCCTCCATTTTCTCAGCCTCTCGCGAACATGACCCAACTTTTTTACACGAAGCAAGTCTGGCGGAACCCCCAGATTGATAAATTCAAAACACGCCTCCGAAACCACTTCCTCGAACCCCTATTTCCCATACCACGAATTGAAAATGTGAAACGGACGCGGCCCAAAGTTCCTCGACTTGCATTCCAGAGTAATAGGACAATGGTCTGACCAAACTCTGGAAAGAGCCCTACAGCACGCGTCCGGCCAGAGATTGAAAAAATCGGAGTTCACCAAAAACCTGTCAAGCTTGCTCAATTTTCTACCATTGTCGGAACAATATGTAAACATCTTACCTTTCATGTTATATTCGATCAGCCCGGACTCAAAAATAAATGAGTTAAAATTATTCGCACATGATTGCTTAAATGCACAGTTCCTCCTTTCCTCCCTATAGCAAACCACGTTAAAATCACCAGTAATAACCTAACAAGCGTCATTAGCTTCAATAACAGATTTCAGCTCTATCCATAAATCCTTTTTGCCGGACACCCCCTGAGGAGCGTATACATTAAGAATGTTGACCGCCGAAACACACCCAATCAGATTTCCTCTAACATGTAAGTAATTCCTACTCTTTGACCCGCCCGTCTGACGAAATATTTTTTCATCCCAAACACATAATACACCCCCTGAAAGACCCATAGAATCGATAAAATCCGTGCCGAATTTGCTATTACCCCAAAACCTCGAGACATCGGAACGAGACAACATACCTTGTTTCGTCTCCTGAATAACTAAGAAATTAATTCCATGATCTGAAAAAGCCCTTTAATCCAATTAGATTTGTTAGCTCCCCCAATTCCCCTGATGTTCAAAGACATTAAATTCATAATGTAACTCCATTAAAGCCTGAAGACCGGATGGAATTCCTGATGAGATCTGAGTGCCCATTAAGATCCGCTCCAAGTTTGGACCCAACTACCACATTTGCTCCGACTTCCTTCTGGAGATCCTAAGTTTCTCATCCTCCATTATCGTGAGTCATCCCTTCTCTTACACCTTCTGATGTAGGATGATCTTGTAAATTGCTAGAATCGGGAGGATCCGGAGATGCCCTATTATTTAGATCAAAGAAGAAGTTTTCAAAGTGTAGGTCCCTATTTCGCGGAGGATAACGAACCTAAACCTTGTTATACAAACCCACTAGCGAGTGCGGAATCCAAGCTAGCAAGCAAACCGAGTTAGTAGCAAGTAGAGAAACAAACACACAAGTTCACCGATTAACACAAGTTGTATTAATGCAATGAGGGTTCGGTTACAAGCTCAATGTTTACAAATCTAACATGTAAACTCTCAAGTGTGTGTGTGTGTGAGTTCCGACAGAATGCTCTCAAAGAAACTCTCTATCTCTCGGTTGTCTTTCTGTCTGTGTCTCTTCTTTTGAAACTCAACACATGCATGGGTATTTATACCCAGCCCAAGATGCTATGTCCGAAGGATTCGACAGATGGTCCGAAGGATCATCTGTCGACCACATGTTACACGAAAGATCAGCATGGACCTCGAAGGATCATCCTTCGAGGTCTAATGGTCGAACCATATCTTTCGAGCATCTCGAAGGATCAGTTGTATCCTTCGAGGCTATCCTTCGATCCAGACAAACATCTTTCTAACTGTTGACTAAGTCAAACCGGAGGATGGTTGACTTTGTCAACTTACAGTACTGACATGGACATCGTTTACATACAGACCGAAAACAGACAAAGTACAGACACAAGTGCACCAACAAACTCCCCCTTGGCTGTAGCTTTGTCTTTGATCTCTAAACTTTGTCTTGTTCTTCTAAAAGTGTAGACTCGTCTAGAGCTTCGACGGTCATTGGTCTTCAGGTCTTCAAGACTCTGATGTCCTATTATGTCTTCAATGTCGGAGGATCTTCAAAGTCTTCACGTCTTGAAAGTAGAAAGTGTATCAACAAACTACCCGTATCATGTAGGAAGTGTGTTGACAAACTCCCCCTTAACATAAGCTCCCCCTTGAGTTATGCTCGTGAAAAGACTTTATCTTTATGAAGTGAGATCCTTGTGGTGTTGATGATGGCCAACGGCAACTCGATCATCTTCATCTTATGAGCGCCTTCTCGTGGTGTCTTCATTCCGAAGCTTGTCATCGACCATGTTCTCCTAGCCTTTAGAATCTGCACATGCAAGAAATCTAAACGCGTAATGAGAACAACTGCTTGGAATATAGCATAAACAAATGACACACAAATGACCATGTCATAATCAAACACCGTCCGACAGTTTGAAAGTTTTATAAATTTGTCAATTTAAGTCTTTAACTTTCAAAACCATGCAAATTTCGACCGTTTATGAAGATTTAGTCAATCCGGTTTTCAGTCAGGTTTCAGGTAACGAAGACTTGAGCTCCAACATCGTACGATCGAAAATAAAGCAGAAATAAAATCTTTTTGGCTTTTATAAAGTTTATATTAAAACACTCCTAAAATCTTTTTGGTATTTTTGAAATTAACAGACAACAATTTAAGATCCTTTGAGTGTTATCAAACGACATCACCGCTAATGTCGTGCTGATATGCACCAAACGACGAAAATGTTTAAAAGAAATAAAAGTTAAGCAGTAAATAAATAAATATATACAAACATTCTTTTTGCGAGTTTCGAGGGTAAGAGAATCATATCAGTGTACGGTCATGCCAAAACACTCTTGTTGTTCAGTTAGTTAATATTAAGATAAGCATCCTATAACAATTATCGGTATTGTTGTCCACTTAAGCTCAACTTATCAGATGTAATCATGTTTAGAGGATACGTTAAGGTATGATTTGTACTTACCGACCGGTGTTCATCCACATCACGACACATTCCCGTATCAAGGTATGCACGAGAGTTCATCTTACCGGTGAGTATACCGATTATCATCTGTTTGACCGTATAAATTGTGAGATACTCACTTATTTTGATTTGAAAACAAGTCCTATGTGATATAATCACTTATTGATGAGGAACTTGATTTTCGTATGCATGAGGGCACAGGTGCAAGTCCGTGAACAGGTCAGTACTTCCGTACAGCAGAGAGACGAACTTGACACCCGGATAAATGTGATATTTTATCACTTATTTGATTTGGACATGTGATTGTTTATCACTTATTGAGGTCGAATGCAGTATGTAATATGTACACGTATGTATAGTATCATGGAAGATCTAGACTTGCGTCCCCGTTATTTTTCGGTAAAAGATACAACCATGATACCCAGATGATAAGCAGCATAAAGACCGAATATCTCAGAACCTCGGCAATCTATCAAACGAAATTTCGGTACTAAGACCATATGCCAATGAATGGTTCCCACCTGGTCTTCAGTCGATTAAGATTTATATCACCCTGCACACTTTAAAATGATTGTGAGCCTACCGATACATCTTATATAGAGCTGCTTATCGTTTTGCATTTAAGGTTTAAAGAGGTTAGGATAGACCACTGATGTACTATCATTTTCTCTCTTGCTCTCCAGGAAACTCATTTTTGTTTTTCTATTGTTTTTGTGTTTTTGAAATTTTTCGATGTTTTTGGATTTTCAGATTTTTGGATTTACTCCCCCTAAAATCAATAAACTAAGACAAATTTAAAACACACAAAGATATTTACAAAAATGATTTTCCGATGTTGGTTTTACTCTTGCTTGACCTTAATGCCGTTTACCAAAATTAAGTTTTATCAGAAAAGATTTAACAAATTTTGGAAAAATGAGTTGGCATGTCGGTAAGCGGTGCGGACCATGACAACATTGATGAGTTTCACATTGAAACAATCACGTGTGAGGTGATATCCGAGATCAACGTGTCAGGTCAAAGAGTGCTGTTTGAGATAATAATAGTTCACAAAGTCGCTTAAATATCGACAAGTATAGGAGAGATTAAGAATTTAAAGGCGTATCCTGCAACTGTTCCGTGCATTGCAAGGAATCTAAGCACTCTCCCAACTGAATATCCACCCGGTGTGGACTTCAAGGTCGAATTTGCAACTACTGAAAAGTCTCTTGACAGCAATAAAATCATAAACCTCCGGGTCCGGCTGGTCTTCCACATTGTACCAGCGAAGGTCTTTGACTTTCTCTTTCAGAAATGGTGTGCGGATGTTCAATGCACTCCAAAGCATCGACACACATTTCACTTCATTCGTTCCTGAGGACCCGATCAAAAACCAGAATGACCAAATTTTCGGCACGTTCTTCATTTGGTCGAATTTTGCAACTTCATTCAGCCACATTTTCTTTTTCTTTCCTCCCTCTCCATCAAAGGCAACAATTTCTTCTGTCGCCTATCTTGTGCAAGGACATTCCACTATCAACAATCCTAAGACTATCAATAGTTCCTCCTGGAACTTCCTGCACACTCACTCAGAGATTAGTTGGAGAGAGGGACCCAAGCCATTGTGGTCTTGGGTCTTCCATTTTCATCAATGACAATAACTTCTTGTCTTTGATGGTTTGTAAATTGTGATGGTCCCCCTGATTCAGTAACCGATTTAGGTTTCCATGTCTGTTTTGTTTTATCAGTGTCATTCTTTAACATTTTAACTTCATTACAGTTTGAAGTTTTTGAATGTGTTGATTTCACAGAAACAGATTGTTTTTGAACCACATCGGTTTTAATTGCTTTTTCAATCCTTTTGACCTGTTGGCGTTTCTGCTTCTTCTCCCTTTCTTTTACAAGTCGGGGATCTAGTTTTGTGGAAGCAGATGGCTTACGGTCCGTCTTGTCACGGGGATCATCAACCTTCCCTTTTTGCTTATGAAGGTAAGGGCAATTTCGGATTATATGCCCAATGGTTCCACACTCAAAACATGATCTTCGTTCAACATACCTCGAAGAATCATGTGTTCTCTTAGCCGATGATGTTGAACCTTGTGAACTCGAGGTACTAGGCTTTGAGCTGTTTTGTTCATTCCTTTTCAAAACAGTAGCTTTCTTGACAAAATCTAAGTTAGATTTATTTTCAAACGTTTCAATTTTGTCCGTTCCCGTCGATTTCACAAAGTTAACATTTTTCTTCTTCTTTTGATTTGGCTTCTTCTGGACTTGAGCCGGTGTTTTACCTTTGGATTTGGTGTGATTTTGCTGTGTTGGCACTGTTGGTAATTTCTTGTTACCAAATTGTTTTCGAATTTCAGCCTTTGGAATAGGAGGACACTGTGTAACTGTAACTTTAGGTCCTGCCTTTCCCAAGAACTTACTCGTTGAATTCTCAAAGACTTTGCAGATTAAGGATTGATTAACATTCTTAATGGGAAAATCTTTGTCTGAGTAAATTTTATCATCACCAACTAGAGTGTACAGCAAATTCACACTCTCCGGCTCTTCTGCAGATGAGGACTCAGTTGCAATAGTCTTAGCGGGTTGAACAGGGGGATCACATAGAATGTGATTCTCAAGAGGTATGTCCTCATTTTTGGCTACCGCATCAGACTTTGCTGGGACAGTATCGTCAGATTCATCATCAGACGAATCAGCATCCTCAATCACAACTGGAGGATCTTGATTCTGTTCAGCACTCACAAATGTATCTGCTGACACATCTGAATCTGAGGATACTTCCTTTTGGTATCCGAGTCCTGCAGCAAACTCCTTAACATCTAGAGGCACAGAAGGTTCAAAGAAAACCCTGTCCTCTTCATCAGGCATGGCATCATAATTATGTCTCACTGGTGGTGGACACTTCTTGTACCCTATGCATGTGACATCTCTCTTTTCCTTCTGAACGTCAATGATGTGATCTAACACATAGCTAGAACTCAAATAACTGTCTAGCTTGAGTTGGATCGCATCACTTTCGGTTTTCACACAAGCCATCTCTTTTTGCATACTCTCAAGGCGAGATATATACAAATTAATATCAGTTTGTTTTCTTGAAACCATTTTAGTCAGTTCAGTTTTATCCTTCTTTAACGTTTCAATTACTGACTTAAATTCTTTTTCATGGTTTTCATAAAACATGTTGGCTTCTGTGCATTTAGAGAGGTCCACAGTCAATTTCTGATTGTGGAGAAAGGTCACATCATATTTTTCTTGCAAAGCGTCATGCTTACTTTGCAAGTCACTCAGATTCTCATTCACAGTAGTATGTTTGTCTTGCAAGTCAAACAAACTAGCTTGTAAAGCATCATGTTTGCCTTGCAACTCAGACATACTTTTCTCCATTTCAGCACATCTAGCATGCATCCTAGCACATTCATCACAATTAACAGCAGTGGGTTCATTGACACATACCTGACTTGATGAACCGTCGACATTAGCCATAAAGGCTGAATGGAGAGAAGACGAAGTATAAGCAGCTAGATCCACCAGAATAGATCTTCTTTGAGTTTCTGCTGCAGCTTCCTCCAAGAGTTCATCAATATCTGCATCGATTGCTGCATTCAATGTCTCACCCACATGATCATCACCAGAATTCGATGATTCTTCATCAACACTTCTGCTGTACCCAGAAGAGTCTTCATCTTCAGACGATTCACCACCACTGGCAGAAGATTCTCCACCACTGGTGTGAACTAGCTCCTTCACAATCTGAGCAAAACATGCTGTTCCATCGGGAGCATCACCACCCAACTGGATTGACCAGTCACAACCTTCATCTACCTGAACTGCAAGTGCCCGGTTGGTTTGGTTGTTGACGGGTACCATGGTACGATCATTGTTTCTGTTCTGCCGATTGCCTTGGTTTCTGAAGGGGTTTTGATTTCCGTGCTGGGCTGGCTTGGTGCATTCCCGTTTAAAGTGACCCCGTTCACCACAATTGAAGCACTTTACAGCTTGCTTATCGAACCCATACTTGGTGTCTCGCTTACTTTCCAAGCTGGTTCTTCCAGTACTCTCCATCCAATCCTTTGCTCTTCTCACAGCACTCGCAAAGGCCCACTTGATGTCCATCAAGTCCATCTCCTCTTTATCAATCTGCCTGTAATCTTCTTGTGTCAGATTAATGTTGCCAATCTGACCTTCTATCAACCCACAGTACGCGCTCACTACAGTGTTAAGCAGCTCCATGTGTTCCTTAGCCACTTCTACACTGATTTTAGAGAAGCTTGACGTGTCGAGCTGTACTGTACTTGACTTTGATTGTTGACCAGCAGATGATGTTCCTCCATAACATGCACGTTGTTGTTGTTGAGCAGGAGGAGGTGGAGGTGGTTGGATTGGATTTCCATACATGTCTGTGGTGGAAGGTGGCTTAACAGGAACTTGTATTGGATTGCCAAAACAATCTGTGCTTGTGACAAACGCTGTTTGAAGTGGAGCATGTGAACCGGTTCTTGCAGACGAAGAACTGGAAGTTCCACAGTACATTTCAGGATTCTGTGGCAATGGAACTCTCTTCGCCTTCAATGTTTCCTCCTGATCCTTGTTTTCCAACAGTTGAACGAATTCGTTGATATTAGTGGTTCTCAACACCCCGTTGTACTTCAGGATTTCCAAGAAACTACTCCATTGAGGAGGCAAAGCATCAGCAAACTTCTTCACAACTTCAGCTTGAGTTGTCACAACACTATAATTATCCAATTCCGTAAGCAGATGATAAAATCGGCTTGTCATATCTCCCAAGGACTCCTTATCCATACAAGTGAAGCCTTCGAATTCTTTCTTGAGAAGATCATGACGCATTTGACGTGTTGCTGCATTTCCCACTCCTCTGTTTTTCAATCCATCCCATAACTTCTTTGTTGTCTTGAAGCTGACAAACTGATGGTAGATATCCTTGCTCAACGCCTGAGTGAGAATGGCGTATGCCTTCTTTTCCAGATCATAGGTTTTCTTTTTATCTTCTGGAAGATCAGCAAACGTAGTAGAATCTGAAGCAGCAACCTCGATGGCTTGATCGAAATCTGTGGTGAAACGTATCCACAGTTCCGTATTTTGACCAAGAACATATGTTTTAAATCTCTCAACCCATCCTGGATATTCATTCAAATGCATCAACTTTGGAGGTCGATTCAAACTTCCTGTTTCACTTTCGCTCAGTAGAATACTTTGAATGCTCGGAGTTTGATTCGATACCAAAGCCCATTGATTTCCCTGAGAAGATGTCGATACCGGCGACTCGGCCCATAAAGGAGATGACCTGGTATTCGTGTATTTTCCATCGTCTGGAGCCGATGTACCCCACCATGAGGGAGTGACATTTGATCTTGTATATTCACCATTGTCTGGAGCCGGAGTTCCCCACCAACTCGGATTCATGATAGATAAGCAAAATAAATGCTAAGTAAGAATGATCCGAAAGATAACACAACCGAAGGTTCCTGGTCGAAAGATCTGAAATCACAGAAAGTTGTTAACAATAAACAGATCACAATCGAAAGATATAATCTTGTTCGAAGGATCAACAGTACTCGAAGGATTACTGTTGACTCTCGAACAATGATCTCGAAAGACTCAAGAACACGAAGGATTCCCTTTTGAAAGATCCTTATCTTTCGTGTTAAATCCTTATCTTTCGATCAACAGATCTCGAAAGATTCACCAATACGAAGGATCCTAATCTTTCGGACACTAATCTTTCGAAATGATTCCTTTCTCGAAGGATATGTTTCAGACTTCGAAGGATGGGTCGAAGGATATTAATCTTTCGAGCCCTCCTTGGTCGAAAGATATCGAAGGATGATCTTTCGATGTCGAAAGATATCTTTCGAGAGCTCTGACACAATCTGATCTGATGTGAAAGGTTGGTGAAAAGGTGACAGGTTGGTAAGGTCAACTTTCGGCAAAAGGTATGGTCAGACGTACTTTCCCACCAACTTTGAAAAGATTGCCCAAAAAGGAAAACCTTATCTTCACACTAGTCACCGGAAACCTTGATCGGAACTTGACCGGAAATACCAAGTTACTTAAAAACAATTTTTCAAGTTACCCAACCCAACCTTGAACACTCCCGAAGGTTTAGAAACCGTTTTTCAGTTTAAACAAGCAAGAAAAACCACCAAAAACGGGTGCTAAACCAAGTGTTCAAACACACCAAACACTTGAACAAACCCGGTTTTAAACAAGGTAAAGAGCGAGGCTCTGATACCACTTGTAGGTCCCTATTTCGCGGAGGATAACGAACCTAAACCTTGTTATACAAACCTACTAGCGAGTGCGGAATCCAAGCTAGCAAGCAAACCGAGTTAGTAGCAAGTAGAGAAACAAACACACAAGTTCACCGATTAACACAAGTTGTATTAATGCAATGAGGGTTCGGTTACAAGCTCAATGTTTACAAATCTAACATGTAAACTCTCAAGTGTGTGTGTGTGTGTGAGTTCCGACAGAATGCTCTCAAAGAAACTCTCTATCTCTCGGTTGTCTTTCTGTCTGTGTCTCTTCTTTTGAAACTCAACACATGCATGGGTATTTATACCCAGCCCAAGATGCTATGTCCGAAGGATTCGACAGATGGTCCGAAGGATCATCTGTCGACCACATGTTACACGAAAGATCAGCATGGACCTCGAAGGATCATCCTTCGAGGTCTAATGGTCGAACCATATCTTTCGAGCATCTCGAAGGATCAGTTGTATCCTTCGAGGCTATCCTTCGATCCAGACAAACATCTTTCTAACTGTTGACTAAGTCAAACCGGAGGATGGTTGACTTTGTCAACTTACAGTACTGACATGGACATCGTTTACATACAGACCGAAAACAGACAAAGTACAGACACAAGTGCACCAACACAAAGCCCTTATTTACTCCACTCCCTTCTCTCTCTTCTGGAACCAAATCTGACGTGTCCCCCTTCCTCTTTGAACAGAGCTGTTCTTCCAACTGGGCCCTAGGTCGTTTTTTGGTCTAATTTCCTCTTCAGAAATGCAAGAGTCTTTTGGGCCTTTAGTTTTGCTATGATGGCCAGCCGCCTTTAATGTTCTAGGCCCACTACCATTATTACCCCCACACGAAATCGAAACAAATTTTTAGAGTCCTCCTCCCCGACACAATCATTACTGGGCCCCATTGTGGTATTATCCAAAAAAGTCTTCTCCACTCCCCCTGCGTCGATTCCCCATGCACCTTGGAAGTAAACCCGCCACCTTCTGTCTCAACCTGCATCGGAACATGCACCGGAATATTCACCTCTTGATCTGCCAGCCGAGTCTCCTCATCTTCCGGTAAGGAGTCCAATACCGCGGCCTCCGACGATGAGTCATCCACCAGGCTATCATCTTCCTCCTCCACCCTAATACAGTCCGGAATCCAATCGTCAGTATCCTCGAAGATCTAAACTTTGAGGGTTTTGTCTTTCCACCGAAGGTTGATCTCGTCAAAAATTGAATTCCCTTCTCCGACCAGCACCCCTATGCGGCTTACAGAAAAGTCTTCGTCTTCCGGGCCAAGTCCCGTAACATGGAGGACCTTACCGAACTCTTGACCTATTTTCCTAAACACGTCCTCTTCTCCGAGATTGAAAGGAACCCCCGAAAACCTTGAGCCAAGCTATCCTATCATAAGGAAGAGATTGACCCTGCCATACGTCTAATTGGCCAAACCACTCTTTCCACCGGTCATGATTACACGCGAACTCGCCAGCATCCTTGTGATTATTGAAATTTATCAGAACCGTTAGTCCTCCTATATAGTGAATCGAAATGAATTCAATCCCTTTAACCTAAAGATAATAATAACAAGGTAGTGTTGGCTTTCAAGTGGTTTGCGATGATGCAAATTGACCAGCAAAAGGTCACATTAGCTCACATTTTACTTGGTTCTTAAAATTTGATTTTTTTCCTTTAACCTAAAGATAATAATAACAACCAAAATTTGTAACCCCTTCCAATCTTATAGTGCCAAATCACTTACCTCATCCACTACCCTAATACACCTAATTTAATGACACCACCACCCTAAAGCATGAGTCTTGCCATTTTACACTACCTTCTCTCTCCCTATACACTAGTCTCTCTCTCTCTCTCTCTCCTGCCCCCACACACACCATCTACGATAACCATCACCCGTGTCCCCTACCCGCACGACAGGCGCCAGTGCTGCTGGTCGGGTAGGTGGTACCCAAGAGCCTTTCGGCAAGTGCCCCAACCCCCCCCCCCCCCCCTAAAACTATATTTTGTGAGCTATAACAATCCAAACTTCTATGTAACATGAGAATTGAGATGGGATGGAACAAAGCAAAGTGAATCGTTTGGAAGCTAGAAATGGGATGTACTATTTCCATTAGTAATAGGAACCCTAAAATTATCTTTCTTTTCATGCACCAACTAGCTACCTAGCTTCCCCAGCCCTACATATACTCCAACATATCTTCCTCCCCATCAAAACCCTAACAGACCTATATGCAATCTCTATCAAAATCAATAATCATCTACTAATTAGTACAAAACCACTTGCTTGTTATATCAACCACCGATCGCTGTTTTGATCCATCGTACGACCGATCATGAACTTTGAAGCTGTGCAAGCAAAGAGGATCATGAACATGGATCCACCAGTTCAAACTCCATCACATCAGCACCTTTGCTATGTTCGCTGCAACTTCTGCAAGACCCTTCTAGCGGTATTTGTGTGACTAACAACCTAACTTTGTTTAGGATAAAGATTTTATTAAAACCAAATATTTGCAGGTAGTGATACCATGCAAGAAGTTTTTGGATACAGTGACAGTGAAATGTGGAAACTGTTGTAATTTATCATTTCTCACCATTAAGGCTTCTCATCCTTTTCAATCTCCTTCACTTCCTCCTTTTCAGGTTTGTTTTATTTTTTTAATTTATTTTAAATAATTCTTGCGTACAAAATTGATTTTGCGATATATTATGAAAGAAAATAAGTAGATTTCGACCATTTTCGTGTTAAACCTGCAAAACAGGCTGACATTTCGAGCGATTTCAAACGGGCTCAATTTTCTTCATCTTCGTCATCCACATCAAACGAACCCGAGCCACCAAAAGTTCCGTTCGTTGTTAAACGTACTCACTAGTTCTTCTCCATCCCTCATATAATTTTAGTTGTTAATTTATATTTTGAAGTACTAGATATTAATCCTTTAGGTAAAAAAATATATATATATTAATCATATTATTTAATTTATAAAGGCTTGTTTATGCAGCACCTGAGAGGAAACACAGGATTCCATCTGCTTACAATAGATTCATGAAGTGAGTTCATAATCAAAATACTAATAATTTTTTAACACGGTCAGCTTTGAATTTTAAATATAAATAAAAATATAATTCGAACTTTGAATTGAAAAAAAAAATATTTTATATGTTTTTTTTTTGTGAACTTTCAAATTAGAGAGGAAATACAACGCATCAAGGCTTCTAATCCTCAAATACCTCATCGAGAAGCTTTCAGCACGGCAGCTAAAAGTGTAATTACGTACTACTTGCAGCTTGTTAATTTATATTTTTATATTCATGTATTTGTTTAATTATTTTTCTTTTTACATTTTAGCTGTTAATTAGAAATATCAGAAATAATTAAAGAAGAAAGCAATCTGTAATGCTGGGTTCTGTTAATTATTCATTGTTTAATGTTTGCAACAGTGGGCTGGCCGTATACCAAATGGATCCATCTCTGAAAGCATCAACACTGTAAGATTTCTTCTGCATTTCTTGGTTAAAAATATTAGAATATATACTTTCAATAATTAAATTTCTAATTCCAGCTCTGTTAAAGTTACATATCAATGTGGTGTTTCATAAATCCTTTTTAAAATCCAAATAACAAATTAAAAGAAGCCAAGTCTTTACCCCCTTTATATGTATTTTTTTCGTAATTAAAAACTTAATTAATTGTTAAGTAAGAAATAGATACTAAAATATGTAAGAGAGAACCAAATAAATAGCTTACTAAGAGAAAATTATTGTTTCTTACATTCGAAATTTCGAATATATAATGTCTTATTAATTTCCCAACCAAACTACATAAACTATGTTCTAAAATTATCATGTGTGATATAAAAGAAGCATTATAAATTTATAATAATAATACGTACACAAATACAAAAAAGAAAAAAAAAACACCTCTGTGTCGTTTTGTCTGCCACAATTTTGTGATCATTTTGTTTTAACCTTGGTTGCTAATGGGATGTCCATTCCATTTCGTTGCTAAAGTTTACAAAAGTGTATATAAGAAGTTGAACAAAATAGTCATTCTCTAGAACTTATGAGAACCAACAAACTAAATGTGATCTAGTGACTATTCCTTTCCTCTTTGGTTAGTTCATAACATGCACATGATTACAAGAAAACAGGGTAATAGCGGCGACAAATGTCGCCGCTAAAGACCCAAGTCTGCGCCACTATTGTTAATAGCAGCGACATGTCGCCACTAAAGGGTCGCCTGTAAAGATTGGACGGTAAAGGGCCCGGTGTCGCCGCTATTGCTTCATGTCGTCGCTATTAACTAGGTTAAACCCCAGCCGTTGGATCGAGATAAGGAATGAGTGGCTGGGGTTTAACCTTAACTTTAAAGTTTTAGGGGTGACGAGTGTCGCCGCTATTGATGTATATACATGTCGCCGCTATTAACTAGGTTAAACCCCAACCGTTGGATCGAGATAAGGAATGAGTGGCTGGTGTTTAATCTCAGACACCATTTTCTAGATCGATCAATAGCGGTGACATATGGCTTGTCGCCGCTATTACTCAACATTCTTGTAGTGATACTCGATGTTATACAAATGGGACTGGTCGTGTGCTCTTAATTGAACCTGAAATTAGATTGAATAACATCAATGATTAGATATGCTCCTCGATCAAGTTTAGAATCAAACACGATATTATTTGTACAATGGTATCACTTGATCAAGGTTGGTGATCGATGATATACACATATCATCTTTTATTATATGTTTTGTATTTTAAGGTTTCGATCTTTCAGGATTGATCGATGACTTGAAGTAACTAAGTATGAATTCTACCCAAGCCATTTTAAAGTGTAGGTCCCTGTTTCGCGGAGGATTACGAACCTAAACCTTGTTATACAAACCTACTAGCGAGTGCGGAATCCAAGCTAGCAAGCAAACCGAGTTAGTAGCAAGTAGAGAAACAAACACACAAAGATTCACCGATTAACACTAGTCGTATTAATGCAATGAGGGTTTCGGTTACAAGCTCAATGTTTACAGAAGTGTTCTATAAACTCTCTAAGTGTGTGAGTGAGTTCTGGGCAGAATGCTCTCTAAGCTTCTATCTCTCGGGTGTGTGAAAATGGCAGAACTTCAGAACTCCAGAACTAACTCACACTCAACACATGCATGGGTATATATACCCAGCTCAGCAGGTCTGCTCGAAGGATTCGACAGATGGTCCGAAGGATCATCTGTCGACCACATGTTACACGAAAGATCAGCATGGACCTCGAAGGATCATCCTTCGAGGTCTAATGGTCGAACCATGGTCGAACCATATCTTTCGATCACCTCGAAGGATCAGGTGTATCCTTCGAGGCTATCCTTCGATCAGAACATCTTTCAAATGTTGTCCAAGTCAAACCGGAGGATGGTTGACTTGGTCAACTTACAGACTACTAAGGACATCGTTTACATACAGACCCAATACAGACAAAGTACAGACACAAGTGCACCAACAAACTCCCCCTTGGCTGTAGCTTTGTCTTTGATCTCTAATCTTTGTCTTGTTCTTCTAAAAGTGTAGACTCGTCTTGAACTTCGACGGTCTTTGGTCTTCAAGTCTTCAAGACTCTGATGTCCTATCATGTCTTCAATGTCGGAGGATCTTCAAAGTCTTCACGTCTTGAAAGTAGAGAGTGTATCAACAAACTACCCGTATCATGTAGGAAGTGTGTTGACAAACTCCCCCTTAACATAAGCTCCCCCTTGAGTTATGCTCGTGAAAAGACTTTATCTTTATGAAGTGAGATCCTTGTGGTGTTGATGATGGCCAGCGGCAACTCGATCATCTTCATTCATTGAGTGCCTTCGTGTCTTCATTCCAAAGCTCGTCAACGACCATGTTCTCCTAGCCTTTAGAATCTGCACATGCAAGAAATCTAAACGCGTAATGAGAACAATTGCTTGGAATATAGTATAAACAAATGACACACGAATGACCATGTCATAATCAAACACCGTCCGACAGTTTGAAAGTTTAATAAAATTTGTCAATTTTAGTTTTTAACTTTCAAAACATGCAAATTTCGACCGTTTATGAAGATTTAGTCAGTTCGGTTTTCAGTCAAGTTTCAGGTAACGAAGACTTGAGCTCCAACATCGTACGATCGAAAATAAAGCAGAAATAAAATCTTTTTGGCTTTTATAAAGTTTATATTAAAACAAGCCTAAAATCTTTTTGGTATTTTTGAAATTAAAAGACAACAATTTAAAATCCTTTGAGTGTTATCAAACGACATCACCGCTAATGTCGTGCTGATATGCACCAAACGACGAAACTGTTTAAAAGAAAAACAATAAAAGTTAAGCAGTAAATAAATAAATATATACAAACATTCTTTTTGCGAGTTTCGAGGGTAAGAGAATCATATCAGTGTACGGTCATGCCAAAACACTCTTGTTGTTTAGTTAGTTAACATTAAGATAAGCATCCTATAACAATTATTGGTATTGTTGTCCACTTAAGCTCAACTTATCAGATGTAATCATGTTTAGAGGATACGTTAATGTATGATTTATACTTACCGACCGGTGTTCATCCACATCACGACACATTCCCGTATCAAGGTATGCACGAGAGTTCATCTTACCAGTGAGTATACCGATTATCATCTGTTTGACCGTATAAATTGTGAGATACTCACTTATTTTGATTTGAAAACAAGTCCTATGTGATATAATCACTTATTGATGAGGAACTTGATTTTCGTATGCATGAGGGCACAGGTGCAAGTCCGTGAACAGGTCAGTACTTCCGTACAGCAGAGAGACGAACTTGACACCCGGATAGATGTGATATTTTATCACTTATTTGATTTGGACATGTGATTGTTTATCACTTATTGAGGTCGAATGCAGTATGCAATATGTACACGTATGTATAGTATCATGGAAGATCTAGACTTGCGTCCCCGTTATTTTTCGGTAAAAGATACAACCATGATACCCAGATGATAAGCAGCATAAAGACCGAATATCTCAGAAACTCGGCAATCTATCAAACGAAATTTCGGTACTAAGACCATATGCCAATGAATGGTTCCCACCTGATCTTCAGTCGATTAAGATTTATATCACCCTGCACACTTTAAAATGATTGTGAGCCTACCGATACATCTTATATAGAGCTGCTTATCGTTTTTCATTTAAGGTTTAAAGAGGTTTGGATAGACCACTGATGTACTATCATTTTCTCTTTTGCTCGCCAGGAAACTCATTTTTGTTTTTCTATTGTTTTTGTGTTTTTGAAATTTTTCGATGTTTTTGGATTTTCAGAATTTTGGATTTACTCCCCCTAAAATCAATAAACTAAGATAAATTTAAAAACACACAAAGATATTTACAAAAATGATTTTCCGATGTTGGTTTTACTCTTGCTTGACCTTAATGCCGTTTACCAAAATTAAGTTTTATCAGAAAAGATTTAGCAAATTTTGGAAAAATGAGTTGGCATGTCGGTAAGCGGTGCGGACCATGACAACATTGATGAGTTTCATATTGAAACAATCACTTGTGAGGTGATATCCGAGATCAACGTGTCAGGTCAAAGAGTGCTGTACGAGATAATAACAATTCACAAAGCAGTTAAAATATCGACAAGTATAGGAGAGATTAAGAATTTAAAGGCGTATCCTGCAACTGTTCCGTGCATTGCAAGGAATCTAAGCACTCTCCCAACTGGATATCCACCCGGTGTGGACTTCAAGGTCGAATTTGCAACTACTGAAAAATCTCTTGACAGCAACAAGCTCATAAACCTCCGGGTCCGGCTGGTCTTCCACATTTCACCAGCGAAGGTCTTTGACTTTCTCTTTCAGAAATGGTGTGCGGATGTTCAATGCACTCCAAGGCATCGACACACATTTCACTTCATTCGTTCCTGTGGACCCGATCAAAACCAGAAAGACCAAATTTTTGGCACGTTCTTCATTTGGTCAAATTTTGCAACTTCATTCAGCCACATTCTCTTTTTCTTTTCTCTCTCTCCATCAAAGGCAACAATTTCTTCTGTCGCCTATCTTGTGCAAGGACATTCCACTATCAACAATCCTAAGACTATCAATAGTTCCTCCTGGAACTTCCTGCACACTCACTCAGAGATTAGTTGGAGAGAGGGACCCAAGCCATTGTGGTCTTGGGTCTTCCATTTTCATCAATGACAATAACTTCTTGTCTTTGATGGTTTGTAAATTGTGATGGTCCCCCTGATTCAGTAACCGATTTAGGTTTCCATGTCTGTTTTGTTTTATCAGTGTCATTCTTTAACATTTTAACTTCATTACAGTTTGAAGTTTTTGAATGTGTTGATTTTACAGAAACAGATTGTTTTTGAACCACATCGGTTTTAATTGCTTTTTCAATCCTTTTGACCTGTTGGCGTTTCTGCTTCTTCTCCCTTTCTTTTACAAGTCGGGGATCTTGTTTTGTGGAAGTAGATGGCTTACGGTCAGTCTTGTCACGGGGATCATCAACCTTCCCTTTTTGCTTATGAAGGTAAGGGCAATTTCGAATTATATGCCCAATGGTTCCACACTCAAAACATGATCTTCGTTCAACATACCTCGAAGAATCATGTGTTCTCTTAGCCGATGATGTTGAACCTTGTGAACTCGAGGTACTAGGCTTTGAGCTGTTTTGTTCATTCCTTTTCAAAACAGTAGCTTTCTTGACAAAATCTAAGTTAGATTTATTTTCAAACGTTTCAATTTTGTCCGTTCCCGTCGATTTCACAAAGTTAACATTTTTCTTCTTCTTTTGATTCGGCTTCTTCTGGACTTGAGCCGGTGCCTTTCCTTTGGGCTTGGTGTGATTTTGCTGTTTTGGCATTGCTGGTAATTTCTTGTTGCCAAATTGTTTTCGAACTTCAGCCTTTGGGATTGGAGGACACTGTGTAACTGTAACATGTGGTCCTTTCTTCCCCAAAAACTTACTTGTCGAATTTTCAAAGACTTTATCGATTAAGGATTGATTAACGTTCTTAATAGGAAAATCTTTGTCTGAGTAAATTTTATCATCACCAACCAAAGTGTACAGCAAGGTCACACTCTCCGACTCCTTCTCAGACGAGGACTCAGTTGCAACAGTCTTAGCGGGTTTTGCAGGGGGATCACATAGAATGTGATTCTCAAGAGGTATGTCCTCATTTTTGACTACCGCATCAGACTTTGCTGGGACAGCATTATCAGATTCATCATCAGACGAATCAGCATCCTCAATCACGACTGGAGGATCCTGTTTCTGTTCAGCAGTTACAGATGTATCTGCTGACACATTTGAATCTGAGGATACTTCTTTCTGGTATCCGAGTCCTGCTGCAAACTCCTTCACATCAAGAGGAACAGATTGTTCGAAGAACACTCTATCCTCCTCGTCAGGCATCGCATCATAATTGTGTCTCACAGGTGGTGGACATTTCTTATATCCTATGCATGTGACATCCCGTTTTTCTTTCTGAACGTCAATGATGTGATCCAACACATAGCTAGAGCTCAAATAACTATCTAGCTTAAGTTGGATCGCATCACTTTCGGTTTTCACACAAGCCATTTCTTTTTGCATTGTCTCAAGACGTGAGATATACAAATTAATTTCCGTTTGTTTTCTGGAAACCATTTTAGTCAATTCAGTTTTATCTTTCTTTAACGTCTCAATCATTGACTTAAATTCTTTTTCATGGTTTTCATAAAACATATTGGCTTCTGTGCATTTTGAAAGATCCACGGTCAACTTCTGGTTGTGGATAAATGTCACATCATATTTCTCTTGCAAAGCTTCGTGTTTGCTTTGCAATTCACACCACTTGACATTCAATGAAACATGTTTGTCTTGCAAGTCAAACAAACTAGCTTGTAAAGCATCATGTTTGCCTTGCAACTCAGACATGTTTGCCTTTAATCTAGCACAATTATCACAATCTACAGCAGTTGGTTCATCAACACATACCTGACTGGAATTACTCTCAGGTGTTGGCCTTTCTGCATCAGAATCAACAATCTCTCTTGATGATTCACATTCAGATCCATCCTCACTTGAACTTGAAGTTGTATCACCTTCCACTGAAGTTGAAACATCTTCACCTGAACTTCTAACATGTTCAGAACTGTCATCATTCCCCGAGGATCCACCCTTGCTGACATCTTTGACAATTTCAGCATACAACGCCGTTTTTGTCTGACTACTGTTCTTGGGATTAAGAAATGACGATTCTACAGTAGAATAATGGTGTTGCACGGCAACTGGGGGTAATGGATTTCCATACATGTCTGTGGTGGGAGCTGGCTTTACAGGAACTAGTTTTGGATTGCCAAAACAATCTGTGATTGTGACGTACTCCGTTTTTAATGGAGCATGTGAAACGGGTCTTGCAAACGAAGTACTGGAAGTTCCAAAATACATATCAGAATTGCATGGCACACTGGATCTTGCAGAAAACGTACTGCTCTCTGCAGTTGACGGATTACCCCATGCTGGATTCATTTTTGATCAGAAAAATGAAAACTATATCAATGTCTCAAAGGATAATAGCCACCCGAAAGATCACACAGCCGAAGGATCCTGGTTGCAAGATCTGAGATCACAGAAACTTGTTAACAATAAACTGACCACAATCGAAAGATCAACTATTGTTCGAAGGATCAACAGTACTCGAAAGATTACTGTTGAGTCTTGAACAATAATATCGAAAGATTCAAGAACTCGAAGGATTCCCTTTTGAAAGATCCTTATCTTTCGAGTCAAATCCCTATCTTTCGGACACTTATCTTTCGAATAGCTAACTTCCGAAGGATCACACTTGTTCGAATGATCAACAGTGTTCGAAGGATCACTGTTGACTTTCGAGCACTGGCTTCGAAAGACTCAAAATCTCGAAAGATTCACACTTGAAAGGTCCTTATCTTTCGAGATAAAACAACTATCTTTCGAAAAGATTCCCTGATCGAAAGATATATTTCGAACTTCGAGGGACGGGTCGAAGGATATAAATCTTTCGAGCCCTTCTTGATCGAAAGATATCGAAGGATGATCTTTCGATGTCGAAAGATATCTTTCGATATGTTCTGACACACTGACACAAAGTGATGGGTTGGTGAAAAGGTGACAGGTTGGTAAGGTCAACTTTCGGCAAAAGGTATGGTCAGACGTACTTTCCCACCAACTTTGAAAATTTTGCCAAAAATGAAATCCTTATCTTCAACACCAGTCACCGGAATGTTAACCGGAGACTTAACCGGAAAATACAAAATCACTTAAAACAATTTTTCAAGTTACCCAACCCCACTTAAAACACTCCCGGTTAGTTTAGACACGTTTTTACTCAAAGAAAAAGCAAGAAAACAAGTAAAAACAGGTGCAAAACCAAGTGTTTCAACACACCACAACTTGTAAAAACCCGGTTTTAAACAAGGTAAAGAGCGAGGCTCTGATACCACTTGTAGGTCCCTGTTTCGCGGAGGATTACGAACCTAAACCTTGTTATACAAACCTACTAGCGAGTGCGGAATCCAAGCTAGCAAGCAAACCGAGTTAGTAGCAAGTAGAGAAACAAACACACAAAGATTCACCGATTAACACTAGTCGTATTAATGCAATGAGGGTTTCGGTTACAAGCTCAATGTTTACAGAAGTGTTCTATAAACTCTCTAAGTGTGTGAGTGAGTTCTGGGCAGAATGCTCTCTAAGCTTCTATCTCTCGGGTGTGTGAAAATGGCAGAACTTCAGAACTCCAGAACTAACTCACACTCAACACATGCATGGGTATATATACCCAGCTCAGCAGGTCTGCTCGAAGGATTCGACAGATGGTCCGAAGGATCATCTGTCGACCACATGTTACACGAAAGATCAGCATGGACCTCGAAGGATCATCCTTCGAGGTCTAATGGTCGAACCATGGTCGAACCATATCTTTCGATCACCTCGAAGGATCAGGTGTATCCTTCGAGGCTATCCTTCGATCAGAACATCTTTCAAATGTTGTCCAAGTCAAACCGGAGGATGGTTGACTTGGTCAACTTACAGACTACTAAGGACATCGTTTACATACAGACCCAATACAGACAAAGTACAGACACAAGTGCACCAACATAAAGACATTGAAGGATTAATGCTATATGCATTAGAGTTCATGCCCTATTGTGTAATTTGTTTTTCGTACCAATTTAAAGAAATGCATGTTTATGTAGTGCATCTAATTTGAGGATGCGCGATATACGAATCTCTTTTAGTATGTTAAAGAATTACTTTAGCGAAAATGCTTGTTTTCTTGACTCCATTGCACTTTGCGTCTTTATTATCGTTTAACTATAACCCATAGGGTTATGGTATCAGAAACGGTTGCTTTATTTTTCAAACTAATCATGTCCCGGTTATATAATTGGTTAAAAATGATTGTTTACTTTATTTTTTAAAGGGCGTACGGTTAAGATGTCGCTAACCAAGTTAGTAGTTAGTATAAAAGAGATATTTAGGTTCAAAATGAATACCTTATATTTAATTTGGGGAAAAGAAAAGGAATCTATGGTATTAACCTAGGGTTATGAAGTGCTTTAGAAACCCGAATTCTGTTTAAAAAGGTTAATTGCAACAAAACCCTACCAAATAGGTTAAGAGTAGGCGGAGTGGAGCGTGGTGGGGTAATGTGGGGCTTCAAGAATGCCACACACCGCCCCGGGCATTGGTGTGGAGGTGATGTGGGGCACCGTCATAGGGGATTTCACCTGGCTTGGGACTTGGGGGGATGTCGATGTGGCAGGTGTTTGTTGATTGTTGAGATAGCCGTTGAACAGCTATAGATTAAAAAAAAAGTTTTTTCATTTAAAAAATATATAATCAATCTTTATATAAATCAAACCTCATTCAACCATTTTTACCAAATCTCTTCTATCCCACTCTAAAATTTATACAATTATATCTACTTCTATAAAAAAATGCATCCCCACAACCGTTTCTTTGACCTAAACAACCCGTATGGCCGAGGCGAAACACTGAATACTAGTTCGCCTCAAAACCGTCCTCTACAAGTTCTGGGCATGGGACCCGACATAACGGCGTACGCGAGTCTTTTAACGGGCATGGGCATGTTTTATCCGCCTCACTTTCAACTACCAAACTTCCCTCAACAACAACTCGTTCCTATATCCTAAACGCCCCCTACACGCGACTCCGTGCCGGAAGCACGACTGCAAGATATTGTTGAACTGTCCTCTCGAAAGATTAAAAAGAGAAGCCATAGGAAGAAAACCGAGACGGAGAAGGCCCAAGCCACTGATTAAGTTGTTCTTCCATGTACAAACGATGAAGTATTTTTAACAAAATATTGGATACACGTTTCGCAAAACCTAGTTTTAGGTACTTTTATTTGATTTTCACGGAAAAAATATATTATTTTATCTTGGATACACTTTTTTAGTGTTATATATATTTTACTAATACGTCGTCTTTTTAGTAGGTACTAATTAACACGAAAACGTATTTTGGGATCGAATCAACAATCTTTATCATGAAGCGATGAAACGAGAGCCTTAATAGAAGAATGATAGTCTCTCGTCAAAGTGGCGTGAAATAAATATCGGCATGACCGCCTTTAATGGTTACGACAACAACATAAAGAACGCCTAAAAAAGTGGTGAAACCGAAGTCGATTACGAGATGGGAGAGGTTAATACTTATCAAGATAAAAGAAAGGCCCGTTCAAATTTATTCATTATCGGGAAGTGGCGAGACACTCTAGCGAATGGGCAAAAGTACCTCTTACGTGGAATCATCGTCTAAAAGTGCGAAAACAAGCCCCTCTACTAATCGTTCGGATGCTCGTACCGAGCATAATCTATACTTAAGCGACGATGACGTCGTTGTTGAAGCGCTCACCCAGTAAAAACAAGTAAAAAAAACGAACGCAAAAATTATATACTTCGGGTGTGGACTACATCAAACATTTATCCGGCCTAAATCAATGGATTGGTACGTTCAATAACATCCAACAAGAAAGGCTCGACCAAAAAGAAAGGGTTATCTTGCTTTTTTATTTGAACGAGGAGAAGGATTTGACGAAAAAAACGAGAGGATACGAAATTCCTCGCTTTGACATTGATCACCTTGACTGTGTCGAAGGAGAAATGTACGAGGAAATGAAAAGAGATATCATAAAAAATATCGTAATTAATTTATTCTCTTAAATTATGTTAGTTACGTTTTTATTTTTTTTAGTATTTTTTTAAGTATATGTAATGTTATTTTTTTATTTAATATAAACTAGGTTAGAACCCCGTGTATTACACGGGTTGAATAAATGTAATTTTATATATTAAATAATAAAAACTTATATCTTTATGAACCTTGTATATTGTACAGGTTAAATAAATGTAATTTTATATATCAAATAATAAAAAAGTTATATCTTTAAAAACCACGTGTATTACACAGATTAAATAAATGTAATTTTATATACTAAATACTAAAAACGTCGTATCTTTAAAAAAAACCCGTGTATAATCGGGTTGAATAAATCTACCAAATAATAAAAAATTACATCCTTAAAAATCCCGTATATTACACGTATTGAATAGATATAAAAAAGAGTTATATTTTTAAAAACCATGTGTATTACACAGATTAAATAAATGTATTTTTGTATATTAAATACTAAAAACGTCGTATCTTTAAAAAAAACCCGTGTATAGTCGGGTTGAAAAATCTACCAAATAATAAAAAAATTATATCCTAAATAAATGTAATTTTGTATATTAAACACTAAAAACGGCGTATCTTTAAAAAAAACCCGTGTATAGTCGGGTTGAAAAATCTACCAAATAATAAAAAAATATATCCTTAAAAACTTCGCGTTTTACTTGAGTTGAATAAACATAATTTTGTATACCAAATAATAAAAAAAAATTATGTTTTTAAATAATTAGGATAACATTTAATATTAATTTATTATTTATATATTTAATATAAGATAAGTAGATAAGAGAGGTATTTGTTTTAAAAATATATTAAATTAACAATTTAGATTTGAGGATAATATTTTATTAAAATATGATAAGATTTAATATTAATTTATTATTTATTTTTTTAGATAAATATAAATTTGATGATACATTCAATTCAATGAATGACACGTGTCCAAAAGTTGGTTTCTTTTATTATAGTAGTTAGATTAGATGTTTTTTTAGTTTTATTGATTTCTTTTTTTTTAAGATAAACTGGATAAAAGTGATATCCATGTGTCGTTCCACGCCCCTCCTACCCTGCGCTTTTTGGGGCTTGAAAGAAAAATCCGTCTCTACTAACGTGGCAACCATTTGTTGCTTCATGCCTCTTCTTCAAGCTCCTCCACTCCGAATAGTATAATGGTAACACCTCTAAGCTAGAATAACATTGAAACTAAAAAAAAGAGGAAAGCTTCTGAACATGAGTCGTTATCTAACGTAAATATATGATTAGTAATTTTTGTTATTAACCATAAAACTATCGAAACCAAAAATAAAATTACAAAAGTGAAACAAGCGTAAATTGAGTGTATGTTTGGTTTTCTTTTTGTTATAACCCGTAATTAAAACTATAAGAGTCCTGGCCAATCAGATTTGTTAACACTTAAACCGAGTGTTGAGGTTCTACAATAGAAGAGATAATTCTGATTTGATGGATTATCTAGAAAGTTAATATGTGTTAAAGATAATATAAGTTAGTTGAAGAAAAAATTGGTTTGAATTATCCGTTTATTAGATAAGTTTATTTAAATTAGAGTTTGAGTTGGACTACAAATAGTTTATGTTTAGTATAAATATAGGGTTATGTATTCGGTTTTATTTGTCGAGTTGAGTTTAATAATATAAAGAATAAGAGACGTGTTAGTCTCCAAATCGTGTGTGTTTGGTTTTGTATGTTCGTGATTGGAAGCCTGGGCCAACAATTGCTATCAGAGCTTGGTCAAGAGCCGATGAAGAGAAGCCGAAGCAACGATCGATCACACGTTCAAGATGTATTAAGCCGAACTCGACCAGGGGAGAAAAAGATGAATAACGGATGGACAAGTAAGTTTATTCGTTTAGTAATTGTGTTTGATTTTCGAAGTCGTAAGAAAAAGAAGAAAAAAGAAAAAGAAAAAAAAGGAGAAGCGTTCGAAGAATGAAAACGTTGTGCAGTGAACTTGATAAGTTGATATCTTTTAATTGATGTTAAAAGTGGTTTCGTGGATTAAAGATTTGTAAATATTTAATTATGGGTCCATGGAGTCGATGTTTATGGATCAAAATTAAAAAAAGGTTGCAAGGGTGAACGCATGCGAGTTAGTAGAGAGTTGCTATACATGAGATGGAACATCAAACTTGGCTTGGTTTGGCGGCAAGGTAAAAAAGATTGAAGTCGGTGGAAATTGGAAAGAGTCCATGGCTCCAGGTGATACCTTTGAATTAATTTGTGAAATTCAATTTTGAATTTTAAAGTTTTGGATAACGCAAGAAGACAAGGAGAAGATCAACGATCAAGAGTAGGAAAGTACCGAGTAGATGAGACCGTTTTAGGTTGTGTGGAAGCAGCCAATCTTGTCGAAATTGAAGAAGTTTAATCACTCTGTTTAGGTGATCAGAAGAGAAATCACTCCATTTAAGTGATCAGAATAGGTGTGGCAATCTTATATCCGATGAAGATGTGATCGGATCCGACAAGATCAGGGCCAAGAAATCAAAGGAGGCGCAAAATCTTGTAATTCGATCATGGTGTGAATGAATCCGACAAGATCCGTGCGCGTAATCAGGATGGTGTTAAATCTTGTAATTCGATTAAGGAGTCATCAAATCCGGCAAGATCAGTTACACATCAGTTGGTATTTTGTGGGAAGTTTCTACTGTTATAGAAACTCGTTGTTACCACAAACAGTTTATACCATTAAGGAAGAGTTCATAATCGAAGAACAGTGGATCAACTTGTGTAGATTGATCATTTGACTCAGATTTAATCACAACCTGTGTGAGTTGCGATCAGATTTTAGGACAAGACCAGATGTGAAGCGGGTCCAAATCAAAATTAAGGGGGTGAATGAAGAGATAATTCTGATTTGATGGATTATCTAGAAAGTTAATATGTGTTAAAGATAATATAAGTTAGTTGGAGAAAAAATTGGTTTGAATTATCCGTTTATTAGATAGGTTTATTTAAATTAGATTTTGAGTTGGACTACAAATAGTTTATGTTTAGTATAAATATAGGGTTATGTATTCGGTTTTATTTGTCGAGTTGAGTTTAATAATATAAAGGGTATGAGATGTGTTAGTCTCCAAATCGTGTGTGTTTGGTTTTGTATGTTCGTGATTGGAAGCCTGGGCCAACATCTACGACCATTGGCATGAGAATCCAAGTCAACCATTAGACAGTACCACATTTGTAGGTAATATGGGTGTGAAACATCGAGCTTGAGTGGCGTGGAGGGCAAGGCGTGAGCCTATTCACGCTTTGTCACACCCTCATTGAGGCGGAAACGCGAGAATGCAATGATCGTATATCATAAGACACTAATACAAGAGAAATATATGTTTATTCAAAATGTGTCACGATATACATCCCACACAAAAGTCTACTTGCAATCGACGGCTATGTAAAACTTGATCAAAGTCTCTAAACAAATCCAGTCTAAGCTATCATAATTGTTATAACCTGAAAAAAAAATATACTAAAAACGGACAACTATAAAGTTGGTGAGCAAGTAAGCATTATGATTCGAAAAACAATAAATTAGTTTCAATAAGTACGTTGCTTGTATGTAACACGTGTATCACAATTTAACGGATAACAGAATGACACGAGTCACAACCAAGCCTATTGACATTTAAGTTTTTGCCCTAGATAATGTCCTTCGCGGAACATTAAAGTTTGGAGATATTCACTCATGCGCCGGTTCTATGGCGCTCAGTACCACGATAAGAGCGGGGATGGCAACCCGAATAGTACTATATTCAATCCTGTACATCGGCTCCATCCTGAAGTTAAATAGTTGTGAATGTAAGATTAAATATATTTATTCTATATTTAATCTAGTAGCCATTATAATCATTTACATTATATGGATCAAAATATATAACAATCCTATTAAATAATTAGTTGGTAATTGTTGATGGGCCTAATTACCCTTATTAACTAATTAGGGTTTCCTCCTGTGTGCATATATAAGGAGAATAATGTGGAGGTTAAAGGGTTAGACAATTTCACAAACCCTAATAGCACATAACATCAATCTCGCCTCCCTCTCCATAACCGATTCCCTTGTCGGTTTCTCATCATCGCCATCATTAGATTGCACCCTAAGGAGGAACCAGACCAAGATGACAATCATGTCAAAACTTATTGCTGTGTCTCCATCTGTATTCTCTGTTGGCCTGTACTGCTGCAATCAGGTATGTTTTCATGTTTTCCTTTATGTCTAAACAGAACTGAACCAACATGTGGTATCAGAGCATATGTTGATTAATCAGTTCTGTTTTTATCCATTATTCTAGGATAGAAATCTGAAAACGGAGTTTGAAAACTTAATAAACCATAACAGTAGGTTTCGAGTTCTTTGAATGTCACCGAAAACACTTTTTCGATAAACTGAATTGGTTAATAATGTGACTCGAAATCGAATAGGTTAATTTTATGTCCGAAATCTGTTTTAGAAGCCTTAAAATTCAGGTTTTGAGTTCCAGAATCATGTTTTTATTTTTAGGGTTCATCATGTTTTCTTAGGAAAATTCGAAATTCCTTTATGTTTTGGAATATAATTTGGATTTTTGAGTGTTATTTCCCTGTTTGATCCAATTTAATCTGTTAAGTTCATCCGAAAACTGTTAAAAGATATACAGCTATAATTTTCGAAATATTATGATAAAATTAGATCATCACTAAAACAGGAAACCATATCTCAAAATCCCTAACAATTCGAATTTTCGGTTATGTTTTCACATTAATAGCTGTAACAGAAGTTTCGAGATAAGTTTTAACCACCCGAGACAAAGGTCTCGACTCGAGACCACAAGAACTCGACTCGAAATCATAAGTGTTCTCAAATGTTTACAACTCGAGACAACGATTTTGACTCAAGATCTTAAGGTCTCGACTCGAGACCACTGAGGTTTCGACTAAGGGCTTAAATCTGTACAACTCGAGACAAAGGTCTCGACTCGAGACCATAAAGGTCATAACCCGAGACCATGGTTGCGACTCGAGACCTCATAAGGAGTCGAGATCTCATAATTCACAGCAGTCGAGACCATGATTACGACTCGAGACACTGAGGTTGCGACTCAAGACCATTAATGAGTCGAGACCTCATAATGTTATAAGCTGAGTCGAGACTTGACTCGAGATCTCACTCGAGACCTCATAACTGACTCGAGATCTCACTCGAACCTCATTATTTTTAGGCTGTTTAATGTGAACTAATATTTAGCTCGGAGCTCCGCCCCGAACCCCGTGCGGGGGCACGCTGTCCCCCTACACCCCCCTGATACGTGGTTGTAAACCGGCGCTCGTTATTGTGTAACTTGACGTTTTTACGTAAGTTTTAGTTTCGAATAGCCTACTTTTAATCAAGAATGTGTTGTGCAGGTTTGATGGAGTTTAAGGAGCTTTTCGGGAGCTTTACGGGTCACCGGGTCGAAAACCGGAGCACTGGGATGCGTTACGGGTCAACCGGGAGTTCAAGAAGCGAAAATTGGAGAAACATAGTTGGACAAGCCGTCGGCGACGGGCATAGGCCGTCCCCGACGGGTTCAGGAAAAGGGCCGTAAGTCAGAAACACCCGTAACCAGTCATTTAAACCGTCAGCACATTTCAGCTTTTGGGGACCCGTCGGCGACGGGGTCAGGCCCGTCGGCGACGGGCTTTGGTTTTCACAAACGCGAATTTAGTCAACTTGAAGGCCAAGCTCGATTTTTATTGGTGTTATTTCATTCATTACGGGGGTTACACTAAAAATAGAGTTTGAAACTTCATCTTGGAGCCTAATTCACCTACCATTACATCTCCAATTACACATCCATCATCACCATCATTGAAGATCATCAAGAATCATCATCACCATCTACACCATCAATCATTCCACAAACCCTAATCCTTCCACCATCACCATCCATCACCAACCCTCATCATTCACCAATCATCCAATCAAGCTTCAAGATGACGTCATCCGTATTCCAAACATCCGGTGATCAATTTGCATCAACCATGAGCGGCTAATCATCTCGGTTTCACCCCAGTGTAGGTAGTTGTTAATTTTAGGGTTTCGAATTGTTCTTGTTTTAACTTAGTGACAATTTGTATTTGATTTTTGAAACTCTTGATAATAGTGTTACATTTGTTGCGAATTCGTGAATTGTCGGGCGATGTTAAAAGTTATGACTTCGCGAAATGGTGATATGTAATTGTGCATTATCATTGTTAGGATTTACTTGTGTTGATTACAAAGTGTCTTTTTGTCCGTTCTTCGGGACGTTGATAGTTAGTAGCACCTAAGTCACGGTACACTAAATCCGTTAATCAAATGCATTTGAGTTGAAACTAAAACTTGTAGAAATCCTAGGTTAGCAATTACCGAAACCGGGTGTGATTCCTTTTTATCATTATTGTTCTAGTATCCAATTTTCTTGCAATCGTTAATTAGTAGTTGTTAATTAATTAATCCAATTCCAGTAGTTCAAATTCACATCTTTTTATTAAACAAAAATACAAAAACACTTTAGCAAGCTTCATAATTGTGACAACTCTTTATAATTCAGTCAAACCCATACACAAACCACATACTCTTCGTGGATCGACCCCTTACTACCACTAACACAGTGTTAAGGGTAATTTGGGCTTATAAATATTATCTTTGACCGGAGCGCGACACTCCGATCAAATTTTGGCGCCTTTGCCGGGGAGTGCGTGCGCTTTGTGTTTGGATATTGTTTGAATTTGTGTGATTAACTGTTTAAGCTGTTTAGCTTTCTTTTTGTATTTGTCTTTTTCCTTGTTACGCGGGGAGTGTTACTTGTGCAGGTTACAAGTAGTGCATGCATACACGGAACTCCGGGAGGACTTCACCTTTAGTCTACGAACCGGAAATCGAAAGACTCGCAAGAAGGAACCTAGCAAGCCGGTTAAAAGCAACTCTTGCTTCTAATCAAACCAACCAAACACCACCACTCACGCCGACCATTGAAACCGATTCAATGGCGAATCAAAACTCCAATCAAAACCAGAACCAATTCCAATACCGGAGCAACTTTAATCCCGCTCAAAACACCCAACCTATACCTCAAGAACAACCGGGTGGTAACACCAACGCTAGACCACCCACTCCACCTTTCCGAAACCAAAATCCCAACAACACCCAACGAACACCTCAACAACAAACCCTTCACCGACAAGCATCGTTACCTATCAACCTTGATGATTGGAATGTCAATTCCGATCGTAGAGGTAACCGTGATCGCGGCAATCCCGCAAATGAAGACCCGTTTTTCAACATCGACGATTTAAGGAATGCAATCCCCGATGATGAACCGTATAGTGTTCCCGGTTATCAATCGCCGGAACATGTAAGCATTCATACGGAAAATTCGGACGATGGGGGGTACTACGATGATCGGGTTAACGATGATGAAGATTGGGGCTACGTGAATAGGGGAAACATCTACAACGCTAAAAGGTATGATGATGAGGAATTTGGCTAGCAAAATGCCAATTACGTTGGGGACGATGAATACGGTTACGGAGGTGGCAGAAATGATGGTTATGGGAACAACCGTCAACCACGGAATAATAACCAACGAAACCGGAATGATGGGTTTTATAATAACCACAATGCACAACCTAATCGGATTCCTCGTTTTGTGGGAGGTGGTAACCCAAGGGATAACCGAAGGGAGGATCGAAGAGAGGATCGAAGAGGTGAAAGACGGGATAATAGAAGACCGGTCGATCAAGAAGTTAATGGTCCACAACGTCGTCAACAACCTCCACGGGGAGTAAATGACCGTTTCCGACCGATAGTGACCGAGAATAATTCTCCGATAGTATGCGAAAGGAGGATGTTTGATTGTAAACCGCATTACATCAACATACTTCCGCACTTCAATGGGAGGTCCAATGATGAACCATACACACATTTAACGGAGTTCTCTTCCATTTGTGATACTATTGGGGGGCACAATTTCGCACTAGAGGAAGTTAAGCTTCGGTTATTTCAATTTTCGTTGAAAGACAAGGCAAAACAGTGGTTCCTCACACTTCCGGCCAACAGTATTAGAACTTGGGAACAAATGCAACAAGCATTTTTGGATGAATACTATTCTATGGCAAAGACCGACGATGCTAGAGATGAAATTCGGTCGTTTCGTCAACTTTCGAGTGAGCCTTTACATGAAGCATTTACCCGATTCAAAGAGCTAATGAGGAGATGCCCACATCACCAAATAGAAAAATGGGAGTTGGTGAAATGCTTTGTACGGGGTTTGGATGATGCAACTTGGAATCGTCTCGAGTCAACAAGCAATGGAACACTCTTAAGTAACCATGAAGACGATGATCGGGAATTTTTGGAAAGGATGAGCAAGCGGTCTAAAGAAAAAGAATCGGCCGATAGAGCAAAGAGACATCTCGTTTCCCGGTCACTTCCCGATCTTGATTCTAAGGATCGAATCTCTTCTCTAGAGCGGGAAACGGCTCGTCTAAAGAAGAAAGAGGTAAATGCGGTTCAGTTTGCGGTTTGTGAAGAATGTGGAGATATTGGGCATACAACCGAGCAATGCTCAATGGGGTCGAGTGGTTACACTGAAGAAGTCAATCAAGTGTATGGAGATAGAAAACAGTATGACATGAACTCCAACACTTACCATCCGGGTTTGAGAAATCACCCCAATTTCCGGTATGGCAACGCTTCAAATCAAATGAACCCGAATTTCCAATCGGGTAATCAAGGAGGAAGTGGGTCATCATATCAAAACCGTCAAGGTGGTAACCAAGGAGGTTACCAACCATATTACAACCAAGGGTACCAGGGTGGGTACCAAAAGAATTACAACAATCAAGGCGGTAACAGGAATGGGTCGAACAATCAAACCGGTGGCGATGACTTGAGTGCCAAGATGGATGCTTTGCTAAACATGCAGAAAGAATCTCAAAACAACATAAAAGAGACTCATAATGATGTTAAAGAGATAAAGAAGGCAAACGAGATTCGAGACAAAGCACACGAGGCATTGGCGAAACAAGTGGGTCAACTAGCAGAAGAAGTAGCCCAAATAAAGGGGAGCATGGGGAAGCTTCCAAGTGACACCACCATAAACCCTAAGCATCAAGGGTCGAGCTCGAGGAACACACGTGAGGTACCAATTAATAAAATTACTTTACGTAGTGGTCGAGTTGTGGATAATGGTGTCAAAACACCACCACCCCAATTTGTTGAAGGGGTGGTGGAAGATGCTAGTGATGAGGAGCTTGAGGATGGTCAAACGGGTCAAAATAAAAATGATTTGAAAAAGAATAATGTTACTCCCGTTGCGACCATCCCTGTCCCCAAGGCTAAGGAAAAGGGTGTGGAGGCTAATACCGCCCCTTATCCCGAAGCATTGAAGGGACCCATGAAAAAAGTTGTAAACAAAAGAGGTCCACAACAAGAAGAGTTGTTGGAAATTTTCAAACAAGTAAAAATCAATTTACCTCTTTTGGATGCAATTAAGCAAGTACCGTCGTATGCTAAGTACTTGAAAGATTTGTGTACCCAAAAACGCACTCACAAATTTCCAAAAAAAATAGACTTAACCGAAAACGTGAGTTCGATTCTTTCGGGTGCACTTCCACCTAAGCTCCAAGATCCGGGTGCGCCTATCATTTCAATTCAAGTGGGCGATTTTAAAATCAACCGGGCACTTCTAGATCTTGGAGCTAGCGTAAGCATTCTACCGGGTAGCTTGTATGACCAATATGAATTTGGTCCACTTCAATCATCAAACACCACCGTGGTGTTAGCCGATTTGACACCCAAGCTACCCCGTGGAGTTGTTTCGGATGTGATAGTGAAAATCGAGGATTTTTACTATCCGGTTGACTTTCTTGTGCTTGATTATGTGGCGAAGGACCCAACCAAACAACCTACGGTGATTTTGGGTCGACCGTTCTTAGCAACTGCAAATGCTCAAATTGACTGCAGAACGGGAACGGTTGACATGACATTTGGAAACCGGAGGTTGAGGTTGCATGTTTCTACCGGACTTATGAGCCCTCCAGTTGATGATGAATGCTATATGGCAGACATTGTTGACACGTGTATACCTCTTTGTGACGCAGTCGTTTATGGGGAAAACACAATGGAGGATTGTTATATGTTTGACAGGACACAGGTGGAGGTGGAGCAAAGCATGGACGAGGAAGTAAGGAGTTTGGAGGTGCTTACGGTTAGAGAGGGAAAACCGACATGGACGCACCAAGTTGAAAGCTTACCGGAGAGCATTGACACTAAACTGAAGCCGTCATTAGTGGAGCCTCCGGAAGTTGAGTTGAAGGCATTGCCAAAGCATCTCAAGTATGCTTATATTGGAGAAGGCAATACCCTCCCGGTTATTATTGCATCGAATTTAACCGTGGAGCAAGAGAAAAAGTTGATGCAGGTGTTGGTCATCAATCGGGCGGCGATTGGATGGACCATTGCGGATTTGAAGGGTATTAGTCCCTCGGTGGTGATGCACAAAATCATCACGGAAGAGAATGTGACTCCCGTTCGAGATGCACAAAGGCGGCTAAATCCGAACATGCGGGAGGTCGTGAAGAAAGAAGTGTTGAAGTGGCTTGATGCGGGTATCATTTACCCGATCTCGGATAGCCAATGGGTGAGCCCAACACAGGGTTCCCAAGAAAGCCGGTATACAAGTCGTCAAAAATGACACAGGTGAAGAGGTAGCCACCCGGCCGGTAACCGGGTGGCGAATTTGTATTGATTATAGGAAGTTGAATACCGCAACTTGCAAAGATCATTTTCCTTTACCTTTCATAGATCAAATAGTTGAGAAATTGTCGGGGCAAAAATTCTATTGCTTTTTAGATGGTTATTCCGGTTACAACCAAATTGCCATCCATCCGGAAGATCAATCAAAGACTACGTTTACATGTCCCTACGGTACCTTCGCATGTAGGCGGATGCCGTTTGGATTGTGTAATGCTCCCGCCACCTTCCAAAGGTGCATGATGAGTATCTTCTCCGATATGGTGGGAAAGTCTTTGGAAATCTTCATGGATGATTTCTCAATTTTTGGCTCATCCTTTGAGACTTGTTTGGACCAATTAGATAAAGTGTTAAAACGATGTGTTGAGACTAGTTTGGTCCTAAGTTGGGAAAAGAGCCATTTTATGGTTCAAGAGGGAATTGTGTTGGGACACGTGGTGTCAAGTCGTGGGATAGAGGTTGATCGTGCTAAGGTACAAGTCATATCTACTTTACCATATCCTACGACTGTTAAAGGTGTTAGGTCGTTTCTAGGTCATGCGGGGTTTTATAGGCAATTTATTAAGGGTTTTAGTGATATAACAAAGCCTTTATGTTATTTGTTGTTAAAAGACCAACCGTTTGATTTCGATGAAAAATGCCAAAATGCCTTTAACAACTTGAAAGAAAAATTAGTGGAGGCCCCAATCTTGCAATCGCCAAATTGGTCTTTACCTTTTGAAATAATGTGCGATGCAAGTGATTATGCGGTGGGGGCCGTGTTGGGACAACGGGTTGACAAGAAACCCGTTGCCATATACTACGCAAGTAAGACTGTTTCGGATGCGCAATTGAATTACACAACCACCGAAAAAGAGCTACTTGCGGTGGTATATGCATTGGATAAATTTCGATCTTATATATGGGGTAGTAAAGTGATTATTTACTCGGATCACACTGCAGTTAGGTACCTCATGGAGAAGAAAGATGCGAAGCCGAGGTTAATCCGATGGGTGTTGTTGCTCCAAGAGTTTGATTTGGAGATACGGGACAAGAAAGGCATTGAGAATGTGGTAGCGGACCACTTGTCCCGTTTGATGGTTGAAGAGGATCCGAAAGCCTTAGAAATCAATGAGTCTTTCCCAGATGAGCATATAATGAAACTAGACAAATTGCCATGGTATGCTAACATTGTCAATTATCTTGTTACAGGTGATATGCCGGCACATTGGGATAGACGGAAAAGGCAACACTTCATGTCCCAAATCAAGTACTATCGGTTGGAAGAACCGCATCTGTGGAAGGAGTGTGTGGATCAAGTTATAAGGAGATGCATTGATGACGAAGAGATTCCGAGCGTGTTGCAGCATTTACACTCGTTTGCATGTGGTGGTCACTTTAGTGGTCACAAAACGGGTCATAAAGTGTTGAATAGTGGCCTTTATTGGCCTACTATTTTCAAAGATGCAAATGAGTTTGCCAAAAATTGCATAGAGTGCCAAAAATTAGGGGGTATATCAAAAAGGGATGAGATGCCCATGCAACCAATCCTTGTAGTCGATGTTTTCGATGTATGGGGCATTGATTTCATGGGCCCATTCCCCAATTCCTATGGCAATTTGTATATCTTGGTGGCCGTTGACTATGTGTCAAAGTGGGTCGAAGCAATAGCCACCAAGACAAACGACCATTCCGTAGTATGTAATTTTGTCCAAACTAGTATTTTCTCAAGGTTTGGTATTCCTCGTGTCATTATAAGTGATGGAGGATCCCATTTTAAAAATTTTCGGTATGGAAAACTCCTAAAACGGTTTGGTGTTGACCATAGGATTGCTACCCCCTATCACCCGCAGACAAGCGGGCAAGTTGAGGTGTCAAATAGGCAAATCAAAGAGATTTTGCAAAAGAACGTGCGGGCGGACCGTAAGGATTGGTCAATTAAGTTGAACGATGCTTTGTGGGCCTACCGTACGGCACATAAGACACCCATAGGCACTACACCTTACCGGTTGGTTTACGGTAAAAACTGCCATTTACCGGTTGAACTTGTGCACAAATCGTTATGGGCTATTAAAGAGGTTAATGTGCAATACGATGATGCAGGTAAAGAACGGAAGCTCAAATTATGTGAGTTGAAGGAGCTACGGGAGATGGCATATGAATACGCATCTAAGTACAAGGATGGGATGAAGAGAGTGCATAATGCCAAGTTGAGAAAGAAAGAGTTCGAAGTGGGTCAAAAGGTGTGGCTCTACAATTCGAAGCTCAAATTCTTTCCCGGGAAGCTCCAGAGCAAATGGATGGGACCCTATGTCATCACCAGGGTCGGACAATTGGGTGATGTTACTATCGAGGACCCGAAGGACAGGTAAGGCAAACGGTAAATGGTCATCGGCTAAAACCGTTTCTTGAGGGTAACAAGAAAGTGGATGAAAACAAGGAATCGGTAAGCTTCGTGGTAAGTTTCCCGGTTTACGAGGTCGAATGAAAAGGACCGGTAATACTTTGTGTAAAGTTATGTACCATTTTTTTTATTGTTTGTGTGTTTCGAGGATAATCGTTTTCAGTTCTTACTAATCCCTCTTGATTGTGTGAAGTCCAGACATTACGAACGGGTCATGAAGATACAAGGTATGTTTTTAGACTTGTTTATGTGTATTGAGGACAATACACGATTTTTTGGGGGGTGGTAGGACCGTCGACGGTTGTCGCGTTTAGAAATTTTAACTTATAAAAAAAATCACAAAAACATTTTTAATAATTTTTAGGATTTTTAACGTACATAGTCCCTTTATTAAATAATCATAATTTTCTTTCTAATTTTGAAAAAAATAATAATAATAATAATAATAATAATAATAATAAATAAAATATTTTTGAAGAACCCGTCGGCGACGGGAGTGATCCCGTCCGGGACGGGCACCGGAAATAACCCGTAGACACCTTTTTCCCGTATCCAGACGGTTAACCCGTCGACACCACACCACTTTTCCACAACCCGTCGGCGACGGGTTCATGACCGTCGGCGACGGGCATTCTTTTGTGAATCCGCCCAGCTTCGTTCAGTGCTTCAAAAGTCGAACCAAGTTCATCCTAAACCTAATAAAACGTAACCAAACTCTACATACACCAACCAAACTCGATCCACTTCAAACCTACACCACATATTCCACCTAAATCCCTGTTTTCTCTCTCCTAACCTCCATATCTTCCTCATCTTCCCCATTCTCTACCTAAGAACCCTAAAACCTTCAAACCCTCATAACTTCATCAAATCTCCATCAATCCAACTGATTTTTGAGTCCATCTTGGGTAATTTTTCAAGAGGAACAAAACCCCCAACACGGTTAACATCAATTCTTGCTATTGTGCGAGATTTCTAGGCGTGTTACTTAGGGTTTTTGAAAGGGTGTTCATCAAGTTGCTTATTTGCCATCTTTTCTTAGTTCTTCTTGTCTAACAACAACAAAGGTATGGATTCTTCTTAAATTTATGCTTGATTATCATATGTGAGTGTTTTTCTTCCGAAATTTTAAACTTTTTAGTTTAAGAGTAGGTTGTGTAGACAATGTGTGTTGGCCAAGCATGATATTGAGTAAGATTAGTTGTTTTGGATGGAATTTGAGTATGTTATAACCATAGTGAAGTGATTACACTGTTATGAACATGATTGAACATGAAGGTGATGTCGACTTTTGTTGAAATTATAAGAAATTGTAAGACTGACAAGAAATTAATAAGTTTATGATAAAGTGAGCAACTTTAGAAGTTTAAAGAGGCGATTTTACATTCACTTGTTAATTAAAATGTCAACATTACACCTCATGTTCAAAGTTTGGGAGTTTAATGAAGGTTGAATTTATATTGATGTTTGCTTGTTTGTGATTGTAGTTATGGCGGGTGGAAAGAGACAAAAGACTACAGGCCAAGCTTCATCATCCGGGGTTGGTTCTTCTTCCGGTTTAATACCGAAGAAGTGGGAGCAACTAAGCTCCGTGGAGGAGAACGATGCAAGGTTATACAGACAGGATTGGGAGTGGGCGAAGTTTAGAGATAGCCAAAGTGCTAGAATTTGGGATGACGAGAAGAACAAACCGTTGTCGGGTTATCAAGACAGGAAGTTGGAGGCTAAGTTGTGGAAGTGGAAGATGGTGAACGGTGTGAACACTTCAGTTCCCACAAGGATAATATGTGAACGGGTGGTGAACGTAGAAGAATTTCGTCACATCGGGATTGTGCAGATGTTTGAACGTCTAGGATGGGAAAGTGTTCTTGATTGGTGTGAAGATAATACCTCCAGGATATACTTGTCGGAAGTATGTGAATGGTTATCCACCTTGAAGCTCATGAACAAGAATGAATCTCCATCACAGTGGAAGTTGGTGGGAAAGACTACTCGAGGGAACATGACAATGTCCTTCGAGACGATGAATCGTATTGCTCGTTTCGACTCCTTGGGGGTACAAGCATATGATTACCCACCCATCGAGCAGTTTTTGGATAATCATTTGAACAAGAACGATGCCGAGCAACTGTTAGATGTTATCTTACCGTTCCACAAAGGGGGAGAAATGAAAAGAAAGCAAATGTCGCTTGAGGGAAAGATTCTTCAAGGGATTTCTGTTGAGAACATCTTGGCGAGGTTTGGTGATCGTGGAGGTGTTAGAGTGAGCGACTGTAGGGTGGTGCACGTCTTGCTTTATGGAACCCCAACGTTGTCATGGCGCCATATAGTAATGATGAACACGTGGGCTACTAGGGAGTCGTCCCAGAGGCGTTTTATTCCGTACGCACGCCTCATTAGCGCCATGATTGGGCAACAAAATTGTTTACCCCTGGAATCACTATGGGTTCCTAAGCCGGTGGAGGAATTTAATTTGGCGTACATGAGGAAGAATTGGAAGATAGAAGTTAAGTTCTCGGGAAATAAGTACGTTGTGACCGATGATTTGGGCAACAAGTTTGAGATCCGTACTTCTGGAGCACCACCAGTAGAGGAAGAAGATGAAGAAATGGGGGATGAAGAAGAGGAAGTTGAACCCGCCGGTGCACAAAGACCAAGGCAACGGTACATGCGGCCACATAGGGAAATTAACGCAGATGTGGCGAGTTTTGTGACCATGAGACGGGTGCCTTCCTACAAGAATTTTGATCGGGGGCAACAGGAGCTATATGACAATGTCTCCGCTTGTATAGGTGAAGGAAGGGAGTACAATCGAAGAAGGGAAACTTGGGAGGGGTCGCATGGATCCGCGATGCAAGAATATTAGGCAGCTCAAGAAGCCCAGTGGGAAAGAATGAACAAGTTTATGGAAGAACAAGAACTGTTCCAAGCAATGCAAAGATCACACATGGAACAGTTGGCAAAAATGCAGGAGGATGAGGCTGCCCGAAGACGGGCATGGGAAGAAGCAGCGGCAGCACGTCAACAGGAAGAAAGAGAACTGAACCGACGCTGTTGGAGTGCTTTGTACGTCTCTCAACAAATGGCGATTAATAACACCAAAGTGCTCCATGATCAGGAGCGACACCAAAGAGACTACCAAGCTGGCCTCCCCTATGCTGAGCACTCGGGGTGGACAAATTACTCCGAACTTCCTCACCCGCAAGGCCCATCCGACCCGACTCCGCATTGGCCCGAAGCGGTAGGGTCTAGCTTTGTCCCGATCCCGTACCAACCACCGCCTCAAGGGGAGCAAAGTCCCCTCGATAACTATAGGGAGATGTTCGAGGCCCTCACTGGTTATCCATACCAACCCAACCCGCCAATGGATCCAAACGAGCGATATCAGCAGTAGAGGTATGGTATATTTTATGTTGTTGTTGTATATTTTGTTCCTTTATTTCTTGTCGTTTTTATTTAATTTATGCCTAGATAAATGAACTTTGTGGGTGTGTTCCCTATATAACCCTCACGAGACCTACTCGTCCTCCCAAGCTATTGGGGGGTTTAAAAGGGCTTGTTGCATACGCTAAATGCAACCGTGATTCCTACGAAAGTGAGTTAGGCTTGTTGTTGTTGTAAAATATTTTCTACATAAAATCGAAGTGAGATAATGCATGGCTTGGTAATGTGTTCATAAAAAAAGGGTAGAACTAAGTAACTAACAAATTTTGATGGTTGTGAGAAGCATGCTTCTACACAAGGATTAGAATTTGTAGGTATAACGGGTTCGCGGGACAACCATTTTTATGAAGAGACGAAGGATATGAGCATCAAGCGATAAAAATCAGGTGCATGTGTTTCTTTTTACTTTGATTGGTAGTTTAGAATAAGTGGATTGTAATGTGTATTTTAATTTCCGGGGTGAAAAGTTGGGAAGGTTAGTCGTGTCACATCCCTTGTGCATTTCTAAAACTCTAGTTCTTACACATTGAGGACAATATGTACTTCAAGTGTGGGGATGGGGGAGTAGTAAAAATTTCGATTTTGACCCGTTCATTTAAACACTACACATTGAGGACAATGTTTACCTCAAGTGTGGGGATGGGGGAAAATTTCAAAAATTTTTCAAAAACGTCTTGTTTTCAAAGCAATCTCAAAAGCACAAGTAACCAAGTCAACGAGGGATGTCACAACCTATTTGGTCTTTTGTCATGGTCAAGTTCAAATTAATAAGCATAACGGGTATTTAGCGGGTGGTTATTTGGGAATAATCCGCCTAAGAAACTAGTATATCCTGCATATCACATATCATACCCTTATACGTGAGGTTTGAGCCATTTTTACATCATAGAGTTACATTTACATGTTTCTTTGTTGAGTGGACCATTAGTCGCGTATTGTAGAACTTGCAACTTTTGATACGTTTGAGACTATAAACCAAATACAAGCACGAGAATGATTAAGGCATTAGGTAAACCTTTTCTCTTAAAACCATTTTGCTATCCTTACCCGAACAAACTCCCTAGTCGCCCATTTTGAGCCTAAACCTTTCGTTTGGCCACCCTATAGCCCATAAATTTTAAACCTTTTCTTTTTAAACCCGTGTGATGAAAATTCGATTATAGGAATCGCATTTGTATAGTTATACTTGATTGTTTGCATTGAAAAAAAACAGAGAGAGAGAGAAAAACACAAAAAGAAGAGTTAGTAGTTGTCGAATAAAAGGGTGAAAGATTATTGCCCATAGTTGATGTTTATATTTAGTTTTGTTTAATTTAGTGGTTTGTAATAAAAATCGAACTTTCATCGCCATAGCCACTTTAAAATGTCCTATTCCCTACCCTTAGCCTAGCCCCGTTACAACCCTTCAAAGACCTTTTGACTTGTGCTTAGTATTTGTGTTCGGTGGTGGAGAATGATTGAGTTGCAAGCCTATACGGGTACGTGTTCTAATCGGTTTTGAGCGATTAATTGTTGAAATGCTAATACATTATACACGTTAGCAAATTTTAAGCCGAGTGGAGAGCACATTGTGAGGGATATGCATGAGTTGTTAGTTTTACGGGCGGGTTAGTCTTGGATAACCATTAGTATATGTGATTATTCACTTAACCGGTAAATATGTGAAATTTGTAAAGAGTTTGAACTTTTGTATGACAACAGACCTTAACCTCTGTCTCGGGAATGGGATGTGTATCCGTTGTTCGACCCACGTGAAAGTGAAATACAGATTTGCTTGAGGGCAAGCAAAAGACAAGTGTGGGGATGTGATACGTGGTTGTAAACCGGCGCTCGTTATTGTGTAACTTGACGTTTTTACGTAAGTTTTAGTTTCGAATAGCCTACTTTTAATCAAGAATGTGTTGTGCAGGTTTGATGGAGTTTAAGGAGCTTTACGGGTCACCGGGTCGAAAACCGGAGCACCGGGATGCGTTACGGGTCAACCGGGAGTTCAAGAAGCGAAAATTGGAGAAACATAGTTGGACAAGCCGTCGGCGACGGGCATAGGCCGTCCCCGACGGGTTCAGGAAAGGGCCGTAAGTCAGAAACACCCGTAACCAGTCATTTAAACCGTCGGCACATTTCAGCTTTTGGGGACCCGTCGGCGACGGGGTCAGGCCCGTCGGCGACGGGCTTTGGTTTTCACAAACACGAATTTAGTCAACTTGAAGGCCAAGCACGATTTTTATTGGTGTTATTTCATTCATTACGGGGGTTACACTAAAAATAGAGTTTGAAACTTCATCTTGGAGCCTAATTCACCTACCATTACATCTCCAATTACACATCCATCATCACCATCATTGAAGATCATCAAGAATCATCATCACCATCTACACCATCAATCATTCCACAAACCCTAATCCTTCCACCATCACCATCCATCACCAACCCTCATCATTCACCAATCATCCAATCAAGCTTCAAGATGACGTCATCCGCATTCCAAACATCCGGTGATCAAGTTGCATCAACCATGAGCGGCTAATCATCTCGGTTTCACCCCGGTGTAGGTAGTTGTTAATTTTAGGGTTTCGAATTGTTCTTGTTTTAACTTAGTGACAATTTGTATTTGATTTTTGAAACTCTTGATAATAGTGTTACATTTGTTGTGAATTCGTGAATTATCGAGCGATGTTAAAAGTTATGACTTCGCGAAATGGTGATATGTAATTGTGCATTATCATTGTTAGGATTTACTTGTGTTGATTACAAAGTGTCTTTTTGTCCGTTCTTCGGGACGTTGATAGTTAGTAGCACCTAAGTCACGGTACACTAAATCCGTTAATCAAATGCATTTGAGTTGAAACTAAAACTTGTAGAAATCCTAGGTTAGCAATTACCGAAACCGGGTGTGATTCCTTTTTATCATTATTGTTCTAGTATCCAATTTTCTTGCAATCGTTAATTAGTAGTTGTTAATTAATTAATCCAATTCCAGTAGTTCAAATTCACATCTTTTTATTAAACAAAAATACAAAAACACTTTAGCAAGCTTCATAATTGTGACAACTCTTTATAATTCAGTCAAATCCATACACAAACCACATACTCTTCGTGGATCGACCCCTTACTACCACTAACACATTGTAAAGGGTAATTTGGGCTTATAAATATTATCTTTGACCGGAGCGCGACACTCCGATCACCCCCAGCGAACTCACCGCGTAGTTCGATCCGCGTTAACAGGTGGTTTGCTATTAAATGATTGGTTTTTGTAATTACTTAGTTAATTAATGAGGATCAAATAATGTTTTACAAAACCAAAATGGCTTAACTTGAATGAGCTTTTGATGTATCACTTCTGGCCAAAGCTTATTTGATGCATCTACTTATCGTTCAAGTATTACGAAAGCTATGTTAAGTGTGCATCATAAACATGAATGTCTTAATATCTGGCCAAAGCTGATTTAATTCCTTCATAGATGGTATACTTAACAAGTGCATAACTAAAGTGATTGTCTCAATTTCTGGCCAAAGCTGATTCGTTACAACCACTTTGCACACATGCTTAAATGATTACACTTCTGGCCAAAGCTGTTTTGTCTTCGTTTAAGTAGAACTTTAAGTAGTCTATTATTTTGATGTTAGTAATAGACATATCACAACCTCTTCACATAATGATCCTTATATTAATGATCCTCAATTAATTTCTATGATCATTTCGACTGCCTTATTCTTAGTACCCATAATTTTACTCACTATAATTTTCTTCTATAAATCTATATCTCATCCACTCTAATTCCAAAATCTAATATGTTTTGCTTAAAGTTTCTATAAGAATTTGCTCTTAAATTAAATCCTTGATTATCTCTTAAGACACGATGATCCTATTGCCCTCTTCTGATAAAGCACTACAGAAGAAAAGTAGAGCATGATGAATAGGACAAATCAAACATGATGTCTCTTATGATAATCAAGAACTCTGTAACATAAATGCTGTCACTAAAAGGTTATTCCAGATTAGGTCTTTCCTAAGACTAATCTATAATTGTGGAATAATCACTAGAACTCCTAAGATGCATGCCTTCATTTAAAATTATAAATTATAAAGCTAAGTGGTATATGTGAATACATAACAATGTACAATGCCATGACCCATAAAGTTAAGGGCTTGCACATGGAAATAAGTATATTTTTCAAGTACATTACATACTAAGATTTTCACTTGTACAATTTGATGCCTTATAAATCAACTATAACACTCAAAAAAAAATACCAAAGTATAACGAGTGTGTTGATAAGCAACATATGTACAAAGAAATAAATGTTTATAGTTGGAAAATAAGTTGTTACTCACTTTACAACCACTTAAACTGTAAAAGATGATTGTTCTAAGGTCCATAGACAGATTATAAGTGCTAATTCCAACTCTAAGGTTCTTCAAGGGAAAATCTCACTGCATAATTATGCCATTAGACTAGACATAAGCAACGAGACTATCCATTATTCAGAAGAACAGTTGGATAAGTTAATTAGGTAGTCACTTACTAATGATATTTAAGTCTGATAATTTAAATATTCCAATTAACACATGATTAGTTGACTCTAGTTCCATACGTTTCCTTACCAGAACTCGACAAATAACTAACATGAGAGTTAGTGACAAAATTAAATGTTAAGACTATAAGAACCATAATGAACAGTCTTCCAACAACGCTTTTCGATACCTTATATATTCTGAAGATTAATCAGAATATAGTATCATAATTAAGCAATGTTATGAAGGTTGTGAAGTTTACATAGTCAACATAAAGTCACACTTACCTTAAACTCTCATTTTATTTGTTCTAAATATCTGGATAGAAACATTACTAAGATGAAACTAGATGATACCTTACATTTTCACAACTTTTGTTATCATGCAAATGAGAATTTGACAAAAGGAAAATGAGACTTATAAATCTCATCCATTATAACAAAATTCATGAGAAATCATGACATGGTTAATGAGGATGATTATTCATCTAATCTCATTCTAAGTGATTTTAAATCATGACGTTACAGCCCTAAATATTACTTGGCTTAAGGAATAAGTATGGGTCCATCATAAGTCATTCATTGACATTCGTGGAACTTATTCCAAACGGAATATTCAGACATGATTCATTTATCATTTAAAAGACTATCAACTTGTATCTAAATTTTGTCACATATGGCCCACTGTCTTAGAAGAACTCTATTTATATATGTACTTAATAAGATTTCTATTAAATATGTCCCTAAAGTTTCTTATGATATCTGGACATTAAAGAAATCAAATAAAGTCTAACGTATATATGATAGGTTCCCACGTCACGTAGCTCATTGAAACTTCTCTTGTAGCATTCTAGAGATATTAAAGATCAGTGGGAGCATTAAGTGTCTTAATAATAACTTGCAATAGTTGCAAGAGGTGGGAAGTGAAAATTTTACATTACCTAAATTTGCATCTCTTGTACAAGACACCGCTCCATCATGACATTGTTCTATCATAACTTGTCTCCTTAAAATCTAATGCTACTCTTACAAAAGTTTCATTGTTGCTTAATTGTGGGCACACTTAGTTTTCTTACCTAAACTAACATAATCCTCAAAAAGAGAAATCACAACGACTAACGTCATTATTTTGTTTTCTCTATTAGAATTTGTTGGTCGTTAAATATTGACCCTAAGCATGCTGAGTTCCTAAAAGTTTTCTAAGGTCAGTAGGAGCAGTCAAAGTCCTTATCATGACTTGCAAGGAATACAAGAGGCGGGGGGAAGAGTGTCATTAAATTTCACTCCAAATTTAACTCCGATTACACCTCTTGTACACCATACTGCACCAACCCTTACAAACTTAGAATGAAAATGATAGCAACCTAACCAAGAGCTAATTCATAAAACTGAAACTTTTAAAACCCAATAATCAACTCAGGAGGTCATCTAGGTTTAAAAACCTACTAACTTTGATTAACCTCCGTAACTGAAGTTGAAATGGATTTTGGAAATGTTTACTGATCCTATCTCTTCAAATTAAGCCATTAGTGTCAATTAATCTTCTAAATGGAATAAAACAGTTTTCTAGTAAAACTGATTTTATGTGTTCGTATAACGTTTGGGATTTGATTGAATTACCTAAGAGTGTTCATAGCTAAACCAAATCCTGATATAAGCATTAAGACACTAAGAAGCATGATTAATTGTCAAAGGTTATACTTAGGAAGAGATAAATTATCAAAGATTTCTTTGAGGATCATCATTGTTCTAGTAGCTTATAATGGTTTAAAGCTACATTAGATGAACATTAAAAACAATTTTCCCTAACAAATGGCTGACACATTTACATGTTCATTAGATAACAACCTAAAGTTTCAAACTGAAGGTTAAAGAACACTTTATTTGTAAGCCAATAAAATCCATGTATGGGTTAATGCAAACATCATAATGTGATGAAATCTTAACGTAATTATCTTCATCAACAACCAAGTGGATTAATGTACCTACCTCAAAATGAGTGGGAGCAACTAAGATAAACTTGTCTATATAGATGATATTCTTTTGACAAGTATATGTTACATAAGTCAAAGCATTGTTAACACAAACTTTGATATAATAGATCTCAGAGATGTCTCTTATGTAATAGATATCATAACGTACTGAGATAGACCAAATGGGACATTAGTTTCGTTCCATAAGTTTAACATTAAATGGGTCCTTACATATGTAACAAAATATTGCTCTCCTTTAGAGGATAATAGGATAAATGAAATTATTTCCTTATGCTTCATTAATTGGAAGCCTTATGTAAGTTTAAGTCTATACTCGTTTAGATATTACTCATATTGCAACACACTAGATACGTCTAGATTAATGTGAAGCATCTAATGGAGTATTACAATATCTTTAAAAGAAACGAGAGACTATACTTTAGAGAAGAAGTGAGAATTAAAACCGGTTTATTACTCTAACTTTGAAATATTCAAAAATGATAAAATGTAATTTCGGGTATATCTTTATGTCAGCAGACAAAACCTATCTCATGGAGGAGTCATAATGCACTGATATCAACAACCTAAGTTATAACGACATAATATAATCACTAAATGTTGTTGGAAATTTATCAGTGGACTCATAAGTTTATTAACTCCATATAATTAATGTTTTGAAGAATTAGTGTGATAAAGTCAGCTACCATGACTCCTTGAACAGTGTGAAGTGCATTGTCGTCTACACAAACGGCAGGGAGAGTCTGATAAAGTCAACTCCATAAGTTCATGACCATAACGAACATAACTATGAGGACTTGACTTTGTCAGGGAGAGTCTTGTGTGAAGTGCATTGTCGTCTACACAAACGGCAGACGAGTTCAAAGACATCGAGTTCTACTCAGAGCTAGTGGGCTAAGTGCATTTCATGAGTGAAGGTTCAAAGGGTAACACCTACCTATCGTATGCAAAACTCAACTGCTGAAATGTAATAAGGAATTATGTTGTTTCTGAGATCGACCTCCATTCATGTGGGGGATTGTTGGAAGTTATAGTGTGAATGGAAAGTCACAAGTGGTAAAACCACTTTGTCCCACATCGGAGTGGGAACAAAAAGATAGGTTGTTTATAAGGTGAAACCTTTATGAAGCCTTTGAAGTCTTATGACATGTTTTACCACAAGTCCTACCCCCGCGCGCGCAGGGGGGTGCAAAAATTGGAACCGGATTTAGTTGAACTCGTGTACGCCCGCACGTCCTGCGGACACGAATGCAGCTCCGAAAACCCGGGCTCGCGGGAGACGGTTTTTGCACTCGTGACTGACTAACTTTTTTTTTAGTCTTCAAAAACTGTAACTGATTATTCAGTATTATGATGATCATTATTGTGTTAAATGGTTTTTATTATCAGTTTTAAAACTATACTAATGACCATTATCAGTTTAAAACGGTGCAATAATGTCCAGAATTCGGTTATGAGTTCTGTGACTATAGAACTAGACCAGACCAACACAGTTTGACACACCGAAATACAATCTCTTCTCTCAATCTCTCTGCAGCATTCTCCGGTTTACTTTTCAGGCAAGTGTTCAAGTCCGGCAGCGCGCGGTGCTGTTTCGAACCGGCGTACCCTGGGAACAGACGACGAATCTGTTTAAGGGAATTGTGTCAAACACAAGCCCGGTTCAATCGTTTACTATTTCTTCGGTTTTCTTATTTTCTATCCAGATTATGTTCGGTTATTTTATATAGATTACTAACATTTTTGTTCCGTGGTTCCAAACATACATTTAGTAGCAACTATTTTTAATTGTTTGAATGATAACTGAACTTTAGGCAGCAAGTCATCAACTTGATTTGGTTCAATTGTTCCATGATATTCAATTGCTACTGATTTTTATTTAGGTAGCAACTCGATTGGTTTCTTTTAACGTGTGCCATAGTCCTGAGAGTTTGATTATTTTGCTACACTTTACTGTAGTTTTTTTACCCGACACATTTTTACATGATCCATTGTCACCAGACCAGTTTTTAAATGATTGTAATTAACTTCTATAGATATATTACAGATGCAAATATATGGCGGCGGTTAGTGATCTAGAGATTTTAATATTAAAAAAACAGTAATCAGTTGATGCTTAATGCATGGTCTATGCATAGTTTACTGCATATACATCATATCTTTGTTAACCAACTGGGGTGGCCCAGTTGGCCAGCCTCACCCGCCCTCAACCCTGAGGTCCCGGGTTCGAATCTTGGCAAGCTGTAAATCGCCCCAAGGTTCGGCTCGGGTGGGTATTAACCGCCAGGCAGCTATGGGGCTAAGCTAGCTTGTGGAGTGCGATCACTCCAGCGGCCGGGAGGTCCGTGCTCCAACCCCCCCCCCCCTACATCATATCTTTGTTAATTCTTATTTGAATATTCTTTTCTGCGTTTATGTGAGCGGTCGTATATCATTTGAGAATTAAGTCAGAACGAACTAATACGTGTATAATCTTACAGTCACTTGGATCACATTGGAGCCCTTCCATACTTCACTGAAGTTTGTGGTTACAATGGACCAATTTACATGACTGTAAACTCCGTTTATAGCTTCTTTAACTTTAATGATGGGGTCAACTATTGAGTCTATTGTTCTATTCAAGCAAAGTTGAGTATTATTCTCATAGGGAAAGGTTCATTTGAGAAGAAATTTAATGTGAGAAGAAAAAGAAGAAATGACATATTAATAAAATATTATTTTATTTATAACTCATATCATTAATTTTTCTCTCTTTAATTAATTAGTCAACTAATCATTAATTATCCTACATATAATCTACAAAACCTACACATATCAAAATTTCCCTACATTTACTCTACACAGTATAGAATTTTATCCTACACAGTCTAAATTTATCCTACACACCTTGAAACATATCCTACACAACTCATAACTTATTCTACACAACTAGTAATTTATTCTACACTTTAAATTAAGTTGTTTTTTTAATTTGGAAAAGTATATATTTTGAAAAGGAGTTACAAATTTAATTTAGTTAGTTATTAAAGGGGAAGAAAACAAATTAATGATTTATGTAAGTTTACCAATATACCCTTACTAGGTTATCACCCGCGAACTTCGCGGGTTGGAAAATTTAATCTATATTATCAAAAAGTGTATAAATAATATAAATACAAAAGTAACACATTACATAAATTAGTTATTGACAAAGTGAAAATATAGTTAAAATGCATTGAATTATAAAACACTATATCTTTTACTTTTATTAAGAATTAAGATGTCTTTAGGCAAACAACAGTTACTCGCTATAAGAATTTCTTACTATGGCCATCATTATAGATCTGCAAATTAAAAGACAAACATTAAATAACATCACAAGGTAACAAAGCTCCCATTAAAAGATATGCTCACAAAAAGTATAAAAAAAAAAGCAGGTTCACTAATAAGATATGCATAATTTATAGTCTAATATTCACATGTATATTCTATTAATTGATAGGCCAGCTTTTAATTGACTCATCTCTCATTCTCTTATAAAACATACTAATTATATTAATTATAATGCCTTAATGAAATTACGTAGTAATTGACATTACAATTTAGCAAAAATATGTGTACTAAACTTTGAAAATGTAAACATGGAAATTAAAAAACTTTAAAAATAAAAAAAATGTAACGAAATGATATCCTCATTGCAATGAAAAAAACTTTTTAAAACTTTATGGAAAGGAAAGAGATGTAAGTTAAGAAACTTAAAAAATAAAAATAAAATTGTAAAGATATGTTAGTATGTTTAACAAATATACCCTATAAATACAAATTTTGATCCATGAATACAGTAGCTGCATTCCTAATGCATCAAAATCCAAAGCTATCAAAAAACTATGAAAGCTCGAGAACGTATTTAAGATCTTTGGTGCACTCTAGACTTTCATCTTTTCTTTTGAGCTAACATCCATCAAGTTTCGTCCCACTATTGACTCTCCTGTCACAAACAACTGATAAGAGCACGTTGATGTTGTTGAGTTCAAGGTTTTTTATGCCTATCACACACAATAAACTTTCTTGTCGTTTTTAACATATAGAACATATCTGCATATAAGAGCACGTTGCAACACATTTTTCATACATTTATACTTTAAATCGTTGTCATACTTTACAAACCCTTCACACGAAAACTACAACCTATATTAAGTTCAGTTTAGTCTTATAATCACTCAACGATTTACAAAACTCGGAGTTAAGCAGAGCAACAAACCACTACCCAGGGACCATCTAAAAACCACATAACAATACCAAAAAAAAAAAAAAAAAACTACTAAGAGGGCGTAGGGTGACCGTAATCACTCCCATCCCTCTTTATCTACCATTCTTAATTAGGAACGCTATATTCTAAACTACCCAAAAATAACCCCAAAATTTCACCAGTTTAAAATTAACACCTACCTACACTACCTGGCAAACTAACTCTTCAGGATCATCAACCTTTGCTTCTGGAAAGTCTTTTTGTTCGTCTACTTTAGACAGATCGACACATGTAAGGTTTAAAGCAGCTTCACGCTTCTTTAACAATGAAGCAATTAGAGAATATCCATCACGGTTGACCGGGTTGTAATATCCAGCTGTCAGTTCAGCTGCATGGCTGTTAGTTTCGTACCACCAATAAATGCCTGATAACTGATCATCATGAAAAGTTTCAAATAAATAAATAGGAAATGTAAGAAAACAATTGACCAGTGTGGAACAACCGACTTACTTTCACAGAAATGGGAGTATCTCCAAAGGCCAATTTGGCCTTGGTTAGTACCCTGTCGCCATTATCAATGAGATACTGGGAGTACCAATTCAGAAAAAAAAATCTGCCATACGGTCTATTGTAATCACCACAATAACAAAAGTAATCGGTATCCACGTGTTCGTCATTATAAGAGCCCGCACCATCAGGTGGGCTACCCCACGTTGAAATTCACATTGCTTCTACAGCTTTCTCAAGACACTTACGTAGGTATTCATCATAGCACTGCAGGATATAAGATATGAATGGACTCAGCACCACCACAACTGTGATTTAAAAAAAAAATCATAAGTTCATATAATCAACAAAAAAACACATGAAGTGAACAACCTCAGTTCTCTGGTGATGAAATGCAAATGATCAACTAACAATGAGCTATAATTTTATTCACAGTTATAAAGCACGTAACCTAAAAAAATGGAAACACCATAACACACCTGCATATAGAAAAAACCTCAACAATAACGGCAAAGGGAAAAAGTGTTGTTATTTTTCTAAGTAGCCCTTCTCAAAGGGCGAGCCTTGTCATCACCGGAACCATCCCCAACAATGTACCCAGCACCAACCATTGCCTCTGCGACAACCACCATCACCCGAAGTCACCACCTTAGCTACCGTCAACCAATGCCACCACCATAGCCACCGTCAACCAACACCACGACCGCAGCTACCCTCAACCACATTGCCACCACCACAGCCATCACCACCACCATCAAACCATTGCTAATCCGCCACCACCGTAGCCACCATCAACCATCTCTGCCACAACCATACCAACCATCTCTGCCGCCGCAATCACCAACAATCAACGCCACCAAAAGCACCATAAGTTATATGATCCATTTGATATTGGGTCGCCCCAAGAGACCACCTACAGGCAGGAAAACAAAATTCAATTAATTCTAATTATATTCCAATAACTCAATAAGTGTTTTGTTTACCACAAAAGATACAAACCAATCACATTCCATTCCATATCCTTTTTTCAGCAAAACTCCAGGAGCAATATAATCAGGCGTACCAACAGTCGAATAAGCCTACAAAGTTACAACATCAAATATTATTAAAAAGTTCAATGTAATTGCATTTTAAGAAAAAAAAATAAACAAAAGAGTAAAATGCCATTGTGTCCTTGAGGTTTGAATGTTTGATCAGTTTTGCGACTTTCGTCTAATGGTTTCTTTTTCCGCATCTGGATCCAAAAGGCTTGAAATCTTGTCATTTTCATCTGACTCGTTAAATCCATCCATTATTTTCCGTTAAGTCAGGGGTATTTTCGTCTTTTTTGTTAACTTAAAGGGCAGTTCGGTATTTTAAATACTTGTACATAACGTGAAAAAAACAAATTGCCCTTTAAGTTAACAAAAAGGAGAAAATACCCGACTTAACGTTAAAAAATGGATGGAGTTAACGCGCTGGATAAAAATGACAAGATTTCAAACCTTTTGGATCTAGATGCGGAAAAACAAACTTTTGGACGAAAGTCGCAAAACTGGCCAAACCTCAGCGACAAAAATGGCATTTCACTCTAAACAAAACATACCAGCATCCTCCTATTTCTCTGCCAATGCTGCAGTTGCTCCTGTTGAGTGCGTCTCGGTACAGTAGGGCGTCCGTCACTTTGTAGAGCCCCACTTAAGTTCTTTGCAGCAGTGAAATCCTTTTCCTGAAGATTAGTGCAGTCTAACGGTTTACATAATCCAAAATCTGATAGATTCATGTGCCCGAATTTATCAAGCAGCAAGATATCAGGTTTAATATCCCTGTCACAATTTAACATTACATTTCTGATAAAAAAAACCCATCACGTGTTTGTTTGAGGTGAATTAAGGAAAATTGTTATAACCTCTGAATATAGTTATGTTTGTGAATCGATTCGATTGCCAAAACAGTTTCTCCGACATAAAACCTAGCTTCCTCTTCAGTTAACGTATTTTTTCGCATAAGTAAAGTCATCATATCTTCACCAGGTAAATATTCCATAATTAGGTAAAGATATTCCTCATCTTGATGAACAATAAAGTTTAACAATGCAATTACTGTCAACTTCTGCAAGTAGATTTCTTTTTGCTTTCACATGTTCAACCTAAAAACAAAGAAAGTAAGAACCAAACCAACTTTAAGCGTTTTTTTTATAAACTCTTGATGATAATCGGTTTGATAAATATAAGCCACCACCTGTCCTCTACGAAGCATTTCAGACTTTTTTAAGTTTTTTCATTGCATACACATTGCCGGTAGTCTTCTCCCTACATATTCTAACCTATAGAATACATTAGAAGTCAAATGGTCAACAAGTCAAGGCAGGTCAAAGAAGAGTTAGTAAACGTGACTTTTGAATGTCGTTAACGAAAGAAACTACTATATACCTCTCCAAATGGACCTTTTTCCTATCATTGTTAATGGCTCAAAATCATCGGCACCCATTTTATGCCTCTGAAGGCGCATATATTTCGTGTCTCTTTTCTCCATATGTTTAAGTAAATTGTTTTGCTCTTCTTCGAAGACCTAGACGGTCTCTTTATGTCACAGGAAACTCAGTATCCTGCCCTTGAAATTATTACAAACACTGATTAGTTGATTATTACATAAAGTAAAGGGGTAACTTTGTAGAATAGTAACCAAGTTTTAAAAGTGTTCCAATTAGGTCACTCAAGTTTCAAAAGTGTTCCAATCGAGTGATGACGTGGATTGTAACCTGTTTTTTTAATTTTTAATGTAATTAAATGGTTTTTATTTTTAATAAATATAATTTCATATATTAAAATAATTCGACCCCAGCATTTTATACTCCATTTTTTTCTTGACACATGGAATAAAGGACATGGTTCGATTTGAATGTTAAGTTATCTAATTGGGACAAAAACAGCACCAGTGACCTAATTAGAACACTTTTAAAACTTGGTTACTATTCTGTGAAATATTCCCTTAAACAGTATAACCATCCAAGTACCTGCCACCTGCCAAATTGAATTTGTTATTGGGTGCATATGGAAACCACGGTGACCCTGAAATTAAAAAATAAGACACGAATCAATAACTCGGCATAAAATGATAAATGGTTGCCAAAAAAAAGTAATTTTGAAATTTCGAATAAAGATTACTAAATGCAGAGATTTTGACCAATTTCTGACCCAAATCCGTTCCTATCTAATTGGCTTATGGAATTCGATCCCCAATCGATTCTGACCCGTAACCAATGTCGATTAGCAATCTACGAAAACGAAATAACGAAAAAAAAATTCAAAAAATTTAACCAATTTCGTAGCTAAGTGTGGAATACGTTCCAAGAACTTATTGTTTCCTCAAATATTCGTTCGACCTGGGCTATGTCATTACTCAAGATGATTGAAACCCAAGACAATAAAAAGATTTAAAAGATTTAGAAAAAGAACCAAAAAATTAGTAAATAGATTTAATAGGGAAGTGGGTTACAGCCTTTTGCCCCAAGTTTAATCAAATTCCTCTCCTTTGACCGTGTCAACCTTAAAAACACAACAAATATAACAATTTTAATAACCCTTTTCAAATGGACTATATATCATCATGACAAACGAAGAGACTATGTAAGTTGTAAAGTTACCCAAAAGAAATATTAAAACATTCGTGAGACAGATTAAGTACTTTTTTTTGCTCACCTAAAAAATGTTAGATACTAAATTTTTATCATTTGACAATTAGCAACCCTAAAAAACATGGGTTGAACCAACTGGCTGTTTGGGTGGGGCCCCTACGGGTGGTTGGGTACAGACCATGGAGCCACTTCCATGTGTCTATATTTGTGACCATTAGTAGCAACTTCATAACTAATCCATTATAACTGATCTTCCATTAGCATCAATTTTCCTTCTAACTTCATGGGCCCGAATCCATGTGTTTTCACTGGACACTTCGGTTTATATTAATCAACTTTGACGATAGACCATTACCGCTAACTATCAACAACTTCAACCCTTTATTTTGACCATGTTGACTTTAGCACTATATTCCAATAGAAACTAATTTAGGTGTTTGGAATTGTTGATAAATCCTTGAATTTAAAATAAACAAATGCAGAATCCTAGAATACATTCACCTAGAAAATAAAATTGAACAATATGAAAGCAAAGAATCAAACCGACCTTTCAGGAGAGAAGTATGCTCTTTCGTTTTGCCAACAATATCCATAGGATGTAACAAATTAAACTCGTTATCACAAGATCTAGAGCAAACCATCAAAGAAACCAAACCATCTTCTGGAGCAAACTGCAGAAAAGAAATAACACTTAAATTAAACCATCGGCAGAAAGTGCAGGAAACGAAAACCATCTTTTCTGAATTTGAATAACTATTTAATCAATGACATGCTAATAATCTTTCTAAATCGCTAAAGCATGCTTTCTCGTATAGAAGTACTCCTGATCTACAAAAAAAGGCACAACAATACATTTTGCCTTCCAAGTTTCAAGAACTTATAAAGTGAATAATAATTCAAATTTTCTTAATACTTTCATTTGGTTATAAATTTTTTTTAAGAGTCAAGTGCATTAAATGCAAAATACAGTCACTTTGATGTCACAATTTTCATTTCAAAGGAAAAAAAAGGCAAGCTCATTGTTTTTCTTAGCTAAGCCAGCAACCATTTGGCCGAGTACACAAAGAAAGAAAGAAAAACTAAATTAAAATATTGGATGACTTACCTGCTTCATAACTGGATGTAATATCTTTTATATGAGCTGAGATGCTTTTGAACCCATCACTTCCAAAGTTCCGAGTCTCTCCTCAATAGGCAAAACTCTCGTTAACCTGAAAGACTTATGGCATCTAAAAAAATAGAAGGGCTTTAAAACTTTTAGGTTCATGTAACTTACATAATAGAAACCCCACGCTGCAGAAGCACAATTTTTTCAGCGATGCAGCCCTGCACGAGCTTCCAGATAAAGAAAAGGACCTCTTTTAGAACTCATAGGTTCCATCTAAAATCTTCAGCCGCCACCTTGTTCCGGATCCGATTTGCCGCCTCATTTATAAACTGAGTGACTAAGAATTTTTTTCCCTCTCCATCCGCGCTTTGTCCCCCAACTTTTCTTCCCCACCTACTCCAACTTTGACAGCGTCTTTCAGAACCGAGCATATATCCTTCCAATTTCTAACCAATACTTCTTAAAGCAAATATACCAGCACCAACAACACTTGAGAAAATGGGTTATTAAGCAGCTGTTAAAAGGCTCTTATTCTTCATGATTTACAAAACTAAAAATGAACTATAAAATTAAACAAAAAAATAATATCATCCAAAAACATAACTAAAGGTTCCAATTCATGTGAGCACGAAAAAAGATATTTGCGGCTGTCTTACTCTTGCCTGTCTCACTTATTTGGAGTGCCCAGATCTCTTGTTAGCCTGCAAATGAACAAAAATACCAGAGTTATATTAAATACCATGAACAATGTAATATCTATGAAAAATGAATATTAAATGGAGAATGTGATGTTAAGTATTAGTTCATCTCTAGTACTGAAGCTCCTTGAATCTTGTTGTTTGAAATAAAAGTTGTGATGGTTAAGTGACTTGTGGTAGTTCATAGCTTAAATTTTTGCCTGAACATTCACAGATTCTACCAACATGTTGAATTAAACTATAATGATTGAAAAAAACATACATAAGATCAAGAGCCCCTAAAAATAGAAGTAAATTTCAATATCCTAAAAATACACAACCACATATACGGGTCAAGAAATTTGAATTCCGATAAAGAATTAATTTCGATTTTAAAACCTTGTAAATCAGAATTCTAAGATCAAGAAATCAGACTTCCAAGATCAAGAACCCTAAAAATCAGACTTCAAAGATCCAAAAATATAATTTAGAACGTGGTTAGGTAAAAAGAAGCCAATAATCAATCAAACCCAATTAGATACTTAGAATTGCCTTGCAGCTGTAGTAGAACCAACCCCACCAAACAATCTTCTGTGTTAATAAGTAAATAACCATTATTCAAATCCTAATTTGTTTAGAACCCATTGAATTCCGAGAAATGGAGAATTCTAAGCAAGATTTTTTTTACAATTCGATGTTTAGGAGTATTGTAGAATGAGCAATTGCTCCAATTTCTTTTGAATCTTATTCTCCAGCCCTGATTCAAACACCCACAAACCTTATTGCGGCTCAATGGCGATTGAACAACAAAATAAAAAAATGACTCCACAAACCCTATTACCATTTTCATAGCCTTCCAGAAATCAGATTCAAGAAAAACGAAATTAGATTCAAAAAAATAAAAACATCAAATTCAAGATTCAGGAAGGAAACATGCCTGGACGCCATGGAGTTTACATCAAGACTGATGCTCATCTTCATCTTCGAATTGAGAGGGCAGATTAGCAAAGAAGAACAAAGAATACGATGAAGTTGTCGGCCAGGGTTTAGAGGGAACAGGAAAGAAAGTGGTCTGAATTACTGGGTAGTGCCTTTTATATAGATCCGAATGAACGGGTATAAGATAACCCGACATCAAAACGGATTCCGCGTCCAATGTATGTTTATTTATGTATTGAGCTTTGGGAATGAATTCCCTCCCAAACTCACAAAACACCTCAACCATAGGTCACTCCAATAGAACTCACCTGTAGCATATTTTTAAAGTTTTGTCACTCCAATACAACCCACATCAAAAAATTAAAAAGAAAGTGCAATTTTAACCCAATTTTGTGGCTATTTTTGGACAACCCACAGCAAGAAATACCTTAACAAACCTCCTTCCAACAATCCTCAAAATATTAATTAAAAAAACCACTATCGACCATCACCGTCACCAACTTGAACCGCAACCACCACTATCGACCATCACCACTGCTTTCATTCCGGTCGTTCGGTCACCGGAAACCATCACTATCATCATCACTTCATCTCCAACCACTGCTAAGCACAATTTCAGTTCTTCCAATTTATTTTCTGTTTTAACCCTAAAACTGAAGTAAAAATTAAAAATCAATAGAAATTAGAGAATGCATACCTCCATAACTGATGATGATCTTTTGGTAAATATGAAATTGACATTTGTTTTTGTTAGTAAGTTAAGAGTTGGCTTCAATCTACATCATAAAACAACCAGACCGTTAATTTTGATAATTCACCAATGAATCATATCTTGAACTAATAAGAAAATGATGCGAAACAAAACAAAAAGAAAGCATCGAAAATCATGTTGCTAAACCGAATACACGTCTTTCTTTGGCTGTTGTATATCCATGAAAGTGCCAAGGTAATATATATAAACCTCAACTGGAAAAATCATCCAAAACAAATAACATTTTAAATGAAGCTTACCTCACTCCATGATCACTTGCTCCAACAGCCTTCATCTTTCTACCAAAGGTGTCGTAATTCCATTGTATGCTTACACTGATAGTTACATTCATAAATGCCCCTTACACCCAAGTTATAAACCAAAGCAACTGGTCTGATTGATTACGTGTTCGTTTTTCAAGTTAAACTCAGAATATAACTTTAAAAGATTACAACTTCAACAAGTAGAATACAATATATCCTATACTCTGATATATGAAGAAACGGGAAAAAGAATGGTTTTATTACATACATACCAACGTACTTCCAATCATGGCAGTTGATCCAATTTGTAATCTTCTATATAATTAGATTGATTTGTACCAAGAAGCTATCATCACTTGTTAAAACCAAAAAAAATAAATCAAAACTGGAATATTAGTAATCACTTACCGACACACAACATAGAGGTAAGCAACTGCAACTTGTGCCGTTATTCGTCCTCTTGTGAACCCACGCTCAACAACTATCTACAATTACAAACGAATCAATATGCAGATATAAATCTATAAATCTACAAAACTAAAATATATGAAAAGCACGAACACAAACCTTGTAATACTTAGTAGCATCATTAACATCGTTGATCCCATATTTATCTACGAGCCAAAATATTACATCATTCCCTGCAGCATAAGAAAATATAGTTGCGATCGAGTATGCAATGTAACTCACATCGACAAAAAAAAAAGCAAAAAATGACTGAATGCAAAAAAGCAAAGTAGGAAAACTCCTAGAAACCCTAGCCGGAATAAAGCAAAAAAGGTAACAAAAAATGAATGAATGCAGAGTCGAGGATCTGATTGACCAAATTGATGAAAAATTGACCAAATTAGCATTGTGTAACTCACATCAACAAAAAAAAGTTCATTGTAATAATATAAGTAATTTCTTAAAATGACAGCCACTAAGCCCCATAACTTTTAGAGTGTTTGGATTTGTGATTTGGAATTAGTGATCTGATTGCACCTTAAGTATCAATAGTCTGTTTAAAGTTTGGGTATAAAAGAAACTGCTTCTGGTAACCAAATAATAAGTTTCATATCATCTAAAACGAAACTGGTAATCTAAAGGCAAAATAATGTTAATTATTCACCTTTTCTTTAAGCTAATGTGAGACTTTTACTTCATTTTTACAAACCATCTACTTTGTTCAGATAAATGACCTTATTGGTCGTCTTACCTATTTATTTTAAAATAATCAGATTATGTAACATACTAACATTCAAAGTCTGGTTAACCGAATCTTACATCCACAAATAGATGAAGGATTTATTCTACAAATTTTTTATAATCACTATCAAAATGCACCCTTTATAAGCACGTGTTCAGGATCCTTGGTCTAGACATGACAAATATTGTAAAATCCATGATTACAGCCATAAACAACAAACCACCACCGAACTATATCCACATTACATTACGGAAAAAAGAGGATTAAGAAAAAATAAAACGATGTAACTGTACCTTATGAATCAGAGTGAAAAAAAAAATTAACTATTGAGATTTTTAATCTCTGTAAAATTACCAAAATATACCTGAGATTTTTCATCCTTTTGACCTAGATCCACAAGAAAGTGATACGCCTTAATCACACATTCCCGTCCGATCGTTCCAAAACAATTCCTCACCGGTGCACTTATCTTCTTTGACGACGGCACCATCGGAATCAACAAAGATTTGATTGAAAATCTACAAATACTTGATTGAAAAGGAATGAAAGTAACAATAAAAACATAGATGAATGAAATTTAGAACATACCTTTGTTTATCAAACTTGAATCGACGAAAAACGATTAAAGATGAATGGCGTCTTTAGTTTTAGGGTTTGTGGGGAATTGAACATTTATCAAACCTCTGATCGCCACAACGAAGAATGAAAGCGGCGACGAAGGATTATTGAACGAAAGAACCTGATGAACAACTTTGGTTTTAGGGTTTGTGTAGAATGACGAAGCTTGAGAAAGAAGGAGAGTAAAAAGGGATATAAAGGATCCGTATGGATCATTGGGTCACCCAAATGCATTCGGATCCCGCCTCTTTTGTGTTTAAATCGTGAATGTAGAAGCAAGAAGTCAATTTCCCTCCTAAACTAAATTGCCACATCAGCCAAGATGGCCAAATACAAATGCCACCTAGCCCAAATCCATCTCATTTATATATATATAGAGATACTAAAATTTAATGCAAATATTAAATGAAGTAAAATGAAGCATTCTTATTGGTTGAAACTTCTTCTTTTTTCTTCTTACAAAAAAATTATTCTCATTTGAACTTTCCACTATTCTCATATGGTATTATAGAGCAAATATGTGTTGTACTTTAGCACCAAAGTAATTTGCTTACAATATCACAGAGATATAATTCAATAGCATTTTTCCTGCTATATGGTTTTACACACCGTAACTCCTCATACAACTGAATACTTCTACAAATGCAAAAGTTGTGCCACTAAATTCATCTTTTGTTATTTTATCTTAGTTACTGCGGTGGATATCATCAAGCAAACTGTGCAAGTTGATAAAGACCTCCAAATATGTGCTTACTATGTTGGACATGTAGGCTTCTAGAACTTCTAGCTCATTAGCTCTGCACATTCTCATATCATTGTTAAACTTAACCTTCAAAAGTCAAATTAAACATTTACCTCTGTTATAATATTTCTTTAAGGTCCTCGGAGCTGCAATGTTTTATGCAAGTGTGGGAGATGCTGCTATGGTGTTTATACAGGAGATTATATCTTGGAGCAGCTCAAATTGACCGACTGCATTTAGACCTTAGACCATGTGTAGTGGTGACACAAAATAATGCCCCCACCATGGGGCATTATTCGACATGTGCCATCCTAGTCAGCATGGGGCATTATTCCAAAAGTGGTGTAGTGGGGCATTATTCCAATAACGCCCAAGCAATCAATAAATAATTATTATTTTTTATAGAGAAAAGGACTAAAAAAAAAAAAAAAAACTAAACTATGTCAGTTAGTCAAACTTACTTGGCACAATCCCATTGGTCTCCCATTGATCACATGCAAACACTTCGGCGTTTTAAAAATCACACCACCTTCCACTTTATTTGAAAATAACGCCGGCTAACGCCGGGTGTAGTGGGGGGAGGGGGCGTTTTTTTTCAATTTTTTTTTTAAAATCGCGCCCCACTACGGGTGGTCTTATAACTGAGTAAGAAGACCCATTTGTGTGTCTTTTTCTTGATAATCACTTGCTTCCTTTATTTTGACTTCATAGCTTTTGCTTTGCTTTGCTTTAATAGCAGTTTTTTTTTTTTTTTAACCGGCCAAAGACAATTTTATTCAGCAAAATAAAACAACCCTCAAGCAAGGCAGTACAGTGGAGCGAGTGTCTGGAAACAGAAGGCAAACAACAAGGAAAAAGACAAGAACATACAGCGTCAAAATTTCCCCATTTTACAGCGTTCAGGCCGACGACCTATGATCTCTTCCCCCACTACACTTACTGGGAGGCATCGATTATTAAAAAGCTTATCATTTCTCCTATTCCAGATCGACTACATACATCACCTTCTTCAGCTTATCTTCCTTGTCAGCCTGAGTGAAGTGGTTCATCATCTGGTTTACTGAGGTAAAGCTACCCGGGATGGGAAGTTTTAACCAAACACAAACCGACCACCAAACTGTTTTGGCAAACGTACAAGTAACAAGGAGATGGTCTGAAGTTTCGGCATGAATACCACACAAAGAGCACTTCCCATCACCAAACGCGACCCCTTTGACCACTAGAGCCGCCGTCGTTGGGATTCTCCCATGACTAGAACGCCACCCGAAACAATTAACTTTTGGAACCTGATGTGCTAAGAGCATTCACATCCAAACCACTATATTTTCACCCTAAATTACACTAAAAACACTACATTTTCTCTCTCCTTTTCAATTAAATAATATTTTTTTATACTTTTATCATTATATTTTCTCTCTCCTCCACTCACAACCACTTTCAAAATATATTAAAAAATTATAGGGGGTGAACAGTGTCCCCCAAATATACAGATGAACAGTAACATTTTCTCTCTCCTCCACTCACAACCACTTTTTATACTTTTTATATTTTAAAAACATCTCACTCAGAATATGATGCCTTGGATGTGAATGCTCTAAAAGTAGTTTAATAAAAACAAACTAAATTAACCTAATCTAGACACTAAGTAATACTTTAGATTCTCTAGAACTCGACTGAACTACTAACCGGCAAGTGAACCAATCGACTCTAGTAAAGCTAAGTAAGTCCGGATATCGAACCCACGAGACTCTATTTAACTACATTAACGACTATCTAGACCGACACTGACACGACACTAACTGTTTTTATGTTTGGGGGGGGGGGGGGGGGTTTCTAAAAATCCTAAAATTTGCAATTAAATTAAATGAACAACATTAACGAACACGAACTAACTTGGGTTCTACTCAGACTGGAATCCTGGTTTGCATCAGTAATGATATTATTAGGATATTAGTTATTATTAGGATCTTCTAGTACTAAACCTGTCGAGATACCGAACAAGACCCCCGACCCTTCTCAAGACGAAAGTTATGACACTCTAAAGGCTGTTATGAACACCGGTTGGTCTAGACTCCCTCACAGGACATCTAAGGGGTTTACGAAAGGACCCTAATTCGATTCACTCCCTCACAAGACATAAACCTAGGATAGACTCGGGTTCTCAATTTTGACTTGTTAGACAACGGTCAAAAAGTAAACTAGTTCAGACTCCTCACAAAGCTCCTACCTAGCAATTTAATGACTTAGACCTAACAATAATCTCACACCTCGCACCTCACAGCTATTGAGATTAGTAGAACACTTAAATTTATTTGATTACCGAATATTGCTTCTAAGGTGTATCGCGCGATTAACCCTAAAGATTATGAATTTATTCTATGATATAGACACTCACCAAAACTTATAACCTAGCATGAATCTATTATGTGATATAGACCGTCACCAAGAATCATACGAATCAACAAACAATATTCAAACACTTTTAAGCATGCATATACATCAAAACAATAACCGAGTCGACTACTTTCGCAAATAATCCATAAATAACTAAAAATCCATAATAAAAATCAAAACTTTACAAACCAATCATCCAACCTAGGTAGTTAAAGAGGTCTAGCCAAGCATAATTGAAATCAAACACACAGAACAAGTATTTTCAAAGCAAAGAAACATGATTAAAAGAAGTTGAAAACAAAAGAACCGGTTTCTCAAACAATCGACCCGAGTGCTTCCTTATGCTTCCTATCTTCAACCAATGCTTCGAATGCTCCAAAAACGCTTCCAAATCAGCTTAGTTTCGTCCCTAAGGGTTGCAAAATCGTTCAGGGTTGTCTGGGATTGATTAGGATTAAGTATGGGCTTAAATATGAAGTTTTCCGCGCAAATTAGGGAAGGCTTCGCGTCACGCGAAGGGTAAATGGTAAACCCGTCGCGTAGCGCCAAGGTCCTGCGAACTGAGAAAACCGTTTCGGCCATAACTTCTTCGTTTCAGGTTCAATAAAACAATACTTCCTTTTAACTCCATTTCGTTGCAATAATGGTGACATTCAATCAAATCAGTTAGTTATACATCTATCTTGCCAAAAAATTAATCAAGAACATGAATACCTTCTCAAAATCCCCGCTTAATTTTAAGATTTAAGGTTTAGGAGCGCTAATCTTTACTAATCATTAAACGGATTTTCAAAGAACATGAACCACAAGGCAGCACAATCGATGCCATGTCAGCAGTATTATGCGTTTGTAAGGAAACCTTGTCTCCTTTCATCAATAATTCAAACCCCATCTCTCCCAATTCCGAAGAGTCGAGTGAGAAGTAATCACCACACCGACACTGATAAAAAAGCTCCACCACATCGCCGCCAGTTTCCACCATCAGATCATCTACCACGATTTCATCTGCAACGGCATCATCATCTTGTCTTGACATCCGAAGCTCCGTGTCATATAATGCTCGTGATTTTACGTTTCCTAGGATTTCCCAAGCCGTTTGGATTTCCAGAAATTTTGATTCAGAATTTGTGGTCTCGGATGTTTTCTGTAGCTTATCTGGATGGGAAATGAGGAGAGCGGATTTGTAGCTTGTACGGATTTCTTCTTGGGTTGCGTCTTCTTTTACATTCAGAACGTTGTAATGAGTTCGACGGATTGGATTGCCGGCTAATTGCATGATCAAGATTCTTCAAAAGCCTCTTCCTGCAAATACATGAATAATAAATATGAGCACATAACCTCCATAGCTTGTAAAAAGAATTGTTCTAAAGCATAGACTTAACATTCCAGCCACATGTTTGGTTTATTTAGAAATTAATAGTTAAAACCGCATGCGATTTCATTTGAAGTTCGTTTGACCCATTGTAACCCTATTTAATGAGAGCCCGGATTCGCCAATTCCAACCTCTACCCGCTAAACTCTCGTTTATTTATCGAGCCCGAGCTCGAGCCTGGCATGCGAAGCTCGACAGGCTCATCGAACCTTGGTGTAATACTAGATTTTATTAATATTTAATAACATTTACCCCTTACGTAATGTGGTCTGGGAAGAGAGCCAAGCCGAGCTTTTTTAGACTTGATTACGAGCTGAGCTCGGGCCTGAGCTTCACTTATCAGGCTCGCGAGCCTAAATGAGACTATTATTTATATTAATATTTATTTAATATATTAAATACTAGATAATAAACGAGTCGAGCCCGAGCTCTCATAAGTTAATCAAGCTCGAGCCTGGTCGAGCTCGGGCTCGGCTCGTTTGCACCCCTAGCCGTGACCGAACTTACCAACACACATGCATACCTCTCTGTTGGTTAAAAAAGAGTGAGGCGCTCTAGGTCACAACAGCCAAGGTGCGTGCATCACGTACGTGAGGCGTTGCTCTCTATACAACCAAATAAACCGTATTTATAAATTACAACCACAAGTTGTGTGTCTCATTTGTTTTACATAAAGGTGGCAAAATGGGTTGGTTGTTGGGTCAGGATGGGTATATAAAAAAAAAGGTCGGGATGGAATAGGGTTAGGTTGAGTTTGGGTTAGGATATGGGCTAAAAATAAAATAATATTAATAATAATAATAATAATAATAATAATGAAAAAAAAAACAAAAAAATAAAAATATGAAAATATGAAAAAAAGTAAAAAAAATAATAAATAACTAAGATAAAAAAAATTAAAAATAATAAAACATTTAAAAAAAATGTTAAAATTAAATATTGTTTTAATAATAAAAATAATTTTTCTTTTAAATAAAACAAAAATTTTAAAAAAAAAGAACAATTAGTCGAACGCCATTTATGCTGTACAAAATTCTTTCTAATATCATAAATATTTAGCAATCTAGCATACTTCTCCCTTAAATTTTAGTTCCTGTTTGTTTTAATCAAACCACACAAACTGATAATGTGCATCCTTTTTCACTGTGCAGATCATAGTTATCAAAGGCGTAACGCACACTCAAGGCGCAAAGAGTGCCCCGAATACAGTTGTTCGAATACCTGGGGAAGCTATGACTGCAACTGTAGTGATGATCTTTTGTATATGAGAGATCATGATACGTGCATAAGTACCAGCGCGCGCCCGAAGGGCTTTTGACAACATAGATGCAGATGTTAACATACAAATCAAACACAAGAATATTCACCCAATCAAACCTTTTCATGACTCAACAGCTCTAACAAACAGCAAAATTTAATCACAAAAAAACTCAACCTAAACAAATACAAAACAATCAGCAACTTAAACAGCACTAAAACAGAATAAAATTAACTAAATAACTAGCACAATTGTGGCGTTCAAAGAAAAACTAGCACATATGTTACAATTGACAACCAACTATAATCGCTGAACAAATCAACGGAACCAAAACAAAACTGTAACTTGTCACAAAAAAAAACTAACTTCAAACAAACCGAGTAATTTGTGTGGTGAATGCAGAGCAGATTAAGTTAAACAAACAACATGAATTCGAATTTTAACTGTAAGAAATTGTTGTGTACGACAATTTAAAGATGGAAATTGATGAAAAAAATCACCTGAATTTGGTTATTTGAGTGTTTGTAGTTGTTAGAACCGTTGAAACCCTAGGTCCTGCATATGAATATTATAATTATGTGAGCTCAGTTGAGTGTTTTATGATCTAGCAGGGCAGGAGAATGTATTGGAATCCTAATTGATGGTGTAATATTTAATTATTTAAAGTCCATATGAACCCTTTTTCTTTCAGCCCATCTTGACCGTTTGTTTCGCGAGTAAATGTCTGAATGATTCGTACATTTGTATCTGAATGGTTAAGCATTATACTGAGTCTGAATGGTTAAGACCTCTTATCTGAATTGGTCAGACATTTGTCTCTGAATGGTTAAACATTATATTGACTCTTAATGATTCAGACCTCTTACTGGTTCAGCACTTAGTGGTCCAGACCTCTTACTGGCTCAGCACTTACTCATTCAGAAATTGCCAAACAGCCCCTAAGTCCATTTAAACCCCCTTGTAAATAATCGGGTGGACTTTAAATATTACACCATGGGTTATTTTGGGTAATAGATTATTTACAAGGGGGTTTAAATGGACTTAGGGGCTATTTGGCAATTTCTGAATGAGTAAGTGCTGAGCCAGTAACGATTCTTCATCTGTTTTTGATCCGCTATGAAATTGTGTTCTGTTTTCAGTTTTTCGGCTACACTCTTCCATGAAACTTGTTTAAGGCTGCTTCCTTCACGTCCATGGATTGTTATTTCATGAACACATGCTTCAAGAAATGTTTTCTGAAGTCCCTCTTGTTTCCAACTAATCCTACTTCTCTTTTGTCCATTTCTTTAAACAAAGTAAAAGCAAGATTCAACCAAATTGAACATTAAATACCATAAAAGCACATCAACAGTTAAAATAAAAAGAAAAAGAAAAAGAAAATGCATGTTTACCGATACTGTTTCGACACCTAATATTATGTCCCTTTTATACCTATGAAATTTTTAAATAATCAACCCATACCTGGTCTAATACCTGAATACCTGTCCTCCGGTCGGATTAAGGTACATAAAATCTTGGATATTTTTCATTTAAATATGATCCAGTTGATTAAACATAAAATCTTGGATATTTTTCATAGGGGTTTTGTATATTGATGGTAATAAATGTTTGACAGGCTCATGGAGTATTGAATTGGTTAGTTGGGGAGTATTGATGCCCATGGGAGCTATGTCAGATTGTCAGCAAGATCTTTAAAGGTGTTTAACGTCGCGAATCCAGCTTGGTTTTACATCCATGCTGCAACCCAAACATCAGCCTATATTGTCGGTGTAGGCGGATGGGCCACTGGACTCAAGCTCGGTAGTGAGTCCACTGGAATCAAACATAATGACCACCGGAACATTGGAATCATCTTGTTTGCTTTAGGAACACTTCAGGTACACCCAAATGAATCTAGACAATATCTTCAACAACTGTCATGCAGCTTTTGACATGAACCATAATTGTTCAAAGTTCAAACTAACACTTTATAAATATTTGTAGGTTTTTGCTCTACTTTTGAGGCCTAAACCGGACCACAAATACCGATTCTACTGGAACATTTACCACCGAAGGACTGGACATCTTGGATCCTGAGAAGAAATGGAAGAATGCTTACACAGGCATAATTATGTCTTTGGGGGTTATTACACTTCTATGTGAAGCTTTAACATGGTTCATTGTTGTACGAAGAGAAAAGGACACATGCAGGAACTAATGGTTCAATTGGAGATAACGGATATGGCCAGTCAGTCAGTATAGATGAGAGATGTTATGTTGCTAGATTGTAACTTTACTTTGTGGATGTTGAGAGTTATGTTCTCTTTTTGAGATTTATGCATTGATTCAATACATAGTACTCATGAAAACGACCAAAGTAATTAGCTGCAAGCCCATCAATTCTTCTTGAAAATTATACAATAACCTAGCTGCAAGCCCATCAATTCTTCTTGAGACCAACTCTGTTTACGACACTGAGAAACTAGTGGAAAGAATCGCTAAGCTATCAGGTGGAATTGCTGTTATTAAAGAACCGAAACCGAATTAGAAGAGCGGAAGCTACGTATTGAAGATATGCTAAAAATGCAACTTTGGCTGCTATTGAAGAAGGTATAGTTCCTGGTGGTGGTGCTGCGTTTGTTCATCTATCGACAATGGTTCCAGCCATTAAAGAAACGATCAGATGAACGGTCAGGTGCAGACATCATTCAAAAGGCAAGTTATGCACCATAATTAGGGAGGGGTGTTGAAACCTCAAAGTTTGGTATTGATGGTTTTTAACTGAACAACGAACTTCATCTATGAGTAGTTCCATACTATTCACCTATTTCTATCAATCAAGGTTAACAAATCACTTCTTTATTTAAAACCCTAGATTTCTAACAAATCAATATTTCATACAAATCGAACATATATCATCTTGACGAATCAATACTTTATAGCTTTCAAATCGCACACACAACGATCGTACAGAGATCTTACCTGGTTGTGAGCTTGTAATCGTCCAAGTCTTGATGTGCTTGGATGGTGGTGGTTTGCGTGATCGCCAGAAGAGGAGCAGATGAGAGGAACGTGTGACGTGCGTGGGTATTTAGCTCAACTTCGATATCTTCAAAATCAAATACTGAATCATTCAGATGTGTTCACTAAGCAAACCAAACACTCTTTAATTCTGACCCATTAAGAGGCTAGCCCCAAAGTAATATTCGATTAACTTTTTTAGGATTTTAGTTTTTCAAAACTAAGAAGTTGAAGTACCAAGATGTGAAAGCATAGAGGTGCACCTACTTACTTATTTGTTAGGTATAATATGTCCTGGGTGAGTCAGTGTATAGTGTGATTGTTTTTGTGGTGTAAATGTGTGATCATGGGCTTGGTTTTAAAAAGCGCGCCTAGGCGCTCAGGGTCTCTACGGTTGACTTGTGCTGATTGATCTTCATGTTCTGTTTCAGTGCCAATAAAGGTTTGTTGAATCCATCTTTGCGCTCACCTGATGAGTGGTGAGCCATGTAGGCACAATATTTTGGATTTCTATGGTGAAGTTTCTCTCTTTGCTTGCAATGATAGTCAAGGCCTCTCAGTTGCAAATATAGTAGCATACAAAGGTTGTCTCTCGAATCCTAGTTAACACATTATGTATTATGATAATCTAGTTTTTTAATCATATATTAGGATTAGTTGTGTAACACCCCAACCCGAATAAGGCTGACGTGTCAGTATTACAGATATCAAAACCAATCAAAATCTATTTAACAAGGAAAAATAGGGGATCCAAAAGGCAACCAAAAGTCTTGAATCAAACCAAGAAATCCTAAAGTCTTAGTTAATTTAAATACTGAAATAAAGAAAAGTCTTTTATTCTTGAATTGCATTAACTCTCATCATCGCTAGTTCCCAACATTCCCCCGATTACCTGTCAACAAATAAGACAACACAACCAGAAAAAAAAAACTACGGTTGAGCCAAAGGTTGCTCAGTAACGGAGAAATCAAAAGTAAAAGTAAAGACTGATATACAGAAAGCAGAACTGAACTGACGCAGGCAGAACTCACAAACAGATGCTGAACTAATTCAAAAGCATAGATCCGGTACATGATCGGAATATAATCAGATGTAGTACATAAACATATCAGAGACATATCAAATATATATACTGAATTACACGACCATAATATAACAACAAAACATGTCATGTAATATAGAAGCACCCAGAGCCAGAAACAGAGGGGTGCATAGCAAGCTAGCCCATGCACCTATGAGATGGTGTGTGTGGCGTTCACACATTATTCCATCCCCCAGAAGTCAGAAGTCAGAGGTCAAAAATCAGAACTAGGATCGATCCATACGCCTCTAAGGGGCCAAGATGCTACACAAGCACAAGTCAGAGACGCCGTGATTTTGATTACGCACTGTCACGGAAAGTGTTCATGTCGTTGACGCCCAAACGACAAGTCAGAAGCGCTCGGGTGACAGAGTACAGAAGTTAAGGCCATGTAACAATAAGCCAACTGAAAGTAATTCTAATGGGAACATGCAATAATGATTACAACTACTAAAGTCTATTGCATGCTACGAAGAACTTACCAAATACTAAAATGCGAAATTGAAAACAACCAACGGAAACAAACAAAATCTGTACTGCAAAGTAACGGATATTATAAGTAAATAATACGATGAGAAGACCAAAGAATCCGTACCTTTTTTTCTGATAAGTGAACTAGCAAAGCAATCTAGGTCGCCCACAGTTAACCACAAAAACCGTGTGATGCCCAAGCAAAGTTGAGCGGTGCGGTATCGAGTTCTGGAGTTGTCTTACGGTTGTGCGTCGGCGGTCGCCGCAGCTCAAACAGAGGCTGAATAGGATCGACTGTGAAATTTAAATGGCTTCGACTCGAACGTGGCGACTAACGCTAAACCCCGCTTCAAAGAACCATCTAGTCGCCGTGCTATAGTCTCGTCGGAGTTTTCTTCCGGAGGTGAGTCGGTGGATTGTTTTTGAATTGGACAAAGATCAAGAATGAGGGCAAGGAAAGGATGACCAAGGTTGGCTTAATATTGGGATTAATTTCATTGGTTTGGAAATGATCTAAATTGATTTGTTAGTTAAAGATGCAGAAAGGAATGCCTATTAAATTTGGTCAACGATTTGAGAAGATTTTTGGAAATGATAGTTGTACAATCATTCAACCCTTAAGCTCTTTTCTTTTCTTTTGTCGGTTACAAACGAATTCATACATTGACTATATAATTATAAGTATTGTTGTATATTTACTTATTTTATTTTGGTCTATAACATAGTTTATTCATTATTATTATTATTATTATAGCAATAAATAATGTTAAATAAAAAGGTTTTGGATAGGGTAGTGTTCAAAATATTTATTACCCAACATAATAATATGTTGCGATACTTATAGCATTTATTGTATTAGGATTGGAAGTTCTGTATGTTACAAGTTGTGTATAAATTTGTTTAATCAAGTTAACGATAAGTGTTTTGTACGTGAACCTGAAGTCCTGCACCCACTTATTTTGATCCATACTAAACTTCACCCGTTTAAGGGGTGTTTGGGATTGCGTTTTCAACCTGATTATTTGATTATTGTGTTTTGAAATCGCAAAAAATCTATTTTGAGTGTTTGGTAAAAAAATAATAAAAAGTGATTTTTTACGTTTTGTAGAGTTCAAAACGTGATAATCCATAAGTAGGTCACCCCTTGCTGCAGGAAAACGTGATAATCAAAAAACTGATTTTTTACGTTTTCACTTATTTATTTTTTGAAATATATATACTTGCCAAACACTCAAATAGTTGATTATCTGATTATTGTCATATCAAACAACATAATCAAATCCAAACAATGTTGATTATCTAATTGTTATGATATCAAACAACATAATCAAATCCAAACACTATCTTACTGCAGCACGTTTTGTTACAGCTAATTATCTGATTCTGATTATTCAAAACGCATAATCTATTTTCAAAAATCAACCCCAAACACCCCCTTAGACCCATTACCCAACCCATTTGACCTGCTCTTTTTGTCACCTCCAGTGAATTCCCATAAATCAAACAATGCTGCACTTGAAGAAATCTGGCTTCACGAACTGTTGGGTACGTCTAGAACAGCAATAAGATCAAGGCCTTCATCCTTGCTTTGAGTGAGTATGAAAAAAATCAGGAATTTTATACACAACTATAACATTTTCTAAAAGCACAGCAGTAAAAGCATGGAGTTCAACTGCATGGTTCTATACATATTGGCTGACATGATTCAAAAATAAGGATGCATATTTAATATTTTGGTTAGTTATACACATCTTGAACTATCACACACTATGAAGGAAACAGATAGATGCAGTATATTTATTTTTCGTATAACGAGTTGTTGATGGTAACCGTCATCTGTCTGGACTTATAGATGCAGTATATTTATTTTTCGTATAACGAGTTGTTGATGGTAACCGTCATCTGTCTGGACTTATAGATGCAGTATATTTATTTTTCGTATAACGAGTTGTTAATGGTAACCGTCATCTGTCTGGACTTATGGGAAACCAACAAAGCAAACAGAGTGTGTTAACCGGAGATCAGAGATTATCGCCTCCTATATGGCCAGTAGTGGACGAGATTAAGAAGTCAAATTAATCAATTAAATGTGTTCTGGCATGTCCGCATGTTAATAGGATAATCATACGATGGTTAAAATAATCGTGTGACATAGAAAAACGACACAAACACATAAAACAACACAGACTTGCCACAAGTGTTAAGAATCGTGACCAAGCTAGAGTAAGTTGGAGAATTTTTCGAGAAAGATATAATAGCATGGGTGTCAACAAGCCTGGCCTAAGCTTGTCTATGCTAAACCCTGTGTCGTTTAAAGATTTTATGTATAAATCTCGAGCTCGGCTTATAAAAAAATTTTCAAGCTCGACCTCGAGCGCAACTAGTTTATTATTTCTGATTATTATATTTATATACATATGTATATAAAATGTATGTATGCCTATCTATATATGTGTGAGAGACCTGATATATTTATTTAGTATATAATCCTATATATTTTTGAGATAAAAATAACTATTCGTTCGGTTCGGTTTTCGGTTCCATCCAAAAAGATTGTCAAACCGAACAACCAGAACTGAGGAAACTGATTAACCCACAACCGAACCAATGAATGACCCTGATTTATATCAATAACAAACTTGTTTAGATTCGTGAGCATAGTCAACCTAGTCTAGCTTGGTTGAAGCTTGTTTACTAATTGAGCTCTTCTTAAAGCTCAACTCAATAGGAGCTTCTAGCAAATCCATCTCAAATAGCTCATGAACAACTTGACTTATTTATTCTCTTAGACAATAGTTTAGATTGAACGCACACATTCCCTTTTGGAAAGGTATTTATAGGATAGGTCATCCATTCACTACTATATTTATCATTTAACGTGATTAATGTAGCAGCAAGTCGACTATTACAACGATGAAGATATTATTTGTTCGCTACCATATTATTTTTTCGTGTTGGTATGTGATGTAATATCAAATAGAGTTGTGAATTTGTTGAATCTTGCCACTATAGATCTCTCATACCCTCATGTTTTAACAAGGTCATCCATAATTTGTCATTGTTAAGGAGTATTAATTAAATTGTAAGGGGGGGGGGGGGGGTAAATTGTATTAGCTATTTTGTTAGATCATACTTTTTATTAGGGATAGAAAAGGCAAGGTGTCACACATGAAAAGAAAAGCACCTTGGTATGAGTCATCAAAATTTGTAGGTGGAATTTGGTTGGGTCACATGGCCAATACTTTTAATAATCACTAATTGCCAAACGGATAAATCTGAATTTCAAGTTTTACTCAAAAAAGAACAATTTTGGTATAGTAGTTTGAATAACTTTTTTCAATCTTTGCAATAATACTATATAATAAATACATACATACACACACACACACATATATATATATATATAGTTTATATAATATTATATAAATTTATTGAAATATGTTGATCGATCAAACTATTCGAATGGTAAACATTTGCATCCACAAACATTGAATCCAACATTTCAAATACAATAACAATTATATTGAAAAATATTGGACTATTGACCCAAAGTAACATATTATAAAAAATATATAATAATTCACATTAAAATAGTAAACTAAGACTAATATATTGACATCAGTTGTTAAGCATGTACAATTATAGATTAGTTTGAAAAAAAAATAGTGATGTAATTAACAATAATGTAAATATATGAAATTTTATGGAAATCCATAAAAATTGTAATGCAATTTGGGTGTGAACTTTTGGTTTACAATATAATTATAAAGTATTGATTTATGTAGAATATAAATGATATAGTTATATAATCTTTAAAAAACTTTATATTAGTAACGATCTATGTTAATTAGTAATGAAACTTTATATATACACGAATTTTTATTACCATATAATGGTTCACATAACTAACTTGAATTTATCACAAAAACTGGTCCATCTTAATTAATAATACTGAAAATACCATAATAGTCGTGTATTACAAAGGTATAAATAATAATAATTTTTTTATCATAGTGTATCTTTTAAATATAACTTTGATTAAAATGAATCTCTAAAACCTCAATTTTGTTTACAAAATTCATTATTTAAGTTGTTCTTTTTCTCTTTATTGATAAAAAAAGGCCAATTTTATTGGTATGATATAAATTAGATTTGAGGTATTCTTATTAATAATTGTTATGTGAATTTAATTAATAAATAATATTTGTAAAGTTATGATATAAGTTAAAGGTTTATATATGATGAATAAAATCTTTTCATTATTAAAGATTAATTGACTATGTTACAAATGGGTATAAAATGAAATTAATATATTTCTTAGCTATATTAAATTGAATACACATCATAAATCAATGTAGCTACAAATCTTAATATTATCTCATCTATAAAACTTCAAAACGTTAAGTTCTCCCCGTCTATCATTTTAAAACCGAGTTCAATAAATTTTTAGTCTTGTTGCGAGATAGTCATCTGGTTAGTTACTCTTTTTTAGCTTTTATTTATATGTTAGAAAAACTCATATATTAATTTTATAGATAATCTCATATATGGATAACAGTATTGTTTCTTTTTCTTTTGTACTATAAACTATTTTATTTTAAGAAGTAATAAAATCATATTTTTAAATATTATAGATCACTTATATGTTTTTTAATCATAAATTAGAAATAGTATTAATTATTGTATATTATTAATGAATTATCATAAATTAGAATTAGATATTAATTATCATTATATATTATAAATGAATTAAAGATGAAAATGCCATGTGACATTAATTGGAATGGATGTTAGAGGAGAAAATGGCATGTAACATTAGAAGTATTCTTTTATTAGTATTAGATTGGTTTATAATTTAACGCTTTACATAAAAAATTAGTTAGCAGTCGATTTATAGCTAATGTGAAAGTTAAAAATCAATGAATAATTATATACCCTAACAAATTCAAAAAACATGTACAGTGAAATACAAATTATTAAACACAAGGTACAACATTAAATATATTACTTCCCTAAAGGTTGACACATGTGAATGAAAAAGGTTTTAAAAATGTTTTTTTATTGTAGCTTTTATTTACTATTTTAAAATATTTTTTATAATAATCTTTATACTAAAATTAATTTTAAACATATTATGTTTTTTTGTTTATAACTACGTCTATAAATAAACTTTACTTAAAACCGAGCTGCCAATAGTAATTTACAAGCGATCAAAGCCCATGCGTACATGTCATCAACGTTATGTCGCAATTTAGTTTTTTTAAGTGACGCATTTACCTTCTTCGTCATTTTAGCGAAATAATATAATGTTTTATAAATTTTGAATATTTGTTACGACGTGCTTATTTTTTCTAGAATTTTTAAAAAAATTATTTGAACGTATCAAATATAGTTTTTTTTTGTTCTTCCTTGAAAACTAAACCAATGCCAACCAAATAACATTGGTACCGGTACCATATTCATTTTTAAAGATTTTCTTAATGTGCCAAACAACATTGTTACAGTAACAGTACTGTAATGAGTCGAGCTGATACTGGCCAAACAACATTGGTATCGGTATTTGTACAGTAACGAACCAAACCGATACAGACTGAAAGCCCGCAGCGAAGCGCGTGAATTCCACTAGTTATTTTACATTTCAAAGAGGATCATATTGGCATTGGTTTTGCAACCGGCTAAGAACACCTGTAGTGGGACAGTTTTTGGCGTTTTTGCCTTCAAAAACGTCACTCCACGCCCAAAACCACCCCCTTGGGCGTTTTTTTTAAAAAAATGTCCCAGACGTGGATTTAAGAACGCTTCTTGTTCAATTCGTTGGTCAATCACATTTAGTCTTTTTTTTTTGTCCAATAGCTTTTTTTGTTGGTTTTTTTATTTAATTCTTTACACCCCTTTTAACCTAATGCCCACATCCCTACTACACTCATTTTAGAAAAACACCCCATAATGCCTCATTGCTGACTGGACTGCCACATGACGCAAAACGCCCAAATGTGAGGTATCTTCCACTATGCATGGTCTAAGAATGGATTAGAGAAGGACTATGATATCATTATCGTTACTATCATAATGAGTGATTACAAGACTCCTTTCTCGCAAAATTGGATAAAAGAAAAGATATTAAAATAACAACAAATGAACCTTGTCCTCCCTTGCAAAGTTCTACACCAAAGGAAATCAATTTAGCTAAGGATTACAAAAATTAAAAAAAAATAGTAGTACCATCAAAGAGAATTTATATAGATTAGGTTAAACAAAAAACTAAGTATTTACTACCAATGAAGGGTGTTGTGCCAAGCTATTGTACATGTACTCATTATATATACTCACATGATTAGTATTTGATAGTAAGGGCACCTATAATAGCATGATTTTGAGGGGTGTTTTCTATGTGTTTGTTTTTACCATGATTATGGTTGAGGGTTTCATCATTGTTTTCGTATTTATTTTTTGTTGAAGAATGAAAAAGAATGGCATAAATGTAAAATGTGCGGCTCAATCTTTTCTTTTAATATGTAAACTAGGTTTAAAGAAGTTCGTCGCGTTGCGGCGAATTTATTTTGTTATTTAGTCTGTGTAAGATATATAATTAAATAATGTTGTAAGTTGTTTTCTTTTGTTCTTTTTCCTTGTAATTTTGGGTTTTACAGCTCTGCTGGCCCTTGTTCTATAATCATAGAATCTTCGCCGTTCAAAAAAAAATTGGTCTGTGTTTACATGTGTTTTGAAATCACTACGAGCGTGTCACGAACGGAATTGCTGACAAGAATAAAAATAAAATGTAGAAAAAAACACTAAAAGATAACCGAAAGAAAATCAACCAAAAGAATTGTATAGTAACGATATTGTTCGTATGAAACTCGTGGTCAGATATGAGCAAATTGTTCTGGGTACCGGTGTCACACCCCAACCAATGGCGGAATCATCGGGGCGCGGCACTAGGCAAATCAGATTGCTCAATAGAATCCATAGCAACTATCTTGTGATGGTATTCATTACATTCGTTATCCCATACTAACAAATAATACAATCACATAAGTTATCACAGATTTCTTGTCCTCTCGAACAATACAAATCCGACAACCTAGATTTTTAGGAGCGTCCTGGTCGGTTGAGAGCTGTCACTTCACTGTTTAAGTGAAGTGACAAGGCTATTTATGGCAAGAGGGGAAGAGAGGGGAAGCAGTGATCCGGATCGGATGGCCCGTCCGATCGGTTGGCCCGTCCGATCGGTTGGCCCATCCGATCGGCTGGCCCAGCCGTTCGGCCGGGCTAGCCGTTTGGCTGGCCCATCCGTCCGGACGGCCTACCCGTTCGGAGGTCCTTCAGCGTGCTGCGTTTTGGCGTTTCGATCCATGTGTTGTGCGTTGCGATGGTTTTGGTCACACATTTTCTTACACTTATTTATTATTTATTTATTTATGATAATGAATCACAAAAGGGTCGTATATACGTACACATATTATATATTTAATTATCCAAAGTTGCGATACCATAATTGGGTTTCGTTTCGAGTATTCGATTTCCTTTCGACGCTTCACGGTCATCGAGGAGGGTAGAATAGGTCCCCACTCAATGCCATCGTGAACGTTAGATGTATTTTAAGTAATGAGTCGCACTGCGGCACATCACGGCTATCAAGGAGGGTAGAATTGGTCCTCTCTTCACATCTTCGTGGTTGTCAGCAAGTGTAACGTGATGTGATAGTGATAGAATATGCGAAAATATTGCGATATAGTGATGTAACTGATGTGGGTATATTATGATCCGAATCTCTGGTGCTAGGCGTAACGAGTATATCGAGTAGTCACAACGCACGAAGGTGCGGGTTGTTACAGTCTCCCCTGCTATAGGAAATTTCGTCCCGAAATTAATCCACCAGTAGGGTTGTAGGAGTTGATGCGAATGAGAGTAGCGATCAGAAGCGTCTAGATGAGCGAGCGATCGATTAAAATTTGACGAGCGAGAGTGTCGCGATAACCGGCGATAGCAGCGAGTAGGATGATTTGCAGGGCAAAAGATGATAACACGCACCGAAAGTGATTAAAGGGCATTTAAAATTTCTGAAAAGTCGATTAATTAGGAAAATCTTGCTTATGAAAATCTTCTCACGGTGCGGCGTTAGCCGTAGCGTTGTTCATACCAGCACAATGAGAAAGGTTTGTTAGGTTACTGAAAGATCTTTAAGTGACTAAACTCATTTTACGAAATTTTCTCGCCCCACGGCGTTGACTTGAGTCGATTGTCAGACTGGTGTCACAAGAAAATCTCGTCTTGTACAAGGGTTTTTGGAAAAGTTTTTATAGAAAAGTCTTGTAAGAACAGATAAGTTTAAAGTTTGTGAAGCAAAGCCTTTTAATTATACCAAAAATTTTAAGTTTAAGGTCGGCCCCGCATGGCACTTTCCCACGAAAGTTCTACAATATGGCTAAAACACTTATATATAGGAAGTACCAGCGGTGTATCCACCATGTTTTACTCATATGGCCTCCGTCTCGTGAGGCGGTGTCATACGTGTCGACATAGTATAGACAAGATTGCGATGACTCGATCCAAACGAGAAGGGTTGGATCAAGTCTTGAAAGGGCGAACTGAGCGATGAAGTCGTTTTCGAACTCAATTCAGCGATACCAGGGAGGTAATAATCGATTGATAGCACAACATTCCTAATAGTCGAAAGCGGCGACGATAAGTGAAAGGCGATAAGCGATAGCGTCAATTGATAGCGACAACCGTCGAGCGATAAGCGACAGTCGATACGTTGCAAGAGATGGAGACATTCGATTCGATTAGATTTAATGACACCACAATTTTAACTACCATTAACCCTCATGGCCTTTTTCCACGAAAGTTTGCTGATACGGCTAAAACACTACCGTGTCTTAGCCCTATTAGCTTCGTCCCGTGAAGCGAGGTCATGAGTGCTAACATAACACAGCTAACACAGATAACACGAATAGCGATATGCGTTGAAAATGTCGAAGCGATGAGATAGGTGCGAGAAGCGTTACAGCAAGAGGTGACGAGTGACGCGCGATACTTGTTAAGCGATTCACGATACACGATTCTCAACAAGTGATACACAGTAGTGGTAGGGATTGCAAGATACGCACAATATATGATTTGCGATTTCGAGCCACATAGATAGCGTTTGAGATTAAAACACATAATAAGCTTTAGAGCGAGACACCTAATTTATGATTTTGATTTGCGAGGTAGATTCCAGCGATAATGCGATTGCGGGCGTGTTGACTTATGAAGAGTCTTGCGAGTACACGCTTTGGTTTGTGATTGAGATTGTTACGCCTTGCGATATATAGTTTAGTGTGTCGAAAAATAACCACAATAGTATAATAGGTCTACGTTCCAACTCCACATGGCACTTTCTTCACAAAACTTTGGTTGGCACAGCGAAACACCGCCATGTTTCAACCATGCGCCTCTGTCCCGTGAATAGGTGTCACATTTCGTCAGACATGGTCAAGACGCTTATATATAGGAAGTACCAGCGGCGTATCCACCACGCTTAACCATGCCTTGAACGTAAAGGCATCATTGAAATTCACTACGATCTCCGTGCACTAACCAAAATAATCCCGTGTGCACCCGTGATTAACTTGATTCTTGCACGTTTATCGTACCTCATCCCAAGAACACATGATAGGGGTAAAGTATATTATATAGTGCATAGTGCTAACATTTAGATGGTGCGCGAGTGTAAGAGAAATAGAATCCACACGCGACGATAGATGAAACAAGTTCCACACATAAATGGGATTAACGGCGATAAGTCGTATTATTACAATAACATCAAAAGCAAAGTAACGTTGTTGTGGGGGTACTTTTGCGGAGGCTGCGGTTGTTGTTGAAATTCCTCAAGGCTGCGGTCCTGTGCGACAATGCTGCGTAAGATGACCGTACCAGTTGCAATTTGCGCAATAGCGACAGTTAGCTTCTGGCGGGTGATGATACATACACTTGAGACACAGGGTATGGGGTCCATTGTAAGCATGGTTCAGTTGAACTGGGGCTGCTTGGAGAGGTTCCGGTTGCGATAGTCCAGTTGTTGTAGAGTCTGGGCTCATGGCCTTTTGTTTACGGCTGTGCTGAGCTTCCTGAGATAATGCAGTGTCGTTGGCGGATTCGTCTGATGATTTGCTGGAGACATCCTCAGTGGAGCCTTCAGAAGAATCGTCGGTAGATTTGCTGGAAGAATCGTCAGAAGAATTGATGATGATTGCTTGATGAGCTTGTTTGACAGGAACCTTGGAGAAGAATCCGCCCAAGACTCGTTTGTCGTTGATCTCTGCGGCCAAGCGATAAGTTTCTTCGATGGTAGCAGGTCTGGCAGCTTCGACGAAATCACCCACACACTCAGGCAAGCCGCGAATGTACTTTGGAATGGCTTTTTCTGAAGTGTTGACTTGACTTGGGCAGATTACGCTAAATTGTTTGAACCTTGCGGTGTAGCCAGCATTGTCACCTTCGACTTGCTTGATTTTCCAAAATTCGTCTTCTAGCTTCTGAATTTCGTGGGAAGGGCAGTACTCTTTCTTCATGAGATCTTTCAGCTCATCCCAAGAGAGGGCGTAAGCTGCGGAGATCCCACGTTTGTTGCGTTCGGCAGTCTACCATTCGAGTGCTCGCGATTGAAATACTCCAGTAGCGCAAGTAGTACGGAAACTATCGGGACACCCACTTTGACAAAGGGTAACATCGATAGAATCGAACCACTGGAGTAGTTGGGTCACATCTCCTTCACCTGTGAATTCCATCGGATCATGATGTGCTGAAAATGGTTTAACAAAAACAACTAAAATTAACCCTAATTTAGACACTCTAAGGTTTAAATTTATAAACTAAGACTCGATCTAAACCCTAAACCACACAACCGGCAAGTGTACCGATCAATGTAGTAAAGCTAAAGCAAGTCCGAGTATCGAACCCACGAGACTCTACTGATTACGCTAGGACTCTATAAAGACTAAGACTGACACGACATAACTAAATTGTTTATTGATTGGGGGGGGGGGTTCTAAATAACCTAAAATAAATATTAAAATAATACTAAAGGACTAGACACGAACTTGAACGAAGGTTTTTACCAGTGGTGATGAAGACTACCTAGGCTAGACTCAAGCTAAACTCAGAATGGATTTCTATTCGATGATTTTGTGGTGTGGAACCGGGATCTTTAAATGCTAAACCTATTAAGACACCACTAAGCCCCTCAAACACTCTCAAGGCGATTCTTGTGGCACTACCTAGGATGTTACGCTCACCGGTTTTCTAGATTTCCTCACAGTCCTCTAGTTTCTTGAAAGTGCCTATATAAGACGCTCTACCTTACAGCGCGAACGTCTAAAGCAACTACGGGTTTTAATCTTGGTTTAATAGACAATGGAATGTTAAGGACTTATAACTAAACCGAGACCTATTAATACCCTCGAGCCTCATAGCGACGAGTTTAGCAGAACACTTGATTTTATTAAATTACCGAGTATTGTTTCTAAGGTTACTTATGCAATTTTCACCCTAAAGGATTAGAGATTTATTATGTGATATAGACACTCACCAAAACCTAAAACCCTAGCCCGACTCTATTATGTGATAAAGACCGTCACCAAGAATCGAACGAAGCAATAAACAATAATAAAATAGTCACAAACACGCATACGCACCAAGTTAAATTCCCATAGCTTTTACAATGCAAGAAAAATCCACAACCACGCCAAAAATCAAATAAAAATCCAAACTTTGTTATACTATTGTCATTAGCCTAGGTAGTTAACGGTTTTTAGCCGGAAAACATCTTCAAAAACAGAATCAAAATCAAAGTATAATCTGAATTCATTGAGTTACAAGTAAAACGAACGAAAACGAAAGAAAAAGGATGATTAAACCCGTAATCTTCACTCCTGAACGCTCCAAGATGTTACCCGAATGATTCTCGGCTTCCAAGCACCCCCAAGATCCTTCACAGTCGCTGATTATTGCCCAAGAAACTCAAATTCGTAATGTCCTCGTCTGTTGATGATGATGATGTTTTTATAACCTTCAAAACCCTACTAGCCGTTTGCTGTTGAGTATATTGCACGTTTAAGCAGTTCTCGCGGCCCGCGTAATACATAGGTGGGAGTTAACGCGGCCCGCTTCAATGTCATGCTCCGGTATTCAAGTTTAAAGTTCAGGCGGTCCGCGTTAAAGGTGTCTCATAAGTTGTCGCGACCCGCCCGGACTTCAATAATCCTGGATTTCTGTTTTAAGTTGAGGCGGGGCGCGTGAGTGTCCATGTAAGTTTACGCGGCCCGCCTGGAAGCTCCAGAACTGAATTTTCGCTTCGTTTCTGCTCCCGAGTCCTCGATTTCCGTTCCAGCCTTTCGCCTTTTCCGATTTTACATCGTTTCTGCTCCTTTTGGCTGTAAAGACTTGGAAAACACAAAATATCAAAAGTATATACATTCTATGCTAAAAACGGACAAAAACAACTATCTAACGACTAAAACCGGACGCGAATAAACATGTATTTTGCAATACATCAGATCACAGGCTTTGAAGTGTTTGTAGAGAAAGGTAGATTGTGGCGCTTCCATCTTAGAGTCTTCCGAGGCTCGAGAGTGGCTGAGAGAGTGCACTTGAGCGACAATTTGAGGAATGAGCTTGACCACTTCCTTGGTCACAAGCGAGGCAATCCTCTTATCGGCGCTTCGTTTGGCTCTTCTCCTAGCTGTTCGTCTCGAGGTAGAGTTGTTGGAAGGCATCTAAACAGGGAGAGATTTGGGATGAGATTCGATCATAATGATTTTGAGTTTGCGATGCGATTGAGCGAGATCAAAACTTGTAACGTGCAATATAAATAGATTTCACATAGGAGACACGAAACTTCCTAGGTTCTCACACAATGACTTGTTTGTATTTAAATACAGCTAGTTGTAGTTTACACTTACACACATATATTATGGTTTAGGATGCGCGAGGACGCGTCGAGAGCGAGAGCGTAAGCGAGTAGTTAGGCATTTGTTTCGTTGCGAACATTCGGTCTTCGTTTTAGATTGCGATGGCTGTGCGAGTTGTGCGTTTTGTAAAAAAAACAGGGAGCGAAAATTGATAAATCGTAATTAACACATAAAACGTAACTAAGTTCATCAAATCGTAAAAACCGGTGAGTCGCGGGCTTGGTAAAATAATCGGAGTGCCTCGGGTGTTTAGGCGTTGACTACCCAAGGTAACCCAACTATACCCAACAAGTTCGTGCACACGCGTTGACCTAGAAGACTTATGCTTCCACTGGGATGCAGCTCATGGCATTCATCCCCCTAGTCATCTGTCACGGCCCCCGACCCGGTTTGACCCGTTTCAAGAGCCGCGGGACAGAAATCCCGTGATATTTATTTATGTGATTTTAGCAGCGGAATTTTATCATCAGGATCGTTTTAAAGCTAAAAACTTTTCCCGATTATTTTATTTCACAATTCGGGATAAAACCCCGATAATTTACAATAATAAGGTTTTACTGAGAAATCTTTATTTTTACAAAACATATTTCTTTATTTTATAATGAGCCACTACTTTAAGCCTGCACTGCTTCCCAGCACTTTTCCTGAATTACAATAGATCACCTGAAACATGTTTGAAAAAGGTTTTGTCAGCGGGAAATACTGAGTGAATCATTCAATTTACTAAAATGACTCGTTTATTATAATTTACAGTATTAAGAGTTTTTACATATGTTTCTGATATCTACCAACTACCCACAGTATTTGTCACTCGACCGGATCTGTGACTGTGGTCATATCACCATTGGCTGCCCCAATGAATGACGTATATCACTTAATTATAGGTTCGCCCACCTAATGTGATTAAAACAGTAGTAATGTGCACAATACCCCACATACTGGCTGTAATTTGGTGATTACATAAACTTAATCACTATAATTATAATTCTGAAAATAATTTGGAGTATTGTAAAACATTTGATAAAAAGAGAATGACTCACATTGCAGATTTAACACGGGCGGAATATGATTTAGCCTTGTTAACCTAATTTAATAATAATGCACACAAAACCGGGTTAGTGATCAATACAGCAGTTACGATAACTCACGAGATCAAATTCTCACAACGAACGACAAAGTGCGATACTTAAACATTCATCGATTTAACGACGAACGACAAAGTATAACCCTAGGTGGGTGGCACTTAAACATCCATTGGATATATTGATCAGTCGGAAAATGAATCGTAATAGCGATCGAGTGATTACCCTGTTTTGCGGCAGCAATTCAAGACTCGTGTGTGTTTAATTGTAATTCTATTGTGATATTTCGACGTACAGAAGGCTTTTGGCCGTCGTTTTAACTCCAGAAAGTTAGTGCCAATGTCTGCTATTTATAGTGATTTTTGAGACATGCTTACGGACCGTATGGCATTTCCCCTTACGGTCCGTAAGGGGTGCAATCTAATTATATAGGCTAGCTGGGTACGGGACTAGCTTGGCTGACTCATTTAAAAATTGAATTTCAAATTGTACAACGCATTTTGAAGATAATTATCAATAGGGTTTAACCCCCTTTGAGTTTTAGGGGCCCTGATCTTAATTCTGATTGTTCTGAAAATTTTAGGGTTAATGCAGAATTACCTGGGTGTCTCAATTAGGGTTTTCTTATTGACTAATTATCATCCTAATTATGGATTTTAATGAGAGTTATTACATCCTCCCCACCATAAGAAAATCTCGTCCTCGAGATTTATTGAAATAGATGAGGGTATTTCCGCTTCATTTCTGACTCCAGTTCCCAAGTATATTCTGGTCCCCTCTTTGAATTCCATTTGACTTTTACCAGTACTAGTCGCTTGTGTTTAAGAAACTTGACCTTCCGGTCTTCTATTTGTAAAGGTTTCTCTATGAATTTCAGCTTTTCATTTACCTCCACATCTTGAAGAGGTACTACCGGGGATTCATTTGATAGACATTTCTTGAGATTGGATACATGAAATACATCATGTACTCCAGCTAGTTCTTCTGGTAGTTGTAAGCGATAGGCTACTGGTCCTATTCGTTGGATTACTAGGAATGGTCCAACATATCTTGGACTCAGTTTTCCTTTCTTACCGAATCGTACTACTCCTTTCCAAGGAGATACTTTCAAAAGTACTTTATCTCTTATCTGGAATTCTAGTGGCTTGCGACGATTATCTGCATAGCTTTTCTGACGATGTCTGGCTGTTTTCAATCTTTCCTTGATTTGAGTTATCTTGTCAGTGGTTTCTTGTACGATCTCTGGACCTGATAATTGACTTTCTCCTAATTCTGCCCAACATACGGGAGTTCTGCACTTGCGTCCATACAGTGCTTCGAATGGAGCGGCTTCGATGCTTGAGTGATAACTATTGTTATAGGAGAATTCGATTAATGGTAAATGGTTATCCCAATTACCACCAAAGTCAATTACACATGCTCGGAGCATGTCTTCTAGAGTTTGAATCGTCCTTTCACTTTGTCCGTCTGTTTGTGGATGATATGCAGTACTTAGATTGAGTCGGGTTCCCATTGCTTCTTGGAAGCTTGTCCAGAAACGGGAAGTGAAACGACTATCTCTATCCGATACAATGGAGAGTGGGACTCCATGTAAGGATACTATTTCATCCACATACAGCTTGGCTAACCTTTCCATGCTAAAAGTTTATTTCATAGGTAGAAAATGAGCAGATTTGGTTAATCGGTCCACAATTACCCAAATCGCATCATTACCTTTTCTGGTTTTGGGTAACTTAGTAACATAGTCCATTGTTATGAGTTCCCATTTCCATACAGGCATTTCTAACTGTTGTAGTAGTCCTGAAGGTTTCTGGTGTTCGGCTTTAACTTGTGAACAGGTTAGACACTTAGATACGTATTCGGCTATATCCTTTTTCATTCCTATCCACCAGAAATTCTTTCTTAAATCTTGGTACATCTTATTGTTTCCTGGATGTACAGTATACCTAGATTTATGAGCTTCTTCTAAAATCTTTGATCTTAAATTTCCCTGTTTAGGTACCCAAATCTGCTTTTGTGGAATTTCCAAATTCCATCATTTCCTTGTTTAGGTACCCAAATTCTGCTTTTGTGGAATTTCCAAATTCCATCATTTCCTTGTTCCAATTCTTTTAGGTAACCTTTCATTCCTTCGGCATCGTCCTTGATTGCCGTTTCCTGAATTTCCTTTAATTGTTCCATTAAATCTACTTGTAGATTTATTCTAAGAGCACGGACTCGCCTTTGCTTCTCATGATCCTTACGACTTAAGGCATCTGCGACTACGTTTGCCTTTCCTTCGTGATATTGAATATCACAGTCGTAATCACTTAGGATTTCCATCCATCTTCTTTGTCTCATATTTAACTCTTTTTGCCCAAATATATACCTTAAACTTTTATGATCTGTATAAACAGTAAACTTACTTCCATACAGATAATGTCTCCATATCTTAAGGGCAAAAACTATAGCTCCTAATTCTAAATCATGAGTCGTATAGTTTTCCTCGTGCTTCTTCAATTGTCTGGAAGCATACACAATTACCTTCTTGCGTTGCATTAACACACATCCAAATCCTAATTTTGAAGCATCACAATATACTTCAAAATCTTCTGTTCCTTCTAGTAAGGCTAAGATTGGAGCTTTGGTTAATTTCTGCTTTAAGATTTTAAAGGCTTCTTCTTGTTTAGGCCCCCATTCAAACTTAATGGCTTTACAGGTTAGCTTAGTTAATGGTACAGCTATCTTGGAAAAATCCTTAATAAACCGTCTATAATATCCGGCTAAACCTAGAAAACTTCTAATTTCCATTGCGGTTTGTGGAACCTTCCAATTGGTAATTGCTTCTATCTTAGCAGGATCTACGTGAATACCTTCATGATTCACCATGTGTCCTAAGAATTGCACTTCTTGTAGCCAAAATTCACACTTCGAAAATTTGGCATACAATTTTTCTTTTCTTAACAAAGTTAAGAGTGCATGCAAGTGCTGACAATGTTCGTCCTGACTTTTTGAATAAATAATTATATCGTCCATGAAAACAATTACAAATGTATCCAAATATGGTTTACAGATTCTGTTCATCATGTCCATGAATGCTGCAGGTGCATTAGTTAACCCAAAGGGCATGACTGTAAACTCATAGTGTCCATACCTAGTTCTAAAAGCAGTTTTAGGTATGTCTTCTTCTTGAACCTTTAATTGATGATATCCGGAGCGCAAGTCTATCTTAGAAAAGTACCTAGCGCCTTGTAATTGATCGAAAAGATCATCAATTCTAGGTAATGGGTATCGATTCTTAATTGTAACCTTATTTAGCTCTCTATAATCGATACACATTCTCATTGATCCATCTTTTTTTTTCACAAACAACACTGGTGCACCCCAAGGGGATGAACTAGGTTGTATAAATCCTTTGCTTAGTAATTCATCTAATTGCTTCTTCAATTCTAGCATTTCGGTAGGAGCCAATCGATAAGGTGCCTTGGCTATCGGTGTAGTTCCTGGAATTAGATGAATCCTAAATTCTACCTCCCTATCTGGTGGTAACCCAGGTAAATCCTCCGGAAATATATCTGGGTATTCTGAGACTACAGGAATTTCCTTAAGTTCCTTACCTTTAGTACTAATGATTACTGAAATCATATATACTATTCCTTGTTTTCGTTCATAATTAGCAACTTTCATTACCGATATGAACTTTAGTGGCTTTCGGGGTTTATCTCCTATAATCATGATTACTTCTCCAGTAGGTGATTGAATTTCTATGGAGTTTTTATCACAAATGATTTGAGCATGGTTGGCTATTAACCAATCCATTCCTAACACAACATCAAATTCAGCTAATTTCATAGGTAATAGGTTTGCAACAAATTTATGACCTGCAAGTTCTATTCCTACTTTTTGCAAAACCTGATTGATTTTTACTGAATTCCCATCTGCGGTTTCGACTGTAAAAATCTGCCTAATGGTAGTTAAGGGTAACTTAAGAGCTTGGCAGAATGAAGTATTTATAAAACTTTGGTTTGCACCAGAGTCAAATAATACTTTTGCGTAAACGTCGTGAACTAAAAACGTACCGGCTATCACATCCGGGATGAGCTCTGCTTCTTGAGTGGTTAGCTGGAATGCTCTGGCATTCTTCTTAGTAGCTCCTTCGGTCGCCTTGGTTTTGTTGTCCACTGGTTTGACTAACTTAGGACATTCTGTTTTGAAATGTCCGGCTTCTCCACAATTGTAATAAATTATGGATTTCTTTCTGCAGTTCTCTTCACGATGTCCTATCGTTTTGCAAAAATTGCAAAGTTTGTTACATTTTCCAAAATGTTTCTTTTTGCAAATTTTGCAACATGGCAAAGTTGAAGATTGCCCTGCACCTCTTTTCTTGAAACTACTATTACCCACCCTATATCCTTGGGTAATTTTCTGAGCTAGTTCCTTCTTCCTGTCTTCATCTCTTGTGCGTATCAATTCATCAGTCAGAGTGTTAGCGAATTCTACTGTATCGTCAATAGTGCGAGGTCTCGCAGCCTTAACGATATTTCAAATTTCGCTAATTAATCCCCAAATATAACGAGAAATGAGTACCGGTTCTGGCGAAGCCAGTGTTGGTACCACTCTAGCATATTCAAAGAATGTCAAAGTATAACCACGACAATCTATACCTATCATCCGATGAGTTAGGAACTTATTTGCCATTTGTTCCTTTTCATACTCAGGACAGAATTTTCTTTCTACAAGACTCTTAAATTCTTCCCAAGTCATAGCATAAGCCCTATTTCTTCCTTTAGCTTGTAACACAGTGTTCCACCATTCCAGTGCTCCTTCTTTAAACAGATTTGATGCGTACATGACTTGATCATCTTTGGCACACTTACTTATTGCAATTACTGCTTCGGTTTTCTCTAACCAACGCAGTGATGCAGTTGCCCCTTCATTGCCTGCAAATTCAGTGGGTTTACAAGCAAGGAATTCTTTGAAAGTGCAACCAGGTGTTGCAGCTTTCTGTTTCTTAGGGAGCGGCGTGTGCTGGGATTCATTGTTATGATTATTGCCCCCATTTATACTGTTACTGAAGTTATCTTCAGAAGTACGTTTACTAGGAACGATATGTTGCGGTTCGATTGGACTTTTTACAGCAGCAACGAATGCTGGAATAGCATTGGCTATCCCTTGAGTAACAATATTTTCCATATCTTGTCTAGTCATATATTGATCCTCTAGATGTTGCTCTGATTGATTAACCTCATTTACCGGTTCATTACCAATATTTGTCATCTGATAATATATATCATTTTTATTAGTATTTGATAAATAGCAATTATACATAAACAATCAGACAATTTACAATACACGTATAGTCAAAACTATCGATTTCTCGATTTCATTTAATATCGGTTATAGTATGCATCACTACACACAAATATTTTACAGGGTTTTATTCGTAGTTATGTTACAGACTGATTTTACTATTTACTTTTACTATTACACAACTATAGTTTTACCACCTTCCTATCTCTCGTCACTTGTCGTTCTAAAAACGCATTTCCCTTTCATCATATTTCCAGGCAATTTGTCCCCCTATCTCCCTGATTCTATTTCCTGCATCCATCAATTCTTCACCATAATGACGAAGTTCTGCCATATTTTCGTTACTCATTGGTGGATTAGGTAGGGGTTCTGGATCGAATTGTGGAAAAAAGGAATAAGGGTCGTTGACAATATTTTGAAATTGCCAATCATTTGTCCACCATTCGTCCATTTCTACAGGTTGGGAGTGGACTATTGGTTCTGGGATTGCTGGTTCAAAGTTCATAGGGAGTGGATTTTCACTAGGATAGGTAAAAACATTCGTATTGACAGGCTGAATAGTTTCACAGCTTGCCAATAGAAAATCTATTTCATCCTGAAAAGTTATTCCCTGGTTTTGGTTTTGGTTGGAGCTTTCTCCAATTTCTATCTGAGTTGGTCTAGAACCTTGTCCTACTTCCATTTCTATATCTTTAGAATATTCCTCAAACTGTTTTTCTATTTGCCTAGAATCTTTCTTGACTTCAGGTTCCATCTCTTGCTGTTTAGAACTCTCCTTGATTACAATTTCTTTTCCTTTTCCTAAAGGGTTGTTTATTTTAGGAAGTTTCGGAGCTGGCTTTTTCCTACGGATACGACTACCCCATACATAATTCTTTCTTTTCTTTCGTTTTGGCTTTGTCAAGGGTGGAGCATTGAATTCTACAGGTTGTTCCACATCAGCAAAGTATCCAGTGAAATCTTGGGAAACTTCTACATTCACCGGGTAAAGATCGAGGTTCTGAAAGGCTTCAGATATCTCATTCATGCTCTGTAGCATATATGCAAAATGCACAAAAATACTAAGTTAAAACTTTGGAACAAAGTTTAACAAATAAACATCAAAGTTTTATTGCACACTATTTGTACAAAATAACAGGAAAAAAACACACTCGGATTTATTTATTTATTTACTGGGAAGTACTATTACTAGACTTAGGGTTTTTAAAGATCTGCATGTTCTGCTACTGTGGCTAACATATATAAATTTGCCCATTTCTCGTCTAGCTTGTCTTCCCAAGGTGATTTATTGATTAATTCCTGGGTTTCCCTTTTAATCCTCTTTTCTCGGATTTGCTCTTTACTTTTCTTAATAATCATACTCCTTTTTCTAGGAGAAAGCGGTTTTTCATATTATGCTTTTCGCACAAATATTCCTTCTTCAGGAATTGTAGGGAGTTTTGAAGATGAACTTCCCTCTTCATAGACTGACCTATCTAATTTAATATAGATATCTTGCAGCTTTTGCTTACCCATACTGTAACTAACAAATAATCAGTTTAATATAACACATAATCACATAATAGTAATCAGGAAAAATTAAGTATCTCTAAATACTTAATTAGCTTAACTCAGTGGCTCTGATACCACCTCATTTCTGTCACGGCCTCCGACCCGGTTTGACCCGTTTCAGGAGCCGCGGGACAGAAATCCCGTGATATTTATTTATGTGATTTTAGCAGCGGGATTTTATCATCAGGATCGTTTTAAAGCTAAAAACTTTTCCCGATTATTTTATTTCACAATTCGGGATAAAACCCCGATAATTTACAATAATAAGGTTTTACTGAGAAATCTTTATTTTTACAAAACATATTTCTTTATTTTATAATGAGCCACTACTTTAAGCCTGCACTGCTTCCCAGCACTTTTCCTGAATTACAATAGATCACCTGAAACATGTTTGAAAAAGGTTTTGTCAGCGGGAAATACTGAGTGAATCATTCAGTTTACTAAAATGACTTGTTTATTATAATTTACAGTATTAAGAGTTTTTACATATGTTTCTGATATCTACCAACTACCCACAGTATTTGTCACTCGACCGGATCTGTGACTGTGGTCATATCACTATTGGCTGCCCCAATGAATGACGTATATCACTTAATTTTAGGTTCGCCCACCTAATGTGATTAAAACAGTAGTGATATGCACAATACCCCACATACTGGCTGTAATTTGGTGATTACATAAACTTAATCACTATAATTATAATTCTGAAAATAATTTGGAGTATTGTAAAACATTTGATAGAAAGAGAATGACTCACATTGCAGATTTAACACGGGCGGAATATGATTTAGCCTTGTTAACCTAATTTAATAATAATGCACACAAAACCGGGTTAGTGATCAATACAGCAGTTACGATAACTCACGAGATCAAATTCTCACAACGAACGACAAAGTGCGATACTTAAACATTCATCGATTTAACGACGAACGACAAAGTATAATCCTAGGTGGGCGGCACTTAAACATCCATTGGATATATTGATCAGTCGGAAAATGAATCGTAATAGCGATCGAGTGATTACCCTGTTTTGCGGCAGCAATTCAAGACTCGTGTGTGTTTAATTGTAATTCTATTGTGATATTTCGACGTACAGAAGGCTTTTGGCCGTCGTTTTAACTCCAGAAAGTTAGTGCCAATGTCTGCTATTTATAGTGATTTTTGAGACATGCTTACGGACCGTATGGCATTTCCCCTAACGGTCCGTAAGGGGTGCAATCTAATTATATAGGCTAGCTGGGTACGGGACTAGCTTGGCTGACTCATTTAAAAATCGAATTTCAAATTGTACAACGCATTTTGAAGATAATTATCAATAGGGTTTAACCCCCTTTGAGTTTTAGGGGCCCTGATCCTAATTCCGATTGTTCTGAAAATTTTAGGGTTAGTGCAGAATTACCTGGGTGTCTCAATTAGGGTTTTCTTATTGACTAATTATCATCCTAATTATGGATTTTAATGAGAGTTATTACATCATCGCGTGGCTCGAGTCGTTGTGGTGGTCGAGTCCTCGATGATAGCTTTTTGAAAACCATTTTAGAGAGTGGAACGGTTTATTAAGGTACGGGTTTCACCCCTGACTTAACAGCTTCGTTCCCAATTGTGGTTGTGCTCATCGAATGAATCCGAGAGCTCCACTAGAATTTCGAAATGGAGGCTTTCGTCGAGGTATGGATGTCACTCCTGACTCAACGAAAGATTCTCGTGCTAGAAAAATGCGTTGAGTGAGCAACCCTATTGAGAGTTCTTGGTTTTCACACCTGGTCTCGACTGGTTCACTCGGTTGTGAGATGCGAGTATTTTCGAAAACATGTGTATTGTGTCAGCCTTAGGAAAGGCTAAGTAGTATTTTGGCCTTAGGGAAGGCTTCTTTGTGTGAAGCTATAGTATGCGGTGTTCACACAAGGTTGTAGTTTCTTGCAATTTCGATCGAGAGTATCAAGTAGGCCCAATACAAACCCTACCGGGTTTGTACGTGTCGGCTTGTGAGTACTTAGACTATAGACTAGGTCAATTTCTAAGACGTCGACCCGGACTAGGTCGAGTCTCGCCTAATTCCCTATAGTTATGGCTCTGATACCAATCTGTCACACCCCAACCGATGGCGGAATCATCGGGGCACGGCACTAGGCGAATCAGATTGCTCAAGAGAATCCATAGCAACTATCTTGTGATAATATTCATTACAGTCATTATCCCATACTAACAAATAATACAATCACATAAGTTATCACAGATTTCTTGTCCTCTTGAACAATACAAATCCGACAACCTAGATTTTTAGGTGAGTTTCTAGACTTCCTAGCTTGATATTGATATAGCCTGCGAACTAACCTGCAACATACGTTAAAATAATGTCAATACAAAAGTATTGGCGAGTATACAGGTTTGATATGTAATAGCATAATAGAAAATGTGCTGTGAATTTCCACATGCATAAACGTAATACACGACAAATATACTCACAAAACTGATACTACAAGCTAAGTCCTCGATGCTTGATTCTTCGATGGCATAACTAGGCCCCGTCGGCCGCATTAGTACTATACTAGTCGTGGTGGGATGTCACGAGTATAAGTCCTAGCACATATGCAACTAGCATCACGTATATCTATGCATAACAGTTATTCGCAAGTGATAAACTGATTGATTGAATAATTCGTTTGATAAGTTCAATTTGTTAGGAACGTATGTTACACCCAAAAATGATAAAAAGGGGTTCAAGTATACTCACAGTGCGTATTTGGTATGCTACCACAGCTTGGTTGGATTGACGGGAAAGTGTCTGAGAGTACCCTGATTACAGACCGATTGCATGAGCGTTTGATAGCGCGTTAAATGATAGCGGGATAAGCAAGAACGAACGATAATCCAATAGAATGCTGGCCCGTTCGGACGGGCTGTCCGATCGGTGGGGCTGTCCGATCGGCTGGCCCGTCCAGCTGTATTCGACAATATTTTGAAGGTTTTTCGGTGGTTTTGGTCGAGACGTTCCTGTGACGTGCTAAACAACTGAAATTCTGTCAAGTCCAACTTGTTCTATCGGCCGGGAATCACCCCGTTCCACCAGAACTGGCCGTTCTTAGCGGTTTTTCCATGATTAACCCGAACTTGGTCGTCTCATCGTTAGAAATCAGATCTTGGGCCAACACGACACTAGAAATGAGTAGGAGGTCGGTATAAGCTCCGATTCCACCGTTCTTGAGTGCTTTGAGAGTAAAAGAGTGGAAAGAAAGTTGGAAAACCATCTTTCAATCCTTTTATTCATGATTATGTGTAGATCTGTTGTGAAAATGTTGTTTATTCTTGTGGAAATCCTTTGGATCTAAGTTGTTCTTGGTGAAATGAGGCCAACACTTGAAGTTCATAAGAGCTTCATGATGACATCACCCTAGAACACCTCAAATCCATCGATTTCACGGTTAAAAGTTGAGATTTAGAAGATAGAAAGGTGGAGGAGTGCATGTAGATCAAGGAAGTACAAGATTTGAGTTGAAAACTTACAAGAATCGCGAGAAATCGAGAGATGAAGGGTCAGGAGCGTCCTGGTCGGTTGAGAGCTGTCACTTCACTGTTTAAGTGAAATGACAAGGCTTTTATGGCAAGAGGGGAAGAGAGGGGAAGCAGTGATCCGGATCGGATGGCCCGTCCGATCGGTTGGCCCGTCCGATCGGTTGGCCCCTCCGATCGGCTGGCCCAGCCGTTCGGCCAGCCTAGCCGTTCGGCTGGCCCATCCGTCCGGACGGCCTACCCGTTCGGAGGTCCTTCAGCGTGTTGCATTTTGGCGTTTTGATCCATGTGTTGTGCGTTGCGATGGTTTTGGTCACACATTTTCTTACACTTATTTATTATTTATTTATTTATGATAATGAATCACAAAAGGGTCGTATATACGTACACATATTATATATTTAATTATCCAAAGTTGCGATACCATAACTGGGTTTCGTTTCGAGTATTCGATTTCCTTTCGACGCTTCACGGTCATCGAGGAGGGTAGAATAGGTCCCCACTCAATGCCATCGTGAACGTTAGATGTATTTTAAGTAATGAGTCGCATTGCGGCACATCACGGCTATCAAGGAGGGTGGAATTGGTGCTCTCTTGACATCTTCGTGGTTGTCAGCAAGTGTAACGTAATGTGATAGTGATAGAATATGCGAAAATATTGCGATATAGCGATGTAACTGATGTGGGTACATGATGCGTGTGTAGTGTAATATATTTTAGATGTATATTTTAAGCCCTTTTTACACTTTTAGCCAAGTTTTAAATTTATAAAACACGATATTTACTAACACTAAACACACATATGGGCAAGTGCACCCATCGTGGACGTAGTATAGTGTTGGTAAGATACCGAGGTCGTCCAAGGACACAAGAGCTTTTAGTACCGGTTTATCCTCAACGTCTAATCAAATCAAAATGTTAGAAAAGATTTTTAAACTAAGAAAAATAAAAACTAACTAAATGCTGAAAATAAAATAAAAATAAAAACAGATAGACAAGATAAATCACTTGGATCTGACTCGTGTATTAGTATAACCTTTTATTATTTTCGCACTTTTGCACTTGTTTAAGAGATTATCTTAGTTATTGTAGTAGGCCCCTCTTTTGAAGGCGACGTTACCCTCAACCCAGTAGTTTGAGTCAGTAAGGATACAATCCTAAATGGTTGGATTATTGAAAGATAATGAATTAAGTTATTAATGCAAATTATGGTAGGCCCCTCTTTTGGAGGTGAAGTTACCCTCAACTAAGTAGTCTGAGTCAGCAGGGATACAGTCCTAAATAGTCGGGTTATAGTATTAATAGTAGTTAACTTATGAGGGGGTCAAAGAGTTTGGATCCCCGCCATCCAATACCTATGGGTATTGAAGGAGATCCTACTATAACAACTCTCGGTAAAACCGACACCCTCATAATATTTCTGACACCCTAATATATCTTAAAATATCCCAAAATGTCTTTATATGTGCCCCGTATGTGAAAACCGAACCCAAAATACAAAATAACATATAAAATAAATTAAAAACCCTAAAAGATAAGCTGAGGCGGGCCGCGTAGGACCTCACCTCAAGCTCATGCGGGCCGCATCAGGGTATAACCAGACTTCGCCAAAACCTTAAGTTCATGCGGGCCGCGTATGATCTCGCTTAAGTCCATGCGGGCCGCGAGTGTCCTGAATGGTGGCGCAGCCCTGGGCCGCCACGTGGCCCAACACATGGCGGAGCTATACGATGACCGGGCCAAGCTACGCAGTTGACCGGAGTCAATGCGGGCCGCGTAAGCCCTGCCCATATCCCACGCGGGCCGCGAGGAAGTCCGATTTCAGCCCTATAAATAGCACGCATCGGGTCTTCAGTCCGTTTCGTTCACAATTCACTTCTTAAACTTAATTTCTATAGTGGCGTTATTATACCCGGGCATTATACCCCCTAAAATAGCGAGGTTCTGCTACGATGTAAGTATTATAACCCCTGGAGACGTATTAGATACGCTGCCCGATTGATCTAGGGTTCCGTAACGGCTGTCGTGGTTCTGCCCGACGTAGTCGTTGGAATGCCGTCTCGGGGAGGGTATTACTAATGTTAAAAAGGGTTATTATACTAACACACGTGCATTTGTGTAATTTATAGATATTCACCAGGAAATCGTAAAGAATAACCTAAGACAGCAATGTGAGTTGATCCACTTTTTGTAAATCTTTTTGTTAACTGTTTTTACAAAACCTTAAATTTCCATGCGAATAACAGTTATTGAGTATTTGTAAGAATACAATTACAGTCGGTAAATTTGGGGTTTTGTATACAAAATTTATTACCACCTGGTAAAGGAGTAACATGGCCATAAGTCAGAACGACATTACCGTGTAGTGGTAATTGATATAACTTGGAAACAAATGTAATTGCGGATGCGCCCTCAATACTGTTCACTGTGAAATTGTTTTTATATAAACTTGATTAAACTGAGATTCACTCACCAGTATTTCCCACTGACAAAATGTTTTTAAAACGCGTTTCAGGTAACAATATGTGAAAGCCAAATAGAAGCCAGCTGGACAGCACTGAAGGCTTGGAAAAGTGGCAATAAAGTTATCTAAGAATAAAAGAGATGTTTTTAATAAATAAATAGGATTTATTCCTATGAAACGTGTGTATTAAAAACTTGGGTTTTACCCATATGTTTAATATTATTAAACGAGGTGGTTTACTCTGATTTAACATTTCCTAACTACGGTCCTGATGAAAATTTCCGCTGCCAAATTGAATAAATAAACGTGATACCACCGAAACTGGCTCACGGCCGCCCGTTCCCCGGAAACTAGGGATCGGGGGCTGTGACACCTACTAAATTTGACCCAGGTCCCTTACAGGACCTCTAAACGCTGAACAAGGGCAAGACCCTTACCAAACCGTTCCCTTAACCCCCGACCAGGTAGCCAACATACCTCCATATAGACCGTGGAGATATGAGTGGTGAAAATCTTTTATTTTATATAGACAGTAAAATAATGCCAAGACACCACGGACAAACGATAAGGAAGAATCACCTTCAACATAAGCAACTAGTTATTAAAGTCATTAATACAAAACCAAATAAAAAGTGCAAAAGATTAAAAATAAAAAGTATTATACTAAACACTTGTCTTCACCAAGTGATGTAAGAGACTTAGGCAAACATGGCCTTGATTATCAAGAACTCTTACGATCAATCTTGGATCCCGAGACGACTCACACACTCTATGATGGACAATGGATGATGGTGGTGGATGATGGTGTTGTGATGGTGGTGGGTGGTGGATGAAGTGTGAGAGTGGTGGTGTGCCAAGGGATGAGTTGCAATGAAACCAAGCACTCCTATTTATAGGCTGAACAGAAGGCTGGGCACGGCCCCGTGCCTGTCTGACATTCTCTCTCTTCATTAATTGTAATTCGCAATTACAATTAATGCGCCTGCAGTACTTTCGCCACGCCCCCGTGTTCACTGAGCACGGCCCCGTGGTGGGCTATAGAAGCTTCTACTGGTTTGTCATTTCTGCTGCTTCTTGGGCACGGCCCCGTGCTGGCTGAGCACGGGGCGTGTTCAGTCTTCTGCCTTCTCTATTTTGCTTGGGAGGATGCTGTCGAGGGGTCGGGCAATCCACTTATGTTCCTTTTCTTGTATTTATGTTAGATTTAGCTGTCTTTTTGCTTCTTTTGTTAATTTGAGCTCATTTAATCCTGAAAATACAAAAGGAAGACAAAAACACTCTTTTTCCAACATTAGTACTTAAAAAGGGTTAGTTTTATGCCTCATTTGATGTAATTTATATGTTGCATTTTACACACATCAGTACATTATGATCCGAATCTCTGGTGCTAGGCGTAACGAGTATATTGAGTAGTAACAACGCACGAAGGTGCGGGTTGTTACAACCGGTACCAAATTTACCGAACTGAAAGATCTTTAGTACCAATTTGGTACCGACTTTTGCCATTCCTGATACCGGTTCACTACAGTTTTTACCTTCATATACCGGTACCGTAACCGGTATTTTCGGTATCAGTACCGATTCTGTATCGGTTGGCACCGAGCTCATCCCTACCCCTGAAACTAAAAAAAGAAAAAATTAAAAGTTGAAGAAAATCAACAAAAAAAATTGTACGATACCGTTGTTCGTACGGTAACCGTGATCAGGGATGAGCAAATGGTACCGGGTAGCAACACTGAATTTCCCGAACAAAAAGATTTCCAATATCAATTCGGCACCAACTTTTGAAGTTTTCTGTATTAGTGTCGGATTTTACCTTCATGTACTGATGCCGAACAGGACCGTCCCGATATTTTCAATACCAATACTGGTTCGATACCGGTTGACACCAAACTTATCCCAACCCTTGATATGAAAAAAGAGATTAAAGTTAAAAAGTAAAAAAATAACCATTATTATAATATTAAACAAAACTATATATTATTATAATATTAAAATCACTATTCATTTCATTTCCTTTATTAATATATAGTAATAGTAATATGTGGAGAGAGAACAAGTGATTATGATATCATAATGATTTTTGGTGTTTTTAGGTTTTCTTATTGAGTAGTTTTTTGAGTTTTTTTAACGACTATAGCACTTTATAGGGCCAACAAGAAACTGGGAACAATATAAAACAAAACACAACACAAAGCGAAAATGTCACACCCTGTATTTTTCCCGGTGGGCCCGAATGGGGTACGTGCCTAGTAATATCAAATACACAAATGACACAGCGAAAGTCTTGGATTTAAAATACTATTACAAATAATAATGTTCGAATGTTCAAAAATATAATACAGATGGATGTATCAAAAGATCCACAGGCGGATTGTAAATTTACAAAATGAAATAACAGACTACTGGGCTTCAAATGCAAGGAGTTGCAAATTCCTCTTAAGCATTACCAGGCACATCCAGCCTATTTCATGACCTTGCAACTTGTCACCTAGTCTTTTGAATATATGTCAGTTTACACTGGTAAATACAAATAACCGACACATTTTGAAAATATTTTAAAATCATTTTCATGCACACAATGGTATATATATTTTTATAAATATCTTGGGATAAACTATTTCCCATGTTATCAGTTTTATAAGCTTGACAATACACATGGGGCCCATAAACTATGCCGAGAACATGATTAACCGACACACCACATTATTACCCTTATTGGTAAAACCCGTATTGGGTTATAAAAAATATTTTTAATATAGCATTAGCATCTGTCAGGTGTATGCCTACACCCTGTGATTAGGTCGTGGCCAATTGCAATTAAATGAGCCGAGGATATCTAGGACACGGTCGTATTAACCCCCAATGTTTAAGTCAAAGCAATACGAATTAAAACGGATTATTTTAATTCTCGACACATAGGTCTTTGATCCCATACCCGACCATGTGGTAAGAATATACCGTATCCCAAGCCCGTATAGGGAAAATATGTTAAAAGTATTTACCTAGATTAATAATCTCACAATGCAAGATATAAATAATAATCATAGCCGATATATCAATTAACTAAGCTTGGTTGCAATTTACTATAATGCATTTGTCTGGAGTGAATGGTATAATAACCAATTATAATGTTAACGGGTCTTATTCAAGTCATAGACTTGGACCGGTTAACTTAATTTAACGAAAACGGTACGATACGCTAGATTAAGCGATGACCGGATAGAATGTAGTTTAACCCTCACAAGTACTAAGACTTGTATAATATGGTAAACAATATACATTCTGGAATTTGAAATAAATTGAAAAGATTTGACCCGTTTCGGTAAACTTACGTAAACTAGTTACATAAGCTAACCGTACGCGCATAGGCGGTATCAGGTGATCAGATGAGCTATAAACAAGTTCAATATGCCAAAACATTTTAATTGTGTTATAATATCAGTAGGTAATCCATTTTATATGATCATTATGGCTTAAAACCAAGTTATGCACCATAAGGGCATTTTCGGTATAATATGGCATACTTCATGAACTTGCATAAAAACTCAAGAACTGATTATGATCAGGTAGTATAACCACATAGGGTTATTCTACACTATCACATGATCATCATGCAACTTAGAATAAGTAGTTAAAGTTGCTAAATCGGGCCAGAATCGAAAATTAAAGCAGACTTCAAACTGCTTGACTTTCGATTGCGAACTGACACATAAACTGGAAATGACGTGTTGAACATGATTAGACATGTTCTAATATTAGTTACCAACTAATTTAGTGTCAAAAACATGAGTTAAAACAATTACAAACTTATTTTATAAGTTTTTCGAAAATATGTCGTTTGACTTTTTATTAAACTTAACTTTGACCTGTCATTTGAACAACTTAACGTGATTTTCAGGAGGTGCCTTTTTGAGAGATTAACACCTACCTTATTACGGTCACGTAGCCATGTTCGATTCGAATAATGGCTATACCATAATGGTCTAAACCGAAAGTCAAAGCAAAAATCAATTTGCTTGACTTTCGGCTAATAAAAGCCTATAAAATGAAAAGAAAAAAAATGGAACACTTACAAGTGGTCCAAGAAAACGTTTAGAACTCAAAGGGAGCTTCCTTTGTGATCAGGAACTCCAGAATAGACTGATAGAAGGAAATGTGAGAAATGAGTAAGTTCTAAGTTGCAAATGCATGGGTATTTATAGTTGGAGATGATTCATTGGATCATTCCAGGTGTTTAGAGATGATGTAAGATCATCCCAAGTGTCCATGGACGTGTCATGAACTGCAAATGGGTGGCAAAATCGCAAGAGGTGGCAACATGGCAGAGTTTCTTGGCCTCCAAACAAAATTCTGCCCAGATACGGTCCTTACGGACCGTATGAGCTTTTAAGCTTACGGTCCGTAAGCCTACTCAGCACACACAAAATCTCATTTCCTTAAGGACCATAAGGATAAAGGCCTTGCGGTCCGTATACAAGGAACTTCAAAATTTTGATATTTGTCATATCTAGTCCCTCCACATTCATACTTTCACATCTTTATAATAACTAGAATTGAGACCCGCCGCATTGCGGCTGGGATTCTTTAGTTATAATTAAGTCGACCTAGGACCCACACGTTATGTTAAACCTGTCAAACGGGAAAAAAATAGACGATGTAAAAACGTTCACCCATACACGCACGTTGCGTCGTGTTAACTCGCAAAATTTAGAACGAAACATAAAAACGTTAAACCAAAGACGTACGTTGCGATGTGTTAAGTCACAAAATTTATAACCAAGCATAAAGCGGAAAATGAAAACTATAAAGGATCAAAGTTGAAAGTAAAAAAAGTTGTGAGAATAGATTGCAAAAGATAAAAAGTTTTGGGTTAAAAGTAAAAAAAACAAATAGTTTTGGATTAAAAGTAATTTATGATATACTTTTGGGTGAAAAGTAAAAAAAAAAAATCAATTTTTTTGGAAAACCCCTAAAGCCAAGGTTACGACAACCATATGCATAACCATTTTTTTTAAAACCCCCAAAGCACACCCCGCGTTGCGGCGGGGCGTAAAAAGGTGTCAGATAGTACTAATGTCACACAACCGTGATCGACCATAAACACTGACTCGACCTAGGATCTGCGTGTTTTGACGAACCTGTCAAACATGAAAAAATAAAGGTAAAAATGTTGAACCACACATGTACGTTGCGCCATGTTAACTTGCAAAATTTGAAACGAAACATAAAAAAGTTGAACCACACTCGTACGTTGCGTCGTATTAACTCGAAAAATTTAGAACTATACGTAACGGAACGTAAAAACATTAAACCAAAGACAAAAAGTATGATTGACAAAAGTTGTGAAGTTAAATTGAAAAAGTTAAAAACCTTTGGGTTAAAACTAAAAAATCAAATTTTTTTTATTGAAAAATCCCCAAAGCATAAGTTGCAAGTGTTTATGCATGAAAACAACTTAAGGTGATTTTCAGGAGGTGCCTTTTTGAGAGATTAACACCTACCTTATTACGGTCACGTAGCCATGTTCGATTCGAACAATGGCTATACCATAATGGTCTAAACCGAAAGTCAAAGCAAAAATCAATTTGCTTGACTTTCGGCTAATAAAAGCCTATAAAATGAAAAGTAAAAAAATGGAACACTTACAAGTGGTCCAAGAAAACGTTTAGAACTCAAAGGGAGCTTCCTTTGTGATCAGGAACTCCAGAATAGAATGATAGAAGGAAATGTGAGAAATGAGTAAGTTCTAAGTTGCAAATGCATGGGTATTTATAGTTGGAGATGATTCATTGGATCATTCCAGGTGTTTAGAGATGATGTAAGATCATCCCAAGTGTCCATGGACGTGTCATGAACTGCAAATGGGTGGCAAAATCGCAAGAGGTGGCAACATGGCAGAGTTTCTTGGCCTCCAAACAAAATTCTGCCCAGATACGGTCCTTACGGACCGTATGAGCTTTTAAGCTTACGGTCCGTAAGCCTACTCAGCACACACAAAATCTCATTTCCTTAAGGACCATAAGGATAAAGGCCTTGCGGTCCGTATACACGGAACTTCAAAATTTTGATATTTGTCATATCTAGTCCCTCCACATTCGTACTTTCACATCTTTATAATAACTAGAATTGAGACCCGCCGCATTGCGGCTGGGATTCTTTAGTTATAATTAAGTCGACCTAGGACCCACACGTTATGTTAAACCTGTCAAACGGGAAAAAAATAGACGATGTAAAAACGTTCACCCATACACGCACGTTGCGTCGTGTTAACTCGCAAAATTTAGAACGAAACATAAAAACGTTAAACCAAAGACGCACGTTGCGATGTGTTAAGTCACAAAATTTATAACCAAGCATAAAGCGGAAAATGAAAACTATAAAGGATCAAAGTTGAAAGTAAAAAAAGTTGTGACAATAGATTGCAAAAGATAAAAAGTTTTGGGTTAAAAGTAAAAAAAAAAAAACAAATAGTATTGGATTAAAAGTAATTTATGATATACTTTTGGGTGAAAAGTAAAAAAAAAATCATTTTTTTTGGAAAACCCCTAAAGCCAAGGTTACGACAACCATATGCATAACCATTTTTTTTTAAAACCCCCAAAGCACACCCCGCGTTGCGTAAAAAGGTGTCAGATAGTACTAATGTCACACAACCGTGATCGACCACAAACACTGACTCGACCTAGGATCTGCGTGTTTTGACGAACCTGTCAAGCATGAAAAAATAAAGGTAAAAATGTTGAACCACACATGTACGTTGCGCCATGTTAACTTGCAAAATTTGAAACGAAACATAAAAAAGTTGAACCACACTCGTACGTTGCGTCGTATTAACTCGAAAAATTTAGAACTATACGTAACGGAACGTAAAAACATTAAACCAAAGACAAAAAGTATAATTGACAAAAGTTGTGAAGTTAAATTGAAAAAGTTAAAAACCTTTGGGTTAAAACTTAAAAATCAAGTTTTTTTTATTGAAAAATCCCCAAAGCATAAGTTGCAAGTGTTTATGCATGAAAACAACTTAACGTGATTTTCAGGAGGTGCCTTTTTGAGAGATTAACACCTACCTTATTACGGTCACGTAGCCATGTTCGATTCGAACAATGGCTATACCATAATGGTCTAAACCGAAAGTCAAAGCAAAAATCAATTTGCTTGACTTTCGGCTAATAAAAGCCTATAAAATGAAAAGAAAAAAAATGGAACACTTACAAGTGGTCCAAGAAAACGTTTAGAACTCAAAGGGAGCTTCCTTTGTGATCAGGAACTCCCGAATAGAATGATAGAAGGAAATGTGAGAAATGAGTAAATTCTAAGTTGCAAATGCATGGGTATTTATAGTTGGAGATGATTCATTGGATCATTCCAGGTGTTTAGAGATGATGTAAGATCATCCCAAGTGTCCATGGACGTGTCATGAACTGCAAATGGGTGGCAAAATCGCAAGAGGTGGCAACATGGCAGAGTTTCTTGGCCTCCAAACAAAATTCTGCCCAGATACGGTCCTTACGGACCGTATGAGCTTTTAAGCTTACGGTCCGTAAGCCTACTCAGCACACACAAAATCTCATTTCCTTAAGGACCATAAGGATAAAGGCCTTGCGGTCCGTATACACGGAACTTCAAAATTTTGATATTTGTCATATCTAGTCCCTCCACAATCATACTTTCACATCTTTATAATAACTAGAATTGAGACCCGCCGCATTGCGGCTGGGATTCTTTAGTTATAATTAAGTCGACCTAGGACCCACACGTTATGTTAAACCTGTCAAACGGGAAAAAATAGACGATGTAAAAACGTTCACCCATACACGCACGTTGCGTCGTGTTAACTCGTAAAATTTAGAACGAAACATAAAAACGTTAAACCAAAGACACACGTTGCGATGTGTTAAGTCACAAAATTTATAACCAAGCATAAAGCGGAAAATGAAAACTATAAAGGATCAAAGTTGAAAGTAAAAAAAGTTGTGAGAATAGATTGCAAAAGATAAAAAGTTTTGGGTTAAAAGTAAAAAAAACAAATAGTTTTGGATTAAAAGTAATTTATGATATACTTTTGGGTGAAAAGTAAAAAAAAATCAATTTTTTTTGGAAAACCCCTAAAGCCAAGGTTACGACAACCATATGCATAACCATTTTTTTTAAAACCCCCAAAGCACACCCCGCGTTGCGGCGGGGCGTAAAAAGGTGTCAGATAGTACTGATGTCACACAACCGTGATCGACCACAAACACTGACTCGACCTAGGATCTGCGTGTTTTGACGAACCTGTCAAGCATGAAAAAATAAAGGTAAAAATGTTGAACCACACATGTACGTTGCGCCATGTTAACTTGCAAAATTTGAAACGAAACATAAAAAAGTTGAACCACACTCGTACGTTGCGTCGTATTAACTCGAAAAATTTAGAACTATACGTAACGGAACGTAAAAACATTAAACCAAAGACAAAAAGTATAATTGACAAAAGTTGTGAAGTTAAATTGAAAAAGTTAAAAACCTTTGGGTTAAAACTAAAAAATCAAGTTTTTTTTATTGAAAAATCCCCAAAGCATAAGTTGCAAGTGTTTATGCATGAAAACAACTTAACGTGATTTTCAGGAGGTGCCTTTTTGAGAGATTAACACCTACCTTATTACGGTCACGTAGCCATGTTCGATTCGAACAATGGCTATACCATAATGGTCTAAACCGAAAGTCAAAGCAGAAATCAATTTGCTTCACTTTCGGCTAATAAAAGCCTATAAAATGAAAAGAAAAAAACGGAACACTTACAAGTGGTCCAAGAAAACGTTTAGAACTCAAAGGGAGCTTCCTTTGTGATCAGGAACTCCCGAATAGAATGATAGAAGGAAATGTGAGAAATGAGTAAGTTCTAAGTTGCAAATGCATGGGTATTTATAGTTGGAGATGATTCATTGGATCATTCCAGGTGTTTAGAGATGATGTAAGATCATCCCAAGTGTCCATGGACGTGTCATGAACTGCAAATGGGTGGCAAAATCGCAAGAAGTGGCAACATGGCAGAGTTTCTTGGCCTCCAAACAAAATTCTGCCCAGATACGGTCCTTACGGACCGTATGAGCTTTTAAGCTTACGGTCCGTAAGCCTACTCAGCACACACAAAATCTCATTTCCTTAAGGACCATAAGGATAAAGGCCTTGCGGTCCGTATACACGGAACTTCAAAATTTTGATATTTGTCATATCTAGTCCCTCCACATTCATACTTTCACATCTTTATAATAACTAGAATTGAGACCCGCCGCATTGCGGCTGGGATTCTTTAGTTATAATTAAGTCGACCTAGGACCCACACGTTATGTTAAACCTGTCAAACGGGAAAAAAATAGACGATGTAAAAACGTTCACCCATACACGCACGTTGCGTCGTGTTAACTCGCAAAATTTAGAACGAAACATAAAAACGTTAAACCAAAGACGCACGTTGCGATGTGTTAAGTCACAAAATTTATAACCAAGCATAAAGCGGAAAATGAAAACTATAAAGGATCAAAGTTGAAAGTAAAAAAAGTTGTGAGAATAGATTGCAAAAGATAAAAAGTTTTGGGTTAAAAGTAAAAAAAACAAATAGTTTTGGATTAAAAGTAATTTATGATATACTTTTGGGTGAAAAGTAAAAAAAAATCATTTTTTTTGGAAAACCCCTAAAGCCAAGGTTACGACAACCATATGCATAACCATTTTTTTTAAAACCCCCAAAGCACACCCCGCGTTGCGGCGGGGCGTAAAAAGGTGTCAGATAGTACTAATGTCACACAACCGTGATCGACCACAAACACTGACTCGACCTAGGATCTGCGTGTTTTGACGAACCTGTCAAACATGAAAAAATAAAGGTAAAAATGTTGAACCACACATGTACGTTGCGCCATGTTAACTTGCAAAATTTGAAACGAAACATAAAAAAGTTGAACCACACTCGTACGTTGCGTCGTATTAACTCGAAAAATTTAGAACTATACGTAACGGAACGTAAAAACATTAAACCAAAGACAAAAAGTATGATTGACAAAAGTTGTGAAGTTAAATTGAAAAAGTTAAAAACGTTTGGGTTAAAACTAAAAAATCAAGTTTTTTTTATTGAAAAATCCCCAAAGCATAAGTTGCAAGTGTTTATGCATGAAAAAGTTACTTATTTATAGATTGAATAATAATATATCTCTTTCCAAATTGAAATTTCTTTATAGATAAAAAATATGTAATGTGATGGTGAGATGGTTGTTTGTTAGCGACATTAAAATAAACAATACAAGCACTTGAAGTCTTGGTTGGGCTTCACCACCTTTACATCGTTGACTTTGATATTAGATATTGTAATTAAGGGTTGTCGTTTATGCAAAAACTTGCTCTCCTTCATGAAAATCGTGTTTACAAAAAGAGATTGTTAACAAAAAAAAAAAATCATCATTATATTTTTTAAACTTACTAAGATTGAAAACCATTTAAAATATCTTTCTGTAATTCCAAGTGATTTAGTTGACGGATTGGTTTTGATCTTTGTTACTGTGGTTCGATCTTTATAAGCTTCCAAATCATCATCTTTACATGTATGAGCATTGATCTTCATTCAATTGATGCATATGAACTTTGTTCTTAATCTTCAATCATTTAACAAATGTGATACCCATTTAAGCTTTGATAACTCTAAATCCAATCTTCATCATTATGATGTTTATTCCTCAAGTCTTATTATAATTCATGTTTGCAACTCGTTATCTTCCTTCTCGGTGATTACATTAAGTGTATACGAAATTCTTATTATAATTCGTGTTTGCAACTCGTTATCTTCCTTCTCGGTGATTACATTAAGTGCATACGAACATTTATATGATAAATGACCACCCATAATCAACACCATGCTAGCACAAGTCATTAATCTCAATCATATTAAAACTATAAATCTTATGTCTCACAAGTAACCACCAGTGTCACAATTAGCACTTAACTCATTGTTATCCGAATTCAAATGAATCAAAATCAAACCCCTAAAACTCCATACAAAAATTGACACACTAAAAAAAACTACACAACAATAAAAAATAAAAATGTAAAATGGGTACCGTATTGAATTCTTCAAAAATCCAACACATGTAAATGTTTTGATGAAGGCATCACACATGACACTAAGAAAGAGTGGTGGTGAGTGGTGTAAGTCACATAAGTTACTATTAATTAAAAAAAGTGAAATGAAAGAAGCTAGAAAAAGATATTAACTCACATAATCTATACTATATAATAAAAGAAACCACTTTAGGGACACTTGTCATTATTCTAGACCATCCTTAATTATAGATAATAATTAATTAATTTAAATTATTAAATATTAATTGCATTAATATAAATCTTATATACAAAAATAATATCAGATAAGATTACCATCCTTAATTATAGATAATAATTATTTAACTTAAATTATTAAATATTAATTGCATTAATATAAATCTTATATACAAAAATAATATCGGATAAAATTGTTTTGCCACATATATTCGGCATAATGGAAACCGACCCCAAAGAAAAAAACAAATTAGATGTTGATAGATTTTCAAATTTATATTTAATATAAATAATAACTAGGTTATAATCACGTGTATTACACAAGTTGAATAAATAAATTTTATATACTAAACAATAAAACAATATATCTTTAAAAACCTCATTTATTGCACGGGTAGAATAGATGTAATTTATATATTAAATAATAAAAAATTATATATATATATATATAGGAACCATGGATTAGGTTCAAACGTGAACAATTTCTCCAGCGTGAACTGCGTGAACTCATCTTGGCCCTTGATTTTTTTGATCTTGATATTTTAAGTTAATGGCATGATGGTAATTATTTGGTTATTTGTTACTAATTAATTAAGGGAACAAGGGCATTTGTGTAATTTCCATATTAATTTGATAGCATAAATCACGTTTATATTCACATTTAGGTTTCAAATCCCACACATATCTTTCTCTCTCACAAATCAAGATCAAAATCGCCGACAAGCAGAGGAGAACCTCCGGTCCGCCGACATCAGCGATCTGCATACCCGGTCCGACCACCGTCGCTGGTTTCGCACACTCCAGCCTTTGACCACCCTCTGCATCGTACACTTCCGGTCCGCCTTTGACCACCGTCGCTGGTTTCGCACTCCAACGCCGGCTCCTATCACGAACAGCAGTAGGTACAGCCTGGTTAGATTTAGTTATTTGTATTCAGTTTTTCTAATTCTTTCATTCTGCTGGTCTCCATCTCTTTGATCCCTGCATCGTATACGAGTTTTTGGTTGTGCTAGGGTTTTGTGGATCTGATTTGATGAATATCGTTTTGATTGTTTTTTTTTTTTTTTTTTTTTTTTTTTTGCGGCAATTTGAGTGATTACTTATTTAGGTATTGATGTTGGTGTGTGTAGGAGTTGTAGGGAACATGTATGTGGCAAGGTTAGATTCAGTTCATTTGTTATCAGTTCCCTAATTTGCTTTAGTTCCTGCTTTAGTTCTGCTGGTTCGTATCTCTTTGATTCCTGTATCGTGCGTTAGTGATGAGGTTTTGTTTATTGAACTGATGCGTAATACGTTGCTTTTTTTTTTCTTTTAGATTCAGTTTGTTTTACGGAATTAGGGTTTTGTTGTGTAACACCCCGTGTTTTCCAAAAGTCAAAGTCAAAGTCAAGTGTTGACTGTTATTGGAAATAAAGAGTAATTTCATTTTAGTTTCATTTTGATTTTCGTATTATTTGGAGTAAGTGTTGTATAATCAAACTAATCGACCGATGATCGAACTGTGAATCAACGACCGACTGTGAATGATAGGAAGTAACAATGCAATAAAGCTAGTCAATCAATAATCAAGCTAACCAAATCAATCATCAAACTCAAGTGTGGGGATTTTAGTACTTTTTATACGTGTGTGTGTGCCTTATGTGTTACTTGTGCATGTTTATTTTTATGTTAAAATGTGTGGTGAATAAATCAAATCAATCAAGACTCAAAGGTGAATCAAACTCAATGGAAATCGAACCCGAAATGGTTGTAAGGATGCTTGTATGTTAGATATAGTAGTTGAGACTAAAAGTAATTTGATCATTCTCAAATCATCATTCATCGAAGTCGAAATATCAAAAATCGTCGCAAAACGCTCAAAACCAGGCAAGCCGATCGAACAGGGCAACCTGATCGAACAGGCTAGCCGATCGAACAGGCTGTTCGATCGGACAGCTGCTCGATCAGGGATGCTGTTCGATCAGCTGAACCCTTTCCTCTTTTGGAAGCCTATAAATAGGGCTGTCCTTGTCAAACTTTCCACTTTTGGAAAAGCTCTGACCGAACAGCCTCTTCTTCTCACTAAATCTCAGATTTCTCTCAAACCGGTAAGTATTTCGCTCTAATCCTTGTACGTTTTTGTTCATTAATCGATTCTACATCTTTCTATCTTTCAAAACTTGGATTTCATCCATGAAATCACCAAGATCTAGGTGTTCTTGAGTGATGTCATCAAGTGTTCTTCAAGAACACTAAGTTTTGACATCATTCCACCATGAATAGCTTAGATCTAACCGATTTCCACATAAATAACCTAAAATCTTTCAAAGATCTTAACATTTCACGGTGGAAAAGGATTGGAAGATGGGTTTTCATCTATCTTTCAACTCTTTTACACTCAAAAAGGTGAAAACGAGACTTGAACCGATTTACAAATCAATCTAAACAAACACATGGTTCAAGATTCGGGTTCTACCGAGAGATATACCGATTCCGGGTTAAACGTTAAACTTGGGTTCCAAACCGTCTCTGACCGAGTTTGGGTGATTCCTGCTCGAGACAGTAGGCTAAGTGGGGACTTCAGTTTCGTGGTTCAACTCGTAGTCAAAATATCTCTAAAACATCAACAAACAACGGGAATAATCAAGTGTTAAGTGATAGGTTAACCGAATCGAGAAGCTGGCCGAACGGCTAGGCTGTTCGATCGAACAGCCCAACCGAACGACTATGCCAGCCGATCGACTAGGCTAACCGATCGACTAGCACTTAGTCCCACAAACTCATGAAGTGTAGTATTGACGAGGTACTGTTCGATCGACTACGCCACTCGATTGTAATCATTACTACTCGAATCATGAGATACTATACTTCAAAACACTTAGACTTTTCGAAACATTGGAATGTCACCCGATCGAACATGCCAGCCGATCGAGTGACATATTTGAAACAATGAAGTGCTAGCCGATCGGTTGGGCTAACCGATCGAACAGCTGTTCGATCGGCCAACTTGAAAGGTAGTACAACCATCATACACAAACACATCCTTCACATCAAAGGAAGAAACAATCCACTTGAAGGAACCAGCCGATCGAGCCAGCCGGCCGATCGAATGGATGTTCGAACGGACTTTCAAACCAATCGAACAGCCCACTCGATCGAACAGCTGTCCGATCGATTGGTCTATCCGATCCAGTTTCCACTGTTCACTTTTCCGCGTTACTCATCGCTGTGTTATCGAACTATTCAGGCTAACCTATTCTCAGTGCTCCCTTCAATCCACGATCAACCACTGTGAGTATACTCGATCCCTTTTTGCTTTCAGCACTTTTGGGTGTTACATACGTAATCTATCAAATTCACAAACAACACAAACTATTTGAACGCTAACCTATTTGCATGTATTACTTGTCTAAATGATTGATGTTTATTATGTTTACACGTGGAGTGCTATCTACCTGCTTTAGCAACGTAGTACTATAGTTTGGACTCAGCACCCGTTCACACGGGGGTTGCTAAGGACAATTTCTTGCATGGATTACGGTGGTAATCATGTATTGCGAACTGTCTCGGACAGTCAACCCGCAGTCGTTGGTATCGATGGTCCCATGTCGATAATTTACATGCATCGTTTTCCCTTGTGTACGTGCTTGGTTATGCGTAAACTATTCGGACTCTATATGCTATATCAAACTTGTGTACTCACCTTTACATTATATGTATTGACTTTTATTTTAACGTATGTGACAGGTGTTTAAGCTACTAGCTTGCTAGGGAAGCGAGGCAATAATAAGCTTCTAGGAGCCTGTGACTTTAGGACAGTGTCCACGTACCTGCTCCAGGGCCATAATTATCTGTAGATCTTGTACTGGCACCTGTAGTCAGTAAGATTTACGGATAGCCGTCTAGAAGTCTTAAAACAATATTTAAATTCGGTCTGTAATAATTAAGAATTTGAGTTGTCGGAACAGTTCCCATATTGTTTAGTTGATTTCTATGATAACTTGTTATTGTTTGGGACACGGTATGGGACGTGTTATATAACTGAATTGTATGATAGTTGTTGTGGAAACTTCTGAACAATCTGTTTCGCTCAGTGCCGCGCCCCGATGATTCCGCCATCGGTCGGGGTGTGACAGATTGGTATCAGAGCCATAACTATAGGGAATTAGGTTAGACACGATCTAGTCCGGATCGCTGTCTTAGAGACCTAGACTATAGTTAGGAACCAAGAGACCAAGTTTATGTGCTTATTTTATATTGTTTCCTTCTATTCTATCATTACATCCGAACTCCGAGCCAAATTTTGTAATTTGGACGGGATTAGGAGTGAAACCCGCAAATTCCTGCCTAAATTACAAAATCTTTGCCGATTATTTTGTGTGATTTTCTATCAACAAACGGGGGAGAATTATACCAAATCAGGGCTGAAAACCCGAAATTTGATGAAAACTTTCCTCTGAATTTTCTTAAAACAAGGAAGAAATTGCTGAGCTAGGGGTGAAACCCTAACCTTGGCAGTTATTCCGACTTTATTTTATCTCGCCAAGGCAATTGACGGACTCCAACGACCTGAACTCACGAGTATGGCCTAGAATGCGCATGCATAATGCCCAAGAATCGAGGCAGAAACATGTCCCCCTAGAGTCGAAAGTGACGACAAGTCAACTGTGAATAGTTGAATTGCCATGGTTAGTCAAAGTCTAGTAGCCGCAGACAATCCATTTCCCGATTTTGAGTGTTGCTTTGTTGATTTTATGTGATTTACCTGTTTACGTGTTTTAAGATTCGTTGGTTACTCCATTTGTTATCAATCTGCGTGACCTTTGTTGCTATCCTATCTCGATTCAAATCCTTGTTGATGTGATCTAAACGAAACCAATATACTACGCTACACTACACCATACTATGCTGCTCGACGTATTGAACGCGACTGCTATACTCAAAACTTAGAGGCGGTTAGGAAGCTAAGTGTGCTGCTGTGTACGGTTAAGAGGATTACATGACATTACTCGCCTCTGTGATAAAAGTGCGTACGTGTTTAGGAAATTAAGTGCTCTATCTGCTTAATTGCTTATGTGCTCTAATTGCTTCTGTGCTTATGTGCCTCTGTGATTATGTGCTTATGTGTTTATACGTGTTACGTGACGAGAGATGCGACGTGATTCTAAGCTTTAGAGATCTAAGAACGTGTGGGACTCGAATTTGTTGTGTTGAGCCTGTGACGATGACTATTGCAGACCATGTCGTCATCTGGACAACCTAGATCACGCTCGCGCCTTACCCGCCAGGAGAAAAGAGATCGACGTCTGGCTGCTATCATCTCTAAGACCGTGGCGAAGGCCGTGAGTGAGGTTTATGAGAACGCCAGCAAATCATCTGAGATGTCACAAGCTGATGCTCCGAAAGAATCCAGCAAGACTGCTTTTAGCTTCAAGCAATTTAAGGCATGTGGGCCAAAAGAGTTCACCGGCGAGGATGGTCCAACGGCTATGTTTCACTGGTTTGACTCGATAGAAGTCACCTTTCGTCAAAGTGGATGCCCAGATAATCTCCGGACTCTCAATGCTACTGGCGTCTTCCAGTCCCGTGCTTTGGACTGGTGGACTGCTGAAAGAAACAAGCGCGGAAACGACGCAGCCTATGCCCTGTCATGGAAGAAGCTGAAGGAAATCATGATCGAAGAATACTGCCCCTCCCATGAGCGCCATAAGTTGGAGGATGAATTCTGGGGTATTAAACAAGACAAGGGTGACAACGCCGGTCTCACTACTCGCTTCAAGCAGTTAAGCATCATCTGCCCAGACCAGGTCAAGACTCCCGACATGACCATCAAAAAATACATCCGCGCTCTTCCTGACTGTGTAGCGGATTTTGTCCTAGCTTCAAAGCCCGCAACGATTGAGGAGACCTACCTGCTCGCCGCTGAGATTAATGACAAGCGGGTGAAGGCTGGTTTCTGGGATAAGCAAGTCAAGCCCCTGCATCAAGTTACTACCGCATCAACCGACAACCCTACTGCTCAAGCCTCCAAGTCCTCGAGGAGAAGAAAGAAGAACAAGAATTGCGCCGCCGCAACCACTGCTGCTCCACTACAGTCTGTACCAGCCCAGCAGCAACAGCCACAGCGTTCAGCGCCAGTGATCAATGCGCCGCCAGCGAAGCGTGCGTACACCGGCCCCCACCCACTCTGTGCTACATGTTCCTGTCATCACCCGGTGGGTGTGGCCTGCCGATTCTGTGCCCACTGCAACGTTTACGGGCATTTCACTGCGAGTTGCCGCTATGGTCCCCGTCAAGCTCAAGCCCAAGTCACTGCCAACCAAGCTCTACTCCCTGCTCCTCAAGCTCAACAAGCCGCTCAGGCCCCAACAACCAATGTTCGGACCTGCTTTGCATGTGGTGACCCTAACCACTTCGCAAACCGGTGCCCGAACAGGGTGGTGAAACAAGAAGCTCAACAACCCCAGCAACAACAACAACAGCCTCAACAACAAGCCGCTCACGCCAGAACTTTCAACATCAACGCACGCCAGGCTCAAGCTGATAACAACGTGGTCAATGGTACGTTCCTTGTGAATGGTATATATGCATCATGTTTGTTTGATACTGGAGCCGATAACTGCTTTGTGTCATTTGAATTTGAGAAGCTTCTTAGACGTAAGCGCTCTTATCTTTCGACACCCTTCGAAGTAGAAGTCGCTACCGGAAGAACCATTGCTGTCAATTCTGTGCTCCGTGATTGTACTCTCGAGCTCAACAATCATATATTCCCGATTAATCTCATTCCGATGCAGCTCGGAAGTTTCGATGTCATAGTAGGCATGGACTTTCTTCGTGAAAACCATGCTGAAGTTGTGTGTGCCGATAAGATGATTCGTTTTGTGCTAGCTAGTGGTGATATTCTATGTGTTTATGGTGAAACTACTGCAAAAGATCTCAAGCTCATGTCCTGTCTTCAAGCTCGCAAATATCTCCGCAAGGAATATCGAGCCTTCTTGGCCAACATTGTTGTAGCTGAGACGGACAAGAAAAAGAAAGTTGAAGTCAAGGATGTCCCCGTTGTCCGAGAATTTCCTCAGGTGTTCCCTGATGATCTTCCTGGATTACCTCCAAGTCGTGATATCGATTTTCGAATCGACCTTATTCCGGGAGCCAATCCAGTGGCCAAAGCCCCGTATCGACTCGCTCCATCTGAGATGCGAGAACTCTCAAACCAACTCCAAGAGTTACTTGAAAAAGGCTTCATTCGCCCAAGCACTTCTCCATGGGGCGCACCAGTCCTTTTCGTCAAAAAGAAGGACGGGTCGTTCCGAATGTGCATCGATTACCGGGAATTGAACAAGCTGACCATCAAGAACCGATACCCCTTACCAAGAATCGATGATCTGTTTGACCAACTACAAGGTGCTCAGTGTTTCTCCAAGATTGATCTACGTTCAGGCTACCATCAGTTGCGGATTCAAGAGGAAGACATACCCAAAACCGCTTTTCGAACCCGATACGGCCACTACGAATTTGTTGTCATGCCTTTTGGTTTGACCAACGCACCCGCGGTCTTTATGGATCTGATGAATCGCGTGTGTAAACCGTTCTTAGACCGTTTCGTCATTGTATTTATCGACGATGTCCTGATTTACTCCAGATCGAGGGCCGAACATGCGCAACATTTGCGATTGGTTCTCGAGTTGCTTCAGGGAAACCAACTCTACGCCAAATTCTCCAAGTGTGAATTCTGGTTGGAGGAGGTTCAATTTCTGGGTCACATTGTGAATAGTCGGGGTATACACGTTGATCCTGCAAAGATTGAGGCAGTCAAGGGATGGGTTACGCCAAAGAATCCGTCAGAAGTTCGCTCTTTTCTCGGATTAGCCGGTTACTACCGGCGATTCATCGAAGGATTCTCAAAGATTGCTGTGCCGCTTACCTCCCTTACTCATAAAGACAAGCCTTTTGTGTGGGGAACCGCGCAGGAGACTGCTTTCCAAACCCTCAAACACATGCTGTGCCATGCACCAGTTCTTACACTGCCAGACGGAAGCGATGACTTCGTTGTCTATTGTGATGCTTCAAACCTTGGACTTGGCTGTGTTCTCATGCAACGAGACAAGGTTATAGCTTACGCATCTCGACAGCTCAAAATCCACGAGAAGAACTATACAACCCATGACCTCGAGCTAGGCGCAGTTGTCTTTGCCTTATAGATTTGGCGACACTACCTGTATGGTACAAAGTGTACGATCTTCACCGATCACAAGAGCCTACAACATATCTTTAACCAGAGGGAACTCAATATGCGTCAACGCCGATGGGTAGAACTTCTCAACGATTACGACTGTGAGATCCGTTATCACCCAGGCAAGGCGAATGTAGTTGCAGACGCCCTCAGCAGAAAGAATTACGTGATAGGTGTTCGAAACATCCAGGCTCAGTATAACCTCGAAGCTCTCATCCGCGAAGCACAACACGCTTGCTTTAACGAGCGTACGTTGAAGAAAGAACGAATCTATCACGATGGAACTCAGCTCGTGAGCAAAGCCAACGGGATATTCTATTATCTGGACCGAATCTGGGTTCCGAGGAGGACAGATTTGCGAAAGATTATCATGAACGAAGCCCACAAATCCCGATATTCCATTCATCCCGGTGCGGACAAAATGTACCAGGACCTTCGCTACAAGTACTGGTGGCCTGGGATGAAAAGGGATATTGCTCTATATGTTGGTAGCTGTTTAACTTGTGCAAGAGTCAAGGCTGAACACCAAAGACCTTCAGGCTTACTCGAACAACCGCCGATACCCGTATGGAAGTGGGAAAGCATAGCTATGGATTTCATAACTAAGCTTCCGACCACGCCATCAGGTCACGACAGTATTTGGGTTATAGTCGACCGTCTAACCAAATCAGCCCACTTTTTGCCAATACGAGAAGACTACAAGGTGGCCAAGCTCGCCCAAATCTACACCGACGAGATCATTAAGAATCATGGTACGCCTCGAGACATCATTTCGGATCGCGATGCTCGGTTTACATCGAGATTGTGGGAAACTTTTCAAGCAGCTCTTGGTACGACGCTGAATTTGAGTACCGCATTCCACCCGCAAACCGACGGGCAGACTGAAAGAACGATTCGTACTATTGAAGACATGCTCCGTGCGTGTGTTATCGATTTTGGTGGTAGTTGGAGCAAACACCTACCGTTGGTCGAATTTTCGTACAATAATAGCTATCACTCCAGCATCGAAATGGCACCTTTCGAAGCCTTGTATGGTAGGAGATGTCGCTCGCCTATTGTATGGCACGAGGTCGGTCATTCACAATTGACTGGGCCCGAGATTTTGCAAGAAACGACTGACAAGATCCACCAGATAAGGGAAAATTTGGTAAAGGCCCGGGACAGACAAAAGATGTACGCCGATAAACGACGCAGGCCCCGCGAATTTGCAGTTGGCGACTACGTGCTCCTAAAGGTATCACCTTGGAAGGGAGTAGTCCGATTCGGCAAAAGAGGGAAACTTGCGCCTCGATTTGTTGGACCCTTTAAGATTCTGGAAAGAATCGGTAAGGTTGCCTACAAACTCGAATTACCGGAGGAACTCAGCAATGTCCACCCGACTTTCCATATTTCAAACCTTCGAAAATGCGTAGCCGATCACGACGCGATAATACCACTCAACGATCTTCAGGTCAATGAGACACTACACTTCGTGGAAAAGCCTGTCGAAATCATGGACCGACAGACCAAGCAACTCAGACGCTCTCGCATTCCTATTGTAAAGGTACGATGGGAAGGCAAACGAGGCGCGGAGTTCACTTGGGAACTCGAAAGTGACATGAAGGCCAAGTACCCGCAGTTGTTCAGATAGATCTGAAGCATCAAATTGGTAAAATCACACGGCGATGTACGGTTCTCGGCCTAATTTCGGGACGAAATTCCCTAAAGGAGGGGAGACTGTAACACCCCGTGTTTTCCAAAAGTCAAAGTCAAAGTCAAGTGTTGACTGTTATTGGAAATAAAGAGTAATTTCATTTTAGTTTCATTTTGATTTTCGTATTATTTGGAGTAAGTGTTGTATAATCAAACTAATCGACCGATGATCGAACTGTGAATCAACGACCGACTGTGAATGATAGGAAGTAACAATGCAATAAAGCTAGTCAATCAATAATCAAGCTAACCAAATCAATCATCAAACTCAAGTGTGGGGATTTTAGTACTTTTTATACGTGTGTGTGTGCCTTATGTGTTACTTGTGCATGTTTATTTTTATGTTAAAATGTGTGGTGAATAAATCAAATCAATCAAGACTCAAAGGTGAATCAAACTCAATGGAAATCGAACCCGAAATGGTTGTAAGGATGCTTGTATGTTAGATATAGTAGTTGAGACTAAAAGTAATTTGATCATTCTCAAATCATCATTCATCGAAGTCGAAATATCAAAAATCGTCGCAAAACGCTCAAAACCAGGCAAGCCGATCGAACAGGGCAACCTGATCGAACAGGCTAGCCGATCGAACAGGCTGTTCGATCGGACAGCTGCTCGATCAGGGATGCTGTTCGATCAGCTGAACCCTTTCCTCTTTTGGAAGCCTATAAATAGGGCTGTCCTTGTCAAACTTTCCACTTTTGGAAAAGCTCTGACCGAACAGCCTCTTCTTCTCACTAAATCTCAGATTTCTCTCAAACCGGTAAGTATTTCGCTCTAATCCTTGTACGTTTTTGTTCATTAATCGATTCTACATCTTTCTATCTTTCAAAACTTGGATTTCATCCATGAAATCACCAAGATCTAGGTGTTCTTGAGTGATGTCATCAAGTGTTCTTCAAGAACACTAAGTTTTGACATCATTCCACCATGAATAGCTTAGATCTAACCGATTTCCACATAAATAACCTAAAATCTTTCAAAGATCTTAACATTTCACGGTGGAAAAGGATTGGAAGATGGGTTTTCATCTATCTTTCAACTCTTTTACACTCAAAAAGGTGAAAACGAGACTTGAACCGATTTACAAATCAATCTAAACAAACACATGGTTCAAGATTCGGGTTCTACCGAGAGATATACCGATTCCGGGTTAAACGTTAAACTTGGGTTCCAAACCGTCTCTGACCGAGTTTGGGTGATTCCTGCTCGAGACAGTAGGCTAAGTGGGGACTTCAGTTTCGTGGTTCAACTCGTAGTCAAAATATCTCTAAAACATCAACAAACAACGGGAATAATCAAGTGTTAAGTGATAGGTTAACCGAATCGAGAAGCTGGCCGAACGGCTAGGCTGTTCGATCGAACAGCCCAACCGAACGACTATGCCAGCCGATCGACTAGGCTAACCGATCGACTAGCACTTAGTCCCACAAACTCATGAAGTGTAGTATTGACGAGGTACTGTTCGATCGACTACGCCACTCGATTGTAATCATTACTACTCGAATCATGAGATACTATACTTCAAAACACTTAGACTTTTCGAAACATTGGAATGTCACCCGATCGAACATGCCAGCCGATCGAGTGACATATTTGAAACAATGAAGTGCTAGCCGATCGGTTGGGCTAACCGATCGAACAGCTGTTCGATCGGCCAACTTGAAAGGTAGTACAACCATCATACACAAACACATCCTTCACATCAAAGGAAGAAACAATCCACTTGAAGGAACCAGCCGATCGAGCCAGCCGGCCGATCGAATGGATGTTCGAACGGACTTTCAAACCAATCGAACAGCCCACTCGATCGAACAGCTGTCCGATCGATTGGTCTATCCGATCCAGTTTCCACTGTTCACTTTTCCGCGTTACTCATCGCTGTGTTATCGAACTATTCAGGCTAACCTATTCTCAGTGCTCCCTTCAATCCACGATCAACCACTGTGAGTATACTCGATCCCTTTTTGCTTTCAGCACTTTTGGGTGTTACATACGTAATCTATCAAATTCACAAACAACACAAACTATTTGAACGCTAACCTATTTGCATGTATTACTTGTCTAAATGATTGCTGTTTATTATGTTTACACGTGGAGTGCTATCTACCTGCTTTAGCAACGTAGTACTATAGTTTGGACTCAGCACCCGTTCACACGGGGGTTGCTAAGGACAATTTCTTGCATGGATTACGGTGGTAATCATGTATTGCGAACTGTCTCGGACAGTCAACCCGCAGTCGTTGGTATCGATGGTCCCATGTCGATAATTTACATGCATCGTTTTCCCTTGTGTACGTGCTTGGTTATGCGTAAACTATTCGGACTCTATATGCTATATCAAACTTGTGTACTCACCTTTACATTATATGTATTGACTTTTATTTTAACGTATGTGACAGGTGTTTAAGCTACTAGCTTGCTAGGGAAGCGAGGCAATAATAAGCTTCTAGGAGCCTGTGACTTTAGGACAGTGTCCACGTACCTGCTCCAGGGCCATAATTATCTGTAGATCTTGTACTGGCACCTGTAGTCAGTAAGATTTACGGATAGCCGTCTAGAAGTCTTAAAACAATATTTAAATTCGGTCTGTAATAATTAAGAATTTGAGTTGTCGGAACAGTTCCCATATTGTTTAGTTGATTTCTATGATAACTTGTTATTGTTTGGGACACGGTATGGGACGTGTTATATAACTGAATTGTATGATAGTTGTTGTGGAAACTTCTGAACAATCTGTTTCGCTCAGTGCCGCGCCCCGATGATTCCGCCATCGGTCGTGTGACAACTCGAACTTTAGACTAGTTTTGTGTAACGCTATGTACGTATGTGAACTAAATTATATGGTTGGATTTAATAAATGTTTGTTATTTTGTGTGAGCTTTGTGAATCATGTGTTGGGTTATATGTATGTATGTATTTAACGATCGAACCGTACAAGCTCACATCATTCACACAAGGCCATTGGGCCATATCATTTGATTGGGCTCAAGGACGGCCCAAGGTAGAACCGGCCCCTCTCTTAACCGTGAAAACACTTAGGGGACTTGGCCCTTCTCTCATCTTGTTACAACACATTATCACACACAACCCTAGTTGCTATCTCTCTCTCTCTCGGCTGCTTAGAACCCGACGACACAAGGCACAAGAGGATCATCGCCTCTCTCTTGATTTACAACCGGTTAGTGTATGTTGCTTGTTTACTAATTGATTGTATGTGATATGCACTCATATGATGTTACATGATGGTTGTTGATCGATCTAGGCTAGTCTTTATATGTGAATATACCTCATGATCTTAACACAAAAATCGGAAGTAAGGGTATAGGGTAATCGGTTGTGATGAGGTGATGTATAAAACGGATTCATGCTAATAGTTCTGTTAATCGTTTGATGTTTAATGGTGTTTTGATATCGGTCATATGTGTATGCTCATGTAATCGGATTGGTTGATGTTCTAGGCCATATGTTCATATAAATTGTTAGAGATTGTTCATACGATTGTTAGGGTTCATGAGGATTCTTGATAGATTATCTTGATTGATCGATATTATGCTAAGTGATGTACTGAGATTGTGTTAATTGATAATGGTGTGTTTGGAAACTAATTAATGTGTAACCGAACAAGCATATAATTCGGGTAACTTAAACTGATCGCACATCATGGGCTGACCGCACAAGACTTCTTGATTGTACAAGAAGTCAGCTCGCACAAGGAAGCCCCTCTCGCACAAGCCCAAACTGCCTGGTCGCACAAGTTGTTTGATTGTGGGCCGGGCAGCCCAGTCCACTTAGACGCACAACTGGATCCGGGCCGCACAAGTCATTGTGTGGGCCGATCACACTAATGGACCGCACAATTTCACTAGGTGTTATTTTTGGGCCGTTTATGTAACGGATCGCACATGTTCACTCGCACAACCCAGCCCGGTCGTACAAGCAATATAGTCGCACAAAACATCCAGTCGCACAACCTGAATCGGACCGCACAAGTCCACTACGTACCATATGTTTGGGCTGCTTATGCTAGCTGAATCACACAACACAATGGGCCGTTTATAGTTGGGCCTAGGCCAATCGCACAAGACATTGCATGTTGATTAATTGGGCCGACACCTTCATGTCTAAATTGTTATCTTTGGGCCGTTTACTGAATGGGCTTATTGTTTGGGCCGGGTAATGTTTGGGAAACATATAATGAATCGCACAAGTGTATGCTCTTGATTGTTTACGTGCATACGTGCTTGCTTTGATTGTTTACGTGCACTACTTGAACACCAAACCTGACTTGTATTACAACCATGCTAGGACGTGATTGACAAATTACTAGCTTATCTATACTCTTTGTGTATCTGCCGAGCAAACCAAGGTGAGTTCACACAGCCAAGGCATGGGATTCCCGGGTTGGGAATTGGGTTGGATATGTTATTGTAAAAGGAGATACTCGTACTTACGCATATACCAGACTATAGACCATCGTCCTCAGGTTAGTCAGGACACGTTACGTAAAGCCTACGTAACCCAGTATATTTGCCATATGTCTCCCGGGTCGGGAGGACACGTTACGTAAAGCCTACGTAACCCAATACCATTCTCTGGCTTCCAGGTCGGAAGGCCACGCTGCGTAAAGCCTACGTAGCCCCCACGCGTACCACTGTCCTCGGGGAAGGGCACGTCACGTAAAGCCTACGTGACCCTGTACGTATTCCTGTTCTCGGTAAAGAAGAACACATGGTCGGAAGTTAGTCTAGTAAGTACCGTTAATGAGAAGCCCTCATTAGCCAGGATGAACATGGGAAGCCCCCACCTTTAGTACACACTAGTATGGGAAGCCCCCACTAGCTATACCTATGCATTATGTTATGAACTTACTTTCTGTGAACTCGCTCAACTAGTTTGTTGACTATTTGCTGCATGCCTTGCAGGACCTTAGGTATACTTGGAGCTTGCACCAGAGGAGAGGCGGGTCGTTGTGGACAAGAACTCGTGAATGCTTATTAAACACTTTTACATTCACACCTTGATACTTATGCTTTGGGTTTTACATTTAATGCTTCCGCTACTTAAACAGTGTTTGGTTTTGAACACCAATTATGTCTTTGATTATTATTAAATGCTATGTTTGATATAATTGGTGGCTTGATCCTGGTCAGTCACGCTCCCAAGCGGTGGTACTCCGCGTGTGGGATTTTGGGGGTGTGACAGATTGGTATCAGAGCCATTGGTTATAGAGAACTTGGTTTTAATATGGGAAAACGTTTTATTAAAACCGGACTATAACCAGAACAGTGCTCTCAACGATCCACAACGACGCTTCGCTCCACGTGCAAGACTCGACATCCTAGGTAATAAGGTTATGTTTATTGCCTGTTTGCTAGAACTGCTTAGAACTTTGCTCGCATTACGCTTAGATACACATGCTTTGATTTCATGAGAACACCTATATGCCTACGCTTTTCTGTCACCGCACTACTCGCGAACCATTCATACCTATGCTACCTTTACTACTCAATCATGTTTGGACGTTTTAGCATGACTCAAGCCCGGTTGACGGCTCTCATTAACGAACAAGTTGCTGCGACGCTTGCAGCCGCACAAGCAGGAGGTATAACCTGCTATCCCAGACCTATTCTAGGATGTTAGATCCTACTCTCGTGACCCAACTCTCGCGCTTAACCTTGACCTATCTTCCTCGCGCAACGGGTCAGAACGCACAGCAACCTGTCTGCACATTCAGGAACTTCATGGACTGTCGTCCAAGCACATTCAGTGGCACAGAAGGAGCAGTGGGACTACTCCATTTGGGTTGGGAAGCTCGAGTCTGCATTCGAGATGTGTGAATGTCCTAAGGCTCGCAGAGTCGAGTACGTCACTGGTACTTTGGAAGAAATCGCGTTAACCTGGTGGAACGCGCAAGTACGGATACTAGGGTTGGCAACTGCTAACGCCACCCCCTGGAACGAATTCAAAGAATGCACTAAAAAGGAACACTGCACGCGTGATGACATCCATAAGTTAGAAGTGGAGCCTTACCATTTGAAAATGACGGGGTCAGAAATTGAAGCTTATACGAACCGGTCGAACGAACTAGCCATCTTGTGTCCAACCATGGTGGACCCTCCAAGCAAGTGTATCGAATTGTACCTCAAGGGTCTAGCCTCAGAGATTCAGAGCCATGATACATCGGCTAACCTCGACAATATCCAAGACATTCAGCGTCTTGCTCATCGCCTCACGGACCAGGCAGTGGAACAGAACAGACTGCCTAGTTGTATCATCTCTATTACTATCGCTACCACTTCTGCTACCACTTCCAGCAAGGGTTCGGCTACCGTTCAGTCTCAAGCATAGCAGCAGCGCAAGAATAGTGATCACCAGAGCACAGCAGAAGCTAAGGATTCAGGAGTCCACGACCTGCAAATCGGAATCGCCGGCAGCAACAGCCAGCAGAAATCCCATGCAAAGAAAAGAAGTTGGAAGACCATCCAGCTGTACGCGACTTTCCTCAGGTGTTTTCCGAAGATTTACCTGGTTTACCTCCTCATCGTCAAGTCGAGTTTCAGATTGAGTTAGCTCCTGGAGCAGCACCAATAGCTCACGCACCGTACCGCTTAGCTTCAACTGAATTGGAAGAATTGTCAAAACAGCTACAAGAACTCCTGGAAAAGGGTTTCATTCGTCCAAGCTCTTCGCCTTGGGGAGCTTCAGTACTGTTCGTGAAAAAGAAAGACGGTACGTTCAGGATGTGCAACGACTACCGTGAACTCAACAAGGTGACGGTGAAGAACCGTTATCCTCTTCCGCGCATTGACGACTTATTCGACCAGTTGCAAGGGTCGTGTTACTACTCGAAGATAGACTTAAGGTCAGGGTATCATCAGCTGAGAGTCCGGGATGAGGACGTCTCCAAGACAGCCTTCAGAACTCGTTACGGTCACTACGAGTTTCTCGTCATGCCATTTGGGTTGACAAACGCGCCTGCTGTATTTATGGATCTTATGAACAGGGTGTGCAAACCCTACCTAGACAAGTTCGTCATAAGTATTCGTGAAGTCCACTTCTTAGGCCACGTAGCGATCAAGGATGGGATCCATGTCGATCCATCAAAGGTAGATTCGATCAGAAACTGGCCTGCACCGCGTACGCCAACGGAAATACGCCAATTCTTGGGTCTGGCAGGTTACTACAGACGGCTTATTAGAGACTTCTCGAAGATTGCTCAGCCGCTTACGCTACTGACACAAAAGGGTGTTACCTATCGCTGGGGAGAACCCCAGGAGACTGCTTTTCAGCACCTAAAGGATAGACTTTGCAGTGCACCTATCCTCTCTTTGCCAGAGGGCACAGATGACTTCGTGGTTTATTGTGATGCATCCATTCGGGGACTTGGATGTGTGTTAATGCAGCGCGACAAGGTTATTGCTTACGCTTCACGTCAACTCAAGGTTCATGAACGCAACTACACGACGCACGATTTAGAGCTGGGAGCTGTTGTTTTTGCGCTTAAGATATGGCGACACTACCTGTACGGTACCAGGTGCACGATTTACACCGATCACAGGAGTCTCGAGCATATCCTTAAGCAGAAGGATTTGAATATGCGTCAACGACGATGGGTCGAGTTACTTAACGATTACGAATGTGCTATCAAGTACCATCCAGGCAAAGCCAATGTTGTGGCTGACGCCCTCAGTCGGAAAGACACTCTACCACGGCGCGTGCGAGCGCTACAGCTTACGATTCAGTCTAGCCTTCCAGCACAGATACGAGATGCCCAGATAGAGGCATTGAAGCCCGAAAATGTCAAGGCTGAAGCCTTACGCGGCTCACGACAACAGATGGAACAGAAGGCAGACGGCGCCTACTATGTGACGGGGCGTATTTGGGTCCCACTTTATGGCGGTCTACGCGAACTTGTAATGGATGAAGCTCACAAGTCTCGCTATTCGGTACATCCAGGGTCGGATAAAATGTACCACGACATTAGCACTACTTATTGGTGGCCTAGTATGAAGGCCCACATCGCTACGTACGTTGGAAAATGCTTGACCTGTGCGAGAGTCAAGGTCGAATATCAGAAACCAGCTGGCCTACTTCAACAGCCTAAGATACCACAGTGGAAATGGGAAGAAATTTCCATGGATTTTGTTACGGGTTTACCTAGATCCCAGCGTGGGAACGATACGATATGGGTCATAGTTGATCGACTCACCAAGTCTGCACACTTCCTACCGATTAAGGAAACGGACAAGTTCTCCACTCTCGCAGACGTCTATCTTAAAGAAGTAGTCTCGAGGCACGGGGTGCCCACATCTATCATTTCGGATCGCGACGCACGATTCACGTCAGAACTTTGGCAAGCGATGCATAAATCTTTTGGCTCACGACTAGACATGAGCACGGCTTATCACCCTCAGACGGATGGGCAGTCTGAGCGAACGATCCAAACGCTAGAAGACATGCTTCGGGCATGCGTCATCGATTTCGGCAACGGCTGGGAAAAGCACCTCCCTTTGGTGGAGTTCTCGTATAATAACAGTTATCACACCAGCATTCAAGCCGCTCCATTCGAGGCATTGTACGGGCGTAAATGCCGGTCACCACTCTGCTGGGCAGAGGTGGGGGATAGTCAGATCACGGGTCCAGAAATTGTAGTGGACGCCACAGAAAAGATTGCACAAATAAGACAACGCATGGCGGCAGCACGCGACCGTCAGAAAGCCTACGCGGACAAGCGTAGAAAGCCATTGGAATTCGAGGTCGGGGACCGGGTTTTATTGAAAGTTTCACCCTGGAAGGGTGTGGTACGTTTTGGCAAACGGGGCAAACTGAATCCGCGATACGTCGGACCATTCGAAATTATAGAAAAGATTGGCAAAGTAGCCTACAAGTTGAAACTACCAGCTGAACTCGGGGCAGTTCACAATGTCTCTCACGTATCGAACCTAAAGAAGTGCCTATCAGATGAAAACCTCATCATTCCTTACAAGGAACTCACTATCGACGAGCGGTTGCAGTTCGTCGAGGAACCAGTTGAAATCACGGACCGGGATGTGAAGGTCCTCAAACACAAGAGAATCCCTCTTGTACGAGTTCGTTGGAACTCCAAACGTGGCCCAGAGTACACCTGGGAACGCGAAGACAGGATGACAGAAAAGTACCCCCATTTATTCAGGAACCAGGCAACCACTACTGAGGCTGAAGCTACTACTTCGGAATTTCGGGACGAAATTCCAGATCAACGGGGGGAGGATGTGACACCCCAGGAAAACCAGTGAACAGTACAGTTTACCTAGCTTCCTCAGTGAGTGCATACCAAATTTCGGGACGAAATTTCCAATTAGTTGGGGATAATGTGACAACTCGAACTTTAGACTAGTTTTGTGTAACGCTATGTACGTATGTGAACTAAATTATATGGTTGGATTTAATAAATGTTTGTTATTTTGTGTGAGCTTTGTGAATCATGTGTTGGGTTATATGTATGTATGTATTTAACGATCGAACCGTACAAGCTCACATCATTCACACAAGGCCATTGGGCCATATCATTTGATTGGGCTCAAGGACGGCCCAAGGTAGAACCGGCCCCTCTCTTAACCGTGAAAACACTTAGGGGACTTGGCCCTTCTCTCATCTTGTTACAACACATTATCACACACAACCCTAGTTGCTATCTCTCTCTCTCTCGGCTGCTTAGAACCCGACGACACAAGGCACAAGAGGATCATCGCCTCTCTCTTGATTTACAACCGGTTAGTGTATGTTGCTTGTTTACTAATTGATTGTATGTGATATGCACTCATATGATGTTACATGATGGTTGTTGATCGATCTAGGCTAGTCTTTATATGTGAATATACCTCATGATCTTAACACAAAAATCGGAAGTAAGGGTATAGGGTAATCGGTTGTGATGAGGTGATGTATAAAACGGATTCATGCTAATAGTTCTGTTAATCGTTTGATGTTTAATGGTGTTTTGATATCGGTCATATGTGTATGCTCATGTAATCGGATTGGTTGATGTTCTAGGCCATATGTTCATATAAATTGTTAGAGATTGTTCATACGATTGTTAGGGTTCATGAGGATTCTTGATAGATTATCTTGATTGATCGATATTATGCTAAGTGATGTACTGAGATTGTGTTAATTGATAATGGTGTGTTTGGAAACTAATTAATGTGTAACCGAACAAGCATATAATTCGGGTAACTTAAACTGATCGCACATCATGGGCTGACCGCACAAGACTTCTTGATTGTACAAGAAGTCAGCTCGCACAAGGAAGCCCCTCTCGCACAAGCCCAAACTGCCTGGTCGCACAAGTTGTTTGATTGTGGGCCGGGCAGCCCAGTCCACTTAGACGCACAACTGGATCCGGGCCGCACAAGTCATTGTGTGGGCCGATCACACTAATGGACCGCACAATTTCACTAGGTGTTATTTTTGGGCCGTTTATGTAACGGATCGCACATGTTCACTCGCACAACCCAGCCCGGTCGTACAAGCAATATAGTCGCACAAAACATCCAGTCGCACAACCTGAATCGGACCGCACAAGTCCACTACGTACCATATGTTTGGGCTGCTTATGCTAGCTGAATCACACAACACAATGGGCCGTTTATAGTTGGGCCTAGGCCAATCGCACAAGACATTGCATGTTGATTAATTGGGCCGACACCTTCATGTCTAAATTGTTATCTTTGGGCCGTTTACTGAATGGGCTTATTGTTTGGGCCGGGTAATGTTTGGGAAACATATAATGAATCGCACAAGTGTATGCTCTTGATTGTTTACGTGCATACGTGCTTGCTTTGATTGTTTACGTGCACTACTTGAACACCAAACCTGACTTGTATTACAACCATGCTAGGACGTGATTGACAAATTACTAGCTTATCTATACTCTTTGTGTATCTGCCGAGCAAACCAAGGTGAGTTCACACAGCCAAGGCATGGGATTCCCGGGTTGGGAATTGGGTTGGATATGTTATTGTAAAAGGAGATACTCGTACTTACGCATATACCAGACTATAGACCATCGTCCTCAGGTTAGTCAGGACACGTTACGTAAAGCCTACGTAACCCAGTATATTTGCCATATGTCTCCCGGGTCGGGAGGACACGTTACGTAAAGCCTACGTAACCCAATACCATTCTCTGGCTTCCAGGTCGGAAGGCCACGCTGCGTAAAGCCTACGTAGCCCCCACGCGTACCACTGTCCTCGGGGAAGGGCACGTCACGTAAAGCCTACGTGACCCTGTACGTATTCCTGTTCTCGGTAAAGAAGAACACATGGTCGGAAGTTAGTCTAGTAAGTACCGTTAATGAGAAGCCCTCATTAGCCAGGATGAACATGGGAAGCCCCCACCTTTAGTACACACTAGTATGGGAAGCCCCCACTAGCTATACCTATGCATTATGTTATGAACTTACTTTCTGTGAACTCGCTCAACTAGTTTGTTGACTATTTGCTGCATGCCTTGCAGGACCTTAGGTATACTTGGAGCTTGCACCAGAGGAGAGGCGGGTCGTTGTGGACAAGAACTCGTGAATGCTTATTAAACACTTTTACATTCACACCTTGATACTTATGCTTTGGGTTTTACATTTAATGCTTCCGCTACTTAAACAGTGTTTGGTTTTGAACACCAATTATGTCTTTGATTATTATTAAATGCTATGTTTGATATAATTGGTGGCTTGATCCTGGTCAGTCACGCTCCCAAGCGGTGGTACTCCGCGTGTGGGATTTTGGGGGTGTGACAGGTCGGGGTGTGACATGTTGACATTCGAATCGATAGGAATGTGTTTTATTTGTATTAGTTTGAAAATGATATCAGAAAGTTATTTAGCTTTTTTTGGAGTTCTTTTTTTTGTTTTTGCTCTGTTTGTAATGCGATGTACACTTGTGTATTCTGATTTTGTTCTGTTTTTTATGCAATGTACACATGTGTATAGCGTCTGTTTTTGTGATGTCCCAGTTTTTTTGTTCAATTTTTTTTATTTTGCTCTGTTTTAACGCGCTGTACACATGTGTATTCTGATTTTTCTCTGTTTTAATGCGATGTACACATGTGTATTCTGATTTTTGCTCTGATTTTAACGCGATGTACACATGTGTATAGCGTATGTTTTTGTGATATCTCATATTTTTTTGTGTATTGAATATGTAAAGTAGTTGATGTACACTTGTGAATTATGCAAAGCACTAATTGCTGAGTTTTTTGTGTTATTATAGGAGATGTCGTAAACGAGAAAAGTGGAGATGGAAGGTCGATAAGGATGATTCACGTATGAGGTCGATAAGGATGATTCACGTATGTTTGTTTGCTTGGTCGATAAGGATGATTCAGCATACAACGTGGCGAATAGTTGTAAAAGACTATGTCTTTTTTATTTTTCCGATTATGTTGCGTTTATTGTTTTCACGAATCTGGAACTTGTAATTGTATGTTTTTTTTTGTTTGGCAAACATTATGTAACTTGTTATTTGCTTAATATAAAATAGTTTTACAGGTTTTTGTTTGTTTATATGTATGTATTATGTAGCTAATTACACATATTTACCATGCTGAGTACACATGTGTACTGTTCAATTCATATCCAAGTACACATGTGTATACCGTTGAAAATATGAAGGTTACGTGAATCTTAAAAATCATAATCCGAATTCTGGTGGTGAAATCTAAAAAATAAAAATGAAATAAAAGATAATGTGGATAATGAATTTAAAATAGGAAAGATGTAACTTAATTCAATTATTAAAATAATGATTTAAATCTAATTTTTATATCATTACAATCATGCCCTTAACAACTAAAAAGGAAATCAATGGTCCAGATTAGTTCACGCAGTTCACGCATGGGATTAGGTTCACGCTGGAACCCTACCCTAGGAACCATATTGTACGGGTTGAATAAATGTAACCTTATATACCAAATAATAAAAAAAAGTTATATCTTTAAAACCATGTGTATTACATGGGTTAAACAAATGTAATATTGTTTACCAAATAATAAAAAAAGTTATATCTTTAAAAACCCTCGTGTATTACACGGCTTGAATAAATATAATTTTATATACCAAATAATAAGAAAATTATATTTAAAAAAAACTACTGGATAAAAATAATTAAAAAATCCATTTTGATTTAGAAAGATTTTTTAACAATAAATAAACCCGTTTATTACACATGGTTTTTAAAGATATAACTTTTTTTTATTATTATTTGCTATAGAAAATTAGATTTATTCAATCCGTACAATACATAGGGTTTCTTTAAAATATAACTCTTTTATTATTTAGTATATAAAATTACATTTCTTCCACCCGTGAATACACAAGTTTTTTTTAAATATAACTCTTTTATTATTTGGTATATAAAATTACATTTATTTAAATCGCACAATACATTTTTTATTATTTAATATATAAAATATATTTTTTATTATTTAATATATAAAATTATATTTACTCAACACGTGTAATAAAAGAGGTTTTTAAAAATATATTATTTTTTATTTATTATATAAAATTACATTTATTAAATCCGTGTAATACACCGGGATCTAACCTAGTAATAATTATAACATAGAGTTGGTAGTCAAATTTTGCTATTACAAATCAACAAAATAATATAAGTTAAAGAAATTTACACAACTACCCTGGTTGGCTGGGGCTAGCTCGCTCGCTCGCTCGAAAGCTGGCAAAGTTCTGTGATCAACTCCCAAACTTATCACGCGTTCCTTACTCCCCAAACTTATTCATTACAAACAAACAAACCCCCAACCAAACACCCTTCCGACAGATCTCCGGCATCTACCACCACCCTCTCCCTTCAATCCAATCCAATCCAATTCACCCAATCAAACCTCCATTCAGATCCGCCACACACTCACTCATCCAATTCCGTTTTCAAATCTCAAAAATCCACTGTTTAATTTGTTATCGTTACTTCTAATTCATGACGGAGATGTTCCGATTCCAGCAAGAGAAGATCAGAAAACGACTCTGATTATCGTTCGTTTTGCATACGTATTTGATTAATTGTTTGTTTGTTTGTTGTGTATTGTTATTATTGTTATTGTTGTTGTGTGATATGGCCGATGCTTTATCTGCCATTCCGGCAGCGGTGTTGCGGAATTTATCGGATAAGTTGTATGAGAAGAGGAAGAATGCTGCGCTTGAGGTTAGGGTTGTTTTGATTGAATTTGCAATGTGGTGTGTTTGTTAGGGTTTTTGATTGTGGTGGTGTTTGGTTAGGTTGAAGGAATTGTGAAGAATTTGACCGCCGCCGGAGATCATGATAAGATTACTGCTGTGATTAATTTGTTGACTCATGAGTATACGTACTCGCCTCAGGCGAATCACCGCAAGGTATAGCTATAATTGTTGTGAGGTTTGAGTTGCATTGTTTGTGATTGATTGGATGTTTTTTGTTTGTAGGGAGGGTTGATTGGCTTGGCTGCGGCTACTGTTGGATTGAGTTCTGAAGCTGCTCAACATCTCGAGGTTTGGATTAATTTTTTTGCATTGTTTTTTGGTATGTTCGCAGTTATACAGACACAAACATAGGGTTTGAACTTCAAGGATATGCTAGATGGATTTGTGCGGTCAGTATAAAACTTATGCTATATTAGTTACTGCTTATCTTTACGTATTTTGCACCGCGTCATCACATTAATCACATTGGCGACCTAATGTTAGATGGTAGAGATGTTATTTGGCAGTCATGATTGATTTGTGTTTCACCCAAACAGTCATGCAGCATGCTCATATCTTTAGGATCGTTTATGGTCTGTGTTGTGAGGTGTGTGTTTTCTGATGAATAAGAATAATATAGGCACATTATAGAGGTGGTTATAAGTACTCAGTTTTAGAATGCCCTCCTAAGCATTAACTACTTACACTTTAACTAGAATCTAGGATCTTTTTGGCTTAGCAAGATCAATGTATCACAAAAGTGAACTTGCCGGATTATGACAATGAGAAACATGTTGCAAGAAAATGCATGTGGGCTACTGAATAACGTCTCTCTAGTTATTCCCTCCAAAGAATGTGAAATATTATGGAATGCTTGCCTGTTCTCATTGATCAGAACCGTACAGATACAAGGGAATATATAAAAGGAAAGCAACTAACTAGCAGCTAATCTAGGAATTAGGAAACTAACAGCATTCTAGGAGGATTTACAACTAAACAATAGCTACTGGATATTTACAAATTAATACGGAATTATATGGAAGTATAGCTTTGTAGTTCTAAAACTTGGTACAATCTAAAATAAGATAACTTAGATTGATAATCAGTCAACTTACTTTTTGTTTGTTTGTATATCTGTGTCTATTTGCTAATTTATTAATTTACTAGGGTCTAGGTATTACCAAAATAACAAGAAGTCGTTTATTTGGAATTAGTTGCGTAGTCGTTCTTGTAATTACAGAGGTGAATCACTTATGGTTCCAGGGTCAAGTAACTTTGCATTCCAAAATCTACGTTGAAGATCATTTGTGTATGATTATGAAACATGTAAACTTTATTTGGATGTGATCGATCTTATATACCAAATTTATAAGCAGAATGTTTTACTTAATTGAAATGGTATCTGATTAAGCGAGCTTCTCGTGCATTTTCTTGAGGTTTATGTCCTTGTTGTTCTTGAATGTCTATTGTCTCTTCACTCGTGTAGGACTTGCTTACTCTAATAAAAAAACTTTAGCAATATGATGGGAAATGACCTACTTTACTAATTGGTTCCTAAAATGCTAAAACTTTTTTATTTTTTACTCATGGATATGTGCATTTTTTATTGGGACGTTCATTATAAAAATGTGATTTTTATCAGTTCAGTAGACGTTAGTCTACTTGAAAGTGTGTTGCTGAATTCTGAACTGTTCCAACACCTCTTTTAGATGTGAACGTGCAAGATTTTTCAGTTGTCTCGAATTCTCTTGAAATTTTCTTTTAGTTTCATATTACCCCATATTGATATATAATTTTAGGGTAGGATTTGTTGATCTCTTTGCCTTTTTTGTGCATGATAGAATATTGGTCAATATCTTGAAGAAAGCATAACATACTAACATAGTGGTGATATGCTTGTCCTAGATATTAAGTTCTATGTAGGTTCTAATCTTATTACAGATTCATTAACTTGTGTGAAGCATAAACGGCTGTGGTTGGTACATTGTAGTTATTTTTTTTCTTGATCACAAGTTTATGTACTATTTGCGTTACTATGTATGTATAATACTAATTTATAGACTACCTTTTTAGTAATCAGGCTTTCTTTAATTTAAGAGGTCATGCTATTTCAGATCATTATTTTATGGAAAAGGACGAATATGTTGAGGGGATTATTTTTCTTCATGATGGGTGGCTTATTTTACTGTATCTTTATTTTATATATATTTCAAGTAACACCAAAAGAATATACTGTCATCTTATGAAAAACATATTTCACGTAACTTGATGCTATAATTCATTCTCATTTTATATCCGTTTGCTTACATAAAAGTAACTAGTTGATGTGAACTTTGCATAATTTTACTGGCTAGTTTAATAATTTTTATTCTCCTTTTTCTCTGTTATTTAAAAAAAAAAAACCTACCAGCAAATTCTACCACCAGTGATAAACTCTTTTTCTGATCAAGATAGCAGAGTTCGTTACTATGCCTGTGAAGCTTTATACAATATTGCTAAGGTGAGAATGAATTTAAACTTCATCACTCAAGCTTTCCAGATATAAGACATTTCAGCTAATCTCATGCCTTTTGCAGGTTGTTAGAGGCGAGTTCATTTTTCACTTTAACAAGATATTTGATGCGTTGTGTAAGCTTTCAGCCGACTCAGATCCCAATGTACAAAGTGCTGCCCATCTTTTAGACAGACTTGTGAAGGCAAGTGTTCTCTTCATACGTTATAACTGCTGATCATGTCTTATGTGGCTCTAACAGTAACTACTGAACTGTTTTACTTTTTGGGATACAGGACATTGTTACGGAGAGTGATCAGTTCAGCATCGAGGAATTTATACCGTTGTTGAGAGAGCGGATGAATGTTTTGAACCCTTACGTCCGCCAGTTTTTGGTGGGATGGATTACGGTATTGGACAGTGTTCCAGACATAGATATGCTGGGCTTTCTTCCAGATTTTCTTGATGGTAAACGGATTTAGTTTAAAGTTAATGTGGTGCTAATTCTCACTTCACTTGTTCTTTGTCACGGACCTTTATGAATTTCACTGGCATGATGTTATCTCAGGTTTGTTTAACATGTTAAGTGATTCCAGCCTTGAAATCAGGCAGCAAGCTGATTCAGCACTTTCAGAGTTCCTTCAAGAGATAAAGAACTCTCCGGTAAACCATATTGATGTTTATCTCTCATATATATTTTACACTTGCAGTTTTCATCTTTTGTAAATTATATATATAGTTCTGACTCTGGCAATCCTATTCTTGAAGTCTGTAGACTATGGTCGCATGGCTGAAATACTTGTACAGAGAGCAGCTGCTCCTGATGAATTTACTCGTTGGACAGCAATAACATGGGTTAGTATAAAGATATCATCTCAATTTATATTCGTTTTTGACCTTATAGTTGAAATTTATTATGGGATTTTTGGAGTTATTTGTTTTGTATGTTTGTTGAGGCTTGATTAGAAAACGACTCGTGCAGATAAATGAGTTTGTAAAACTTGGTGGAGACCAGCTTGTACCTTATTATGCTGATATATTGGGAGCTATCTTACCCTGCATAGCTGACAGAGAAGAGAAAATACGAGTTGTAAGTTTGTATATTTTGTTTCAGTCTAGTAAGTATTTGTTATGAAACCTAACGTTTTATTGGTTTCTATATATTTGGTATATATTTGTTTAATATACTGAGTTACGACTATCAGGTAGCGCGTGAAACAAACGAAGAGCTTCGTGCAAATCAGGCAGATCCTGCTGAAGGATTTGATGTTGGAGCAATTCTCTCCATTGCAAGGAGGTCGGCTTTAGCACTAAAGTTACAATAATTTGTTATTGAGAACATATTACTATATATATTATATATAACAATTTAGGTATCCTCTTGGCTACAGTACTGGGCTACTATTGGGCCACATGTAACTTACATAGTGGCCCACGTCTTATTTTGTTCTTTCGGTGATGCATAAATCGTTTCGTTAACTACAAACTGTAACCAATTTATTACATTTCAACTTCCTTTGATTTTCAGTTTTGCCATTTGCCACATAATACCATTTGTTTCATATTTTCTTTGAAACAATGGTGAGTACAAAATTAAAAAATGCTTATATAAAATAATATTGATAAAAATTTTGCAGGATTATAGGATTGGATCTTCAATTAAGGGTAGTTAGTTTTCTGTTACTATTCCTTTGTTAACTAAAAAAAAGAATGCACGGTTGTTTTTAGTTTTTTTGGGTGAACGTTTCAATGTAGATTTTTTTTTAAATTGAGTTGTATTCAAAATCAAGTATTTTTTTGGCATTGAGGGCTATAGCGGGCGACGTTACCGTTGGGCTGCTTATGAGCGAACATCGTTACCGGTCTTTTGCCATAATGGAAAAGGTATTGGTGTTCGCCTTTACGTTTTTCGACAAGCCAAACCGATAATGACCAAACTCCAGCCGCTTGCGTGGAGAAAAACGATCACATTCCCACCGTGAAGCGCGGGGGTAAAAAACTAGTTAACGTAATAACAAATATCATAGTAAAGTGTTACTGTACTAGTGATGTGGTTAGCTTGCAGTATGGTGTTATGTATTTAAAAGACATACTAGTCTTACTAGACTTGTTTGTGATGGATGTATTGTCTTGACTATTGTTTTATTATTTCAATCTATCAGGCAGTTATCAAGTGAGCACGAGGCTACTCGAATCGAATCATTGCACTGGATTTCAACCCTTTTAAATAGACATCGTTCAGAGGTAACATTAAATATCATTATATGGATGCGTCATGCGTGTTGCTATTTTGGTTTAGATTTTATGATTTTATATTCATTTAGTTTGTCCATCATAAGAGTCAAAACCATAACAGAGTCAAAAGATAGGAGTAGTTTATTTTGGTATGTTTATCAAGGTTTATTTGGTTTCCTAATTTGAGTCTAATCAGGTGTGTTGGTGAGTAAGTTATTATTTTCGTATAAATAGATGGCTAGGGTTATTTATTTGATGTATCGAGTTTGCAAGTTTATTCAATAAAAAAGGTAGAGTCGTGATCTTGGTTTGATCACAAAACCGTTCGTTCAAGTGTTGTTTTGGGGTCTGATTTCCAACAACAAAAGGTAAATCTTATATACCCTCTTATATTTTAGGCTCTTGGTGTTCTGGACTCGATAAATGGACCGTTTTACATTAGGTTAACGTGTGCCCACTTTGGTCTTAACTCTTAACACACATCGACTTTAGAGATCTTAATAAATAAGGAAACAAGTTCATATGTAATCCCATATGTTAAACAGGTCCTCACTTTTCTGAATGATATTTTTGACACACTTCTGAAGTCACTATCAGATCCCTCTGATCAGGTATTCTTTTTTCTGGCTTCTTTATCAGTTTATTGTTACATGTGCATCACATATATATACACACACGCTTTTTTTAATGTTTTATGGTGCGCTTTTATAGGTAGTGCTCCTGGTGCTTGAGGTGCATGCCGCCATAGCAAAAGACCAGTATAACTTCGGACAGCTTCTCGTTTTCTTAGTTCATAAGTTCCAGACGGATCACACTCTCCTGGAAAGGTGATCTATATTCTTTTGTTTATTTAAATACATGTATCTACTTTTTCTGATTTTTCTTTTTATTTCTTCAGGCGTGGTGCTTTAATTATTCGTCGCCTTTGTGTGCTTTTAAATTCTGAAAGAGTTTATCGGGAGCTCTCTAAGATTCTTGAGGGGGAAGCAGACCTGGATTTTGCATCCACTATGGTTCAGGTTTTATCATCTCTGTTATATTCTTGTATATACATACATACACACACATGTATCATATCAACTTGACAACGAACAATTAATCATCTGCAGCTTCTATTTTCTTAAACTTATCCATGCCGTGTTCTGTATTTCAGGCATTAAATTTGATTCTGCTTACGTCTTCTGAGCTATCTGACCTACGGAATCTTTTAAAACTGTCTCTTGTTAATGCTGCTGGGAAAGACTTCTTTCTTTCACTATATCCTTCATGGAGCCATTCATCAATGGCTATAATAAGTCTCTGCTTATTAGCACAGGCAAGCCCTTTAATTATTTTTTTGTTGTATGATAATCTGTATGAATATTATTCATGTTAAATAGAATTCTCTTCTCACTTTTTTTTTTTGGTTTTTTACAGGCTTACCAACATGCAAGTGCAGTCATTCAATCTCTAACCGAGGAAGATATCAATGTCAGATTTTTAGTCCAGCTGGACAAACTGATTCACCTCTTGGAGACTCCGACTTTTGCTTATCTTAGGTTACAGGTGATTTGTTTGCTGTTTATTTAGAGTAAATTGCATTTTACGTTCTTTAAGTTTGAGCCAAATTGCAGGAACTGTCCTTTAACTAACGACATTACACTAGATGTCCTTTATGTTACTGTTTCTCATCAGGCGGTGTCCTTTTACCCTAATGCAGTTAATTTTTTCTGTTAACTCTTAACACGTGTCACTCACATGAAGGCATACTCGTCATTTTAACTTATTTTGTTGTTAATATATATTATTTTTATTTAAATTTGTTTTAGTTATCAAGTGAAAATGACCATTATGCCCTCATGTGAGTGGCATGTGATAAGAGTTAACAGAAAAAATTAACTGAGTTAGGGAAAAAGGACACTGTCTAATGAGAAACGCTAACATAAAGGACATCCAGTGTAATTTCGTTTGTTAAAGGACAACGCCTGCAATTTGGCTCAAAGGTAAAGGGCGTAAAATGCGATTTACTCTGTTTATTTAATTAGAAACATTCATGAGCTTTATTTGGGTGTTCTTTAGACTAATTTAGGTTTTTTTTTTTTTTTTTTTTTTTTTTTTTTTTTTTTTACATGTAGCTTCTTGAACCTGGAAGATACATACTGTTGTTAAAAGCTCTTTATGGTCTTCTTATGCTACTTCCTCAGGTTAGTTTAAATTTTAATCAATGAATTCAACTCAAAACTGGATCTATTAGTGATTAAGTTCACATCATCTGACCTCTACTCGTGGTGCTCATGATGTTTAGCAAAGTGCTGCGTTTAAGATTTTAAGGACTCGTTTAAAGACAGTACCTTCTTATTCCTTCAACAAGGAGCAACCGAATCATATCTCAGAAGATGGTAGCATGAATGAGGAGAATGGAATAGATTTTGAATATTGGCTAAAACGGTTTCAACACACGCAACAGCAGCATCACTTACATTCAAAATCACAAGCACTGTCTGGCAACATTCCCATTTCCGCAAAGGTTTTCTTTCTTCACCATTTTATATGATAGCCTTGCTATAATTAGTGGGAGGTTCATTGGGGAACACTAAAAAGGTGGGGAACCGACTCAAACGAACTCTGATTGGACTCGTTCCTATTTTTATGATTGCATACATGTTTAAAAAAAAATACTTTTTTATCATTTTTATATGTGATTTTATGATTGCACACACACACACACACATAGGATTAGGTTCAAGAGTGAACACTAGTGTATTTGCAAACTGAGCGAACTAATCCTGGCCATACACATGTGTAAATCAATGGCCAGGATTTGATGGTGAAATACAGTAGTGTATTTTACGATTTGATGATGAAATCCTAGCCATACACGTGTGTAAATCAATGGCTAGGATTTGTTCACTCAGTTCGCAAATACACTAGTGTTCACTCTAGAACCCCACCCTATATTAGAGTCAAGTTATTCTACAAAGGCTCCTAATTGTAAGAAGTGTAAGAAGGATTTATAGAGTGACAAGTGTCCAATAACCTAAAATTAAACCCACTACATCACCACCCAAAACCTAAACACCCACCCCCACCCAAAAATCTAAAAAAAAAACTAAACACCCACCCCCACCCAAAAACCTAAACCCCCACCCCCTCGGCAATTTTTTTTTTTTTGGGGGGGGGGGTGTGGGGGTTTAGGTTTTTGGGTGGTGGTGGATGTTTAAGTTTATTTTTTTATTTTTTTGGTGTAGTGGGTTTTTTTAGGAGTCTTTGTACCCTTCTTACAATTAGGATCCTTTGTAATTGATCCTAATCCCCCTATATATATCTATATATTGGGTTTAGCTTTTAGGGTTGGGGTTTAGCTTTTAGTATTTAGGGTTGTGCTATACGGTTTAGTTTTAGGGGTTATCTTTAGATTTAGGGTTTAGCCTTTAGGGTTTATACTTTAGATTTTAGGGTTTAGCTTTAGGGTTTAGAGTTTCTAGTTAGGGTTCGACTAGCCGGTTCCAACGCCGCTGGAATGAGTCCCTTGGCTTCCCACTTTTTTAGTGTTCCCCATTGAGCCCATCCCATAACAATTATTGTATATATATTAGATAAAAATTATATAAATAATATTCCCGTTTATTAAATTAGCTTCAGTATAATCTTCTGCTTGTTTAACGGATTCGAGCTTTTAACGAGTCAATCTCGCGTGTTTACGTTGCTTCTTATGTGATGTATGTGCAGGAGGCCCAAAAGGCCGAAGAAGCGAGGGGTGTGCCAGAGATTAACAGGCCTCCTTCAAGATCATCTCGAAAGGGTCCAGGACAACTACATCTATGAAGAATAAGCATGAAATGTGTATTTGTTGGAGTGGTATAAAGTGTAAATTGTATATCGTAGATGTTACTCTTTCTCTTCAACCTATGAATATGGGTGGTAGGTATTGGGTTTTTTTTTTCTTTTAAATCTTTCCCCATTTCCATGGTGGGACGTTGGAGGTATTTGTTTCTCCAGATGTTTGGTCTCTGTGGTTGTGTTATTTTTATTGAAAACCACAGGGCTTAAAGGCATTGCAATTACTGTAATAAACAATCTAGCCGTTATGTTTCCAATGGTTTTTGCATAATATCACCAAAAACACATTTGAAAACTTGAACAGTATTCTTGGTTTACTTGTTTACATGCTCTGTCGTCAAGTGTGTACAAACATGTTGATGTGTCGACGTGGCATTCATGGGTTTAAAAAGTGTGGTGTTACAAGTTTCACCTCCATTGCTTTGAGTTCTTTTGATCTTTCACATTAGTTGAAATTAAATCAGCCATGCCGATGTGGCATTCATGGGTCTAAAACGTATGCTGCTTCACTGGAAAAGATGAGCGGACAAGAGCCACAACGGCACCATCCTGATGAATGATTAGACAAACAAGTCACCTGTGGTAACGCATACGAGCTCTTGCAACTCTCGCTTGCAGATCCAGGAGGAGTTTGAGCAAGTTTTCAAGGTCTACGTCAATGGAGAGGCTGATATATAAATTCACAGTTCATTGAGCTGAAAACCAAGAATATTGATTCGTCGGGTCTGCTGTAGAATCTGAAAGACACGTTTTCTGTTTTTGATATTGATGATAAAACGGATTGATATGGCAGAGGAGTTGCATAAGGTTTTGGGGCGGTTGGAGAACTGCACGATTGCAGAGTGCCGGAAAATGATTGCTGGCTTGGACAGGGATCAGCTTTGATGAATAAGGTTGTAAACGAGCCGGGCTGAGCCCGAGCCCGACTAGGCTCGTCATGTTTTTATGAAGCTCGAGTTCGAGCTCGGCTCGGTTCGAGCCTACTTATTTGAGCTTGAGCTCGACTCGCGAGTAAAACCCAAAGCTCGAGCTATTTTGAGAACCTCCTAAAACGAGCTAAAAGCTCGGCTTGAGCCCGCTTCAATATCGCTTAAACGAGCCAAAGCTCGGCCCGAGCTCGGTTCGCCATGTTATCATGTATTATATATATAAAAAAATAAAATTTTGTTTGGGCTCATTCAGGCTCGCGAGCCTAAATGAGCTTTGTATTTCGGGCTCGATAACTAAATGAGCTTTGTTTCAGGCTCGAGCTCGGGCCCGGGCTCGTTAAAGCTCAACTCGTTTGAGCTTTTAACCGAGCCGATAACGAGTAGCTCTCGAGCTTCTGGGCTTGTTTACACCCCTTGTAATGTGACCAGCACGCTCTTTGGTCAGGTCAGGTTAGAGACACGTGGAGGTCAATAATGGTTAATTAAATAATTTTATTATAGTAAAATCATTTCTTAATTGAATAGTTTTCTAGTTTTCAACTCCTGATTCTTGTTAAATATTCATGAGATGATCACATGTTAATAGTTAGATTATCATTATTTGTATTTCTTTTCACTTTGTATATTTATTAATAGTGCATAATTAAAAATAGTTAACTTGCAGTTCCAACAATTTTGGAGGTATCAATTAACATGATTACAATAACTTAATACATTGATAATGAATTTTATCCGCTTTATTAAACTAGACCACACCATATGGCCGCTCTATGGTACTTTCACTTGCTTCAACCATAAGTCACCAAAACAACATATTTTCACATTTCATCTCGTCTTGACGGTTAACATCCTCATCATATATCTCTATCTCGTATAAAGAAGGGAGAGCAGCTGATGATTATGCATTGATAGATGACTCTTAAATAAGAGTGATTTGTTCTTCTAATCTCCTAACCAGATATTTTATATAGGAAGGATATCTTCCTCAAAAAGTAAAAAACATTTAATTAGAGGCTCCATGATAACGGAAACCGAGTAAAAATCTTAATCTTAATAACATAACGTATCCAAATAATGATTCACAATTCAAGAGTTTATAATTTTTTGTTTTGTTTTTTCACATGACCCAACGATGTCACACACCACCGATGCGACTTTAGTTTTTATTATATAATCAATACCCATTATAAACAGATAATAATCACCTTATTAAAGCTTACAGTGCTAAAGAAAACATCTTATCTTGGTTAACAATGCAAAACTCTGAGAAAAATGGCCTAAAAGATACCTATTCAATATTCTACAATCGCTCCAAAAATACAGTGCTTTTTAGAAAACATCTTATCTTGGTTAACAACACAAAACTCTGCGAAAAACGGCCTCAAACATACCTGTTCAATATTCTACAATCGCTACGAAAACAAACTTTAAGGACCGAAACCATCAATCTCAAAAACTTTAAGGTTCAACTTGAAGAACACCCCAAAACCTAGGGACTACACTTTAATAACCACTATTACCACTCCACTTGCAACTCCTTGCAAACCACATACGCTTGACAGTATTATACACCATGCATAAACACATGTACTTTTACACGATCAGAAACTCACAAACCTCTCACTCAATGAAACTGTAGCGAAGAAGACATTTGTCAGAGACCTTCTGTGACCGTTCCTTAAAAATAATAAATAATAAACTTGCAGGTTTAGTTCGGACACTGAAACCCTAGGCGCGTGCACTCAATCGCAGCAAGAAATGGGATCCGATGGATCAACGGTTATCGGTAAACTTCTAATCACTCGTTATGATCATGCGATTCCGTAATTTGTTACTTCTGGATCTGATTATATATAGTTTGTTTGAGATCTATCGGATTTGTGTGCTTTAAACTTGTTTAATCTGCTGTATTTTAGATTTTAGGTTTTAGAATTTGTTTAGATGTGTTAGGTTTGGGGATTATATGATTATTATTGAAGTATTGGGGTTTATTAGTGTGCGTTGCCATGGAGTCGACAACTTATAGCGTTTGTACTTGTTTTCGGTTTGTTTATCAATTGTTTCAGTTTTTGTTAGGTTCTGAATTAATTAAAAGAATTAGTAATAACATGAATAATAATGTCTTTTAAAGACCTAAAATGCCCCTAGTAGGTGACTTAAAATAAGTGAAATGACAATTTTGTCCTAAAGAGTTTTATTATAAGGTAGTATAGATATAGACAAGACGATTCGAGTGTTAGTGTGGGGTTCTATAGTGAACACTAGTGTATTTGCGAACAAATCCTGGCCATTGATTTTTACACATGTGTATGGCTAGGATTTCATCATCAAATCGTAAAATACACTAGTGTATTTCATCATCAAATCCTGGCCATTGATTTACACACGTGTATGGCCAGGATTAGTTCGCTCAGTTCGCAAATACACTAGTGTTCACTCTTGAACCTAATCCTCGAGTGTTATGGTTATGATTATATGTATGGTTTCTTTTTTGTTCATGTTGTTATTTGCTAGGTTATAGGCTGATTGAATGGAATTTAAGACTATTGTTATTGGTTATTTTGATGTGAACTGTTTATTGTTGGTGTGAAAATGCTAAAAACATTGTGGTTTAGTTGAGGAATAAATGTTTTGGACAAATTGTGAAAGGGTTAATGCACAAAGACTATATAGTAGGTGGTGCTTTTTTTTTTTGTATGAAAGCACAATTTTGTAAAGTGTATTGTGGTTTGCCTGCAATGGAAAGGTAAGGACCATATTTGGAAAACTCAACACTCAACAGGTGACTTTGAGATTCATAAAGTTTAAGAATGCTTTTGTGAGTGGTTTGTTAGTGGATGTTTGGTTATTGTAAGGAAGATGTGACTCTTGTTTTGAGCAAACTCTTTTCTTTTTGCAAAGTGGATATTAGTTATGAAATGGAAACATGTACAAGTTTTTGAGTGTTTGTGTATACATATACATTTTAGCACCTTTAATAATAGTTATCAAAGGCGCTAGGCGCACATGCTTCGCCTAGGGTCTAGGCGCAAAGCGCAAAAAAAGCGAGGGACTTGAGAAAAAAAAAGCGCACCTAAATAAAAAAACAAAATATATCATGTGTTGGGGTAAGGATAGTGTAAAAAGGGCCTAAAGTGTGAGAAGTGTAAGAAGTGTATTATAACACTATATATAATACTATATAACACCATATAAACACCGTATAACAATATGTAACACCATATAATACCATATAACACTATGTAACACTATATATCATTATATAACAAATATAACACTATAGGGTGTCTGATAACATGTCTATGATAGATGTATAGTGTTATATTTGTTATATAATGATATATAGTGTTACATAGTGTTATATAGTATTATATGTTGTTACATATTGTTATACGGTGTTTATATGGTGTTATATAGTATTATATATAGTGTTATAATACACTTCTTACACTTCTCACACTTTGAGCACTTTTTACAGGATCCTCTACCTCATGTGTTGAAAAATAATATTTTCTTCTAATAAGTTAAGCAAAACTTGTATGTATTTCCAAAACTTAATATAATATTCAAAGTAAAGTACCAAAATACCCCTTTTTTTAATGGCAACGCTTGCTCTGCTCTACTACTCCAATAATCCTAAACTAGTGGCCCTTGCCCAGGTTTGAACCTCTAACTTCACCTCCAAGAGGCATATGCCTTTTTTTATTAAAACCATTTAAGTAAGGCTATTATTAGTTACTGGACACTTAATTATTAAATATTTTTTTTGTGTACAGAAAATGTTATTAGTTACTGAATAGGTTCATTAATTAACATTAATTGCGCATTGGTTGCAATTAATGAACTAATAAATAATTTCGAATTAAATAAAAGAACTAAATTAATTAACATTAATTGCGCATGGGTTGCAATTAATAAAGAATTTCGGATCTAATAAAAAAAATTCTGTTGCGCGTTAATTACCTAGGAGATAGAAGTGCATTTAATGTGCTGCACCTTATAATTGAGCCTAGGCGCTTGAAGCGCTCGCTTTTAACAACTGTGACTTTAGTAAGTGGATGGTAAAGCCTTGGTTCTAGGCAAAGGGTTACCTTTAATTGTTGATGATAGATGTTTAACAGTAGCATCGATTTTATGAAGGATAAAGTAGTTACCTTTTTTGCCATCAGAACTGATAGATTCCGCATTTGTTTTAAACCTTAATAGTAGGCTTTTATTTTTTTTTGTACGGCGGGGATTTTCAATAAAAATGCGAGACTAGCAAGAAGCTAGAAATGCAAGTAAAATCGTAAACTTACAATAATTGAAGGTTCAAGTTGGTGGGAAAAATTGCCTGCAACATCTTCATATGTTTGGGGTGATAAGTTTAGTTCGTCGGGGGGTTCCAACACTTGTTTAATCGAGTAGCATATCTTTGATGTGGGGAGTTTACACCATCCAAAGATCTGCGTCCAGATTTGACTCCCAATTCACATAATACCATGAGGTGATCGTCGTTTTCCGACACTACTCCACGGCTCTTGCATAACTCCAACCTGGCATTCACTTCTCTTTTTGAAAGTGCTTTCATAGTTGGTAACTGGTTAGTTAACGCTCACCACATAAGACAGTTTACCTACCTTCAATGGTATCCATTTATTCTATACCTGCACTTGATTGCTTTGAGTTGTGCTTATACTACCCATCTTCTTCCTTATTTGTTAAAGCTTTAGAGGTAATGACTTTATGTGAAGTGTTATGTATCACTTCAACTGGTCAGGATATTTAACATAAATTCTATTCAATATAGTTCCCAGAAGCTTTAGATTACTAGAAGAGCTGGAAAGAGGAGAAAAAGGAATCGGTGATGGAACTGTGAGCTATGGAATGGATGACGCCGATGATGTATACATGCAATCATGGACAGGAACCATCATCGGTCCTCCTAATGTTAGTTTCCTCAAAATATTTTCCACCATCTCAGTAATTGTTTTCGTCACATGTCAAGTTTCAAATACTCGTTAAACACATATTTATTTTTATCAATCTCATGGACGTTACATGTCAGACCGTTCATGAAGGGCGCATCTATCAGCTGAAACTATTCTGCGGCCATGAGTATCCAGAAAAACCACCGACTGTGAAATTTCAGTCACGCATAAACATGAGCTGTGTCAACCAGGAGACGGGTGTGGTGCGTACTATTTTCTTCAGGAAATTTCGAATATCTAGGATTTAGATGATAATAATCTCATGGGGGTGTAAATTTGGCAGGTTGAACCGTCCCTTTTCCCCATGCTTGCTGATTGGCAACGAGAGTACACGATGGAAACCATATTGACCCAACTCAAAAAGGAAATGACTTCCCCGCAAAACCGAAAACTCACTCAGCCTCCTGAAGGTGCTTTTATTATTTCTATTTATTTTATATATGTCAACTGTTATGTTATCGGTAAAACCTTAAAATGCATGGCATTTATGTGTTTTTGTTCCTCTGTTTGCAGGAAATGATGAGGGGAGGGTGGACCCGAAGGGACTAGTGTTGAGGTGTTGTATTATGTAATGTAAGTAAAGCATCTTAGGTGCGATTATTACGTATATAGTTACCTAAATTAACCGAACCCTGGCTGCTAAACAGACTGAACATTAAATGTAATCTTGAACATGATCAATGTCTAAAGAATGCATTGCCTACTAATTAATTTATATTTTGATGTGGTGTGTTTAATTCAGATGCCCGATGCTAATGATTTTCCTTCCGTGGTCTTGTTACAGTACTTGATCGATAATAACAGACCAATATTCCTCAAGTTTAGTTTGGAATTCTAATTATATAACCGATTTATATGTCATTGTTTATCGATAAACGCAACACCAATAGTGGGAGCATAAATGAAACAGGAGTTCAGATGAATTACAGAACTTGGTAACCTGCCATGTAATATTCTGTAGTTTTGACAAAAATTCTAGTGTGGAACGTTAACTTAAGTTTCGAAAAATGACAAACCAATTCGGTTGGGTTGCTCGAGGCGGCAAAAATGACAAACCAATCCGGTTGGGTTTAAACATATAATAAATCAAAACGCTTGATTTGGTTTAAACATCCGGTTCCAAGTTCCAAGTTTCAACCCATGAACCAAAGCGTTAAACCTAGTTTTTCAAACCATAGATTTTGAACTGAATCATGCAAATCTATATCTATTTTAAAAGTGTATGAACACTTGATAGTAGTTCTAATATATTTCTTTCCTTCTAATTATAGTCGCAAAAAATTTTGAAGACGTTTGAGAGACTAAAAAATTTCTTACTGCTTCAATTGTATTGGGTTGCGCTAAATGCACCCACTTTCCTACGAGACTACGGTTTATACCGAATGTATCTAATCATCACTCCACTTTTTCTCCTATGAGTTGCCCTAAACATACATGGGGTATGCTTACTGTTTAGTCTCACCCATTTTATTTTGAGTGCAAGTATTGATGGATATATAATACAGATTAAATCATAAGTTTCTTTTCTTTTTTATAATTTTATAATTAAACAATAAAACATTATGACAAAATCACCCCTGCCAACATTCACTCAATTATTGCCTATCACCTACAATTCCACAACAAAAATATATGTCACAATTCTCTCTCCCACAAACAAAAGTTACCACAAATGTCTCCACAAACTCTCCTACTTTCATTCCTCATCTTCCCCCTCTTCTTCCCCCTTTCAACACCTGCAACAGACACATTCATCTATGGTGGATGCTCACAGTCCCACTTCACACTCGGTTCGCCCTATGAGTCCAACGTAAACTCAGTACTCACTTCCCTAGTCAACTCAGCTGCTTTCGCCTCTTTCAACAACTTCAAAATCTCTGTCCCAGGCTCCACCCAATCCGACATTGTCTACGGCCTGTTCCAATGCCGTGGTGACCTCACGACATCCGTCTGCAGAGACTGCGTGGCCCATGCTGTCAGTCGACTCGGGGTCATTTGCCCCGGGTCGAGTGGTGGGGCCATGCAGCTAGACGGATGTTTTGTGAAATTTGACAGTTCAGCTTTTTTAGGAGTGGAGGACAAGACTGAGGTGTTTAAGAAGTGTGGGCCCTCAGTTGGGTACAATTCAGATAGTTTGGGGCGCAGAGATGCCGTGTTGGCGTATATGGCGGCGAACGGGCAGTATTTTCGGGTGGGTGGGTCTGGGAGTGTGCAGGGTGTGGGGCAGTGTGTACAAGATTTGAGTTTGAGTGAGTGTCAAGATTGTCTTGAAGAGGCGAGTGGACGGTTGAAATCAGAGTGTGGGACGTCCGCTTGGGGCGATATGTACTTGGGGAAATGTTATATGAGATATTCGGAACGTGGGTTTCACTCGAGAAGTGGTAAGCGATTGCTCCACCACTTCCACCGCGGTCGCTGGTGGTTTGTGGTGGTTGTGATATTTTTACTTGCCTGAGCGTATATCTCTTGGTGCATGCATGGGAGCCTGAATACTTTTGTCACCAAAGGGTTGTTACTCTTGTTAATTACTAATGTAATGATACATCTACTAAATTACCCCTAAATTATATCATTAGTTAAGGATACATATGGAGTTAGTCCTAATTACTTCGTATGTGAAAGTTGAGGGGTGATTCTTAAAGAGGTTAAAAGATAGGATTAGTTTTTAATATGTTTATGGGTTAGTTTTATTTATTTTTGAGTTAGTATACGATTAGTATTCGGTTAATGTTAAATAGCGAAGTTTGTAGCCCGTTTTTGGTGTACGTGGTTTTGTTTTCATTGTAATACAAAAGAGTCGAAAAGTGTATGTTCAATATCGTGTTTGTTTGTTCGATCAAAGGGCCTGATTTTCTAACAATGTTATAGATTTAATAGTTACAGAATACAATAGTTAACAAAGATTGAAGGTCTAGATTAGTGGAATCAAATGAACTTTTATGTATTGATTCAAATTAAGTGAATCTATGCAGATGATGAGAATGATGACGTGGACAAAACATTAGCAATAATTATTGGAATTATAGCTGGAGTTGCAGTGATGATTGTTTTCCTTTCCTGCTTAACCAGACTTTGTGACAGAAAAGGTACTTGACTACTTTGAATCTTCCATAATTAACTTGTTTAAACCAAAGTCAAATTATTAATATATAACATACATGAATATGTATGATCAAAAAGTGTAAGTCTGGTTTTGTTTTTTGACAAAAAGAAAATACCTTCTTTTGTATATATGTATGCAGATGGTAAGTAATTAAAAGGGTACATCCATGAAGTGTTACATGTTTCCTTTATGAAGAACATTGTTGAAGGTAGCTATGGCCAACAAGATCAAGTTGCTTTGCTTTTTTTTTTTTTTTTTCATCTTTATTTTATGTGGTTCTTTCATGGTGATATAAAGATACACATTGGAGCAAGTGAAAGGAGATTTGAATTTGAAATAAGAACAAAATGAAAAGACCCATGTATATGTAGAAACTGCAAAGATGCCCTAATGGTCGGTTTGCTTTTAGTCCCATCATTTTCTAATATTTTTAAAAAGCAGTTGCTTTGTACAAGAGGATTTTCTGATGGTTATCAATTGTATTTATTCACACGATTGAAAGGATTTATTTAATATGGTTTAAAGGTTATAACCTGGAATTAATCATGGACCACCACAAGAAAACAACATGATGCATGAAGATGTGAATGTGTTAACAACATTGATGGTAACATGACTAGTTTTTGTTGTAACTATATCATATTTGGAAGTTTTTAGTTATTTGCCAACAACACTTCCTTACAAGGAATCTGACTGTCTTGATTGACATCGTAACAACTTGGCCAAATCTTAAATTGGTCGTGAAGTGGACATGTGTTGGATTTATAACTCACAAGGAATTGCCAAATTTTTATTACCACCAACGCGTTCTAAATGTATAAGTTGTACATAAAAGATTTGGAAGTTTCCACACTAATATACAAATTGATGATTTCTTATGCATAATTATAAAGCAAATAATATCGAGTAAAACTTTTATATATTGATGAAGTAAAAAAAAAGAAACAAGTTTACCACTCTTCTTTAACAAATAAATTTTGTTACAACGTTAATTAAGCTATTCATTTTTCTGGCAACACAAAGAAATTTAATTCAGAAAATCCAACAAAAAAATATATAGTTGTTTATTTTCTTTTCCTTTCTTTCAAACGAAATACACATAGTTTGTCCTGAAATATGTTTTTCATGACAATCAATATATGCAATAGTTTTTTTATAAATTTTTAATCCAAATTTACCTATTATAAATTATCAACACTTTGTTGCATAAAGAAGTTGTACATGCATAAAGAAGTTGTACAATATGTTTAGGGAGGTTTTCAAAAAAAAAAAAAAAAATGGATGTTACACTTTTAACCCAACACTACTTTGATTTTTTACTTTTAAGTCAAAAGTTTTTTATTTTTTTCATTTAACTTTACAACTTTTTCACTTTCAACTTTGACCCCTATACGTTTCATATCTCGCAAAATTTTCGTTTTACGTTTTGTTCTAAATTTTGCGAGTTAACGCGGCGTAATGTTTGTGTGTGGTTCATCGTTTTTATGTTTTGTTTTACGCTTTGTTCTAATATTTGCAAGTCAACTAACGTAATGTGCGTGTGTGGTCCAACGTTTTTATGTTGTCTATTTTTTTTCCTGTTTGATAGGTTCGTCGTAAAACGCAGGTCCTAAGTCGACTTAGTTATTATTTTCTATGTTTTACGTTTCGGTCTAATTTATCCGTATTAACACACCGCAACTTAAGTGTTGGTGGTTGCTGACAGTACTATGACATTGGTGCTATTTGTCACGGTTTTACGCCCCCACCGCAACGTAGGGGGACTTAATACTAGTTTGATTTATATTATATAAATTATTCAAATATCATCGTAATATAAATAATTAATTCGAATAATATGTTTTTTTTTTGAACGGCCAACGAATCCTCCAAATGGGCTACTGGCGAAATTCACCACATCGGGATACACTCGCCTTCCGAACCGGGGAAAACCCCCACCTAGGGCCGAAGCCCGTGAACACTCGCCCGAAGGCACGACAGTGCGGTGAGGTAAACCCCGCTCAGTTCAAGGATCGAACTAGCGATCACCGCCTACTCGCCTAGTCTCCCATCATCACCAGGTGCCGCAGAAACTAAATACTAGGGGCAGTAATTGAACTTGAGTCACTTGGAACACAATGTCTCTCCCTTACCACTCCACCACTAGCTCATTGGCCGAATAATATGTATATGATGGTGCTACTTCAACATGAATAATTTGGTTTTCTGGTTTGAGTTAAAGTGTAATAAGAAGGGTACTTTAAAAAAGATGTTTATGCTTTTTCTCTAATATTCCAAATGAATCTTTCTAGGTCCATACCCTTTTTATCCTTCTTTTTCTCTCATTTTTAATATATTTTTTCATCGTATTAAACGAACTTAATCCATCTCATTTGATCTTTAGATGTCCGAGCCCCCAAGAAAATTTTACCAGGTTGATCTGGATCACCAATTTCCAATAATAAATTAATAATAATATACAACTTAGGGCGAGAAAATACACATAATTTATTACATAAGTAATATCTCAAATACAACTCATAGTAAAATGCTTATACAGCCAATTTCACAACCCCAACGTTCTCTATCTTTTTAGCTTTCCATGTTATCGTTATCATGTGAAATATACAGTGTTAGGCCATCCATAGTCATAAAGTCCCTTTGTGGGCGTTATACGATATGTGTCGTGCCACGTCATACAGGGGCTTTATGGGGTATTATATCACTAGAGTCCGTAGTCATAAAGCCCTACCCATCATTACCTAATTATTAATTTTCAATTTTATTAAGTAATTATAAAAACCCTTAACTTTATATGATTGGTCAAATTTTGAAAACAAAATCCCTATAGCGCCGCGAAAGAGATAGCGCCACCCACCAAACCAAGCCCCATAGCGCCGCCCGTCGTGGTGTTCGGGAAGCTATGGGGCGTTATCGTTCAAAAAAATGCCCAGATCGCGCCCCACTACAGAGGACCTTATAGTGTTTTAGTCTGATGAGGTGACTGGCAAATACAAATATAACAGTCCAAGTTTTCAAATAGATATCAAATAACACCGGTTTTCGTTACTTCCATGTTCGCTTTTATTAGAGTTTTTGGATAAAATTTTATTGAATCGAAGATCTTAAGGCATAAAATAAACATCATTCATATTCATTTATTCCACATATTATGTACACTCATGTTTGTTCCACATAAGTGTTATGCTATTTCTAGAATTGCAACTCGAATAGAAATTGAGCGGGCGGTGTGGGAGTGTGCGGGGGACCGGGCCCGATGGCTTTAATTTCAATTTTGAAGATGGATTTCTTTAATGTGCTTAATGAGTTCCATACGAGGGAATGCATTTCGGAATGAGCTTTTTCGACTTTCATTACCCTTATCCCTAAGGTCAAGGACCCGATTCAGATCTCTGATTTTAGGCCTATAAGCCTTGTGGGGTGCATCAATAAGGTCATCTCCAAGGTTTTAGCTAATCGGTTGAAGATTGTGATTGGTGCGTTAATTTCGGAGGAGCAAATGGCTTTTCTCTTGAACCGAAATATTGTTGACGGGCCTCTAATGATTAACGAGGTTATTGCTTGGATGAAGAGAACTAAGCGCAAGGGTATGCTTTTAAAGGTCGACATTGAGAAGGCCTACGACTCGTTGAGTTTGGATTTTCTTTTGTCAATCTTAGAGCAAATGGGGTTTCCTTTAAAGTGGAGAAAGTGGAATTTTGCTATTATCTCAATGGCTCGCTCATTGGTTCTCCTTAATGGCTCTCTGACTAGCGAGTGTGGGCACCCGAGGTTTGAAACAAGGGGATCCCATTTCGCCTTATCATTTTATTATCGCTATGGAAGCCTTATCTTGTATTATGAGGAAGGCATGTGGAAATGGTATTTTCGAAGGGCTTAAAGTGTCATAAAATGGGCCGTTGTTATCTCATTTTCTTTTTGCGGATGATGCTTTGTTTTTGGGGGAATGGACATCTAGGAATGTGCTTATGCTCAAACGCATTCTTTGGTGTTTTTACTATGCTTCGGGACTTAAAATTAACGTTAAAAAAGTAGCATGTTTGGCATTAGGGTTAGATTTTCCGAGGTGGAGGCTATGGCGGGGGCTTTTGGTTGCAAAGCGGGGAAACTACCCTTCATTCATCTCGGTTTACCGGTTGGGGGTAATACGAATTTGATAAGGAGTTGGGAACCGGTAGTAGAAAAGATTCGAAACCGGTTGTCTATTTGGAAAGCGAGACAACTGTCGGTCGGTGATAGGATTACCCTTTTAAAATCGATTCTCAACGCACTTCCGACGGATTATTTTTCTTTATTCCGGACTCCCGTTCGAGTTATAAAAACGCTAGAACGGCTTAGACGGTCTTTCTTTTCGGGTGGAAGTGAGGATGTCGATAAAATGAGTTGGATGACTTGGTCTAACATTTCGATTCCAGTAGATAAAGGTAGGATGGGGTTTGGGTCGCTTAGAGACACGAATATCGCTTTGCTATCAAAATGGTGGTGGAGATTTAAGACGGAACAATGAGCCCTTTGGAGAAAAGTTATTTGGGCGATTCATAGCTGGTCGAGGTCTTGGTCGTTTGTGCCTAGACTCCTCTCGAATCCGGGTCCTTGGAAACAAATTGTGCACATTCAAGAATACTTGAGTAGTAGGAGTGTGCATCTCGAAAAGCTCATAAACAGGGTGCTTAGAAATGGCTTAAATAATTTATTTTGGCTTGACACGTGGGCTAGAATAGATCCGCTGTGTAAACTATGCCCTAACTTATTCGCTCTTGAGCGGGTCAAAAATTGTGCCGTCGCTGATTGGTTGAACTACGGTCAAGTAGGGATAGTTTTTACTTGGGACTGGTCAAGAAGGTCGCCATCGAGTGAGGAGGGATCAGACCTGCAGAGTCTTGTGTCCTCTCTTGGCTTCGTTTCTTTGCATTAGACGGGGGATAGGTGGAAGTGGATTTTCGAAGGGTCAGGCTGTTTTTCAGTTAAAAGCCCGAAGCTGTTATTGGGTACAAGCTCAGATTCGCAGCTGACTTTTTTGTTCACTTGGAATAATTGGATTCCTAAAAAAGTAAACTTTGTGGCTTTGAGAGCGGTTCACGAGCGCCTTCCGACTGTGGATGCTCTTCGGCATAGAAATATTCCGGTCCAGAACTCGTCGTGTAGTCTTTGTGGTTTGGTCGAGGAATCGGTCACCCATTTATTTACTGCCTGCCATTTCATAAAAACTGTTTGGCAAGTAGTCGCTCAATGGTGCCATCTTCCGTGTATTTACGCTTTTCATGTCAAAGATCTTTTGGATTTACACGTGCACTCGGGGCTTTCCAAAGCTGGAAAAAAATGTCTTCAAGCCGTTGTCTATACGGTCTTTTGGAGCATCTGGCAATCTAGAAATGCTGCGGTTTTCAAGTCGGTTTTGCCTGTGATCTCAAAAGTGGTTGAAGAAGTTAGAGCCTTGTCTTTTTTATGGAAAAGTTTTTTCAGTTTAGTCTGTTGTTGTTTGTTTTCTGTTTGATTGTTTCATTCGGGTCGTTGGCTTTGCGGGTTTGTTCCTTGTATTGGTGCCAGCTACTAGCTGGTTGGAGTTTTTTTGAATGAAAGTTTTGTTGGCCGTAAAAAAAAGGTTTATCTTGTGACGAATCAAAACTCAGCTGAATGGCTATAATAGATTTTTGGTTTCTATTAACAATCATTTGAAAGTAAAACTACGAGAAAAAAGACTATATTAAATACCCCTATTAGTATATAAATTGCCACTCTCTAGTTCCACACATGGTTAATCATGTCATTGCTTATATCTTCATAAAAAGGTACTCGATATGAACAAACTAGATTAACAGTATGTTCATAAAGATGTGTAACCAAAATAACGTTGTCTTCTTTGTTGTTAAGATTTTAAGTTATATTCATGCTATATATTCATATAATTTCAAAGAGTTTGAATTATTTTTGTTTAACCATTTGATATAGGCATTTTAGTTCTTGAACTTACATGAGAGATCAGGATTGATTTAAAGTTTTTGTCAATGGAAATATATAGTTTTTTGATTGCTAAGGAAAATGTTTTGTGTTAAATGTTAAATGTTGGGTTATAATAATTTTTAACATATATAAAAAAGAATATCCACTTACACAACTTTCAATCATCAAGTATTTGCCCCTCAAACCATAGTAGAATAAATTAACCTTTATTACCTATACTTTTATTGGTTCAATTGATATATTCTGTGCCATTTCTTTTTCTCCGCAAACAACTGAAAGCAGGTAGACCATACTTGATGATGAATGGCAATCATTTTCGTCTCATGCAACCACATGACTAACAAGTAACATGTATATAATTAGCATATAAACATTTCTATTATAATTAGCAGCAAGGGTATGGACGTTCTGACCACCCCACATCAGCTGACTAGCTCCCTCACTCTTGTTCTTTACTAGTATTACTCTCTCCTCCTCTCTCATGTAACCGGTCCTTACAAAAAAATTTCTCTTTACGGGCGCCCTCAAACGCAACACTTTCAACTATGGACGCTGTAACAACTGTCACTAAAATCCATAATTAGGATGGTAATTAGGTAATAAGGAAACCCTAATTGAGAAACCCAAGTAATTCCGCATAAACCCTAAAATTTTCATAACAATCGGAATTAGGATCAGGACCCCTAAAACTCAGGGGGGGTTAAACCCTAGTGACATTTATCTTCTAAAAACTTGCTGGAGAAGTAAAATTTCGTTGATTAACAACTCATCCAAGCTACTGGGACACGAACCTACCCTACCCTAAATTTTTACCCGTCGCGACACGCGACAGGACCAGGTCTTCCTGTCGCGACACGCGGGGGAGTCCAATTTTCAGTATATATAGAGGGGGTTGGGACTTGAATTCAGATGTTCATTCGACGTTAAAACTCATAATACACACTGAGTTAGACGTAAATCACTATCAAACACACACTAATCACGAGGTGCTGCCGCAACCAGGGTAATAACTCGATCGCTATTACGATTCAACGTCCGATCGATTATAACTATCCAACGATAGTCCAGGTGCTGCTCATTTGAGCTTGTACTTTGATTATTCGTCGTGATTTCGACTTGAATATTTGAGTGTTGTTCGAATTCGGACTATGCTCTGTTATTCGTTGTGAATCCGATTGAATTATCGAGTATTGCACTGATTAATCGTTGTGAAGGTTTAATCTCGTGAATTGGCGTAATTGCTGTATTAGTTACTAACCTGTCTGTGTGTGCATTGTGTTAAACTAGGTGTAATCAAGGCTAATCAGTAGGCTTATATCTATTGCTCGTTAATCTGCAATGTGAGTCATTCTTCTTTTTAAATTGTTTTCTCACAGTTTGTGAGTAAGTATTACAATACCTCAAATTATTTTCAAGGTTATAATTACAGGGATTAAGTCTTTGTAATCACCAAATTACAGCTGGTATGTGGGGTATTGTGCACATTACTATTACTATCACTCTATGTGAGTGAATATTACTCTATGTGAGTTATTATTACTCTGTGTGAGTACACCGTCACTATTAGGGCAACGGGATCCAATAGTGGTATGACCACAGTCACAGAAATGAATCGAGTGACAAATACCCATTCTTGATAATTGGTTGATAGAAACATTGTAATCGCTCTTAATACTGTAAATTATAACTAATGGGTCGTTTTAGAAAACAGAATGATTCACTCAGTATTTCCCCGCTAACAAAACCTTTTTCAAACATGTTTCAGGTGATCTGTGTGATCCAGGAAAAGTGCAGTAAAGCACTATCAAGCTCAGAAAAGTGGCTCAGTGTAAATAAACCAATAAAACGTGTTTTGGAAAATAAAGATTTCTGTGTGAAATCAACTTATTGTAAATTATGGGATTTATCCCTTAAACTTTGTGTAATATATTAAACGAGCATTTAACGGTGAAAAGATCATGTTGTAAAAAGACTTCCGCTGTCGCATAAATTAAATACCACGGGTACCACTGAAATCTGCCTTGCGGGCCCCGACTCCGTCCAGGGTGGGTCGGGGGCCGCGACAGACGCCTCGTTAAAGATGGTTAAGACGTAATTAACAAAATATTGATAAAAAGTAGAAAATAAAGAATATAATTAATTAAGAGGGTGGAGAATCTTCTTCGTCACCCACTATACACACCTTTGCTATAAACAATGTTATGGTCTCAATCAACTTTACTCCCTCGTCCGTTTTTAATATTAATTCAAAGCAAAACATTCTTTTTTTTTATAATCATGATTTTATTTTACCATTTGGCCTTAAAATCTTTGACGAGTGTGTCTATATATTATCATTGATTTATTATTATCATCGCTTGACCAATCCATAAATAAATTATATATTTCTCATCGCTTGACCAATCCATAAATAAATGAATAAAATTATATTTTTTGAACGGCTAATTTCTTTAATCTCTGTCGTTTGTGGAACTTGAACCCAAGACCTCTCCCTTCCCAACCTTAACGTTTTAAAGGCTTAGCCTTTACCAATAGACCACCACCCCATTGGTGAATAAAATTATATAGTAGCAATCCTTCCTCTTTTGAAGTTTATATATAAGAGCATGACCTTTTTTTATTGTTTTCAATAATAGGTCCAAATAATACGTTGTTTTGGGATTTCTTCTAAACCATATTGGGTAAACCCTACAAAGAATTATGAAATCAATCTCGAAGATTATTTATTTGTGAAGTAAATTAACACTTTATTTTTGGAAACATATATTTACCAAATAAATAAAATAAATCAAAAAACAAAACCTTTATTTATTTAGGGTGTGTATATGCATCGGTTCTAGTTAACTAATAAAGTCTTATTTAAATATAAAACCAACACTTGGATTGCATAGAAATGTAAATAATGTTTAACCAACGTAATTTCTGAAAAAGGTTTTACAACAACATTACATAACCGGTGGGACCCATAAGACTAGTGGGTATGGAGAGGCTCATTCCAAGGGGATGGGCCGTCATGTCACCGCCATGTAGGAAGGGCTTGAAGGGGATGAACCTAGGGGTGGGGGATGAATCCCTTTATATTTATATATATATATATATATATATATATATATATATATATATATAGGGGATCGCTAAAATGAAAACCACTTCTAGTTGTAAAAACCATGAGAACCACTTTATGGCCCTTAGATCAACTAAATGGATAGATGTGATTAAAAGTAGTTAATATTAATATTAAAAGTTTTTTGTCTTATTATGTCTTTAATATTATAATACAAAAGGGTATTTAAGTAAAATAACTCTATTTTGTCTTTTTATATATATTAATTTTAAATTACCTTTTTTGTCCTATTCATTAATTACTTTTATTACTTTTATTTTTTAAACATAATTTCTTTATTAAAAACATTTTTAAATTCAGATTTTTTAAAAGATTTTTATACTTTTTACAATTTAAGTTTTATGTTAAACTTTTTACGTTTTTTTGACGCGCCGTTTTTAACGCCGTTTTTTAACGCGCCGTTTGTTTACGCGCCGTTTTTCAAGCGTAACGCGCCGTTTTAACGCTGTTTTTTAACGTCGTTTTTTAACGCGCCGTTTTGTTACGCGCCGTTTTTTTAAGGCGTCGTTTTTCTCAATCGGCGTTTTTTTAACACGCCGTTTCAAACGCGCCGTTTTTAACGCGCCGTTTTTTAATGCGCCGTTTTTTAACGACGTTTTTTAACGCACCGTTTTTAACGCGCCGTTTTTTTATCGCGCCGTTTTTTTTAACGCGCCAAATTTTTTACACGCTTTTTACACGCCGTTTTAACGCGCCGTTTTTCCGAAGTTTTTTAATGCGCCGTTTTTTTGAAGTTTTTTAACGCGCCGTTTTTCCGAAGTTTTTTAACGCGCCGTTTTTTTACGCGTTTTTACGCGCCGTTTTTTCAAGCGTCGTTTTTTTTAAAACGCGCCGTCTCTCCACGTTTTTTAATGCGTCGTTTTTTTACGCGCCGTTTTTTTCACTTTTTTTAACGCGCCCCTTGTTGTACACTTTTTACGTTTTGCGTTAAAAATTTAAATTTTTTACGTTTTACGTAAAAGTTTTTACGTTTTACGTAAAACTTTTTACGTTTTACGTAAAACTTTTTACGTTTTACGAAAAACTTTTTACATTTTACGTTAAAAATTTAAACTTTTTACGTTTTACATAAAGGTTTTTACGTTTTACGTTAAAATTTCCACGTTTTACGTTAACTTTTTACGTTTTACGAAAAACTTACGAAAAAGTTTACGTAAAACTTACGAAAAAAATTTACGAATAACTTTCGAAAAAGTTTACATAAAACTTACGAAAAACTTTTTACGTTTTACGTTTTACGTAAAACTTACGAAAAAATTTACGTAACACTTTTTACGCTTCACATTTTTACGTTTTACGATAAAAAGTTCACGGTTTACGTTAACAAGTTTACGGTTTAATTTTTTTTTTTATAAAAACGTTTTTACGCAAAACCGAACGCAACAGAAAATCGCCGTTTTTTTACGTTATTTTTTTTACGTTTTAACGCGCCGTTTTTTTACGTTTTACGAAAAACTTTTTACGTTTTACGTAAAACTTACGAAAAAATTTACGTAACACTTTTTACGCTTCACGTTTTTACGTTTAACGATAAAAAGTTTACGGTTTACGTTAACAAGTTTACGGTTTAATTTTTTTTTTTTACAAAAACGTTTTTACGCAAAACCGAACGAAACAGAAAATCGCCGTTTTTTTACGTTAAATTTTTTACGTTTTAACGTGCCTTTTTTTACGTTTTACGTTAAAATTTTTACGTTTTAGCGCGCCGTTTTTTTACGTTTTACGTCAAAAAAGTTTAAGTTTTACGATAAAAAAGTTTACGGTTCACGTTTTACGTAAACTTTTTACGTTTTTCGTTCTACGTAAAACGTTTAACGTTCTACGTAAAAACGAACGCACCCAGAAAATCGCTACTTGGTAGGTGTCTCAGATAGATTGCTATCATCATCGACGCCTCAAAAAAAATATAAACTTTTTACGTTTTACGTAAAAGTTTAAACTTTTTACGTTTTACGTTTTAACGCGCCATTTTTTTACGTTTTACGTTAAAATTTTTACGTTTTAACGCGCCGTTTTTTTACGTTTTACGTCAAAAAAAGTTTACGTTTTACGATAAAAAAGTTTACGGTTTACGTTTTACGTAAACTTTTTACGTTTTACGTTTCACGTAAAACTTTTTACGTTTTACGTTTAACTTTTTACGTTTCACATTAAACTTTTTACGTTTTACGTTCTACGTAAAACGTTTAACGTTCTACGTAAAAACGAACGCACCTAGAAAATCGCTACTCGGTAGGTGTCTCAGATAGATTGCTATCATCATCGACGCCTAAAAAAATATAAACTTTTTACGTTTTGCGTTAAAAATTTAAACTTTTTACGTTTTACGTTAAATTTTTTACGTTTTACGTAAAACAATTTTTTTTTAGATTTTTTTTTACTAAAAACCTACTTTTTTACGGGTTTAAACCTTTTTAAAAAAACAAAAAAAAAATTACGTCACGTTTCCCCATTTTTTACGTTTTACGTTTTATGTTAAACTATTTACGTTTTTCGTTTTTACGAAAAACGGACAAAGTTTCCTCTAGTTTTGGAATAAGCCGATAACTCAAGTTTTCGTTATCTTTTCAAAACTCAACAGTTTTCAACAATATAAACACAATATATAAAATTTCTATCAAATTGTCAAACGTAACAAGTCACTAAAGTATCGGTTCGAGCTCGGTGCGCGTTAACTAAATAAAATCTAAACTAACGTAATAATAACTCACTACGATTAAACTTTACCGGTCCTCAGTTGACCATCTTTGACTTGTTTGACTGCTGCTGACCCGAACCGGGTCCGTTGATTGCTTTCGACCCAAAACAAAACCCGAAATTGACCCGAGTTGCACCGCGTCGAGCCGAAACCCGAGCCCAAACCAAAACCGTTGACTGCTTTTGACCCACAATCTACAAACATCATAACACACAAACTGATCATCATTAACTTATCATCTTAGAAAATATCATTAAATTTTTTAAATCAATTTTACATTTAAGGTAAAAATAAGACAAGACAGAGAAATCAGTTGTAGAGTTTTATATCAAGCCAATAAAAAAAGAAATTTGTATATTTCTTTCATCTCGCACTTGCTTGATATTTTTTTTATTCATAAAATCAAATCTACTTCTATCAATTAATTTTCTTTGAATATTCATAAAAATAGATATCCATCTCAAGATCACACACCAGCTGAGGATGACCCGTTACCTGATGAAACAACGACGATTAGTGAAAGACCTGTTACACGATGAAAGAGCACACACCGGATGAAAGAAGGATGATCGGTAAGGACAAGGAACTCCAAACCACACACCGGCGTCGCCATAGCCCACAAAGCTCTGTTATACTACAATCTTATACCACAAGCGACGATCGGGGTGTACAAACTACAACCTCAGCAGGAACTTCAACAAAGATCTGGGTCTTCGAAACCCTAGCCGCCGGTCACCTACTTTGGTCTTCGAAACCCAAGCCACCCGTCAAAGATCTATGTAAAAATCCTTCTCTGGTGACGTCAAAGATCGGTCTTCGAAACCCTAGCCGCCCATCAATGATCTACCTTCAAAAAGCCTTCTCCGGTGTCGTCGCAAGTCACAGAAACCCACCTTTCCAGCCACTCGTTGGATGTCTGCTAGCGGGGAAGATATTTTAGGGATGGGGACAACGGTTGAATATGGTGTCTGATGGATGTGGAAGACATTGGGTGTAGAGGTAAAAGGAAGATGAGAGAAAAGGGTCTGGGAAATGAGAAAGAGAGTATGAGAGATGAGAGAGGAGAGATGTTTTTATAAATCTAGAGATTGTAGATGAAGAGAGAGAAAAGATTAGACATTTGGGGTAAATGACTAAATTACCCTTTATTCTGATTGGTTGAAAGTGGTTCTCGCAGTTCTTACAACTGGAGATGGTTTCTATTTTAGCGGCTCCCTATATATATTAAGAGAAGTCCACCCTATATGAGAAACTTGAGAAGCATTCTGGACCACACATTTTTCTAAGCCTTTCGTAATATACACATATGTATAGTTTAAAATTGACTATATACATATATGTATATTGAGTTATACACATATGTATATTGTCAATTTTAAACTATACATATGTGTATATTACGAAAGGTTTAGAAAAATGTGTGGTCCAGAATGCTTCTCAAGTTTCTCAACTAGCATATCACTTCTCACATGATCCTTTTCCTATATATATATATATATATATATATATATATATATATATATGTATGTATGTATGTATAGCTGTGTGAGTGAGGAGAGAGAAATTGAGGCCCGTGAAGATCGGCTGGTGGGAGCCGAATATGACGCGCCAGAGGAGTGGGGGCGGTGTGGGGGACCGGCGACGGGCCAGGACGGGCCTAAGCCGTCCCCCATACCGTCTGGTCTAATAGCGGAGCTATAGGTGTGGTGTGAGAAAAGTGAGATGTAGGCAATAAGTCTTCTCTCTATCATAGGGATAGAATGATTACTTAGGCCGGAGGGTATGGGGGCACCACCCTTGCCATCTCAGCCTCTATGGCGCTTGGGTGGTGGCGCCACTCCACCCCATCGATTTCAAGGTGGGGCGCCAGCATGGTAACAAGGAGGAAGAAGTGTTCAGGTGGGGCCCACATGCATTTCAACCAATACAATCTTTTTTTTATTTTGTTTAGTAGGGGACTTTATACCATACCATGCAAGTTAAAGGAGGACGTTATAAAGCCCCTTGGCTGACGTGGATCCTAGATGACGCTGACGTATGTCCTGATAAAGCCCCTAAAGACTACATCCCACACCCTCCAGCCTTAGAGTGAGACCCCAACTCCAAAGTCATAACCACACGTAAAAATCAAATTAGGATGTATACATCTAGTCAAATATTGTACCTTTGCTAAAACATATAACATGCAAAGCCATCAAAAAAATAAATAAATAAATAAGAAACTAACCTCTTAATGTAAAACTAAAATAATTAACCGAACCCTAGAAGTCCTTAACAATAATTTTGCGTCTTTACAAACTCCTATCCTTGATCATGTCCTCAGAAAGATGCAAGTGAAACAAATCCTGCCTAATCCGCTCCTCCCAAGTTAGTTTCAATCTGCCTCTACTCCTCCGCTCCACCATAAGAGTTTCCACGACTCTAAGTTCTAACCGTGTTTGTAACTTAACACAAGTTTTTAAATGCGAAGATTTTTAATCCTGTAAACATGTTTAATCTATTTGCTTGTCACGTGTAGATATTCTAAAAGAGGCTTCCTTAGCATCTTCATTCATGGGTTTTTATTTCTCTAGTTTCTTTAGTTATCGGGTTCTAAACAATTTATAATAGCTAAAGAAAACCGCAAGGGCGTAGTGAATCATTTAGGCAACCCCCCCCCCAACTATCAAAACTACAACTAATAGCTTTAAAACGAGCGATATCTCTATCCTGAGAGCAATTTTGCCTCGCCTTTTAATAGAACAACTAGCTTTTGGTTTGTGATGAATCACTTCCCAAGATACAACGAAGCAACGTGTAGTATGCTTTATCAACACTGCATGAGTGATGATAAGCTGCTTAAATGTAGTGAGTTCTCAAAGATTTTAAGTAGCTAAAGAATCGTGTTTGGATCATAGCACGACTATTTAGCAAGCTGTTATACTATAGAATATTAGAAAAAAGAATTTCCAACTAAATGGGTTACTTGTGACATATCAAGGACCACCACTGAAGAGGTATGGTCCCAATTCCCTGCCTACATGGCAGGGACCACACCACTTTTGAGCATACAAGGCGTCCACATCAGCGAAGCAATCCAGAAGCTTCTAGAAACTTCTGGAAGACTCGCAGCTGGCACCAAAGATGCTCTATCCGACATAAAGGACAACACGTGTCACCACACGCAGAACGCCACATAGGCCTGCGACAAATCAGGGAGCAGGGCTGACGACGCCAGTACGAGGTATCCAGCGTGGACAAATGTAACGACGCCACGTGTACCACTACACCTGCCGTGACAGAGCAGACCAAAAGGATATTCCCCTTGGTCGGACAGCTGGCACGCGCTCACAGCTGGCACAGCTGCTCCTTCCTTCTTCACCCTCCGGCTATAAATAGGACCCTTCATCATTCAGGTTCAGGATCTTTTACTCTCCATACTCACTCTATACACACACTGTTTATTTCTCTCAGAACAGTACTTATTCTCACACCGGAGCCAGGTTAAGAGGGAAACCCCCCTTCTCCCCCTCTTAACGAGACTAACGGTGTTTACTGTTTTGTAGATTTCCAGCCATTGTTACGAGCAAGAAAAGAGGTTGAACCCCATAGACGAAATAACTCCATCGATAAACCCTGTGTTAATCGGTGTTTCATCATTGGTGCCATCCGCTTTTTGCAAAACCAATCTCATCTCTTTTCTCTACTGAAAAAACACTCGTCAAAATGGCTGAACAAACTCCCTCACACCCAGTCGACGGAGAAGTTTCTTCCTTTGAACTCGTTTCGGACACATCACACGTCCAAAGGGGTCAAAGGAACGAAACCATCCAAGAGGGACAACTGAACAATGATTTTCCTTCTATCTTTGGGAGTGTGTCCAGGGTTGTTAACCAGACCACAACTGGACCCACTTTCCAAACACCACCAGCAAGGATCATCAGTCAAACCACAAATGGAGCCGCGTTCCAAGCTCCGACCGGGGTGTTGCAACAAACACCACCATCAATGCTGACACCAAGCCATGGAGCTGGCCCCTCAGCTCCATCAGAACAAGCACAACTCAATTACTCCGCACTTTTAGGGCTACCCGAAGGAAAAACTCGCGCCTCCTGGTACGCCGAACAGATGGCGTCCATAAACCTCGTTTATACGCAACTCAGCGCACAGCAAGCTCTACTCCAGGCACAAGCTAACCAGTCAGCATTTGTAACTCCACCACCAAGGTCTCTGAGTACACATACAACTCAGCAGACTAACGCATGGAATCTACGTCCGGAGAAAGGGCCAGTTCAAAATGTGAGAAGACCAAGCGCGCACGACACGCGCGATACCTATGGTGAAACAGAAAGCAACTTTGTGCAAAACCCCAATGTGCAAAGATAACCGATCCAGGCTCGTTTAGGCGCGCGTAATATGAATGCAGAATGGGATGAAGAGGAAGACGACCCAACGTACAAAGGGGAAACCACGGTGTTTAGCAGACTTCACCCGGAACATGAAGCATACAAGCCTGCAAAGCGCGCAGGGTACAACCCAAAGGCAGAGCACGACTATACCTTAAGCTATCGTCCAAATGACATGGCTGAAGATTCGAAATTCATCAGAGAGATTGCCACAGCTGCCATAGACAAAACCAAGCTGCCGCACAACGTTGGCAAATACAATGGATTGACAAATCCAGACGATCACCTCCAGGTCTTCAAAGGCGCAGGAGCAACAGGTGGGTGGAACCTACCAACTTGGTGCCACTTGTTTGCACAAACATTCGTAGGCGCAGCGCGCATATGGTTCGACAGCTTACCAGCAGGAAAAATTAAATCATGGTTTGACTTCAGAGAGAAGTTCTTGGCACACTTCTCTCAACAGCGGAGGCACGCCAGAGACCCAGCAGATTGTCTAAACATATGGCGCCGAGACCACGAAAGAGTGGAAGATTTTATCACAAGATATAACAAAGAATGCTTAGAGATTGGGGATGTTGGAGAAAAAATGATGCGCGCACACTTCATGAGGGCAGTCAAGTGTGACGACTTGATCAAGCGCGTGAAAGGAAGAGACGGAGGACCCAAAGATTGGGAAACTTTCATTGAGGCCGCCAAAACAATAGCACAGACAGACAAGCAGTTGACCGGTGATGACCACCGTCAACGCGCACATAACTCCAATGACCGATATGGCAAAAAGGGAAGAAACCAGTCATGGAGGCCTTCCAGCCATAGAGAAAGAAGCCCACCAAGAGAAGATGCGCGGCACACAATCAACCAGATAGCACACAGAAAAGAAGTAAAGAGAGAAAACAGGGAGAAACAGTGGACGCCATTAACCAAGACCCCGTCGGAAGTCTTGGCCACTGAAAACCACCAATTCAAACCACCCCTACAGATGCGCAACAAAAGGGGTCAAGATCCCAATCTCTACTGTGAATTCCATAAGGATACGGGTCACCTCACCGATGACTGTTTCAGCCTGAAGCAAGAAATTGAAAGAGCCTTAAGGGATGGAAAGCTCACTCACTTAGTCAAGGGCGGAAAGCGCGATTACCGCCAAATACAAAGAAGAGACGAAGGGCCAGATAACAAGAAGCTCAGAAAGCTAGAAACCCACATGGTGCAGGGAGGTCCACGAAGACCGAGAAAAAACTACAACAAGCGCGCGCAGGATGATTCATGGCGCGAGAAGCAAGTTATTTTCCCATTTGTTAGAGGGGGTCCGAGAGAAAAGCGACCAATAGTCATCCCAGGAGTGATTGGCCACTACCAAACAGACTACATCTTCATCGATCCGGGGAGCACTGCGGATATCATATACGAACAGTGCTTCAATCAATTTGATCAAGAGGACAAGGCGCGCTTAGAACCAGTCGATTACCCACTGATTGGTTTCTGTAACGAAGCCGTCTTTCCCCTAGGGCAAATATCATTCCCGGTGTTACTTTCGGACGGAAGAAATTCAAGAACTGAAGAAGTCACATTCATGGTCCTGCCGGCACACTCAAGACACGACATCCTCCTAGGGAGAGAATCCCAAGGAGACTTCAGTATGATCTGCTCTGCACCACATTCCGCTGTTGGATTCCCCACTGAAACAGGCATTGCGCTGATATATGCAAGTAAAGAAGTTATAGCAACAGATGAAATCAGACCAGCCAAAGCAAGTAAGCCAGCACCGCGCATAGAGACAGAAAAATGGGTATTGAACAGCGCATACCTAGAACAAACAGTCACCCTGGGGCCCGCCATGTCCGACTTAACGCACGCGGTGCTCAAAAAATTGCTGCACGAAAACATGGACGTGTTCGCCTGGACACCTGCCGATATGGTTGGTGTTCCACGGCACATAGCAGAACACCGTCTGAATGTCTCAGAAGACGCAAAGCCGGTGGTGCTTGCCAAACGCCACTTAGGCGATGTCAAACACGACGCCATGAAAGAACAAGTGTTAGAGTTGCTAAACGCAGGAATCATCAGAGAAGTCAGATACCAAACGTGGGTAGCAAGTCCAGTAATGGTAAAGAAACCAAATGGCAGCTGGAGAATGTGTGTCGACTACAAAGATCTAAACAAGGCATGTCCCCGCGACTGCTACGCCTTACCAGACATAGACGAGAAAATCGATTCTTTGGCAACATTTCGGTGGAAGTGCTTTCTGGATTGCTACAAAGGGTACCACCAAGTTCAAATGGCCGTTCAAGATGAAGATAAAACCGCATTCCGCACGCCAACAGGGCTATATTGCTACACCAAAATGCCTTTCGGCTTGAAGAATGCGGGTGCAACATACCAAAGGTTAATGAACGAACATTCAGTGACGCCATTGGCAAGTACATAGAAGTTTACATGGATGACCTGGTGATTATGAGCAAAGAAGAAGGCACGATGCTGCTCAACATCCAAAAGACCTTCAACACGCTACGCAGCGTAAGTATCAAGCTGAACCCAGCAAAGTGCTCGTTCGGAATGGAAGAAGGAAAGTTCTTAGGCTTCATCGTCACAAAAGATGGTTTTAAGGTAAATCCAGAAAAGGTCCAAGCCATAGAAAGGATGCCTTCACCGTCAAACATCAAAGACATGCAAAAATTAGCAGGACGATTAGCCGCACTCAATCGTTTCCTAGCTAATCACGCTGCAAAATCCTTCCCATTCATCAAGACCTTGCGCAATTGCATGAAAAAAAGCCAGTTCCAATGGACTCCGGAAGCAGAAAACGCGTTCCGCGAGATGAAAGATTGCCTCATCAAACTGCCAACTCTAACCGCACCAAACAAAGGAGAACCCTTGGTACTTTATCTCTCAGCTTCCGATAGGGCAGTCGGGGCTGTACTGCTCGTCGATCGTCAAGGTGTCCAAACACCAGTTTACTATGTGTCGCGAACCTTGACCGATCCAGAAACTCGATATACAACCATGGAGAAGCTAGTCCTTGCACTGATTCACGCTTCAAGACGGCTGCGCAGATATTTTGCCAATCACACCATCCACGTGCTAACAAACTACAACATTGGAAATATCCTTGCAAGGCCAGAGATATCAGGAAGACTAGCCAAATGGGCAATAGAGCTGGGAGGTCACAACGTGGTTTTCAGACCACGACCATCGATCAAAGGCCAAGTCTTGGCAGATTTTATGACAGAAGTTCCAGATGACCAAGAAAGGGAATGTAAAGCGATGGAGAAAGCTGAGAAAAAACAAACAGAAGAACCATGGCTGTTGTACACAGATGGTGCATCTAACGAAGATGGAGCAGGCGCTGGGCTGAGGCTGGTAAGCCCTGACAAACACGAATTCACATACGCCATACGCCTGGATTTCAAGAGCACAAACAACGAAGCAGAGTACGAAGCTTTCCTGGCTGGCTTACGATTGGCGATCAAAATGGGGGTCCGACACATCGAAGCGCATGTGGACTCCATGTTAGTAACAGGCCAAATCAACGGCCAATACGAAGCCAAGGGCGATATAATGGCACTCTATCTCAACCAAGCGAAAACGTTGCTGCAAACCTTCTATTCCTACAAGGTGCACCACATAAACCGAAGCGAAAACAAGCCAGCAGATGCACTAAGCAAGCTCGCATCAACAAGCTTCCAGCACCTAGCAAAAGATGTGCGCATAAAGGTTTTGAGCAACCCATCCGTTCCACTCAGAGAAGTAAGTGTCATCCAGACAGGAACAACGTCCTGGATGACGCCGATAATCATGTACTTACAGTCAGGGATACTTCCCGAAAACAAAGCCGAGGCGCGAAAGATCCAATACAAATCAGAACATTATCAGATGGCAGACGGGATACTGTACCGAAAGTCGTATCTCGGCCCACTGCTGAGATGTGTAGACGCCGACGACGCAAGTTACCTAATCCGGGAAGTGCATGAAGGAATTTGTGGTATTCATGTCGGGCCTCGAATGGTGGTGGCAAAAGTAATGAATGCCGGGTATTACTAGCCCGGAATGCACCTCGATGCTGTGAAAGAGTTAAGGAAGTGCAGTGGCTGCCAGAGACATGCACCCAAAACCATGCGCCCCAAAAATGAACTCGTACCAGTCACAACTGCATGGCCTTTTCAACAATGGGGCATAGACATGGTAGGTCCTTTCCCGGAAGCACCAGGGGCAGTCAAGTTCATAATAGTCGCAGTCGACTATTTCACCAAATGGGTAGAGGCAAAAGCACTCGCATCAACCACCTCGGCAGTCGTCAAGAGATTCATATGGGAACAAATCATATGCCGCTTTGGCCCACCTCTCCGAGTCATCACCGATAACGGAACTAACTTCGCAGCAGACGACCTCGAACGATGGTTCAAAGAGTTACACATCGAACATACCTTCTCTTCGGTTGCGCACCCACAAGGGAATGGTCAAGTAGAGGCAGTCAACAAAAGCATCGTCGATGGCATAAAGGCAAGGCTTGGCGAGAAACGAAGAGGCTGGGTCGACGAACTACCCAGCATACTGTGGGCCCATAGAACAATGCCAAAAACAAGCAACGGTGAAACGCCGTTCAGTTTGGTCTATGGGTCTGAAGCTGTTATCCCAACAGAAATCGGGCTGCCATCTCCAAGGATGCTCTCCATGAATTTAATCAACAATGAAGAAGAAAGGAGGATCGACTTAGACCTCCTAGAAGAACGAAGAGAGATGGCAGCAATCAACGAGGCCAAATACAAAACGAAGCTGGAAAAATATTACAACTCAAGAGTCCGAGTCTGCACTTTTAACCCGGGAGACTACGTCCTAAGGGACAACGAAGCCTCCAACGCAGAAAAGCCCGGAAAACTGGCTCCCAAATGGGAAGTCCCATACGTAATCGATGCAGTACTCGGCAAGGGAGCTTACAAATTGCGCACCATCAACAACAAAGAGGTTCCACGAACCTGGAATGCCCAACAACTCCGAAAGTGTTACATGTAAAACAGCTATGAAATCGTAAAGGGCGTATTGCCAACACATTACTTTAATACAAGAAGTGTTTGACTACTTTTATTTCATGCAAATTTCTTGTCACAACTGCATTTATTACTTTGGGCGTACACGAAAACATCAATGGCTCGACCATAGGAAACGTTGTAGACCTCCAAGGCTCGTGACAACCAAGTGAACAGCCGGGTCAGAAACACAACCAAAGCCTACAAAACGCCAAAATATAACTTCGTGCCCACATAAACACGAAAATATCGATAGCAAGGTAACTAAAACATTGTAATGCTCCCAAGGCTGATCACAGCTGAGCTCACACAATAGCCTGCAACTCGATCACTTCGTATGTCACCTATAAGCGCACACGTTCAAACGACAGAATAAAACGTTGTAGTAACACAACACCACCTGTCAGCGCCATCATTCATTCGTGACACCTGATCAAAGTAATTAAACATGAACATATTATGACGATAACAAAATTCGCATAAACATAAGCAAGCGATAAAAACATTCACCAGAAGATCATGTACATACACCCACATGTAAACAAAATTAAAATTGTCTTAAACAGCCAACATTACAGGCCTATTCATGGCCATACACGGCGCACAGGCCGGAATTCATCAATCAAGTTTGACTGGTGCCAGCACCTCCTGCTGCATCACCGTCTTCTCCCAAAGCTTTCTTTAACAAGGCAACCCCATCCGCTTTGCGAGCCAACTTCTCTGCAGCTCGAACAACAGCGAATTCAAGGGTTGAAAATTCCTTGCGCTTGGCAGTAAAAGCACCTTCACAGTCTTCCTTATACAGATCAAAATGATAATCTTTTTCCTTATTAATGACCGCGGTTTTGCCCTCAGCATATCCAAACTTCCGACCACTGTTGTAAGCCGCCCTACCCAACTCAAACATATATGTTGCAAGCTCAGTCGAATGCAAAATACGATCAGCAAGCTACATAAAAAGGAAGATCGAATAAGAAAGAGAACTCAAATATAAAACGAAGCAAAAGCAAAAGAAAAAGAGATAATAAGGCAAGCAAAGAGCACTACCAAAGGCACACCACGAGAAAGCAACCACTTGCTGTCAGCTGAGGCCTCCTCAGCAAGAACTTCGGAAGCTTGACACTCAGCCGTTTTCTCAGCAAGAAGACGCTGGGCAGTTTCACACTCAGTCGCCTTTTGCTGTGCAAGAACCTCCAGTTTGTCGATTCGATCAACATATTCTTTTTCTTTAATCTCAGCAGCAAGGCACGCTTGATTTGCTTCCTCAGCAAGTTTCGTCTTCTCACCAGACAAGCGAACGATCGCATCGCGCTGAGATTGCATCTCAGCATTTGTGCGCTCGCACGCAGCTTCCCAATCCTTCTGCTTCTGAGCATTCAGCTGTTTTTGCTCTTCAAGCTTCTGCTCAACATCTGATACCCTCCATTGCAAACCCTTCTTCTCTGCATTAAATTTTTCTTTCTCCTCAACAAACAACTTCTTGGACTCCTCAAACTCGAGGGTCTCCTCCCCCATCAACCGCCACTCGCGAAGAATTTCTTGAGAGGTAGCAAAGAAATTAACCCCGGCACGAACGTGATCGTCCAACAAGGCAAAACCGATTGCGGTTCTTCTGAAACATCCTCTCAGCAGGAGGAAGGGACATAGCAAAAAACTCATGGCAATTGTTGACATCATTCATCCTGGAGCCCTGGGTAAGGTTCCAGCGCGGGGCATGAGGCAAGTCATCACAAGCTGGATTACCCCAAGAATCAGCAGGGTCATGTCCAAGATGCGGGCTGCGCACCACGCCAGAAGTAGCCCCACCTCCACCAGGAGGACGTTTGGTATAAATGGTTTGTTGTGGAGTAGGTTCACTAGACTCCATCTCCATTTCAACACCCTTACCTTTATCAACCCCCCCATCACCTCCGCCATCACCTCCAGCATCAGCACCTCCTTCAACCACACCCTCAGTAAACCCTTCCCCACCCCTTGTGCCCACATCAACATCATCACGAGGAGGGGTCAAACCAACTGTCCTCGATGGGGGAGAAGCAGGTGGCATAATTTGAGAAATATCCACCACACGAGGTTTCTTGCCAGTCTTGACCACTGTCATAAGACAACAATTAAAAAACAACTTGATGAAAGATATGACAAACGTAAAAAGAAAAGTGAATTACCAGGGGGAGGAGCAGATGCAGCATATATCTCCTCCAAAAGATTTCCACGACCCCCACTGAACACACCCAAATCAACCTCAGACTCCGAGGGTGCTGGGGGGGCCTTCTTTTGAAGCTTCGCTTTCTTAGCAGCAAGAAGAGCAGCAGCTTGCTCATCAAGTTGGCGTTTGTGATCCGCAAGGGCATTTTTCTTCATGTGCTCGGACAATGTAGCACCATCATCAGGATCTGACTCTCGATTCCTCTCACCAACCCCTAGGCCAGAGAACGTGTCAGAAACCACAACATAATCTAGACAAGGAAGAGTAGAAGGTTGCTTACGAGAGGAACCAGCAGCTTTACCCTCAGTTCTTCCCTCCTTCTTCCCAGACTTACTCGTCCTAGCCCTCTTCCTTGCCTCCAATTGGGCGGAAGGATCAACAGCCGTTTCTTCATCATCATCATCATCATCATCAACACCAAGCACAGGTTCAGCAACCTCACCCCGCGCGGTACCTGCACGCGCGCAACGAGAAGTTAGACCCTCAAGAATCTGGTCAGAACTTCCACTGGAAAGAACAATAACTTCCTCTCGACCCGAGTCGACAGAGTCATCCCAAACATCTTCACCTAAAACTTCGTTAGCATATCTCCCCAAGCTTTCATCAGTGGGATGCAAAAAACGACCACAAATCTGGTCTAACCAGGTTGGGTTCCCATCCGCCTGAATAGCCTCAACCATGGCACCCGCTGCCTTCGGGTCCAAGACATTTATCAAGCTGTAACCAACTGCAAAGGAGCAAGAGGATAAGGGAACACACAAAAAACATATTACACATAAGGGAGAATAAATCAACAATAAGCCATAAAAGAAACATACATTTGCCCTGATGGCTGTACACAGGTTGACCCAAGGGATGCTTAGGCACCCACAGCAAACTCATCCCTGCACCAACCAAAGCCATCTCATCCAGTTGGGAAATGGCAGTCGCCTTGTAGGTTATCCTCCTATACCAATCCTGAGCAGCATAATTTTCCATAACCTCCACCTTCGGAATCCCTTGACTCACATGCCTATACGGCATATCTATTGGAATTACACCACGGCGGATGTAAAAGAATTTCTGTTTCTAGTCATGAAGGCTCTTTAACGGCACAGAACAAACCGGAGCAACCCCCGTTCGTGCTTGAAACGAATAGAAGCCATTGGCATAGGTAACACTATAAAAAACGTTAAACATCTCAAAGGTAGGCTCAATACGGTAAGCCCTACAGACGTATTCAAAATGGGTAATGCATGGAAGCCCAATCGCATTAACTTGGGAAATATGAAGCCCATAACCCCTTAACACAGCAGCAGTAAACTTTGTTATCGGCAACCTGAAACTACCCTCCCGGAAAAACGCCGCATACAAAGTAATATAACCTGGAGGGGCGTCTAAAGCAGTAGATCCGGCGGGAGGATACTGAGCTCCCCACTCAGAACGGAAGTTCATACCCCTGACAAGATTAAGAAACTCCTCCTCCTTCCACCCGATAACAGCCTGATCCGGACCAGGAGGGGCCCTCCCCTTGTACTTTCTTTTTCGTTGGGTAGGATTCTTCTCAGACATGGTGTAAGTACTAAGAAATAGAAGATAAGAACTCAAGAAAATTATTGAAGAACGGGGAATAAGGGAAGAAGATAGATGGAAAACACACTTGAAATTTGAAAATGTAAAGGAAAAGGAGTAACCGCCTCCTATTTATACCCATCGCATTTAATGCGATGGGTAGTGGACCGTCAGAGCTTTTAAAAAGTAACCAATAAAGGAGTGACACGTCAGAAGAGAGAGAAGACGTCAGCTCTTTTTTCGGGAAGCATGGGCGACTGAACCGACTGACGTGACAGAAAGTAACTGCAAAAGCAACTGTTCACCTCCGATAAGACAGGGATGTCAGACAGTCACACCAAACACTCCCCCATGACCATCAAGCTTCCATCAGAAGGAAACAACAAAGGAGCCAAAACCCATGCGCCATGCGTCCATTTGGTTAACTTTTCACAAAAGGCCAAAACCCATGCGCCATGCGTCCATTTGGCTCACTTTTCACAAAAAGCCAAAACCCATGCGCCACACGCCCATCTGGCTCATTTTTTACAAAGTGCCAAGACCCATGCGCCATGCGTCCATTTGGCTCACCTTTTTACAAAAGGCCAAAACCCATGCGCCATGCGTCCATTTGGCTCACATTTTACAAAGGGCCACGACCCATGCGCCACGCGTCCATCCGGCTCATTTTTTACAAAGTGCCAATACCCATACGCCGTGCGTCCACTTGGCTCATTTTTATATATATAGAAGGCCAAAAAACTCCACGCGCCGCAAAAGCTCACTACTTTCATAAGTTCAGAATCCCTCCTAGACGATCAACTCAACTAGAAGGCACACTGGACTGGGGGGACTTGAAGAGGTATGGTCCCAATTTCCTGCCTACATGGCAGGGACCACACCACTTTTGAGCATACAAGGCGTCCACATCAGCGAAGCAATCCAGAAGCTTCTAGAAACTTCTGGAAGACTCGCAGCTGTCACCAAAGATGCTCTATCCGACATAAAGGACAACACGTGTCACCACACGCAGAACGCCACATAGGCCTGCGACAAATCAGGGAGCAGGGCTGACGACGCCAGTACGAGGTATCCAGCGTGGACAAATGTAACGACGCCACGTGTACCACTACACATGCCGTGACAGAGCAGACCAAGAGGATATTCCCCTTGGTCGGACAGCTGGCACGCGCTCACAGCTGGTACAGCTGCTCCTTCCTTCTTCACCCTCCGGCTATAAATAGGACCCTTCATCATTCAGGTTCAGGATCTTTTACTCTCCATACTCACTCTATACACACACTGTTTATTTCTCTCAGAACAGTACTTATTCTCACGCCGGAGCCTGGTTAAGAGAGAGACCCCCTTCTCCCCCTCTTAACGAGACTAACGGTGTTTACTGTTTTGCAGATTTCCAGCCATTGTTACGAGCAAGAAAAGAGGTTGAACCCCATAGACGAAATAACTCCATCGATAAACCCTGTGTTAATCGGTATTTCATCAACCACATATGACTACAACACTTTATATTCATACACCAAAATACTGACACAAGAATTGACCAATCTACCATGTCGTTGATGGATTGTTGTATCAATAGAATGGTTAACCTACAATCAGTTCATTAATCACAGATTCTGATTGTCATGTGACTAATTAATAACCATATGGTTTCTGTTACCAAAAAAGTTTTTCTAACTCTACTACCAAATGAAGTTTGGTTGTTCTTATGTACAGGTGTTCTCAACTTTGCATGATCTTTTGAATAAGTATCTTTATGAAAATTTACAATGGTTCATTACCAACCATTCGAAAGGTGATGCTCACCTTTTCACAACCACAACTCTTCATGAACTTTTTTTTTTTTTTTAAAATTACCGATATCCAGATAACCTATATCTCAAATATCGGTCCTTGACCAATCTACCATGTCGTTCATGAACCAACCAGACTTTTCTGAAACAATTCTATGTTTCTCTTTTTCTCATTTTTCATGAGACTCAACCCAAAGTAAATACAATTTTGTTTGTCATCTTGTAAATATTCCCAACAAGTTCTGTAATGAATTTTATAATCTTGGTGAGTTGGTTCTAGTAATTTTACAAAAAGTAAATGTTTTTAGATTGAGTAAACTGCCATTTTGGTCCCTGTGGTTTGGCCAGTTTTGCCATTTTAGTTCAAATCTCAAACTTTTTAAATCTGGGTCCCTGTGGTTTGCATTTTGTTGCCATTTTAGTCCAAAACTCAAAATCTCTCATTTTTTACTGTTTTAAGGCCCCTTTTTTGTCTTTATCTGCAGGGGTAATTTGGTCATTTAATTTTTATTAAAGCAATTTATTTATTACAAAACCCACATAATAAAAATACCCCCTATCCCAATTACATCAAAACCCTAACATCATTGTTGAAAGAAAAAGATGAATTTGAGTCTGAGGTTAAAGATTTGAGAGAGAGGGGCGGTGGTTGCAGGGGGTGCGAGAGGGTGGTGGCAGGTGGTGGTGCTTGGCGGCAAGTGGGGGGTGGTGGTGGCAGGCGGTGGTGCTTGGCGAGATGGTGATGACATGTCGTTTGTTGATTTTGTTCAGAAATCGAATCGGATTCAAGTTACATTAGGTAATTTATCTTCTGTTTTTTGATTGGTTTTTGTTACTTGAATCTGGTTTTTGTTACTTGAATCGGATTCAAAGTTACTTGAATCTGTGCTGCATCTGGGTCGAGAGAGATGGGTGTTTGGAGAGAAAAAGAGAGAGTGTGTGTGTGCAGAGGAGAGAGAGAGAAGAGATATGGTGGTGTTGGCGGCAGTGGGATGGTGGTGGTGGGGATGATGCGGTAGTAGGGGTGGTGGTGGTGGTGTGGTGGTAGTTCAGATAAGAGAGAGAGAGCTGCAGATTTCTTCATCGATGATGAAGATGAACTGCAGATGTATGTGTGTATATTAATATATATATATATATATATATATATTAATTTTTGAATTAAGAAAATGTTAAATGAAAAACAAAATGACCAAAATGCCCCTGAACTAAAAGACAAAATAGGAGGTTGCAACAGTCAAAAAATAGGGTTTTTAAATTTTGGATTAAAATGGCAACAAAATGCAAACCACAGGGACCCAGATGTAAAAAGTTTGAGATTTGGACTAAAATGGCAAAACTAGCCAAACCACAGGGACCAAAATGGCAGTTTACTCTTTTAGATTTCATTGCAATTATTGTAAATACTAACTCCTGAAAATGATACGTGAATCAGATGGTTGTATATACGGTCATCATCATCAGTAAATCTCACCAAGATTATAAAGCTAAGGTAAGGTATAAGGAGGATAAGATGCAGACAGACTTAGCTCTACCCCGTAGGAATAGAGAGGCTAGGACCCCGGCTCCAGTGACAGAGCTTGACCAAAAGTTCCGAGGGGGCGGAAAGTCATTGGACCCAATTTATATATTGTATAAATACTTAGGAAATATATATATATATATATATATATATATATATATATATATATATATATATATATATATATAGGGGTTTAAATGAGAACGCTAAATATTGTGAGAACCGTGAGAACAAATAAAAAAACCATGAGAACTTGGTCAAAAACAATTCAAATTCAAAATTTTTTTCTACACTTATCATTATTATTCGAATACAATGTTAAAATTCAATTTACACGTTTAAATTTACGTGAATTCGTAAATAAAGAAAATTTACACATGTGTAAGTTTGCCATTTACACATGTGTAAATCTGTTATATTTACACATGTGTAAAAAAATCTAAAAAGAGTGATTTTGAAAGGAGAAATGAATTATTTGATGTTATAAATTCTTGTTTTGATGATGTATCTTAATTACAATGAGGTTTGTATTAAAAAAATTGGTTTTGATTGCTTTTTTCATTCGTTCTCACGGTTCTCGCAATATTTAGCGTTCTAGAGATAACCCTCCTATATATATATATATATATATATATATATATATATATATATATATATATATATATTTTGTGGGGGGGGGAATCTTATATAATTTAAAATTTTTGAACAAAAAAAAAAGAAATTTTACACTTCTAATCGAAACATTCGGGGGGGGGGGGGGGGGGGGGTTGCACCCCCACTTTACAGCTGCTCCGCCATTGCCTGGCTCAATGGTTGTATATACTATATATAATCTAATTGTGTTCATGTGAAACATGTTGGGGCTCAATGTGATATAGTTTTGTTTAGGAGTTACATGCCTATCCTAAAGTCTTAATAGGACCTTGTTCATGTAACACACCTCAATCAAGCATTAACAGTCACGTACAAATAAGTCACACGCCCGTGCGGCCGCTCTAGTCCATATTCCCTCATGTTTGAGCCCTAAGACGACTATAAATAAAGAAACTTAGAAATCTATTGGACAATTTCAAGAATCATCGATTGACTTTTGATTGCTTTGATAATATATAACACCATAAATAACAATAATGGATCTATTTGTAATACAAACAATTATCTACCAACAATGGCTAACAATTTCAATAATTAAACATGGTGTAGAATAATTAAACCATGACGCACAAAGTGGTATTTGAATCTATTATTTTTTGTATGAACAAGTTATGGATATGCATGGAATAAAGTGGAAGGGAAGGTGGGGCGTGGGACAATTAGTAATGGAAGTTGCATGGTGTATATGTACTAAAAATTATTTCACAAATCATTAAAGCTTACACCATGGTCCTCGTAAAGATAGACAATTATTAAATTAATTAAAAACGAAAAGTAGCATAGTTAGGCAAATGGAATATATGTATAAGAATACTATTATTATGTTTCAAGCAAATCTTTTATGTCTGATTTATAATTTCCAAAAAATAAGTCTAAATATATCTGCCAACAAGTGATTGAAATAATATGTAAAATAAAAAGCCGAAAACTTATATTTGTAAGTGTAAGCGTCAATTTTGTTTGACCTAACACTTTGAATCTTTGATCTATCGTGTAAATATACGACCTGATATAAAAGTTTAAGAACTTTTTTTATCGTGTAAATATACGATCTGATATAAAAGTTTAAGAACTTTTTTTTTTATAATAATTTGCTTATAAATTATATTATTTTGAACATTTGAAACTAACTTCCCTGTATTAGTAACTTAATATTATAAACTTCAAAACTCAAAGCTTAATACGCCTCAAACAAAACATCTTTCATATATTTATTATTGAATATCAACTTTTCTTAAAATGGCTCCTAATCTCAAAGTATTCATATCTACACCTTGCATGATATAAAACCCTGTACACCTTACTATCAAGATATTCCTTGCAGACGTCAAAATATCAACCGGTTCACTTATTTTTACATGCGATTCAAACTAGAGCTGCACAAAAATTATGGGTCGCTAACAAAACCAATTTAGAATTCAAACGAAACCCAATTATGAAGTCGGGTTGGGCCCGACTGGAACCACAGGGTTCTAAGTTCTAACCCTATACCTTGAAACTCGTTTGAACACGATCAAAAACCAGTTATAACCGGTCAAACCCAATCATTTCCCACTTGTAAACTATCGGGTTAGAGCCTAAACCAGTTTCACCAAAAGTCAGGTTTGACTTTCTTTGACCTAACCCGATCCAGTTTCAACCCCAAACTTGGTTTATGTCAAAGACAAAAAATCAAATACAAATATGGTTATCGTACAAAATATACGAATGGCATGGACAAGTAAAAAATGGTGGTGGCATTTTCGTAATTGTTATTCTATTAGTGGAGTAATTATCAAAAGTAGAGTAATTATGATTCACTTGTAGAGTAATCTTAATCTAATACTAATAAAAGAATACTTATAATGCCACATGACATTTTCTCCTCTAACATTCTTCTAATTAATGCCACATGGCATTGTCATCTTTAATTCATTTATAATATATAATAATAATAATAATTAATATCTAATTCTAATTTATGATAATTCATTAATAATATATAATAATTAATATTTATTTCTAATTTATGATTAAAAAATATACATAAGTGATCTATAATATTTAAAACTATTATTTTAGTACCACTTAAAATAAAATAGTTTAAATTACAAAAGAAAAAAAAATAAAAACTGTTATCCATATATGAGATTATCTATAAAATGAATATATGAGTTTTTCTAACATATAAATAAAAGCTAAAAAAAAAAGAGTAACTAACCAGAGGACTATCTCGTAACAAGACTAAAATTTTATTGAACTCGGTTTTAAAATAGTAGATAGAGAGAAGTTAACATTTTGAAGTTTTATAGATGAGATAATATTAAGATTTGTAGTTATATTGATTTATGATGTGTTTTCAATTTAATAGAGCTAAGAAATATATTAATTTCATTTTATACCCATTTGTGACATAGTCAATTAACCTTTAATAATGAAAAGATTTATTCATCATATATAAACATTTAACTTATATCATAACTTTACAAATACTATTTATTAATTAAATTCGCGTAATAATTATTAGTAAGAAAAAAAAAATCTAATTGATGTCATACCAAAAAAAATTGGCCTTTTACAAATAAAGAGAAAAATAACAACTTAAATAATGAATTTTGTAAATAGAATTGAGGTCTTAGAAATTTATTTTAAATAAAAATTATATTTAAAAGATACACAATGATAAAAATTATTATTATTTAGTTGTTTAATGCACTTGTAGAGTAATTTTGAAATTTATGTTGTTTGATACACTTGTAGAGTAATTTTGAATGATATATTGTAGTAGTTTATTAACGATGAATTGTAGAGTAATTATGATGTACTTGTAGAATAGTTTTGAATTGTACGTTGTTTGATGAACATGTTGAGTAATTTTGATAATTACTCTACTAATAGAATAGTTATGAAAATGCAACCGCCTTTTTATACTTTTTCATATCATTCGTACGTTTTGCACTATAACTTTATATCTACATGATCTTTACTCATGTCAACACCACTATATGTCTATATGTGCACCTCTAATTGATTCATTCAAACATGAAGGATGAACCAACCGGGCTGGTCACTATTATGAATTTATGGTATGCAGCCTCAAAATACATATAATTCACAATGGGTTTGGCCCAACTGTTATGATCCAACCCAACCCCCATAAAAAAAATATAGTTACGAGTATTTTCGCTTGCTTCTCCTTACTTCTCTACTAAGATTCCACGTGTCCCCACGTGTCCGATCACCGACCACCATAGTCAAAAAAACTCGGTTTCCATTTCTTCCTTCCACCCCAATCCCCATTCCAGATCTAGGGTTTCACTTCCATTCTCTCTCAATCCAATCACTCAACACTACCAAAAATGGCACTAGAATGGGTCGTTCTCGGTTACGCCGCAGCGGCAGAGGCCGTTATGGTCCTCCTCCTCACCATCCCGGGCCTCGGCCCACTCCGCAAAGGTTTAGTCGCCGTTATCCGTAACCTCCTCAAACCGTTTTTATCTATTGTTCCGTTTTGTTTGTTTTTGTTCATGGATATTTACTGGAAGTATGAGACCCGGCCCACGTGTGATACGGCTGAGTCGTGTACCCCAACAGAGCATCTGCGCCACCAGAAGTCGATCATGAAGAGCCAGCGGAACATGCTGTTGATTGTAACCGCGTTGGTGTTCTATTGGCTGTTGTTTTCGGTTACTCAATTGGTTGTTAAGATTGATCAGTTGAACAGCAGGGTCGAGAAGTTGAAGAATAATTGATGAAGATGGGTTTTGGTATGTTTTGGTGTTTTAAGTTTTATGGTTTGATTGTATGGACGGTTTAGGTTATAAATGGATTAGTCGAGAACTTGAATGTGTTTACAATTGTTTGTGTTTGAAGTTTGATGTTTATGTGTTTGTGTTTGTGTTGAGATCGATGTGCATTGATTGAATTTGGTGCGTGATTTGTGTTGACATTTTATAAGAAGATGCATAGATTAAGAAAGGGCTTTAAGAACTGATGGTCTGTGGTAGTAAATCTATCTATATTTGAGGCGACTATGAAGTTTTGGTTGCATTAGTACGAGTTTAAGTTCAAGTATAGGTTATATGTTTGTCACGTGATGAAAGTGTATAGGTAAGTGTTTGTCACAGCATGTTTTGAATTGGTATCTGATCGCGTGACTTCTACTGGGCTACATTCCAGTGAAATGGATATCCAATTCTGTGTAGATAATAAGTTGCAGCAGCAGTAGATCATTAGTTTTGTATTTTTAGACCAGGAGCAGCAAACTTTCCATCAGTTACCCGACCCGACCTGTAACCAAATTGAACCTATGCCAAAACCGAATATCTGAAAAACAATTGGTTGGGGTGGTCATCACTCATCACTCACAACAACCAATCAAGTTCCGACATGTCATCAACTATTTTTCCATCACTCACAACCTTTTTTAGTGGCAATGGTCATCACTCACAACACTCAACAATAAACCTTCCCACCCCCTCACATCCATTTATCACGGAATGTGCCATAACGCGTGAAGTTTATCACGCACACATTTTATCACTCGTGAAACTTTAAGGTGGCGGTTGGCATTTGTTTGTTTTCCACGTGTGGAAGAAAGGATCACGGGAATTTTGTTCCCCATCCCGCCTCCCCTAACATTCGTCAAAAACCGAGAATTTTGTTTTGGTGAGGGCTAAGTGGCTAACCAATCGGAACACATTATACCAAAACTGAATAACAGAAACCAATCAGTCAACATTCTTCAGAAACCGAAAATTTGTGTTTTGTTGAGGGTTCTCTACCAAACCGAATCGTCTCGTTTTGTGCACGCCCCCTACTGTATGGGTGTAACAAGTTTCATTTTCCATATACCTTTTGTTGTGTAACTAGTTTCATTTTGCAATGTATTGAAAACCGAACGGAAAGCTGGCGTTTCTATCTATTTATCGATCAATACGGCTTAGCAAATTTCGAGTGAACCAGAAGAAAAAACTAAACCGAATTGAATAATACATACCCCTTTGCATTTCTCGGGTTTGGCCCGGGCCTCGTGTTAACCCAGCCGATTCAATATAAAAATTAACAATATATCACGTTGAGTCATTGCAAAGCACATTGCTATTATTATTTGTATCAGTTGAAATATTTTATAGGATTTATTCCTTTTTAGTTTGACTTCTTAGCAAAGTTTTTTATAGCTATAATTTAAAGGAGGTATGCATCAACACTGGATCATCTGCAATAGTTAACTGTACTAGTTATAAAAACCGTCGCCACAACGCGGCGAACTTCTTTTGTTATTTAGTCTGTGTTTATATGTTTGAAATCACTACGAGCGCGTTGCACATGGAATTGCTGACAAGAAAAAAAAAAGAAAATACAGAAAAAAACACTAAAAAATAACCGAAAGAAAATCAACTTAAAAAGTTGTATGGTAATGATGTTGTTCGGTAGAAGCACGTAGTCAGAGATGAACAAATAATAATGGGTACCGGTACTGAATTTCCTGACGTTTGACGTTCCTAGTACCGGTTCACTACCGGTTTTTACCTTCATATACCGATACCGTAACCGGTATTTTCGGTACCAATACCGATTCGGTATTCTTTGGCACCGAGCTCATCTCTACCCTTGAAACTAAAAAAAAGTTGTACATACCATTGGTGTTCGTACGGTACCCGTGATCAGGGATGAGCAAATGGTACTGGGTAGCAGTACCAAATTTCTCGAACTAAAAGATTATCAAACTCAATCCGGTACCGACTTTTGACGTTTTATGTAACAGGCTCGTGCTGGTTTTTACCTTCATCTACGATAACGAACCGGTATTTTCGATACAAGTACTGGTTAACACCAAGTTTATCAGACTTAAAAAGTAAAGGAGATAACAATTATTATTATTAACCTATAAATAAGCAACTTTTTTGTGCACTACCACTTGTACCTTGTGCTTTGGGAGTTTCCCAAAAAAAAAAGACTTGATTTATACCCATAGTCCCCCACAGATCACCCAACCTCACAACCGTCTCCCGGAGGAAGAAGAACAACGACCCCCCGCAAATCCCCACTGTCACGGCGGCATTACCCATTGTTTGTAATCTCCGTGAATCGGAACTGCCAGGAGGTACGCCAACAGCTATGCAAAAGGTTGCCCTAATTCTTAACAGCGATGAGTGAAGGTATCTAGAGTTTTTAATCGGAATTTTAAATCATCTCAACTAGACATATGTTTGCTTTATTTTTCACTAATCTATTTCTTTTAGAGTGAATTTCAAGTTTTGTCTTTTATCTTTAGGCCACTTTGCAAGTTTTGTCCTTTATGTTTAAATTTGACGAGTTTTGTCCTTTATGTTTAAAAATCAAGCACGTTTTGTCCTTTATGCTTGATTTTTAAGGACAAAACATGCTTGATTTTTTAAACATAAAGGACAAAACGTGTTTGATTTTTAAACATAAAGGGTAAAACGTGCTTGATTTTTAAACATAAAGGACAAAACTCGTCAAATTTAAACATAAAGGACAAAACTTGCAAAGTGGCCTAAAGATAAAGGACAAAACTTGAAATTCACTCTTTTCTTTTATTCTATTAATTGATTGTGCAATTCTTCATAAATTGGTGTGAATTAGACCACATTTCAAGGAATAAGTTTTGTTGATTATTGATATTGAAGGTATAGATTTTGTTGATTATTGATAGGTGTAATGTTGATTCCTGGTTTTGGTTTTATTTTAGTTTGTTGTTTGAAGGGATTAAACGGTAAAGATATGATGAGGGTGATTATGCTTATTAGTAGTCTTTAAAACAAGTGGCCATTTATTTATGAACAGTAAGTTTTTTTTTTTTTTTTTTTTTTTTTTTTTTTTTTTTTTTTTTGCAGAAAGTGATGTTTAGACTATGGGGTGTGGAGGAGCTTGGGTTGGGGGCATTGCTCGACAAGTGACGAGGGTGAGATCCACAAGGTAATACTCAAAAAGTAGGGGCGTGGTGTGGCGTGGCTTAGCTTGGCGTGGCCAGCCTATAATTTTTATTAATTAAACTAGCCGTTTGGCAACGGCTACCCCCCAACGGCTATATTGAACCACCCAACCAAAGCCAGCCATGTCATCCCCGCCCCACGCCAGGCAGAATCCCCACACCAGTAGGGCAACACCATGGCCAACGCTAGCATGGTGTGATCTAGCCAGCGTTAAAGACTAACCACCGTCCCAACCCACGCCTCACACCCCACAGTCTTATGTGGTGTTTATTTGTTGTTGATGAAGACATTTGTGGTGTTTATTTGTTGTTGATGAAGACATTTAATAAAAGTTGTTTAGGGAGATTTGGTGTTTGTTAGACATAGATGGATATCACACAGCCATCACCACTTTAGAGGGGTGATAGAGGCTTTGTGCCTCTTGGAGAGAGATCAGGGTTCAAGTCCTGGCATGGGGTAAAATTTGTGTAATTTAGGACTAGGGATTAGGTAATACTTGCCGTTCAAAAAAAGATGATATCACACAGAAAGGGAGACTTTTGAAGGTTCTGGGTTCAGTCGGGCATCCAATTCGCCCAAGATTTGAAGGTTCTGGACTCAGGCATCTAATTCGCCCAACATTTACTCATTGATTATTACATTTGCTTTCTTAACGATTTTAGTTCACATCTTACACTAGATATGCAGATATGCTGATTCGTGACACAATAGTGAAGCAGATAATTGAAGAATATGTTAAGTTACAACAAAGGAAGAGACATGGTGAAGAGATGAGTATGCAAAGCTAATGGAGGGATACAATAAAATGCAGCAAGAAAAAGACATTCTAACGCAGATATACAATAACCTCATACATTGATTCACTTATTTTGACTTTTTGGAATCTTGAAATCAGTTCACTTTGATATTGATTTATTATATGTTTTAACAGAAACTAAAAGCATGGAAATCCTACATCAAGAGCTTATCAAAATCTGGAACTCAAAGCAAAAGGACAAAAGGTAATGTATTCCAACCAACCGTGTTATTCATTAGTAATTTTGGGGGTTCATACCTCATAGTGGGTATGGAGATTGATAGTGGCTATGTGGGTTGATAGCAGCATGAATAATACAGGAACACCATGTACTTAACGAACCATTTCATCAAAGTGGTATTTAATTGTCATATGATTTTAGGTGATTAAAGGATTGAAACAATTTCTTTGCTCAGACAAATGGGCTTCGAGGACAACTTTTGGCTGTTTAAGCAGGAGGTAGAATTTGTTTTCATTCAACTGTAGTGACTTATGAAAGAGGATTAAAGTGATTTTTGTGTTGTATAACCCGTTAGGCATGAAAGCTGGGTTGGACTCTAAATTTTTATGGATATTATACAACATTTATGAGTTTTTCTAAAGAAAACTCTTGAAACCAAAAGTATTATTTTCAATTTCAAACATCCTACAATATAATGCGCAATCCTTTCACTAAGTCCGCATCTACCAGCATCAATGCTTAGATGTTTCACAACCAGTCGAACCTACAATAAGTGTATGGGTTAGAGACTTTGTATAATAAACCAAATTGTATCTATGCCGCGTGTTGCGTTACGTCGCGTGCCGCCGCAATGCGCGGCGGGTGAAAATCCTAGTTACTATAAAAAAACTATATACAATATTTTATTATATTATAGTTTGTTTATTGTTCATTTTATTATATTATAGTTTGTTACTGTTCATTTTATTCGTATCTTCCTATACTAATAAATGAAAATCTTTTTGTACACGTGTCACTCTCTGGTGCCTACTCCATTTTAATAATAGTATTACATATTAATTTTATACAGAAAATATAATATAATATTAATTCATATAGTTAGAGATAAACGTCTAAATTCAAATTCAATTAACAATTATCTATAACAAATATAAATGTATTAAATAATATAATAAGTATAATATTATTTAATATAGTTAGTGATCAAAAGTATAATTTCAAATTTAATTAATAGTAAATTACTTTTTGAGTCGCTATGTTTTAGTGGTTTTAACCACTTGAATCCAAAATCAAAAGGTTTAACACCTTGAGTCTCTAACCGCTCATTCACACCCTCTGTAAAAAATTCATAAAACCTTTTGTAAGGTTGAGTTCTCTAAGTTCTCACAACTCGTAGAAGTTTTCATTTTACCCTGACCATATATATTTGTTAAGATAAAATATATTATTTGGATATAAACAATAATTACTAATAAAGTATCAAATCACATGTATAAGTAAATGTTCTTTTGTTTTACTAATTTATCTAAATAAGTCATTTCATTAATAAGGATTATATACAAACAAGTTTATAATTTATATTTTTCGTCATTCAATCCGTGTAATACACGGGGTTGTAAGCTAGTATTAATATATATAGGAGAATGTGTTTGTGGATGTTAATAAAGGCCCAACTTGTAGGGCTGTAATCGAACCGAATGAACACGAACACCCATGTTCGTGTTCGTTGGTTAAGGAAATTAACATGTTCGTGAACTGTTCACGAACGCATACTGAACATAAGTTTATGTTTGTTCGTTAAGGAAATTCAGTTGTTCGTGAACACTAGTCTCGAACACAAACGAACACTGATGAATAAAAACGAACGTAAACGGACACTTAACTCGAAAAAAACATTGGACATAAGTAGTTAAATACAACTATCAAATGATAAATCAAAACACAACAAGTTTACAACCACCAAACGATGAATCAAGTTTAACTAACTTAGACATATTGTCCCAAAAAATGTCTTGAATAACCAAATTTTAGCTAACTTAGAAAAAACTAGGGTTTCAAGTTTTCAATATGTTTAGATAAAGGGCTTATTATTTCTTATTATTTTTAGGCAAATTGGAATTAAATAATCCTTTCTCAATTTGGCGGATAAAAATCCCAACTCAGTTATTTCCGGATAATAATCCGAACTAGTGCACTTTTGGCCGATAATAGTTAGCGTTAAAAAAAGCTTAACGGAGTTAAGTTTTTTTCCGAATTACAAACCGATGTTTTGTGGCTTTTGATTAGAACGAGGATACGAGTTGATTGATGTAAAATTTACCTCCAAATACTGCCCCAAACAACGAAAACGGTGCTTCAATTTGGGTGTTTAAGCTTCCAATTAACAAAAATCAAGTCGTTTGGAGCACTGTTTCGAGGTAAGTTTTACATAAATCGACTCGTATCCTCGTTCTGTTCAAAATCCCTAAAACATCGGTTTGTAATTCGAAAAAAAAACTTAACTCCGTTAAGCTATTTTTAACGACGGACTATTATCGGCTAAAAGTGGACCAGTTCGGATTATTATTGGCAAATAACTTGTCACCAGGGGCGGACCCAAGCCCACCTTAAGGTGGGCGGGCGCACCCCCGGGGAAAAAAAATTAGTGCTAATTTCCGTCGAAAATCCCGTCCGCACCCCTTGGAATTTTTCGTCCGCACCCCTTGGAATTTTTCGACCGCACCCTTGAAATTTTTCGTCCGCACCCCTTAGGTAAAAAGTGTTATCAATTTATATTTTCATTTTTTTAGTAAACTTCTATTTAAAAAAAATACTACCTAAATTATATTATCTAACTTTTAATACCTAACTAACTAAACCCAAATACCCATACCTTTACCCACTTATAATTCCAAACTAGTTAGCCCACTAAGTTTTAGCCCATTAACCAAACCCAACAACATTTCAAACTATAATAAAATAATTAAAGCCCAAAACCTTTAGAAATTCTCTCCCGCTCTCTCTCTCTCTCTCTTGCGTCCCTGCACTGCCAACGAACAACATCACCCAACGACAACAGTCCAGCAGCCGACGACCACCGTAATACCCATACCTTTACCCACTTTATGGTTGTTTAGATGATTTTTAGGGTGATTATGTTGTTTATATATTTTTAGATTATGTTGTTTATATATTTTTAGGGTGATTACAACTTACGTTATGATTTCTAGGGCTTGAATAGTTGAAAATTAAAATTAAATTTGAAACATTATATATGTTATGGAGCGATAAACTTATGTTATATAGAGAAAGAATTGCTTAAGAATTTTAATTTTAGATGATGTTTTGGATAGATTTTAAAAAATGAAAACCCGTAGGGCGTCGACGTTTTAATTATGTTTGTAACAAGGTTTGACATGTTTTTGATGATTATATAAATTTAGTTTGATGTTCGTTTGTTTTACATGACCCGACCCGACCCGATACGAACCGGTTTTTTTACTTATATACCTAGGGGCCTAAATTTTTTAAAAATGTTCCGCACCCCCATGAAAAAATTCCTGGGTCCGCCACTGCTTGTCACACCCCAACTGATGGAGGAAACATCGGGGCGGGACGAGGATGAGATTGTTCGAGACTTCATAACACTATTGCGACAATATTTAATTCAAACTGATTTCATTTCATTGCATAATTTGTCAATTACAACATGTGGAAATCAAGTACAACACAACAAGTTCTCAAAACAATACAACATGTTAAAGTAAACAAAATACAACAATAATTCTAGTAGTCTAAGCGTGTATCTAAGCATCCCTACTAGCTTCCATGAGCATCAATGTCATCAACCTGCAACATGTTTTAAAGTATAGTTCAATACACAATGTATTGATGAGTATACAAGTTTAAATAGTAACATAAGTATAAAAAGGGTTTAACAATCAACGTGGCAAATAGTTATCTAAAATTAGCATACGATTGGCATGCGTCTATAAGTGTCAACCCAAAGATTACCGCTAGCGTAATCCTATCGTAGTAACGATAGGACCGTTCTGTTTTAACTTAACATGACCACAAGACTATTGGTGGTGCGCTACTCCTATAGCACTATACATGTTAAGGAGAGGCTCGTACGAAGTTAATGACAAGTATATCATATAAGTATGTTCCAACACGTATGAATCAAATAATAACATATACGCATGTATGAATGATTGTTTGTGCGATTGCATAAAATATAAGTGATTGCGTGAATTTTGATAAGGTAAACATGTTGCACCCAAAATTGTAAACGTAAAAAGGGTGTTCAAGTATACTTACAGGTTTTGCAAATCTTCGTTTGTTATCCCGCGAGTTTGAGAAGTTGACGAGAGGAACACCGAGGTTACCCTACAAGGGGTAAACGAATGTGTGAGTTGCTGGAGTTGAACGGGGGACTCGGATTTGGAACTTAAAGTATTTACAAGTATAACAGTACAAAAGTATGATTAAACAGAAAATATATTTCGCCAGGGCACTCGTTACGATACTAAGTTACTGTGATTTCATGGGTCCTAATTTGCCCATCAGAATCAGTAACGAGGAACGTGGAACTGAAATAAATGGAAAACCGATACGTCACAACTCTGTTCGTGCGAATGGGATAGTCCTTTCGTGCGAACAGGAAGTTCCTTCGCGCCAGTGGGAGGATCCCTTCGCGCGAGTGGGATTGTCCGTACAATCAGAACTTCGTTTTGAACATTTTAACCATTAACCAGTTACGTTGTAAGTTCAGTTATGTTATATATTATATTATAGAGTTATAGTAACAGTCCAGTATGTCATGTAGTTCACAGAAGCCATGTATGGAGATAATAACCTCATTATATGTTTCACCAAAGCTCGAGTTCATTAACTTAGTTAACAAACCGGTTGGTCATGAATTCAATAGAAAGTAAATAACAGAAAGTAAATACCAAACAGCTGAACAAGGACAACCCAGGTGTGTCGTTCCCAACATAGAAGGTAAGTACCAAGTGTTAGAGGCTGGACGAGGTTAACTCATTCTAGGCCTAGGAGACTGTTTGGGTGTTCGTTTGCAAGTTCAAGCGAGGTGGTGGAACTAGATTGAAAACCAAGGTTTTCACAGTTCACAATTCTGTTAATCACGGATTCACCCATATTGAAGACGGGGATCCGGGATAACATTAAACACTTAGAAAAATGCCAGAACGGGAGGAAACAGACCCTTCGGTCGAATGGACAAGTCCAGTCGCACGAACTGACTGGTCAGTCGCGCGAGTGGGACCTTCCATTCATGCGAATGGTGTTGTTTTGAGACGAATCAGTTTGGTTTTGTTTGAACAGACTCGTTTTCTTGGCTGGAATCAACCTCAGCACTAACCTACAGCTATAGACTTAGCTTGTGAGCTTGGTGGGTTCCAGATTCGGCCAAGTCTCAATATCAGAAAGTTGTTTTTAAAAGTTTGAAAAATATAAACTTCAATCTTCAACTTAGTCCTTAATATGGTGAGCTTCATTATGCAGACTGCCATGGCAAGTCTGTGAATGCATCCTAGAGGGTAACCAAGTTGCTAGAAATTGAAGATTAGAAGAAAAGTGGAGGAATAAGTATAAAAATGTAAAGTTAGTGAGCTAAGACTCACTTAGAAATTTCTGGAAATGCTCAGCTGGCAGTGCACGAAATCAGAAAGTTGGAGAGAATTTCGGAGTGTGGAAGGTGAGAAATGAAGGTTAAGGTTCGTATTTATAGGCTGAAAGTGGGCTTGGAACGAAATGGGCCTGGGGCGACTGGGCCTTTGTGCGATTAGGCTTGTCCTTGCCTTGGGACGAATGGCCCTTCGTGCGAGTGGGAGAGTCCCTTCGCACGAAGCGGGTGGTTCGGTTGCTCGAAGGTTCAAGTTTACCGTTTTCGCATGTTTCAGCCGGTTTTAAGTGTTTCAAGCATACAAGTGCAATGTATAAGTATAATGTAAAAATATATGCGTGTATAAACTGTTTTTGCATGTATAACAAGTATGTATAAACAATGTTTAAATTGATCGAGTTTTATTATGATTCAAGTATCGGATTACAATGATTGGAAAGGAAAAGCGAATAGAAGGAGATTACAAGTTTCCATAAATAGAAATACAAGTAAACTTTCTAAATAAGGAGAGTTTCAAAAGGCGAGGCGTTACATAACTGAGTGAGATTATTATCGGCCAAATTGAGAAGTTGGGATTATTTAAATCTAATTTGCCTTTTTTTAATAAAATCAAACGAACACGAACGAACGTAAACGAACAAACATGAACAAACGTAATCAAACATTCATGAAAGCAGTTGAACGAATGAGACTTTTGTTCGTGTTCGTTAGCTAAGCTAACCGAACAAATTTTTTTGTTCATGTTCGTTCAAATTTTTTTGTTCATGTTCGTTAAGCTAATTGAACGAACATAAATGAACTTTCCGCCTAATTGTTTACGAATTGTTTGCTGAACATTCAGTTTGTTTACAGCCCAACCAACATGTATTATCAAGGTAGCACAAATATAAAAACCTACTTGAAATTCGCATCCAAAACTGAATATAATTATAAAATAACAGCTGTAATTATCAAAACATAGATAGTAAAATTCATCATCATCATCATACTCAGTAAATCCCCCTAATAGCAAAGCTAAGGTAGGGTCCGAGGAGGGTAAGATGTTGACAACCTTACCTCTACCCGTTAAGAATAGAGAGACTGCTTCCAGTGAGACCCCCGACTCGATAGTAGTTTTTCATCAAGCCTTGGACATAAGGCACATAACACTCAGCAATTAAGACAAATGCCGATTAGTGCATGTACTCTCTTGTCTTTCGGCTATCAACGCCACCACATGATGCATGATTAACCATCCCCTCTTTTAATGTTATTTTCATGAAATTAGTAAAATAACGTTAAAATTAGTGTACTTTCACTTTTACCCCGAGCGCCCACACATACATACATTATATGCGCATACCGTCAGCAGGGGCGTAAATCAATTAACATGTCAATTTTAAATTATTATGTAAGTGGCTAATATTTATGTATGAAAAGAAAAGACAAGATTTTGAAGTGACAAAAGTCTTTCTTTATTGTTACAATTTTATTATAACAAGTAATCTTTTCCTTAACTAAACGTCACCATTGAAACCCACCACATAATACCAAACATGACTACAGGAGAGATAAATTGACAGGCTTCTAGCAACTGTAAGCATAATTAACTTTAAATTCTTCCAAATTTGAATAAAGGCCCCATCATGCTTGCTAAGTTCATTGTAATAAAAAATCTGCATAGAAACAAACCATATTAGATGATCAACACATCCATATTAAGAAGAAATAATTTATGTGCAAAATTTTCAAGTTCTATAACTGCAACAAGGTAATAATTTACCACAAATCTTACATACAGTTGCTTCTAAACTCTAAAGTAATAGATGATCAACACACCCATATTAAGAGTTAAAATGGAGAGTACATTTTGTAGGTGATTTTGGTGTCAACGATATCATGTTAGTATAATGGAGAGTACATTTTGTAGGTGAAGTGTTGTAATTTTCATTTTATATTATTAGTGTTAATATTATCTTTATTTTTTATTTTATTTAATTGGTAATTATTTTATAAGCTTTCAAGTATTATTTAACTAAAAAATTAGAAAAGTGATCAACATATTAAAGAATTAGTTTATAAGTTATTAAGTATTATTTAACTAAAAAATTAGAAAAGTGATCAACATGTAGTTTATAAGTTATTAAGTATTATTTAATTTAAAAAAATTAGAAAAGTGATCAACATATTAAAGAACTATTTTATAAGTTATTAAGTGATTATTTAATTAAATAAAATTAGAAAAGTGATCAACATATTAAACATGGGTATTTTTATAATTGAAGGTGGATGAGGGTATTGATGTAACTTTAAAGTTACACACCAAAATTTTTAAGGTGGGTGAGGGTATTGATGTAGCGTTTAATTTACACACCGATTTTTTTTAGAAAATGTATTTGTAAGTTATCAATCGTGAAATACTATACCCGGTTCAAGAGCCTTAACCGGAACCGGCCCAACCATCGATTTTGTAACACGGGTTATGATGTCTATATGACGCTTTTAAAAAATAAAAAATGACGACACTTGACAAGTGGAACACATGTATTCACAAGCAAACATTCGCACTTTCTTGAAGAGATTGATAAGAGTGATTGGTGTCACAAGTGCATTGGTTTATAGTTTTTCCTTGGGGATGGAATATTAAATATGTGGATGGCATTGGTATAGTAGGTGGTTAGTCCTAGATCTTTACAACCACGTGATCATCGTTTCATAATACTTACCTCCACGATTGGTTTCATTTTGTGGGAAAGAAGAGATGTATTAATTAAGCCTACATCTTTTGACAATACACGTCTTTGTAAATCAATCATGATATATTGTGGATAAGCGTAGATCGGATGACAAGTCAAATTGGGGGTCCGGGTTAAATTGGGTTTTAGTTAAAATGGGTTAAATTAGGTTTAGTAATATGCGTGAAGAACTTATTAAGAGCTGAAACAAATAACCCCTTAAATAAGTTCGAATCAAAACAAGTTATTTTGGAAAAGTAGCAGTTTGGTTTGGGTCAAAATAGTTCTAGCCAAAATGAGTTTCACCTTGAAATGTGTCGTTTTAAAGAGCAAAATTATCAAAACATGTTCACTGTTCAAAAAAAAAAACAATATTTGCTTATATGTTAGCTAGTGGCTGTAGCAGCCGTCAAAACGGATCTTAGAAAAACCCGATCCTTTTTCATATTCGAATTTTATTTTCAATTAATCACAAAAATATTCTATCTTTATTTAATGCATATAGGAAAATTTTCAACAATTATACAAACGAATATACGATAAAAATTTTAAATACCGTAATTAAGATTTACCCCTGTATAATTTACCAAATTTGGTCCCCACACTAATCTACTCTTCAATTTTTCTATGTTTTAATTGTTGCTTCAAAACATACTCCAATAGATAAATAACACATACCCAGCTCTTCTCTTGTTTATTCAAATTACTAAATCCCCTTTTTTCTATCATTTATAAAATACTTTTATATATACATTATTGATAATAATTATATTAATTAACTTGCACCCATCAAAATTCTAGACTAAAAGTAACGGTAGTTAGTAGTCGACCTTGGTCACAGCGCCCGGTGTGACAGTAGTTGGTACATCGTTTCTTTCCATTTAAAAAAAACATATGGATCAATTAACTCGATTCAATTAAAAGTAAAGAAAACGTAAAGGTTTTTTTTTAATTATAACTAAACCTTTTGAATTACAACTTTCCCAAGCTATCCTCACATCATCTCAAATCATGAAGGATCCAATAATTCAAATCACCTAGAAGAAAACGTAAATACGGATGACGATATGATGTGTTGAATATGATCTATAAAAACTAATCTAATCTAGACACTCTAGTTTTAAATTTATAAACTAAGACTCTCTCTAAATGCTAGACCACTGACAGGCAAGTGTGACTATCGTACGTAGTAAAGCCTAATGAAGTCTGAGTATCAAACTCACGAGACACTAGTGACATGAACTAAACTCTGACTCTCCTAATTACTTATTTGGTTTTAATAAATAAACTCAAGACTTGAACAAACAGACGGCTAAGTATCACAAAGGCGGATATCAGGATAAGAAAGGAAACACCCCAGGCATTGAATCCTACTGATGAAGCTGGAACTGTCTTGGTTATGGAAACTATGTCGAAACCAGGAAATAATAATTGTCTACCCTCAAATAACCTAATAAATCCCTGAGTTATCGGCAAGACCTACAAGGAATGTAAAGGCGTATAAACTCACTAGGTGATCAAATTAACTTTCGTCTCTCAGACTATACTAAAGTACTCGTTAGAGTGACTTAGATTTCTCACTTCCCAATCTCAATACATAAAGTGCAAGGAGTAACTTACTAACTCTCACTATGACACACATAAGCAAGAATCTAAGACATACTAGGCATGACACACATAAGCAAGAATCTAAGACATACTAGGCAATGATCTCCTCCCAGTCTCACCTTTCCCTGACACCTAAGATCTAGACAAATCTAACTACCTATCACCTTCTGGTCTCAAGAATAAGAAGAACACTAACCACCTCTAAACTCCCAATAAAAGCTCTAATGGAATCGTCGACAAAACCATAAAATAAGTTACAAGCACAAAGCAAATAACCCTAATAAGTGTCCAAACATGAAAGACATTCACTAAGACTCTTATAGAACATTAAAATATTGTAAATTAGTGTAAAGCATGCATAAACATCATAGCAGTAATTACCAAGTCTTAAAACTGACAAAAATATCCAAAAACTGAAACAAATCTCCAAATCAATCGATCGTCATCTCAAACCTAGATAGCTACTAGCGTTTAGCTAAACATAGTACCAGAAATCAATAAAAACCTAATATCAAAACATAAACGAAACATGGTAGTAATATTCAGAAACACAAAGTAAACGAATTATACAACCAATACTCTCAATCCTTGATCCGTAGCTTCAATCTTTGATTCCTGACCTTCTTTTCCGTCAAAACCGAGCCTTAATCGTCCAAAAAAACGAGCATCTCTCTACAATGCGGCTGAAACTGTTTAAAACCTATTTTTTCCGATTTACACCCCTCTTGCCGACCGTATGGCTTTTGCCTTGCAGTCCACAACGTGTTTATAAAATTATTCCACCGGCGTGGCCTCTTGCGGACCGTATTACCACCCCTTACGGTCCGCAAGGGGTCTTCAGCAACAATCTTTTTCTTTCTTTCTTTGTTCGACACGCTACTTCACGAACTCTCAACTCTTTATCATTTTAGCTCATTCTTGGTTCCTTTTCATCACGGGACTAGCCTTTGCAAACAAATATACAATAAAAGCAAAAGAAAATGACTCCAAACGTATAAAAAAACTATACAAAATACAAGGGAAAAGGTGTTTTTTTGCAACACATCACGGTACATAAAGCAACTAAATCGCAAAGAATGCCACTTCAACGTTAATGTTGTGTCTAACCATTTTTGTCATCCTTCACTAAACCATCATCCTTCACACAACCATTTCTAAGTTCTCTGCACGAAGCCCCTCTCCTAAACACTCAATTTCTCTGCCAAGTTTGAAGATCAAGAATCTAGGGCTCATAACTTATATCATCCGATTCGAACTCATTTCTTATCCATCTGAGGTAATTCTTGAGTCTTATTCGCTTAATTTTTCATTCTCTACAAAAGCCCCCTAACAAATTTTGTTGATATAAGACCATTGTAGTTTGATTTGGAATTCACATGACTTTAAGGTTCTTAGCATTTGGGAATTTTATATTTTTATAAATTTACCTATTCCATGATGATTCTAGACTTATTTTATAATGCAAATTCAATAGCTATAATGTTAATCCTTTTTTTCTTTCTTATAATGCAAATTCAATACATGTTTTTATAGGATTTATTTTGACATAAGCTAGTTGTTAATCCTTTTTTTTCTTTCTTATTTCGACATGCCAGTTCCTGAACTCTTGATCATTTTAGCTCATTCTTGGTTCCTTTTCATCTAGAGACCTACATTTGCACAAACTAAATAAATATACAATAAAACCAAAAGAAAACAACTCCAGACGTATACAAAAACTACACAAAATACACGGGAAAAATGGGGTGTTTTGCAACACATCAAATATCCCCACACTTAACCTTTTGCTTGTCCCTAAGCAAAATCCCAACCAACATGTCCAACTCAACATTTAAAAAAAAAAACAAAAGCTTCAAACAAAGTCAAAAACAGGATACAAAATCATCAAGCACAGAGGTTTCACAAGACTTACATCGATCAAAAGACTAACCAATCAATATGTTGCAATTTTAAAACAAGGCCTACCTAATCAAGCTTCACTTACCTAATCTGCTGGCGTCAGATACGCATGAGAGATGCACGAAGTTGCGCACCATGGAGATAGGGGGATATGTGGGGATTGATTGGGAGATTTTAGAGACTGTGGACGAGGTCGCGAGGGTGAGGGAGATAGTTGGGCTGGATACTCCGTTTGCGCGTTTGTTCCAGATTGCGATGGAGGACTCATATCGTGAGATTACGGTCGAGTTTCTATCATTTATATACGCGCCACATCAGGACGATTATGTGGAGGACCTAGATCATCCGGTGTAACATTCCCAAAAATTTTATTTATAAAACATAAGATAGAGTATATAAAAACTTATGTTATCAAACGGATAAATCATGGGTAAAATAGCTGTTGGAAATATGAAGTACCTAGACGGGTCTAGGAACCGTTTAATAATTAAATTATAAAAATACATTATATTTGAACCTACTCCATTTTTTAGGAAACTTGGTTCAAAATATAGATATGATTATTCTCGTTCTAATAACATATTCATCTATACTATATAATAAAAGAAACCTGATTTGGGACACATGTCATTCAATGAGGGCATCAATAATTTATTGATAAATTTTAAATTTTAAATTAAAAAGATTTAAATATTATATTAGAATTTTATTTTGATTGTAAATTTAAAGTCTAAAATGTGTTTTAAATCTAATCTATAATTTATGCATTTAATTTTGAAACAAAAACATTTTATTAATAAAATTAGATTAGATTAAATTTATATGTAATGAGTTAAAATAGTTATCATATCAATATTTTAAAATTTGTTATATGTGATACGCTTCTTGTTATTCAAAGAGGTTAATGATGTGGATTTCTACTAATTTTAGTTACATTATTTAGTTTATCTTCTCATAATTTTCATAAAGCATGTTTTAAAGCTTGAGTAAAAAAAATTATATCACTCAATCTGTAAACATATGTTATTTCTCATCGTTTATTTCTTGTATTTTTAAAGTGAATCTATATCTATTCTATACTATATAATATAAGAAACCTGATTTGTGACATATGTCATTCAATAATGTGTTTTAAATCTATCTATAATTTATGGATTTAATTTTGATTTAAAATTGTTAAACAAAAACCCATAAAATTAGTAACTATTTAATCAATTTCGTAAGTTTTACTTTCCCTCCTAGAATTAAATTAGATTTTTGTGATAATTAAAGTTTTGTCAAGAATATAAAAAATCATTATTTAATATTAGATCAAATATTTAGATCTAAACTCCACTTCATTCTAAATACTAGGTATGTTTTTTTTACTCTTCATAAGCTATGCATATTATCTATCTCACATAGAAAACATCATGTATTTTTAGATAAGTTAGATATGTGTGTTTTAAAACAAGGTAAACTCTTAACATACATATTTTTTCCTATTGTAACTAAGATGTAGAGGTTTGTGAAAGATATCTTCACATTCGAAATGTCATAACTTTTTTTTTAAATTTAGATTTACTTAGTCGTCGTATGGTGTCTCATGTCTTTCTTTCTATTTTTTCACTTATATATATATATATATATATATATATATATATATATATATATGTTTCATTGGTTCAATTGTACATGTAAAGTATTACACTATACATAGTATCAGGGGCGATTCTTAGAAGGGCTGTGGCAGGACCACGGCCAAGTTTTTCGGCTGTAGTGCTAATTTTCCGCATTTCGGTCGAAATTTTTTATATATACTATTTTTGGCCCGGGCTTGCCCGGTCTTTTTTTAATGCACGTGTCTTTCGGCCCTGGCACGTTTAACGGGCAAGATCTGCCACTGCATGGTATTTTCTCAACTATAGTTAATTGGTTTTATTGATTCAATTTTTGTCTATTCATTTACATTATTTTTATGTGTCTAGAAGTCCCTTTTCAGACCTTTCAAATGGTATATTATATATACTTAGATCATATTATTATGAACATATTTTTTTTATTTCACAAAATAATTATGATTCACCCCGTGTATTACACGGGGCAATAACCTAGTTATTTTATAAAATGTCATATTTTAAAAGTTACAAACGCCAAATAAGTGAAGCAGTTAAATTAATTATAATATATATATTAAATAAAATAATACAATAATTAAAAACCAATATCTCAAAATTTAAATGCATACATAACACAGAAAAGGAATTTAATGAAAGGGGATGCGTGGCTCATTTTTAAGCCCGACTCATTTTTAAGGCAATAGGTCAAAACTTGCGTGAACTTTAAGCTCACCAAATTAGTATATATAGAAGCAACAACCATTAATTTTTTTTTGTGTCTGTCCATCTTTCTCAATAATCGCCCCTTTTGTCTATATATATTGCTTTTGTTTATATTTCACCTATAATAATAAAACCCTGCCCTGTTTTAAGTGTTCTAAACCTTGATCACTGATACCCTGTCCGATTGACGTAGGGCCCTGATGAAACAATGGTTAACCGGGCAGGGTTAACACACTGGTCTCGTCAAGAAGGGTTAATCCCTTCCTCTCGGAGATCGCTGGCTGGGTCACCGGTGGATGATCTCCTGCACAAGAAAACAAGCCGTGACTCGTAACAAGGAGGATGGGGTGGGGGGTGCTCCTTGTTACCACTCTCCGGCGTGAGAATCAGTAGTTTGCTTGGGAAGCAAAGCAAGATTGTAGTAGTAGTTAGAGAGTTCTGAAGAGATACCTCAAACCTGGTTTGGGGTCGGTATTTATAGCCGAGGAGTGATGGAGGAGATTGATGGATGGGCTGACGACGAGCTGCACCGTTGCAGGTGTGTCAGTCTCGCCGGCCGTGGGGGTTACGCCACGTCAGCCCATTGCTTTAATAGCTCTGACAGGGGACTGTCGCCGGCGCCACTTGCCTCGTGGTGTCAGCCACTTGCCTGGCGTGTCAGTCCACTTGCTGGATATGCAGGGTGCGGTGCGAGCCGCATCGCTGCATGCGGTAACGTCTGAAGTTACCGCGTCTCCTACTTGTGATCAAGAAATACGCGAGATGCGGTGTTGGCCGCATCATCGTATGTTGGAGACTATTTGCTCGCTTCCCTTGTCGTGACGAAAATGGCCATATGATGCGGTGCCAGCCGCATCGATATGTTCATCTTCTTTCGTACTTGGGTCAAGCTATTTATCTTTGAACCGAATGGGTTCGAAGGATGTGACCGCATGGGTGCGGTTTGCTTACTGGTAGGGGTTTGTTTGATGCGGGTAATGGTCGTTTTGGGACCATACCCCTTCAAGTCCCCCCAGTCTAGTGTTGCTCCCTTGTGCAAGTTGCACGTGGGAGGAGTACTGGACTTATGGTGTAGGAAGGTAGTGTGGCAGTCTGGAGAAAATTTTAGGCCAGATACACAAGTTTTTGTTAAACACAATTCCTGAGCCCCAAAAAGGCAAACAATGGAATTGACGCGGACTCATACGACAAAGGTATGGAGTACACTCGACCCCATTCACAAATGGGTAGAGTTCCGGTAATACAAGCTTTTACAAAGCTTAAGCAATTCTAAAAACCCTCACACGGTAATTAACAGAATTGATGCATACACATACAACAAAAGTATGGAGTATACTTGACCCCGTTCATAAATGGGTAAAGATTACGCATACACGCGTTCAGACATGCAAGAATTAAAAACACTTGTACAAACTGAACAAAGAAACTTTATATTCAAAAAATTCAAGTATCTACATGATGCTTACGGAATTTACATAAAGTTCCTATTCTACACAAGAGGAATACAAAAAAGGAGGCACACTAGCCAACCTAAACCCTATTTTGAACCACTGGTCCCTGCGTCGCCTCCGACGTCACCAGCGGGTTCTTCCTCTTCCACATCAGGGTAAAGCATCCGCAAGCGGTCAACATAGTCCGCAACCTCCAAACACTCGTCCAGCTCCCCTACACAGGCAAGGGGCGTGTCATAAAAGGAGGCTACGGCCGCTTTCAGGCGACCCTCGGTATCTACATCCCGGAACCCGGATGCCTGATCAGTATAACCGCCTGCGGATAATACATTGATATGCCCAATGCAGCGGTTAAAACCAGCCTTGAAGCCAGCATCGCGCGCACGTTCCTTAACCAGGTCCAAACCTGATGAGGTCTCAGGGGCATTCATTATGGCCTCGACAATCTGCAGTAAAAAGATCATAAGTCTTGCGTGCTAATCCAAGTAAATGTAAAGGCAAAGGATACTTACACGCGCGATGCCGTGAGTCCGCAACCACTCACGGTCAGCTTCCAGTTGGTTAAAAGAGGACACCAAGGCATCCTTGGCCTCAGTAGCAGCGTCGGCCCGCTGCTCCGCAGCAGACACGCGGGCAGTAAGGTCCGTAACCGCGACCTCCCGCGCCTGCACCTCAGCCTGTTACAAGAACAGCAAACGGTTCACCCGATAAATATTTTCAAAACAATAAAGGAAATATAAAACAAAGGTAACGAAACGTACCTGCAGGCTTTCAACAACTTTGCCTAAACGAATGCGCTCCGCATTCGCCTCTTCAAGAGCCTTAGAAGCACGGCTCTCCTTCTCTGCGGCCTCTTCATAGGCCTTTGAGGCACGAGCCCCGGCTTCTTTGGCCTCTTCAAGGGCCTTCAAGGCATCGGCCTTCGCCTGCAGCGCCTTCACAGAAATGGCCTCAGCCGCAGCCTTCTCTTGGCTCAAGGTAGCATTCGCTGCCTTGGCATTCGCCAACTCCTGCCGAGTATGAAACAGAACGTTATTCTGCTTAGCCCAAGATTCATTCCATTTCTTGCGCTCATTGGACAACTTTTCGTTCCAACTCTTGCGCTCATCAGCAAGGAGTTTAGCAAGGGTACGCACCTGTTTTAGCTGGGCAGTGGCAGCCCACTCAGAAGTCTGTTTCTGCTTTTCAAAAGCAGCCTTGTCTTTCTCGAGCCGCTCCGCACCCACACGAGCAGCCTCGATTAACTTTTCCGCTTCTGCCCGCATGCGAGCAGCATCTTCCTCGCGGCGGCCCAGCACCTTATAATCTTCCAAAATGGCATTAGCCACAATGGAAGTCCCCACCAGCATCGATGAAAGCTGGTTAATACGCAGCTCTCGGGGCGCGGCACGGGCACGCTCGACTTCAAACGGGGTCCCCAGACCACCCAAAATCTCCCTACATGCCGCAGGGTCGTTAGAAATATCATCCCCCTGCATAACAGCCCAGGGGGGTCGGTGGTACACCATACTGCGACCCGGGGAGTAGGTGCGGTAATAATACTCCAATTCAGACTCTCCAGGCTGAATTGGAGGCCCGTCATAACCCGCACCATCGGCAGACGAGCCGCTACCTTTCTCCCCAGCAGGAGACTTCTGCGGCTCAGCATCCTGCTGCCGCACCTCAGCATCAGACTTCTGCTTACCGGCATCTGAAAACCTCAAGTTCAATCCGTCACCCTCATCAGGAGAGATCAGATTGTCCGAGGAATCCACAGTGTCAAAAATCCGGTCAGCAGTCGCCTCCACCGTCTTCTCCAAAGGGGGATCACGAACTGGCCCAGCAAAAGGGGCCGCAGGCTCCTTAGGCGCGACTTTCTCCTTCAATACACCCGCACCCGCGGCAGCGGTGTGCGGAGGAGACGCAGGAATGTCAACAAAAGAATACCCCGCATCTCGGGATTCTGCAATCCAAAGAGTATTCAATGAGTATTACCACCCATGGTACATACAAAACGAAGAAAAGGGATATACTTACCAGCAGCAACTGCAGGTTTCTTCTGCACCGGAGCAACTCTCCTGGTCGGCAGTCTCCGCCTCTTCGGTTCACCACCACCAGCAGCTTTCTGCTCTGGCCCCCTTTTCTCTCCAACAACGGGGGGAACCACACCAGTTCCACCCGCGGCCGCACCACTACCTATAACACCCAAACCCTCAAGGGTGTCAGATACTACGACGTAATCGGTATATCCCCGAGAACAAGATTGATAGGTACCTGCGGCTTCGAAAACGGAAGAAGGGGCAGCTGAGCCTTCAACACTCCCCTTACCACGACCCCGCACGGTCTTTTTTACCATTTTCTTCTCCACAGTCTTTTTGGGGACGCGTTTCTCAAACTTCCCCAAATCCGCAAGGACACCTGGATTCACACAATCAACAGAACCAGTCAAAAAGATAAACTGAAAAAACTAATGCCACGTAAGACGTACCTCTTGCGTCTCCCGGAACCGGGGCTTCCAGCACCGCTTTTGATGGTACGCGGAAGTTCTTCAGAATTTCAAGGTTGAAACCTTTCTTCAGCTCAACCGCGATCAGTTCAACCTGACCCTTGAAATCAGGCTCAAACATCCTCCACAAGCCAACCGCATCCGCTGATACATGCATGCAGGTTATCACAAAGGCTTAGGAAATAAGGAAAATAACAAAGGGTAACGAACTTACCACCACCCTGTTCCCGCAACACGGGTCTTTCCTTCCTATCCGGTCTAGAGAGCATCATCCGCAATATCCATAGTTGGTCATTATCCAACTTCTTGAGTTCAATAGGCCGCAGCCTAGAGAACCAGTCCGCGGTCTTTGCGGAAGCAACAGGAATATCTTCATCGGAAACTCCAACATCGACGTTCCTGAAAGACATGTTAGCATAGACCGCACAGGCTTTCACGTAGAAGAACCTCTTCTTCCAGCCTGTCACACCCTTAGGGGGTGTCATCAACTTCAGACTCCCATGCCTTTGAGTGAACGAGAAAAAACCGGTGTTCACCGTCAACTGGTAGAAACGCCGGAAATTCTCCACTGAAATGGGCAGGCCATGGACACGGAATGTGTACTCAAAATTCCGAATTCGGAACATTCCGAAAGGACTAAGCTGGGAGATATGGAGGTGATAATACTCCAATACCTCCGCCACAAACACCGTCACCGGCAACCTAAGGTTACCGTGGGTGAAAAAATCCGCCCACAAGGTTATATAACCGGCCGGAGCATCGGCACCGGTGTCCCCCACTTGTGGGAAAGTAGCATTCCAGTCTTTGGCCATCTGAACAGTGGCCATCAGGGTTTTAAAACTACCTTTTGTCCACTTCAACACCGGTAACCCACCACCGGGAACATTCACATCATCATCCTCGTCTTCTTCCTCAGCCACTATCGGCTGTTCAGGGTTTTCACCCTCCACATTGTGTGGATTCGATGGTTCAGCCATCAAAAATATCAAAGAAACGAAAGATGGTGAACAGAAACACTAGAAACCTCACCGGAATTTCAGAAAAAATCGTCGGAGAAAACAGATGACAACTTTCTCTCAAACGGCAAATTTTTTGAATTTTCGACAAAGTGAGAGGAAACCACAAACGGTTATCCCCTTATATACCCATCGCAATTAATGCGGAGGGAGAAAGCAAATCATCACGTTCAAAAAGAGCGTATCTTGCAACAACACGTGTCGAGCGCCGTTTTAGCTGACGGTTATCACGCGCGCGTGGCCGCCCACGCGCCTGCCAAAGAAGACGTTTACACTCCCTGCTACAGTGCATTTAATGCCTCGGGCAGTGCAAATGTCCTTTCATTTCAGCACATGCAGAAACGTCTCACCAACTTCTACCAACTCACACGTGCGATCAAGCCACGTAGGCAAGAAAAAGCGACAACATTATCCAAAAAACATAAGCGGCATGCGGTTTTTCTGGTTTACCGCACCATAACCCATACCGCATGTCGTTTTTTTATATACCCTAAAAAATAGGTAGAAATATATCTATCTATGCTATAAAGGGATATATTACCTTTTCCGCATCACTCACGAGCACACGTGAAATATGCGGAAGTGACACACATGAACCCATTCAGATGTGTCAGATGCTCAGAACCAGTGTTGTTCTTTGGACTGAACCGCATCTCAGGAACAGGCAAAGCGCATTGCCTTCCTTTTCTTCAAGCTTCAAATCCCTCCTGTCCGGTTCACAACCACAGAGGGTGCATGAACAACTTCTTCAGAAGAAAGAAGGAACGGAATCTACGCGCCCGCACATCAGCAGCCCTGACTCCTGAACCTTCAAGAGTTACATCCGTGCAACAAGCACACTTTGAGCGAATATGGGACTGCAACATCGCAGACACCCATGAAGAGCTACAGACATAACCATAGCTTCCGCAGAGTGGTTGCTACGGAAGAGCAAAACTCACTCCACATCACCGAACGAGGCTACCTCGTTATAAACTCGGTATTGGAGCGTGAAGGTAAGTGGCTCCAGAAAGAACACAGATACGTGCTCTAAACAAGCACTTATCAAGCAGCAAGTGTCCGAACAGCGGTAACAAGTCTGCCTATGACTTTGTTTACCTGCCAACGGACCGCGGTAACAAGTCTGCTTAGGACTTTGTTTACCTACCAATGAATCGCATGGGATAAACAACGATGGGCATCCCCTTGCCTATGACCATGTTTATTTACCCATAGTCTAGATCCACATTGTTCGACCAAACACGGCCAACAATGACGCAACGAAGTAACCGCAAAGAACGTACGGTTACTTGAGAGCTATCAAGATGAACACGAACACCCAACAAAAAAGGGATGGTCATCTCATCATAGGATGCTGAACATAGAACTTGAGCAAAGTTCTAACACAACATCCAAAACCTTCAAACCTGACCGCAAAGGTTGGTTTACAAGTTTTTCTTTTCTTCTTCGTGCACCATTCTGGCAAATGGTTCGAAGAAGAAACCACCTCCAAGAGGTTCGAAACATGTGCAAACCTTCGAACCACCATCCAAGAGGTTGGTTCGAAGTTTGTGCAGCATTACTATGAAGGTCCCTAACAGGCCTTCAACACAACAACAGGTGGCAACCCACCTGATGACATGCAACGGCTGAGAATTTCGCATCAAGCGAAACCCCTTCACCGGTACGGAAGAGGCATAGCCGGATTTTTTACCAGATCACCAGGTTGATCTGGCCTAAAATTTTCTCCAGACTGCCACACTACCTTCCTACACCATAAGTCCAGTACTCCTCCCACGTGCAACTTGCACAAGGGAGCAACACTAGACTGGGGGGACTTGAAGGGGTATGGTCCCAAAACGACCATTACCCGCATCAAACAAACCCCTACCAGTAAGCAAACCGCACCCATGCGGTCACATCCTTCGAACCCATTCGGTTCAAAGATAAATAGCTTGACCCAAGTACGAAAGAAGATGAACATATCGATGCGGCTGGCACCGCATCATATGGCCATTTTCGTCACGACAAGGGAAGCGAGCAAATAGTCTCCAACATACGATGATGCGGCCAACACCGCATCTCGCGTATTTCTTGATCACAAGTAGGAGACGCGGTAACTTCAGACGTTACCGCATGCAGCGATGCGGCTCGCACCGCACCCTGCATATCCAGCAAGTGGACTGACACGCCAGGCAAGTGGCTGACACCACGAGGCAAGTGGCGCCGGCGACAGTCCCCTGTCAGAGCTATTAAAGCAATGGGCTGACGTGGCGTAACCCCCACGGCCGGCGAGACTGACACACCTGCAACGGTGCAGCTCGTCGTCAGCCCATCCATCAATCTCCTCCATCACTCCTCGGCTATAAATACCGACCCCAAACCAGGTTTGAGGTATCTCTTCAGAACTCTCTAACTACTACTACAATCTTGCTTTGCTTCCCAAGCAAACTACTGATTCTCACGCCGGAGAGTGGTAACAAGGAGCACCCCCCACCCCATCCTCCTTGTTACGAGTCACGGCTTGTTTCCTTGTGCAGGAGATCATCCACCGGTGACCCAGCCAGCGATCTCCGAGAGGAAGGGATTAACCCTTCTTGACGAGACCAGTGTGTTAACCCTGCCCGGTTAACCATTGTTTCATCAGGCCCCGTAATGAATGTCAAGGCTTTGCCCGATTAGGGTTCTGTCTCGCGACGTAGGGATAAAGTTGAATTGGGTTATTATACTTAATGCGAGTGCATTATAAATAGTTCAGGAGTTATACCCAGAATATAACAACCCTCCAAAAATATTTTAGACACCCCCAAATGTCCTAAATTCACCCCGTATACGTAAAACGGTCCCGAAATATCTTTATATAATTAAAAATAAAATAAAAATCAGTTTTATAGTCTCTCGTAGGCCGCGAAGACTTGGTCTTCATCTTACGCGGGCCGCGAGCGAGAAGATAAGTGGCGCAGCCCAGGAGCCGCCACGTGGCCGGACACGCGTCAGAACCAGGGTGACTCAGCAATACCGCCGCCGCCCTACCATCTCTCGCGGGCCTTGTAGCCTTTGGCTACTATCTACGCGGGGCGCGACGAACCTCAGATCAGATCCTATATATAGAGGGGTTCGGCTCTCATTTCAACTCGCTCACAATTCGATTCTTTCTCAAATTTCTGAAATAGTAATAATAATATCGGGCATTATACCCCCTAATTAGTGAAGCTCTGCCTCGTTGTAAGTATCATAATCCCTGGATACGTATTAGATACGCTGCCCGATTGATCTAGGGTTCCGTAACGGCTGTCGTGGTTCTGCCCGACGTAGTCGTTGGAATACCGTCTCGGGGAGGGTATTACTAATGTTAAAATGGGTTATGTCACAACCCTCGATCCCTAATTCCCTGGAGCGAGCGGCCGTGAGCCAGTTCTGGTGGTATCTCGTTATTATCAAATTTGGCAGCAGAAATTTCATCAGGATCGTAGTTAGGAAATATTTAATCAGAGTAAAATACCACATTTTCCATAACATTAAACATATGGGTAAAATCCAAGTTTTCAGTACACACTTTTCATAGGAATAAATCCTATTTTTATTTAAGAAAAACATCTATTTCTTTTAGGTAACTTTATTGCCACTTTTCCAAGCCTTCAGTGCTGTCCAGCTGGCTTCTATTTGGCTTTCACATTTTGTTACCTGAAACGCGTTTTAAAAACATTTTGTCAGTGGGAAATACTGGTGAGTGAATCCCAGTTTAATCAAGTTTAAATAAAAAGTCACAGTGAACGGTATTGAGGGCGCATCCGCAATTACATTTGTTTCCAAGTTATATCAATTACCACCACATGGTAATGTCGTTCCGACTTATGGTCATGTTACTCCTTTAACAGGTGGTAACAAATTTTGTATATAAAACCCCAAATTTACCGACTATAACTGTATTCTTACAAATACTCAATAACTGCTATTCGCATGGAAAAGTATTTAAGGTTTTGTAAAAACTGTTAACAAAAAGAGGATTACTCACATTGTTGTTTTAGGGTTTTCAGTAAGGATTTCCTGGGAATAATCTATAAATTACACAAATGCACGTGTGTTAGTATAATAACCCATTTTAACATTAGTAATACTCTCCCCGAGACGGCATTCCAACGACTATGTCGGGCAGAACCAGACAGCCGTTACGGAACCCTAGATCAATTGGGCAGAGTATCTAATACGTCTCCAGGGGTTATCTTCAGGGGTTATGATACTTACATCGTAGCAGAACCTCGCTATTTAGGGGGGGGGGGGTATTAGACTTCGGTATAATGCCCAATATTCAGAAATTTGCTTAAGAAAGAAAGAAATGAACGAATTCAACTGAGATCTGATGCGTTCTATTTATAGGTGTTGATCCTGACTCTCTCGCGGCCCGCATAAGATAAGGCAAAGCCTTACGCGGCCCGCGTCAACCCTGGGTCAAAGAGTAGCTTAGCTGGGTCAGCATGTAGGTCCACCGGGTGTTGGGCCACGTGGCCACACCGGGCTGCGCCACATCTTGGTCTCACGCGGCCCGCGTGAAGGTTGAGGTGAGGTTCACGCGGCCCGCCTCAACTTAAAATTAAATGAAATCAGGTTTCCAACCTTTATACCGCTCGCGTAAGGTTGTGGTGGGGTCCTACGCGGCCCGCCTTAACTTAATTAAACTTGTTTTTAATTATTTTTAAATGTTATATTGTATTTCAGGCTCGGTTTTCACATACGGGGTGTATTTAGAGACATATTGGGACATTTTAAAATATAATAGGGTGTCAGAAATATTATGAGGGTGTCGGTTCACGTTAGGGCTGTTATAACCTCCCCACCTTATTTTAGAGCTCGTCCTAGAGATCTATTGGAACAAGTGTGGATATTTCTTTTGCATTTCTGATTCAAGCTCCCATGTGTACTCAGGTCCTCTTTTAGAGTCCCACTTTACTTTGACCAGAACTAATCTCTTATGCTTGAGGTTCTTGATTTTCCTATCTTCAATTTGTGGAGGCCTTTCTACAAGTTTGAGTTGTTCATTTACCTCTATATCCTTAAGAGGCACTACAAGTGATTCATCAGCTAGACACTTTTTGAGATTAGATACATGAAATACATCATGTATTCCTGCCATTTCTTCTGGCAGTTGTAGCTGATAGGCTACAGGTCCTATTCTTCTAACAATTTCAAAAGGTCCAATATACCTGGGACTTAGCTTTCCTCTTTTGATAAATCTTACCACTCCTTTCCAAGGAGAGACTTTTAACAATACCTTGTCACCTACCTGGAATTCTAACGGCTAACGTCTGTTATCAGCGTAGCTCTTCTGTTGATCACGTGCTGCTTTTAGTCGTTCCTTGACTTGAATGATCTTGTCGGTTGTTTCTTGCACTATCTCAGGTCCAGATAGTTGCTTTTCCCCAATTTCTGCCCAACAGACTGGGGTTCTGCACTTTCGTCCATAAAGTGCTTCGAATGGTGCAGCATTGATACTTGTGTGATAACTGTTATTATAAGAAAATTCTATTAAAGGTAAGTGATCGTCCCAATTACCTCCGAAATCAATTACACAAGCTCTAAGCATATCCTCCATTGTCTGAATTGTCCTTTCGCTTTGTCCGTCCGTTTGAGGATGATAAGCTGTGCTTAGATTCAGCTTGGTTCCCATTGCTTTTTGGAAACTTGACCAAAAATGAGAGGTAAAACGGCCATCCCTATCAGAAACAATTGATAAAGGTATTCCATGTAATGAAACAATTTCATTTACATACAATTTGGCTAATTGTTTCATGCTAAAAGTTTCCTTCATTGGTAGGAAATGAGCTGACTTAGTTAGCCTGTCTACAATCACCCAGATTGTATCATTACCTTTTCTTGTTTTGGGTAATTTGGTAACAAAATCCATTGTTATCAATTCCCATTTCCAAACTGGCATTTCTAACTGTTGTAACAAACCTGAGGGTTTCTGGTGTTCAGCTTTAACTTGTGAGGAAGTTAAACATTTAGAAACATAAGCTGCTATGTCCTTTTTCATTCCTATCCACCAGAAATTTTTCCTTAAATCCTGATACATCTTATCACTTCCTGGATGCATCGTATATCTAGATTTATGAGCTTCGTCTAATATACGATGACGTAAATTTCCTAATTTAGGTATCCACATTCTCGTTTTATGGAATCTCCAAATTCCATCTGTTCCTTGTTCTATTTCCTTAATCATTCCTTTTAATTTTTTAGTATCTTCCTTGATTACTGATTCTTGTGCTTTTCTAATCTGTTCATTTAAATCTACTTGTAGATTTAATTTAAGAGAACGTACCCTTTTTGCATTTTCATGATACTTTCGACTTAAAGCATCTGCCACTACATTTGCTTTTCCTTCATGATATTGGATATCATAATCGTAATCACTAAGCAATTCCATCCAACGTCTTTGTCTCATATTCAACTCCTTTTTCCCGAAAATATACCTTAAACTTTTATGATCTGTAAATACGGTAAACTTACTACCATAAAGATAATGTCTCCAAATCTTAAGGGCAAAAATTATGGCTCCTAGTTCTAAATCATGGGTTGAATAATTCTCTTCATGATTCTTAAGCTGTCTAGAGGCGTAAGCTATAACCTTATGACGTTGCATCAACACACATCCATAACCTAACTTAGAAGCGTCACAATAGACTACAAAGTCTTCAGTTCCTTCTGGTAACACTAGTACGGGTGCATGGGTCAATCTTTGCTTAAGGATTCTAAAGGCTTCTTCTTGTTTTGGTCCCCATTCAAACTTAATGGATTTACAGGTTAACTTAGTTAAAGGAATGGCTATTCTAGAGAAATCTCGAATAAACCTTCTATAATAACCGGCCAATCCTAAGAAACTTCTAACCTCAGTTGGCGACTCAGGGGTTTTCCATTTGGTAATCGCCTCGATCTTTGTTGGATCCACATGAATTCCTTCATGATTAACTAAATGTCCAAGAAACTCTACCTGCTCTAACCAAAACTCGCACTTTGAAAATTTAGCGTAAAGCTTTTCCTTTCTTAATAAGCTTAAAAGTAAGTGCAAGTGCTTTGCATGATCCTCTTTACTCTTAGAGTAAATTAGAATATCATCAATGAAGACAATTATGAATTTATCCAAATATGGCTTACATATTCGGTTCATCATGTCCATGAATGCGGCTGGGGCATTGGTTAAACCAAATGGCATGACAGTAAATTCATAATGACCATACCTTGTTCTGAATGTGGTTTTAGGAATATCCTCTTCCTGTACCTTTAATTGATGATATCCTGATCTTAAATCGATTTTAGAGAAAAAATCGAGCTCTTTGAAGTTGATCGAACAGATCATCGATCCTCGGTAATGGATACCGATTCTTAATCGTGACTTTGTTCAATTCACGGTAGTCAATGCACATACATTGATCCGTCCTTCTTTTTAACAAACAAAATCGGCGCTCCCCATGGTGATGAGCTTGGTTGTATGAATCCTTTCTCCAACAATTCGTCTATTTCTTCAGTTCTTGCATTTCAGCGGGTGCCAAACGGTAAGGTGCTTTGGCAATTGGGGTTGTCCCTGGTAGCAGATGGATTCTAAATTCAACTTCCCCGTCTGGCGGTAGCCCTGGCAATTCTTCTAGAAAGACATCTGAAAACTGGGACACTACTGGAATGTCTTTTAGTTCTTTTCTTTTAGTGTTAGTGATTATAGAAATCAAATACACTATAGATCCTTTTCTTTTACAACTTGCACTTTTCATCACAGAGATGAATTTTGTGGATTTAGATGGCTTATCTCCTTTAATTGTGATCTTTTCACCCTTTGGTGAATTTACTTGAATCGACTTTTGATCACACAAAATACTGGCTTTATTGGCTATTAACCAATCTATTCCTAACACAACATCAAATCCTGCGAGGTTCATTGGGTAAAGGTTTGCAATAAATTTTTGATTAAAAATTTCTATTCTTGCTCCCTGCAAGATTTCAGAAATCCTAACGGTTTCTCCATTTGCGGTTTCCACTAGACATTCTTGTGGTAGTTTAGTTAATGATTGATTCAGAAGTTTGCAAAACGAAGTATTAATAAAACTTTGGTTTGCACCAGAGTCAAATAATACTTTAGCAAAAATATCATTAACTAAAAACGTACCAGCTATGACGTCCGGAATCATCTTGGCTTCATCTGCAGTTAGAACAAATGCTCTAGCATTTTTAGGGTTCTTGTTGTTTGCAGCTGAAGCCAATTTCGGACAGTTTGGCTTGATATGACATTTTTCTCCACAGTTGAAGCACAATCCATTGGTTGGTTTCCTTCTGCAGGTTTCTTCCTTATGTCCTGGTGCTTTGCAGAAATTGCAGTAAGTAGAGCATCTTCCTGAATGCTTCTTTCTGCAGGCTTTGCAGTATGGTGCAGAGGTAGAACTCATGTTCCTACAGTTGGAATTCACAGAACAGAATTCTTGAGTAAGCCTTTGGGTTAGGTTTCTCCTCTGATCTTCTTCTCTAGTACACACCAGTTCATCAGTTAAGGTATTGGCTAGTTCTACAGCTTCTTCTGTGGTTTGAGGTCTAGCTGCCTTGACCACATGTCTAATCTCCCCAATTAATCCCCAGATGTATCGGGAGATTAATACCGGTTCAGGTGATGCAAGGGTCGGTACTATTCTAGCATATTCAAAGAATGTCGTAGTGTACCCTTTACTATCTACCCCAGTCATTCTAAGGTTCAGAAACTTATTCGCTATCTGTTCCTTTTCATTAGGAGGGCAGAATTTCCTTTCTACCATATTTTTAAATTCCTCCCATTCCATGTTGTATACCCTATCACTTCCCATTGACTGGAGGATAGTGTTCCACCATTCTAGGGGCTGAGTTCTTAAACAGATTCGAAGCAAACATTATCTTGTCTTCTTCAGCACACTTGCTTATTTTCAGAACTGCCTCAGTTTTCTCTATCCAGCGTAGAGCTGCAATGGGTCCTTCATTGCCCGAGAATTCTATTGGTTTGCAGGACCAGAATTCTTTATAAGAACAACCATATGGCATGGTTCCTCTTCTTTTGGGAATGGGCGCTTGAAGTACGGGTCCATTGTTCACGCTGTGTTCAGGTTCAGTTGGTCGCTTACTGCTATGCTTACTTTTATTATCAGCTTCTTTAACAGTTTGGATAATAAATGGCATTGCATCTATGATTCCTATATGTTGGATAGCACTATTATCCACTTGGTTTCCATTGTTATTGTTGTTCGGATTCTCATTAACCATGTTAATGTTACTCTGGTTATCGTTATTCAGATTATCGGCCATCTGAATTTTAAACATTTACCACATATTAATATCACAAATAATATTTGAACATAGTCAATCACATGTCACACACTTTTAGTCAAAATCGTCGAGCATTGCGACTTTTACTCTTTCTTATAGTATGCGTCTATTACACACCAGTACTGAAATTAAAATTACAATACCGACTGAAATTTAAAACTACACTACCAGTAATATGCATCCGTAGTTTTTTTAACACATACACATATATTTATTATTATATCATATTATATTATTATTATTATTACTACCGTTCCCACCATCACATTCATGGATATGGATTCATCCAAAAATCCATATTGCGCTCATCGTATTTTCATACGAGACACTCTCCCACCTGTCTCATTCTCTCACTGCTTTCTAAAATTTCCTCACCGAAAGTCCTAAGTTCTTGTACGTTTTCTGCACTCATTAGGGGTGCAGGTTCTAGGACTGGGTTTGTAATCTGGGGTGTAGGTTCCTGGTATGGGTAAGGGTTTTCTAAGATCTCCCTAATGTATGCATCATTATTGAAATAGGGATCTTGATGATCTAACCCTGGGTAGGCTCCTAGGTTGGGCATTGGCACATTTTCCTGTATCGGGTAGCGTTGCACATAGTCCCTAACATCATCCCACCAGGGGTCGTAATTATTTGGGTCTAGGGGATTTGGTGCAGGTACCCTAGGTATCTCCTCTGGGTTGAAATCATGCATTTCTATTTGATTTTCAGGGTTTTCTATTTCCATTGGTTGGTCAGGAATTGGTGGTTGTGGTTGGGGTGCTAGCATTTGCTCCAGGTTTGGGTCAGCTGCAGTGGTTGCTAAAATATGGATATTGGCTATACCCCTATTAAGCATATCCTGGGCATATGCATCAGTTTCTCTTTTGGCTGCGGCTAACACTCGCAGTTACTGTAACTTTTTCATACGCTTTCTACGCTCATGTGCTCCCCTACTGAACCATCCCCTCTTTTTCTGAGGAAATGGCTCTTCAGACTGAGCCTTAAACACGAATATTCCTTCTTCTGTATCAGCAGAGTACCCCGAGAGGGCAGGCTGAGAAGAGGCACATTCGCTTCTAGGCGAACCGGACAATTGACGGTACGCGTCAAATGGTCCTTGGTCGCTCATACTGTAAACTAACAGATAGTCAGATAACACATAACAAGAAAATACAATTATGCACGTAGTTCCGTAATTTATTTCCTAACACTTCGAATTTTGATGTCAGCAGAACACTGCTGTGGCTGAATCAGTGGCATAGCTCTGATACCACCTTCTGTCACAGCCCCCATCTTGGTCTCACGCGGCCCGCGTGAAGTGTCACGGCCCCCGACCCGGTTTGACCCGGTCCAGGAGCCGCGGGACAGAAACCCGTGGTATTGTTTATTATGGCAGCGGAAATTTTAACAGGATCGTTTTAAAACTTGAAATGCCCGATTATTTTATTTCACAATTCGGGATAAAACCCATAATTTACAATAAGGGAATTTCACCGAGAAACCCCTAGTTTACAAAACATGTTTATTTATTTTATTAAGCCACTACTTCAAGCTTGTTAGTGCTCCACAACACTTTTTCCTTAATTCACAGCAGATCACCTGAAACATGTTTTAAAAAGGTTTTATCAGCAAGAAATACTGGCGAGTCATTCAAGTTGCACAAAACGACACATTGTTATAATCCACGGTATTAAGGGAGATTACAATGCTTCTATCAACCAATTACCCCAAATCGGTATTTGTCACTCGACTGTATCTGTGACTAAGGTCAGATCACCCATTGGCTAACTCGTTGTCCAATGGTGACGAGTATCAAGTAATGTATACAAAACCCCACCTACCGGCAGTAATTGAAGATTACAAAGACTTAATCCCTGTAATTATAACTTTAAAACCAAACATGATTTTGAAAGCAAATTTGGTAAAAAGAGAATGACTCACTTTGCAGATTTATACGGGCAGAGTTTAGCCTACTGATAAGCCTGATAACTTAATTTAAACAACAATGCACACGAACTAGGTTAGTAACTAATACAGCATTTACGATAACTCACGAGATACAACCCTCACAACGAATGACAAAGTGCAATACTAAACATCCATCGAATTTACGACGAATGACAAAGTATAACCCTAATGTGGGCAGCACTTAAACATCCGTTGGATAGTTTCAATCGATCGGACATTAAATCGTAATAGCGATCGAGTTATTACCCTGTTGGTGCGGCAGCGTTTCGTGTTCGTGTGTGTTTTGAAGTAATCAGTGTATAACTCAGTGTACGAAGCGAGTTTTAACGTCGAAATAGCGCCAAACTTCAAGTCCCAAGCCCCTGTATTTATACCCCGTTTTGGACCCGCCCGCGAGTCGCGAAGGGATTCCCCTCCCCTGTCGCGAGTCGTGGGGCACACCTTCCTAGCCTAGCGTTGCCTTGTCACTTGTTTAGGCCTGCTGAGTTGACAGATTTCGAAACTACGCGTTCCTTAATCGTTTTAAGCAGATAAATATGATTAGGGGATACCCCCCCCCCCTCTTGAGTTTTAGGGGCCCTGATCCTGATTTTAATTGTTCTGAAAATTTTAGGGTTTATGAAGGATTACTTGGGGGTCTCAATTAGGGTTTCCTATTAGACAAATAAAATAATAACTTAATAGCATGGTATACCTAGATTTATGAGCTTCCTCTAAAATCTTATTCCTTAAATTTCCCTGCTTAGGTACCCAAATTCTTTTCTTATGGAATCTCCAAATTCCATCAGCTCCTTGCTCCAATTCTTTTATTCGTCCTTTCATTTCTTCAGCATCATCCTTGATTGCTGTTGCTTGAAAATTCTTCAATTGTTCCATTAAATCTAACTGTAGATTTAATCTAAGTGCACGAATTCGCTTTTGCTTTTCATGATACTTACGACTTAAGGCATCTGCGACTACATTTTCTTTTCCTTCGTGATACTGAATATCACAGTCGTAATCGCTTAAAATTTCCATCCATCTTCTATGCCTCGTGTTTAGTTCTTTTTGCCCAAATATGTACCTTAAGCTTTTATGATCTGTATAAACGGTAAACTTACTTCCATACAGATAATGTCTCCAAATTTTTAGGGCAAAAATTACCGCTCCCAATTCTAAGTCGTGAGTCGTATAGTTTTCCTCGTGCTTTTTCAATTGCCTTGAGGCATACGCAATTACCTTTTTGCGTTGCATTAACACACATCCTAATCCTAGCTTAGAAGCATCGCAGTATACTTCGAAATCTTCTGTTCCTTCTGGCAATGCTAAGATTGGGGCGTTTGTTAACTTTTGCTTTAAAATCCTAAAAGCCTCCTCCTGTCTGGGTCCCCATTCAAATTTTACGGCTTTACATGTTAGCTTGGTTAATGGCACGGCTATCTTAGAAAAATCTTTAATAAATCGTCTATAGTATCCAGCTAATCCTAGGAAACCTCTAACTTCCGTAGCCGATTGCGGGGCCTTGCATTTGGTGAGAGCTTCGATTTTAGAGGGATCTACGTGAATACCTTTGTGATTCACCATATGACCTAAAAATTGCACCTCCTGTAGCCAAAATTCACACTTCGAGAATTTGGCGTAAAGCTTTGATCGGAATGTCGCGCTCCGGTCAAAGATAATATTTATAAGCCCAAATTACCCTTAACAATGTGTTAGTGGTAGTAAGGGGTCGATCCACGAAGAGTATGTGGTTTGTGTATGGATTTGACTGAATTATAAAGAATTGTCATAATTATGAAGCTTGCTAAAGTGTTTTTGTATTTTTGTTTAATAAAAAGATGTGAATTTGAACTACTGGAATTGGATTAATTAATTAACAACTACTAATTAACGATTGCAAGAAAATTGGATACTAGAACAATAATGATAAAAAGGAATCACACCCGGTTTCGGTAATTGCTAACCTAGGATTTCTACAAGTTTTAGTTTCAACTCAAATGCATTTGATTAATGGATTTAGTGTACCGTGACTTAGGTGCTACTAACTATCAACGTCCCGAAGAACGGACAAAAAGACACTTTGTAATCAACACAAGTAAATCCTAACAATGATAATGCACAATTACATATCACCATTTCGCGAAGTCATAACTTTTAACATCGCTCGACAATTCACGAATTCGCAACAAATGTAACACTATTATCAAGAGTTTCAAAAATCAAATACAAATTGTCACTAAGTTAAAACAAGAACAATTCGAAACCCTAAAATTAACAACTACCTACACCGGGGTGAAACCGAGATGATTAGCCGCTCATGGTTGATGCAACCTGATCACCGGATGTTTGGAATGCGGATGGAGTCATCTTTGAAGCTTGATTGGATGATTGATGAATGATGAAGATTGGTGATGGATGATGATGGATGAATGGATGAATGGATTGATGGCTAGGGTTTTGAATCAAGATTGTGATGAATGATGGTAGATGATTCTTGATTCGGGTTGGAGATGTAGTGATAAGTTGAATGGTAGGTGAAAAACTTTTTCAATTAGGCTCCAAGAACAAGATTCAAACTCCCAAGATAGTGTAACTTACGAATTCAATGAATGAACACCAATCAAAATCGAGCCTGCCCTTCAAATAAACGAAATTCGCGTTTTGAAAATCCACTACCCGTCGCCGACGGGCCTGACCCCGTCGTCGACGGGTCCCCAAAAGTTGAAATGGTTCCGATGGGTTAAGTGACTGGATACGGAGGTTTTTAGCCGACGGGGTTATCTAGAGCCCGTCCGGGACGGCCTCTAGCCCGTCGGCGACGGCCTCTTGAAACTCACTTCTCCATTTTTCGCTCCTTGCACTCTCGATTGATCCGTAACGCATCCCGGTGCTCCGGTTTTCGACCCGGTGACCCGTAAAGCTCCTTAAACTCCATCAAACCTGCAAAACACATTCTTGATTAAAAGTAGGCTATTCGAAACTAAAACTTACGTAAAAACGTTAAGTTAAACAATAACAAGCACCGATTTTCAACCACGTATCACATCCCCACACTTGTCTTTTGCTTGTCCTCAAGCAAATCTGTTTTTCACTTTCACGTGGGTCGAACAACAAATGCACATCCCATTCCCGAGACAGAGGTTAAGGTCTATTGTCATACAAAAGTTCAAACTCTTTACAAATTTCACATATTTAGCGGTTAAGTGAATAATCACATATACTAATGGTTATCCAAGATTAACCCGCCCGTAAAACTAACAACTCATGCATATCCCTCACAATGTGCTCTCCACTCGGCTTAAAATTGGCTAACGTGTATAATGTATTAGCACTTCAACACTTAATCGCTCAAAACCGATTAGAACACGTACCCGCATAGGCTTGCAACTCAATCATTCTCCACCACCGAACACAAATACTAAGCACAAGTCAAAAGGTCTTTAAAGGGTTGTAACGGGGCTAGGCTAAGGGTAGGAAATAGGATATTTTTAAAGTGGCGAAAGTGATGAAAATTCGATTTTTATTACAAAAGACTATCCTAAACAAAAGTAAACTATAAACATTACTACAAGGCAACAACTTAAGCCTTTTATTCAACAACTACTAACACTTCTTTTTGTGTTTTTCTCAAAGCTTTTTCAATCTTTTTCGCAACATTTTTTTTAGAATCATAACAACTATACAAACTTAAGCTCCTATAATCGAATTTTTATCACACGGGTTTAAAAAGAAAAGGTTTAAGGTTTATGGGCTATAGGGTGGTCAAACGAAAGGTTTAGGCTCAAAATGGGCGACTAGGGGATTTGTTCGGGTAAGGATAGAAAAATGGTTTTAAGAGAAAAGGTTTACCTAATGCCTTAATCATTCTCGTGCTTGTATTTGGTCTATAGTCTCAAACGTATCAAAAGTTGCAAGTTCTACAATACGCGCCTAATGGTCCACTCAAACAAAGAAACATGTAAATGTAAATCTATGATATAAAAGTGGCTCAAACCTCACGCATAAGGGTATGATATGCGATATGCATGATATACTAGTTTCTTAGGCAGATTATTCCCAAATAACCACCCGCTAAATACCCGTCATGTTATTAATTTGAACTTGACCATGACAAAAGACCAAATGGTTTGTGACATCCCTCGTTGACTTGGTTACTTGTGCTTTTAAGATTGCTTTTAAAACAAGACATTTTTGAAAAATTTTTGAAATTTTCCCCCATCCCCACACTTGAGGCAAACATTGTCCTCAACGTGTAGTGTTTAAATGCATGGGTAAAAATTGAAAATTTTTACTACTCCCCCATCCCCACACTTGAGGTACATATTGTCCTCAATGTGTAAGAACTAGAGTTTTAAGAATGCACAAGGGATGTGACACGACTAACCTTCCCAACTTTTCACCCCGAAAATTAAAATACATATTACAATCCACTTATTCCTAACTAACAATCAAAGTAAAAAGAAACACATGCACCTGATCTTTATCGCTTGATGCTCATATCCTTCGTCTCTTCATAAAAATGGTTGTCCCGCAAACATGTTGTACCTACAAATTCTAATCCTTGTATAGAAGCATGCTTCTCACAACCATCAAAATTTGTTAGTACGTAGTTCTACCCTTTTTATGAACATATTACCAAGTCATGCATTATTTTACTTTGATTTTTGTGGAAAAAATTTTACAACAACAACAAACCTAACTCACTTTCGTAGGAATCACGGCTGCATTTAGCTTATGCAACAAGCCCTTTTAAACCCCCCAATAGCTTGGGAGGACGAGAGGTCTCGTGAGGGTTATATAGGGAACACACCCACAAAGTTCATTTAACTAGACATAAATTAAATAAAAAACGACAAGAAATAACGGAACAAAATATACAACAACAACATAAAATATACCATACCTCTACCGCTGATATCGCTCGTTTGGATCCATTGGCGGGTTGGGTTGGTATGGATAACCAGTGAGAGCCTCGAATATCTCCCTTTAGTTATCTAGGGGGCTTTGCTCCCCTTGAGGCGGCGGTTGGTACGGGATCGGGATGAAGCTAGACCCTACCGCTTCGGGCCAATGTGGAGTCGGGTCGGATAGGCCTTGCGGGTAGGGAAGATCGGGGTAATTTGTCCACCCCGAGTGCTCGGCGTATGGGAGGCCGACTTGGTAGTCTCTTTGGTGCCGCTCCTGATCGTGCAGCACTTTGGCGTTATTAATCGCCATTTGTTGAGAGACGTACATGGCACTCCAACGGCGTCGGTTCAATTCTCTTTCTTCCTGTCGACGCGCTTCCTCTTCTACTTCCCATGCCCGTCTTCGGGCTGCCTCATCCTCCTGCATCTTTGTCAACTGTTCCATGTGTGATCTTTGTATTGCTTGGAACAGTTCTTGTTCTTCCACAAACTTGTTCATTCTTTCCCTATGGGCTTCTTGAGCTGCCCAATACCCTTGCATTGAGGATCCATGGAACCCCTCCCAAGCTTCTCTTCTTTGATTGTATTCCCGTCCTTCACCTATGCATGCGGAGACATTGTCATATATCTCCTGCTGCCCCCGATCAAAATTTTTGTAGGAGAGCACCCGTCTCCTGGTCACAAAACCCGCCACATCCGCGTTGATTTCCCTATGTGGCCGCATATATCGTTGCCTTGGTCTTTGTGCACCGGAGGGTTCAACTTCCTCCTCTTCATCACCCATTTCCTCATCTTCTTCCGCTACTGGTGGTGCTCCAGCAGTATGGATCTCATACTTGTTACCCAAATCATCGGTCACAACGTACTTGTTTCCCGAGAACTTGACTTCTATCTTCCAATTCTTTCTCATGTATGCCAAGTTAAATTCCTCCACCGGCTTAGAAACCCATAGTGACTCAAGGGGTAAACAATTTTGTTGCACAATCATGGCGCTAATGAGGCGTGCATACGGAATAAAACGCCTCTGGGACGACTCCCTGGTAGCCCACGTGTTCATCATCACTATATGTCTCCACGACAGTGTTGGGGTCCCATAAAGTAAGGCGTGCACCACCCTACAGTCACTCACTCTAACACCTCCACGATCACCAAACCTCGCCAAGATGTTCTCAACGGAAATCCCTTGAAGAATCTTTCCCTCAAGCGACATTTGCTTTCTTTTCATTTCTCCCCCTTGGTGGGACGGTAAGATAACATCTATCAGTTGCTCGGCATCGTCGTTGTTCAAATGATTATCCAAAAAATGTTCGATGGATGGGTAATCAAATGCTTGTACTCCCAAAGAGTCGAAACGAGCAATACGATTCATGGTCTCGAAAGACATTGTCATGTTCCCTCGAGTAGTCTTCCCCACCAACTTCCACTGTGATGGAGATTCATTCTTGTTCACGAGCTTCAGTGTAGATAACCATTCACATACTTCCGATAAGTATATCCTGGAGGTATTATCTTCACACCAATCAAGGACACTTTCCCATCCTAGACGTTCGAACATCTGCACAATCCCAATTTGACGGAATTCTTCTACATTCACAACCCATTCACATATTACCCTTGTTGGAATTGAAGTGTTCACACCGTTCACCATCTTCCACTTCCACAACTTAGCCTCTAACTTCCTGTCTTGATAACGGGACAACGGTTTGTTCTTCTCGTCATCCCAAATTCTAGCACTTTGGCTATCCCTAAACTTCGCCCACTCCCAATCCTGCCTGTACAACCTCGGATCATTCTCCTCCACGGAGCTTATTTGCTCCCACTTCTTCGGTATTAAACCGGAAGAAGAACCAACCCCGGATGATGAAGCTTGGCCTGTAGTCTTTTATCTCTTGCCACCCGCCATAACTACAATCACAAACAAGCAATCATCAATATAAATTCAACCTTCATTAAACTCCCAAACTTTGAACATAAGGTGTGATGTTGAAATTTTTAATTAACAAGTGAAAGTAAAATCACATTTTTAAACTTTCAAAGTCGCAAATTTTATCATGAACTTATTAATTTCCTTGTTAATCTTACAACTTCTTATAATTTCAACAATGTATTCAACATCACTTTCATGTTCAATCATGTGCATAACAAGTGTAATTACTTCACTATAGTTAAAACATGCTCAAATTCCATCAACAACAACTAATCTTACTCAAAATCATGCTAGAACAACATACATTGTCTAAACAACCTACTCTTAAACTAAAAAGTTTAACACTTCGGAGGAAAAACAGTGCATATATGATAATCAAGCATAAGATTAAAGAGAATCCATACCTTGTGTTGTTGAAACAAGAAAAACTATGAAAAGATGTAAAGCAAGTAAATTGATGAACACCCCATCAAAAACCCTAAGTAACACGCCCCGAAATCTTGCAAAATAGCAAGAATTTATGAAAACCGTGTTGGGGGTTTTGTTCCTCTTGAAAAATTACTCAAAATAGACTCAAGAATCAGTTGAATTGATGGAGATTTGAGAGAGTTATGGAAGCTTGAAGGTTTTAGGGTTTTGAGAGTAAAGGATGAAGAAGATGGAGAAGATGTATAGGTGAGGAGAGAGAAAGCAGGGAAATTATGAGGTCTTAATTATTAGGTAAGGGATGTGGGGTGATTATGTGGTCAAAACCGAGTTTGGTATATGTTGTGATAAGGTTTGGAGAGGTTGGAGACGTTTTTAAACGTGTTGACACGAGCTGGCGTCGGAGAAGAATAGACAACCCGTCGCCGACGGGTCCAACCCCGTCGCCGACGGGCAAGGGAAAACGGGAGTGGTGGCGATGGCTTAAATGTCTGGATACGGGGAAACATGTGCCGACGGGATATTAGAGAACCCGTCGCCGACGGTCATAACCCCGTCGCCGACGGGGAGAGGGTTTTTTTTTTTTTTTTTTTTTTGAAAAAATGAGGAAATTTGTGCACTTTTTCTAAAGGGACTATATACACTAAAAAATCCTAAAATTTATAAAAATCTTTTTGGGAACTTTTATAAGTTAAAATTTTTAAACATGGACATCGTTAATGGCCCTACCACCCCCCAAAAAATCGTGTATTGTCCTCAATACACATAAACAAGTCTAAAAACATACCTTGTATCTTCCTGACCCGTTCGTAATGTCTGGACTTCACACAATCAAGAAAGATTAGTAGGAATTGAAAACGATTATCCTCAAAACACACAAACAATTAAAAATTGTACATGACTTTACACAAAGTGTTACCGGTCCTTTTCATTCGACCTCGTAAACTGGAAAACTTACCACGAAGCTTACCGATTCCTTGTTTCCATCCACTTTCTCGTTACCCTCGAGGAACGGTTTTAGCCGATGACCATTTACCGTTTGCCGTACCCCGTCCTTCGGGTCCTCGATAGTAACATCACCCAATTGTCCGACCCGGGTGATAACATAGGGTCCCATCCATTTGCTCTGGAGCTTCCCAGGAAAGAATTTGAGCTTCGAATTGTAGAGCCACACCTTTTGACCCACTTCAAACTCTTTCTTCCTCAACTTAGCATCATGCGCTCTTTTCATCCCATCCTTATACTTGGACGCGCATTCATATGCCATCTCCCGTAGCTCCTCCAACTCACATAATTTGAGCTTCCGTTCTTTACCTGCATCATCATATTGCACATTAACCTCTTTGATAGCCCATAACGATTTGTGCACAAGTTCAACCGGTAAATGGCAGTTTTTACCGTAGACCAACCGGTAAGGTGTAGTGCCTATGGGTGTCTTATGTGCCGTACGGTAGGCCCATAAAGCATCGTTCAATTTAATTGACCAATCCTGACGGTCCGCCCGCACGGTCTTTTGCAAAATCTCTTTGATTTGCCTATTTGACACCTCAACTTGCCCACTTGTTTGCGGGTGATAGGGGGTGGCAATCCTATGGTCAACACCAAACCGCTTAAGAAGTTTTCCAAACCGAAAATTTTTAAAATGGGATCCTCCGTCACTTATAATGACACGAGGAATCCCAAACCTTGAGAAAATATTGGTTTGGACAAAGTTGCATACTACGGAATGGTCGTTTGTCTTGGTGGCTATTGCTTCGACCCATTTTGACACATAGTCAACGGCCACCAAGATATACAAATTGCCATAGGAATTGGGGAATGGGCCCATGAAATCAATACCCCATACATCGAAAACATCGACTACAAGGATTGGTTGCATGGGCATCTCATCCCTTTTTGAGATACCCCCTAATTTTTGACACTCTATGCAATTTTTGGCAAACTCATTTGCATCTTTGAAAATAGTAGGCCAATAAAGGCCACTATTCAACACTTTGTGACCCGTTTTGTGACCACTAAAGTGACCACCACATGCAAACGAGTGTAGATGCTGCAACACGCTCGGAATCTCTTCGTCATCAATGCATCTCCTTATAACTTGGTCCGCACACTCCTTCCACAGATGCGGTTCTTCCAACCGATAGTACTTGATTTGGGACATGACGTGTTGCCTTTTCCGTCTATCCCAATGTGCCGGCATATCACCTGTAACAAGATAATTGCCAATGTTAGCATACCAAGGCAATTTATCCAATTTCATTATATGCTCATCTGGGAAGGACTCATTGATTTCTAAGGCTTTCGGATCATCTTCAACCATCAAGCGGGACAAGTGGTCCGCTACCACATTCTCAATACCCTTCTTGTCCCGTATCTCCAAATCAAACTCTTGGAGCAACAACACCCATCGGATTAACCTCGGCTTCGCATCTTTCTTCTCCATGAGGTACCTAACTGCAGTGTGATCAGAATAAATAATCACTTTACTACCCCATATGTAAGACCGAAATTTATCCAATGCATATACCACCGCAAGTAGCTCTTTTTCGGTGGTTGTGTAGTTCAATTGCGCATCCGAAAGAGTCTTACTTGCGTAGTATATGGCAACGGGTTTCTTGTCAACTCGTTGTCCCAACATGCCCCCCACCGCATAATCACTTGCATCGCACATTATTTCAAAAGGTAAAGACCAATTTGGCGATTGCAAGATTGGGGCCTCCACTAATTTCGCTTTCAAATTGTTAAAAGCATTTTGGCAATTTTCATTGAAATCAAACGGTTGGTCTTTTAACAACAAGTTACATAGAGGCTTTGTTATATCACTAAAACCCTTAATAAACCGCCGATAAAACCCCGCATGACCTAAAAATGACCTAACACCTTTAACAGTCGTGGGATATGGTAAAGTAGATATGACTTGTACCTTAGCATGATCAACCTCTATCCCACGACTCGACACCACGTGCCCCAACACAATTCCCTCTTGAACCATAAAATGGCTCTTTTCCCAACTTAGGACCAAACTAGTTTCAACACGTCTTTTTAACACTTTATCTAGTTGGTCCAAACAAGTCTCAAAGGATAATCCAAAAATTGAGAAATCATCCATGAAGATTTCCAAAGACTTTCCCACCATATCGGAGAAGATACTCATCATGCACCTTTGGAAGGTGGCGGGAGCATTACATAATCCAAACGGCATCCGCCTAAATGCGAAGGTACCGTAGGGACATGTAAATGTAGTCTTTGATTGATCTTCCGGATGGATGGCAATTTGGTTATAACCAGAGTAACCATCTAAGAAGCAATAAAATTTTTGCCCCGACAATTTCTCAACTATTTGATCTATGAAAGGTAAAGGAAAATGATCTTTAGAAGTTGCGGTATTCAACTTCCTATAATCAATACAAATTCGCCACCCGGTTACCGGCCGAGTGGCTACCTCTTCACCTGCGTCATTTTTTACGACTTGTATACCCGCTTTCTTGGGAACCGTCTGTGTTGGGCTCACCCATTGGCTATCCGAGATTGGGTAAATAATACCCGCATCAAGCCACGTCAACACTTCTTTCTTCACGACCTCCCGCATGTTCGGATTTAACCGCCTTTGTGCATCTCGAACGGGAGTCACATTTTCTTCCGTGATGATTTTATGCATCACCACCGAGGGACTAATACCCTTCAAATCCGCAATGGTCCATCCAATCGCCGCCCGATTGGTGACCAACACCTCCATCAACTTTTTCTCTTGCTCCATGGTTAAATTCGATGCAATAATAACCGGGAGGGTATTGCCTTCTCCAACGTAAGCATACTTGAGATGCTTTGGCAATGCTTTCAACTCAACTTCCGGAGGCTCTACTAATGACGGCTTCAATTTAGTGCCAATGCTCTCCGGTAAGCTTTCAACTTGGTGCGTCCATGTCGGTTTTCATTCCCTAACCGCAAGCACCTCCAAACTCCTTACTTCCTCGTCCATGCTTTGCTCCACCTCCACCTGTGACCTGTCAAACATATAACAATCCTCCATTGTGTTTTCCCCATAAACGACTGTGTCGCAAAGAGGTATACACGTGTCAATAATGTCTGCCATATAGCATTCATCATCAACTGGAGGGCTCATAAGTCCGGAAAAAACATGCAACCTCAACCTTCGGTTTCCAAATGTCATGTCAACCGTTCCTGTTCTGCAGTCAATTTGAGCATTTGCAGTTGCTAAGAACGGTCGACCCAAAATCACCGTAGGTTGTTTTGTTGGGTCCTTGGCCACATAATCAAGTACTAGAAAGTCCACCGGATAGTAAAAATCCTCGATTTTCACTATCACATCCGAAACAACTACACGGGGTAGCTTGGGTATCAAATCGGCTAACACCACGGTGGTGTTTGACGATTGAAGTGGACCAAATTCATATTGGTCATACAAGCTACCCGGTAGAATGCTTACGCTAGCTCCAAGATCTAGAAGTGCCCGGTTGATTTTAAAATCGCCTACTTGAATTGAAATGATAGGCGCACCCGGATCTTGGAGCTTGGGTGGTAGTGCACCCGAAAGAATCGAACTCACATTTTCGGTTAAATCTAATTTTTTTTGGAAATTTGTGAGTGCGTTTTTGGGTACACAAATCTTTCAAGTATTTAGCATACGACGGTACTTGCTTATTTGCATCCAAAAGAGGTAAATTGATTTTGACTTGTTTGAAAATTTCCAACAACTCTTCTTGTTGTGGACCTCTTTTGTTTACAACTTTTTTCATAGGTCCCTTCAATGCTTCGGGATAAGGGGCGGTATTAGCCTCCACACCCTTTTCCTTAGCCTTGGGGACGGGGATGGTCCCAACGGGTGGGTTGTTTTTCTTTTTCAAGTCATTTTTATTTTGACCCGTTTGACCATCCTCACGCTCATCTTCACTCGCATCTTCCACCACCCCTTCAACAAATTAGGGTGATGGTGGTTTGACACCATTATCTATGACTCGACCACTACGTAAAGAAATTTCATTTAAATGTACCTCATGTGTGTGTCTCGAGCTCGACCCTTGATGCTTAGGGTTTACCGTGGTGTCACTTGGAAGCTTCCCCATGCTTCCCTTTATTTGGGCCACTTCTTCCGCTAGTTGCCCCACTTGTTTCGCCAATGCCTCATGCGCTTTGTCTCGAATCTCATTTGCCTTCTTTATCTCTTTAACATCATTGTGAGTCTCTTTTATGTTGTTTTGAGATTCTTTTTGCATGTTTAGCAAAGCATCCATCTTGGCACTCAAGTCATCGCCACCGGTTTGATTGTTTGACCCATTCCCGTTACCGCCTTGGTTATTATAATTCTTTTGATACCCACCTTGGTACCCTTGGTTGTAATTTCGTTGGTAGCCTCCTTGGTTACCACCTTGACGGTTTTGATATGATGACCCACTTCCTCCTTGATTACCCGATTGGAAATTCGGGTTCATTTGATTTGAAGCGTTGCCATACCGGAAATTGGGGTGATTTCTCAAACCCGGATGGTAAGTGTTGGAGTTCATGTCATACTGTTTTCTATCTCCATACACTTGATTGACTTCTTCAGTGTAACCACTCGATCCCATTGGGCATTGCTCGGTTGTATGCCTAATATCTCCACATTCTTCACAAACCGCAAACTGAACCGCATTTACCTCTTTCTTCTTTAGACGAGCCATTTCCCGCTCTAGAGAAGAGATTGTCTATAATGGGCGAGTGAAGAAAGATACCTGAAAAGATTTTGATCTTTCACCACAGATTCCAGTTTAGACAAAAGACGCGAACGGGAAAGGATATGCGTCTGCAATCAAAGTGGATGCTTGTTCTTGATGGTTAGGTTACCTTGTTGAGCGCCCGATAATCAATGCCCAAGGCTCCCGCTTTTTCTGGAATAAAACAAGGGCTCCCCAACCTTTTCCCAGCAAGATAGGGAAAAAGAGCCTTGGAGGCTGGAATAGAAATAGGAAAAAATGACTTCCTTAAATTCTTTCCTGAGTTCAACCAAGCCCCTTAACTAATAGATGCTAGTTGGGGGGGGCCATCTGCTAAACCCAGCCCCACTCTAAGTAAGTTAAGGGGCTTTGGCTCCAGGCTCCAACTTGATCTTGTGGTAGACTGGCCTCCTAGGGGGCACTTGGCAACTCACTCGTGGGGCATGAAATCCCCAAATTACTAAAGTACTTGCTGCACTTCTTGGGAAAGAAGTCGTCTTGGTATTGGATCCGCTCTTCTCTTAGCATGAACATGAATTCTATTCTATTCGTCTTCTTTATTCAGCCCCCACCCGAACCCTTCTTAAGACCACCAAGCCCTCCCGAATGAGTTCTACTATAGAAGCTTTCAACGTAGACCCGGGGACAAATCTTTCACTCACTGAGAAGTGAAAACCTGTGACTAGATCGTCCTGAAGACGGATGCGACGGGAAGAAGTGGCATTTGGAAGTGTTGCTGACTTAACATTTAGGTTTCGGCATAACAAAGCTTGCACTGTCTTTTCGCACTTAGGCGCACTGCGTGCCATTGGTAATGATTCTACTACGGTGCCACAAATTCGCAAGCTGATCCTAAGTAATCGTTGTTGTTTCGCCTCTCTCCGAAACAAGAGATCAAAGTGATCTTCCTCCTTTTTCCCAATAAGTCGACGGCCTTACACCATTGGGAGACTTCGAATAAACTGGAGTACATATAGGATAGACCGGTGCTAAAACCTTTTCTCAAGATATCTTCCAAACTGTTGGGGTCCTTGCTCCGGATGTTGTTCGTACGGTGTGAAAGCAGTTGGTTACGTAGTTTTAGAATTCTGCTGATCCCAAGTAGTCCATCTCCATCATTGCATATGGCAATATAGAAAGTAAAGAGGAAAAGGCATGACCAGAAGAATTGTGTGAAATAAGTGAATTTGGAATCTACGACCGATTGTCAAAAAAGATCCCGCTACGGGGTAAGAAGCAAGGAAGGAGTGCCACTTTCAAGAATTCTTTTTTAGTTCAATCACCCGCCGAAGCGAATCCTTCGAAATAGCCAAGCCGGTAAGTAGAAGGGCAAGGTGACCACAGGGAAAGGCATTACCAGAAGGAAAGTAGTCCAACTCAATGTCTTACGCATCAGTGGCATTTGAGTGAAAGCAGTAAGTCAGTGGCCAAGAAAAAGAAAAAGAAAACAAAAAAGATCAGTATCATAGTACGTCGTCCTTCCCTGAAATGGAACTTTCATGCTGGATCGGGAAGTGACCGGGAAACTGGATGTCTCTTTGCTCTATCGGCCGATTCTTTTTCTTTAGACCGCTTGCTTATCCTTTCCAAGAATTCCCAATCATCGTCTTCATGATTGCTCAAGAGTGTTCCATTGCTTGTTGACTCTAGACGATTCCAAGTTGCGTCATCCAAACCCCATACAAAGCATTTCACCAACTCCCATTTTTCTATTTGGTGATGTGGGCATCTCCTCATTAGCTCTTTGAATCAGGTAAATGCTTCATGTAAAGGCTCACTCGAAAGTTGACGAAACGACCGAATTTCATCTCTAGCATCGTCGGTCTTTGCCATAGAATAGTACTCATCCAAAAATGCTTGTTGCATTTGTTCCCAAGTTCGAATACTGTTGGCCGGAAGCGTGAGGAACCACTGTTTTGCCTTGTCTTTCAACGAAAATTGAAATAACCGAAGCTTAACTTCCTCTGGTGCAAAATTGTGCCCCCCAATAGTATCACAAATGGAAGAGAACTCCGTTTAATGTGTGTATGGTTCATCATTGGACCTCCCATTGAAGTGAGGAAGTATGTTGATGTAATGCGGTTTACAATCAAACATCCTCCTTTCGCATACTATCGGAGAATTATTCTCGGTCACTATCGGTCGGAAACGGTCATTTACTCCCCGTGGAGGTTCTTGACGACGTTGTGGACCATTAACTTCTTGATCGACCGGTCTTCTATTATCCCGTCTTTCACCTCTTCGATCCTCCCTTCGATTATCCCTTGGGTTACCACCTCCCACGAAACGAGGAATCCGGTTAGGGTTTGCATTATTGTTGTTATAAAACCCATCATTCCGGTTCCGTTGGTTATTGTTCCGTGGTTGACGGTTGTTCCCATAACCATCATTTCTTCCACCTCCGTAACCGTATTCATCGTCCCCAACGTAATTGGCATTTTGGTAGCCAAATTCCTCATCATCATACCTTCTAGCGTTGTAGATTTTCCCCTATTCACGTAGCCCCAATCTTCATCATCGTTAACCCGATCATCGTAGTACCCCCCATCGTCCGAATTTTCCGTATAAATGCTTACATGTTCCGGCGATTGATAACCGGGAACACTATACGGTTCATCATCGGGGATTGCATTCCATAAATCGTCGATGTTGAAAAACGGGTCTTCATTTGCGGGATTGCCGCGATCACGGTTACCTCTACGATCGGAATTGACATTCCGATCATCAAGGTTGATAGGTAACGATGCTTGTCGGTGAAGGGTTTGTTGTTGAGGTGTTCGTTGGGTGTTGTTGGTATTTTGGTTTCGGAAAGGTGGAGTGGGTGGTCTAGCGTTGGTGTTACCACCCGGTTGTTCTTGAGGTATAGGTTGGGTGTTTTGAGCAGGATTAAAGTTGCTCCGGTATTGGAATTGGTTCTGGTTTTGATTGGAGTTTTGATTCGCCATTGAATCGGTTTCAATGGTTAGCGTGAGTGGTGGTGTTTGGTTGGTTTGATTAGAAGCAAGAGTTGCTTCTAACCGGCTTGCTAAGTTCCTTCTTGCGAGTCTTTCGATTTCCGGTTCATAGACTAAAGGTGAAGTCCTCCCGGAGTTCCGCGTATGCATGCACTACCTGTAACCTGCACAAGTACCACACCCCGCGTAACAAGGAAAAAGACAAATACAAAAAGAAAGCTAAACAGCTTAAACAGTTAATCACACAAATTCAAACAATATCCAAACACAAAGCGCACGCACTCCCCGGCAACAGCGCCAAAATTTGATCGGAATGTCGCGCTCCGGTCAAAGATAATATTTATAAGCCCAAATTACCCTTAACAATGTGTTAGTGGTAGTAAGGGGTCGATCCACGAAGAGTATGTGGTTTGTGTATGGATTTGACTGAATTATAAAGAATTGTCACAATTATGAAGCTTGCTAAAGTGTTTTTGTATTTTTGTTTAATAAAAAGATGTGAATTTGAACTACTGGAATTGGATTAATTAATTAACAACTACTAATTAACGATTGCAAGAAAATTGGATACTAGAACAATAATGATAAAAAGGAATCACACCCGGTTTCGGTAATTGCTAACCTAGGATTTCTACAAGTTTTAGTTTCAACTCAAATGCATTTGATTAACGGATTTAGTGTACCGTGACTTAGGTGCTACTAACTATCAACGTCCCGAAGAACGGACAAAAAGACACTTTGTAATCAACACAAGTAAATCCTAACAATGATAATGCACAATTACATATCACCATTTCGCGAAGTCATAACTTTTAACATCGCTTGACAATTCACGAATTCGCAACAAATGTAACACTATTATCAAGAGTTTCAAAAATCAAATACAAATTGTCACTAAGTTAAAACAAGAACAATTAGAAACCCTAAAATTAACAACTACCTACACCGGGGTGAAACCGAGATGATTAGCCGCTCATGGTTGATGCAACTTGATCACCGGATGTTTGGAATGCGGATGGAGTCATCTTTGAAGCTTGATTGGATGATTGATGAATGATGAAGATTGGTGATGGATGATGATGGATGAATGGATGAATGGATTGATGGCTAGGGTTTTGAATCAAGATTGTGATGAATGATGGTAGATGATTCTTGATTCAGGTTGGAGATGTAGTGATAAGTTGAATGGTAGGTGAAAAACTTTTTCAATTAGGCTCCAAGAACAAGATTCAAACTCCCAAGATAGTGTAGCTTACGAATTCAATGAATGAACACCAATCAAAATCGAGCCTGCCCTTCAAATAAACGAACTTCGCGTTTTGAAAATCCACTACCCGTCGCCGACGGGCCTGACCCCGTCGCCGACGGGTCCCCAAAAGTTGAAATGGTGCCGACGGGTTAAGTGACTGGATACGGAGGTTTTTAGCCGACGGGGTTATCTAGAGCCCGTCCGGGACGGCCTCTAGCCCGTCGGCGACGGCCTCTTGAAACTCACTTCTCCATTTTTCGCTCCTTGCACTCTCGATTGATCCGTAACGCATCCCGGTGCTCCGGTTTTCGACCCGGTGACCCGTAAAGCTCCCGAAAAGCTCCTTAAACTCCATCAAACCTGCAAAACACATTCTTGATTAAAAGTAGGCTATTCGAAACTAAAACTTACGTAAAAACGTTAAGTTAAACAATAACAAGCACCGGTTTTCAACCACGTATCAAGCTTTTCCCTTCTTAACAAAGTTAAGAGTGCATGCGGGTGCTCACAATGTTCCTCCGGACTTTTGGAGTAAATAAGTATATCGTCGATGAAAACGATTACAAATTTATCCAAATACTACAGATTCTATTCATCATGTCCATGAATGCTGCTGGAGCATTTGTTAGTCCGAAGGGCATGACTGTAAATTCGTAGTGTCCATACCTAGTTCTGAAAGCGGTTTTAGGTATGTCTTCTTCTTGTACCTTCAATTGATGATATTCGGAGCGCAAATCTATCTTAGAAAAATATCTAGCTCCTTGCAATTGATCAAAAAGATCATCAATCCAAGGTAATGGGTATCGATTCTTAATTGTAACCTTATTTAATTCCCTATAATCGATACACATTCTCATTAACCCATCCTTCTTCTTTACAAACAATACTGGGGCTCCCCACGGAGAGGAACTTGGTTGTATAAACCCTTTGCTTAGTAATTCATCTAACTGTTTCTTTAATTATAGCATTTCAGTGGGTGCCAACCGATAAGGTGCCTTGGCTATCGGTATAGTTCCTGGAATTAGATGAATTCTGAATTATACTTCTCTATCGGGTGGTAAACCTGGTAGGTCTTCCGGAAAGATATCCGGGTATTCTGATACTATGGAAATGTCCTTAAGTTCCTTACTTTTGGTATTAGCAACTACCGAAACCATATATATTATTCCTTGTTTTCTTGAATAACTGGCCAACTTTATTACTGAAATAAATTTCAGTGGCTTTTGTGGCTTATCACCGGTAATCATTACTAATTCTCCTGTGGGTGTATGGATTTCTACGGAATTTTTATCACAGAGAATTCGAGCATGGTTGGCTACTAACCAATCCATTCCTAACACCACATCGAATCCGGCTAAATTCATGGGTAACAGGTTTGCAGAAAATTTATGGCCTAAGAGTTCTATTTTTTCTTCTCGCAAAACCTTATCTATGTTAAAAGAATTCCCCTCTGCCGTTTGAACCATAAAAATCTGCCTAAGGTTGGTTAAAGGTAAATTAAGATCTTGGCAGAACGAAGTATTGATAAAACTTTGGTTTGCACCAGAGTCAAATAATACATTCGCATAGACGTTATGAACTAAGAACGTACCAGCTATGACGTCAGGAATTAGTTCAGCTTCCTGCGTAGTCAATTGAAAGGCTCTTGCGTTCTTTTTGGTAGTTTCTTCTGCAGGTTTAGCCTTGTTGTCTGCTGGTTAGACCAATTTAGGGCATTCTGGTCTGAAATGCCCAGCTTCTCCACAGTTGAAGCAGACTTTTGTTTTCTTCCTGCAATTTTCTTCACGATGTCCTACGGCTTTGCAAAAGTTGCAGGTTTCGTTACACCTTACAAAATGCTTCTTCTTACAGTTCCTGCAAAGTGGCGGAATGGAAGATTGTCCAGTTCCCCTTTTCTTGAAATTACTATTATTACCCACACAAAACCCCTAGGTAATTTTCTGAGCCAATTCCTTCTTCCTATTTTCCTCCCGCGTACGCACCAGACCGTCAGTCAGAGTATTGGCTAACTCTACTGCATCATCGACCGTGTGGGGTCTCGCAGCCTTGACAATATCACGGATTTCGCTAATTAAACCCCAAATGTAGTGTCACACCCCGATTTCCACACGTTTCACCGGTGGGCCCGGTGGGGGACTATCGTGACGTAGTTGGCAACAATACAGTCAAACAACACAATATGTAAATGCACAGCGGAAGCAAAAGATAGATATATTTCAACTGAATGTTGTTGTAATATCAAGTATCACAAATAGTTGAAAATAATCCACAGGGGAATCAAAAATAAATAGGAATATTGTTCAACAGTTTGTCGTCCAAGCTTGCGAGACTTATGGTGGACGCTAGGAGAAAGCCAGCCTAGTTCGCTTAGTACCTGCACTTAACCTTTTTGGGAAAATACGTCAGTTTACACTGGTAAATACATTCAACCGACACTTTTGAAAAAGGTTTAATAAAATTGATTTGAATGCACGTGGCACAAACTTTTATAACTTGGGATAATTATTTTAATTTAATGCTTATAAACGAATTACATGTTTCATTGCGTTCAGTAGCCCGTTCCGTAGACCGGGTTAAAGACTAATAGACACACCACAGGTATAATGCCCACAAGGTTATTCCTTAAGTGAGATACCATTTTTCATATGCAGCTGTCAGGTGTACGCCTACACCCCGTGCTTAGGTCGTGGCCATCTCGTAAGATGATGCCAGGGATATCCGGGACATGGTCATTAACCCCCAAAGGCTTTAAGCAAACAAATCAAATTTTTAACGGGTCATCTTGATAATACTTAACCACTAATCGATTAAGGTCAAATGCCCGACCAAGCGGTATTCTATATAGCGTACCCCAAGCCCGTATACGGGAAATAAGTTAAAAGTATTTACCTTTGCAAGTATGATTCACAAACAGCAAGTGCAAGTAGCTTTTACCGGGTCTCCTATTTTGGAACGAAGGTTTATAAATACCTATTATAATCCTAACGGGTCTTTGATTAAGCTTAAACTTAGACCGGTTACTTTTAACGAAAGGTACGGTTCGAACGCACGATTAAGCGAAGACCGGAATAAAATGTGATTTAGACCCGACAAGTTTGAAGACTTGTTTAATATGGGTAATCCAATCACATTCTGGATTTTGAGATAAAAACGACAAGGTTTGACCCGTTTCGGCTAATTTATGTAAACTAGTTACATAAACCGAACCGTACGTGTAAATGGCGTAACGGGTAACCGTAAGAGTCTTATACAATTTTCCTAAGTCAATATGCTCTAAATATGTTGTGATATCGGTAGGATACCTTCCATTATGCCCATAACGAGTTTAATCCCATAATACGCCCTGTAGGGGTATTTTGGTCATTTTAAGATTATAAAAGAGATTATTTATACTTCTGATGCTCGGGTCTGAAATAATCAGTAAAACCACTTATCTTAACTAGTTACATCAGTAGGTATAAGTCTTCATGACAAAAATGGTTTTAAACCCAAACTATGCGTTTAATACGCGTATAAAGTCGTTTTAAGCAATTTCCGGGTTATACAGGAAATCTGAGTTTTCTGATCAGGTTATAAAGTTCAAAATACTTTATTTATTATTTAAAATCAGTAGCAACTGGATTCGTGTCAAAATACTATGTAGAACTCATTTTATGTCCGAAAAGGGTATATTCGGTATTTACCGAATCAAGGTCATAACCGTAGGTTATGAGCAGGTTAAAAATAATTAAAAATCTTTAAAAATCCCAAAATATTATATTACATTAGTGTGTAAAAGGTTTGGTGTCGAAATTTGGGTTTAGATAGGTTTTATGCTAATTGCGCCGTTTAATTACAAATGTTTCCTTAATCGCGCTATTTAGCATAACTCCTATTCTAGACCTCGGATTGACATGAAATTTTAGGGACATGTTTAGAAATAAGTAACTAAGGTTATTGTTCTTTCACATATCCAAAATTCTCGTTTTAAGGTCAAAAGGGCATTATGGTCAACTTTTAAGCATATAACGGAAATGTGCAAACGACTCGGACAAACAATGAACCAGTCACAGAGGGTCATACCATCATGTAACCTGGTCCTAAGGGAGTCCTAAGGCATTTCTAAATTTTAATAAAACGGGTCAGAACTGAAGTCAAAGCAAAAGTCAAAGTTTTGCGACTTTCGGTTCCGAACCGGGTCAAAACGGAAAATGGTCGGATCAAACAAGCTTAGACCAGTTCTTATACTTATTATCAAGTTATATGAGTGATAAAATAGGTTACAAGCCTTCTACATTGTTAATTATGCGTTAAATCGAAAATTAGCATTCTGTTGACTTTTTCTAAGCAACTTTGACCCGACATTTGAACTAGTTAGAGTGGGAATCAGAGGGTGCCCTTTTAAGGGTTTGATGCCCACATAATTGCCAACATATAACTACCTTTGCTTCAACTAATCACTGGACCATTAGTGATTAATCATTAAGTCAACCGTTAATTACGACGGTTTGACTTTTAAGCTAAAACTAAGCAAAAATTTAACTAAGAAAGGTTAAGCAAACTTGCTGAAGTCTAATGAACGACCAGAGATGCTTAGAGAGAACTCTCGAGCTCTAGAGATGATCAAGAATGCAGAATGAAGGTGTGGTTACAATGGTTGCACTTAATGGCCTTTTATAGTGATCTTGGATGCATTAGATCATGCCACACAACTCTACAAAGGATCCCAGATCATCAACAAGTGTCTCTGAGGCCTAGGGGTCGTTTAGGGGGCGCCCATGCTATTGCAATAATGTTTAAAGTCGGTTAAAACACCAAACAGTGCTGCTGCCCACGTATTCTGCATCTGGGAGTCTGACGCGGCCCGCGTAAGACCTTAACAAGGCTTACGCGGCCCGCCTTAATCTTACTGACAGAAATCAAATCCTTGCACTATTGACGCGGCCCGCGTAAGCCCTTGCTATATCTTACGCGGCCCGCCTGAGACCTGTTGTAAGATTTTTCAAATCTTTTTCAATTATTGCAGTTGGCTCTTGGTTTTACGGAGGGGTAACTTTGCATTTTGGGCCTTTCTTATTTACGTATAAGGGCCTCGTGACTTTTACCCGTCTTGTTAAGTCCTCGGTTACTTTATTACTACCCGAAAAAGTCTTAACTTTCAATGCTGACGCTTTCAACCCCTCATGTACGAATTTGATCATGACTTTCTCATTCGATAACGAAACTTTATGAAATTCATATCGTGCATCCCAGTGAGCATAATTTATTGTTACAAAGCCTCGGGTTTGCTAAAGGGTCACTCAGAGGTATAACTTAAACATGTTGACACATTTAACCCCTGTAGTTTGTAATTCCTCACTTTCTTCCACATTTAGTTCCGTATGATCCATGATCCATTCGTTTGAAGGTACGAGCATCATGTAGGGTTACTGTAAAGTATATTTATCCCTTGTTGACATTTTGAACCCTTGAATTCACATACTTTCTATGTTTGTCAACTTTAGTCCCTCTATAGTATTCATTAACACGTCCCAGCTTATGACACGTGTTAATACATTATAGGACGTAAATTTTCGAGGTGTTACATCCTCACCCCCTTAAAAGAAATCTCGACCTCGAGATTTACTGAAACAAATGAGGGTACTTTTCTTTCATCGTGGATTCTACCTCCCATGTGTACTCTGGACCTCTACGGGCATTCCATTTAACTTTTACAATCGGTATATACTTCCTTCGAAGCTTTTTAACCTGTCGATCCTCGATCGACACAGGTTTTTCAATAAACTTCAAGCTCTCGTCTATTTGCACATCTGTATGCGGTATAACTAGTGATTCATCAGCGAAACACTTCTTCAGATTGCAGATGTGGAAAACATTATGAATACTACTGAGCTCTTCCGGTAATTTTAACTTATAGGCAACCGATCCGACACGTTCGATGATCTCGAAGGGTCCAATGTATCTCGGGCTTAACTTTCCTTTCTTACCGAATCGCATCACTCCCTTCCAGGGTGATACTTTAAGCAATACCTTGTCACCTACCTCGAAGTTAAAAGGTTTACGTTTCAAATCTGCGTAGCTTTTCTGCGTATCACGGGCAGCTTTCAGACGGTCACGAATCTGGACAATCTTGTCCGTCATTTCAAATATTTCCGGTCCTGTCAACTGGACATCTCCCACCCAACAGACGGGCGTTCTGCACTTTCTACCATACAAGGCTTCGAAAGGAGCAGCTTTAATGCTCGTATGGTAGCTATTGTTATACGAGAACTCGATTAGTGGTAGGTGGTTATCCCAACTTCCACCTAAGTCGATCACACATGCACGAAGCATGTCTTCCAAGGTTTGGATTGTACGCCACTCTGTCCGTCCGTCTGAGGATGGTAAGCCGTACTAAAATTTAAGCGCGTGCCCAAAGATTGTTGGAAACTTTTCCAAAAATGTGACGTGTATCTGGTATCTCTGTCAGAGATAATAGACACAGGCACGCCATGTAGAGATACAATCTTATCTACGTACAATTGGGCTAACATGTCGGAGCTATAAGTCTCCTTAATAGGTAGGAAATGTGCTGACTTAGTCAACCTATCAACTATTACCCATATCGTATCATTTCCTTTCCTTGTATTTGGCAATTTGGTGATAAAATCCATTGTTACCATTTCCCACTTCCACTCGGGAAGTTCAGGCTGTTGAAGCAAACCTGACGGCTTCTGATGTTCAGCTTTGACTTACGCACAAGTCAAACATTTTGCTACATAGGTAGCTATAGACTTCTTCAAGCCTATCCACCAAAATTTTGCCTTCAAATCCTGGTACATCTTGTCAGCTCCAGGATGAACGGAGTATTTGGAACTGTGGGTTTCCTGGAGGATAACATCTCGTAGTCCTCCATAAACTGGAACCCATATTCGTCCATTTAACCTTAGAATTCCGTCCTTACCACAGGATAACTGTTCTTCAGTTACTCCTAGCTTTTCGTTAGGATAGTTAGCTTCTAGCACAGCTTCCTTCTGTGTAGCTAACAATCTTTCATTCAAACTATTCTTTATCTCGATGCTCTTGGCATTGATTCTTATAGGTTTCACTCGCCCTTTTCGACTCAAGGCATCAGCGACTACATTCGCCTTGCCAGGATGGTATCTTATCTCACAATCGTAATCATTTAAAGTTTCCATCCATCGTCGCTGCCTCATGTTTAAGTCCTTTTGGTTGAACAGGTGCTGGAGGCTCTTGTGATCAGAGTAGATCACACACTTGATGCCATATAAATAGTGCCTCTATAGCTTCAGTGCGAATACAACGGCACCCAACTCCAAGTCATGGGTGATGTAATTCTTTTCATGCACTTTTAACTGACGTGAAGCATAGGCAATAACCTTGCCTTTCTGCATAAGCACACATCCCATCCCGGTGTGTGATGCATCACAGTATACTACAAACTCTTCTATTCCATCAGGCAATGTCAACACAGGTGCATTGCTTAGCTTCTGCTTAAGGATATCAAAAGCTTCTTGCTGCTTAGGGCCCTAGTTAAACTTAATATTCTTTCTAGTCAAAGAAGTTAGGGGTGCAGCAATCCTTGAAAAGTTTTCAATAAAACGCCTGTAATATCCTGCCAATCCCAAGAAGCTGCGAATTTCTGTGGGCGTCTTTTGCTCTTGCCAATTCATGACAGCTTCTACCTTAGCGGAATCCACTTGGATACCACGTTCACTAACCATATGTCCAAGGAATTGGACTTCTCGAAGCCAGAATTCACACTTCGAAAACTTGGTGTAAAGCTTCTCCTGTTGAAGTAGTGAAAGAATACATCGAAGATGCTTTTCATGATCAGCTTGGTTCTTTGAGTAAATCAGAATGTCGTCAATGAAGACGATAACAAATTTATCCAAGTATGGCTTCCAGACATGGTTCATGAGGTCCATGAATGCCGCTGGTGCATTAGTGAGCCCAAAAGGCATCACTAGGAACTCGTAATGACCATACCGAGTCCTAAATGCAGTCTTGTGTACATCTTCATTTCTAACCTTCAGTTGGTGATAACCTGACCTCAAATCGATCTTAGAGAAGTAGCTTGCTCCTTGGAGTTGGTCGAACAGATCGTCGATCCTGGGTAATGGATACCTATTCTTGATAGTAACCTTGTTCAGCTCGCGGTAATCGATGCACAGACGCATCGATCCATCCTTCTTCTTGACAAATAAGATTGGTGCTCCCCAAGGAGACGAACTAGGTCTAATGAAACCCTTGGCTAGCAATTCATCCAGTTGTGTTCTCAATTCCTTCATCTCTGTTGGTGCCAATCTGTAGGGTGCTCTAGCAACAGGTGGTGCCCCAGGGATAATGTCAATCCTAAATTCCACTTGCCTATCTGGTGGTAAACCAGGTAGTTCTTCCGGAAAGACTTCAGGGTATTCAGAAATGACAGGGATATCTTCAATCTTGGGTTTCGGCTCATCGATAGTCACTTGTGCCATGTAGATGACACAACCCTTCTTCAAACATCTAGAAGCCTTGAGCATAGTCACTTGCTCAGGCAGTCCATACTGAGTATCTCCCTGAATGGTAAGTGACTCGCCAGACGGAGTCTTGATCACCACTTGCTTCTTATTGCAGACAATCTAGGCCTGGTTATGAGATAACCAGTCCATACCCAAAACTATGTCGAAACCGGCTAACTTCAAAGGAAGTAGGGTCAAGGGAAAAGAGTGGTCCTTAATGGATATGAAACATCCCTCTAAAATGGTTGAGGCGGTTTCTAATGTGCCATCAGCTAGTTCCACCTCATACTTCACACTTAAGGTCTTAACAAGTAAATTCAGCAATTTGCAAAACTTATTGTCTACGAAGGATTTATCAGCTCCTGAATCAAATAGTACTCTTGCATAGACATCATTTATAAGGAAGGTACCTGTGATCACATTGTCGTCCTGTACAGCTTCCTTTGCATCCATTCTGAAGACTCTAGCATTGGTCTTCTTCCCTTCGTCAGCTTTCTTTGCATTCTTTGGGCAATTTATCTTAATATGCCCCTTCTCATTGCAACCGTAACACGTTGCGTCCTTCAGCTTTTTGCATTCCAGGGTCTTATGTTCCGTGGATTTGCAAATCCCACATCGTATCGACTGAGATTGGGATTTGGAGTCAAGTCTGCATTTCCCAAAATGGTATTTCTGGCAAGTCTTACACTTGGGCTTATCCCCAGACTGATGCCCGTCTTTTCTTGAACTCGATCCCTTCCTGTAGTCATTGTTTCCTCGGTGCTTCTTGTTTGACCGACGCGAGTTGTCATCACCATCATGCTTTCTTTTCTTGGCATCCTTGTTCCTCAGCGATCTCAGCCTGACCGCATCCAGTGTGAGGGATAAGGATATATCAGCTACTGACCTGAATGTAGCTGGCCGAGAGGCTTTCACACTAGCCTTGATCTCGGAGCTAAGCCCCCTATGAAACGAGCTATTCTTTTGGGTTTCGGGGTCACCAGATAAGGAACCAACCTTGACATCGTGTTAAAGCTCGTTAGGTAAGCTTAGCAATCCAGATTCTGCATAACCAATGACAGAAAATCTGACTCAATCTTCTCTACCTCATGCTGAGGGCAGTAATTCTCTCGGATGAGGGCATCAAATTGTTCCCATGACATACTGTACAGGGGAATCTTTCCAGTAGCTTGAATCAGCGATCTCCACCAGGCTAAGGCCTCACCCTTAAACGATTGAGATACAAACTTCACCACATCCCTTTCAGCGCACCCGCTGATATCAACCATCGTGTCCTTCTCATCCAACCATGTCATGCAGTCTATTGCTCTTTTCTCCCCTGTAAAATCCTGGGGCTTGCACGAAACAAAGTATTTGTAGGAGCAACCCTTGTCACGGGGTCCTTGATTCAGCACAACTTTTTGAGATGGGACACTATGATGGTTCGAAGAGTGACGATCGTCATCATCTTTCTTTGGTTCATCTTTCTTGGAGGGAGGCTTGCTATGTGCCTCGGAATGAGTCTTGGGTTTTGAATGCGGTGCGGATCGGGTCCTACTCCGAGTCCCGCTCGACTCACTGTACTGCCTATCCAAGGCTTTCGTAACAGCATTGTCAATTAATGCTTGAAGTTCCGCACCCGCGATATTAATACGAACCTCATTCTCATTCTCCTTTGGGTGACTATTTATTTCATCCGAGTCAGCCATTTTATCTTGAACTACTACATAAGATAATGACAAAAATTTATTTGGGAGTTTATTATGGAATTGTCTTTTATGGCAATTCATTAACCATGGTAAACATAGACCATATTTGGTTAATTTGTTACTCACATTTATTTAGGATTTTAATATAACTTATCCTAATTACAAACAATATTGTTAGTGGCACAAAAGCCTAGTCACAGGGACGTTTTCATATTATAAGCCAGGATTTCAGAGAATCAAGGCATGAAGGTTTGAACATAGTTCTCTTACCTTTTCTGACAGGGAGTCATAGACCACAACTGTCCGTTGTCTTATATGACAATGAATATGGCCCGTAGGCACTACATCACTAATGGATGCTTGTTATTTGATCATCTTAATTGATGATTTAAACCCATGATTTACAGATCATTAAGTTAGGGTTAGGAATCCCTCGAAGGATCCTTGTACAAAATGACATGTGTGATTTATAACGAATCACGTCAGCCAGGAGTGTTAACATGTTTACAGAGGTTAACAGGAATCAGAATATTTTAATAAGGTCTGACCATCTTGGTCGGGTCTCATAATGACCCGTAGGCTAGGTTATACCATCAAGATTCTTTAGTTAATAACTGGTAGGCAGATTTATTTAAAAAGGAGTGATTTTTGATTCATTTATTTCATATATTTATGCATAAAATGACAAAATGAAATTTATAAACTTAGCATTCCAATACATAATAAAAGGATTACACACTGCCCTAAACGGGACTTTTAAATACACGAAATACCTACGCAGAGGTTAAACTAGAAAACAAGTCCACGCAGGGACCAAATACTAGGATAGATGTCCACACAGGGACAGCAAGACAAGTCCACACAGGGACTGAAAGGCAAGTCCACGCAGGGACTAAACACGCAATAAATGTCCACGCAGGGACTAAAAGACAAGTCCACGCAGGGACTAAATACTAAGGCAAATGTCCACGCAGGGACTTGATTGAAATAGGAAATACAATAGTACATATATAGAGACTAATGATCTCGCTCCTTCTTCCCTTTTAGCAGGTTTGCCAGGCCTTTGAGGAATCCACGATTGTTCTTACGCTCTTGCTCAAAATCTCGTTCTACCCTGTTTAAATAGTGGAGGATTTCTTCCTGTTCCGGTGGGGAAAAACGTGGCTGCTGCGACGGCTACTGAACCGAAGGTCTAACAGGTGCTGGATACCCATGAGCTGAGTATCCCAGTCCCCAAGGATTTCCATAAGGTCCTTCTGGATGAAGGGCGTTGTAGTTAGCCGCTACCAAGTATGGGTCGGCATCAGCATAATTATAGTGGGTGTGAGTCGGTAGCTCAAACGGGTTATATGCTGTGGAACCGGCGTATGTAGGTATCGGGTTATCATAGCCGAATGGTGGCGGAGGTGGTGCAACTGGTGCAGAATTCACCTCTGCAGGTGGGTTAGAAGGTCCACCCATTTGTGGGTCTTCAGGCAGTGGCGGATAATGACTTCCACTTGAGTGGCGAGGGGTGCTAAAGTGAAAATCCCCTCCTCGTGTGGACATCCGTGCGCCTGTTCTCCTACGCCTTGGTGGGTCTGGAGGTGCTTGATGAACTGGTGGAGGTGGAGACGGTGGCGTAACTGCCACGAAACGCGAATCCTCGGAGGGATCCTGCTGCTGCTGTTGTTGCTGCTCATTAGGCGATAAGTGGTGAGAGGGTGTAAAGTACCACTCGTACTGGTTGAACCTTGCTTGGTAACTGTCTGGACCATGGTAAGGTGTTCCATGGAAAGATGATCCATCAGAGATCTCGATAGGATGGTTGGGGGTACCTCTTGCAGGCTCGACGGGATCCGTATCCTCGTCCATGTCCATCGCATTGTCTTCTGAGAAATGGTCCTCTGGTCCTAGATAAAGTTTGCCGGATTGAACCGGCCCTGAAAGACAGGAGTAGGGTCGCCAAAAAAGTGGTGCGAAAGGGATCGCTGTAGAGGTATATATAACGGTTGAGGGTTATCGGGCTCGTTTTCCGAATTCGGCCCAAAAGAGTGACGGTAAGAAGGTGTCGAACTGTGTGAGGTAGACCGTCTAGCGGGCTCAAAAAGGTTTCTTCTGTTCCTCTGAGGTTCGGCACTCCTTGTGCTGGCAGGAGCTCGCATGTGTGAAGGTCCGGCCTCGTGATCATTGTGGGTAGTGATTGGCACTTTGCCTCTTCCTCCTCTTCGGATTTCTGGTGGCATATTTCCTGCTTTCACAATTGATATAAATAACAAACAATAAAGGACAACTAAAGCAACAAATTCGGGATTGTCCTAAGTTCTTGTCTAGACTCGATTATGTGCATTTGTGTCATTGAGATTAAACACATAAGGATAGTGTTTAATTCACTCAACGTTGGCTCTGATACCAACCTGTCACACCCCGATTTCCACATGTTTCACCGGTGGGCCCGGTGGGGGACTATCGTGACGTAGTTGGCAACAATACAGTCAAACAACACAATATATAAATGCACAGCGGAAGCAAAAGAGAGATATATTTCAACTGAATGTTGTTGTAATATCAAGTATCACAAATAGTTGAAAATAATCCACAGGGGGATCAAAAATAAATAGGAATATTGTTCAACAGTTTGTCGTCCAAGCTTGCGAGACTTATGGTGGACGCTAGGAGAAAGCCAGCCTAGTTCGCTTAGTACCTGCACTTAACCTTTTTGGGAAAACACGTCAGTTTACACTGGTAAATACACTCAACCGACACTTTTGAAAAAGGTTTAATCAAATTGATTTGAATGCACGTGGCACAAACTTTTATAACTTGGGATAATTATTTTAATATAATGCTTGTAAACGAATTACATGTTTCTTTGCGTTCAGTAGCCCGTTCCGTAGACCGGGTTAAAGACTAATAGACACACCACAGGTATAATGCCCACAAGGTTATTCCTTAAGTGAGATACCATTTTTCATATGCAGCTGTCAGGTGTACGCCTACACCCCGTGCTTAGGTCGTGGCCATCTCGTAAGATGATGCCAGGGATATCCGGGACATGGTCATTAACCCCCAAAGGCTTTAAGCAAACAAATCACATTTTAAAGGGGTCATCTTGATAATACTTAACCACTAATCGATTAAGGTCAAATGCCCGACCAAGCGGTATTCTATATATCGTACCCTAAGCCCGTATAGGGAAATAAGTTAAAAGTATACCTTTGCAAGTATAATTCACAAACAGCAAGTGCAAGTAGATTTTACCAGGTCTCCTATTCTGGAACGAAGGTTTATAAATACCTATTAGAATCCTAATAAGCTTAAACTTAGACCGGTTAGTTTTAACGAAAGGTACGGTTCGAACGCACGATTAAGCGAAGACTGGAATAAAATGTGATTTAGACCCGACAAGTTTGAAGACTTGTTTAATATGGGTAATCCAATCACATTCTGGATTTTGAGATAAAAACGACAAGGTTTGACCCGTTTCGACTAATTTATGTAAACTAGTTACATAAACCGAACCGTACGTGTAAATGCCGTAACGGGAGAATTTCATATTAAGCAAGAATCAGGAATGGTCAAGTTTTGGTACTTAGACTATAGACTAGGTCGAACATGGCAATTCTACCTAATTCCCTATAGTTATGGCTCTGATACCAATCTGTCACACCCCAACCGATGGCGGAAACATCGGGATGAGACGAAGTGTGTAGATTGCTCGAGACTTCATAACGCTTATGTGTGTCAAGTATTTAATGTTTACATTTTACATGGTTTGATCTAGAACATAACAAATTTAAAATAAATAATGCACAATATGTATTCAAACAGTTATAATTCTTTTCATTAATAATGAACTATTACAAGTATTGGAACCAAAATACAACAGGATTGAAAGTAAATTCCAATACAACGAGCAACAAAGTTTAAATGTGTTTCTAGGCAATCCTACTTGATTCACCTGTCACAATCCTGCAACATGTATTAAAAGCATGGATCAGTACAAAAGCACTGGCGAGCATACAAGTTTGAATATAACTATAAGTATAAAAGTTTGTCTCACTTCCACATGGCATTCTATATTCAAGTTGAACGAGCATACATAAACAACTTGCGCATAGCAAATAGTATAAAATTAAAGTCCTTAACTAGCATGCATAACAACCTAAGCATAACAATATCATGAATTACAAGTTGGAATTCACAAGCATAAACAACCAAAGCATAACAATGAACGCGTTCGGTGGTTTGAGTATTTAATTATAATCGATTGCGTAAAGTGGATTTGTATACATGTTGCACCCAAAAAAAAGCTTTAAAGCGTAAAAAGGGTCGAGTATGCTCACAATTTTGCGTAGAAAGTACACTTAAACCGCGAGGAAAGTTGGTGGAGTCTCGAGATCACGAGTGGTTGCGTATAAGGATCCACGAAGGATACCGTGGTGGAAACGAACACTCCAAATGACAAAATTACCCTAAAATATATAACAACAATATTCTAAGCAAATGACACAATATAAAGGAGGTTACGGATCCGAGGTCAATTATTTGGGGACTTTTGTATGAATTAAAATTTGTCATATAATTTTCCTATTTTTTTTATAAGACTTGAACTATAATATGAATTATGATTAAGTTGCATCTATCATGCATAAAAGTATTTATTTAACTTACTAAACATTAGAACAATGCTTTATCTTTTGAATAAATACTACATATGTATGTGAACGTATACCAACAGAACAAGATGGCTTCAACACTATAGGATTTATCAACTTTCAAGTGATAGTTTTTTTTTATTTTATTTTATTACTTTTATATCATTATTGTTATTATTATTATTATTATTATTATTATTATTATTATTATTATTATTATTATTACATAACAGTAACAAAAAAAACATGCTAATTAAGTTTTCATATGAACAAAATCTCACACTCAAGTGTACTTGACATGTCTTGGTAAATTCTTAATCCATTTGATTTCACTATCGATGAACCCAATATTATATTAAATATTGCTTTCACTGAATGATATAATAATGAATCCAGTGTTCAAAGGCCAAATATTAAAAAAAAATCAAATATATATGTCTTCGTAGAACTAACAGACTTAAATCGCAACGGAGCTCAACCCCTAAACAAGTGTATTTAGCATTACTACAAGCTACGCATTTACTAGATAAATTTTCATATGGTTCAGTTTGTTTGAACGGGTAATAACATCAAACCGAGCATGATCTTAAACGAAGATTAACAAGAAAAAAACAGTTTGATAACGAAAGGTATACCGGACACGTGTCGATGGGATTCCCGGTCGTCTTCTCCGATTCTCCAGCAAAACTCGAACCCAACAAATCGCATACGAATCAAAACAACCCAAACTGAACTGAACCAGGTTTAACTTGTGTACCCGTGCCCGAGCCGAGATTCGAAACCAAACTCCACCATCCCCACTGTCGTGGCTCCGACCGCCAGCCCCGCCGTCGACCACTGGTTCAGCTCGTCGGACCGAGTCTCCGATTCACCACAGCCATAACCACACCTCCGCTCCGCCGTCCGTACCCGCTAGCACCACCGTCGTTGCAGATGGTTCCACCGCCGCCGAGAGCGGCGGTGCCGTCTCTGTTCACCACCGGCATAATCGGTCTACTGTCGAGGGGGAGGAGTGACTGAGAGGGTGGAAGTGTGTGTATAATGGAAAGGTGAGTGTGATTTGCTTTGAGTTTGTTTGTGTGTGGGTTTAGGGACTTCAGACAAGGAATTTGAGAGGGAAGGAATGGGTAAGGTAACGGCTGATATCAAATTGTATATTTAGGGTTCTCTTTTCTATTTATACTTAGGTTAGATTTTGTTTTAGGTGGGCTTGGGCCCAAGGCCCACAAGCCCAATCTCGTGTTAAGTGGCTCGTAATTCCTACGAGACTCGTTATCAAAACCCGAACACTTCGTAACGTTTCGTATACATTAGTTTAGGGTTAAAAGTAATAAATGTTGGTGTCGGTAGTCGATATTAGTCGCATACGTTCGTCATTATGTTAAAATGCTTAAAATGTGTCGTTTGAACGATGGGTTATGCGAACATCAAATAGGTTTAAAAATACGAACTTTTATGATAATTAATGCCTCAAACGTAGAGTAAAAATTTTTATTTATAAAAATAAAATACGAAATTACGAGGCGTTACAGTCTCCCCTACTTTAGGGAATTTCGTCCCGAAATTTATTTAAGTGAAAGACTTTAGAAAAAGTTAGCATTTCGAAGTATGTGCGTGTATAACCGAAAATAGATTGCGGGTGATCAAAGTTTGTATTCGATGAGGGTCTAAGGAAACACCGAATTCCTCATGGCACGTTTTCATGAAAATTTGGTAACATGATAGGAACACTTATATATAGGAAGTACCAGCGGCGTATCCACCATGTTTATACCATGTTAAGTCCGTTTCGCTATTCGGTGTCATGTTATGTTCCCTGTTATGTTATACAGTAAAACCTACTATGGTTCTCATGCACTTAACAAGATAATCCCGTATGCATTTGCGATTATTTTGGTATGTGCATGATCAGCATAGTTTGTATTAGTAGTGCACGGGTCAGGGCACATTAACGTATGATGAGTAAGAATATATGTGTATGGTAGCGTATATAGATTTAAGTGTGTATCCATGAGTATATGAGAGTATAGCGTATGAGTATAAGTATGAGTATGAATACGGATATGAGTGTATATCAATTTTGTATATAGTATCAATTGTATAAATAACGAGTTTGAGCATGATAGATTTTCCAAAAGTTTTGGTAACGATCACCGAGATAGGGTATTCACCCATAGCTCGTTGGTGAAGTCGTTATAAAAGGAAAAATGTGGAGGTAATCGTCAAGATAAGGAATTCATTCCTAACTTGATGATAAATCTTCCATTTTGAGGATATAGGTACTAGCATAAAACTTTAAACAATCCCCATGACATACTTAGTTATCAAGATTAACGTATTACTGGTATGTGAGAAACAGGTCAAACCATCGTGTACCGCAATGTTGACTACCCAACTTCGTCGCAACGAAGAGGGTGTAATGCTGTTTACTTAACATGACCCTAAGAATCGGGGCGGGCGCTACTCCTATAACGCTACACAAGCGCTATACATGTTAAGGTGTGGCCTGATCAAAGTTTACGGATCAAACCATCGTGTACCGCAATTGTGACTACCCAACATCGTCGCAACGAAGAGGGTGTAATGTTGTTTACTTAACATGACCCTAAGAATCGGGGCGGGCGCTACTCCTATAACGCTACACAAGCGCTATACATGTTAAGGTGTGGCCTGATCAAAGTTTACGGATCAAACCATCGTGTACCGCAATTGTGACTACCCAACATCGTCGCAACGAAGAGGGTGTAATGTTGTTTACTTAACATGACCCTAAGAATCGGGGCGGGCGCTACTCCTATAGCACTACGCATAGTGCTATACATGTTAAGGTGTGGTTTAAAGGACAAGTTCCTCACAATAGATTAATCCAGTAATCCCGAACCAAGTATAACGTATTAGTATGCATGTATCGAATTGTTGTGAAATAAATTTTGAACTTTGGAATTGCGAAGTGTGTTGTGCATCAAATTGATTCTAGTATAACGTTGATTTTTTTAACGTCATAAGAGGTATTAAATTGTATAGAAATTAAGATAACGTAAAAGAGAGACTTGGTAAGTATTGGAACGTTTCGGGTTGAGAAACTTCGACTATTCCAAAGTGAATCGTAAGTCCTTCCGAATTAGGGAGACATGCTTTGGCCTAATAGATATAATACTCTCGTCGCCAGGCGATTAACAGTATTTTACCCTTCCAGTTAATACACGTCCCTGATTTGATGGAAGATACGAAACTTTGGCGAGATTGAAAATCGAAGAGTGGGACCAGTCATCAAGGTGCGGATATCAATCCTAGCTTGACATTTCGTCCTCAAAATGTGGTTCATTGAACGAACAAGATAAAATCTCAAGTCGTCGATAAGGATCCACTAGAATATGAAATGGAAATTTTCCATCAAGATATGGATATCACTCCTGACTTGATGGTGAAATTTCGTGCTAAATAACATGTAAGGTGGATTGAAATTCGTCACCAAAGGCGGGAATCACCCCTATTTTGATGAGTTATTTCGATTGTGGAATATGAGTGTCTTCAAGCTATTTATTACGTAAAATGTCTTAGAAAAGGCACATTGTATATTTAGACAAAACGAAGAGGTAGAAGCAAAGAGGGAGAATTTCATATTAAGCAAGAATCAGGAATGGTCAAGTTTTGGTACTTAGACTATAGACTAGGTCGAACATGGCAATTCTACCTAATTCCCTATAGTTATGGCTCTGATACCAATCTGTCACACCCCAACCGATGGCGGAAACATCGGGATGAGACGAAGTGTGTAGATTGCTCGAGACTTCATAACGCTTATGTGTGTCAAGTATTTAATGTTTACATTTTACATGGTTTGATCTAGAACATAACAAATTTAAAATAAATAATGCACAATATGTATTCAAACAGTTATAATTCTTTTCATTAATAATGAACTATTACAAGTATTGGAACCAAAATACAACAGGATTGAAAGTAAATTCCAATACAACGAGCAACAAAGTTTAAATGTGTTTCTAGGCAATCCTACTTGATTCACCTGTCACAATCCTGCAACATGTATTAAAAGCATGGATCAGTACAAAAGCACTGGCGAGCATACAAGTTTGAATATAACTATAAGTATAAAAGTTTGTCTCACTTCCACATGGCATTCTATATTCAAGTTGAACGAGCATACATAAACAACTTGCGCATAGCAAATAGTATAAAATTAAAGTCCTTAACTAGCATGCATAACAACCTAAGCATAACAATATCATGAATTACAAGTTGGAATTCACAAGCATAAACAACCAAAGCATAACAATGAACGCGTTCGGTGGTTTGAGTATTTAATTATAATCGATTGCGTAAAGTGGATTTGTATACATGTTGCACCCAAAAAAAAGCTTTAAAGCGTAAAAAGGGTCGAGTATGCTCACAATTTTGCGTAGAAAGTACACTTAAACCGCGAGGAAAGTTGGTGGAGTCTCGAGATCACGAGTGGTTGCGTATAAGGATCCACGAAGGATACCGTGGTGGAAACGAACACTCCAAATGACAAAATTACCCTAAAATATATAACAACAATATTCTAAGCAAATGACACAATATAAAGGAGGTTACGGATCCGAGGTCAATTATTTGGGGACTTTTGTATGAATTAAAATTTGTCATATAATTTTCCTATTTTTTTTATAAGACTTGAACTATAATATGAATTATGATTAAGTTGCATCTATCATGCATAAAAGTATTTATTTAACTTACTAAACATTAGAACAATGCTTTATCTTTTGAATAAATACTACATATGTATGTGAACGTATACCAACAGAACAAGATGGCTTCAACACTATAGGATTTATCAACTTTCAAGTGATAGTTTTTTTTTATTTTATTTTATTACTTTTATATCATTATTGTTATTATTATTATTATTATTATTATTATTATTATTATTATTATTATTATTACATAACAGTAACAAAAAAAACATGCTAATTAAGTTTTCATATGAACAAAATCTCACACTCAAGTGTACTTGACATGTCTTGGTAAATTCTTAATCCATTTGATTTCACTATCGATGAACCCAATATTATATTAAATATTGCTTTCACTGAATGATATAATAATGAATCCAGTGTTCAAAGGCCAAATATTAAAAAAAAAAATTCAAATATATATGTCTTCGTAGAACTAACAGACTTAAATCGCAACGGAGCTCAACCCCTAAACAAGTGTATTTAGCATTACTACAAGCTACGCATTTACTAGATAAATTTTCATATGGTTCAGTTTGTTTGAACGGGTAATAACATCAAACCGGGCATGATCTTAAACGAAGATTAACAAGAAAAAAACAGTTTGATAACGAAAGGTATACCGGACACGTGTCGATGGGATTCCCGGTCGTCTTCTCCGATTCTCCAGCAAAACTCGAACCCAACAAATCGCATACGAATCAAAACAACCCAAACTGAACTGAACCAGGTTTAACTTGTGTACCCGTGCCCGAGCCGAGATTCGAAACCAAACTCCACCATCCCCACTGTCGTGGCTCCGACCGCCAGCCCCGCCGTCGACCACCGGTTCAGCTCGTCGGACCGAGTCTCCGATTCACCACAGCCATAACCACACCTCCGCTCCGCCGTCCGTACCCGCTAGCACCACCGTCGTTGCAGATGGTTCCACCGCCGCCGAGAGCGGCGGTGCCGTCTCTGTTCACCACCGGCATAATCGGTCTACTGTCGAGGGGGAGGAGTGACTGAGAGGGTGGAAGTGTGTGTATAATGGAAAGGTGAGTGTGATTTGGTTTGAGTTTGTTTGTGTGTGGGTTTAGGGACTTCAGACAAGGAATTTGAGAGGGAAGGAATGGGTAAGGTAACGGGTGATATCAAATTGTATATTTAGGGTTCTCTTTTCTATTTATACTTAGGTTAGATTTTGTTTTAGGTGGGCTTGGGCCCAAGGCCCACAAGCCCAATCTCGTGTTAAGTGGCTCGTAATTCCTACGAGACTCGTTATCAAAACCCGAACACTTCGTAACGTTTCGTATACATTAGTTTAGGGTTAAAAGTAATAAATGTTGGTGTCGGTAGTCGATATTAGTCGCATACGTTCGTCATTATGTTAAAATGCTTAAAATGTGTCGTTTGAACGATGGGTTATGCGAACATCAAATAGGTTTAAAAATACGAACTTTTATGATAATTAATGCCTCAAACGTAGAGTACAAATTTTTATTTATAAAAATAAAATACGAAATTACGAGGCGTTACAGGTCATTTTAAGATTATAAAAGAGATTATTTATACTTCTGATGCTCGGGTCTGAAATAATCAGTAAAACCACTTATCTTAACTAGTTACATCAGTAGGTAATAAGTCTTTATGACAAAAATGGTTTTAAACCCAAACTATGCGTTTAATACGCGTATTAAGTCATTTTAAGCGATTTCCGGGTTATACAGGAAATCTGAGTTTTCTGATCAGGTTATAAAGTTCAAAATACTTTATTTATTATTTAAAATCAGTAGCAACTAGATTCGTGTCAAAATAATATGTAGAACTCATTTTATGTCCGAAAAGGGTATATTCGGTATTTACCGAATCAAGGTCATAACCGTAGGTTATGAGCAGGTTAAAAATAATTAAAAATCTTTAAAAATCCCAAATGATTATATTACATCAGTGTGTAAAAGGTTTGGTGTCGAAATTTGGGTTTAGATAGGTTTTATGCTAATTGCGCCGTTTAATTACAAATGTTTCGTTAATCGCGCTATTTAGCATAACTCCTATTCTAGACCTCGGATTGACATGAAATTTTAGGGACATGTTTAGAAATCAGTAACTAAGGTTATTGTTCTTTCATATATCCAAAATTCTCGTTTTAAGGTCAAAAGGGAATTATGGTCAACTTTTAAGCATATAACGGAAATGTGCAAACGACTCGGACAAACAACGAACCAGTCACAGAGGGTCATACCATCATGTAACCTGGTCCTAAGGGAGTCCTAAGGAATTTCTAAACTTTACTAAAATGGGTCAGAACTGAAGTCAAAGCAAAAGTCAAAGTTTTGCGACTTTCGGTTCCGAACCGGGTCAAAACGGAAAATGGTCGGATCAAACAAGCTTAGACCAGTTCTTATACTTATTATCAAGTTATATGAGTGATAAAATAGGTTACAAGCCTTCTACATTGTTAATTATGCGTTCAATCGAAAATTAGCATTCTGTTGACTTTTTCTAAGCAACTTTGACCCGACATTTGAACTAGTTAGAGTGGGAATCAGAAGGTGCCCTTTTAAGGGTTTAATGCCCACATGATTACCAACATATAACTACCTTTGCTTCGACTAATCACTGGACCATTAGTGATTAATCGTTAAGTCAACCATTAATTACGACGGTTTGACTTTTAAGCTAAAACTAAGCAAAAACTTAACTAAGAAAGGTTAAGCAAACTTACTGAAGTCTAATGAACGACCAGAGATGCTTAGAGAGAACTCTCGAGCTCCAGAGATGATCAAGAATGCAGAATGAAGGTGTGGTTACAATGGTTGCACTTAATGGCCTTTTATAGTGATCTTGGATGCATTAGATCATGCCACACAACTCTACAAAGGATCCCAGATCATCAACAAGTGTCTCTGAGGCCTAGGGGTCGTTTAAGGGGCGCCCATGCTGTTGCAATAATGTTTAAAGTCGGTTAAAACACCAAACAGTGCTGCTGCCCACGTATTCTGCATCTGGGAGTCTGACGCGGCCCGCGTAAGACCTTAACAAGGCTTACGCGGACCGTCTTAATCTTACTGACAGAAATCAAATCCTCGCACTATTGACGCGGCCCGCGTAAGCCCTTGCTATATCTTACGCGGCCCGCCTGAGACCTGTTGTAAGATTTTTCAAATCTTTTTCAATTATTGCAGTTGGCTCTTGGTTTTACGGAGGGGTAACTTTGCATTTTGGGCCTTTCTTATTTACGTATAAGGGCCTCGTGACTTTTACCCGTCTTGTTAAGTCCTCGGTTACTTTATTACTACCCGAAAAAGTCCTAACTTTCAATGCTGACGCTTTCAACCCCTCATGCACGAATTTGATCATGACTTTCTCATTCGATAACGAAACTTTATGAAATTCATATCGTGCATCCCAGTGAGCATAATTTATCGTTACAAAGCCTCGGGTTTGCTAAAGGGTCACTCAGAGGTATAACTTAAACATGTTGACACATTTAACCCTGTAGTTTGTAATTCCTCACTTTCTTCCACATTTAGTTCTGTATGATCCATGATCCATTCGTTTGAAGGTACGGGCATCATGTAGGGTTACTGTAAAGTATATTTATCCCTTGTTGACATTTTGAACCCTTGAATTCACATACTTTCTATGTTTGTCAACTTTAGTCCCTCTATAGTATTCATTAACACGTCCCAGCTTATGACACATGTCAATACATTATAGGACGTAAATTTTCGAGGTGTTACATGTAGCGAGAGATAAGTACCAGTTCTGGCAAAGCCAAAGTAGGTACAATTCGAGCATACTCGAAGAATTTCGCAGTATACCCTCGACAGTCAACATCCACCATCTGATGGCTCAGAAACTTATTCGCCATCTGCTCTTTTTCGTATTCATGGCAGAATTTCCTTTCCACCAGACGCTTAAATTCCTCCAAACTCATGGCGTAGGCCATGTCACTTCCCTTAGCTTGCAATACTGTATTCCACCATTCTAATGCTTCTTCCTTGAAAAGGTGAGAAGCGTACATGACTTTATCCTCCTCGGCACATTTACTTATTTTGATTACTGCCTCGGTTTTCTCTAACCAACGCAGTGCCGCAGTCGCTCCTTCATTGCCTGCGAACTCAATAGGTTTACAGGCAAGAAATTCTTTATAAGTGCAACCAGGTGTTGCAACTTTCATTCTTTTGTATATTGGGGCTTGAATTCCATTATCATTGTTACCGCCTCCATTAATACTATTACTAGAATTATCGTCGTGCGTGCGTTTACTAGGGTGAGCTTGTGAAGGCTCAACAGGACGTTTTACCGCAGCGACGATGGCTGGAATAGCAATAACTATTCCTTGAGCGAGGATATGTCTTGCCGGTTTAGGAAGTGATCCTCGTTATTGTGTTCCGATTGATTAACTTCATTAACGGGTTCATTAACCGCATGTTCCATCTGAATGTTTATCAATCACAATTATTATTTAGTATAAACATTTTGGTACACTGTACAACCAGACTTTATTTAAAATAGCAAACACAACAATCTTATATATCTATTACAACTTACAACTAAAATATTGTTATCTAATTTGGCTATGATGATTATGCTCCGCATTTATTTTATTGCCTCTTATTTATTTGTTTATCTTCCAGGGTTGGTCTAGGTTTGGCAGTTTATCTTAATTAAGGATCAAGATTCACTGCTGTAGTGGCTAACATATAGAGATCTGCCCATTTTTCATCTAATTCGTCTTCCCACGGTGGGTTTTTGCCTATTTCCTGAGTCTCCTTATTAACTATCACTTCTTTTGAATTGGACGTCCCTATTTTCTCGTGGATTTTTCTAATAATCCAATTTCTTTTCTTGGTAGTAAGTGGGTTCTCATACTGTGCCTTACGAATAAATATTCCTTCATTAGTATTTACTGAATATCTTGAGGAATTTGATTGAGATGAGGTTCCTTTATCCTTTTGGGCACTATCTAGTTGACGATAAATGTCCGAAAGCTTTTGCTTACCCATCTAGTAAATTAATAAATAGTCAAATAACACAAAAACACACATAATCAAATTAACACGTATAGCCAAAATTGTCGACCTTGCGACTATTCGATTTTTATATATATTATATTATGCATCCGTACACACTTGGTATTTTACAACGTTTTATTTTTAAGCTATTTTACAAGATTTCTATTTTTACTATTATTATTATTATTATTATTATTATTATTATTATTATTATACCGTTACAACCACACAACCCACTACTATCCCTGTTAGCTGGCATTTCAGAAACGACGTTCCCTCTCGTCGTACTTCCAGTAGATCTGCTCTCCTACTTCCCTAATTCTATTTCCGGCATCCACCAGCTCCTCGCCATAGCGGCGGAGTTCAGCTAAGTTTTCGTTGCTCATTGGTGGGTTCGGTGCAGGTTCCGGGTCGAATTGAGGGAAAAAGGTGTTAGGGCTATTCATAAGGTTCTGAAATTGCAAGTCGGTAGTCCACCATTCCTCCAATGCTCCTGGTAGAGGTCTAGGGTGAACAATGGGATCTAGAATGGCAGGTTCTAGGTTAACGGGAAGTAAGGCTTCAGCCGGGTAATTAAAGAGAGTTTCATCGGCAGGTCCGATGATGTCGCCAAGTGCCAATTTACGGTCCAACTCTTCTTCCCAAGATAGCATTTCCTGGTTTTGCTTAGAACTCTCCCCGGTCTCTATGCCTTTTCCCTTATCTTTTGGGTCTTCCTTTTTCATAGTTTTCTGTGTTGCTGGCTTTTTCCAGCGCACACGCCTCCAACCTACCCACCTATGCCTCTTTTTCACTACTTTTGGTTTTTCCTGTGGTTGGGCTTTGAATACCATAGGCTCCTCGACATCTGCCTGGTATCCAGTGACAGTACCCGTGGTATCCATATCTATGCTATGGATAGAGAAATTCTGAAGGGCTTCTGATAGTTCGTTCATGCTGTTAGCACACATGAAGACGCACACAATCCTAAGTTAAAATTTTGTAAAAAATTCACAAAATCACAGAATGGAAATCAGATAAATTAAGTATTTCTAAATACTTAATTGGCTTAAACCAGTGGCTCTGATACCACCTTTTTCTGTCACGGCCCCCGACCCGGTTTGACCCGGTCCAGGAGCCGCGGGACAGAAACCCATGGTATTGTTTATTATGGCAGCGGAAATTTTAACAGGATCGTTTTAAAACTTGAAATGCCCGATTATTTTATTTCACAATTCGGGATAAAACCCATAATTTACAATAAGGGAATATCACCGAGAAACCCCTGGTTTACAAAACATGTTTATTTATTTTATTAAGCCACTACTTCAAGCTTGTTAGTGCTCCACAACACTTTTTCCTTAATTCACAGCAGATCACCTGAAACATGTTTTAAAAAGGTTTTATCAGCAAGAAATACTGGCGAGTCATTCAAGTTGCACAAAACGACAAATTGTTATAATCCACAGTATTAAGGGAGATTACAATGCTTCTATCAACCAATTACCCCAAATTGGTATTTGTCACTCGACTGTATCTGTGACTATGGTCAGATCATCCATTGGCTAACTCGTTGTCCAATGGTGACGGGTATCAAGTAATGTATACAAAACCCCACATACCGGCAGTAATTGAAGATTACAAAGACTTAATCCCTTTAATTATAACTTTAAAACCAAACATGATTTTGAAAGCAAATTTGGTAAAAAGAAAATGACTCACTTTGCAGATTTATACGGGCAGAGTTTAGCCTACTGATAAGTCTGATAACCTAATTTAAACAACAATGCACACGAACTATGTAACAACCCTCACTAAAATTAATATTTAGTATGATAATTATGCAATAAGGAAACCCTAATTAAGTTTAGTATGATTAATTAATCAGTTAATCAATATTAATTAAGCTAACAAGATTAATTAAGCTAAGTAAGGTCTATTAAAAATAGATATATATGAGGTCGTATAAGAACGTTTAATATTAATAATAAAATATATTATTTTTTTTCCTTACTCCGTTTTTAATGAAACTTAGATTAAAACGTAGATAAAAATATGCTCGTTCTAAAGACATATTCGTCGTTTTATAAAACGTTATATTTTAAAAGTTATACAAGAAAAACGAGTTAAGCAGCTGAATTAATATAACTAAGCTAGCTAGCTAGCACGTCAAGCTAGCTAGCAAGCACGTCACTTGAATCCCACATAAAAGGATTTGAGGTGCCTGCTTGCTTGCTATAAATAAGAAGCTTAGGATTCATTTTTCTTTGCTCATTTCTCTTCTTCTTCTCTCTATACGTTGGTGTTCTAACCAATAATCACTCAATCGCTATTACGATTCATTTTCCGAGTGATCAATATATCCAAAGAATGTCTAAGTGCCGCCCACATTGGGTTATGCTTTGTCGTTTGTCGATAATTCGATAAATGAGTTGAAGCATTATACTTTGTCGTTTGTCGATAATTCGATAAATGAGTTGAAGTATTATACTTTGTCGTTTGTCGTTAATACGATAAATGAGTTGAAGTATTGCACTTTGTCATTTATTGGGAGAATTTGATCTCGTGAGTTATCGTAAAAGCTGTATTGATCATTAACCCGGTTTTTGTGAAATTCGTTAAGGTTCGAATCTCATGACTACCGTTAAGGTTTGATTTGGGTTTTACACCAATACGTATTCTATTCTGTTAAACCACCAAAAACACTCCCAACTACACCCTTACAATCAAACAAACTATTAAATCATCAGAAGATCCAGAATAATAAAGTACATGCTTAATTATTGGGAAAAGTAGAATCAAGAAGTTTGTTAACTCAATCCTGCATGATAATTAGTGAGTTATTCTTCTTTTATAAACTCTTTTCTCACCGTTTGTGAGTTGTTAACTGTTTTACAATACTCCAAATTATTTTCATAATTATAACTTACAGTGATTAAGTTTATGGAATCACCAAATTACAGCCGGTATGTGGGGTATTGTGCACATTACTTGATAATCGTCACCATTGGGGCAGCCATTGGGTGATATGACCATAATCACAGACACCATTGGACATATGGGCCAATGGGTCGAGTGGTAAAGTACTGTGGGTAGTTGGTTGATATCAGAAACATTGTAAAAGATCTTAACACTGTGAATTATAACAAATGTGTCGTTTTCAGTAAAATGAATAATTCACTCAGTATTTCCCACTGACAAAATCTTTTTAAAACGCGTTTCAGGTAATTACAATAGATTGGAGTAAGGATTGGATCCGACACTGAAGGACTTCAAGAAGTGGCTTATTTTCAAATTAAGAAATATTGTTTTTATTAAAAGCTACCTTTGTAAAACATGGAATTTATTCCATCTTTTTAAATAAAATCCGGTGTTTCTAAACTCTGATATTTTTCCTAACTCACGGTCCTGATGAAATTTCCGCTGCAATGTTTTTCAAAATAATCACCGGTACCACTGGACTGCTCACGGCACCGATTCCGGCCAGGATGGGGTCGGGGGTCGTGACAAACTAGGCTAGTAACTAATACAGCATTTACGATAACTCACGAGATACAACCCTCACAACGAATGACAAAGTGCAATACTAAACATCCATCGAATTTACGACGAATGACAAAGTATAACCCTAATGTGGGCAGCACTTAAACATCCGTTGGATAGTTTCAATCGATCGGACATTAAATCGTAATAGCGATCGAGTTATTACCCTGTTGGTGCGGCAGCGTTTCGTGTTCGTGTGTGTTTTGAAGTAATCAGTGTATAACTCAGTGTACGAAGCGAGTTTTAACGTCGAAATAGCGTCAAACTTTAAGTCCCAAGCCCCTGTATTTATACCCCGTTTTGGACCCGCCCGCGAGTCGCGAACGGATTCCCCTCCCCTGTCGCGAGTCGCAGGGCACACCCCCTAGCCTAGGGTTGCCTTGTCACTTGTTTAGGCCTGGTGAGTTGACAGATTTCGAAACTACGCGTTCTTTAATCGTTTTAAGCAGATAAATATGATTAGGGGATACCCCCCCCCCCTTGAGTTTTAGGGGTCCTGATCCTGATTTTAATTGTTCTGAAAATTTTAGGGTTTATGCAGGATTACTTGGGGGTCTCAATTAGGGTTTCCTATTAGACAAATAAAATAATAACTTAATAGTTTTGGTGAGAGTTGTTACATGAAGGTTGAGGTGAGGTTCACGCGGCCCGCCTCAACTTAAAATTAAACGAAATCAGGTTTCCAACCTTTATACCGCCCGCGTAAGGTTGAGGAGGGGTCCTACGCGGCCCGCCTTAACTTAATTAAACTTGTTTTTAATTATTTTTAAATGTTATATTGTATTTCAGGCTCGGTTTTCACATACGGGGTGTATTTAGAGACATATTAAGACATTTTAAAATATAATAGGGTTTCGGAAATATTATGAGGGTGTCGGTTCATGTTAGGGCTGTTATAGGTTATTATACTAACACGTGTGCATTGTTTAATTAATAGATTTTAACCAGGAAATCACAAAGGAAAGGCCTTTAATAGCAATATGAGTAATCTCCTTTTTGCAAATTGTTTTTACAAAACCTCACACGATTAATTATATATTAAGCAGTTATTGAGTATTTATAAGGATACAATTATCGTCGGTATGTTGGGGTTTTGTATATAAAATTAGTTACTGCCTTGCGAGGAGTAACTTTTCCACAGGTCGGGTTTGACAGTACCATGGGTGGTAATTGATATGACTTGGAAACAAATGTAATTGCGAGACCGCCCTCAATACTGTACAATGGTCTTTATTAAAACTTGATTAAACTGGGATTCACTCAACAGTATTTCCCACTGACAAAAATGTTTTAAACGCGTTTCAGGTAACAAAATGTGAAAGCCAAATAGAAACCAGCCGGAGAGCACTGAAGGCTTAGAAAAGTGGCTATAAAAGTTACCAAATTAAAAAGGAGAATTGTTTTCAATAATTAGGGTTATCCCTGAAAACCCGTTTATAATGGAAACTTGGGTTTTTCCCATGTATTTATTATTATTTTGAAAATGTGGTGTTTTACTCTGATAAAATATTTCTTAACTACGGTCCTGATGAAAATTTCTGCTGCCAAATTAATAAACACCGATACCATCTGACTGGTTCGCGGCTCCCGCTCCCAGGGTAGGAGTCGGGGGTTGTGACATCCGGTGCACAAGATTACTTTTCGTCTGGTCGGCCAGGAGTTTGGGATGAGTCTGCGGGACTTTGCCGTCCATTCAGGTTTGTACACATAGGCCGAGCTTGATACAATTATTTACACACAGGGGGTTAGAGCCTTATACAGGCAGGCCCTTATTAATTTTTGGATGACTATTGTGACGGTTCCCTTTGGGAAATCCTCGCAAAAGGCCACCGCCATCAGAGACCCCTTGTACCAGTACCTTCACCGCATCATTAGGTCATCGGTCGTGCCCCGGTTTCACAACCGGGACAAGGTCAACTTGGGTGACTTTTTTTCCTGTACTGCCTATTGCGGCCCCAGTCGTGCGCGCTCGTTGCGTGCCTGGATGAGTACTTTACTGGCGCTTATCATTGGCGGCAGCGCGGTAGGCTCCACGGTGGGTCTTACGTTACCTCTATCGCGCGCTCATTAGGGATTGTGCCCGAGAGTGACATGTTGCTGTCCCTGGCGATTCCGTCAACTACATTAGGCCGAGCGTCAATATCGAGCATGCGTTTGACGCACACATTTGACGGGATTGGCCTGCGGTTTCGGACGCGCAATTACCAGGTTTTTCAGCCCGAGGTGTTGCCGGAGGTGATCCCAGTTGTTATTGAGATTAGGGACGGAGTACTAGCGCCTCCGGCTGTTCAGGCTGTGGCTCAGCAGACTCAGCTTGAGGCTCTGGGTCTGGCTTAGCTTGAGGATCAGGCTCAGCCTCCGCCTTCGCCGCATTCGCCTCCGGCTGATCACGTCATTGACAACGAGATCCCACCACCGTTGCCGCCGCCACCTCCGCACCCGCCGCACTACCCACAGCATGTCTATGTAGACGTGCCTCCTGCTGCGCAGGCGGTGGCTCGGGACTTTGATTGGCAAATCCGACGTTCTGAGCGATACCAGATGTGGATCATAGAGACGCTCATGGAGCTCCGGGCTCACGCGGGATTGCCGCCCCATCCACTGCCACCTTCCCCACCGCCAGAGGATCATTAGCTTTAGTTTTTATTTTGTATTAGACATTCAGTTGTACTTTTGTATTAGACATTCAGTTGTACTTTTGTTTTGTATGTACAAACTGATTTTATATATATTTATGCAGTTGATCTTTTATTTACACGATGTTTGTTTGGATTGTTTGCACTATTTCATACGTCTCTTTCGCAACTTATTGTACGGTGTTTTAATTAAACATGTTCGTGTAATTTAACAAAATAAAATCGGTTAACATTTATAAAAACAATGGTATAAAGAAACATATCTTATAAACGACTGTTATAAATCAACTATAACCGGTACACTCATGTTAAACGACCGTTATAAATCAACTTTAAATTATATATGTTTTATAAAAATAAAAAACAAATCTACAATTTTTCAACAAAAAACACATCCAAATACAACCAAAACCCCATTTTTTCCACCCAAAAAACAAACACACACCTAACCGCGGCGCTTTGGCCAAAGCGCAGCGCTTAGGTACAAGGTCAATAGACAAGGTCTAACAAGTTCAGACATTGTCTGTTTGCTTTACATCTAAGCGCTGCGCTTTGGCCAAAACACAGAGATTCGGTGTGTGTAAAAAACCAACAAAACGTGTATGAATAGCAAAATCCTTTAAAAAAAAAAAGCACGGAAAATACCTTCATGTGACATAACATAATAATAAATCTTGAAGTAATTATATACGAAAAAAAAAAAAGAAAAAAAATCTTGAATGTTCATTGATTACACGTAATTACAACATGTGTTAAATGCACTCTATTTTAATATAGCTTAACCTATAACATAATAATAAATAATAATATTTATACCGGCTCCGATCCTTTCTCTGCAGACATTCATATCCACACTCTCCTTCACCGCATTGAATAGTTAAAGCATTTTTCTTCACACCCATTTGCAGCTTTTGGTTCTTAGATCATAAATTTTAGATCTTGATAATATTTAAAATTTGGGATTGAAGAAAATGGAAAGAAATTTTATGGGTCTTGATTCTAAAGATGCAATCTTTAACAAAGATCTTGAACTTGAAGGATGCAAACAACCAGGTATGCTTTTAAGCTCTTTCAAACCATTAATCTATAACAATTTTCATTAAATTATAATAAGCTGCTTATTGTACAACAAATGGTTATGTGCAAGTCTGTGTTCTTGGTGTTTTAGTATGTTTTGGCCAGAAATTGACTGATACTTTCTTGTCTGACATGTTGATATAAGTTCAATTTGTATAAAGTTAGTAACTTGTTAAAGGAAATCTGGGTTTAACTGTTTAAGTCTAAAATCATATCCTAAAGAATTAAAGATTTTACATTTTTGATGAATTTTTGTGTTACAATCCTAACCATTTTTTCTCTTTAATATTGAGATTTGCATCTCCTGCAGATGTTTTTGAAAGCTTTAACAACCACCCGGAGCGCGAAATCGAGGTTTTTTTTTTTTTTTTTGGATCTTTGTTTGTATTAGGTTTATAAATGATGGATTTTGAGAAATATATAGATTGTTTAGTTTGTACTTATTTTTGATGCTTCAGGTTGCACAAGTTCAACATGCCACCAAACCAGCAGTTCCAGTGACGATGAGCAACCCTTTTTATAGGCCTGTTTTCTCTGGTGCTCCTGTTTATTCACAGTTACTTAATCCATGGTATTTTTTTTATTTTTTATTTTTTTGGATTTTGAATGTTTCTATCTGGATTTAACCGGTTTTCTACCTTTAACCCTCCCTTGAAGAGCGCTAGCTGTGTTTTACCTTTTACCTGATCTCATTGGTTAGTGGGATCCGTGAGTTTTCTGGTAACAGGTTCTCATGGTGATCGAAAACAAATTAATTAATGAATAAGGACGGGTAGTTGAACCTTCTTTATGATGAGTTTAGTCCCAAAGATTGATGATATTTTTTTTTGTTTAATTGAAGGTATGGCTCCAAGGTTGCTTCGGTTCCGGCTCAACTAACCATCTTTTATGATGGTATGGTGTATGTATATGATGATATCTCCCCTGAAAAGGTCGCCTTACTCTTCATCTTTCTTATTTAGTTGTAAATTTTGTTATTTACGTCTGTAAGTGAACGATTAACTAAATATTTTTAAAACGGTACCCTAGTGTTACCATTTAATGGCATTTATGTTGTTTTACATTTTCGCTTTTTGGGTCTTGTCAAAGGAAACACGCGCGAAATAACTAGGGGTCAAGAAAATTGAGGAAATTTGTATTCTCTCGTCTTATCTAGGCTCAAGCTATTATGCGTTTGGCTGGAAATGGGCACTTTGTTGCAACGGCTGATGCACCACAACAAAGAACCCAAGCTCAGGGACCCGCACCAACCAGCCCAGCTAGCCCGCGACCCTGCTCACCCGTCTCAAGCCCCATGTCCGTTTCTTCACACTATGTTGGCCCATTGACTGATGGACCGCATAGCGAAACCGAAGCAGCTAAAAGAATCATGAGTTCACTTGGACAAGCCATGCAATCAGGTAATTTATCTAGCAGTCAAATCACACTACTTGTATATTCAAACATGCATTTTGCTACTTTGTAGTTTGTACCAACTATATTTTGAATTTGTGCAGCCATTCCTCAGGCGCGCCAAGCATCATTGGCTAGGTTTCTTGAGAAACGCAAGGAAAGGTACGATTTAATTGTCTATGAGAATATGTCTAACATTGACCTCAAAAGTCAAACTGTGTTGGCTTTTTTGGAATGTTACTTGATTATCAAGATTCAGTGTTACCTCTTGATAAATGATTATGTTGCCTGTATGCAGAGTGATGGCTTCAGCTCCTTATAGCCTCGGCAAGAACATCATGGACTGTGCTTCCAACGGCAACGCTGCTGTTGTTGCAGGCGAGTGAAGAAAACTAAGCAACAAACGGAAGTGATCGGATTTGTTTCAAATCATAACTTATTTTCAGATGTTTATTAAAGTAGTATAGTTGTTAAGTTCATTATGTAATGATAGGGAGTTGATTATGTTCATCGTATCATGTTTATGTCGAGGATAACAAAATTGTATGGAGATTATTTTGCTATGATTATAGATTCCATTGTATGTATCTACATCAATCCCCCGTTGTCATCATTCCATCCACATGCATTTGAGTGCATTGGTTGTGAAAGGAAGTAATTATAGGATGAGTGACCTGATCAGGCAATAAAAAGCAAAGCCGTAAGATCCATGTGAACTAAGCAGACAATAATGCCGGATGTTACAAAAATATTACAAAGATTAACATTTTACAACATACAAGAGACAACATGCCGTGCTAAGTCTAAAACCTTATATAAAAATAACTAGAGAACAGTCTCTAAATATTAGCTACAACTAATAACTAGTTTTCATATGGGAAACCGGGCCCATCACTGAACAACAGTGATTTGGACCTCATGTAGTGAAAATTCTACTTTATATTACACAAGAAGAACCTTGATCTCAAAAGTAATCATCAAGACGGACTTTGAAAAAGCTTTGGATGGGTAGCAGCATAGATGGAACCATTTGCATCGGTTTTTAGGTGAGAGAGAAGATGCTGCACATCGCTTCTTAAATTTTCAATAGCTCTTCCACATAAAGCTAATACATCTGGTCTCGCTTTTGAATTTGGCTGCACAGGGCCTCCTTGACCTTCATAATGCACAATATGATGCCTGCAAACAAATATAAAAGAGCGTTAAAAGTGCAAGAAATCCATAACTTCGATCAAATGACGGTCAAATCAAATCAAATCAAATCTTACAGGAAGTCGATAAGGTCAGTTATTTCCGATGCTTCAACAGGAGTTGACGGCTGAGAGTGACTCCCAAACACATCCACCATCATGTTCAACAGCAGTTCTAGCGTCTGCAAAATCAGTAAAGAGTTAAATTTTGTTGTTTGCTATTTCATAATGTACTAGGACTTGCTAAACAAGTTACCTTGCTGAACAAATTGTGAGCGTTTGCTAATCTCGGAAGCAATGGACCCACAATCCGAAACGCTATTCTCAGCACTGCAACTGATTTTATGGGCCTTAGATGGTTTACGATAAGATGTGTTTTATCTAACCATTCTTGCGGAAGATTACTAAAGAACGAATGAAGCAAAGCCACCACATTTCCTGTCATTACCATAATTAACTCGATTATTAAAGAGTAAAATGCCATTTTCGTCCCTGAGGTTTGGCCAGTTTTGTGAGTTTCATCCAAAGGTTTGTTTTTCCGCATCTGGATCCAAAAGGTTTGAAATCTTGCCATTTTCATCCGATTCGTTAACTCCATCCATTTTTCTAAGTTAGGGTTATTTTCGTCTTTTTTGTTAACTTAAAGGGCAATTCGGTCTTTTTCAGGGGTATTTTGTCTTTTTACATAAAGTGAAAAAGACCACATTGCCCTTTAAGTTAGCAAAAAAGACGCAAAATACCCATGACTTAACAGAGAAAAATGGATGGAGTTAACGAGCCGGATGAAAATGGCAAGATTGCAAACTTTTTGGATCCAACTGCGGAATTACAAACCTTTGGACGAAAGTGGCAAAACTGGCCACACCTCGGGGACGAAAATGGCATTTTACTCATTATCAAACTATAAACTTCAAAAAGTACAAAAATAAATGAACTTATGAACTTTCCTTTTTCCTTACCAATTACAGTGGAGGTATTGTCCTGAGCAGCCCATGTTGGATCCAACAAAGCATAACCAACAACCGAATCTAATTCACTAACAGATCGTTTACCATCGGTAAGCCACCAACTCTCTTTAATCACACGCGACACCTCAGCGTAAAGCTGTATATGAAACTCCGTAGGAAGCTGAGCCAACAGCAGTCCACACGCTTGAATCATCAAACAAGACAGTTGTTGACTCGCGTAACCGCTTCTTGTAACAAGCCCCATACCCGTAACACTTTGTCTACATCTACCTAAAGAATCGGTGCTTCCCCCTGACGGTGAAGCTGGCAAAGCGGAGCCTTGACCCGAACTAGTAGTTGACCCGTGGTAACCATGGTTAGATTGAGTTAGAGTTGGTTGTATGTGGATGATAATCTGTACGAGTGCTGATACGATCTGTGCTGCGGTTACTGGGAGAGATAGGATCTCGATAACTGCGGTTTCTAGAACAAGCTGTGTGTAGGTCCCGGGATCTTGTATTTGATAGAATGCCTTTTGACCTTCAAAAGTGTTGGTTGACCCAGGTTGACTAGCTGTCGGATTCCTGTTGATGAATGTACGCGTACCGTTGTTTAAAGGATCCGCTTTTGAGTTGCATTGAGGGATTACGTTATGCACGAGGTTACATAAAAGAGATGCAAAGTACTCCAGTGGTGGACACATGGCGTTTGATGAATTAACATGCTGCGGAAATGACTCTGAAAATGGCATCTGAAAACCAAAACGTTAAATTAGGAGTTAAAAGGATTATAATTAATCTGAAAGAATTTTTTATAGGTTTACCTTTTTAATATCAAGCACGTTGAGTATTCGGAAAATGAGTTTTGCGGGAAGATGTCCGTAGAAATACGCAAGTATATCACGAACAAATGTGACATTTAGAGGATAATAATGAAGAAACGTTGAATAGAATTGAAGAACTCTGTCTGCTGCATCTGCAGCATCGTTTTCAATAAGCCGATATATGATCAATGGAATAACAGGGAGTAAACGTGCTGCAATATCATCGAAAAACGTTGGATACCTGAAAAAAACACACTATTTATATAACACGTGCTAAAAGACAAAGCAAAAGAAAATAGCTTTTTCTGCATGTCACCTTTCCTTCCACGACAAATGATTGCCAAGAGCCTTCTGTAATTCAATACGTTTGAATATTCCGTTTTGAAGCCAATGCTCAGGTTTGCCACGGTTAGCAACGTAAAACTTTATCCTTTGTTGAAGCTCTTGTCTTTCAAGTAAATTAACAACAATACGCAAAGCATGTGGATCGTCATCACGATCAATTAACGCAAGAAGCAAAATATCCAGTGGAAGCAACTCATGGTTCCAGATAAAGTATGCAAGGTTTGCACATGCCTTCATTATAGGATCCTGATCAATTAAAAATCAACTTTATGAGTCTGTGACTAACAAAATAAATGCTTGTGCATATGATTAACAGAGCACCTGCAAGGTATGTCCATGCTGTGATTCCAACTGCATATTATGCAGAAGAACATCCACCATTGAATATATATTTGCAGTCACCTCTTCAGGTGAAAATTCTCGGAGAACACGTCCCTGTAATCAAGACGAAATGAGAGTCCCGATTTAATCTAAAACTAAATAATAATTAATAACAGTTTATTAAATTACCAGGTTTGCATTGTTTATGTTCTCAGGGTGGCCATGCATGAGTACCCATGCTCCAGCACACAGATATTGTCGGTGTTGAGGGAAGCTTGTATTAATATAGGTCATAACATAAGTAGGATTAGCTGACGGTGTCAAGAGCTGTGTACACTGATTGATAACAGTAGATTCTGCCTGTGAATCAACACATCAAAATTATATATGTTAAATTTTTGTTAACTAACTAAACTTTTAGAAATCATCATTTTTATGTTTATAAATTAACTAGAAATTTGACCCGCCGCACATTGTGGCGGCGGCAAAACTTAAAGTAACGAAGAGTACTTAAAAATAAGCACGTAAGAAAATAATGTTTTTTGCGGCGGAGTCGAAACGTAAAGTAACTCGACTATATACCGCCTAGTGAAAACGTATTGTATTTGACCCGACTCGTTTCCGAACAAAACATAGACCAACAAAAAACGTACGTAAAAATAAGCACAAAAACGTATTATATTTGACCCACGCACATAAAAATAAGCATGTAAAACTCGAGGGGGGTCAAGTCAAAATGGCATTTTACAAAGTTTTTGAAAAGCTGAGGGGGTTAAAGGATTAAATGCACAAAAAAAACCATGGAATGCATTGTTGTAAATTTGGCAAAGAAAAACTATAAAAAATAACCAATTAAAAAAACAGTACTACAGTTTTGTTAGAAAAGAAAACTAAAATGATGACAAGATCGTAATTTTTAGCGGGGTAAAATCGTAAATTTTAGCTAGGGGAAAACCATAATTTAATTTTGAACTGGGGGGAAAACCTAATTTTGAATTGAGGGTGAAAGCGTAATTTTGAACCGAGTAGAAAATCGTAATTTTTAGCTGGGGGCAGAAGCATAATTTTAGTTTGAAATCGGGCAAAAACGTAAGCTTAACTGGGGGCAAAAACGTAATTTTAAAGTGGTTGTAAAATAATAAACTGGTGTAAAAGCGTAATTTTGAGATAGGGGAGAAACATATTTTTATTTTGAGCTGGGGCGAAAACGTAATTTTAAACTGGGGGCAAAAACGTAAATTTAAAGTGGATAAAAAATAATAAACTGGTTGGTCCAATGGTGTAATGCCGGCCGCCCATCTTGACCAATGGCAGGGAAAAACTATTCCCTGCCATGGTAAATGTAGATGTAGGAAATAATAACAACAATAATAATAATAATAATATAATTACAAACCGACCTGCTGCCATGCTTGGATTGCTAGGCCCCGCTTGTCTATCCTGCCGATTAACGCCTCACATAGAACAGGTGGAAAGTAACGTAGCGTTTTCCCTGACCAAGTATGTTGACTAGTGGCCAAGATTTGTTCCAACATCGTTTGAAGATAAAGAAGGTGTTCAGCATCGGCGATTCCACGAGTCTTGATAATGATAGCAAGATTCACTACAGTTATGCGATTTAATGTTTCCGTGAATTCCGTGGGACCCTGTAAAAGAACTCATATGAGCTTTTAAAAATAAAGAAGTTTCATTTCGAGGACCATTATTGATTATCCCACCTTTCCTTCTTTTCTCACGAAAAAGAATTCTCTCAATGATAAAATGAGATTCATACACAGGTTTTCTGCTAATCGAAACACACGATGATCTCCGCGTTTCCCTTTTAACGTTGAGAGAATTTTTGTGACATCATACATTAATGTCTTGCTCTTACCTTGATACCTAAAAACAGATAGAAAAATATGATGCACGTGACCTTTACTCGAAAGTGAACGAGATTATGAAAGATGAAAAATAATTCAATCACCTGTACAGGGAAAACAATCGATAGTTGAGGATTTCAAGTACCAGAAGTGTAGCTGATGGCTTATTTAAGATAGAAGGATTCTTCTGATGCAAATGCTACAAAATTTATAAATTATATAACGTAATATAATCAGTCATGAAAAGCATCAATCAGTACGAACAGTATGAATCTCAGAAACGGTGGAACCAACTTACACTTAAATGTGAACGAAACAACGAATGAGGTTGTAAGAGTAGCAATCTAGTATACGTTTCCACCATCGCAATGTTAGGCACATGCTGCATTTGAAGAGGTAAAATAAGAGAGTATAACAATAAATAATTAACTAGTTCATGTAAATTGCATGATTTAAAAAAAAGGAGTAAAATGCCATTTTCGCCCCCGAGTTTTGGCCCGTTTTGCGACTTTCGTCAAAAGGTTTGTTTTTCCGCATCTGGATCCAAAAGGTTTGAAATCCTGTCATTTTCATCCGGCTCGTGAACCCCGTCTATTTTTCTCCACTAATTCAGGGGTATTTTCGTCTTTTTTGTTAACTTAAAGGGCAATTCGGTCTTTTTCACCTTATGTGCAAGCATTTAGCATAATGTACAAGTATTTAAAATACCAAATTGCCCTTTAAGTTAACAAAAAAGATGAAAATACCCTTAACGGAAGAAAATGGATGGAGTTAACAAGCCGAATGAAAATGGCAAGAGTGGTCAAACCTCAGGGACGATAATGGCATTTTAATAAAAAAAAAGGTCATATAAATTACTTCTCCGGAGAACATAGCTTCTTCCATCTGAAAAGCCAGCTTCAGGCATAAATTAATTGAAAATCCCGACAACAACGATATTGGCACAGGATGAACTTCACGCATCATTGTTATTCTCTCATTAGTTTGTAGATTCGGGCCCGGTAGTTCTGCATGTCCCGCAGATGTTAACCAACTCATTACCGTGTCGGAAGCCGGTTGTGCCATAGTGTAAGAAACCACCCAAAACATTCCAATTGATCTATCATCCAAATTCATATAGTCCATCATATGATCCCCTAAAAATAACACAAAACAATCAACCAGAAATTCAGAATATCTTAATTATTATTTTGTGAATAAGAGATATAAAGTGATCATATAGTACATATACCTTTAGTTACTTGTCTCCACCATTCATCTATTTGTTTTCCTTTTTGAAGCTGTTCAGCGTTTAAATATTCCCGGGTAGAAGAATTCAGTGACCATATGCGAAGATTCTGACAACTACTAATGAAATCAAGCAGGATGCTTTGGGGATTATTAGGATCAGAGCTACGATCTTCTTTATGGAATGACAAAACTTTTCTGGTTGTTTCCACCTATAACGACATGTCCAGTTTTAAGTAAAAAGATTATAATAAAAAGAGTAAAATGGCATTTTCGTCACTGAGGTTTGGCCAGTTTTGCGACTTTCGTCCAAAGGTTTGTTTTTCTGCATTTGGATCTAAAAGGTTTGAAATCTTGCCATTTTCATCCAGCCCGTTAACTCCATCCAATTTTCTCCGTTAAGTTAGGGATATCTCCGTCTTTTTTGCTAACTTAAAGGGCAATTTGGTCTTTTTCACTTTATGTAAAAAGACCGAATACTCCTGAAAAGGACCGAATTGCCCTTTAAGTTAACAAAAAGATGGAAATACCCCTGAATTAACAGGGAAATTGAATGGAGTTAACGAGCCGGATGAAAATGGCAAGATTTCAAACCTTTAGGATCCAGATGCGGAAAAACAAACCTTTTGACAAAAGTCGCAAAACTGGCCAAGCATCAGGGACAAAAATGGCATTTTACTCTAATAAAAATGTGTATTAAGCCGCAATATATAAAAATATCAGATGTAAACTAACCCTTCTAGGGTCTGTATTTAACGCATGCATTACAAGCTCAACCCGGATAATCTGTGCGAGTAACCATGTGACATGATTTGTCCGTAAAATCTGGTGATCATCTTCAGATAGGCGTAAAACTAATTTATCCACAAAATCGACAAAATCTATACAACCACTTTTCACAAGGAAAAAGAATACATCTGAGTAGACAAGCCACTCCTGCCAGCAGTTTATCTCTGCATCAATGCGGTAAACAGAAGTCAAAGTCAAAGCGTTAAAAACATAAGGTAGTACAAAAAGTCACCAACTTACCTGAATTTGTCAACCTCAAAAGTTCAACAATTCTATCGATGTTAGCCTCACAGATCATGTCTGAAGTAAATACAGCACCAGGTGTGGGTCCCTGTGGGTGTTGGCGGTTAGACGGTGCCACTAGTAGCACTCGTCGCCACCAATCGGGTGCTGGTGTACTACGAAGAGCATGTCGGATACAACGTAGAGCCCGCTCCCAATCTAGACTTCCTTTCTGAATACATACAGCAATATCCTACACAAATAGTTACCATTTTATGTATTTATACAATTGTAACCTAATAAAAACCCACAAAAAAGAGTAGATTTTAATGCCATTTTCGTCCCTGGGGTTTGGTCAGTTTTGGGACTTTCGTCCGAAGGTTTTTTTTCGCATTTGGATCCAAAAGGTTTGAAATCTTGTCATTTTCATCCGGCTCGTTAACTTCATCCATTTTTCTCCGTTAAGTCAGGGGTACTTTGTCTTTTTTGCTAACTTAAAGGGAAATTCGGTCTACGGATTCGGTTAGGGGTATTTTAAATGCTTGTATATAAAGCGAAATTGACCAAATTGCCCTTTAAGTTAACAAAAAAGACGAAATACCCGACTTAACGGATTAAAATGGATGAAGTTAACATGCCGGATGGAAATGGCAAAATTTCAAACCTTTTGGATCCAGATGCGGAAAAACAAAACCTTTGGACGAAAGTTGCCAAACTGGCCGAACCTCAGGGACGAAAATGGCATTTTACTCAAAAGAGTAATTAAATGAAAAGAAGTGGACACCTCCCCATGCAGTGGTTCTCCAAGGACACTTGGATATGTAATAGGCGAATATCGCATATTTATGGCGGCTTCACTTGATACACTAGTTGTAGCCTGAGATAAAAGGCGTTGATTCCCGAATGTCGGGCAGTGAATATGTTGATCCAACATTTGCATGTGCATAGCCATCATATCTCTTCGCCTATGAATCTCCAAAATAAGCGTAAATAACGCCTCATCATCTGATATATTTTGTAAAAACTGTAGCCCGCTTCGTACTAATTCATAAAACGGTACACGGCATTTCTTATCGTCAACCAAAAGCCAAATCACATCCAAACAATTATGTAACCATTCAAATAACGCTTTATCGCGTTTCCATGATTTTATTCCGTCAACCTCATCACTCCCTTGTTGTTGTTGGTCCCAGTTAACCAACCAATTCATCATGTGGTTAAAAATATCAGCGTGAGTAGACGGTTTTAGATTAACTTCTAACGCAGAAAATATGATCTTGCAACACAGCTGGCGCAAACTGCTTATAGCATTATCTCTCGTTAACATGTTACTTCTTGAATGGTGGCCGGAGTTGTTGATGTCTGATGATTTTACAGGCGATAACGGTGTAGTGGACGGTTCATTTGCTGATTGAGACGGGGATCCGATTCCGTGAACGGAAATTAACGGAGATGCGGGACTTGAAGTTTGAAAATTTGAAGACGGGATTGCGGTGGATGATGGCAACATTCCGGTTTGTGCTAAAGATGTAGAAGATATGGTTGGCGGTGGTGAAGTTGTTGAAGATATACTAACCGACATTTCGGCAGAAGAAACCGATGAAAGAAGAGATGGTAGAAAAGTATCCCAGTTTATGTAACCTATGTTGTACAGATTACGCAAAGCAAAAAGAAGAAATTCTGCTCTTGGTGCGTGATTACTACATTGGATAACCAGAGAGATGAGAACAGATTCTGATACAGTTCGTAACGGTTCCCGATCCTGAAAATTTCATATATTTGTTATAAATTGGTACAGATTACGTAGTTCAGTGAAGTAATCACATTCAACATTAGAAACTTACAGGAAATTGATTCTGAAGCTGCTCGAAATCGACAAGAAATTGTTCATTGCGTGGAGGAAGATCTCTATTTAGAGCAGTCACTCGTTTCTGTGTCTTGTTCCTGTAATTAAATTCAGTTTCAGTGTCTTATGTATAAAAAACTTTCAGTAACCACTGAACGAAAGCATGGATGTACGTTTATAGCTTCAAAGTAATTTTTTTAACAGCCAATAAATGCAAGAAAGGCATCAGCAGGAAGCTGGACATACATGAAACCAAAGAAAAAAGCATACAGGAAACCAGAACAAAAGTAATTTTGTGTTCTTTCTTCTTGAATGAAGATCTCCAGTATACTATCAACCTCTGTACATATGAGGTTGAGCAAACAGTTACTAGTAGAAGTGCAAAAGTAATAGACATGTCCCACAAAGGCACAAACCAATAACAAACTGCAACATAACTGTGAACCAGCTAAGGTTGAATTGGCCACATCTTGCATTCTAGCCAAAGAACACGCATGCCTTAAGAGTCTTTGACTTAAAAACATTTCTATGTGACATCTAATATCAGGTTTTAGCCTTTGGAGAAATATGCTACGGCATACACCAATCAAATCATAGATGATGTTCTCATTTAATACGATCGTTTAAGTACAATTGGGACTAATCACTAAACCGACTTAACTACTTTGGTGTTAAGTTGGCTAATACTTACAAAACAGGCCCTTAACTCCTAATACTTATCTAATAGCTACTAAAGTTCAAATGACATGTAACAGGATTTGAAGAGGAGGAAGTTCATCAATTTCATTTAGCATTGTTTGTGTATGTTTATTGTTGCAGGATTCTGTTCAAACAAGTCTGATGTATAATTTCCGTTTTGCCGAAAAAAAGGACTTTGTTGCAGCAAATTCGTAGAATTGTGATATTAGGTATAGGCGATACAAAAGCAATGGACAACACGTCCCACTAACCGATAAACAAACTGCAACATAACCGTAAACAAGGGAACTAAAACTACTAGTAACGGATATGCAAGAAAACCTGTTCACATAATAATCTAAAAACAGACTTGATCATTTTTACAGGCAACATTCCATATTGTAACACGGCTGGTGTAACCGATGCACAAGCATTCATTTAGTTTTTTGTGTTCAGCAGCAACATTTCATGTTTAATACTTTTAGGTCTAACTAACTATTTCAACTGTAATAACCTTGAAATTAGCCTGTATAATCTCTAATATCACAATTAAAACCTTCTATATCAGGTCAAACTAACTATTTCAAAATGAAACTTAAAAGGAGAGTGTAACATACGGAGGTTCTCGAACCAGATCGTCCGCCTTTTCGCGGCCACTTCTCTGCAAAATTTCAATATTCAACAACAAAATTTTCAGAAAGTAATTACAAAATGCGAATTGTGTAAATGAAATCATATGAAATATACATACGCCGAGATAGAGATTGAAGAGGTCGATAATAGCTGGACGAGCGGGGTGGAACTGGAAAGCCCTAGCGGAAGTGGTGGCAGCGCGGTGGTGGCTCTGATCCGCCATGTCAGCGGGATTTGGTGATTGAGTGGTGATGGATGTCAACGGAACACCAGCACCACCGCCACCGCCGCTGGTTGTCGGAGCTCTGAACATGTGAGAGATTAATCGGAGTGATACGCCGTTGTGGCTGAATTAAGTTGGACGGATTTGAGAAGGAAGAAAAAAATGAGGGTTTTAGTCTTTTAGAAGAAGTTGCGAGTATTGTTAGTGGCAACAGGACAACGGGTTATGACTTTTTTTTGTTCACGGGTGGTTGCCGGTGACTTATTTCAAAATGGAAATCTTACTTTTTATTTTCAATCCAAACAGTGGAATTCCCCGTGCGTTGCACAGGGAATTTCGATCAGTATTGGTTCAGTCAATTATCGTATCAAAACGGTGCTAACACTTGTATTGGAGTTCCTCGTGCGTTATGCTGATAGAAGACGCAAGCCCCTTGAATTTAACGTTGGCGACTACGTACTCCTAAAGGTATCACCTTGGAAGGGTGTGGTCAGATTCGGTAAGAAAGGGAAACTAGCGCCTCGATATGTTAGACCTTTTAAGATTCCGGAAAGGATCGGAAAAGTCGCCTACACACTCGAACTACCGGAGGAACTTAGTAATGTCCACCCGACTTTCCATGCGTCAAACCTCCGAAAGTGCCTGGCTGAGCATGATTTAATTGTGCCTCTCGATGACCTCCAAATAAAGAAACACTACACTTCGTGGAGAAGCCTGTCGAAATCATGGATCGCCAAACCAAGCAACTCAGACGCTCGCGCATTCCTATTGTGAAAGTCCGATGGGAAGGCAAACGAGGTGCAGAGTTCACTTAGGAACTCGAAAGCGACATGAAGACGAAGTACCCACAGTTGTTTGTTACGGCTTCGGCCTAATTTCGGGACGAAATTCCCTCAACTAGGGGAGGCTGTAACACCTTGTGTTTCGAAGTCAAAGTCAACGTCAAGATTGAAGTCAAAGGAAGAAAATATTGCTAATTGCGATCTGTCACTCCTTGCTCAATTCCTGTTTTGACTTCTTTGACTCGTAGATTAGTCTATTTTATTTTTCGCTTTAGTTGTATTATGTGGAGTAATTGTTAAGAATCGCAGTAATCGATGTATACTTATCGCCATGAATCACTTTACGACTGTGAACAATAGGAAGTAACAATGCGATAAAGTCAACTAAGCGTTAATCGAACTAATCTAATCAACATCGAATCGCAATCGAACTCGCAACTCGAATTACGCATTTTGATTAATTGTTATACGTGTGTGTGTGCCTTATGTGTTACTTGTGCATGTTTATTTATGTTATGTGTGGTAATCAATCGAATCGCAATCGAAACTCAAATGCAATCGAACTCAATCGAAATCGAACTATGATAATTGGTAGAGAAGAGATAGTGCGAGATATGAGTAGTTGGGATTAAAAGTAATTTGAATAGGAAACTCTATCGCATCGAAACGCTCGCAATCGAAATCGAAACAGCAAAATTCGTCACGCCGAACACTCGAACCAAGCAACTGATCGATCAGGCGAACAGCCGATCGACCAGCCGTCTTCTCGGACTACCTTCCGATCGGACAGGTTGTCCGATCGAGCTGCCTGGCCGAACGACCAGCCCTTTCCTCTTTGGGTAACCCTATAAATACCCCTTGTCACTTTCATTCTTTCCACTTTTGGCAACTGACGTCCGAACAGCTCGCTGTCACACCCCAACCGATGGCGGAATCATCGGGGCGCGGCACTGAGCGAAACAGATTGTCCAGAAGTTTCGGATGGTGCGAGTCGGTAAGGGGCTTTGGCAACGGGGTTAGCTCCAGGAATGAGGTCGATACGAAAGTCGATATCACGACTCGGTGGTAGTTCGGGAAGATCGTCAGGGAACACCTGAGGAAATTCACGAACCACTGGAACGTCCTTGACTTCAACTTTCTTTTTCTTTTCCTTCTCCGCTACTACGATGTTGGCCAAGAAAGCTCGGTATTCCTTGCGGAGGTACTTGCTAGCTTGAATACATGACATGCGTTTGAGGCCTTTCGACGTTGTTTCACCGTATACACATAGAAGATCACCATTTGCAAGTGAGAATCGAATCATCTTTTCAAAGCACACAACTTCACCATGGTTTTCGCGAAGAAAGTCCATGCCTATTATGACATCAAAACTTTCGAGTTGCGTCGGAATAAGGTCGATTGGGAAGATGTGATTGTTGAGTTCGAGAGTACAATCACGGAGTACTGAATTAACGGCAATAGTTCTTCCTGTAGCGACTTCGACTTCGAATGACGAGAATAGATGAGAGCGCTTACGACTAAGGAGCTTCTCAAATTCAAACGACACAAAGCAGTTATCGGCTCCAGTATCAAACAAACATGATGCATAAATACCATTCACAAGGAACGTACCATTAACCACGTTGTTATCCGCCTGAGCCTGGTGGGCATTGATGTTGAAGGTTCGAGCATGGGCTGCTTGCTGCTGTTGCTGAGGCTGCTGTTGTTGCTGCTGCTGTTGTTGCTGAGGCTGGGGCTCTTGCTTAACCACCCTGTTCGGGCACCTGTTTGCAAAGTGGTTAGGGTCACCACATGCAAAGCAGACTCGAGCATTGGCTGCTGTTGCTTGAGCTGCTTGTTGGCCTTGAGGGACAGGGAGTAGAGCTTGGTTGACAGTGGCTTGAACTGGGGCTTGACGAGGACCATAGCGACAGTTCGCAGTGAAATGACCGTAAAGGTTGCAGTGAGCGCAAAAACGACAAGCTAGACCCACTAGATGATGATAGGAACATGTCGAGCAGAGTGGGTGAGGGCCTGCATATGCACGCTTTGCTGGCGGTGCATTGATCACTGGGGCTGAGCGCTGGTGCTGTTGCTGCTGAGCTGGTACAGCTTGTAGAGGAGCAGCAGTGGTCGTCACAGCACAGTTCTTGTTGCTGGAGCTGTTGTTGTTGTGCTTCTTCTTTCTTCTCGATGACTTGGAGGATTGAGCAGATGTGTCGGTGGGTGCTGCGGTGGCTTGATGCAGAGACTTGGTTGGCTTATCCCAGAAACCAAACTTTACTCGCTTATCATTGATCTCAGCGGCGAGTAGGTAGGTTTCTTCAATCGTTGCTGGCTTGGCGGCGTGAACAAAGTCGGCTACACAATCGGGCAGAGCTCGAATGTACTTCTTGATGGCTTGATCTGAGGTCTTGACTTGATCAGGACAGATGATGCTAAGCTGCTTGAAGCGAGCAGTGAGAGCAGCGTTGTCTCCATCCTTCTGCTTGATTTCCCAGAACTCGTCCTCCAGCTTTTGGCGTTCATAAGGAGGGCATAATTCTTTGATCATAATTGCCTTTAACTCCTTCCATGTTAGCCCGTAAGCTGCATCATTTCCGCGCTTGTTTCGTTCGGCTGTCCACCAGTCTAGAGCTCGGGACTGGAAGACGCCTGTAGCATTGAGAGTGCGGAGATGTTTGGGACATCCGCTCTGGCGTAGAGTGACTTCGATTAAGTCGAACCAGTGGAACATGGCTGTAGGACCATCTTCGTCGGTGAACTCTTTTGGTCCGTTCTTTTGTGTGATCAAAAAAAAAAATTTGATGAAGTTAAAAACAAACAAAGCTATGAGAACAAAAGCTTGTTTGGAGAAATACTTCAAAAAAAATCACTAAGAACAAAGTGTTTTACGAAAACCGACGCTTTTACGCTTTTCGCCCTTTTACTAACCACTAACCCAACCACCCACCTTTAGCCCAAGCCTAACCCTTCGCCCAAAAAGTCCTCTTGATATTTACAAAGGTATAAAGTTAAAAAGGAGGAGGATTGATTGCTTGGCAAGCCTATGGTAGGCGTAAGTTCCATGCCGCTCTCGAGTGATTCACTAAAAAAAATACACCTTCGGCCGAGTGTTGAGTGATTTCTCCCGTGAGGTATGTGAACTTGTATATAAATGAAATTTTAAAAAGGCATGTTATGCCCAAAATAAGTAATTTATCTTATGAAACGTTCTAAATAAATCATAACGAATAGGATTGTAAATAAATAAAAATAAAAACCAAAAAGATCTTGGATTCCCGACACTCTATGACAAGCCAAAAACCTTCTCTTCTACCCATTCTATTTGGGAGTGTAAGCCACATTTAAAGAGTTTTGCTTGAGGACAAGCAAAAGTTTAAGTGTGGGGGTATTTGATGTGTGTTGTGACAACTCGTAATTTAAACCCATTTTGTGTAACGTTACGTGCTCACGTGAACTATGTTGGGTGAATGTTATGGTTATTTTATGTGAATGTTATGTTTAGTTTATGTGAATGTATATTTATACAAGTGACCCGACCGCACAACCTCTACTTGAACGCACAAGGCCTTGGGCCGTATTCCTGGTGAGCGGAACCAATGGGCAGCCCATTAGGGGGGTTTCGGCCCACTTATCTTATACGTACAACACACACACCTTAGGAGGTCACTCTCTCATTGTTACAATTCTCACAACACACCCACAAACCCTAGACGACTTTCTCTCTCTCTCTCGTTTTGCTTGGAAGCCGACGGCACCAAGATCACAAGTTGGATCAATTCTCGGTCACCCTCTTTGATAACGGTTAGTGTTTAATATTGAGATCTTGTTAAATGATGTTGTGATTGCATGATTTTATTAAAAACCGAGGTGATGTTGCTATGCCTTGCATGCGAGTGGTGATGTTTGATTTCTATTGATGTTCTTGTTATTTGATTTGCTTAAATGTCATGTATGATTTATATAAGGATTGTTGATCTTGTGATACTACCGAACAAACAAGCAATCGGCTGTGATATGAATTGAATCCGAATGTTATGTGTAAAGTTCTAGGGTTAATTCAATTAAATGGTATGGTATGGATTAGTGTTCATGTTTTGATTGATTAGGGTTCATAGAGATTTGTAGATGAAACCCTTGTTTGATCTATATTAGATTAATCACATGTTGGAAGTTGTTAATTGATAAACTAGATAAGGAAACTGTTAATTGATTGTAACCGAATAGCTTGATTTGTGGAATGATTGTTCTAATCACACAAGACTAGCCAATCGCACCAGGGAGCCCACTCGTACAAGGCTCCTGGTCGCACAAGACCTCCTGTCGCACAAGAGGTCCAATCACACAAGTCTGATCCGGTCGCACAAGGGGGAATTGATCGCACAAGATCCCCTGAATCGCACAAAGTTAGCGGATCAGCTTAACTGTTGGGCCGGAGGACATGTTGGGCTGGGCTGGCCAGTCGCACAACCCAGATGAATCGCACATGTTATGCTGTTACGCTGTTTGGGCCGGACAAGCCCAAAGTCAGCCGCACAACCTGAGTTGGACCGCACAAGTTATGTTAGTGAATTTGGGCCGAGCACATTGGGCTTACATCTCTGACCGCACAAGACTGTTATGTGTTTGGTGTATTGGGCCGATATGTTATTGGGTTGTATATTATTGATGGGCCGGGTTTGGTTGGACCGCACAACATGTTGTGGATCGCACAACATGTTGGGCCGTACACTATTGGACTTAGTTAAATCGTGCAAGTTGTTATGTTGTGACTGTAACTTGTATAGCTTGATTGTGATGCCATGTTCTATACGTGCCTGAAACCTGTTAGCTATGTGTAAACCTGTGTGCATTACGTGAACCAAACCTGACTTGTATAATAAATGTGCTAGGACGTGGTTGAACACATTATAGCTTAACTGAACTTTTTGTATCATACCGAGCAATCCCAGGTGAGTTCATTGCATTTTCTCAAGCATGTGTCCCGGTGGTTTGGGACAACGGGTAAACATTGGAAGGGAAACATTGGGTAAACAACTAAATCGGTTTTGGTTATTGCCTGAAGGGCAATGGGGGTAATTAGTTGATAGCGCTATTAGGTGGGAAACCTCACACCGGGCCGTAAGGACGGGCGTGAACTAATTATCTGGATAGGGCTATGGTTGTTAGAGGCACACTCCTCGGATACATATGGGCACACTCCCTAGGGTATCTAACGATGGCAACATAGCAAACAAGGGGGTAACCACTCCCCGGATACACATGGGCACACTCCCTAGGGTATCTAACATGAGCAACATTGTAACGCAACATGGAATTGCATTAACATACATCTGGTAACTCAACACGTTAACAAAACCTTGAACTCACCAGCGTAGTCTGACACACTTGTTTGCATGCTTGTAGGTCGTTAACTTTGGAACATGGACTTGCTATCTGGGCGTGCTGGAGTGGTCATGGATCGAAGCTGCTGGATTATTTATAATTGATGCATTGGTTTTAAGTTTATTTTGAAACGATTACTAAACGACTTATCATATGCTTCCGCTACATAACTCTTGGAGACTAATATCGTGTTTGACATTTAATCTTGGCTACTAATGACATGTTTTATTTAAATATTTACTATTGGTTCAATGTGATTAGTGGCTCAGACTCTGATGTGTAACACGCCTCGCGGGGTTTCCGCAGGTGGTATTTTGGGGGTGTTACAGTTTGGTATCAGAGCCACTGGTTATAGTGAACTAGGTTTTAAAACGTTTTGTAAAACCAGACTATAACCGAACAACTTCGACAATCGATCATGACACTCAGCACCAGATTGCAAGGTTCGTTTCTCTCTCACTTTATACATTACTTGCTTAGTAGTCACACACCCACCTCGTATATGAACTGAAACGTTTAACACCATAGTGACTTGATAGTGTGACACTACTCTTCGACTCATGTAAACCATAGAACTGTGATATCATCTGTTGTGTTGTTTGAACGGGGGAAACTTCGAGCGCAAGCTAAGAGGCACTGAGGTAAGCATGCAAATTGCCTTATTATTATGGGTGCACACTTAATAATAACGCGGGGTGCATGCAAGTCCCAGTGAGGCTTATCGAGCGTGAGAAGGGTTCTGCCTTACTATGTGTGAACCTGGTAGTACGTAAATATCAGTATGGTCCTTGACTCCTATCTTATTTCGATCTCTAAATCGGTTTATTCCCCACTATAGAAACATGAGTGGACGAGGACACGGACGTGGCAACATCAACATGACTCAGGCTGAGTTGACTGACCTAATCAATACCCGCGTGGCTGAGGCTCTAGCAGCCTATCAAGCTGGTACGGAATGTACCAAGTACTCTTTACTCTTATACCACGTACACGTCTTTTCATTCCTATAATGTGTTTCCTCCCGTTATTTAGGTCAACAAGCGCAACCTCAACCTAACCAGCCTGCGTGTACATTCAAAATGTTTATGGACTGTAAGCCACAGACCTTCACCGGAACTGAAGGGGCTGTGGGACTTCTGAGATGGTTCGAGAAAGCAGAGTCCGTGTTTGCAATCTGTAACTGTCCCGCTGGGGACAGGGTGAAATATGCCGCGGGCACCTTGGCTGATGGTGCCCTAACATGGTGGAACGCCCAAGTGCAGTTGTTGGGCATTGAGGCAGCGAATGCCACAACTTGGGAAGACTTTAAAGAACTGATCAGGGAAGAGTACTGTCCTCGGGATGAAGTTCAGAAGCTGGAAAACGAATACTACGACTTGAAGATGGTTGGATCTGAAGTCGAAGCGTATGTGAAGCGATCGTATGAATTGGCCGACATGTGCCCGAACTTGTCCCGGCCTATGTCTAGGAGGATTGAGTTATTCATCAAAGGGTTGCCTCCGCGTGTGAAGAGCTTGGTCACAGCAGCCCATCTCAATGATTTGACACAGATCGTTCGTCTGACTCACAAGATTGTGGATCAAGAGGTGGAAAGCGATTCGTTACCCCCGCGTATTTCGGCCACTAAAGCTGCTACACCCACTGCCACTGCGTCCGCTAATGATAACAAGCGGAAGTGGAGTGATTATGACAAGGCATCCAGTGCTGGCCAGACTCAGAAAAGGCCAGACAACAGCAACCGCAACATCAGCCAGTCGTCTTCCGTCAATCAAGGCCAGGGAAGTGGCCACAGCCAGGGTTCGTACGCAGGGAAGAAGCCACGATGTAACAAGTGTGGCTATCATCATTTCGGGTCGTGTACTCGGAAGTGTGACAGGTGTGGTAAGGCGGGCCATGAGGCCAGGGATTGTAGGGCCCCACAGCCTAAACACCAGCAGCAACAAAACCAGCAGAATCAGAGACAACAGGGACAACCACCCCAGCAGAACCAGGGTTTCAGGAAGGGGTGCTACCAGTGTGGTGACGAGGGCCACTTTAAGCGGGATTGCCCTCAGTTAAACCAGAACGCTAACAATAACAACCGCCCGAATAATAACAACGCTGGAAACAACAACAACAACAACGGCAATAATGGGGGAAACGGTGCTCGAGGCAGAGTGTTCCAGCTTGGAGCAGGGGATGCCAGGAATGACGGCAACGTTGTAACTGGTACGTTTCCTGTTAACAATCGTATTGCTTCTGTATTATTTGATTCGGGTGCCGATTGGAGTTACGTGTCCCTAGAGTTTAGTCAACGATTAGGGATAACCCCAACACCTTTAGAAGTTAAACAAGTAGTAGAATTAGCAGATGGTAAGACGATAGAAGCCTCGAATGTCCTTTTTGGATGCAAACTAGATCTCGTGGGTCAGGTGTTTGACATTGACCTCCTTCCCGTTACGCTCGGTAGTTTTGACATAGTGGTAGGCATGGATTGGTTGTCCAAGCACCAAGCAGAAATTCTGTGTAAGGAGAAGATTGTGCGTATTCCTCTCCCTGATGGAGAGTCACTGTTGGTTCAAGGGCATCGTAGTGGGACGATGGTTGGGATTATCACGGCCATGCGTGCACAGCAGTATCTACAAAAGGGGTATCCTGCACTGTTAGCGTTAGTTACCAACGCTCAGTCTGAAGAGAGTAAGATCGAGGATCTACCAGTGGTGCGAGAATTCGCTGATGTGTTCCCAGAGGAGCTACCAGGGTTACCTACTCATCGTCAAGTAGAATTTCAGATTGATCTTGCGCCGGGAGCGGCCCCAATTGCTCGAGCTCCTTACCGTTTAGCACCTGGAGAGTTACAGGAACTGTCCAATCAATTGCAGGAGTTGTTGGATAGGGGTTTCATTCGACCCAGTTCTTCGCCTTGGGGAGCCCCAGTTCTGTTCGTGAAGAAGAAAGACGGGTCATTCCGTATGTGTATCGACTATCGAGAACTCAACAAGGTGACCATTAAGAACCGCTATCCATTACCACGCATCGACGACTTGTTTGACCAGCTGCAAGGGTCAAGCTTCTATTCCAAAATTGACTTAAGATCGGGGTATCACCAGGTAAGGGTTAGGGAAGAGGATGTTCCCAAGACGGCTTTTCGAACGCGCTACGGACACTATGAGTTTTTGGTCATGCCGTTTGGATTGACCAATGCACCAGCGGTTTTCATGGATCTCATGAACCGCGTATGCAAGCCATATCTCGACGAGTTTGTTATAGTGTTTATTGACGACATCTTAGTCTATTCCAAGAACAAGCAAGATCACGAGCGTCACCTACGTCTCATCTTGGAACTCTTGAGAAGGGAACAGCTGTATGCGAAATTTTCTAAGTGCGACTTTTGGATTCGGGAAGTGCATTTCCTTGGGCACGTTGTTAACGAGAAAGGGATACATGTGGACCCTGCGAAGGTGGATGCAGTTAAGAATTGGGCGGCACCAAAGACTCCGTCTGAGGTGCGTCAATTTCTTGGTCTCGCTGGATACTATCGAAGGTTTATTAGATATTTCTCGAAAATCGCACAACCTCTCACCTCACTAACACAGAAGAACACGGTATACTCTTGGGGAACGAAGCAGGAAGAGGCCTTCCAGTTGTTAAAGCAGAAACTTTGCAGTGCACCGATCTTGTCATTACCAGAGGGTACCGAAGATTTTACGGTTTATTGTGATGCTTCGATTCAGGGTCTCGGTTGTGTGTTGATGCAACGCGAGAAGGTGATAGCTTATGCTTCTCGTCAGCTAAAGGTGCACGAGAAGAACTACACGACACACGACTTGGAGTTAGGAGAGGTGGTGTTTGCGTTGAAGATTTGGAGGCACTATCTGTACGGTACCAAATGCACCATCTACACCGACCATAGGAGTCTCCAGCACATCTTCGACCAGAAAGAGTTGAATATGCGACAACGACGATGGGTGGAGTTATTGAACGATTATGAATGTGCCATCAAGTATCATCCGGGCAAGGCGAACGTTGTAACTGACGCCCTCAGCAGAAAGGATAATGCACCCAGGCGTGTACGAGCATTGCAACTCACGATTCAGTCCAATCTCCCTTCCCAGTTACGGGATGCTCAGTTAGAAGCATTGAAACCAGAGAACGTTCGAGCTGAAGCTTTACGTGGCTCGAGGCAACGACTAGAACAAAAGGGAGACGGTGCCTACTACGTAACCGGACGCATTTGGGTCCCATTCTTTGGCAACTTACGGGAACTGGTAATGGAAGAGGCACATAAGTCACGTTACTCCGTACATCCTGGATCAGATAAGATGTACCATGACTTAAAAACTACGTACTGGTGGCCTAGCATGAAGGCTCATATAGCAACCTACGTCAGCAAATGTTTGACTTGTGCTAAAGTCAAAGCAGAACATCAAAAGCCCTCAGGTCTACTGCAGCAACCAGAGATACCCACATGGAAGTGGGAGCAGATCGCTATGGATTTCGTGACAGGACTACCAAGAACTCAGGCTGGGAACGACACTATTTGGGTGATTGTTGATCGCCTCACGAAATCAGCACACTTCCTAGCAATCAAGGAAACAGACAAGTTTTCTCAGCTGGCAGCAGTGTATCTTAAGGAAGTGGTTTCTAGGCATGGAGTGCCAACTTCTATCATTTCAGACCGTGATCCGCGTTTCACTTCAGAGTTATGGCAGTCAATGCATAAATCGTTTGGTTCCCAACTCGACATGAGTACCGCTTATCACCCGCAGACGGATGGTCAAAGCGAGCGCACCATCCAAACACTTGAAGATATGCTTCGGGCATGCGTACTCGACTTTGGAAAAGGATGGGAGAAGCACCTACCGTTGATAGAATTCTCCTACAACAACAGCTACCATTCAAGTATTAAGGCAGCTCCGTTCGAAGCACTGTACGGACGGAAATGTCGTTCACCTCTCTGTTGGCATGAGGTGGGGGATAGTCAGATCACAGGACCTGAGTTTGTTCTTGAGGCATCAGAAAGCATTGTGCAGATTCGAAACCGTATGGCCGCAGCTCGCGATCGCCAGAAAAGCTACGCTGACAAACGTAGTAAACCGCTAGAATTTGAAGTCAATGACCGCGTGATGTTAAAGGTTTCACCCTGGAAGGGTGTGGTGCGTTTTGGGAAACGCGGCAAACTAAACCCTCGTTATGTGGGACCGTTCAAAATTCTGGAACGAATTGGAAAAGTGGCCTACAGGTTGGAACTACCTGCTGAGTTGGGTAAGGTCCATGATGTATTTCACGTATCGCAGCTAAAGAAGTGTTTGGTCGATGAAACACTAGTAGTACCATTCCAAGAGCTGAAGATAGACGACAAATTGCAGTTTGTCGAAGAACCAATTGAAATTATGGATCGGGAGGTTAAAGTTCATAAACACAGCCGCATACCGATTGTGAGAGTTCGTTGGAACTCAAGACGTGGTCCAGAGTTCACGTGGGAACGCGAGGACCAGATGAAACTCAAGTATCCACGTTTGTTCCCCACAGATCAGGCAGAACCTAGCAAACCTACTGTTGATGCAACTAGTAAATTTCGGGACGAAATTCCCATTCAAGTGGGGGATGATGTGACACCCCAGGAAAACTAGGGAACAATATAGCTTACGTTAGTGAGTGCGTACCAAATTTCGGGACGAAATTTCTTTTTAGTTGGGGATACTGTGACAACTCGTAATTTAAACCCATTTTGTGTAACGTTACGTGCTCACGTGAACTATGTTGGGTGAATGTTATGGTTATTTTATGTGAATGTTATGTTTAGTTTATGTGAATGTATATTTATACAAGTGACCCGACCGCACAACCTCTACTTGAACGCACAAGGCCTTGGGCCGTATTCCTGGTGACCGGAACCAATGGGCAGCCCATTAGGGGGGTTTCGGCCCACTTATCTTATACGTACAACACACACACCTTAGGAGGTCACTCTCTCATTGTTACAATTCTCACAACACACCCACAAACCCTAGACGAGTTTCTCTCTCTCTCTTGTTTTGCTTGGAAGCCGACGGCACCAAGATCACAAGTTGGATCAATTCTCGGTCACCCTCTTTGATAACGGTTAGTGTTTAATATTGAGATCTTGTTAAATGATGTTGTGATTGCATGATTTTATTAAAAACCGAGGTGATGTTGCTATGCCTTGCATGCGAGTGGTGATGTTTGATTTCTATTGATGTTCTTGTTATTTGATTTGCTTAAATGTCATGTATGATTTATATAAGGATTGTTGATCTTGTGATACTACCGAACAAACAAGCAATCGGCTGTGATATGAATTGAATCCGAATGTTATGTGTAAAGTTCTAGGGTTAATTCAATTAAATGGTATGGTATTGATTAGTGTTCATGTTTTGATTGATTAGGGTTCATAGAGATTTGTAGATGAAACCCTTGTTTGATCTATATTAGATTAATCACATGTTGGAAGTTGTTAATTGATAAACTAGATAAGGAAACTGTTAATTGATTGTAACCGAATAGCTTGATTTGTGGAATGATTGTTCTAATCACACAAGACTAGCCAATCGCACCAGGGAGCCCACTCGTACAAGGCTCCTGGTCGCACAAGACCTCCTGTCACACAAGAGGTCCAATCACACAAGTCTGATCCGGTCGCACAAGGGGGAATTGATCGCACAAGATCCCCTGAATCGCACAAAGTTAGCGGATCAGCTTAACTGTTGGGCCGGAGGACATGTTGGGCTGGGCTGGCCAGTCGCACAACCCAGATGAATCGCACATGTTATGCTGTTACGCTGTTTGGGCCGGACAAGCCCAAAGTCAGCCGCACAACCTGAGTTGGACCGCACAAGTTATGTTAGTGAATTTGGGCCGAGCACATTGGGCTTACATCTCTGACCGCACAAGACTGTTATGTGTTTGGTGTATTGGGCCGATATGTTATTGGGTTGTATATTATTGATGGGCCGGGTTTGGTTGGACCGCACAACATGTTGTGGATCGCACAACATGTTGGGCCGAACACTATTGGACTTAGTTAAATCGTGCAAGTTGTTATGTTGTAACTGTAACTTGTATAGCTTGATTGTGATGCCATGTTCTATACGTGCCTGAAACCTGTTAGCTATGTGTAAACCTGTGTGCATTACGTGAACCAAACCTGACTTGTATAATAAATGTGCTAGGACGTGGTTGAACACATTATAGCTTAACTGAACTTTTTGTATCATACCGAGCAATCCCAGGTGAGTTCATTGCATTTTCTCAAGCATGCGTCCCGGTGGTTTGGGACAACGGGTAAATATTGGAAGGGAAACATTGGGTAAACAACTAAATCGGTTTTGGTTATTGCCTGAAGGGTAATGGGGGTAATTAGTTGATAGCGCTATTAGGTGGGAAACCTCACACCGGGCCGTAAGGACGGGCGTGAACTAATTATCTGGATAGGGCTATGGTTGTTAGAGGCACACTCCTCGGATACATATGGGCACACTCCCTAGGGTATCTAACGATGGCAACATAGCAAACAAGGGGGTAACCACTCCCCGGATACACATGGGCACACTCCCTAGGGTATCTAACATGAGCAACATTGTAACGCAACATGGAATTGCATTAACATACATCTGGTAACTCAGCACGTTAACAAAACCTTGAACTCACCAGCGTAGTCTGACACACTTGTTTGCATGCTTGTAGGTCGTTAACTTTGGAACATGGACTTGCTATCTGGGCGTGCTGGAGTGGTCATGGATCGAAGCTGCTGGATTATTTATAATTGATGCATTGGTTTTAAGTTTATTTTGAAACGATTACTAAACGACTTATCATATGCTTCCGCTACATAACTCTTGGAGATTAATATCGTGTTTGACATTTAATCTTGGCTACTAATGACATGTTTTATTTAAATATTTACTATTGGTTCAATGTGATTAGTGGCTCAGACTCTGATGTGTAACACGCCTCGCGGGGTTTCCGCAGGTGGTATTTTGGGGGTGTTACATGTGTAAAATGCAACATATAAATTACATCAAATGAGGCATAAAACAAACCCTTTTTAAGTACTAATGTTGGAAAAAGAGTGTTTTTGTCTTCCTTTTGTATTTTCAGGATGAAATGAGCTCAAATACACAAAAGAAGCAAAAAGACAGCTAATTCTAGCATAAATACAAGAAAAGGAACAAAAGTAGATTGCCCGAACCCTCAACGGCATCCTCCCAAGCAAAGAAGAGAAAACAGAAGACTGAACACGCCCCGTGCTCAGCCAGCACGGGGCCGTGCCCAAGAAGCAGCAGAAAAGACAAACCTGTAGAAGCTTCTATTGCCCACCACGGGGCCGTGTCCAGTGAGCACGGGGGCGTGGCGAAAGTACAGCAGGCGCATTAATTGTAATTGCGAATTACAATTAATGAAGAGAGAGAGTGTCAGACGGGCACGGGGGCGTGTCCAGCGGACACGGGGCCGTGCCCAGCCTTCTGTTCAGCCTATAAATAGGAGTGCTTGGTTTCATTCCAACTCATCCCTTGGCACACCACCTCTCTCACACTTCATCCACCACCCACCACCACCATAACACCATCATCCACCACCATCATCCATTGTCCATCGTAGAGTGTGTGAGTCGTCTCGGGATCCAAGATTGATAGTAAGAGTTCTTGACAATCAAGGCCATGTTTGCCTAAGTCTCTTACATCACTTGGTGAAGACAAGTGTTTAGTATAATACTTTTTATTTTTAATCTTTTGCACTTTTTATTTGGTTTTGTATTAATGACTTTAATAACTAGTTTCTTATGTTGATGGTGATCTTTCCTTATCGTTTGTCCGTGGTGTCTTGGCATTATTTTACTGTCTATATAAAATAAAAGATTTTCACCATTCATATCTCCACGGTCTATATGGAGGTATGTTGGCTACCTGATCGGGGGTTAAGGGAACGGTTTGGTAAGGGTCTTGCCCTTGTTCAGCGTTTAGAGGTCCTGCAAGGGACCTGGGTCAAATTTAGTAGGATCTCCTTCAATGCCCATAGGTATTGGATGGCGGGGATCCAAACTCTTTGACCCCCTCATAAGTTAACTACTATTAATACTATAACCCGGCTATTTAGGACTGTATCCCTGCTGACTCAGACTACTTAGCCGAGGGTAACGTCACCGCCAAAAGCGGGGCCTACCATAATTTGCATTAATAACTTAATTCATTATCTTCCAATAATCCAACCCTTTAGGATTGTATCCTTGCTGACTCAAACTACTGGGTTGAGGGTAACGTCGCCTTCAAAAGAGGGGCCTACTACAATAACTAAGATAATCTCTTAAACAAGTGCAAAAGTGCGAAAATAATCAAAGGTTATACTAATACACGAGTCGGATCCAAGTGATTCATCTTGTCTATCTGTTTTTATTTTATTTTTATTTTTCAGCATTTAGTTAGTTTTTATTTTTCTAGTTTAAAACCTTTTTCTAACTTTTTGATTTGATTAGACGTTGAGGATAAACCGGTACTAAAAGCTCTTGTGTCCTTGGACGACCTCGGTATCTTACCAACACTATACTACGTCCACGATGGGTGCACTTGCCCATATGTGTGTCTAGTGTTAGTAAATATCGTGTTTTATAAATTTAAAACTTGGCTAAAAAGTGTAAAAGGGCTTAAAATATACATCAAAAATATATAACACCTCGCACACATCAAGTTTTTGGCGCCGTTGCCGGGGACACAAGGATTTTAAGAAAGTTAGGAATCAACGGCCTAATCATATTTTTATTTTTATTTTTCTTTTTAAATTTTTAGGATTTTCTTAATTTTTCAGCTTCTGCAGAGCTCAGCACGGGCCGTGCCCGCTGAACACGCCCCCGTGCTCAATCATTGGAACTGGCAATCCTGTTTTAAGTCAGACAGTAAGCTGAACACGGGGCCGTGCTCACTCAACACGCCCCCGTGCCCAAGATTCTCTTACTGAAAACAGAACCGTTAGATCCCGGCGGTTGGTAATTTCTGACATAAACATGAGTGATAGTAATTCTTTTTACTTTCGGCACTCTTATGGTATGTGGTGTCAATTATGTGGAGGCGAACATGAAGAATTAAAATGTTACTTTCTAAATTATAGGCCCCACTATATAGACCCACCAATTCCTTATAACCTTAAGAGGGGCGAAAGTAAAAACAAGCACTATCTCTCCCTCGAATGCGCCCAGCCAGATATTCTAGGGGAAATGCTCCTTGACGAGTTATTTCAACTAGAAGAACTAATTCTAAACTAGTCAAAAGAACTTAGGAAGGATTTTATTGATCCGCCCCAAGACGATGACCATGAAGAAATGTTGGAACCGCATTCCGACAACCTCGTTGCTTCCGAAAATACCTTCATACCTAGAAAAGACTTGGACGATAGTCGTCCCTGTGCCGATTGTGCCGTTAAGGACTCCCCATCGACTTCGTTCGGTGCATATATAGATCTGAGCGATTCGGCATACACCTTCTTTAACGAGAGCCCGGGAAAGGGTTGGACTTGTCCACCTAGAATGAAAATAGGAATTACCCTCACCGACAACCTCTTGCGTTCCCGCCTTAGTCTAGGACAATTAAGGTATCTTAGGCACTTTGGGGTTGTTCCAACCAATCAAGAGCCACCCGATACAGGTAAGCTCCTTAAAAACTAGACAACTTCATAAAATGGTCCCTCGGCACGGGGCCGTGTCCAGCCAACACGCCCCCGTGTTCACCAAGAGATTCCTTTCTGATCAGTACGTCAGAATACGGACAAACTGTGTCAGAACTCCACCTGCACACGGGGCCGTGTCCAACGAACACGGGGCCGTGTCCAGGAAGCTGTCGTTTTCTATAAATGCAGACAAGAATTCTGCACATTTGGACCAACTTGGGACAGAGATTTGAAGGAATCTTCTCTCAAACTATCCTAGTTAAGTCTAAAAGAAGGTTCCAACAACCCATCTTGTCCTTTCCTCTTCTAGCCATTTCCTTCTTTTTCATCTTTCTCCAAGAACTACCATTAAAAGTTTGAATTCTTCAAACTTTGTGGTAGGAAGCAATGAGTTTTGTTCAAGGAATCTTGGTAAAAACATGTTATGTAACATTGTTTTAAGTTATTAATGTTTAAAAAGCCCCCACAAGTTCAGAAAATAACTTAAAACTTCAAGTTTCCTTGCTTCAAAATTCTGCAGAAAGATGAACACGGGGCCGTGCTCAATGAGCACGGGGCCGTGTTCAGATACTGTTTCATCAAATAAACTATTTTTCGGTTTATTTTTCGTAGAATATCGAGTGAAAACAGCGAAACATCATCCGTACATTCATCAAACAGCCGAAGAGGAAGGAGGCCCTCCGTTGAAGCTACGCTTGTGCACTATGTGATAGCATTAAGGGAGACTCTCGACGAAATGACATCAGTAGAGGAGGTCCTAATTGACCGTATTAACGATCTTACGGTGGGACTCGAAAGCAGCTTCCAAGAAATTAACCTCTTGCACCAGAGGTTAAATATTCTTGTAGCACCCCCGATGGAACCAGTCCTTCCACAACCGGATTGGAACTTGGCACTCGGGATTAACAACCCTACCGGGTGGGAAGACTTTCTGGCGGAACCTCCCATGGAACACCAACAAGAGATCCCAGCGGAAATCGAAACTCCTCAAACTAATGCCAATGAGCCCTCCTTTCTCCTTCCAAGGGAGGTGGAGGAGTGGCTCGCCGACATGTGAGGAGAGCCACACCCGGAAGAAGGAGTTTTAAAAGCCTTATCTAACCAAGATTAGTAGCTTCTTGTAAATTTTGCTAATTAAAATAAAACATAGGGCTAGAACTCCATGGTTTAATATTTATGTATTTTCATATTTAGTTTTATGTAATGTCTCTCTATGGTTGCAATGAAATGATGGTTTCTAAAAGTTCGATGGTTTATAATAAATAAAACACACTCGTGGTGGTAATGGATGAAAAAGGGAACGAGAAAAATGGCCCCATGCACAAGAACGAGGCAACCCGACACAAATCTCCATTACAGAAGGCTCAACACGGGCCGTGCCCAACCAACACGGCCCCGTGCTGAACCACCTGCAGAAAAACGCCCAGTTCAGGTAACTGGACACGGGCCGTGTTCACCAGACACGCCCCCGTGTCCAGGCTTCTGTCTCATTTCTCTAATTTCTGTTACTGGCACCTGAACACGGGGCCGTGTCCGGTCCCCATGGGGCCGTGTCCAGACTGCCAGTAACATAAATCTTTGCTTTTTAACACCACATTACACATCCAATCAACCTAAAAATTTATTTTTGGGACACATTGAGGACAATGTGTAATTTAAGTGTGGGGGGAAGCTAACACCTCGAAATTTTGCAAGTCCTAACAACAAGCCTTACACAAAACTCCATTGGAATCGCTAAACACCCCAAATTTTTTCAAAAATTTTTCATTTTTTTTACTTGTCTAAAGTTTAAGTTAGGAATCCTAAGATTAACAAGGTTATATTTTTACAAATTTTACAACCGAAAGCGTCGTGATAACAAGAACCAACATAAGAAAATTATGAAATGGCATAACAAGTCTAGTTAAAAATTTGATTATATATACTTGATCACATTAAAAACCCATTCCCAAAAAGTGAGTTTTGAGCCTTTATTGAGCATACAAATTTACATCCTTAGACTAAATGCTCATTTTTCGTTTCTTGTGTGAATAGCCGCTTGGTTCTTACAACTCTAGAACTTGCCACGACGATTCATTCCCTGTCCTTACCAACTTAAACCCAAGTAAGTAAATGATGGAGGCATTAGGACTAACCATTTTTCTTTCCACACCATTATTTTTCATTTTATTTACCACCTATCCAAAATCCCCCTAGTTAACCCCTTTGAGCCTAAACCTTTCGTTTCTTTACCCTAAACCCTTTTCACCCACCAAAAACCCTTTTTATTTTTCACCCTTTATTTTAGTAACAAGCTCGGTTTTTCGCAAGCTCGTTCTTTTGTGTGATCAAAAAAAAAAAATTGATGAAGTTAAAAACAAACAAAGCTATGAGAACAAAAGCTTGTTTGGAGAAATACTTCAAAAAAAATCACTAAGAACAAAGTGTTTTACGAAAACCGACGCTTTTACGCTTTTCGCCCTTTTACTAACCACTAACCCAACCACCCACCTTTAGCCCAAGCCTAACCCTTCGCCCAAAAAGTCCTCTTGATATTTACAAAGGTATAAAGTTAAAAAGGAGGAGGATTGATTGCTTGGCAAGCCTATGGTAAGCGTAAGTTCCATGCCGCTCTCGAGTGATTCACTAAAAAAAATACACCTTCGGCCGAGTGTTGAGTGATTTCTCCCGTGAGGTATGTGAACTTGTATATAAATGAAATTTTAAAAAGGCATGTTATGCCCAAATAAGTAATTTATCTTATGAAACGTTCTAAATAAATCATAATGAATAGGATTGTAAATAAATAAAAATAAAACCCAAAAAGATCTTGGATTCCCGACACTCTATGACAAGCCAAAAACCTTCTCTTCTACCCATTCTATTTGGGAGTGTAAGCCACATTTAAAGAGTTTTGCTTGAGGACAAGCAAAAGTTCAAGTGTGGGGGTATTTGATGTGTGTAAAATGCAACATATAAATTACATCAAATGAGGCATAAAACAAACCCTTTTTAAGTACTAATGTTGGAAAAAGAGTGTTTTTGTCTTCCTTTTGTATTTTCAGGATGAAATGAGCTCAAATACACAAAAGAAGCAAAAAGACAGCTAATTCTAGCATAAATACAAGAAAAGGAACAAAAGTAGATTGCCCGAACCCTCAATGGCATCCTCCCAAGCAAAGAAGAGAAAACAGAAGACTGAACACGCCCCGTGCTCAGCCAGCACGGGGCCGTGCCCAAGAAGCAGCAGAAAAGACAAACCTGTAGAAGCTTCTATTGCCCACCACGGGGCCGTGTCCAGTGAGCACGGGGGCGTGGCGAAAGTACAGCAGGCGCATTAATTGTAATTGCGAATTACAATTAATGAAGAGAGAGAGAGTGTCAGACGGGCACGGGGGCGTGTCCAGCGGACACGGGGCCGTGCCCAGCCTTCTGTTCAGCCTATAAATAGGAGTGCTTGGTTTCATTCCAACTCATCCCTTAGCATATAGAGTTGAATAGTTTACGCATAACCAGGCACGTACACAGAGGAAAACGATGCATGTTAATTATCGACATGGGACCATCGGTACCAACGACTGCGGGTTGACCGTCCGAGACGGTTCGCAATACATGACAACCACCGTAATCCATGCAAGTGTTTGTCCTTAACAACCCCCGTGTGAACGGGTGCTGAGTCCAAACTATAGTACTATGTTGCTAAGGCAGGTAGATAGCACTCCACGTGTAAACATAATAAACAGCATTCATTTAGTCAAATAGCACAATGCAATTGGTTAGCGTTCAAATAGTTTGTGTTTGATTGTGATTTGATAGATAACGTACGAAACACCCAAAAGTGCTAAAAGCGAAAAGGGATCGAGTATACTCACAGTGATTGATTGTGGATTGAAGGGAGCACTGAGTGTATGATTAGCCTGAATAGTTCGATAGCATAACGATAAGTAACACGGAAATGTAAACAGGTGTAGGTGGATCGAATAGGCTGGTCGATCGAACGGCAGGTTCGATCGAATGGGCTGTTCGGTCGGCTGGTCTGTCCGGTTGAACAGTCTTGTTCGATCGGCCGGTTGGCTCGATCGGCTGGGCCATTCGAGTGGATTGTTTCTTCCTCTGGTGTGTTTGTGTTTGGGGATTTGAACTTTCGAAGTTTTCGTTGCAGTATTTGAGAACACTGAAGCGTTCTTACCTTTCAAGTTGGTCGATCGAACGGTTCGTTCGATCGGCTAGCTCACTTGATCGGCTAGGAACTTCAGAATTAGTTCTCAGCCGAATGTCACTCGATCGGACGGTATGTTCGATCGGGTGGCATTCTAACCACGAACGAGTTGTAAAATCGACTAAGTGTTGAAGCATAGTATCTCATGATCCGAACAGTAATGTTTACAAATCGAGGGACATATTCGATCAAACACTACTTCGTCAATACTATACCCCAAAAGTTTGAAAAGTGGGACGCCATGTGCTAGCCGATCGGCTGGCCCGGTCGATCGGCTAGTGTGTCCGATCGGCTGGGCTGTTTGAACAGCCTAGCCGTTCGGCCAGCAAGTCTGACCTGGTCGGCCTTTCGTCTAACACTTGGCTGTTTGGTTACTTGTCATTATATCGAGGTAGTTAGATAACGAGTTGAACTATGATACCTTCGTTCTTACCCGTCTCTCCGGCTCGGACAGGAATCACCCAAGCCCGTCCGTTGGGCGGTTCGGAACGTCGGCTTAGAGTTTAACCCATCGTCGGTGAACCTCATAGATAGAATCCGAATCTTGAACCTTCCTAACTGTTAGAGTGATTAGTTAGCCGGTTTAAGCTCCGTTTCTATCGGGTTGAAAGCATTGAGTGTAAAAGAGTTGAAAGAAAGTTGGGATTCCTTCTTTCAATCCTTCACAACTTGTGGATGTTTAGATCTTTGAGAGATCTTAACTTGTTTATGTGGAAATCGGTTAGATCTAAGCTATTCATAGTTGAATGAGGCCAAAACATGATGTTCTTCAAGAACACCATGATGACATCACCCAAGGACACCTAAATCTTGGTGATTTCACGGTTAGAATCCAAGTTTTGAAAGATAGAGAGGTGTAGAATCATGTAATGATCAAGAACGTACGAGAATTAGAGTGAGGACTTACCGGGATTGAGAGAAATCTGAGAAAAGGTGAAGAATAGGAGCTGGCCGGTCAGAACTTTCCAAAAGTGGAAATGAAGACAAGGACAGCCCTATTTATAGGCTTCCAAAAGAGGAAAGTGGCAGCCGATCGGCCAGGGGCTCCGATCGAGTGGGCTGCTCGATCAGCTGGCAAGATGCTTCCTGTTCGATTAGGATGCCTCCTGTTCGATCCGCGACACACTTTGAGTATCTTGCGACGATTTTCAACGTTTCGATTTCGATGGACGCTGATATGAATACGATAGAGTTTCTAGTCAAATCACTTTCAGTCCCAACCACTATATCTACATACAAGCATCAACTTTTCGCGTTTCATTGTCGGTTTCGATTGAGTTCGATTGCCTTTCGAGTTTCAATTCGATTTTCGATTGATTCGCTTGAATTCCACACCAAAAACATAAAGTAGACACGCACAAGTAACACATAAGGCACACACACACGTATAACAATACCCAAAATTTGCATAATTCGAGTCTCGAGTTCACTGATTGTTGGATCGGTTTGATTACTGAATAGTTCACTTTATCGCATTGTTACTTCCAACTATTCACAGTCGTAGATCGGTTCGCGTTAAAACATTCAATTACTTCGATTCTTGCTGATTACAACACTTACTCCACAGAATACAACTAAAACATAAAATAGACTATCTACAGTCAAAGAAAGTCAAAGTTGACTTGGACTTTGACTTTGACTTTGACATTCGAAAACACGGGGTGTTACAGCCTCCCCTTGTTTAGGGAATTTCGTCCCGAAATTAGGTCGAAGCTGCACAATACCGTGCATCGTTCAACCAATTTGACGCTTCAGATCTATTTAAATAACTGCGGGTACTTAGCCTTCATCTCGCTTTCGAGTTCCCAAGTGAACTCCGCGCCTCGTTTGCCTTCCCATCGGACCTTCACGATAGGGATGCGTGAGCGCCTGAGTTGCTTGGTTTGGCGATCCATGATTTCGACAGGCTTCTCCACGAAGTGTAAGGTTTCGTTGACCTGAAGATCGTCGAGTGGTACGATTAGATCATGATCAGCAAGGCATTTTCGGAGGTTAGAGACGTGGAAAGTCGGTGGACGTTACTGAGTTCCTCCGGTAATTCGAGTCTGTAAGCAACTTTTCCGATCCTTTCCAGAATCCTAAAAGGTCCAACATATCGAGGCGCTAGTTTTCCTTTCTTGCCGAATCTGACCACACCCTTCCAAGGGGATACCTTTAGGAGTACGTAGTCACCAACGGCGAATTCCAGGGGCTTGCGTCTTTTATCGGCGTAACTTTTCTGTCTGTTCCGAGCTTTCACCAAGTTGTCTCGAATCTGGTGGATTTTGTCAGTCGTTTCTTGTAGAATCTCGGGACCGGTTAGTTGCGAGTGACCGATCTCGTGCCACACAATAGGCGATCGACATCTTCTACCATACAAAGCCTCGAAAGGTGTCATTTGGATGCTGGCATGATAGCTGTTATTGTACGAGAATTCGACCAATGGCAGGTGTTTGCTCCAACTACCACCAAAATCTATGACACACGCTCGGAGCATGACTTCAAGAGTACGGATCGTTCTTTCAGTCTGTCCATCGGTTTGAGGATGGAATGCAGTACTCAGATTAAGCGACGTACCAAGGGCCGCTTGAAACGTTTCCCACAATCGCGAAGTGAACCGAGCGTCACGGTCTGAAATGATGTCACGAGGCGTACCATGATTACAAATGATCTCGTCGGTGTAGATTTGGGCTAGTCGCTCCACCTTGTAGTCTTCCCGTATTGGCAGAAAGTGGGCTGATTTCGTTAGACGATCAACTATAACCCAAATACTGTCGTGACCTGATGGCGTGGGCGGGAGTTTCGTTATGAAATCCATAGCTATACTCTCCCACTTCCATATAGGTATCGGCGGTTGTTCGAGTAAGCCAGAAGGTCTTTGATGTTCAGCCTTGACTCCGGCACAAGTTAAACAGCTTCCAACGTAAAGAGCGATATCCCGTTTCATACCCGGCCACCAGTACTTATAACGAAGGTCCTGGTACATCTTGTCTGCACCGGGATGAATAGAATATCGGGACTTGTGGGCTTCATTCATGATAATCTTTCGCAAATCGGTTCGCTTAGGGATCCAAATTCGGTCCAAATAATAGAATATCCCATCGGGTTTGTTTACTAACTGAGCTCCATCGTGATAGATCCTCTCTTTCTTCAATGTACGCTCGTTGAAGCAAGCATGTTGAGCTTCGCGGATAAGGGCTTCGAGGTTGTGCTGAGCTTGGAGGTTTTGGGTACTGAGCACGTAACTCTTTCTGCTGAGCGCGTCAGCAACCACATTCGCCTTGCCTGGGTGATAACGAATCTCATAGTCGTAATCGTTGAGAAGTTCTACCCATCGGCGTTGACGCATATTAAGCTCCCTTTGATTAAATATGTGTTGTAAACTCCTGTGATCAGTGTAGATTGTACACTTAGTGCCATACAGGTAGTGTCGCCAAATCTTCAATGCAAAGACAACCGCGCCTAGCTCGAGGTCATGGGTTGTATAGTTATTCTCGTGGATCTTGAGCTGACGAGATGCGTAGGCTATAACCTTGTCTCGCTGCATGAGGACACAGCCGAGACCAAGGTTAGAAGCATCACAGTAGACAATGAAGTTGTCGCTTCCGTCGGGCAGCGTAAGAATCGGAGCGTTGCACAGCATATGCTTGAGGGTTTGGAAGGCAGTCTCTTGTGCGTTTCCCCACATAAAAGGCTTGTCCTTGTGAGTAAGAGCGGTAAGCGGCACAGCGATCTTGGAGAATCGTTCAATGAATCGTCGATAATAGCCCGCCAGTCCGAGAAAAGAACGAACTTCAGACCGGTTCTTAGGCGTAATCCAGCTTTTAACAGCTTCAATCTTCGCAGGATCGACATGGATACCCTGACTATTCACGATGTGACCCAGAAACTGAACCTCCTCCAACCAGAATTCGCACTTGGAGAACTTGGCATAGAGTTGGTTCCCCTGGAGTAACTCGAGAACCAAACGTAGATGCTGCGCGTGTTCGGCTTTCGTTTTGGAATAAATCAAGACATCGTCGATGAACACGATGATGAAACGGTCAAGGTATGGCTTACACACGCGATTCATCAGGTCCATAAAAACCGCGGGTGCGTTGGTTAGACCAAAGGGCATAACAACAAATTCGTAATGGCCATAACGGGTTCGAAAAGCGGTCTTGGGAATGTCCTCCTCTTGAATCCGTAGCTGATGATATCCTGAACGTAGATCGATCTTGGAGAAACATGATGCACCTTGTAACTGATCAAAAATGAGGGTTTTAGTCTTTTAGAAGAAGTTGCGAGTATTGTTAGTGGCAACAGGACAACGGGTTATGACTTTTTTTTGTTCACGGGTGGTTGCCGGTGACTTATTTCAAAATGGAAATCTTACTTTTTATTTTCAATCCAAACAGTGGAATTCCCCGTGCGTTGCACAGGGAATTCGATCAGTATTGGTTCAGTCAATTATCGTATCAAAACGGTGCTAACACTTGTATTGGAGTTCCCCGTGCGTTATGCTGATAGAAGACGCAAGCCCCTTGAATTTAACGTTGGCGACTACGTACTCCTAAAGGTATCACCTTGGAAGGGTGTGGTCAGATTCGGTAAGAAAGGGAAACTAGCGCCTCGATATGTTAGACCTTTTAAGATTCTGGAAAGGATCGGAAAAGTCGCCTACATACTCGAACTACTGGAGGAACTTAGTAATGTCCACCCGACTTTCCATGCGTCAAACCTCCGAAAGTGCCTGGCTGAGCATGATTTAATTGTGCCTCTCGATGACCTCCAAATAAAGAAACACTACACTTCGTGGAGAAGCCTGTCGAAATCATGGATCGCTAAACCAAGCAACTCAGACGCTCGCGCATTCCTATTGTGAAAGTCCGATGGGAAGGCAAACGAGGTGCAGAGTTCACTTAGGAACTCGAAAGCGACATGAAGACGAAGTACCCACAGTTGTTTGTTACGGCTTCGGACTACCTTCCGATCGGACAGGTTGTCCGATCGAGCTGCCTGGCCGAACGACCAGCCCTTTCCTCTTTGGGTAACCCTATAAATACCCCTTGTCACTTTCATTCTTTCCACTTTTGGCAACTGACGTCCGAACAGCTCGCTGTCACACCCCAACCGATGGCGGAATCATCGGGGCGCGGCACTGAGCGAAACAGATTGTCCAGAAGTTTCGGATGGTGCGAGTTGGTAAGGGGCTTTGGCAACGGGGTTAGCTCCAGGAATGAGGTCGATACGAAAGTCGATATCACGACTCGGTGGTAGTTCGGGAAGATCGTCAGGGAACACCTGAGGAAATTCACGAACCACTGGAACGTCCTTGACTTCAACTTTCTTTTTCTTTTCCTTCTCCGCTACTACGATGTTGGCCAAGAAAGCTCGGTATTCCTTGCGGAGGTACTTGCTAGCTTGAATACATGACATGCGTTTGAGGCCTTTCGACGCTGTTTCACCGTATACACATAGAAGATCACCATTTGCAAGTGAGAATCGAATCATCTTTTCAAAGCACACAACTTCACCATGGTTTTCGCGAAGAAAGTCCATGCCTATTATGACATCAAAACTTCCGAGTTGCGTCGGAATAAGGTCGATTGGGAAGATGTGATTGTTGAGTTCGAGAGTACAATCACGGAGTACTGAATTAACGGCAATAGTTCTTCCTGTAGCGACTTCGACTTCGAATGACGAGAATAGATGAGAGCGCTTACGACTAAGGAGCTTCTCAAATTCAAACGACACAAAGCAGTTATCGGCTCCAGTATCAAACAAACATGATGCATAAATACCATTCACAAGGAACGTACCATTAACCACGTTGTTATCCGCCTGAGCCTGGCGGGCATTGATGTTGAAGGTTCGAGCATGGGCTGCTTGCTGCTGTTGCTGAGGCTGCTGTTGTTGCTGCTGCTGTTGTTGCTGAGGCTGGGGCTCTTGCTTAACCACCCTGTTCGGGCACCTGTTTGCAAAGTGGTTAGGGTCACCACATGCAAAGCAGACTCGAGCATTGGCTGCTGTTGCTTGAGCTGCTTGTTGGCCTTGAGGGACAGGGAGTAGAGCTTGGTTGACAGTGGCTTGAACTGGGGCTTGACGAGGACCATAGCGACAGTTCGCAGTGAAATGACCGTAAAGGTTGCAGTGAGCGCAAAAACGACAAGCTAGACCCACTAGATGATGATAGGAACATGTCGAGCAGAGTGGGTGAGGGCCTGCATATGCACGCTTTGCTGGCGGTGCATTGATCACTGGGGCTGAGCGCTGGTGCTGTTGCTGCTGAGCTGGTACAGCTTGTAGAGGAGCAGCAGTGGTCGTCACAGCACAGTTCTTGTTGCTGGAGCTGTTGTTGTTGTGCTTCTTCTTTCTTCTCGATGACTTGGAGGATTGAGCAGATGTGTCGGTGGGTGCTGCGGTGGCTTGATGCAGAGACTTGGTTGGCTTATCCCAGAAACCAGACTTTACTCGCTTATCATTGATCTCAGCGGCGAGTAGGTAGGTTTCTTCAATCGTTGCTGGCTTGGCGGCGTGAACAAAGTCGGCTACACAATCGGGCAGAGCTCGAATGTACTTCTTGATGGCTTGATCTGAGGTCTTGACTTGATCAGGACAGATGATGCTAAGCTGCTTGAAGCGAGCAGTGAGAGCAGCGTTGTCTCCATCCTTCTGCTTGATTTCCCAGAACTCGTCCTCCAGCTTTTGGCGTTCATAAGGAGGGCAGAATTCTTCGATCATAATTGCCTTTAACTCCTTCCATGTTTGTAACACCTCGAATTTTTGTGTCCAATAATGTGTTAACACGTGTCATTTGTTTACACGTGGCATTGATATTAAATAAAGGACTAATATTGACAAACCTTGAAAGTATGTAAATTCGAGGGTTATAAATGTCAACAAATGGTAAATATACTGTATGGTAACCCTAAATGGTGCTTGTACCTTCAAACGAATAAATCATAGATCGTACGGAAGCAAAACGTGGAAGAAAGTGAGAGATTACAAGCTACAGGGGTTAACTGTGTCAACATGTTTAATTATACCTCTGAGTGACCCTTTAACGCTCCCGAGGCTTTGTAACAGTATTATACGCTCACAAGAACATATTGTATAAATTCCGCGAAGTTCCGTTTTAAAACGAGAAAGTTATAATCAAATTCGTATGAGAAGGGTTAAAAGCGTCAACAATGAAAGTTAAGGCTTTCTGAATAATTAATAAACTAAATGGGGACTTAACAAGGCGGATAAATAACACAAGGTCCCTAGTTGTAATTAACCGAGGGCCAAACCGCAAAGTTACCCCTTCAAACCCGAAAGGTCAGGTAAATCATTACGAAAGATTTCGTTATTAATTACCCGATTCTGTCATTATTGCAAAAGATTTAAAAGTTCTGAAAATATAACCTCTCGCGGCCCGCGTGAGGTTTTGGCTTAAGTTGAGGCGGGCCGCGAGCCACCTCTTTTACTCGCCTGAAATTTGAATCTCAGGCGGCCCGCGTAAAAGTAGCATGGATTCTCCATGCGGGCCGCGTGGGACGCCCAGATGCAGAAACTTTGTATTTTCTTGCCTTTTGAGCATTATGAATGATCAAACACCAATAAATGAGGCATGGGCACCCGATACTTGACCCATAGCTCCAGGGGACACATGCCCATCATCCATGATCAGTTGTAGGCTGTTGTGTGATGATCTTGAGTGCATTGTTTCACTATAAATAGGCTAGTTTGGTTCATAACATTCACACAACTCAAACACTTCTATCTGATCATTCTAAGAAGCTCTCTAGCATTCTCTTCTGCTCTCTAAGCAAGATACAACTTCTGTAAGTCGTTCATACCCATTTTGGTCTTGCATTTCCATAGTTCTAGCTTATAAACTCAACCGTCGTAACTAACGGTTGTCATAGCGATAAATCACAAATGGTCCAGTGAATTGTCGAATCAAAAGTAGTTTTGAGTTGGTATTTATGTGGGTAATAAACCCCTAAAAGGGTTCCCTCTGATCACCATTCTAACTATGTCAAATATCGAGTCAAACGCGTACTTAAAAAGTCAACAGAAAGTCATTTTGCCGTTTTCTACATAATCTGTAATGTATACGTTATGAAACCTGTTTTGATGTTCATAAAACATGATATTAAGCATATAAACTTGTTTACGCTCGTTTGAATCGACCATTTGCTATATTGACCCGGTTCGGAGCCGAATGTCGCAAAAGTTTGACTTTTGCATTGACTTCAGTTCTGACCCGTTTTAGTGAGGTATAGATATGCCTTAGGACTCTCTTAGGACCAGGTTACATGATGGTATAAACCTCTGTGATCGGTTCATGAGTTATCCGAGTCTTTTGCACATTTCCGTTAATCGCCTAAAAGTTGACCGTAACGCCATTTTGAAAATAAAACGAGTATTTCGGACACGTGAACGGACCAGAACCTTGCTTATTAAATTATAAGCATGTCCTTAAAGTTTCACGTCAATCCGAGGTCTAGAATGAGAGTTATGCTAAATAGCGCGGTTAAAATAAACTTTTGTAATAAAAGGCGCAATTAGCATAACACCTATCTAAACCAAGATTTCGTCACCAAAACTTTTACCCACTATTATAAAATAATATTTTGGGAATTTTAGAGATTTTTAATAATTTTTACCTTGCTCATAACCTGCGGTTATGGCTACGGTTCGGTAAATACCGAATATGCCCTTTTTGGCCAAAACATGAGTTCTACGAGGCCTTTTGACCCGATTCCAGTTGCTACTAATTTTAAATAATAAATAAAGTATTTTAGACTTTATAAACTGTTTGGGAAACTCAGATTTCCTGTAGAACTCGAAAAGCTCTTTAAAAGTCTTTAAAATGACCGGAAAACCCCTACGGGGCGTAATATTAACTTAAACTCGTTATGGGCATCACGGAAGGTATCCTACTGATACCACAACCTCTTTAAGGCATATTGACTTAGGAAATAAGCGTAGGACTCTCATGGTTAACCGCTTCGCCTATTGCGCGCACGGTTCGGCTTATGAAACTAGTTTTCATAAATTAGCCGATACGGGTCAAATTATATTATTTGGACCCCAAAATCCAGAGTGTGAACCTTAGACCTATATAAAACAAGTCTCTGAACTTGTTGGGTCAGAATCACACTCCATTCTCGGTTTTCGCCTTTTCGCGCGATTAAACCGTATTCACATATCGGAACCAACCGGTCTAGGCTACGACCATTATAAAGACTCATTAGGATTCTAAGAGGTTAATTAAAACCTTCGTTCCAGATTAGGAGCCCAGTAAAAGCTATCGGTGATTTAATCAAAAAATTAAGGAAATATACTTGCAAAGGTAAATACTTTAACTTATTTCCCCTATATGGGCTTAGGTTACGGTATATTAATACCGCTTGATTGAGCATTATATTTTTCCATCGCTTAGGTGGTTAATTAAATAATATGATCGGCTCATTTAAACAGTTTTGTTTCTTAAAAGCCTTTGGGGGGTTTAATGACCGTTGTCCCGGATATCCTTGGCATCATTTTACGAAATGGCCACGACCATCGACATCCGGGTGTAGGCGTACACCCGGTATATATTGTCGACATTAAATTAAAAGACATAGCCGTTGGTTTTTATACTACGGTTTTACGCAATGTGGTGTGTCTATAAATCTTTAACCCGGCACGACCCAGGCTACTGAACGCATAAAAGAACATGTAAAACGTTCACAAGATTTTAATAATTTTCCCAAGTTATAAAAGAGTTTGTGCCTTGTGCATTCAAATCAATTTTAATAAACATTTTCAAATGTGTCAGTTGAATGTATTTACCAGTGTAAACTGACGTATTTTCCCCAAAAAGATTAAGTGCAGGTACTATACGAAATGGGCTGGTATTAGCTTCCTAAGCATCACGAATAGTCTCGCAAACTCGATGCCGTATCTGAATGAACAATATTTTATTATTATTTTGATCCGTTGTGGATATTCGACTTCTGTAATACAATTGATATTATAACCAGAGGTTGAAGTATATATTTATCTTTAAGCTTCCGCTGTGCATTTATATAATTGTGTGGTTTGACTATATTGTTGCCAACATCGTCACGGTAATCCCCCACCGGGCCCACCGGTGAGACACGTGGAAATCAGGGTGTGACAATGTTAACCCGTAAGCTGCATCTTTTCCGCGCTTGTTTCGTTCGGCTGTCCACCAGTCTAGAGCTCGGGACTGGAAGACGCCTGTAGCATTGAGAGTGCGGAGATGTTTGGGACATCCGCTCTAGCGTAGAGTGACTTCGATTGAGTCAAACCAGTGGAACATGGCTGTAGGACCATCTTCGCCGGTGAACTCTTTTGGTCCGCATGCTTTGAACTGCTTGAAGCTGAAAGCAGCTTTGTTTGAATCCTTAGGGATTTCAGCTCGGGATTCTTCTGACGACTTGCTAGCATTTTCATACATCTCACTCACAGCTTTCGCCACGGTTTTGGAGATGATAGCAGCGAGACGTCGGTCTCTCTTTTCTTGGCGAGTCAAACGGTGTCGGGATCCAGACGACGACATGGTCTGCATTAGACATCGTCACGAGACTCAACACAACGAAATCGAATCTCACCTCACACGTCTAGACTGCTAAAGCATAGAATCACGTCGAATCACACATCACGTAACATATAGGCACAAGATCGTAGAACACGGAAGTACACAGAGCACAGAATCACAGAAACATAGAAGCACATAAGCACATAGAACACAGAGTCACAAAAGCACAGAACGCATTCCTATTTGGTTACAGAAGCAGTCAGAATACAGAAACCTATCCTTCAAAGTTCGCGTGTCGTTCGTATAACGTATCGAATAACATCGTATAGTATAGCCTAACTTAGTCGTATATCATAACATAGCATGATATCGTCTAGATTTGCGATAACTGGATGTCGATTTGAGATAGAATAGCAAATGCGAGTCGTGTGTGTTGATCGAATGGCAGTAAAATCGAATAATGTCCCAAAAATATAAGCACGTAAACAGATAAAGCACACAAAACACATCAAAACACATAAAAATCGAGAGGTAGATCGTCTGCGGCTACTAGACATCGACTACCCAAGGCAAATCGACTATTCGCAGTAAACTTGTCATCATTTTCGACTCTAGAGGTCGTGTTTCTGCCTCGATTCTTGGGCATTCCACACACGTTCCCTAGGTCATACTTGTGAGTTCAGGTCGTTGGAGTCCGTCGAAGCCTTGGTGAGATAAATAAAATCCAGAACAAACTGCTAAGGTTAGGGTTTCACCCCTTGGCTTAGCAATTTCTTCCTTGTTTTTAGTAAAAATGAGGAGTTTAGTCATCAAAATATGGATTTCACTCCTGTTTTGGTATAATTCTCCCTGTTCATTGTTAAAAATCATCATAAGTCAGTCAATTTAGTCGGGAGTTTGCGGTTTTCACACCTATACCCAACTGAGTCGCCTGACTTTGATTGAAAATTCGAGTGCAGTGATAGCGAAGAATTGCAGAATAAAACACGTAAACTTGGTCTGTTGGTTCCTAACTATAGTCTAGGTCTCTAAGACAGCGACCCGGACTAGGTTGTGACACCTCGTATTTTCGATCTTTCCATTTCTGGCAAGTCTGCTTGTACTTTCTATTTTTGTAAGTTGTACCTTTGTGGTATTTGGTTTTTTTCCCAAATTGTACTCGAGACTTGAAATCATAATGAAAGTGCGTGTTTTCATTCATATTTGTGTTTGAATGCTATGTATCGTTAAAACACGTTGAAACTATGTTAAACACGTAAAAACAGTGAAATTACATTTTAATCTCAGCTCTTAAATTCATCGTTGCCAAGAGATTACCCTAAACCGTACGAAAATTGGGAATTTACGCGTTAATTCGGTAAAAATATCGAAATTTGGGTTAAAATGATTTTTATATTATTCTATTAATATTTTAAATAATTAATATTAAATAAATAAGTATTTAAAAATAAATTATTATTAATTTTGATGATTTTGGTTAGTTAAACTAACTTGGTTAGCTAAATCTTGGTTAAATCAGCTAACCACGATTTGAAAAGGATTTCGATTTGAAAAGGATTTCGATTCACTATAGGGAATTAGGAATGCCTTGCTTTGCCTAGTCTATAGTTTAGGAGCTTTCTCATTTACTTGCTGTTAAAGACAATATTCCTTTCTCTCTTCCTTGCTTCCCTCTATTCTTTTGGACTTCTAATATACAAGCCTTTCCTAAGGCTAACACAATACACACATGGAAGCTTTGAAGACACTCTTACAACACAATCGAAATGATTCATCAAGATAGGGGTGATTCCCACACTTGGTGATGATTTTCACTCAGCTATACTTTGATTTTTGCACGAAATCTACCCTCAAGTTAGGAATGATATCCAAACCTTGTTGGGAGTTTTCCATTTCATATTCTAGTGGACCCTCATCTTTGGATGAGTACCAACCACATTAGGGTACGATGTTATCAAGTTAGAGGTGAAACTCGCATCTTGTTAACTAGTCCCATTCCTTGATTTTCGATCTCGCCAAAGTTTCGATTTTCCCAATCGATTAAGGACGTGTAGTAACTGGAAGGACAAATATCGTTAGTCGCTCCTCGATGAGAGTATTTGTCTATTAGGCCAAAGCACGTCTCCTTAATTTGAAAAGGATTTCGATTCACTTTGGAATAGTCTTATGTTACGTTACGTGACAATCCATGTTTTTATGATAAATCTCTTTTTATGTTATCTCAATTATTATGTTTTACGTTAAATCTCTTTTTATGCTATCTTAATTTTCTTGTGTTTTACATTTGTATGTTTTTCATTTCAATTTTAGTACATGCATACTAATATGTTATACTGGATTCGTGATTACTGGGTTATTCTTATGTGATGAACTTGTCTTTTAACCCACACCTTAACATGTATAGCACTATGCGTAGTGCTATAGGAGTAGCGCCCGCCCGTATTCTAGTGGTCATGTTAAGTCATTAAATTGCGGTACACGATGGGTTGACCTGTTTATTCACATGCCAGTGATACGTTAATCTTGTTAACTAAGTATGTCATGTAGATTGTTCTATATTTTTATGCTAATACTCATATTTTCCCAAAAATGGAAGCTCATCATCAAGATAGGAGTGATTTCCTTACCTTGACGACTAGCTTATCTGAATTTTCAACTTCACCAATGAGCCAGGGGTGATTTCCTTACCTCAGAGGTAGTTGCCAACTCTTTTTCGTTTTCAACGAAACTTTATATTTGAGCGCTATCTTCATTTCAAGTTTGGGAACACGAATCAGTCTTCTTCTTAAGATTTCGAGGACGAAATCTCCTAAAGTAGGGGAGACTGTGACACCTCGTATTTTCGATCTTTCCATTTTTGGCAAGTCTGCTTGTACTTTCTATTTTTGTAAGTTGTACCTTTGTGGTATTTGGTTTTTTTCCCAAATTGTACTCGAGACTTGAAATCATAATGAAAGTGCGTGTTTTCATTCATATTTGTGTTTGAATGCTATGTATCGTTAAAATACGTTGAAACTATGTTAAACACGTAAAAACAGTGAAATTACATTTTAATCTCAGCTCTTAAATTCATCGTTGCCAAGAGATTACCCTAAACCGTACGAAAATTGGGAATTTACGCGTTAATTCGGTAAAAATATCGAAATTTGGGTTAAAATGATTTTTATATTATTCTATTAATATTTTAAATAATTAATATTAAATAAATAATTATTTAAAAATAAATTATTATTAATTTTGATGATTTTGGTTAGTTAAACTAACCTGGTTAGCTAAATCTTGGTTAAATCAGCTAACCAGGTTAAGTTTACTAAAGGGCAGCACTAACTGAGTCAGAAAACTCAGTTAGTAACTGAGTCAGAAAACTCAGTTAGTGACTAACCCAGTTAGTTAGTCTAATAGTTAACAAAAAAGGGATGGAACCGCGTGGGAACAGACTCGAACTCGGGACCTCTTGTTCCCAAACACGCGCATTAACCAACTGGGCTGTCCTGGTCATTGTTATGAATCCAGAACCGTATTACATTTATCACGACTTTAATGACGCTGAATTCAAATCAAAAGTAACCGCCTGTTCTGTTCATCTTCTCCGGCCTTTTGACGACCGGAAACCGTCATGACTTTTCATTTCCATAACCGACCTGCAACGTCTTCTATATAAGCTCAGCCAAACTTTCATCATTCCTTTCATTCGATCCAAACCAAAACCGAAACCGATCAAAACGACATTCGAACCTGATTCGCATCTATTGCCGGAATTCTTCACCGCCGCCGCCGGAAACTTCATCACCTGCGAACCACCGAGCACCGCCACTTCGCCACCGTCCGGTAATCGTTTCCCGTTTTCTTTTTATATATATATATACGGTTTCGATTCTTTTTTTATAGAGTTAACTGCGATTTTCGTCCCTTTGATTTGGTCACTTTGACCATTTCAGTCCATTTTTCAAAAATGCGCCATTTTCGTCCCCCACGTTCTGGAAAGGTGCCATTTCAGTCCAAAAATCATAACCCAGTTAAGTCAGTTAGTAAATAAGGACTGATTGTGTAAATTTGTAACATAAAGGACCATTTAAGTAAATATTAAACACCACCACCACTAGCCCTGCCACCACCACCACTCCGCTGCCACCACCACCACCACCGCCACCACCGCCACCACAGCCCTGCCACCACCACCACTCCGCTGCCACCACCACCACCACCACCACAGCCCTGCCACCACCACCACTCCGCTGCCACCACCGCCACCGCCACCACAGCCCTGCCACCACCACCACAGCCCTGCCACCACAGCCCTGCCACCACCACCACTCCGCTGCCACCACCACCACTCCGCTGCCACCAACACTCTCACAGATCGTAAACAACTCCCCACGCTTTGTAATTGTTCAATAAGCATGCCCGACACCACGTGAAATCGGAGTTTTTATAAAAAATTCAAAGTGGAATTAATCCACAGAAGTTTGTCGATTAAGTGTCAAATTGTTGTGTTATTTAGAGTCCCTGAACCCATACGAAACTCTCACACCCTTCAAAATCCTTTACCCCTTCGAAAATACCCTCTGTTCATCGTCTGCAAGTCTCGCCGGAATACCCGTCGCCGGAGACTGTCGCCACGCCGTTGCACGCGATACCGGATCGGTTTTAATCACCCAATCGGTATGTTTATACTTGTACAATGTTTCTGCAAGTTTAATTTGAATATTATCCGGTATTGATCGAGAATTAGGTCGTTTGACTTCTGTTGACCGTTTCGGGGAAGACGATAAACAGTAGCATGGTCACCACCGCCGCCGCCGGAACCACCACCATCAACGTCATCATCGTCATCATCTGGGGAAGGCAGCCCCACCGTCGCCGGTTCTCTCTCCCGCCTCGTTATCTCTCTTTCTCTCTCTCTCCGACTTTCTCCGTCTCTCGTCTGATATGATGATGAACCGGCTGTGGTGGCGGTGGTGGCAGGGCTGTGGTGGTGGTGGCAGGGCTGTGGTGGCGGTGGCAGCGGAGTGGTGGTGGTGGCAGGGCTAGTGGTGGTGGTGTTTAATATTTACTTAAATGGTCCTTTATGTTACAAATTTACACAATCAGTCCTTATTTACTAACTGACTTAACTGGGTTATGATTTTTGGACTGAAATGGCACCTTTCCAGAACGTGGGGGACGAAAATGGAGCATTTTTGAAAAATGGACTGAAATGGCCAAAGTGACCAAACCACAGGGACGAAAATGGCAGTTAACTCTTTTTTATATATATACATGTTACAGTTATATTATTATTATTATTATTATTATTATTATTATTATTGTTATTATTCTTATCATTATTATTATTCTTAACACTATTATTATTATCAGATTAATATGACCTATATTTATTTAGAAAACAGGTTTATTAATATTATTATTATTATTATTATTATTAATAAAACAGGTTTAATCATAATATTAATATTATTTATTAATATAACTATTATTTTAACAGATTTACTAATATATTCTGAAATTTAATTTTATAACAGAATTATTATTCTGTATTATTTATAAAATCAGAATCTATTATTTTTCAGAATTTATATTATAAAATCAGAAGTATTATCTATTTAAATCAGGATTTATATTTCAGAATTATTACTTTATTAAATCTGAATTTATATTCAGAATTATTATTTTTATTAAAGCAGAATTATCATTTATATATATATATATATAATAATCAGAATTGTTATTTTATATATATAATAATAGGAAATTATTATCTAAATAATCCAGAATTTTAGTATTTATAATATGTTGGAAAAATCAGAAATATTATTCTAATATTATACATTTATTTTTACTCATTCATTTATAAATAAATTATCATACATTTCCTTAAATACAAAATATGAGACATATTGTTATTATTCTATTTTAGAAATGTTAATATCATTTATGCCTTGTTATTTAAATAAATCTCTAAATTCCCAATAATTAACAAATCCTCAAAATTAATAGGGTAATTCTCTTGTGCACGTTCTCTTGGGAAATCTCTTGTTCTTAATTATTCCAAGAAATCGCAACGCAACCTAAGGTGAGTATACATGACCCATTTTCTATTTTACACTTTTGGATGTAGTATGCATTTCCTATATCAAAAACACTATGTTAAACATTTTTGCACTATCTATCCACATTTCTTGTGAATCTATTTGACTCATGTTAATCATGTTATGCTAATGTTAAACATTTATGACTGTGTGTTCATTAACTTTGCAAGCATCCCCTAACAATGACAGCGCTGTAGGTTGAGAAACGCCCCTCCCATAATATTATGGGTATTGTTAGGATTTTTATTCTATGTTACCACCCTTTCGAGGGTTAGGCTATGTTAATTGCGCTAAACTTTGGTTTGAACACATAGATTTCATCGTTACGAGTATAACTGGTAATATGAACTCAAGTATTCACGTGGATTTGATCATGTTAAACTATTTTAAATCTATTATGCTATATTCAAACTTGTATACTCGCCAACATGTTTTGTTGACTTTATTTTAAATGCATACTGCAGGATGAGGAATCAAGATCTGAAGAAATAAATAGGATGGCCTAGAAACCCACCTATGAAATAAACTTTGTTTAATGTTTGTTATTTCCTTTTTGACTATGTATGAAACTTTGGTATTTTAATAAACGGAATTTAATTATATTGTCACATTTAGTGTTATGATGTCTTTGAACAGTTTGTACGTCTCATCCCGATGTTTCCGCCATCGGTTGGGGTGTGACATAGGTCGTGTCTAACCTAATTCCCTATAGTTATGGCTCTGATACCAATCTGTCACACCCCAACCGATGGCGGAATCATCGGGGCGCGGCACTGAGCGAAACAGATTGTCCAGAAGTTTCCACAACAACTATTATTACAAATTCAGTTTAAATGATACGTCCCATACCGTATCCCAAATAAATAAACAAGTTATCATAGAAAACAACCAGGCAATTAATTCCGTTCCGACAAAAGCTATGAGAACAAAAGCTATGAAGTTAAAAACAAACAAAGCTATGAGAACAAAAGCTTGTTTGGAGAAATACTTCAAAAAAAATCACTAAGAACAAAGTGTTTTACGAAAGCCGACGCTTTTACGCTTTTCGCCCTTTTACTAACCACTAACCCAACCACCCACCTTTAGCCCAAGCCTAACCCTTCGCCCAAAAAGTCCTCTTGATATTTACAAAGGTATAAAGTTAAAAAGGAGGAGGATTGATTGCTTGGCAAGCCTATGGTAGGCGTAAGTTCCATGCCGCTCTCGAGTGATTCACTAAAAAAAATACACCTTCGGCCGAGTGTTGAGTGATTTCTCCCGTGAGGTATGTGAACTTGTATATAAATGAAATTTTAAAAAGGCATGTTATGCCCAAATAAGTAATTTATCTTATGAAACGTTCTAAATAAATCATAACGAATAGGATTGTAAATAAATAAAAATAAAACCCAAAAAGATCTTGGATTCCCGACACTCTATGACAAGCCAAAAACCTTCTCTTCTACCCATTCTATTTGGGAGTGTAAGCCACATTTAAAGAGTTTTGCTTGAGGACAAGCAAAAGTTCAAGTGTGGGGGTATTTGATGTGTGTAAAATGCAACATATAAATTACATCAAATGAGGCATAAAACAAACCCTTTTTAAGTACTAATGTTGGAAAAAGAGTGTTTTTGTCTTCCTTTTGTATTTTCAGGATGAAATGAGCTCAAATACACAAAAGAAGCAAAAAGACAGCTAATTCTAGCATAAATACAAGAAAAGGAACAAAAGTAGATTGCCCGAACCCTCAACGGCATCCTCCCAAGCAAAGAAGAGAAAACAGAAGACTGAACACGCCCCGTGCTCAGCCAGCACGGGGCCGTGCCCAAGAAGCAGCAGAAAAGACAAACCTGTAGAAGCTTCTATTGCCCACCACGGGGCCGTGTCCAGTGAGCACGGGGGCGTGGCGAAAGTACAGCAGGCGCATTAATTGTAATTGCGAATTACAATTAATGAAGAGAGAGAGTGTCAGACGGGCACGGGGGCGTGTCCAGCGGACACGGGGCCGTGCCCAGCCTTCTGTTCAGCCTATAAATAGGAGTGCTTGGTTTCATTCCAACTCATTCCTTAGCATATAGAGTTGAATAGTTTACGCATAACCAGGCACGTACACAGAGGAAAACGATGCATGTTAATTATCGACATGGGACCATCGGTACCAACGACTGCGGGTTGACCGTCCGAGACGGTTCGCAATACATGACTACCACCGTAATCCATGCAAGTGTTTGTCCTTAACAACCCCCGTGTGAACGGGTGCTGAGTCCAAACTATAGTACTATGTTGCTAAGGCAGGTAGATAGCACTCCACGTGTAAACATAATAAACAGCATTCATTTAGTCAAATAGCACAATGCAATTGGTTAGCGTTCAAATAGTTTGTGTTTGATTGTGATTTGATAGATAACGTACGAAACACCCAAAAGTGCTAAAAGCGAAAAGGGATCGAGTATACTCACAGTGATTGATTGTGGATTGAAGGGAGCACTGAGTGTATGATTAGCCCGAATAGTTCGATAGCATAACGATAAGTAACACGGAAATGTAAACAGGTGTAGGTGGATCGAATAGGCTGGTCGATCGAACGGCAGGTTCGATCGAACGGGCTGTTCGGTCGGCTGATCTGTCCGGTTGAACAGTCTTGTTCGATCGGCCGGTTGGCTCGATCGGCTGGGCCATTCGAGTGGATTGTTTCTTCCTCTGGTGTGTTTGTGTTTGGGGATTTGAACTTTCGAAGTTTTCGTTGCAGTATTTGAGAACACTGAAGCGTTCTTACCTTTCAAGTTGGTCGATCGAACGGTTCGTTCGATCGGCTAGCTCACTTGATCGGCTAGGAACTTCAGAATTAGTTCTCAGCCGAATGTCACTCGATCGGACGGTATGTTCGATCGGGTGGCATTCTAACCACGAACGAGTTGTAAAATCGACTAAGTGTTGAAGCATAGTATCTCATGATCCGAACAGTAATGTTTACAAATCGAGGGACATATTCGATCAAACACTACTTCGTCAATACTATACCCCAAAAGTTTGAAAAGTGGGACGCCATGTGCTAGCCGATCGGCTGGCCCGGTCGATCGGCTAGTGTGTCCGATCGGCTGGGCTGTTTGAACAGCCTAGCCATTCGGCCAGCAAGTCTGACTTGGTCGGCCTTTCGTCTAACACTTGGCTGTTTGGTTACTTGTCATTATATCGAGGTAGTTAGATAACGAGTTGAACTATGATACCTTCGTTCTTACCCGTCTCTCCGGCTCGGACAGGAATCACCCAAGCCCGTCCGTTGGGCGGTTCGGAACGTCGGCTTAGAGTTTAACCCATCGTCGGTGAACCTCATAGATAGAATCCGAATCTTGAACCTTCCTAACTGTTAGAGTGATTAGTTAGCCGGTTTAAGCTCCGTTTCTATCGGGTTGAAAGCATTGAGTGTAAAAGAGTTGAAAGAAAGTTGGGATTCCTTCTTTCAATCCTTCACAACTTGTGGATGTTTAGATCTTTGAGAGATCTTAACTTGTTTATGTGGAAATCGGTTAGATCTAAGCTATTCATAGTTGAATGAGGCCAAAACATGATGTTCTTCAAGAACACCATGATGACATCACCCAAGGACACCTAAATCTTGGTGATTTCACGATTAGAATCCAAGTTTTGAAAGATAGAGAGGTGTAGAATCATGTAATGATCAAGAACGTACGAGAATTAGAGTGAGGACTTACCGGGATTGAGAGAAATCTGAGAAAAGGTGAAGAATAGGAGCTGGCCGGTCAGAACTTTCCAAAAGTGGAAATGAAGACAAGGACAGCCCTATTTATAGGCTTCCAAAAGAGGAAAGTGGCAGCCGATCGGCCAGGGGCTCCGATCGAGTGGGCTGCTCGATCAGCTGGCAAGATGCTTCCTGTTCGATTAGGATGCCTCCTGTTCGATCCGCGACACACTTTGAGTATCTTGCGACGATTTTCGACGTTTCGATTTCGATGGACGCTGATATGAATACGATAGAGTTTCTAGTCAAATCACTTTCAGTCCCAACCACTATATCTACATACAAGCATCTACTTTTCGCGTTTCGTTGTCGGTTTCGATTGAGTTCGATTGCCTTTCGAGTTTCAATTCGATTTTCGATTGATTCGCTTGAATTCCACACCAAAAACATAAAGTAGACACGCACAAGTAACACATAAGGCACACACACACTCGTATAACAATACCCAAAATTTGCATAATTTGAGTCTCGAGTTCGCTGATTGTTGGATCGGTTTGATTACTGATTAGTTAACTTTATCGCATTGTTACTTCCTACTATTCACAGTCGTAGATCGGTTCGCGTTAAAACATTCGATTACTTCGATTCTTGCTGATTACAACACTTACTCCACAGAATACAACTAAAACATAAAATAGACTATCTACAGTCAAAGAAAGTCAAAGTTGACTTGGACTTTGACTTTGACTTTGACATTCGAAAACACGGGGTGTTACACTCGCTCCCCTCACTTTTTTTTCAGATTTCTCTCGATTCTGGTAAGATCTCGTCCTAAATCTTGTACTTCCTTAATCTACACACACTCCTACACCTTTCTATCTTTTGAATCTTAACTTTTAACCGTGAAATCATCAAGATTCAAGGTGTTCTAGGATGACGTCATCATGTGTTCTTGAAGAACTTCATGTTTTGGCCTCAATCCACCAAGAACAACTTAGATCTAACCGATTTCCACATAAACTAACAAAGGTCATTCATAGATCTAAACATATTCACAATAAAAAGGATTGAAAGATGGTTTTCCAACTTTCTTTCAACTCTTTTACACTCAATGCACTAAAAACCGATAGAATCGGAACTTGTGCCGACTTACTACTCATTCTTGTGGTTGTGTTGGTTCAAGATCTGGATTCTATCTATGAGGCTACCGATTCCGGGTTAATCGAGAACAATCGTCTTGAACCGGTGGACTGACTGAGCTTGGGTGATTCCTGTTCGGTCGGGTCACTAAGGCTAAGGATGAGGTTCTGTTGGTTAGCACGTTATCAAAACGTCTCGATAAAACGACAAACAATCAAAACAACCAAGTGTAAGACGAACAGGTCGACCAGGACGGAGTGCCGTCCGATCGGACTGCTGTCCGATCGAACAGCCAGTTCGAACGACTGGCCAAACCGAACGACTTGCACCTTGGGTCCCACACTTAAATTATTCACCGACATTTGAAGTCTGATCGTTGAACGAGTTGTTGTCCGATCGAACTACCATCCGATCGGGCTAACCGCTCGAACATGTGACAATTAAACTTCAGCACTTAAACAATTTTCAACATGTTCAATGCACTAGGAACACCACCCGATCGAACCGCTGTCCGATCGAGTGACAACCTGCTGTGAATTTGTTCTCACTGAGGTGCCCAACCAAACGGGTTGCCGGCCGATCGAACGACCGTTCGATCGACCGACCGTTGATCGACCGACCTGAAAGGTAGGTATACTTCAATGTTTTAAAATGCTACAACAAAAACTTCAAAAGTCAAACCATCATACACAAACACATCTTTCCTAAGGAAGAACCAATCCACTCGAACGACCATCCGACCGGACAGCCGTCCGAACGGACTGTCACTTGCACGATCAGCTGTCTGATCGGACTACCATTCGATCGACCAGCTGTTCGACCCATTAACACTTGTATCGTTTTGTGCGTCACTTATCGTTAAGCTATCGATCTGTTCAGGCTAACCTTACTCTCTAGCGCTCCCTTCAATCCATCAATCACTGTGAGTATACTCGATCCCTTTTTTGCTTTACGCACTTTTGGGTGTTACATACGTTACTTATTCTAAATCACATCGAACACACTACACAATACTTTCAACGCTAACCGTTACCGCATGTTATACGTGACTTAATGAATGCTTGTTTGTTATGTTTACACATGGAATGTTGTCTACCTGCCTTAGCAACGATAGTACTATAGTTTGGACTCAGCACCCGTTCACTCGGGGGTTGTTAAGGACAATTATTTGCATGGATTACAGTGGTGATCATGTATTACGAACTGCCTTGGGCAGTCAACCCGCAGTCATTGGTATCGATAGGTTTATGTCGATAACTAACATGCTTCGTTTTACTCAGTGTACGTGTTGGTTATGCGTAAACTATTTCGAACTCTATATGCTATTATCAAACTTGTATGCTCACCTTTACACTATGTGTATTGACTTTTATTTTAACGTATGTGACAGGTGCTTAGGATGTCTATTTGCTTGGAAATCAAGGCTAGGAAAGAGCCCTAGAAACCAACAAATAGTTGTCTGTACTAATGAAACCCGAGTTATCGGAACAGAATAATTTGACTAGATCTTTTCTGTAATAATTGTTTTATCTTATATGACATGGTATGGGACATGTTGCTTTTAAATATTTGGTAAATATAGTTGTTATGGAAACTTCTGAATAATCTGTTTCGCTCAGTGCCATGCCCCGATGTTTCCGCCATCAGTTGGGGTGTGACATGTCTTCTTCAAAGGCCTGAACTAAATTAAATGTAAATGGAGAGTTTTAGTTTTAAAATACAATAAGAACATGGTTAGCGAGAGATTTAAGAAATAATCAAATGTACTTCATGTAAATCGCTATGTTGAATTAATGGGGTGATCCATTGACAAAGGTAAAGCCTTGGTTAGGGTCAAAGGACGTAGGGTGTAATATGTTTTACAAATAAAGAATTGTGACTGTAATTATTGAAGTTAAAGGGTATCCATTGCAAATCGATACAAACCTAAAAGACGAAAAGTGTAATTTACCCTTCAATATATGATAGTTGCTTTTCAATGGGTTGCTTTTTTCCATTACATTTGACCCGTTAAATTTTAAATAAAAAATTATTTGTACATAAATAAAAATAAGTGGTATGACTAAAATAGAAAATCATTAATCATAGTTTCGAAAGCCTGTAACTGAACTAAATGTAAATGGAGTGTTTTAGTTTTAAAATACAATAAGAACATGGTTAGCGAGAGATTTAAGAAATAATCAAATGTATTTCATGTAAACCGCTATGTTGAATTAATGGGGTGATCCATTGACCAAGGTAAAGCCTTGGTTAGGGTCAAAGGACGTAGGGTGTAACAGGTTTTACAAATAAATAAATGTGACAGTAATTATTGAAGTTAAAGGGTATGCATTGCAATTCAATACAAACCTAAGAAGGAAAAAAATGTAATTTACCCTTTAATATATAATAGTTACTATTCATTGGGTTACCTTTTTAATATATAGATAATTACCCTTTAATATATGATAGTTGCTTTTCATTGGGTTGCTTTTTCCATTACATTTGACCTGTTAAATTTTGAATAAAAAAATTATTTGTACATAAATAAAAATAAGTGGTATGACTAAAATAGAAAATCATAAATCATAGTTTCGAAAGCCTGTAACTGAACTAAATGTAAATGGAGTGTTATAGTTTTAAAATACAATAAGAACATGGTTAGCGAGAGATTTAAGAGATAATCAAATGTATTTCATGTAAACTGCTATGTTGAATTGATGGGGTGATCCATTGACCAAGGTAAAGCCTTGGTTAGGGTCAAAGGACGTATGGTGTAACAGGTTTTACAAATAAATAAATGTGACTGTAATTATTGAAGTTAAAGGGTATCCATTGCAATTCAATACAAACCTAAAAAAGGAAAAAAATGTATTACCCTTTAATATATAGTAATTACTATTCATTGGGTTACCTTTTTAATATATAGATAATATATAGTAGTTACTATTCATTGGGTTACCTTTTTAATATATAGATCATAATATATATTGATATTTCGTAAAATGGTGTTAGCTTAGTTAGCATGCTTTATTTTGTTAGGAATTTGTACTTTTGTAAATATATTTGTTTGATTAGAGTTGAGAGTATAACTAAAGTTTACCTTTTTTTAAGAGTAAATTGCAATTTACTTCCTTGAGGTTTGGTTCGGACTATTCTCTGACTTCTCTCTTTCAGTTTTTGTCCTCTGAAACTCTGACGTGGTATTTCATGGTCACATGCCTCAACAATTAGTCAATTGTTAGTTTGACTGTTAATTTTAGGGTAAGGATATAATTTCACGCACGAATCTTGTTGACCACCTTATATCTCCCTTATTTTCTCTCATTCACTCTCTAACACCCTCGACTAACACATACAATGTCATCTTCTTCCTCTTCACTGTGTTCACACACATCACCAGATTCAATGGAGTTTAATGTGCAAATGGAGAATGAATCGATCATCAGTACGAATACAAACCTTTATTTCACTTTCATTGTACTGAAATCATGTCATTCACACACAATATAAGCTTTGTTTCAATGTGTGTAGGTATAATGTGAATTCAAGATTTATTTAATAACTTTGTGTAAAGTTTCAAAGAATTTTTTTTTACCATATGTTAGGGGAGCAATGAGAAGAAGATATTGAAACCTTAATGTAAAAGAGATGGTGGAAACAAGGCTTCAAAAATACAGTAAGACCTCTATAATTTAATACTCGATAAATTAATAACCTTGATAAAATTAATAATTTGCCCGGTCCCAACTAGGGACCAGTACAAAATTGGACCCCAGTCGATAAAATAATAAGATAATATTTTTTTTTGAAATCCTAATGTAAATATATTGGTCCCAGCGAAACTATAAATTAATAATTATTAAAATGTTCCAAAATTCTAGGACTAGTAAAAAATGAACCTATAGTCACCTATTTTTTTGTGAACTTCAAATCTATATTGAGTTCCTCTTTAAATCTCCACATTGCACTTAAGAGTTGAGGCATTGTATTCTCGTATTGTAACAAAAAGTTGTGAAGAGTTGTTGCCGTTTGCAATGCTACTTTCCGAGTTACCGGTTCCAAAGATACTGAATCATCATCAACTTCCCATCAACCGGATTTTGAACGGCATCCGCCATAATTTCTTCAATGCTTTGAACCTCGTAATATTCATTATTTTCACCTGGATAATCCAACAATTTTGAAGTCATGTTTGGCGGTAGAAAAAACAACTCGATGTTTTGCAACCCTTGAATTATCCACTACCAAGAGAATTTTTCGACCGTGCATTTGATACATATTCTTCAAAAAGCAACCAAGTCATCCATGCTCTTTTGTTGGCACGGTATTCATAATCTAGACTATTCATGTTGACATTCTTAAAACAACGTGGCTTTGCATACTTACCAATGATACAATGTGGCTTTGCAAACAACGTTCCTTGACTAACTTTCAAATCAAAAGTTTTGTCAACCCACCATTGCACCAAATCTGGTTGAGTCCATCCTTGGTGATATCTTTTATACTCACATAACAGTTTTCGTTGTTGATTGGTCATCGTTGATTTTTTTACACCTTTTAGTTTAGAAATCATAGTTGATGTGATTTTAAAATTTATCATTAGACATTTTATAGTGATCGGTCTAGATCTATGTAAACTAAACTTGACAAGTTCATTAATGTGTAAATGTACATGAGAATTTTGGAGGTCCTTGTTTATGTTTTATTCAAATAGGTAAAGTGAACGAACATGAAAATTTTGAAGATCGATGCATTAATTTGAGAGTTGCTCACGAATATAAACCAACTCTTTAAATTAATAATTTATTAATTTATCGATATAACAATATCACACTAAATTAATAAAGTATCTCTGTCTCAACATTTGAGGTTTTACTGATAAATTTGTTTGTCATAATATATGTTTTTAAAACATTTTTCTTTTTTTAAGTTATAAATCAAACTGTTTGGTCTAGTTTAAATATTTTAGTCAAACATTTCATATCTATTATCCTATATTAATAAATCTACGCTTTGAACAGTAAAATGGCAATTTTGTAATTTCGTTGTTTAATAGGTTTAAAAGCTTGTCAAAAGAGAGACCACGGCCACAACCGCGGTTAGAGAGAGAAAGATGAGGACTTTCACACAGAGAGAGTGTGCGTTGAGAGACAGAGAGAGGGGGCTGATGTGGCGGAACTAGAACATTAACTCAGGGGTATCCCAAAAAAAATTTTCACCGTGCAATCATACAATACTAAAAAAACGACAATAAAGAAATAAAGTAAAAAAAATACCAAATAGATTTGTCCTATTCTGTTTTTCAAAGCTTGAAATCGTTCCATCACATCGTCGTCTTTTACTTCATGTAAAAAATCCTTTTCGACCGCACAAACCATAACATTGTTCAAACATTCCGGGCCCATTTGATTGCGTAAATCCGTCTTGACAAGCTTCAATTTCGAAAAACATCTTTCAACGGTTGCGGTTGCAAGCGCTAAAAGCAAAGCTAGCTTCACTACCCGATAAACTGAAGGACAAGAACTATACGTTCCCGTTTCAACCATAACACTCGTAAGATCACTTACGTTCAAGTTTGCAAAATTATCATCGCTTATAGTGTGACGAAATGACTCAATATCACCCAAAAGAGTCCCTATTTCTTGTGTAGTAAAATAATCCGGGTACATCTTAGCAAACGCCAATATCTTCGATGGGACAAACTTAGAAAAACCGTTACAAGGATTTAAACAAGACATATTTTTTTATCAAACTAGTTGTTAGCTCACTAAATCAATTACCTAATTCTTGAATCCGCATGTCCAAAACCTCATTAAACATGTCAACTTCAACATGATGTCGATTTGTAATAAGATTCTTTCGGTTTCTTGGATTACCAAAATTTTCCGTCATGTCCAACATTGTAATGTTGTATTTTTTACAAAAGAAAGTCATTTTTTTCAACATCGGCTCAAACCCATTTTGCCTTAAAGCATTTAATGCTTGTTTTATACCATTTATCAAATTGGCCGCTTCTATTAAATCTTTACCTTTTTGTTGAAGGTGTTTTGAAAGAACATTTGTGTGCTTAATATATCTCCCATCAGATGCATATAAAAAACAAACTCGAGTTATTTAACATATAACATTATAACTAGTTTGGGCTAACATATAACATTATAACTGGGCTTCAATAACAATTGGTTGGGCTTATTATTTACAATCTTCATTATTGAATGTAAGCACTTCATAACTCGTCTTTAATAACAATTGGTTGGGCTATATAAACTGATTCGGGCTTATTATTTACAACTGCAATTTGGTCTTAAAATTTTTTAGGGGTGTCATCGTAGTTGTTTAGGGGTGTCCTTTGTATAAAAAATCAAAAACCAAAATGAAATTTTACACTACCGATACAAAGTTGAGCCGTAGCCCGTGCTATGGCCGGTATTACATTAGGTCCGCCTCTACTGATGACAATGGTTCCACCAGTCTGTCAGTGTCAACAACACTAGACGACGATGGTGTTTTGATAACTATGGTGGTGGCAGACCGGCAGTCTTTGGTGGCACAAACTAGGGTTTGTGATTGTTTGATTTTCGTGGCGGTAGTTTTTTATGGCGGCGAACATGGTTTATGATGGAGAGCGACGAGGTATGTTTGATCGGATGCATAGACGGCTGTCAAGCGGTTAGGGTTTCGATCAACTTCGGTAAGCCCTTTTCTGTTGCATGTTCGCTATTTGGTTAGATCGGGTGTCCGGCAAACGCAAGAATACACCAACCCACCATCACCGTGTTCCACCATCTATCTCCGGCACCACCAAATCCGGCCACCACTGCTTCTCATCTCAATTTTTAGCGTTCATCTATTGCTAAAAAAGTGTTTTTTGTTTCATCAATGGAAGTTCAAACCCAGACGATGATGCTTTTAAAGTTGTAGATGCGGATACGGAAAAGATTAAAAGGTATTGGTTTTATTGTATATTATTGTTTTATCTGTTGATGCCTGTACATATGTTCCAATGTTTACCTTGCTGTAGGGAGTAGGATAATGAGGAAGAAGATTTGAAAACTATAAAAATGATATCCATCTTTCGTTGTTAATTCTGTTTTATAAGGATTTTATAACACAAAATAATTAAAAAAAGTTTTGGTAAGGCCTATTTAAATCACTAATATGAGTATTCCAGTTCAATCACAAAATAATTCAAATGTGTGCTAATCTTTGCTGTGCTAAACTTACAAGGAAAAAATCTATTATTTTCAATTTATAATATTCATTTTTAGTTATAATGTCTTATTAACTCAACTAGAAAGGGAAGAGTGTAATGCTTATATCATTATCATTTTTTAATGATATAGGATCAAGTTTTAAGTGTTTTCAATGGGTATAGTTTACCTCTTTTCTTTCCAGTGTGTCGGTTTTTCGGAAAGTTAATCTGCGACATCAGTGAGTTTTAACTTAAAGTGTTAAATCGTGACATTGGTAAGTTAATCAGAAAACTTGGGTTTATATCTCAGTTAAAAGTGTTCAAATGGGTCAGCTAATAATATATATTTTATTTCCTAGGATTATTTTGACGATTCGTTTGAAGACCCGAGATTCATGGAACGACTCTACCGAGCTGTGGATAAGAAGAAGGGATAAAAAAAGCAACGAAAATGACACGGACTAGGTAGATTAATGATATATTTGCTTAGAATTTAAGGGTTTCAAAACTTTAACTTAACCAAACAAAATACTTTTGTTATAGTTTTATGTTTAAAATTTGGTGTCTTATGTTTACAACTCGGTGTTTTATGTTTGAAGTATTGTTTGACTGCGGAAAACGGAAAGAATAGCAAGTTATTGTATTCGGTAAAACTCAGAATTGCTGGGTAAATTTTTTTTCCCAGGTTTTGACTTTTAGCGACGACAATTGTCGTTGCTAGAACATGCAATCTTGCCGCTAATAGTGTACTTCCTTTAGCGGCGACATACAACCTTTTAGCGACGGAGCAATAGCGGCGACATGTCGCCGCTAAAACCTTTAGTGTTTTTTATTCATTTGTAGTAGTATGTTGTTTTTTGATTCATAACACCCAATACATTTTAATTGTTGTCCTTAAATTGATAGTTTTGATCGCTTTGTCAAAGGATTATGTTTCACACTTTCACCTAGCAAGGAGACCGGGCTTAGTACTGGCAGCAACGATGAAAGTTTTCAGCTCCAAATGCTTAACCCGCTTAGGATGAGATCCAAAGTGACGAATGCTAATCAGCAGCGCGTCGGGTTGGAAAGCTATGGCGGTGGGTTTTTGGTAAGAGAAGATATGTAGCAAAGACGAAAAACGGGTTGGATCCGGAATTTTGGTATGTAAGTTTCACAAAAGGTGTGTGTAGACTGTAAGACTGTACGGTGGGGGCTTGAAAATGGGGCGTTGTGCGACACGTGGACGACACGTAAACACGTGTCAGAAATGAGGCGTTCACACGCGGCCACGTTGTCTCCCACCCTCTACGTCGGTGGAATTTTGGCCGCCCCTTCAACAACGCCGTCTACAACGCCGGGCCAGGTGTGGTGTGTGCGGCGTGTAAAGGCAACAACGCCGCTCCACCATGCCCACACCGTGTGGTCTAAGGATGAGAAGTTGTACGTATGTAAATTTCAAAAAATTTTTGGCCCGGATGCGTGCTATGTTCTCAATGAAGCCTGCTACAAGTTAAACGTAATACATACTACTTTGTTGTGCTCTCATATGAATAGGGTCAATTGTTTGAAATAAGTATGTAGCTTACTGTATTAATGCCCACCATCTTTTAATATTTTGAAAAGGGTTACTGTTAGATCTGTTATGCCTCCCATTCCCCAGCAACTTTGAATATTTTGAAAATGGATGCTACTAATAATGATAAAAATATTATGTGACTGTATATGTTGGTTGCTTTCTATTAAATTTCATGACATTCTATTTATAAGCATGCTTCTGAGTTCTCATAATTGATTATTACAGGTTGCGGAACACTACTACCAACAAACGACTCCAATCACTCAAGATTCAAGTAACTCACTCTTCTTTGTTATTCAGGCAAGAGTCGTTTATAATCACATATATCCAATGGAGAACTTCATATATACTCTTAACTACAAGGAATGTATATGAGAATTTAGTGTAAAAAATGCATATGTGAGGATACCAACGTGCGTAGTCAAAAAGCTGCACCAGGGATCAGAACAAAGATGAACTCTGGCTGAAGTTGAAGGAAAAAGGAGGATGAGATACATGTTCGTTTCGACGCAAGAACTCTGGCTGAACTTCTTTTTGATGAAAATAACATTCTTTCTGGCTCTCCCAATAGCCCAGCAAGTAAGGAGCATAACTAAATGCACCAATCTGTATAGTTCAGTTTTACTTCGTATTTTTATAGAACCCATCTGTATAGTTCGGTTTTACTTTGTAAATAAAACATTGCTATGATTGTGAGAAACTAACCCGACTCTCTCGCGCAACGCGCGTTGGGAATAATCCTAGTTGATTTAAAAAAATATGAGAGCATTTTACTATTCAATTTTGTTACTGATATTAACCCCAATTTTCAGTTTTTACACATCATATCCCTCAAATATTTAGAAAACTTTTTTTTACGTTGGTTTACTATTGTTTCAACTTAGTTATTCATTTTTACGATATTTTTTTAAGTGTCGGTCTAAATTTTACGAGTTAACACGCTACACACGTGTGTGGTTCAACTTTTTTACGTTTTTTTTTGTGGTTTAACGATCTCATAGTAACGTGCGGATCCTATGTCGATTTTTTTTAATGGCTAAACTTGTATACCATGGGATTGAACCCATGACCTCCTACTATTCCAAACCTTATCTAATTCACCAACATCACTAGGCTATTCCTAACTGAATGGGTCCTATGTCGATTTAGTTATGATCATTTGAGAAGAAACTTTAATTGAGAATAAAAAGAACAAAGAGTACAATTGTAAAACATTAAATTGTTTTTCTCTCATCTCATCTATTATTATCTTTGACTAATTAATTAGTTATAAAGACTATCATCCTTCAATCTAAAATTTATCCTACACGTTTTAAAATTTATCATACACAACTCGTAATTTATCATATATATATATATATATAACTTGTAATTCATCATGCACTTTAAAATAAATAAAGTCAATGAGAAGGAAAATTATTTGTTTTTTAGTTAAAACTTAAATGGGTAGATATGAGGCGTTGAGAAAAAGTTACAGTAGAATGATGATGATGTTTCAAATTGTTTTAGACAAATCTGATATTTCAGTTAATATTTAGTATAGATATATGATATTTAAGTTTGGATTTGGTACAATATTTCAGAATATTGTATAGATGAATTTCAAGCAAGATATAAACAATTCACTCAAAACTAATAACCTTTTTTATGCCCTTTAATCTTTTTACAATCCTCATGATATTGGAAGAAAAGTAGCATCCTCAGCCTAATATACTTTACATCTATCTCCCAAAATCTACACTAGTAATCTGTACAAAAAGAATAATCAATAGCTTCCTACATTGTACCATAACAATCTACTCTCGCATTGGCCGTTTACCATAAGGATCGGACACCGGACCTGCAGACGTCGAACCACGATGCCTACGGTGAGGATCAGAAGTTGAACTCGCATGCCGCGCTGGAGTACGAGGGGCTGTTGTGGATGCGGTAGGGTTTCTAGAGGTGGTGGAGGACCTAGATTGAGAATTTGTCCCTCTAGACATCCCGTCTGAAGAGGATGACGTGGCAGACGCACGAGACCTTCTGGGTCTTGAACCTAGAAATCCGGGCGGTGTCGGTTCGTCGAGCGTGCCTGGCTTCCTGGATAGCATCAGCGCCACTCGGCTCATTGTGGGCCGTGCAGTGTGATCGAATTGGGTGCATAGCAATCCGATTTTTATACAAGTGGCTACTTGATCAGGGACCGCGGTAGAGGCCAATATTGGCTCCAATATTTCAAGCCCTTTGCCCTTCTTGTACATTTTATATGCCTGTAAACAGTAAAAATGTAAATACAGCTGATTTTTGCTAATCCGACGTTAACAAACGATCAAAGTTCTTACCCAATCAAGAAGATTTACACACTCGGGGTCAAGGTCAAAAGTAAAGTTCTTTTGACCACTAAGGAGCTCTAGAACCACCACACCGAAGCTATATACATCAGCCTTGATGGATAAATTCCCATGCATGACATACTCAGGCGCCATATAACCACTGCATAAAAAAAAACCGAGAGAATTTGCATTAGATTTTCTGCATTTTGGAGATCAAACGTAGGGGTGCAAACGAGCCGAGCGCGAGCTCGATTAACTTATGAGAGCTTGAGCTTGGCTCGTTGGTAGTTTCTCAAGCTCGAGCTCGGCTCGTTTATTATCTATTAATTAATATATTAAATACATATAATATAAATAATAGACTCGTTTAGGCTCGCGAGCTCAATAAGCGAAGCTCAGGCTCGGACTTTTTTACTAAACAAGCTTATTTTTAGGTTCGGACTCGGCTCGCAAACAAGTTTAAATAAGCTCGGCTCGGCTTGTTTACTTGACAACTTTAAATAAGGGGTAAATGTTATTAAATATTAATAAAAATTAATATTACACTTAAGGCTCGATGAGCCTGACGAGCTTCACATGCCAAGCTCGAGTTCGGGCTCGATAAATAAACAAGCTTTATTTTACGCTCAAGCTCGGCTCAGGCTCGATAAGGCTCGGCTTGTTTCGAGCTTTTTCTCGAGCAGCTCGCAAGCCGCTTGGCTCGTTTGCACCCCTAGATCAAAGTGTTATGAAAGGCCGGTTACGATCAACTTGTGTGATAACTCACTTGGTACCCGCTACACGAGTATGCACATGAGTTTGGTCTTCAGGGTAGAGCTTAGCCATGCCAAAATCAGCTATTTTGGGTACCCAATTTTCGTCTAACAAAATGTTACTAGCTTTTATATCTCTATGGATGATGCAATCGTGTGCATCCTCATGAAGGTAAGACAAGCCTCGTGCTACACCACAAATGATGTCATATCTGCGTTTCCAATCCAACGTGTCACGTGTTCTAGATTCTACATCAACAAAACTATCACCGTTAAGTAAAGGGATAGAAATTTCAGTCAAGAATTAATAAATCAAAATAAAGAAAGAGCGGTTACTGAAAAGAAGCTTGTCTAAGCTCTCGTTAGGTACATATTCATACACCAAGAGCTTCTCCGGAGCCACACAATACCCTAACAAGCTCACAACATTACGATGTTGTACACGCGCCAGTAATTTGGCTTCATTTACAAACTCCCTTTTCCCCTGATTCGAAGTGTGTGCCAACTTCTTCACAGCAATCTGCACCCCTCTGTCCAACGTCCCCTGCAACGACAAACACCCAACGTAAATTCTCTACAATCGTATCAACTCACATTGTGTTTTCAACTAATCTTTTCTTGTTCTTTAAACTAGTTAGCATTTTGAACCATCAAGTTTGGTTTTCGACCAATCAACACACTAGCAAAAATACAGTGTATGTTGCAGAAAACAGCACAAAACAGACAAGGAACACAACATTTGACCAAAACATGTTTGACAAAAACAATGATCTCTTTATTCATTATTAATCTTTTGTCAACAAAATGCCAGTTCAATGTCTTTGAAAACGAATCAAACCTGACTAAAATCAAACAACTATCTTGGAACACATTTAAATTTACATACTTTCCTTGCTCTTCAAAAAAATAATAAATAAATAAATAAATAATTACAGAATTTGCCCCCAATTGTTCGTTCATTCTTTAACATCAACTACAAACACCTTCCTCAATCATCTACAACAAAAGAAGAAGAATTTCAAAGAAAAACAAACCTTAAAAACAGGGCCAAAACCCCCTTGACCAAGCTTATTATCAGGATGAAAATTTCTAGTTGCAGAAACTAGGGTTTCAAAGCTGAAAACTTTCTGATCATGAGCAGTAATATTCCCCAACTCTTCTTCTTGACTTTCTGATCAACAATTCAAAAAACCCAACAAGAAAAACACAATCTTTAACCAAACCAGAGCATCACCCATGTGCAAAAACACATAAAAAATGGAATCTTGAAACAAAAAGTGAATCTTTTTACCTTTTTTTGAACTAGAATGAAAGGGTTTAATGATGTTACGAAAGAAGTTAGATTTGCTCATGCTGTGGTGGTGTTAAGTTGAGGACTCCATTAACGACCAAAAATTGAATAAAAAAGAAGCTTGTGATTCTTTGAATCGATAGGTGTTTTAAAATAATTTTTTTTGTTGTTTAGAAATTTGGGGGGTTTTGTACTTTATTATGGTCAACAAGGCGCGTTTACAAGTTACAACTAGACTAGATAAGACATTTTTTTTTTTTTTTATTAATACTTTGGAAAAGTATTATCTTTGGTTTTTGTTAAAAAAATTTTATTAATTTTTGTCCAACACGTTTCTTGCTTCTCAAGGAAGTTTTGGAGGTTTTATGTTGATTTTAGGGAGTATTTTCAAGCTGATAGTAATCAATTTGTTCACTCACTTAAACTTTTATGGACGTAGAGGTGTTTAGACCTAACAATATTCAACCGTGTGAAATGATGTTTCCTTTTGAAAGGTTAAGGGTTTGAGTCCCGCGATGGATAATATAATGTTGAATTAGAAGTAAATTTGGGTCAATGCTCTAGCGGTATGTGGATGACTTTCTCTAAGGGGAGGGCATGGATTGGAGTCTCATTCGTGACGAAATGTCATGCACGAGCCAGTGGTTTTATTACAATGAGTCTTCAGACGGTGGGTTCCTCCTAGAATTGGTGATGGCTTGGGTCACCAGCGCTATCTGTGATTGCAGACATGAATGGTCTTTTGTTCACGGATGTACGCAGATGCCTAAGCTTAATAATTAATTATTTTTGTTTACCGAAATATTTAGGACTATCGTTTTCCAAGTATAGTCAAATTCGTTTTAGGTCACATAAACAGGTTAGGAACATTGAACCAATAAGATGAATTTTGAGCTTCCAGAAAAAAATATACATAGTAAAGTCACACCATGTGTGAATAAACTAAGGTACAAATTTCGTCCGTACTGTAGGAACCAATAATGGGAAGTGTTTTCTAATTCACTGGAATTTTGTTTTTATCTTTATATTGTTGGTTTTAACACATTCGCAGGAATTTTGTTTTTATCTTTATATTGTTGGTTTTAATACATTCACTTGAATTTTGTTTTTATCTTTATATTGTTGGTTTTAATACAATTTTGCTAATAAGGTCAAGTGTATTAGACTACCTGGTATGGTTTGGTTAGTCCCCAAATAGACTATTCACCATGTAGGCGCCACCTCACCATGGGTGGAGGACCATCCTCTTCGGGACTACCCAAGGGTGTGGAAGACTATCCAACCCATAATAAAAACCAATATAATATTAATATATTAATAAAGGGGGGAGAGAGAAGTCAGAGGGGGCCCACAACTTTGCCTCGTCGCCTCCGTCTTGCAGCTGCCGGGAGTGACGCGTCGCCAGCCAGGGGGCGGTGTGGGACGCCGAGGACAAGTCGGGACGGAGGGAGCCGACTCCCATACCACATGGTCTTACGTAGGTGTTTTCATTTGCTTTTTTGTTATATTAACTCGACCACCCTTTCTATTAATATTTCTTATGTTACAAAAGTACAAAATATAACCAACAAATTCAGACTTTTTATAGAAAACAAGGTCAAATAATACACAAAATGTAAAAAGAAAATAAAAAATATTAATTATAATTAAGATGATTTACAGACAGCTAAGTTTGATTTACATATAATAAAAGTTATTTTGACAACGTTACAACCTTCCTATAAGAACCTTTCTAATTTTTTTATTGTTATTAAAAATATTTCTTATATATGTAAATTGGCTGTAGTTATTGTAAAAAAGACCAAAAGTGTGAGAAAGTTAAGAAAGAATCTCAACCATTAGATCTAAATTAATTGAAAAAGGTATGATTGTAAATGCATTAACAAATTTAAATATGGTAATCCTTGATTTAAGGATTTGGAGAGAGAAAATCCTTAATTTAAGGAATTATAACCGTCCATAACAACATTCATTTTAACTTTTTTTTTTTTTTTTTTTTTTTGCATCATTCACATAATCAGAGCATGTTCATGACATGGTGTTTTAAAAAAAATCATAGTTCAATTCATGGTGTTTTTACAAAATAATATAACACCATTCAGTAAACAAAAAATATAACACCATTCAGTACACAAAATAACACCATTCAGTACAAGATATAACACCATTCAGTAAACAAAAAAATAAAACCATTCAGAAACAAAATAACACCATTCAGAAACAAAATAACACCATTCAAAAACAAAAAACACCAAAAAATAACATCATTCAGTAAACAAAATAACACCATTCAGTAAATAATATAACATCATTCAGTACAAGAATATAACACCATTCAGTAAAATAAATATAGCACCATTCAGAAAAAAAAAAATAACACCATTCAGAAACAAAATAACACCATTCAGAAAAGAATAACACCATTCAGTAAAAAATAACACCATTCATAAAAGAAAAAAAAAACACCATTAATGAAAGAATATAACACCTCTGTATCATCTTCTCCACTTCAGGCACCGTTCGATGTAGATAGAAAGAAATCGCAGGACCACCACCACTGCCACTTCCTGCATCACCACCGCCGCACAACCAATGCCGATCCAGCACCACCACCGCCGCTGCCACTCGCACCAGCACCACCGCCGCTGTCACTCGCACCACCACTATCGCCGCTGCCGCTCGCACCACCACCGCCGCCGCTGTCGTGTTTGATCTTCCGATTGGCCGATGTCGTGTTTCTTCTTCAGATTGATTATGAGAGAGAAATCTTTGATCGTAGATGGAGATCATCTGGAGAGAGAGAGAGAGAGAGAGAGAGAGAGGGATATTGTAGGGATTTTGATTTACAGTTTCTATTTTTTAATGGATATAAAGACTTTATTACCCCTAGAATTTTCAATTCAGACCAAAAAAATAAACCAAATTTTACAATTTGGTCCCTAAACCATTAGATCAAAGATCTAATGGTGTATATTCTTTCTTACCCTTCTCCCACTTTTAGTCTTTTTTACAGGATCCTAACTCTATGTAAATTAATTATTATAAATACTATATATATCTGATTCAAATTGATAGCTACGGCTACTATAGTCTAGTCCCATTCTTTGCTTAAACCTTTTGGCTTCAATTCTTGACGATAACCTAACTATCAAAAAGACAAAGCCATTGCCTACCAAAGGTAAAGATCTCAACAACCAAAATATATTGAAATATTAGTTAAAAAGGATTATTATTATTATTATTATTATTTTTTTTTTTTACAAATTTTGGATACAAATAACTATTTATACAAACAACGACCTAAGATATGTTCAAAATGAATGTAAGGTAAATCATAAATGGTATATCAATTTTCAAAGTAAAGTATTTGAAGTGAAACTTGAAAGAAGAAAACGTGTAAAAATTTGGGAAGAGAAGATGCAAAGTTAGGTCTAAATGACTTTGTAAGACTCAATTTGCTCATGCATGTGACCCTCCGTACGATGTAGTTTAGACAAATAGACAAATAGGGAGGAAAACCCACTCCACTTTGTTCCATTTCACATTGGACTAGAGGGGTGGACGATTCGATTCGGTTCGGATATTAGCATTATCCGTAACTGAAGTTATCGGTTAATCGGTTCGGTTTATTCGGTTAATTTGTCGGTTTTTGGTTTGGTTCGATTAATTTTGGTTAATAACCAAACCAAACATTGCCTAAAATTTTTGTTTATAAACATGAAATGGAGGTAAAAATACATGAAATAGATATATAAATACATGAATTTAATGTATAAATAAATAAAATGGAGGTATAAACATATGAAACGGGAGTATAAAATAAGAAATTCAGGAATAAAGCTAGAAATATGTGAAGATTTAAATGTTTCGGTTCGGTTCGGTTAATTTTGTTAACCGATGGTATAAAAAAAATCTGATAACCGATTTTCGGTAATTACAGTTTAGTTTTATCAATTTTCAGTTTGGTTTCGATTAACTGTTCAGTTATTGCTCACATCTAATTGGACTATCTAGTTCATATAATAAGCACTTAATGTATCTTGTTAACTACACAAAGATTTGATAGATTGATCACCTTTAAATAATTCATCACCAATCGTAATTCAAAGATAAAATACAAAGAAGTGCAAACTTTATATCCTATAAATAAACAATAATTCTTATGTTTGAAGAATTGAAAATCAAACACAAATTTCGAGTTTTTATCGTCTGATTTAGATGCAAAATATACGAGCAAATTAATTACTAGGTAGAAAGGGTCACTTCCGATTTCCTCTATGTTCCTATAACTAAAACAAAATATTTCTAAATTTGATTTCGAAGACTTGAGACTTAACTCTATCATCGGATATAGCTTCAATTTGCAAACCTACAAAAACACAAACTCGTCACCCTTTTTTTCCTTCAAAACGCCATGATGTAATAAATGACGAAAATGTAGGAAGCATTCAAATCTATATACTATATAATAAAAGAAACCAATGGAGGGACACTTGTCATTATTTTAAATCATCCTTAATTATAGATAATTATTATTTAATTTAAATTATTAAATATTAATTAAATTAAATTAATATAACTTAAATTCAAATCGTACTCATTTATCCAAATTTTATTTTCAAATTCAAATTAATATGATGATTATCTTTAGTTATAAGGAATATTAATTTAATAACAAAAATTAATTCTTACTAATAATCAATAATCTATCCCAAAAAATCAAACTAAAATTAATTAAACCATCTACTTTTGGGTACACTTCGAAATATCCATAGATTAAAATCTTTCTTTTCGTATTCAATATCAATACCCAAAAATCCAGATCCATATACATATACAAACAAAACATATTATCTTGCGTACTCTTTCTTATATACCATATTAGGTTACAACCCCGTGTATTACACGGGTTGAGAAAAATAAATATAATTAACATATGATGCAAATTATAATATATGATGCAAAATGATAATAATACTAACAACAACAACAACAATAATAATAAAAGTATTTTATGTGGTTTGGTAGATAATTTCTAAGAACACATTTATCACACTTCATGATAGCGTTAGGTTAGCCGATTATCTTTTATGTAGTTTCATTTGTGTAACATCCTGATGTTAGAACTACATATTACTAATAATACATTTACCACGGAGGTAATAATAATAAAATCATGAATGAATTATTTATTGTTAATGTTATTATTGTTAACTATGAGAAATTATATTGAATAACTTATTAGTCAACCCAAAAATTTTAAATAGTATTAACCTAATTTAAAAAATAATAGAAAATCCGTTTTGATTTAGAAAGATTTTTTTAAGAATAGATAAACCCGTGTAATACACAGGATTTTTAAAGATATAACATTTTTTTTATTATTTGCTATATAAAATTAAATTTATTCAACCCGTACAATACACAATTTTTTTTAAATATAACTTTTTTATTATTTAGTATATAAAATTACATTTCTTCCACCCGTGAATACACAAGGTTTTTTCTAAATACAACTTTTTTTATTGTTTGGTATATAAAATTACTTTTATCCAACCCGCACAATACACGAGGTTCTTACAGATATAATTTTTTTATTATTTAATATATAAAATTATGTTTACTCAACACGTGTACTAAATGAGGTTTTTAAAAATATATTAATTTTTTATTTAGTATATAAAATTACATTTATTAAACCCGTGTAATACACGGGGTTCTAACCTAGTATAAAATAAATAAACCAATTTTCTTTGAATTACAAGTCAGGAGTATAAAGGAAAGCAACCACGAGTACGAATTACAACTGAAAAAAGCAAAAACGAGACAAAGATATAAAATAGAAAACCGTTTTTGGCCGAGGATTGTGTTAAACACGGATCCCTTAAAATTAAATTTTGATTCTCTCAAAAGAACTCATTTGTTTCCAATGGTACACCAGTCCAAACAGCTGTTGCCGAGGAAGACTTTAAACACGAAGAAGTACCTTGATAAGAAACACAAAAAAGATCATATAAAGTTGGAATGTATAGCAAGCATTTCGAGTGTGTTTTGATACTAAGGTGTCCTTAGTATTTATAAAACCGAGTTGAAACATTTATGTCAAAAAACTAAACGAAAAAGAAATAACATTAAACGCCTTTAGTGCATTTAATTTTGTTTAAATATTGTTGACCAGAAACAATTTCACTTTCAGTGTTGAAACAACTATTTTTTTTTTTTGAACGACAAATTTGGATCACTGACGAACCACTGGAGTATCATCGTGCCACCAACAGAATCACCCGATCATATCCATTCTCACTAGGCAATAATGCCTATACACCAATTCAGGAGGAAACCCAATAAATCTGGGAAAAACCTCCCTTTGTGAGAATCGAACTCATGACCTAATGGTCATAAGCCTTATCTCACATCCAAGATACCACTAGGCTATAATGCCATGGCAATACTGAGGTGAGGAGCATTGGCAGTGCTGAGTTCAGCACATCAATAGTTGCTATCGTTGAGCGGTAGTGCCGAAGGTCAGGTCCATTGTTGAACCCATTAGCACTAGCTACTTATGAGACTTGATTCAGTCACAAGGATGTCAGTAGGCGCTGCTGCCGACATCATCAGTTGTTCCCGCATCAACCGACTCGCCCCTAGACCCACACCCAACCATGAGCCATGGCAAGTTACGCCTAAGTCGTGCCACTCAAACCAACCTACGAAAATACAAAGGCGGCTCTCAAGCGACTCACAATGTGCAAAGTGCGTCATCGAATCGTCACATTTGCCCACGCCACGCACGTGTGCGAGTGCGAGTTAAGGGTGTTTCGCACTCTTCGCGAAACTTGGTGTATGGTTTCATGAAACAATAAGGTAAGAGTGAACACATATATAAGCCACTTCATTTTCATTTCCTCTTACGTCCCACATTTTCAACTTCTTTTTCACAACTTTAATTTGGGTGTGGTCCCTAACTTCGAGCATTAACATCTCATTTATCTTAACCATGATTTGGACATGGTTTGACTCGTTGTAAAACCATTACAACATAGATAACAAACACACAAAATAATCTTTATATTAACAAAGGTATAGTATAAATATATTTGTCTAACCTTTAAGAAAATCACATTACACTTAGTGAAAATACTCTCATTTTCACCCATTTTCCAACAGAAAACACCCTTAATTAAATAGTTTATGTCGTTTTTTGTAATAAAAAACAATAATACTTATATAAATAAAATCCATTGTTTGAAGATCGCGTAGTAGCTACAAGCTCCTTTATTCAGTGATCTGATAGAGTATTCTAAAAACTCTCTATCGGCTTCCAAGTCGTGTAACCTTTCATAAACTTGACCCACTTCATCTCGATGTTCATTCCCCTTGTCCTGTTTTTCAGCTCATTGGAATGAAATCCTTTTGATTTTTTTTGTCGTGCCCTTGGAATGGAATTTGTTTGATAATGTCATAATGTCATCGGAACGAAAGCTGTTTTCCTTGAAGAGATCTTCAATAGTTCTTAAGTATGCAAAATGGTGTTCCTTTTCATCACTCAAAGTCAAAAGCTTCTCTTAGCCTTAATCTGTTCAAAAACTTGATAACCTTTTTTCTTCGACGTCTACTAATGATTAAAAAAGGGTGGTTTTTTTTTTCATATAAATGACTTCTCTTGTTCAGAGTCGTTTCAGTCATAGTGTCGTTCTTGATCTTCCAAAGGCATGATATAAGCTATAAACATGAGAAGCTCATTAGAAGTATGAACACTCATACGGTCAAGTCAGTCATCTATCTTTAATCATAAGCATATGTTTATATGGATAAGTGTGCTTAGTAATGTGACACATGGAGAAAGATTTGATGGGGGCGAAAGGGGGATTAGCCTCAAATTCTAGTGAGCTAGTGTTCTTTTAAAATCTTTAAGGGGTCGGGGCTGAAGCTCCCTTAGCTAGGGATGAGCTTGGTGCCTTACAAATACCGAATGGTACCGTTAGCGACAATAGCGATCCCGAAAATCGTAAAAAATGGGCACTGATACTGCAAGTCTTGGTACGGTGTGGTACGATACAATATCTGAAGTTAAAAAGAGGGTAAAATATTGTACCATACCGAAAATACCGATCCAGAAAAACATAAAAAATAGGTACCAAAATCAATCGGTACGATACGGTTCAGTGCCAGTATTTTTTGATTCCCAATACAAATTGCTCATCCTATACTAGACCGAACTTGAAACAAATACTAGCTACGATATATTTTCTATTATTTTTGTTAGTTGTAATATATTAATTATCTACTGTTAACTATTTACTATTAGATAACTAAGAGGTGCTTGGCCCAATAAAAGTGGGGAATGCCCCTTAGCCAAGTGATGACTAAGTGGGTGTTTGGGATTTATTTTCAAAAGTTCTTTTAGCCCTAAAAGTCCTTTTGAGAAGGAGAAGGAATCCAAAACATCATCTGAGAAGTCCTTTTGAAGAGAAAAGGAATCCCAAACACCATGAAATAAGTTCTTCTAGCTCCAATTATGCCTTCAATAAGTCAAAATAGAGCAGTAAGAATTTCTTGCTTATTGTTTTGAAAAGGACTTTTGAAGAAGGAGAAGTGGAAAAGGAATCCCAAACACGCCCTAATAAGGGCTTAAACCCTATTGTAGGAATTTTGGTTGATTTTAGGTGATATAAAATTATAAAGCGTGTGTCACCGTTTAAAATATGTATTATAATGGTGTGTTTTTCAAAGACTGGTAAACAACTTAAGAGCTAATAAAAGCAATGTTTTAAAAACCAGTTTTTAAGTAATACCGAGTTGGGCTCTAAAGTGGTTCAATCGATTGAACCGAGTTGTATCGGGCGGTTGAACCGTGTTACTAGTTAACCCTATAAATTCCAACCAATTCATCTCAAAAAACAATCAAATCTCAACTAGGATTCATATAACTGATCATAGTTTCATCTAAATACAACTATTTTTATTGTAAACTATTAAGCATTTTAAGAATATTTTTATTAGTTATAAACAATATTGCATTGTATGAGATGAGTAACCGTTTCAACAATGATGAAATATTGGAATAGAAGACACTAGGTTAATTACCGGAAATATGGAAGATCAATATTACCTTGATATCGTATTTTATTAAAATTAAGAAATCAAATCCTAAGATAATGCAAACCGGTTCAACGGTTTTAACCGGTAGAACCTGATTTACCGCCGGTACATAAGACATACTGTATTCGGGTTTTGCCGGCCTTTATCATACCGGACTCGTGTTCGATATCCGGTTTAACCGGTATAACCGGCCGGTTCATACCGGTATTTAATACATTGAATAAAAGTCTTAAAATAGATTTTTAACATTCGGCAAATAATCATGTATAAGAGAGTCAAATTATAGGAAGTTGTGACAACCCTCAAAATCCCATGTATTCCATACAATTCATTCTTGATAATTAAAGTGTTTGACGACTGTGTGGAATTACTTAACTGCTCTCTGATTACTGTGTTATGCTTACATGTGTGTGTTAACATACTAGTAGTATACAGAAAAGTTACTAAATAGTCCGGTATATTTTCCTATGTGTTAGGAATTAATTGAGTTACAAAAATATATATATAAGACGCCTTACGGAACAATTAAACACTTTAACGGAACAGTATCCGACCGAACAACCGGACATTACCCGGGACACCAAATATTTGTCAAACACATTATTTAATTATTTTTGGCTAGTCATGATCCCCGTGTACCATAACACCCACCAAAAATCATCACACAAACATATACTATCAAGATACTTGCACTCTAACTATCAATTACCATTTAGTTGAAATTTTACATCAAGACCCCCCCCCCCCAACCGAAATTTCGGTCCCCCATGGACCCACAAATCATTCTCCATCCTCCATATATTTGATTAGATTTTATGGCAATTGTTTATTTGATTCTTGCTTGTGTAAGTATACATAATAATATTTGATTCTTGCTTGTGTAAGTATCCATAATATGTGAAGATTATATTTCAATTCTTTATCAGATTGTTGCTTCCTAATCTAACCAAAATATACTTGCCACACTTCCTATCTTCCCATAGATTATATTTCAATTCTTTATTAGATTGTTGCTTCCTAATCTAACCAAAATATGTGAAGATGATTATAAGGCATGGCCATGAGATCTTACAATCAATTCAAGTCTTACACACCCTCACATTACTACTCCCTCTCTCTCATTCGGTTTCCCCCAAAACCGAAATCCATCACCACCACTATCATCATCCATCTCTTCCATTTTTACAAGTTCCATTCAAGTTTGAAGGTGATCTATGGAGGTGGCAACTTGAAGGACTTTCTAAGGAGCTTGTTCTAGTCTTTTTCACCATCATATTCTCAATAGATTCTACCCTAGCTATAAGCTAGTAGTAAGCTCTCGTTTAACCCTTGATTATCTTACTTTTATGGCTAATATTTGTAGAATGATGTTTATTTCACAAGAACACTAAAAAGGGTTTAACCAAGAAGATGAAACATGATGTACTTGTGTTAGTATGAAGTTGTTTTGATATGTACTGAGTATTTGCTGATTTACTTGTTGATATTGATGTGGGATGTTGTTACGATCACTAAATATGATTAACGGGATCAACCGAACACAAACTAGTAAACTAGAGACTAAAAACAGCAATCTGTCCATACTTTACAGCCAACTTCAGTTGGCTGTAAACAGGTCATAAACTCAACGAAAAACCGATATTTTGAATCCAAAATATTTCATTATGAAATACGGTTCTAATGGCACTGGAATCGTAATTTTTGGACTTCGTTTACTATTTTTAAAGTGTTAATTTGTAACAGCAACTTAAGCTGAATTTTGACAGCAATAAATGGGTGTTACACTTTCGGTCATAATCTGAGTTTTGTGATGAATCCCCGCATGGTGGATTTTGGGGGTGTGACAGATTGGTATCAGAGCCATTGGTTATAGTGAACTTGGTTTTAAAAAGGGAAAAGTTTTTGATAAAACCAGACTATAACCCGTACAGTGCTCAACGATCCACAACGATGCTACGCTCCACGTGCAAGACTCGACGCCATAAGTGGTATGATTTATGTTATATTGTCGGTTAGATAGTTCTCACTGTGCGTTAAATAATGTGGTAGTTGCTATTTGAACCTTGTGCGCTTACTCTCTATTGTCGTCCCACACTTACGCACTTTGGCGACACTTTCCTCACTTACGTTGCTTCGTTATGAAGATCATGAACGGACGCGGAGGACGTATCAACCTAACTCAAGCCCAGCTGACGGCTTTGATCAACGAACGAGTTGCTGAGGCACTCGCAGTTGTTCCTGCAGGAGGTATAACCTGCCATATCAACCCATCTTAGGACGTTTAGATCCCACCTTCGTGAACCAACTCTTGTGCTTAACCTTGTCCTTTATTATCGCACCACAGGTCAACATGCCCAACCCCCCGTTCTTTCGATCAGCAACCGATATAACGAAACGCTAACAACCACACCGCGATTTCCACCAATCACAAGATTACCCCCTCATTACCTTGTTGGGTAGTTAATTATCTTATTTTGATCTACACCCTCGTATACCCAACGTAGCAAGCGGATGCCTCCTAATGATGGGATAGTCTTTGGGACATTCGAGGACGGTGATACGGATTACTCAACTTACATACGGACACGACAAGCTACACATTTACCTCACCCCTTTTCCCCCTTACACTACAAGAGTCGCACTTTGATCCTACGATGGTTTATCATAATTATGTGAAATCTTTTCGCTAGCCTTTGTACCGACCTATGCTTAATGCAATGCCTAATTTGTACTACTGACATACAAAGAACCATCATTCCTTTACCACAGTGACGCTAGACACTAATGCGAACTCACTCTAGATTAGAGGGTTTGGAAGGCTCGAATTTCTATCATTGGTGATCACTTATTGAAACCTTGAGCGTGATGATGTGATTATACTCTCTCGAATGCGTTTTCGTGTCCTTTCTTTGGAACCTCACGATTACACAAACGTATTTTTAAATTCATTCACACGACCTAAGGAAACTCCTACGAACTTGATTGCTTACCGACTTGATAAATCGAAAACTCATCTAAGTTCGTGGATCTAGGTGAATTATTCCTCCTTCGCATGTGGGTGATGCAAGGAACGATCCCAACATTGTGACGGGTAAGTTTCTTCTGGAGGATTCCTTTGTTACTGTTTTATTTGATTCGGGTGCTGATACTAGTTAGTCAGATGCTTAAGCGTACCCCAACACTTTTGAACACCAAACACACGGTAGAACTAGCAAATGGTAAGAGTCTTGAAACCACACACATAATTAAAGGTTGTAACCTCGTCTTAGTTGGTCAGACTTTCTCTATCGATCTTATTCCCATCACACTTGGTAGTTTCGACATCGTAATCGGGATGGACTGGCTATCTCATCATCAAGCGGAGATTATTTGCAAGGAGAAAATCGTCCGCATTCCTCGTTCTGGTAAAGAACCTCTCATAATTCATGGCGACAAGAGTGGTGCTGTTGTGAGCATCATCTCTTTCCTTAAGGCCCAGAAGTGTTTGTGAAAGGGCCACACTGCTATCCTAGCCCTCGTTTCTGATACATCCTCGGAAGAAAAGAAGACAGAAGGCATTCCTATTGTGCGAGACTTTCCCGAGGTATTTCCTGAGGAATTACCTGGTCTTCCGCCTCATCGCCAAGACGAGTTTCAAATCGAGCTAGCTCCTGGAGCAGCACCAATAGCTCGTGCACCATATCGACTTGCTCCGTTAGAACTTGAAGAACTATCCACGCAACTACAAGAACTCTTGGAAAAGGGTTTCATACGTCCTAGCTCTTCACCATGGGGAGCTCCAGTGTTATTAGTGAAGAAGAAAGATGGTACCTTCAGGATGTGTATTGACTACCGCGAACTCAACAAGGTGACCATGAAGAATCGTTATCCTCTCCCACGCATTGATGACTTGTTCGACCAGTTGCAAGGGTCGAGTTATTACTCTAAGATTGATTTGAGATCGGGTTACCATCAGCTGAGAGTCCGAGAGGAGGACGTCTCCAAAACAGCATTCAGAACTCGCTACGACCATTACGAGTTTTTGGTTATGCCTTTCGGGTTAACGAATGCACCTGCGGTCTTCATGGATCTCATGAACCGAGTGTGCAAACCTTACCTGGATAAGTTCGTTATTGTTTTCATCGACGACATCCTGATTTATTCTAAGAGTCAGGAGGAACACGAGCAACACCTGAGACTTATTCTGGAACTTCTCCGAAAAGAGCAGTTGTATGCCAAGTTTTCGAAATGTGACTTCTGGCTTCGCGAAGTCCACTTTCTAGGCCACGTAGTAAACAAGGATCGGATTCATGTAGATCCATCCAAGGTTGACTCGATCAAGAACTGGCCTGCACCTCGTACACCAACAGAAATCCGCCAATTCTTGGGTTTGGCAGGATATTACCGAAGATTCATCAAAGATTTCTCAAAGATTGCACCACCTCTCACTTCACTGACTCAGAAGGGTGTCACCTATCGTTGGGGTGATGCATAGGAGTCCGCATTTCAGCACTTAAAAGATAGACTTTGTAGCGCACCTATCCTCTCATTACCTGAAGGCACAGATGATTTTATGGTTTATTTCGACGCTTCCATCCAGGGACTTGGTTGCGTGTTGATGCAACGTGACAAGGTCATTGCCTACGCATCACGTCAACTTAAAGTTCACGAAAGGAACTACACTACCCACGATCTGGAATTGGGAGCAGTTGTTTTCGCGCTTAAGATATGGAGACATTACCTGTACGGTACCAAGTGCACCATTTACACCGATCACAGGAGTCTCGAGCATATCTTCAAGCAAAAGGAATTGAATATGCGACAACGCCGATGGGTCGAGCTCTTGAATGATTATGAATGCGCAATCAAGTATCATCCGGGCAAAGCTAGTGTTGTGGCTGACGCCCTCAGTCGAAAGGATACTATACCTAGGCATGTACGTGCGTTACAACTTACCATCCAATCTAACCTTCCCGCTCTCAGATTCGCTATGCTCAGGTTAAAGCATTGAAGGCAGAGAACATCAGAGCTGAGTCCCTAAGAGGATCGAGGCAACGGCTAGAACAAAAAGAAAACGGCGCCTACTATGTTAATGGACGCATCTGGGTTCCACTTTATGGAGACTAACGTGAGCTTGTGATGGATGAAGCACATAAGTCTCGTTATTCAGTACATCCTGGTTCGGATAAGATGTACCACGACCTAAAAACTACATACTGGTGGCCTGGTATGAAAGCCAGCATAGCGACCTACGTCAGTAAATGCTTGGCTTGTGCCAGGGTCAAGGTCGAATACCAGAAACCATCAGGCCCACTCCAACAACCAGAGATACCTAAATGGAAATGGGAGCAAATTTCCATGGATTTCGTTACTGGCCTGCCCAGATCTCAATGCGGAAATGATACCATCTGGGTGATCGTAGATCGGCTGACCAAGTCTGCACATTTTCTGCCTATCAAAGAAACGGATAAGTTTTCTACTCTAGCAGACATCTACTTAAAAGAAGTGGTATCAAGGCACGGAGTGCCAACCTCCATCATTTCTGATCGTGACGCTCGTTTTACCTCTGAACTGTGGCAAGCTATGCATAAGTCTTTTGGCTCACGTTTAGATATGAGCACCGCTTATCATCCACAGATAGATGGGCAATCTGAACGCACCATCCAGACCCTTGAAGACATGCTTAGGGCATGTGTAATCGATTTTGGCAATGGCTGGGAAAAGCATCTCCCGTTAGTGGAGTTTTCATATAACAACAATTACCACACCAGCATCCAGGCCGCTCCGTTTGAGGCATTGTACGGACGTAAATGCCGATCACCTCTTGTTGGGCAGAAGTTGGTGACAGTCAAATCACTGGCCCAGAACTCGTAGTAGATACAACCGAGAAGATTGCTCAGATACGACAGCGAACGGCGGCAGCTCGTGACCGTCAGAAAAGCTATGCCGATAAGCGAAGAAAACGACTCGAGTTCCAGGTCGGGGATCGAGTGCTGCTCAAAGTCTCACCTTGGAAAGGTTTAGTCCGGTTTGGCAAACGGGGCAAGCTCAACCCGCGTTATGTCGGACCGTTCGAGATCATTGAGAGAATTGGCAAAGTCGCTTACAGGCTGAACCTACCTGAAGAACTCAGTGGAGTTCACAACGTATTCCATGTGTCGAATCTGAAGAAGTGTCTGTCAGATGAGACCCTCATAGTTCCTCTCAAAGAGCTCACAATCGACGACAAGCTGCGATTCGTTGAGGAACCAGTAGAGATTACGGATCAAGACGTTAAGATCCTCAAGCACACCAGAATACCTCTCGTCCGAGTTCGTTGGAATTCCCGTCGTGGCCCAGAGTATACCTGGGAACGAGAAGACCAAATGAAACTCAAGTATCCCCAGCTGTTTAAGAAAAATGCAACCACTACTGAGGCTAAAGCTACCGCAGAATTTCGGGACGAAATTCCAAATCAACGGGGGATGATGTGACACCCCAGGAAAATCAGGAAAACAACGCAACTTAACTAGCTTTCTCAGTAACCATGCACTAAATTTCGGGACGAAATTCTCTTAACAGGGGGAGAATGTGACAACCCTCAAAATCCCATGTATTCCATACAATTCATTCTTGATAATTAAAGTGTTTGACGACTGTGTGGAATTACTTAACTGCTCTATGATTACTGTGTTATGCTTACATGTGTGTGTTAACATACTGGTAGTATACAGAAAAGTTACTAAATAGTCCGGTATATTTTCCTATGTGTTAGGAATTAATTGAGTTACAAAAATATATATATAAGACGCCTTACGGAACAATTAAACACTTTAACGGAACAGTATCCGACCGAACAACCGGACATTACCCGGGACACCAAATATTTGTCAAACACATTATTTAATTATTTTTGGCTAGTCATGATCCCCCTGTACCATAACACCCACCAAAAATCATCACACAAACATATACTATCAAGATACTTGCACTCTAACTATCAATTACCATTTAGTTGAAATTTTACATCAAGACCCCCCCCCCCAACCGAAATTTCGGTCCCCCATGGACCCACAAATCATTCTCCATCCTCCATATATTTGATTAGATTTTATGGCAATTGTTTATTTGATTCTTGCTTGTGTAAGTATCCATAATATTTGATTCTTGCTTGTGTAAGTTTCCATAATATGTGAAGATGATTATAAGGCATGGCCATGAGATTATATTTCAATTCTTTATTAGATTGTTGCTTCCTAATCTAACCAAAATATGTGAAGATGATTATAAGGCATGGCCATGAGATCTTACAATCAATTCAAGTCTTACACACCCTCACATTACTACTCCCTCTCTCTCATTCGGTTTCCCCCAAAACCGAAATCCATCACCACCACTATCATCATCCATCTCTTCCATTTTTACAAGTTCCATTCAAGTTTGAAGGTGATCTATGGAGGTGGCAACTTGAAGGACTTTCTAAGGAGCTTGTTCTAGTCTTTTTCACCATCATATTCTCAATAGATTCTACCCTAGCTATAAGCTAGTAGTAAGCTCTCGTTTAACCCTTGATTATCTTACTTTTATGGCTAATATTTGTAGAATGATGTTTATTTCACAAGAACACTAAAAAGGGTTTAACCAAGAAGATGAAACATGATGTACTTGTGTTAGTATGAAGTTGTTTTGATATGTACTGAGTATTTGCTGATTTACTTGTTGATATTGATGTGGGATGTTGTTACGATCACTAAATATGATTAACGGGATCAACCGAACACAAACTAGTAAACTAGAGACTAAAAACAGCAATCTGTCCATACTTTACAGCCAACTTCAGTTGGCTGTAAACAGGTCATAAACTCAACGAAAAACCGATATTTTGAATCTAAAATATTTCATTATGAAATACGGTTCTAATGGCACCGGAATCGTAATTTTTGGACTTCGTTTACTATTTTTAAAGTGTTAATTTGTAACAGCAACTTAAGCTGAATTTTGACAGCAATAAATGGGTGTTATACTTTCGGTCATAATCTGAGTTTTGTGATGAATCAGACCATGAAATTTATACAGTATATGACACCGATGCATGTGTAATTACCCCACTGGAATTTCGTAAATCAGACACTCGATGAATTTTTAATAAATTGTTCCGTGGACTGTGGTTAGAAATTCATAAATCTGAGTTCAGTCTGGAATATGATTTTTTATAAAATATTGGTAGTGAACCGGACCCCGATATTTTTACACAATAAAATATGGAACGTTTAAGACATCTTTTAAAAATTTGGGAATTTTTGGAATAATTTAACTATTTTATTAAAATGTCCGAAAACAGCCGGTTTTGAATGTAAATGCTGAATTGAGATAAGTTGTGACTTGCGTGTCTAAATGTCGAGTATGCTATCCGTGAATGATCTAACATGTTATATATGTTATGTGCGTTATCGTATGTTTGATTTTGAGTGGGGAATGAATGGGAAACTTAGATGGGCATAAACCGTTAAAACGATGCATGTTGTGTGATAGATACGTGTAGGAACTTTGTGTTCTATTTGAAAGCCACTAAATGACTAACTGGTAAATTATATTAGGACGTGATTGACCGACCTTGACTGTTAGCTATATTTGAGAATCTAACCGAGCAAACCGAGGTGAGTTCACACACTTTCTAAGGCATGGGATTCCCGGTGGTTTGGGAATGGGTTAAAGAATTAAAACGGAATCTACATATCTTACTTAGGTAGGATATGTACGGCCATCCTCCTCGGGTAGGATGCCAGTATTAATCCTGCGTATTCTCTTTGGGAGAACTACGTACGTTCGTCCTCCTTGTGTAGGACAACAACCTTAAACTTACTAGACAAAACTCTATCATAAGTCCCTCATTTTATATCGACTTAATCGCCGAGGCCAATGGCGAGCGGGTCATTAGTTAATAGCGCTATTAGGTTTAACAAACCTCACACCGTGCTAGTCGGACGGGCGTGTACTAATGGACTATGGCAAACCATCAGTGATGATAGACACTGATGTAGGGCACAACTTACTTGCGTAGTAGTCGATATCATACGGTCTAGTGGTTCACATGGGGAAGCCCCCACTAATCATGAACAGGGTATGGGTAATAAAGAATGAACTGGTTAAACTTTCTTTCAACTACGGGGTAACCCCCACGGCAATTACGCCAACGAAAGACAAACCACGTTTTCGGAAAACAACTTAAAACTAAACAACCAAACGTGAACTCACTCAACTTTGTTGTTGACTCGTTGTTACATGCCTTACAGGTCGTTAAATGCTTGGAGCTTGCATATGGAGGTGTCGTTGTGGGATGCGAACTGATATGTCCCGTATTTAATAAATAAACTTTATGAACTTATTAAACCTATGTTTTGGACTTTAAACTTATGAACTATGGACTATGTTTTGAACTTATGTTTTATGCTTCCGCTGTTAAACTAAAATCGGTTTACTTCCTTTTGGTCACCAATCGTATTGTGTTTAGTTTTATTTACTTAATTATGTTGTTCGATATGATTGGTGGCTCGATCCTGGTCATGTCACCCCTCCAAGCGGTGATACTCCGCATGGTGGATTTTGGGGGTGTGACAGAAGTGTAGGAGAAAATTTTGGCCTTTGATCAAACAATCTAGTGGTTGAGATTAAAGGGTCTTCAATTTTGAATGCATGCCATTAAAACAATGCAAACAAGTGGGGAAATGATAAATAGGAAGATAGACTCATAAACCTACTTCTTCCAAGATTTTCAAACGACTATAATTTCATCATACGATAATATTGAAAACCATACACCGTATTAACGAGCATTTCATTCTTTCTAATTTGCGTAACCGGTCGCTATAGTTTTCTTTTTTAACCAATTTTTATTTTACAAGCAATAACGTTAGTTGATTTTATAACGTTACGTGATTATGTTCTAGTACGTAATTACGTAATATGAATTTTATTCTTGAAATAAGTGTAGTATTACATGCTTATGTATCAGTACGTAATTATGTAACAATTGTTGACTATGTATTATTATGTGATTACGTGATTTTGAATACCCATTACATGATTTCATTATATTATTTATATAAAAACTAACTAAGTGATTACATAATTACGTACAAACCATAACTGTAAATACAAAACATAATACATAATATTTCACGGAATGCCTATAATTTCAGGTCTAATCACGTATCAAGTATGAATGTAATACAAAACATTAACTAATCAACCTATAATAATCACGTAATGCCGTATATTACAAATTTAGTCACGTAATAAAGCATAAACAATTAAGTTCTCATCGTTGAATGCGTAATCATGCAATAAGTATAACCTTAATAACATCGACTATAACAAATAATATTGAAAGTGTGATCACGTAATGGATTATTATTAAATGTGTAATCACGTATCATGTAAAAAATAAAAATTAAGAAAACTATAGCACTAGCCGACTCAAATTTAAATAGAATAAAATTCTCATTAATTACAGTGATTTTTTTTTTGAAATATTAGGCTATAAGGTGTGAAGGTCATGGCTGGGACATGATTTGCCTCCTAGAAACATGAATGGAAGGCTAGACCACCCTTTTGCTTGATCCACAATGATTTGCATAGATTAAACCATGGCAACCATGGTCTTCCTTTCTATTTTTTAACAAATCATTTCCTTTTTCTTTAGACAAAGATAAATTAAAATAAATAAGAGGCTAGTGGTTTGGGTTATGACCACACCCTTAGGGTAGTGGTTTTGGATGATGGATTAGAGGTGAGTTACATGAAACTAACATGGAGGTTCATGATGATCATGAGAGTCATGAGCACACCCTATAGCCTTATCGTATGAAAAAAATATAGTTGAAAATCATGAGAAAAATAAGTTTATGAGTTAATAATATTGAATTTTCTTAAAATATCATTCTATTTAGCTGTATTGTACAATAATATTTTCCTTAAAAGAAAGAAAAAAAAAAAGAAAAACCTAATCTATTATCTATATTAAAACAAAACACTTTGGTGCCACTTGTCATTTGCTTAAACCACTATTTGCCACCTGTCATCCTCTTACTCCATCTTTAGAAAATTTGAGCGCTAAAAACACACTAGCCTATGTCTTCGCTCTTTTCCTTCACACTTTCATACGTTTCATATCACAAACCCTAATGACGTCTCCCTCTCAAGCATCCATGGCCGCCTTCGTATCTACAGCATCTGTAGCCATCTTCTTTATACCTGCGACCACCACAAGCCCTCTCTTTTTCCTCTGTCCCTCTGTTGCCTCTTTACAAATATTCTAAGATCTTCATTCCATAGATAATCTGTTATTTGCAATCTCCAGACCCCAAGCTTTCTTCATTTCAATCGCCGAAAGCAACCTGTCTTTATGGAGAAATTGATTGAAAGCAAAAACTAGGGTTTATAGAATTAGAGGCAGAATTTATCAGGTGCTCTCAATCCATCTTATTTGTTAGTTTTAGGTCAAATTACTTTTTGATTTGATCAATCGTTGTGGATTTTGTCGGGGTTATACAAATCTGTAACCCTAATGATTGATCGATATATGTTATCTGATTTCCTTGACTATAACACACACATCATTTACGTTATATTGCTTTAATCGTTGTACGTATGTATAAATTTTGGTGAATTATAAAAGTTCTAAAACCCTAATTGTAGATTTTGTGGGTTTTTTTTTTACAAATCCGTAACACTAATGTTCAGGGTTTTTTAGTTTGTTCTGAATTGTATAGGTTTTTTTACGTGTTCTATTTACACATATTTCCGTCTGCTTATGTGTAATTTGAAAGCTTTCAACAAAGCTCGATTTGTGATTTCATGTCGTTTGAACTTTTTGCAGAAAATAGAGGCGTTGAAGAAGCTTAAAGTAGAGATGATTCTGAATACAATGAAATACAGCCGAAGAGGCAGCGGCTCGACTGCTCGAGCAATGGCGTTGGAGCATAAAGTTGTCCGAGTTCATTACGACTGTGTAACACGAAAGACAAGGCGATTCAGATGCATCTTCAGATTAATGAGATGATCGATGTCAAGGTATTGGTTTTTATTTTGATTTTAATGTCTTTAATGGGCCAAAGATTGTTGAGTGTATGTACACGAACAAGTAAAATTAACTTAAAACTGTAGGTTTAATAGGTCAAAGTTGTAACACCCCAAAACCCGAATGTTTATATTCGTTAAATGTTATGATCGGGTACATCAAGAAATAAATAACTAGGTTATTCGTCCTAGTTAAAAGTATGGTAGAAACAAATAAGGAATGAAAGTTGTGTCAATTCTAATTAGTGAGAAAACTTGAGGGACCAAAACGGTTAGGATGGAAAGATGGGTTTTATTTATGAAAATCAACACACACAAACACACACATTCGTGTGTTCTAGAAAGGAGCAGGAGCTCTCATGAGAGCTCAAGAAACCCTAAACGTGAAGAATCATCAAATCGAAGGGCAAATCAAGGTCTAAATTCATGAATGAACACGGATTAATGATCACCTTCACAAGGGGATCGTAAGGTATGTCTTAAAAGTTAGATTGGTGATCTTTCACGAAGTGGGTTATGATGTAAATTGCGAATTTGTATGAAATTGTGAATGGGTGTGTGTTAGAATCATCATATTGAACATGGGTTATGCATGATTTAGGTTAATTTGATGTTTAGAGGTGAAACCCATTTGTTTTGGTAAGGATGATGACTTGAATGATCACCCAAGTCCAATCCTTGTTCACATCTTGTTGTGTTATGGTGTATGTAATGCGTTCTTGTTAGGTAGATTGAATGTGATATGAATTTGTTGATGTTTTTGTGTTAATTGATGAATGAAAGCATGAAGTAGGAAGTAAAGCATGAAACACTTGTACATTATGCATAAATTGTGGCATGCACACCAAGTGTTTGATGAAATGCCTAGGTGGGATTAATAGATGAAATGGTATGCAAGTAATGGATGAAATCGTATAATATGGGGATATGATGTATTTGATGATAAATAAACATGAGAAATCTATTTTTATATGGAATTCATGTAGGATTTGGTTGGCCATGTTATTTAGTAAAAGTATGCATTAGAATATTGTACTCTATGTTGGAGTGGTATGATGTTTACTACATGTTTGAATAATTGCTTAATCAAAATTGATAAGTAAAAGTACACTAAATGTGAAGCATATGAGATCATTAGAATAGGATGAAGTTAGAATGATGTTGGGTTGTTAAGCATAGGTCATGGTGTTAGTCGTAGAATTATGTTACTAGAATGAACGGAATTAAATATGTTTGGTATGTGCATATAACTAGATGATCATGTGGTTGTATGCTTATTGCATCGTGAGTATGAAATGTATATAGTGTCATTAGTATAGTCTACTATAATGACATGGATGTATGAGGTTAAGTCGAAAGTTCATATGATAAATTGTTGACTTTTTGAAAGTCAACTGTGCATAAGTAGCAATGTTGGACTTTTGTCACAATTGTGATATTATAGAAAGTCATATGATGCGTGTTATATCCATACGTGTTATATGTGATGATGACACGATGAATTGTATGAGTTTGAAAGATTAACTTGTGGAAATATGCCTTATGCTTGTTAGAATTGACTAATGAAAGTCAAATGTGAAACATGAATTTGATATGATTGTTAATATGTACAATCATGTATGCTAACAAGAATGTGAATGCGATGACATGAAAGTATAGGGATCATGTCAAGATGGATGGAAGCATGGAAGGTTAACGGGTCAAAAAAAGAGGCGAGGAAACGGATGCGAATACGAACACTAAAGGTAAGTGATTTCCGTAATCACTTTGTAGTACAAGTAAGTAATAAAGTGTTGTAATGAATTAAATATGATGTTTGAGGTCAAATATGTATTAAAGTCTTTCGTCGTAAATGATGGGTTTAAGGTTGACCAAAATGCCCATGATGGGTATTTTGGGGTAAACGAACTTAAAAGTGGTTTAGAAGCAAGTTATTCGATTAGAGTAATGTTTTGGACAAGTATGGAAGTGGGGATGATGGTTTGGTCAGTCATAGACCAATTAATGCGCGAATACCCTTAACGGGTCAAATAGTTAGAAAATAGTTAAGTCGAATGTATGTAAGTTAAGGATTTCCGTAATCCGGAGGTAAGATTTTAAGTTCATATGATAGAATGTGAATTTACAAGCATGTAGGAAGAAACGGGAGGTCAAACGGGTAAACGGTTCAAAAGTTACATGCGTTTTAGTGCGTACGGACGACGAAACGAACCTGCAGAAAACTGCAAAAACTAGAGGGCGTCGCCGACGGGTAGGGGGCCTAAATGTGGGATCCTAAAGAATATGTAGTAATATGGTACCCAAAGGTGGGATCCTAAAGAATATGTAGTAATATGGTACCCAAAGGTGGGATCCTAAAGAATATGTAGTAATATGGTACCCAAAGGTGGGATCCTAAAGAATATGTAGTAATATGGTACCCAAAGGTGGGATCCTAAAGAATATGTAGTAATATGGTACCCAAAGGTGGGATCCTAAAGAATATGTAGTAATATGGTACCCAAAGGTGGGATCCTAAAGAATATGTAGTAATATGGTACCCAAAGGTGGGATCCTAAAGAATATGTAGTAATATGGTACCCAAAGGTGGGATCCTAAAGAATATGTAGTAATATGGTACCCAAAGGTGGGATCCTAAAGAATATGTAGTAATATGGTACCCAAAGGTGGGATCCTAAAGAATATGTAGTAATATGGTACCCAAAGGTGGGATCCTAAAGAATATGTAGTAATATGGTACCCAAAGGTGGGATCCTAAAGAACATGTAGTAATATGGTACCCAAAGGTGGGATCCTAAAGAATATGTAGTAATATGGTACCCAAAGGTGGGATCCTAATGAATATGTAGTAATATGGTACCCAAAGGTGGGATCCTAAAGAGTATGTAGTAATATGGTACCCAAAGGTGGGATCCTAAGGAATATGTAGTAATATGGTACCTAAATGTGGGATTCTAAGTTAAGAATTTCCTTAAGTAGTTACGTATGAAGGTATGTATGTATGTATGTATGTGTGAATATAAGTGGTATGTATGAATGAATGTATGCATGTATGTATGTAGGTATGCACGTATGTAGGAACGTACGTATGAATGTAGGTACGTAGGTTTGTAAGTAGTTATGTGTGAACGGATGCACATATGTAAGTATGTATGAAAGTATATACGCATGTATTCAATGAAATTGAGTATTGACGATAATAATAGTGTGCCTTGTGAACGAAGTGTAACGCAGGTACAATGAGAAAGTCTCACCACGGAATGTACGATCAGATGGAAAGCTGGGATGTAAAGAATTAACGGAACAAAAAGTAAACGTGAATAAATCTTGTATGTTTATAATGCGTACTAATGTTATGAATTTAATGTGGTGAGCGCAGGTAGTACGAGTCATGAGGATCATCAAGGAACAGAGATCGAGGATCGAGTCACTAGTGAGATTGTACGGGAACGTTGATGTATATAATGTAGTAAACATAAGCTATGTTTTTACTTAGTAATTAAGTCGATTGATGGATTTATGTGAAAGAGTTATGTTAAAGTTAATTTTTAAATAAGTTAAGGTGTTTATAATGAAAGAAAGTTTATGGCTTGAACTTCCGCTGCGACTTTTAGTCAAATACGCATTAGGGTCTTACAAGTTGGTATCAGAGCCCTGGTTTGAGGGAATCAAGTACGAGAAGGTAGGTACTTGAACTCAAACCTATGTGCTCTTGTGATAAGGAACCTGTACAATCCATGACTCGATCAAGATCCAAAGGTAGAAATGGAATGAAAACGTGTATGTATGTATGTATTCATATGAAGAAGCTAACGGTTTGCTATGTGCAAGGTAAGCTTAAAAGTTTGGAGAGGATGATCCGTGAATGCAGTCTAAGGTGGATGCTAAGGCAGGCAAGGATGCGAATGGACAGACGGACCCCAGGTACACAATGTTGACATGTATGGGTACCGTTGTTAAAAGAAAAAGGAAGAAGTCTCCTTGGGAGGGTAAGTACTAAACGGAAGACAACGATATTGTCTTGGTAAAATTGTAAAAATGTAGCACGAACTGAGACCCACTAATGCGGACATAAGGCGATGATTACCTGAAGGCACGGAATTAGTATGTGAATTGCGCACCTGGCCAGTACGCAAGAAGCATATGACGTTCGTGAGACCGTGGTAATTATCGCAGGTATATCTGTAGAATTGGGTAGCAGGTGGGCGTGCGGGTGAAGTGGGTAGTAAGGCTCTCGGGAAATTGAGAGTACTATGTAGGAATGAAATGCAGAAAATGATATGTTTGAATCTGTGAGACGGATTCAGCACATGTAATGAATGAAAGATGTGAATGGGTAATGTAAATGAAATGTTTGAATCCGCGAAAAGGATTCAAAGCACGAAAGGAAGAAAATGTATGAATAGTATGTTTGGAACCGCTAGACGGATTCAAAACATGAAAGCAATGAAAGGCATGAATGTGACGTTTGAGTTCGCGGGACGGATTTAAAATATAAAAAGGGATGAAATTAATCCACATCACAATGTGTCGACAGTTTGACCATGGTTGTGTCAAACGAGTCATACGGGTAAATGTAAAGTAATAAACAAAAGAATGATCATAATGGGCATGCAAACCTAAATTTTAAAGCGAAAGAAAGAAGTTCGAACAAGTTATGTGTTAAATATGTTAGTAATGGACTCTTAGGAGTCATAATGAATGACGGGCTACGACCCGGACAATAATTTAAGTATGAATGAGAAGGGTGAGTTTTGTTAAGAATACCAAAATGATGTAATGGATGTCCTTGTAGGTAAACATGAAGGGAAAGACGTACGAATGTGTACCTCTTTACATCTACGGTAAGTAAGAAATGTCAGTTTGACCTTGAAACGTCAAACTGCAAAGGTCGACAAAATAAGTAACCAAAATAAAGAATTGCATGTAAGGAATGAAGTGTGGAAAATGTTATAGCATGTGCGTAGGAAATTGTAAAGAATTATAGGTGAGTAATCACCTAGTTTAATGAATGCTTGAATGAAATGTGCTAACCGCTAAAATTGTAGATGATAATGTTAGAAACTCTTGATGTGATGAAACCAACCGAATTGGTGGAAGGATGTGCACGGGCGAAAGCGCATTACGCGGATGAATGAAATCTAGCCTGGTATGGCTAGTACTCGTGAAGAATGCGGATCGATCTGGGTTACGGATCGTCGATTGATGATATGAGATGAGGTCAGTAAAAAGTTTAACTTATGTTAGATAAGTATGAATTGGTTAATTGGGTACGACCTACGAAATGAATGATGGAATGGGTATGGTATAGTATGGGAAGTTTGATTTTTTTTTTCAGTTGACATAAGAAGAAAACTATGTCATCAAGAAGCGAATCTCAAAGGTTTTGTGACACTCGAGGTTTTTCCATACGAACACCTTGTAATATTTTATGTATATAAATATTATTAAATGAAAACGTGACCTTTGTGCGTGATATGTGATGTATGTACGTATTATATATATATATATAAGAGCCGAAACCACGACCCGAGACCATGACTCGCAACCGGGCGGTTGCGAGTGGGCCACTCGGTCTCGAGTGGGCCGATGAGCCGAAACCGGTTTGGGCCGAAATCCCAAGCCCAACCCGAAAACACCCCTTGTATATATAATCCCCACCATCTCCTCATTTCCCTCATTTGCTACAAAAACATACACACACTCCTTATTTTCTCTCAACTAAGAAAACCCCAAAACAACATCCCAACCTTCTCCAATTTTCGGCTCAAGCAAGAATCCCGGACAAGGAACTCGGTCAAGACTATCACTCGGACACTTCATCTTCTCTCATTTTCTTCCTTTGTCTTCGGCTCTTTCTTCTCCTAACCGGTTAGTATCCTATGTTAGTGTGAAAGATGCTTTGAATGTTTGATAAATGAAATGATTATAAACTAGAAAATGGTTAGTTAAAATTGTTATGCATGATTTTTATGATATTTTGTGAGTTTGGCATTATGTGTAAACCACTATGTTTGTATGACTTTTTGTATGATTTGTGAAGATTAACTATATGTGAAAACCCTATGTATGAAGCTTGACAACATGTTCATAATGGCTATAGAATAGTGGTTTAAAATGTGCTTATGATCAACCCAAAAATATGTTCTAAGTCATAAAGTGTATGTTTTACTTGTTCTTGCATGATAATCTTGCTAGAAATATGTGATTTTGGTTCATGAATGTATGATTTGTTAAAGAGAAAACCCTAGAAAATTATGAACACAAGATGAACTTGTTTGAATATGGTTTGAAGGTTTTAAAAATGGCAAAGTTTGATCTATATGGTTTAATGGTCAAATGAGGAAAAGTGTTTGTAGAAATCTTATTGGTTATTTCCGGATTTGGGCCTGAATTCTTGGTACAAAATGGACTGATGCATCTGCATCATCACGTGTGGATGAAAATGACAGTTTTCGACTCGCAACCACAGCATTCTGACTTGAAACCACACGGTTGCGACTCGCAACCAAAGCATGACAAGTCGAAACCACGAGATTGCGACTCGAGACCACGCCGTTGCGACTCGCAACCAAAACGTGACAACTCGAGACCACGTTTGCGACTCGCAACCACAGCGTGACAAGCCGAGACCACCTGGTTGCGACTCGAGACCAGCTGGTTGCGAGTGGGCTGTCCATTTTAGTTATTGGGCCATTCTGTGTTAACTTGGGCTATCTGTTAAGTGGACTATGTGTTGCTGTGTTCTGTTTGACGCTGTTACTGTTAGGGCCGGCCCAATAACCCATGACTATTACTTGTATGCATGTTATGTGCCTGTATATGTTCTTACGTGATTACTTGTACACCGAACCTGACCTATACCGGTAACCATGTTAGGACGTGGTGACCAACGTGATTGACAAGTAACCCAAACCTACCGAGCAACCCAAGGTGAGTTCACAACTTAAAAGCATGCGTCCCGGTGGTTTGGGACACGAGACTAACAACCCTATCCCCTGGTAAAAGGGGATACCATTTACATACCTTCCCTAGTTATTGGGAACAAAACTTACTTTTCCTTCCCGGGTATTGGGAAACCTTTTGGTTAATTACTGTTTATACGGATTGCAACTAACGGCACTAAACGAAACTCTATCACTCAAGTCCCTACTACAAATACCGATTAGTCGCCGGGTTAGGCGAGCGGGTTATTAGTTGATAGCGCTATTTAGGTGTTTACCAGCCTCACACCGTGCCCTGGTTTGGGACGGTCGTGAACTAATGTACTCAGAAATCTGTCAATGATGATAGAACATTGACATCGGGGCATCCTGCGGATACGCAACGGTTACCTAGTGTTCGGTATTGGAAAAACAGTTTAGTCGCTAACTTTTGGGGTAGCTCCCCAGGGCATGTATAAACGGATAAATTAACCGGTGAAACAAAGTTTTTGGTAATTAAAACTGGACAACTAGTGAACTCACTCAGCATTATTGTTGACCCCTTACTGCATGCTTTGCAGGTAACCAGTGACGAAGGAGCTTGCAGCTTGGGAACGTGTAGTGTCTGTTCACCCTTGTGTTGGGTGTTACCTTATTTTGAATCATGAACTTTGTTTTAAACTACCGTACTTATGCTTCCGCTACTTATGACTGTTTGAAACTTAAAACTTTAAACTCTGAACTTAATACTTGCTAAGCTTATGAATAGTAAGTATTACTTTTGTTATTAACTTAAGTATTCGGTATAATTGGTGGCTGGATCCTGGTCAGTCACGCCCTCGAAGCGGGTGTTATCCGCAGGTGGATTTTGGGGGTGTGACAGATTGGTATCAGAGCCATTGGTTATAGTGAACTTGGTTTTAAAAAAGGGGAAAATCTTTTTGGAGAAAACCAGACTATAACCCGTGACTCGTAACGACACTACACTCCAAGTGCAAGGCTCGACACATTTGACCTCATAGCTCGGACCAGTGTTTACTTGTTTGCTTATGTTTCCTGTTTTGCCATACATATTAGTATGCCTAACTAGATAGATACACCTCTCTCTTCTATCTCATTCTCGCTACACTACGACATCACACTCATACTGTGTTTTCTGGTTATGAAGACAATGAGTGGACGCGGAAGAGGAAACATTAACATGACGCAGGCTCAGTTCACTAACCTGCTCAACACAGTGGCTGCGGCTTTTGCAGCTCACCCTTTAGGTAAGCTCGTTGTTTTAGGATGTATAGATCCTACCGCCACATCGACTTTTCGCCTCTAAACCTATACGCTTCGCTTCTCACGAACAGGTCAGCATGCACCTGCGCAACCACCAGTGTGTACTTTCAAAACTTTCATGGATTGCAAGCCTCTCCCTTTCAACGGCACTGAGGGTGCCATAGGTCTTCTGCATTGGATTGAGAAAATTGAAGCTGTCTTTGCTGTTTGCGAGTGTCCCCCTGCAAATTGGGTGAAATTTGCTACTGCTACGCTTGAAGGAAGCGCGCTTTCTTGGTGGAAGGCGCAGATTCAGATGTTTGGTTTGGAAACTGCAAATGCTACGGCATGGGAGGATTTCAAGGATATGATTAAGGATGAGTACTGTCACCGGGATGACATCCACAAGCTTGAGAACGAGTACTATGAACTCAAGATGGTTGGGTCGGAAATTGAGACATACACCAAGCTGTCAAATGACTATGCCGCTCTTTGCCCAAACATGTCACGACCAATGTACCGAAGGATCGAACTGTACATCAAAGGTTTGGCTCCAGAGATTCGAAGCCATGTCACTACAGCCAACCACACTACCATTCAGCCGATTGTTCGACTTGCTCACAAACTTACTGATCAGGCCGTGGAAGAGGGCAGGTTGCCCAAAAGGATCAGTGCTACTGTCGGAACTTCTAGTGACAGCAAGCGTAAGTGGGAAGGAAGTCAAAGCAAGGATGCTAACCCCACTCAGGCCCCAGCGCAGCAAAGGAAAACTGAAAACAACAAAGGCACCCAGCAACAGGGTGGCTACCGGGGAAGCTACCCTAAGTGCAACAAGTGTAACAAGCACCACAATGGGGCATGTAACAAGGGCCAGTGTCAGCGATGCCACAAGATGGGGCACGACGCCAAGGATTGTCGAAGTCAGTTCCCAGCTAGACAGAATCAGCAACAACCCCAACAGCAACAGCAGCAGGGAAACAACCGGGCATGTTTTAAGTGTGGAGCTGAGGGGCACTTTGAGAAGGATTGCCCTGAGCTGAACCAGAACCGCAACAATAATCAGGGAGCTGGGAACAACAATCAGAACAACAATGCTGGGAATGGTGCTAGAGGAAGAGCTTTCGTGATCGGAGCTGGTGAAGCAAGGAATGACCCTAATGTCGTGACGGGTAAGTTCCTACTCGATGATCGTTATGTTTCTGTGTTGTTTGATTCCGGTGCCGATGCTAGTTATGTATCCCTACGTATTAGTAAGAAGCTTAAGCGTCCGCTGTCGTTACTAAGTTTTCCTCATGTCGTCGAGTTAGCCAATGGTAGAAACATCGAGGCCTCACATGTTGTCAAAGGCTGCAAACTAGAGTTGTCTGGTCAGACCTTTAGTATCGACCTTTTCCCTGTTACTCTTGGAAGCTTCGACGTCGTTATTGGTATGGATTGGTTATCCAAGCATCGCGCTGAGATCCTCTGTCAAGAGAAAGCAGTTCGTATTCCCCGCCGTTCTGGCAAACCCCTCATTGTACAAGGTGGCAAAAGTGGAGAAATCTCCGGCATTATCTCGTTCTTGAAGGCCCAGAAGTGTTTACGAAAAGGGCACACCGCTATCTTAGCACTTGTTACCAACACACAGGAGAAGGAAAAGAGGATCGAAGACTTTCCAGTAGTGCGTGACTACCCCGAGGTATTTCCTGAGGAATTACCTGGACTCCCTCCCCATCGTCAGGTCGAATTCCAAATCGAGCTAGCTCCCGGAGCAGCGCCTATAGCTCGTGCACCTTATCGACTAGCCCCCGCAGAATTAAAGGAACTCTCTACTCAACTACAAGAACTTTTGGATAAAGGATTTATCCGTCCTAGTTCATCACCCTGGGGAGCACCGGTACTCTTTGTTAAGAAGAAGGATGGCACGTTCCGAATGTGTATTGACTACCGTGAGTTGAACAAGGTTACCATCAAGAATCGTTACCCTCTCCCGCGAATCGACGATTTGTTTGATCAATTGCAAGGATCAAGCTACTATTCTAAGATTGACCTGCGATCAGGCTACCATCAGTTAAGGGTCCGTAATGAAGATATTTCCAAGACTGCATTCAGAACTCGTTATGGTCATTATGAATTCCTCGTTATGCCCTTCGGAATGACCAACGCCCCTGCAGTGTTCATGGATCTCATGAACAGAGTGTGCAAACCCTACCTCGACCAGTTTGTGATTGTGTTTATAGACGACATCTTGATCTACTCGAAAAGTCAGGAAGAGCATGAACAGCACCTACGCCTTATCCTCGAACTCCTTCGCAATGAGCAACTGTATGCCAAGTTCTCGAAATGCGACTTCTGGCTTCGAGAAGTCCATTTCCTTGGGCACGTGGTTAACAAGGATGGAATCCACGTCGACCCAGCTAAGATCGACTCTATAAAGAATTGGCCTACCCCTAAGACTCCCACTGAAGTTCGCCAATTCTTGGGATTAGCAGGTTACTACCGCAGATTTATTCAGGGATTCTCAAAGATTGCACAACCCCTCACTACGCTCACTCAGAAAGGCGTCACCTACAAGTGGAAAGAAGCACAGGAATCTGCTTTTCAGAGGCTTAAGGATAACCTCTGCAGTGCTCCTATTCTCTCGTTACCTGAAGGAACGGACGACTTTGTGGTTTACTGCGATGCGTCTATTCATGGGCTCGGTTGCGTGTTGATGCAACGCGAGAAAGTTATTGCTTACGCCTCTCGACAACTTAAGACACACGAAAGGAACTACACAACGCATGATTTGGAATTGGGAGCGGTGATATTTGCGCTTAAGATATGGAGACATTACCTGTACGGTACCAAGTGCACCATTTACACCGATCACAGGAGTCTCGAGCATATCTTTAAGCAGAAGGAGTTAAACATGCGACAGCGCCGATGGGTCGAACTTCTGAATGATTACGAATGCGCCATCAAGTATCATCCGGGCAAGGCCAATGTTGTGGCAGACGCCCTCAGTCGAAAGGACACTGTACCAAAGCGAGTGCGAGCATTACAACTTACCATCCAGTCTAGTCTCCCTACCCAGATTCGAAATGCTCAGATTGAAGCTCTGAAACCGGAAAACATCAGGGCTGAGTCCCTGCGAGGATCGAAGCAGCAACTAGAACAGAAAGAAGACGGTGCCTACTATGTGGCAGGGCGCATTTGGGTCCCACTTTACGGAGATCTACGAGAGCTTGTGATGGACGAAGCCCATAAGTCCCGTTATTCAGTACATCCTGGTGCAGATAAGATGTACCACGACTTGAAAACCACATACTGGTGGCCTGGCATGAAAGCCCACATAGCAGCCTATGTTGGCAAATGTTTGACCTGCGCAAGAGTCAAGATCGAGTATTAGAAACCAGCAGGCTTACTCCAGCAACCAGAAATCCCGAAGTGGAAATGGGAGCAGATTTCCATGGATTTTGTTACAGGGCTACCTAGAACTCAACGCGGGAATGATACTATCTGGGTGATAGTAGATCGTTTGACTAAGTCTGCACACTTTTTGGCCATTAAAGAAACAGACAAGTTCTCAACCTTGGCAGAAATCTATTTAAAGGAAGTAGTCTCCAGGCACGGGGTGCCAACTTCTATTATTTCCGACCGAGACGCTCGTTTTACTTCCGAGTTGTGGCAAGCTATGCACAAATCCTTTGGCTCACGTTTGGACATGAGCACCGCTTATCACCCGCAAACGGATGGGCAGTCTGAACGCACCATCCAAACCCTGGAAGACATGCTTAGAGCATGTGTGATCGATTTTGGCAAGAACTGGGAGAAGCATCTACCGTTGGTGGAATTCTCCTACAATAACAGCTACCACACTAGCATTCAGGCGGCACCTTTTGAGGCATTGTACGGTCGTAAATGCCGATCACCTCTCTGCTGGGCGGAAATAGGTGACAGTCAACTCACAGGCCCAGAACTAGTGGTAGATACAACGGAAAAGATTTCCCAGATCAGGCAACGCATGGCGGCAGCTCGTGACCGTCAGAAAAGCTACGCTGACAAGCGTAGAAAACCGTTAGAATTCCAGGTCGGGGACCGGGTTCTACTTAAGGTCTCACCCTGGAAGGGTGTGGTCCGTTTCGGTAAACGGGGCAAGCTGAATCCACGGTATGTTGGACCATTCGAAATTACCGAGAAAATCGGTAAGGTTGCTTATAGATTGAACCTGCCTGCAGAGCTGAGTGCAGTGCACAACGTTTTTCACGTGTCTAACCTGAAGAAGTGTTTGTCGGATGAAACACTTGTGATTCCTTTTAAGGAACTGACGATTGATGAACAGCTACACTTTACTGAGGAACCGATTGAGATCACGGATCGAGAAATCAAAACCCTCAAACGTAGCCAGATACCCCTTGTGCGAGTTCGTTGGAACTCACGGCGCGGCCCAGAGTTTACCTGGGAGCGGGAGGACCAGATGAAGTCCAAGTATCCCCAGTTATTCCCAAACGAAAACCCCAGCACTGAAGCTACAACCGAATTTCGGGACGAAATTCCAAACTAACGGGGGGATGATGTGACACCCCGTTAAAACACGCTAGCTTGGCAGTGACAGCTTCAACTTTCGGGACGAAAGTTCTTAAAACTTGGGGATAATGTGACACTCGAGGTTTTTCCATACGAACACCTTGTAATATTTTATGTATATAAATATTATTAAATGAAAACGTGACCTTTGTGCGTGATATGTGATGTATGTACGTATTATATATATATATAAGAGCCGAAACCACGACCCGAGACCATGACTCGCAACCGGGCGGTTGCGAGTGGGCCACTCGGTCTCGAGTGGGCCGATGAGCCGAAACCGGTTTGGGCCGAAATCCCAAGCCCAACCCGAAAACACCCCTTGTATATATAATCCCCACCATCTCCTCATTTCCCTCATTTGCTACAAAAACATACACACACTCCTTATTTTCTCTCAACTAAGAAAACCCCAAAACAACATCCCAACCTTCTCCAATTTTCGGCTCAAGCAAGAATCCCGGACAAGGAACTCGGTCAAGACTATCACTCGGACACTTCATCTTCTCTCATTTTCTTCCTTTGTCTTCGGCTCTTTCTTCTCCTAACCGGTTAGTATCCTATGTTAGTGTGAAAGATGCTTTGAATGTTTGATAAATGAAATGATTATAAACTAGAAAATGGTTAGTTAAAATTGTTATGCATGATTTTTATGATATTTTGTGAGTTTGGCATTATGTGTAAACCACTATGTTTGTATGACTTTTTGTATGATTTGTGAAGATTAACTATATGTGAAAACCCTATGTATGAAGCTTGACAACATGTTCATAATGGCTATAGAATAGTGGTTTAAAATGTGCTTATGATCAACCCAAAAATATGTTCTAAGTCATAAAGTGTATGTTTTACTTGTTCTTGCATGATAATCTTGCTAGAAATATGTGATTTTGGTTCATGAATGTATGATTTGTTAAAGAGAAAACCCTAGAAAATTATGAACACAAGATGAACTTGTTTGAATATGGTTTGAAGGTTTTAAAAATGGCAAAGTTTGATCTATATGGTTTAATGGTCAAATGAGGAAAAGTGTTTGTAGAAATCTTATTGGTTATTTCCGGATTTGGGCCTGAATTCTTGGTACAAAATGGACTGATGCATCTGCATCATCACGTGTGGATGAAAATGACAGTTTTCGACTCGCAACCACAGCATTCTGACTTGAAACCACACGGTTGCGACTCGCAACCAAAGCATGACAAGTCGAAACCACGAGATTGCGACTCGAGACCACGCCGTTGCGACTCGCAACCAAAACGTGACAACTCGAGACCACGTTTGCGACTCGCAACCACAGCGTGACAAGCCGAGACCACCTGGTTGCGACTCGAGACCAGCTGGTTGCGAGTGGGCTGTCCATTTTAGTTATTGGGCCATTCTGTGTTAACTTGGGCTATCTGTTAAGTGGACTATGTGTTGCTGTGTTCTGTTTGACGCTGTTACTGTTAGGGCCGGCCCAATAACCCATGACTATTACTTGTATGCATGTTATGTGCCTGTATATGTTCTTACGTGATTACTTGTACACCGAACCTGACCTATACCGGTAACCATGTTAGGACGTGGTGACCAACGTGATTGACAAGTAACCCAAACCTACCGAGCAACCCAAGGTGAGTTCACAACTTAAAAGCATGCGTCCCGGTGGTTTGGGACACGAGACTAACAACCCTATCCCCTGGTAAAAGGGGATACCATTTACATACCTTCCCTAGTTATTGGGAACAAAACTTACTTTTCCTTCCCGGGTATTGGGAAACCTTTTGGTTAATTACTGTTTATACGGATTGCAACTAACGGCACTAAACGAAACTCTATCACTCAAGTCCCTACTACAAATACCGATTAGTCGCCGGGTTAGGCGAGCGGGTTATTAGTTGATAGCGCTATTTAGGTGTTTACCAGCCTCACACCGTGCCCTGGTTTGGGACGGTCGTGAACTAATGTACTCAGAAATCTGTCAATGATGATAGAACATTGACATCGGGGCATCCTGCGGATACGCAACGGTTACCTAGTGTTCGGTATTGGAAAAACAGTTTAGTCGCTAACTTTTGGGGTAGCTCCCCAGGGCATGTATAAACGGATAAATTAACCGGTGAAACAAAGTTTTTGGTAATTAAAACTGGACAACTAGTGAACTCACTCAGCATTATTGTTGACCCCTTACTGCATGCTTTGCAGGTAACCAGTGACGAAGGAGCTTGCAGCTTGGGAACGTGTAGTGTCTGTTCACCCTTGTGTTGGGTGTTACCTTATTTTGAATCATGAACTTTGTTTTAAACTACCGTACTTATGCTTCCGCTACTTATGACTGTTTGAAACTTAAAACTTTAAACTCTGAACTTAATACTTGCTAAGCTTATGAATAGTAAGTATTACTTTTGTTATTAACTTAAGTATTCGGTATAATTGGTGGCTGGATCCTGGTCAGTCACGCCCTCGAAGCGGGTGTTATCCGCAGGTGGATTTTGGGGGTGTGACAGGTTTTGAGTGAAAAGTTCGAGTATTGGTTAAAATCTCATGAAATGAATTGCACGACACGTATGCTTATGCAAAATAAGTAAGGCACGAAATGAGAGGTATAGTAATGTAGAACGAATGAGGCAAGTTGAAGGTAACGTAAGGATATGTAAGGTACGAATGACTATAGAAAAGTAGAATGATGCTAACTATGGAGTTAAGCATGTAGGTGTAACTATGAAGTAGTAGTTTTGTTGTGATAACAAAACAAGAGTTGAATGTTATAGAATGTGTGTATGAAATGTAATCTTAAAAGACAAGATGAAAGTATTAGATCCGTTATAAACAAATCCTACGAATGAACGTATTATCACAAGCTTGAAGAAGTATGTATATTGACCTATTAAAAACGGGTCAAGGGAAATGAAAATGTTATGTGAAGGTATGGTGTGAAAAAATATGGACTTATTATAAAAAAGGTCAATAGTATGAATAAATATGAACTGAGATAGGATGATTACATATAATTATGATATGACTATGAAGTCAAACATAGATGTGTGTGTGTAAGAGGAAATGAGAAAGGTTTCGGGGACGAAACCTTATTTAAGGGGGGTAGACTTGTAACACCCCAAAACCCGAATGTTTATATTCGTTAAATGTTATGATCGGGTACATCAAGAAATAAATAACTAGGTTATTCGTCCTAGTTAAAAGTATGGTAGAAACAAATAAGGAATGAAAGTTGTGTCAATTCTAATTAGTGAGAAAACTTGAGGGACCAAAACGGTTAGGATGGAAAGATGGGTTTTATTTATGAAAATCAACACACACAAACACACACATTCGTGTGTTCTAGAAAGGAGCAGGAGCTCTCATGAGAGCTCAAGAAACCCTAAACGTGAAGAATCATCAAATCGAAGGGCAAATCAAGGTCTAAATTCATGAATGAACACGGATTAATGATCACCTTCACAAGGGGATCGTAAGGTATGTCTTAAAAGTTAGATTGGTGATCTTTCACGAAGTGGGTTATGATGTAAATTGCGAATTTGTATGAAATTGTGAATGGGTGTGTGTTAGAATCATCATATTGAACATGGGTTATGCATGATTTAGGTTAATTTGATGTTTAGAGGTGAAACCCATTTGTTTTGGTAAGGATGATGACTTGAATGATCACCCAAGTCCAATCCTTGTTCACATCTTGTTGTGTTATGGTGTATGTAATGCGTTCTTGTTAGGTAGATTGAATGTGATATGAATTTGTTGATGTTTTTGTGTTAATTGATGAATGAAAGCATGAAGTAGGAAGTAAAGCATGAAACACTTGTACATTATGCATAAATTGTGGCATGCACACCAAGTGTTTGATGAAATGCCTAGGTGGGATTAATAGATGAAATGGTATGCAAGTAATGGATGAAATCGTATAATATGGGGATATGATGTATTTGATGATAAATAAACATGAGAAATCTATTTTTATATGGAATTCATGTAGGATTTGGTTGGCCATGTTATTTAGTAAAAGTATGCATTAGAATATTGTACTCTATGTTGGAGTGGTATGATGTTTACTACATGTTTGAATAATTGCTTAATCAAAATTGATAAGTAAAAGTACACTAAATGTGAAGCATATGAGATCATTAGAATAGGATGAAGTTAGAATGATGTTGGGTTGTTAAGCAAAGGTCATGGTGTTAGTCGTAGAATTATGTTACTAGAATGAACGGAATTAAATATGTTTGGTATGTGCATATAACTAGATGATCATGTGGTTGTATGCTTATTGCATCGTGAGTATGAAATGTATATAGTGTCATTAGTATAGTCTACTATAATGACATGGATGTATGAGGTTAAGTCGAAAGTTCATATGATAAATTGTTGACTTTTTGAAAGTCAACTGTGCATAAGTAGCAATGTTGGACTTTTGTCACAATTGTGATATTATAGAAAGTCATATGATGCGTGTTATATCCATACGTGTTATATGTGATGATGACACGATGAATTGTATGAGTTTGAAAGATTAACTTGTGGAAATATGCCTTATGCTTGTTAGAATTGACTAATGAAAGTCAAATGTGAAACATGAATTTGATATGATTGTTAATATGTACAATCATGTATGCTAACAAGAATGTGAATGCGATGACATGAAAGTATAGGGATCATGTCAAGATGGATGGAAGCATGGAAGGTTAACGGGTCAAAAAAAGAGGCGAGGAAACGGATGCGAATACGAACACTAAAGGTAAGTGATTTCCGTAATCACTTTGTAGTACAAGTAAGTAATAAAGTGTTGTAATGAATTAAATATGATGTTTGAGGTCAAATATGTATTAAAGTCTTTCGTCGTAAATGATGGGTTTAAGGTTGACCAAAATGCCCATGATGGGTATTTTGGGGTAAACGAACTTAAAAGTGGTTTAGAAGCAAGTTATTCGATTAGAGTAATGTTTTGGACAAGTATGGAAGTGGGGATGATGGTTTGGTCAGTCATAGACCAATTAATGCGCGAATACCCTTAACGGGTCAAATAGTTAGAAAATAGTTAAGTCGAATGTATGTAAGTTAAGGATTTCCGTAATCCGGAGGTAAGATTTTAAGTTCATATGATAGAATGTGAATTTACAAGCATGTAGGAAGAAACGGGAGGTCAAACGGGTAAACGGTTCAAAAGTTACATGCGTTTTAGTGCGTACGGACGACGAAACGAACCTGCAGAAAACTGCAAAAACTAGAGGGCGTCGCCGACGGGTAGGGGGCCTAAATTTGGGATCCTAAAGAATATGTAGTAATATGGTACCCAAAGGTGGGATCCTAAAGAATATGTAGTAATATGGTACCCAAAGGTGGGATCCTAAAGAATATGTAGTAATATGGTACCCAAAGGTGGGATCCTAAAGAATATGTAGTAATATGGTACCCAAAGGTGGGATCCTAAAGAATATGTAGTAATATGGTACCCAAAGGTGGGATCCTAAAGAATATGTAGTAATATGGTACCTAAAGGTGGGATCCTAAAGAATATGTAGTAATATGGTACCCAAAGGTGGGATCCTAAAGAATATGTAGTAATATGGTACCCAAAGGTGGGATCCTAAAGAATATGTAGTAATATGGTACCCAAAGGTGGGATCCTAAAGAATATGTAGTAATATGGTACCCAAAGGTGGGATCCTAAAGAATATGTAGTAATATGGTACCCAAAGGTGGGATCCTAAAGAATATGTAGTAATATGGTACCCAAAGGTGGGATCCTAAAGAATATGTAGTAATATGGTACCCAAAGGTGGGATCCTAAAGAACATGTAGTAATATGGTACCCAAAGGTGGGATCCTAAAGAATATGTAGTAATATGGTACCCAAAGGTGGGATCCTAATGAATATGTAGTAATATGGTACCCAAAGGTGGGATCCTAAAGAGTATGTAGTAATATGGTACCCAAAGGTGGGATCCTAAGGAATATGTAGTAATATGGTACCTAAATGTGGGATTCTAAGTTAAGAATTTCCTTAAGTAGATACGTATGAAGGTATGTATGTATGTATGTATGTGTGAATATAAGTGGTATGTATGAATGAATGTATGCATGTATGTATGTAGGTATGCACGTATGTAGGAACGTACGTATGAATGTAGGTACGTAGGTTTGTAAGTAGTTATGTGTGAACGGATGCACATATGTAAGTATGTATGAAAGTATATACGCATGTATTCAATGAAATTGAGTATTGACGATAATAATAGTGTGCCTTGTGAACGAAGTGTAACGCAGGTACAATGAGAAAGTCTCACCACGGAATGTACGATCAGATGGAAAGCTGGGATGTAAAGAATTAACGGAACAAAAAGTAAACGTGAATAAATCTTGTATGTTTATAATGCGTACTAATGTTATGAATTTAATGTGGTGAGCGCAGGTAGTACGAGTCATGAGGATCATCAAGGAACAGAGATCGAGGATCGAGTCACTAGTGAGATTGTACGGGAACGTTGATGTATATAATGTAGTAAACATAAGCTATGTTTTTACTTAGTAATTAAGTCGATTGATGGATTTATGTGAAAGAGTTATGTTAAAGTTAATTTTTAAATAAGTTAAGGTGTTTATAATGAAAGAAAGTTTATGGCTTGAACTTCCGCTGCGACTTTTAGTCAAATACGCATTAGGGTCTTACAAAAGTGTCTTAAAGTTTAAAGTTGACACTAATAAAGTAATAATTCATAAGAAAACATTGAAAGTTTTGGTGATGATGATTCTCAGGGAATACCAACAACAATGAATTGGCTTCTATTGAGGGAAAATATTATAATGAAAGAACTGTTAAATGTTTTGAAAACAGCATGGCGTTTTCATTACTTCCATTGGCTATTAAGTGGTGGAGAAATGCTGCTAAACAGAACCGGTATGTTCAATTTCAGCTAATTAATCGTACCCGTTTATACTTTTATTAATTTCTTATTTAATACAATAAAGATGAAACATATATTGAATCCACCCTTGAATGGGTTGTTTACTTTTGTTAGGTTCTTGTGAAAATTAGGGATGAGCAAATAGTACCAGTACCGATACCAAATTTCCCGAACCAAAATATTTTCGGTAACGACATTTGGCTTTTTTTAGTATCGGCATGGGACATTATAGGTTTTTACCTTCGAATACCGTTCCGTACCGGTACCGAACTGTACCGTACCATGTATTTTCGGTACCGGTACCCATTTTTGGGATTGACGGTACCAGTATCGGTTGGTACCGAGTTCATCCTACTTGTGATGGGTTCATTGCATTTGGTTGGTGATGTAATGAAATTAATTTACTGAAAAACGAGTTTCGCTAACATTTTGTTGGACCGATAACTTGCAATAGGTATTCGCCATATAATCTTAGAAATGAAGTCTTGGCGGCTTCAAACACACATGTAGTCTCTTTTTGTTTTTTATTTTTCATTATTCTAAAGCTATTTTTAGGTTCTGCTGGAATTAAATTTTTATTGTGATGTTTGATTTAGTCAAATATTACACCATAATGATAAATGTACTCAAAATTTAGTATCCAACCATAAAGTCATTTGGTCATTTTTATTGTAATGTTTGACCCGTTATAAGTAAACGGGTAAATATTGTTGCATTTAGCTATCAAGCGCATAAAAGTTTTTTTCTTACATATTTTTTGTTTTTTTTAGTAAATTTATGATAAATCTGCAGCAAGAAAGTGCATATGATGGTTGGCAAAAGGGCGCTTTAAATTTTCCACCAAGTTACTAATATGAGCCAGATTATGTAAATATTTTGGCGGGGAACCTAAAGCTGTTATGTGTACTCCCGCATGGGATGATTTTGTTTATAACTTTTTTTTCATCTTTTTATTGTTATTTTTTATTGTAAGTTACTTGTATGTTTATTTAGACACTTTTATTCAGGTGTGACTGTATACTTTCATATGGGAAGTGAGCCGCAAACGAGCTGTTGAATGGAACTCGAACAAGACTACAAGACAACTGATTATCTCTGTTTTCATATGCTACTATTTGGCGCCTATGGATCATTCGGAACGATAAGGAAAGCTCTGTTACCAAAACCATTGAAGACATTAAAGAGACGACATACCTCTGGTTATCGAATCGCACCAAGATTACAATTTGGCAATAGAGCTGGTAGTCTAACTTTATCCCAAATGATAAAAGCTCTTAGTGTTTTTGTTGGTTATTCTTTAGTTTAGCTTAAGTGTCTTTGGCATTGTATATTTAATTCTATGTTGGTGTTGTTTGGATGGGCCCTTCTCGGCTTTTATTAAACTGGATGGGTCAATCTGTTCTTTTTGTATAGTAATAAAAGCCTTGCCATTCGACATCAACCGGAAATGGTACGACACATCATACTTTTTTTTAATGATATTACTTAGTTAACTCACCATTTAGAATAAAACTATGTTTAGTAAAAAATGTTTTTTTTTTTTTTTTTATCTTTTGTTTCAGTGAACTCACCTCTCTGTAATGGCTTAAAGACAATGCTTGTGCTTGACCGCTGAAATAATTGCCATGTCAGCAACCTATTCAACAATGGAGTTAGTTCAAGGTCATCTTAATGTTCAGGTATTCTTAATAACGTTTTCGTTCATTAATGTTTTATAATTTTATGTTTATGATATATTAAGCTTGATACAAATTTGTTGGTATCTGTAAACTGAAAAATATCTTAGCCAATTCATGTGCAATCACACATGCTCTTATAACGGTTTCCATGGGGGTCTCGCATGCATTTTACAAAGATGACTTCCTTCTGTCATTGATGAGATCCAAGTCATCAAAGTCAGTATACATTGAAAAAAAAACACAATTAGTGGGGATTCATGGATATCCGATAAGATTTGTGGAACATTATTAGTGATTGTAGATTAGTGATTATGTTTAGAAATATTATTAATGATTGTAGAAGTTAACTATGTTGTATTTGAAGAGCCACCGTTTTGTAGAATCACAATTATAACAATGCTCATTTACGTAGATTCCCGATTCATAGTACTGTTCTGTGTTTAAAAAAAGCGAGCTTTAAGCGCGCTTTAAGCTGAAGCGTTTGGAAAAGCGCTTTTTTGGTCTGAAGCGTTACAACACGTGAAGCGTTTTGAAGCGAGCTTTAAGCGCGAAGCGATGATGGTTTGAAGCGACGCTTCAGCCCAATCAGGTCATATTTGGGCCATTTTTTAGGGCCTATAGTCTTTAAATAGGGTGTAAATGAGGCCCTACTTCTTTACCCTAATAATCAGCCGCTGTCTTTTAACATATCAGCCGCTGTCTTCCTCTTTCTCCTTCTATTCTATCAGCCGCTGTCTTCCTATTTCTCATTCTATGTGTTAAGTGTGTTTTTAATCATGTTTTTGTGTTTATTATTGATTAACAAGTAGAATAGGTCATATTGATGTGTACAATATATTTTTTTTTAATTTTGAGCGCTTCGTATACGTGAAGCTCTCGCTTATAGATTTTGGAACCAAAACGCTTCGGAGCGTCTCACGCTTTTTTAAACCAAGGTACTATTTTAGTAAGATTGTCTTACTTTTGTTATGTTCTAATAACTAAATGGGTATTATATCATGCTATTTTGAGGTGAGCTACATGAATTAATAATCACAAAAAGTATGTTTTTTTCATTTTTATTATTATAAATAACGATTAACAAGTGCTTATAGGAAACGGAATTGGAAAGAAATAAGTGGTATGGTCTTCATTTATCAAAGATAAAAGAAGTCGTACATTGATTTATGTGGTGTATATGCGTCCTTTTTTTCTTTCATTTTCCTTAAATTATTTTTTTTAATGGTGAGTCGTTTGCAAATTTAATTATGGTGTTGCAGTATATACTCTAATTCATAGCCGAGAGCACCGGGCTATGGTTGTAGAACTGATAAAACCGAAGAAATATAGCTTGATTGGAATGAAATTGCACAAGAACATGGTAAGGAGAATCATGGGACTATTTGAATTTAAGAAACAATAATCGTATATTTCCTTTTATAACATTTTGTAAATTCCTTACTTGCAAGGTAAGTTCATGTGGGCTTTTCATACCCGAGACAGCTTGTGTGTACAATTGTAGTTGTGGTCATTCTTTCGTTTTCAGTTGTGATTACTGGGAAAATCACATCGCCAGCAACATTCTATGCTACTGCTGGTGGTATTGTGGCTGCTTTCCTCTCGGTTTTCTGGTCTTTTGGGTATATTCGTCTTTCTGATAGGCTTCAGAAGACCGCCAATGACCCTTTAAAGGTATCTTTCATCAATTTAAGGTTTTAATTTATTGCATAATTATATGGTTCACAAGCCACATTGTTAGGTTATCTTTCGGCAACATATCGACTAATATACAATACAACCTATAATTGTGTGTATACAACTTAGTATTTGTATTTCGTAAAAAAGATTCGAGTATACAAGCAACGGTCCGGTCATAGGTTCAAGACCCTATGGAAAACCTGTTTTTGGTCCAGTCTGGAACCATAAAAAGCTAACATTTTGTAAACATCCCAAGGGTTCTTAGTTGCTAATGGCGAATAGCGACAAATAGTGATAAGGTACCTATATGCTACATAGCCAATAAGGATAATTAGCGGGCGGCTATTTTATAAACAGCGATACACTAGAATTTTTTTTAAATATTTATATGTATAATATATTATAATACACTGGTGGCCTGGTATATATGCTATTTTACATGTATATTTAACAAAAACCTAAAATCTAGCTATTTTGTAGCTATATTTAATTGCTCTTTATCTTTAAAAAAAATAAGTGTCACTATTCTCGCTATCCATCGCTACTACCCTAATAGCGACACTAGACCTATACGCTACGTAGCGCGCTATAGCGATCGCTACGTAGCGCGCTATAGCGATCGCTACGGTCGCTATTGACAACTTTGCAAGAGTTCATGGCCATGTTCGTGCTACCGTGACTTCCACATGGCATCGAAAAGCTCACCTGCTTCTTCGGTATTTCTTTGTCTGGTGTAGGAAATGATTAATGACGTTCATGAATCTGCATATCTTTCATGCATTCATTAAACGATTTAGGAGCACTATCTAACAACTTGCACCTCACATACATGTGGATCAAAGTCATCAAACTATGTCTATGACCTGCATACAAAGCAGAACTGAACCCACCAAAACCTGACCGCTAACTGTACAGATTTATAGGGACAACAAATGTAGCAGTAAACTAGCTTTTTTGTTGTGTAGCTACATTCAGTAAGCCCCTATGATATTATAGGAGTAGCCGAGACAGATGCAAATGAAGGTTAGTTAGGGCTTTAATTTTGTATTTTGTTTATTAAACATGGTCATAATGCTGTCAGATTGAATCTAATTAGTTACCAATTGGTCCAAAATTGAATTGACCAAAATTTAGCGAGTAAGTTGTGCTTGAATGAACTGATTGAAATGTACAAGAATTTTATTTTTAAAGGTAGGTGGTTCAGAGATGGAAGTGTTTCTGGTGGGAGTGTGTTTTCAAAGTGAGACTAGGTAGTTTGCCGATTGATATAGCAGACTTGATAGGGGTGTGAAGCTGGCTGAAAGTACACATGCAATGTTTTCTGGCAAATCTTCAGAAGCCCGCTGATGGATACTGTGGAATTCTGAAGTCCGCCGGATGAGACGGTGGGCTTGCTGGATACAGATAGAAATTGGTAGCAGCCAGCAGGGCACAATGCCTAGATTTTCTGTTACAGGTAAAATATTACATCTTTGGATAATTTGTAGTTTCTTGAATTGATTAAACTTAAATATAGGGATGAGCTCGGTAGCAACCGGTACCGGTACCGGTACTGAAAATCCCAAGAAATGGGTACCGGTACTGATTGGTATATAAGAGTAAAAATCAGTAAATTCCGATACCGAATCGGTACCGAAAACGCTAAATGTCGGTACTAAATCGTTACCGGAAACACTTAATGTCGGTACTGAATCGATACCGAAAATCGAGTCGGTTCAAGAATTTCGGTACCGGATACCTGGTAGCATTTGCTGATCCCTACTTTAATGTACATGTTCAACGGGTGAAAAAAGAGGATGGCATAAAAGTTATTAAATATCACGCTAAAAACTTACTGATAATTTATGTACTCAAAAAAGATAAGTCATTATAGTTAAATGTCGACTTTTTATATATAATTATATGATGCAAATTTTCCGAAATGTCCTATAAAATTTCATAATATAATATTTTGTCTTATATTTTTTGACAGCAATTTTTTTTTTTATCCCAAAGTAGTAAGTATGTTAGGATCTCTCCATGTTTATGGGTTACCAGATCTTCCTTTTCTTGCTAACTGTGAAACTTTGCTATATGATCATTCTACATTCATACTCATATGTCTAGAAAGTAAATAACTTTACATTTTTCTTTTGTTGTTTGCAGTGTGGATCCTAATAAAAAGACGTTAAATATACAAGTTAAGAAGTGTTGAAGTTGATAGTTAGGTGCAATGAAGGTTCTTTTTATAAACCATTTGTTGTAAATTTTATGATGTTTGAAACATGAATAACACAATAATAGTTGGATATGGATTTAAACTTAGCCAAAAAGGTAATTGTGAATTACAATTTGCATGTTAATGAGTATTCTCGCACAATCGTTTCTAGCATTTGCGCTATAAGTGATGTTATAACATTCTTATCTTATTTCAGTATTGTCGTATTTGATTATTTTACTAAATGAACATTATGAATTTTGAGTTTTCATTGTTTAGATTATATTATTCGAAATCGTCAACAAATTTTAGGCATGAAGTTTTTGAACATGTGTATGTATAACCTTACCATGATATTATAACATTCTTATCTACTTTTTGGTGGATTTTGAACATGTGTATGTATAACCTCACCATGATGTTAGACATGAAGTGTACACTTCTTTTCAAAGGGAGTTAAATGTCATTTTAGTCCTGAAATGGTAAAAGTGAACAAACCACATGGATGAAAATGACAGTTAACTCTAAAAGAATAAAGTGTTAGGTCAACTGCTGGCTTTCGCCTTCGTTGCAGGTTCTAGGGGTGTTTATGGTTCGGTTTAAAACTGTGAAAACCTGTCATCGGTTTCGTTTCATAGCCAGTTTTTTCTCAACTTTCGGTTGGTCAGTTTTTAAAATATCAAATCGCGACAAACGTTATACCGAAAACCAGTTGTATAAAACAGTACTGGACCGTAAGATTTAACAACATATTATGTGTTTAGTTGGTATTAAGCCACCCGCAAAACTCGCGGGTTCTTAGGTTAGTATCAAATAAAAAAAAAATAAAAAAATATGATATAGTAACTTCGCACATGATAAGAGCAATATCTTTTCCGTAATCTATTAGTATTGAGCATTAACCAAATTGCACATCTAATATAACTCCTAATTCACTTATGTCATTATCCTTTTGTCGATGGCATCAGTAGAATCTTGCTAATGCATTACGTGTATGCTTTTTTAATTATTTTTTATCTCCCTTTCAACTTTCACATCTTTTCAATTTTTCATCATAATGTATCATATAATTTACCAGGAAAAGGTTCATCTAAATGCCGGCCCTGAGAATTCGTGTACCCTATTCGAGTTTGAAAAAAACGTGTCATTAGGCCTTAACGAATTCGTGTACCCTATTCGAGTTCGAAAAAACGTGCCCATTGGCCTTAACGAAATTGGGTATGGGGCTCACTAAAGGTCTAAACCTAATGCCAATGGGCTAATAACTAATCTAAACCATAAAAATAGTTTTGTAAATGAGCCTATGTTGGTGTTTGTATGGTATACCATATTAATTTTTTTTACATATACATATCAATTTTTTTAAATAGCGTACCATTCGAAATATCAGGCCCTGATCAGTGGTCCTCTCCGTTCACCCTCAAGGCCTGCCATGCATCTAATATATCAAAATATTAAATTATACTATGATTTACCAGGAAAAAGTTCATCTAATATATCAAAATATTACATTGTACTATATATTAAAAAATAAAAAGAAATTTTTTAGTTTTCAAACTTTTATATTTTATTTTCATATTTAACCTGTTATGATGTTTGTTTCCTTTTTGTTATTATGATTACATTATTAATATTACTATCATTTGTATTGTTTTATTTTTTAATTGTTTCTTTTATTATTTAGGTAATTTACTTTTGAGTTAATTACTGTTTTCGTCCCTGTGGTTTGTCAAAAATCACTATTTCAGTCCATTAGTTTAAAAATTACGATTTCAGTCCTTGTGGTTTCACTTTCGTAACAATTTCAGTCCACCTCGTAACCATTTCAGTCCCTGTACTAACAGAATAAATGGATTGAAATGGTTACGAAAGTGAAACCACATGGACTAAAATGGTTACGAAAGTGAAACCACATGGACTAAAATGGTTACGAAAGTGAAACCACAAGGACTGAAATTGCAATTTTTAAACTAATGGACTGAAATAGTAATTTTTGACAAACTACAGGGACGAAAACAGTAATTAACTAAATTTTTTTTTACTGTTTTACTATATATTTTTTTTTTCAATTTAGTAACTTTTAATTGATTATAATATGTTAGAAACTAAAAGTTTAAATTCTACGGTTGGGTTGGCTACGCTTATATGAACCGTTATTTTAAAGTCTGTTCCCGCAACTGATAACATTCACTTTTACAATGAAGCGACTTTTTTCATGATTTTCAAATGTACCATTCCAACGTGCTTTTTTTTTATATACGTCACAATGTTTAAAACCATTTTAATTAATTATAGACAAAATTGAACAAATCAACCTTTATGTTACACCTAAACTGCATTTCATACATTTCACTATGAAATTGACCAAACTCAACCTTTATGTTCATGTTTTGATACATGATACAACCTTTATCACAAACGTCGTCTAATTTCTTGGTTAAGTTACCTTACGTGCTTTGCATGTGAGGCCTTTTTGGTCTTTTCAAATCCATATTTGATGTATATTTAAAAAAAGATCACAACAACTGCCCACCATCCTCTATTTTCCCTAAATACAAAAATATCTAAAGAGAGAAAGAGAAACTAGACCGGAGATGAACAGAGAGAGAGAGAGAGATCGTAGAGAGAGGCGTTGGAAATGAAGAGAGAGAGAGAGATAAGAGATTGGAGATGAAGAGAGAGAGAGAGAGAGATCGAGGGACCGTAGAGATAAATCGGAGATAAGGGCGGGCCATGGTCTCCAACTAGCCGGTTGTTTTGTGTGATTAATGGAGAACAAGGATCGGAATACGGGGAACATCAGTGATGCTGGTGTTGATTACGGTAGTTGGAACATTGGTGATGGTGGTATTGAAGGCTATGACGATGGTGACTGGTGAACCAGCCGCCAGACATCCCCTGCACCTGTCAGTCTACCGTGTCTTAACTTTATCTAATACGAATCGTATAAGTCTATACGATCCGTATTGAATTGTCAAAGTGTGAGGATAGATTCCCCGGTGTGCGAATAGAATCTCCCTTATTATAATATGATGTATTCACAAACTAAATGATTTTACGCGTTACTAAAAGTATTAGAAGTGTAAATTAATTGCCGTTAAAAAAAAAGAAGTGTAAATTAATTATTGTCTTGAATCATTAAATGATTTTACGCATTACTAAAATTATTAGAAGTGTAAATTAATTATTGTCTTACTCTTGAATCATATTGAAATTGATAGCTACGTTCACTATGGTCAAGTCTAATTCTTTTCTTTCCTTTTAAGTTTTTCTTTCAAAATGACACACGTCACATGGTGTCATGGTGCACCAAACTTAGAAACGGGAAAAAAATTTAACGAACTCGTCATGAAAGGATAGCCACCGGTCCTTTTGGCTCATTCTTACATAAAACAATTAATGTAAATGTGATATCGATTTTTCAACTTTTCAAGGAGTGCGTTTGAAATAAAATCTGTAAAAATAAAAAATAAAAATTATTTTCGTATTATATGGATGAACAAACCTTTAATAAGTTTTATGCTAAGGGACAAGATATTTGTAAGCTCCATTGCTTTCCCAACACACAAGCGGGCTCATTTTGAATGGAGGGTGTAGGGTTGTTCACAAAGCTTGTGACTCGTAACTCGTTTGAAAGAAGTTCGAGAAAAACTAGCTAAAAAAACTCAAATTGAGATGACGTGAGCCAAGCAGGCTCATTTTGTAACCGAGCCGAGCTCGAGCTAAGCTCGGGTCGGATCATGGCTCGGCTCGTTGGCTCATTCTTAGGCTTGTTTAACTTCAAGCTAGAGCTCGAGCTGAGCCACCTCAATTAATTTCAAGCTAGAGCTCGATCCCACCCTGGCTCGACTCGTAGGACATGGGGCAAAATTGTTAATAATAAAAGAAAAATAAAAAAATCTACCAATCAACAACCTCCTACGACAAACCATCAATCAAATCGCCCCTAGTCACCCCCACACCGGTGAGGATTCCCCTGTTCCTCCCCCATGCCAACTAGGGCCGTTCAAACCGTTCGCCACTCGTTCGGAAACTGCTCGGAAAATGCTCGTTCGGTTTAACGCTCGGTTGTAAACGAGCCGCTCTGCTCGATTCGGTTTGTAAACGAGCCAAGCATGAGCAAAGGTCCGCTCGGCTCGGTTCGGCTCGAATTATTATTTTTAATTAGTATATATATACATATACATATACATATACATATACATATACATATACACATATATATAGGGTAGGGTTCTAGAGTGAACACTAGTGTACTTGTGAACTGAGTGAACAAATTATGGCCATTGATTTACATCATCAAATAGTATAATACACCAGTGTATTTTTATCATCAAATAGTGGCCATTGATTTATACTTGTGTTTACACTTATGTATTGATAATCAAGGGCTAGGATTAGTTCACTCGTGTTTACAATCAAAGTTGTTGTTAACCTAACACACAAATATAAATTATACATATACACACACATACATATATACTTAAATATAAATTAAATTTATAGTTTTATATACACCACTCAATTAGATTTTGGTCCAATATATATAAATCTACAACTATATCTATACGTACTAGGCTACTAGCCCAATTATGCCAATAAAAAATTAATACTAAATCTAAAAGTTAGACCCTAAACGGCTAAACCAATAAACGACAGTCTGCTCATTGTCTCAATGTTTCATGTTGTTACCGTAAGTCGATCGTCTCTTGCTCTCGACGTCATTGTTCTTGCAATATGATCATCGCCTCGTCGGCCATAAAATTGTTATTCATAAGAATATTATTATGCGATGAAATGTGCCTGTTTTTAAAGACACAAAAACTTGAGACCCAACATTGTCACTATCTCTCTCAGCAAATTTAAATCGGGCGACACGGTTGTCCGAATTGCTCGAACTTCGCTCGATGCTCGCTCGAAATATTTACTGCTCGGAAAATGCTCGCTTGATTTGAGGCTCGGTTTTAAATGAGCCGCTCTGCTCGGTTCGGTTTGTAAACGAGCCAAGCACGAGCAAAGGTCCGCTCGATTCGGCTCAGCTCGGCTCGTGAACAGCCCTAATGCCAACGCACGGGCCGGTGTGCCCAGCGTGGAGGGGCTTCCACACCATTTCTAAGCCTCCCACACCAGATAGCCTAAGAGTAAAAGCACTCAGTTTACTCTTCAGATCTTCACAATGAATGTTGTTTAGACAAGTAGAGAGAATCTCCCCAATTTGTTCCATTTCACAAAATATGAGAGTGAACTCTTTTCAGTTATCAAACACTTCCTATATCTTGTATTCTTGATCTATTCCACAAAAGATTAAAATGCAGAAAAAAGATACTGATATTTAGGATCAGCGAGTAAATTTTTGGCAGTGCAACCACTCTTCTTTAAGACCATAGAGTATGGTGAGCTTAGTCCCCAAAGGGACCATCCGTCACGTAGGCGTCACCTCATCAAGGGTGAAGGACCATCCCCTTGGGGACTACCCAAGGGTGTGAAGGGGAAGCAATGACTACCCAAAGAGTTGTACCTTGTGCTCATCCCTAGTACCATGCAAGGAGAGAGAGATAGAGCGCACAAACTTGAGGGGCCCACCAAAATTAAAGTAGCCAGTCACCAAGCTTCGTCTCCAACGTCCGGGAGAGGACGTGACCGCCGTGACGACCCGCAAGGGGGCGGTGTGCGACGCCGACGACAATCCGGGACGGGTAGGGGACGACCCTCATACCCTTTGGTCTAAGTTGCACTATATTAGACAAACACTAATTCTCATAAAATTTAAATTAAGGAACCATGCTTGTAAGACATCAATCAAACCTACTCTACTTCAACACATCCCGATTTGAATTATATTATATATATATGGTATAAGAAAAAGTTTACTATAACATTTTTATGCAAAAAGGTATTGCATTAATTGATGGTATTAATCACAATGAAGAGTATGCCACTTATGACCAAATTGTCAAAAAAGCATAACTATATTTGCCCATAATTCCAACCATAATTCAAAACACCAACTTTATATCCTACAAAGAGACATGAAGTATTAGGCATAAAGGGTCCCTTCCCCTCTATTCCTATAATGATAACAAAATATCTAGAACTTGATTTCCATGACCTCTCTATCATTGGATCCATCTTTCTTCAACTTTGCAACCTACAAAACACTTGCTCATCCTCCCTTTTTTCCTCAAAAGGTCAGGAGATGTAATGAATGATGAAAACACCTTTAATTAAATCTTTATGTTATTTTTTTTATATATATAAAAAAATGATGATATTTATGCTTGAAAATCTGTTGTTCGAAGATCACGTAGATGTTGCAAGATTTCTTGAAGAAGTTCCATCCCTTTCTCGCCTTTATTCAATGATCCGATACAGTGTTTTAAAAACTCTCTATCGGCTTCCAAAGCTTGTAACCTTTCATAAACTTGATCAACTTCATCCATGAGGTCCATTCTCGTTTTCTCATTTTCCAACTTGTTGGAATGATACCCGTTTGATTTTGTCACTGTGTCGTTGGAATGGAATCCGTTTGACTTCGTCACCATGTCATCGGAATGGAATCCATTTTCCTCGACGAGATCTTCAATAGGTCTTACGTCTGCAAAGTGTTGATCCTCTTCATCACTCAAAGCGAAAAGCTTCTCTTCTAGAGCCTTGATTTGTTCAAAAATCGTTAACCTTTCTTCTTCAAAGTCCGCTAATGATGTATCAAGCTCGAGAACACCACTGTCAGGGACATTCCCATTCCATTTGTGGGTCGTTTCAATCGCCATTCCATTCCCATCCTCTGAATGACTACAAGAAACCGAAGTCGAACATGTCCCGTTTTTCAAGCTACCTTGTGAAAACTGCATTCGCTCCTTCGCTTCATAATCCGCAACCTTTTTCTTGTACACTTCCAATTCCTTTTCCTTCTTAATCATAAGTTCATTCAAGAGTTGTAAAGCTTCTTGATCGTATTCCGACTGTTCTTCCATCATTCTTTGATACTGTAATGCCTCCATTTGCATTGCCGCTTTCTCTTCTTGAAGCCGAGTGATCATCGCCATCGTCTCACTGGCTGCAACCGCCGACGCGCTTCTCTCCTCCTCTAATTCGGCTTTCAAAACACGCAAAGCCGATTTTAGCTTCTCTGTAGTGTTAACCGGATCTCCACCTTCCATTTCACTCATCAAACTACCATCTAACGACTCTTCGCCCCTTGATTCCTTCCGACCAAACATAAAAAACTTCTTAACCGAAACAGGTGTATCGGGTATCTTCTCTTCTTCGATCTCACTAACGATTCCACTCAAGTTCTTCATTTCAAGACCTTATGGAAACAAAAGATTACCGATATTAGTAAGAAATCAAGACATAACACTTCAGGAACTCGCATTGCAAGAACAAAAAATCTTTACCATTTTCAATCATAACTGAAGGTTCTTCAACACATGAAACCTCTAATTCTTCATCAACTGTAAATGTAAACATAATTTAAACAAAATAAATCAACAAGAAACTGAAAATAAAATCTTGCAAGATAAACATTACCCAAATGAGTTTTCGGATCCAATTTCTTTGTCTCTATACTTTCTTGAAGTTCTTCGGTATTAACTAAACAAGCTGGAGTTTCTTCAACAAAGACGGATTTTTCGACAAATTCACTAATTTTTGCATGAAAAACAAGAGAATTCTCAGTTTCTTCCAACTCCATGGATTCAAGGCCTGATGTCTGATGTTCTTGAATCACATGATCTTTATCATAATCTTCAAAATCTTGATCAGCTTCAGAAATGTTTTGACTTTCCTCAGTGGATGAGTCAACCAATTCTATGGGGACCAGCTGATTACCACTATAATCAAAGAAGAATTCAAGATGCTGTGGAAGAAAATCCGAAGTCGAATCTCCCCTTGAGTCAAACTTATTCACACATGTCTCACTTTCGAAACAATTTATCCGAATTTTCGGACTTTCTCCTATCAAAGCTGACCCGATTTCATCATTTGAACATGTCTGTTTTTCAACCAAATCCCTCTTTCTGGAAGACTCCAATACATTATGCTTATTAAACTTCAACCCACAACAAGAACACTTCAACTTCTGTTCATGTTCATGTTCATCATCATTCTGTTTCGCATTCGATTGGAAATCCAGATGACATGAAAAGCATTCATCACATAAATCCTTAATCTCTGCTAACTTTTTATGATTTGGACAGAAGCCCAAAGTGGACACCTCTTTGGAATGAAACTCACAGAGAAGATCTCGGTGCAAGTTGACGTTTTCGGGTTCGAAGAATCGATGAAGGGTCGAACACCAGAAGCAGGGTGTTTTCAAGGAAAAAAACTGAGAAAACTTGATGATCAAGAAAGAAAAGAGTGAGTTGAGAAGGAGAAGAAGTATGAGTGTCCATTCAAGAACAGCATAGATAAGCATAAGTGTGATTTTATTTGTGTTTTTTTGTATCATAGCAGCCATTGTTGTTGCTAATTTGCTATTGATATTTGATTATTATTTACAGATGAATGAGAAAGAGAAATGGAAAAGTGGAATGAAGTTTGGTGGGAACTGGGAAGTTGGAGTCAGAAAAAGGGGATACTTTAGGAATATGAATGGAAAAATTTAATATATGAGGTGGAAAATGGAGACAGAAAAAAGTGTAGGGACCTTTTGAAAATAATAATGTTATATTTTATGTGTGTTGATTTGTTCTTTGATTTAAGATTCTCTGTGCTTCCCTGGAATTTGGTTAAGTGGAGGGCCCAATAAACCACAAGAAAACTTGGTGGAACCCACATAAGCTCACAAGGAAAGGAGTGAGGACCCACTAAAGATACTACACCTAAGGATTAATATAAAGATGTACTATAATATATAGCCTTTTGATTTTATAGATAAAAGTATTAATTATTAAAAATATTGCAATATTTAAACTAGGCAGCATGCAGTTTTTTTCTAGTATGAACATCAAAAAGTATATAGATTAAAAAAAAAAAACCTCTAATATCTTGGCCGGTTCCAAACCGTAAAACGAATCATGAAACCCAGTTTTTAAATTCGTAAGGCATAAACCGAACCACTGCACCCGTAACCCGGCCGAAACTTTGTTTGGATCTTTGAAAACTGTTTGTTTTTTTTGGGTAGAAGAGCAATTGAAATAAGTTAAGACCGCTACCGCTACCATCACTACCCCTCCACAGTTAGCTATCACCACCAACGGTCCAACACACCATTGTTGAACCAACACATCAGTTTTCTCTTATGTCGCTCCTCACATTGCCTAAGTTTTCAGGTTATTTTTGTTTGATTTTTCTAAGAAGGTTTCATTACATTTTTTTTTTGAATTTGATCATGAGTTCACATTTTTTAGGGTTTGAATCTCGATGCCACATGAAGCCGCCTGAAATCAACGCTGTAAGATTAAATATATTATGTTTAATATTTAATCTATAGCCATCTTAATCATTTACATTATAGAGATCAAAATATATTAGAACCTATTATTAATTAGTTGGTAATTGTTGATGGACCATATTACCCTTAGTAACTAATTAGGTTTCCTCCTGAGTGCTTATATAAGGAGAATTATGTGGAGGTTTAAGGGTTACTCAGTTTTCACAATTCACACCCCATTAGATCATAACATCATTATTTTCGGCCTCCTCTCCAAAGCCGATATCCCTTTTCGGTTTTCTTAGCACCATCATCAGTCAGCACCCTAAGGAGGAACCAAATCAAGATGACAGGCATGTCGAACTCTCTCACAGGATTCTCCTCTGCACTATCTGCTGTGACAGGTATGATTTATATGTTTTCCTTCATGCACAAACAGAACTGAACCAACATGTGGTATCAGAGCATATGTTGATTAGTCAGTTCTGTTTTCGTATCCATAATTCTGGGATTGAAACTTGGAAAACGGAATTTTGAAACCTTTAAAAACATAACAGCCGATTTCGAGTTCATCATGTTGCGACTCGAGATCTCTGATTTTCGTTGAAAAAGATAAATTGTTTGTTCACCGAATTAACTGGATTATAATTTTAGCCGAAATCTGTTTAGTAAAATTATTAAAATTCAGGTTTCGGGTTCCAGAATTTTATTTTTTATGATTAGGGTTCATCATGTTTATGTGAAAATTCGAATATTCTGTTATGTTTTGGAATATGATTTGGATTATTAAGTGTTTTTTCTGGTTTTGATCTAATTTTGTCCTCTAAATTTTTTAGAAAACTGTTAAAAGATAAAGAGATTGAAATTTCGAAATCTGTTAACAAAATTAGATCAGCTTAAACAGGAAAGGATATCTTTTAATCCCTTAGATTTCGAATTTTCGGTTATGATATCAAATTAACAGCTGTTAACGAGATTGCTACTCGAGACCATGAGATTGCTACTCGCAACCATGAGGTTGCTACTCGCAACCATGAGGTTGCTACTCGAGAGCAAAAGGTCTACAACTCGCAACCATGAGGTTGCTACTCGCAACCATAACGTCATTAGTCGAGACCATGAGGTTGCTACTCGCAACCATAACGTCATGACTCGCAATCATGAGGTTGCTACTCGCAACCAGAATGTCATCACTCGCAACCATGAGGTTGCGACTCGCAACCATAACGTGATTAGTCGAAACCGTAGTTGCGACTCGCAACCATAACGTCATTAGTCGAAACCGTAGTTCGATCCGCGCTAACGGGTGGTTTGCTATTAAATAAATGGTTTTGTAATTTACTTAGTTAATTAATCAGAATCAGATAATGTAATGTTTTGCAAAACCAGAAATAGCTTAACTTGAATGAGCTTTTGATATATCATTTCTGGCCAAAGCTGACTTGATACATCTATTTATCATTCAAGTATTACGAAAGCTATGCTAAGTGTGCATCATAAGCATGAATGTTTTAATATCTGGCCAAAGCTGATTTAATTCTTTCACAGATGGCATACTTAGCAAGTGCATAACTAAAGTGATTGTTTCAATTTCTGGCCAAAGCTGATTTGTTACAACCACTTTGCACATATGCTTAAATGATTACACTTCTGGCCAAAGCTGTTTTGTTTTCGTTTAAGTAGAATTTTTTAGTTAAGTCTATTATTTTGATGTTAGTAATAGACATTATCACAGCTTCATTATGTAAAATGGTCATTATTTTGCCTGCCTTAGTTTAACTTGCCCATAGATCACATTAGTTTTTCTTCCTTAGTATCATAACTTGCTCATCTTATTTCCACTATCAGCACCCAATTGCGGGATTCCACCTTTGACTGGTGATAACTTTGCTGCATGGAAGGATGCTCTCATGCTTACTCTCGGATTGCTTGATTTCGATTATGCTCTAAGAGAGAAAAAACCAGCGGACCTTACCACTCAAAGTACTGCTGCTGAGCAGTTAACTCATGAAAAGTGGACTAGGTGTAACCGCATGTCTCTCATGTTTATGAAGCAATCCATAAGCAATGCAATCAGGGGAGCTATTCCTGATTCTGAAGATGCTAAAACCTACTTGGAACATGTGGAGGCTCAGTTCAAAGGGACGTCTAAGGCGCATGCTAGTACTCTTATTCTTAAGCTGGTGACGACTAAGTATGATGGGAGGAGCGGCATTCGCGAGCACATCATGATGATGAATGACATGGCCAATAAGCTGAAGGGGCTGGAAATGGAAATCAGTGATGGTTTCCTTGTTCATTTCATCATTACTTCGCTTCCTTCTTCTTTTGAAGCATTCAAGATCAACTACAACACTCAGAAGGAAAAATGGACGATGAGTGAGCTGGTCGCCATGTGCGTACAGGAGGAGGAGCGTATGAGGATGGATCGCCATACTGATGTTGCAAATTTCACTACCTCCAATCCTAAGAAAAGGAAGCACAATTATCAGAGGAAGGATGCTTCTAAAGTCCATAAGTCTAATCCTAACACTAATGCAAGTGCACCTTCCAGCTCTAAGAACTCCTTAGGCAGTATCCGCTGCAAGTTCTGTAAAAAGACAGGACATATGCAGAAGGAATGCCCTGACTTTAAGGAGTGGCTGGCTAAGAAAGGTAACGATTATTTTATGATACTTGAGTCCTATAATTTAAGTGTTCCTGCTAATTCTTGGTGGTTTGATTCTGGTTCTATGGTTCATGTTACCAATTCTACTCAGGGATTCCTTTCAATCCGGAAGCTGGAAAGAAACCAAAGAACGCTTAAGGTTGGGGATGATCGAGAATTAGAAGTGAAGGCCATTGGAACATTACAATTAGTTATGAAAACTGGTTTATGTATTAAACTTTATGATACCTTATATGTTCCTGAGGTAACTCGGAACCTTGTATCAGGACCAAAGTTAGTCATGGACGGTTTTATTGTTTCCCATGGTCATCGCCAACTCTCTATCCATTATGATTCTGTTCTTTATGGTACTGGTGTTCTGGATGGAGGTCTCTATAGATTAGAACTAGATGATGGTTTTTCCAAATCTTTGTTGTCATATAACATTAATGAATCACTCACAAAGATGGAAGAGAAACGAGACTTAGAGACTTCATCCATGTTGTGGCATCAGCGTTTAGGCCACATTTCAAAAGAGCGATTAAATCGTCTCATAAAGGACGAAGTCTTACCTCCTCTCGATTTCTCTGACTTTGGAACATGTGTCAAATGTCTTAAAGGTAAAATGACATTAGCGAATAAGAAAGGTGCCACTAGGAGTTCTAATTTATTAGAACTCATTCACACTGACATTAGTGGTCCCTACCAAATCGCTGGCATAACAGGACATACTTCATTTATCACTTTTATTGATGATTATTCTCGTTACATGTACTTGTATCTTATTAAGGAGAAATCTGAATCTCTAACAACTTTTAAAGATTATAAGGCTGAAGTTGAAAAGCAATTAGATCGTCAGATTAAAGTTGTGAGATCAGATAGAGGCGGTGAGTATTATGGAAGACATACTGATGTGGGTCAAGCTCCTGGTCCATTTTATGAGTTTTGTAAGGGCCAGGGGATTGTGAACCAATACACCATGCCTGGTACACCTCAGCAGAACGGTGTCGCTGAAAGAAGAAATCGTACCCTTATGAACATGGTGCGCAGTATGTTAGCCAACACTAACTTACCATTATTCCTCTGGACTGAAGCGTTAAAAGCAGCTGTTCATATACTCAATAGAGTTCCTTCTAAGTCTGTCCCTAAAACTCCTTATGAACTTTGGACAGGAAGGAAACCGAGTCTTAAATATATGAAAGTATGGGGCTGCATTGCTGAAGCAAAACTTTACAATCCTTTCCTAAGGAAACTTGACCCTAAGACAGTTACCTGTTTCTTTATCGGGTATCCTGAGAACTCTAAGGGTTATCGTTTCTATTGTCCTTCCCATGTCACCCGTATTGTTGAAACCAAGCGTGCCGCGTTCCTGGAGGATTTCAAGGTCAGTGGGAGCAGTACCAACCCTTACGAAGAATTGCAAGAAGTACAAGACGCGGGGGGGAGAGACTCGTCGCTTCCCATTACTCCGATTACTCCTCTTGTACCCAATGCAATTATTGCACCTGAAGCTACTGCACCAACTCCAATTTCACCTCTACAATCAGAACCAATTATACCTCATGACGAAGGCACATCAAACGCTCAAAACCAAGACAACGCTGAACCCGATAATCTACTCAGGAGGTCATCCAGGCAAAGAAGGCCTCCTAATTGGGATGATTATGTTACCTACCTGACTGAAATGGATCCCGGAAAGCTCAATGATCCTATCTCTTACAATGAAGCCATTAGCAGTGATCAGTCTCCTGAATGGAATAAAGCAATGATTGATGAGCTTGATTCCATGAAGAAAAATGACGTTTGGGATTTGGTAGAATTACCCAACGGAGTCAAACCCGTAGGATGCAAATGGGTGTTCAAAACAAAACTGGATCCGAATGGTAACGTTGAACGCTACAAAGCGAGATTGGTCGCAAAGGGCTACACTCAGAAAGAGGGAATTGATTATCAAGAGACGTTTTCACCTGTCTCTCGTAAAGATTCATTAAGGATCGTCATGGCCCTAGTAGCTCATTTCGACTTAGAGCTGCATCAGATGGACGTTAAAACCGCTTTCCTTAACGGAGACTTGGACGAAGATGTTTACATGAAGCAACCTGAAGGCTTTGAGCCTGAAGGTCAGGAGCATCTAGTCTGTAAGCTGAAGAAATCCATTTACGGGTTAAAACAAGCATCACGTCAGTGGTACCTCAAGTTTGATGAAGTCATGAAGAAGCAAGGTTTTATGAAGAATCAAGTGGATCAATGCACCTACCTCAAGATGAGTGGGAGCAACTTTACTATACTTGTCCTTTACGTTGACGACATTCTATTGGCAAGTAATAGTTTAGACATGTTGCATGAGTCGAAGCGGTTACTCTCGCATAACTTCGACATGAAGGATCTCGGAGATGCGTCTTACGTCATTGGCATCGAAATTCACCGAGATAGAAACAAAGGGATCTTAGGATTGTCCCAAAGGGCCTACATAGATCGTGTTCTTACACGGTATAACATGCAACAGTGCAAACCCTCCATCGCTCCAGTAGTTAAGGGAGATGTTTTCGGTTCGTTTCAGTGTCCGACAACAGAGGTTGAGAAGGAGCAAATGAGCCAGATACCTTATGCATCAGTAGTCGGGAGCTTGATGTATGCTCAAGTCTGTACTCGTCCAGATATCGCTTATATTGCTGGAATGCTAGGCCGTTATCAGACTAATCCTGGCTTAGATCATTGGAAAGCAGCTAAGAAGGTACTTCGATATCTGCAAGGGACGAAAGACTATAAGCTGACTTATAGAAGAAGTGATCATTTAGAAGTGGTGGGCTATTCTGATTCTGACTTTGCCAAATGCAAAGATGACAAGAAATCCACTTTGGGCTATATCTTTATGTTAGCAGGCGGCCCTATCTCTTGGAAGAGTCATAAACAACAGTTGACCACAACTTCCACAATGATGGCAGAATACATTGCTGTTTATAACGCAACCTGTCATGGAATGTTGATTAGAAACCTGGTCACTGGACTCAAAATTGTTAATTCCATTTCTAGACCATTGAAGCTTTACTGTGATAATTCAGCTGCCGTTAGTTTCTCGAACAGTAACAGTTCGACTGGAGCTGGTTTATATCTCGATACGAAATATCTATTTGTACGTGAACGTGTTGAGGAAAATAATCTTTGTATCGAGTATATTAGTACTAAGGATATGCTTGCGGATCCGATGACTAAAGGTCTCCCTCCTAAGGTTTATGAAGAACATGTTCGGAATATGGGATTATGTAAAGACCTTATTTGAGCATATTGTACTAGCTTATGTTTTATGTTTAATGAAATTTCCTCAAGTTTGATTTTGTATGTCTATTAGAATATGTTCAACCGGTATAATGGCATATAGACAAATAAAAAATTACAAATCAAACAAAGGGCTTACGTGTATTTTGATCATGATGGTTAGGTTTTAAATTAAGGCTATAGTATGATTAATGGGGGTCCTGAGTCGCATAATGATTCAACGGCTGTATTTCTCTGCTATAGTACTTGTTTAAGGCTAAAATGAGTGTTAACTCCTGATCAGGCTTATCTAATACTCATAGTAAATGATTACTCGGCTAAGTGGGAGAATGTAAGATTAAATATATTATGTTTAATATTTAATCTATAGCCATCTTAATCATTTACATTATAGAGATCAAAATATATTAGAACCTATTATTAATTAGTTGGTAATTGTTGATGGACCATATTACCCTTAGTAACTAATTAGGTTTCCTCCTGAGTGCTTATATAAGGAGAATTATGTGGAGGTTTAAGGGTTACTCAGTTTTCACAATTCACACCCCATTAGATCATAACATCATTATTTTCGGCCTCCTCTCCAAAGCCGATATCCCTTTTCGGTTTTCTTAGCACCATCATCAGTCAGCACCCTAAGGAGGAACCAAATCAAGATGACAGGCATGTCGAACTCTCTCACAGGATTCTCCTCTGCACTATCTGCTGTGACAGGTATGATTTATATGTTTTCCTTCATGCACAAACAGAACTGAACCAACAAACGCCTCCTCCATCCTTGCCAGCCGAGGCAGTATCAACTATCAAAGCTTCATAAATCTCTTCAGATGTTCATTTGTTTTAGCATAGACATCAAGTTATATTTAGATAAACCTCTTGGAGTTATAAACAAACTTATACATTACTAATGAGTAATGCCTTGCATATAATTTATGTTCTTTTCTCTTGCTACACTAGTCTATTTAGAAGTTTTCACACATCACTTGCAGTTTTTCATTCTTTATAATTGATTTTACATAACAAAAACTATTCATTATTATAAATAGTTACTTAAAAGATATTTTAAGTAGTATCTTGGGTTTCCAAATACTTTGATGGTGTGTCTATGACAATACAATTGTAATTTGATAATATAGGTGTTATTACATAAAGTTTAGTTTGATGTCATTGTTCTTTCCTAAAGGGTACATGCACTAATCAGTGTTTGTCCTGATTGCTGAGTGTTATGTGCCTTATGTCCAAGTCTTGATGCAAAACTACCATCGAGCTGGGGGTCTCACTGGAAGCAGGCTCTCTATTCTTACAGAGTAGAGGCAAGGCTGTCTACATCTTACCCTCCTCAGACCCTACCTTAGCTTTGCTATTGGTGGGATTTACTAAGTATGATGATGATGATGATGTTCTTTCCTAAAGAGAAACAGAAATTTGGGGCCTTTTTCAATTTACATTGTCATAAATCCTATTTCTTTGTTTGGGCACGGGACCAACAATAATAAACTAAAAATCTATAGTTGACGGAATTAAAAAGTTTATCAAAGGTTCATGATTAGCAAAGAATCAGTCACAAAAGTTATAGTATAGCCATCCCTAATCCTCAGGTGCAACAATCTTTGTAGTAACATGAGCAGGGACATTGCAAATATAGAAGCCTGGTTTTGGGTAATATTTTAAAAAAGACAATCACAACATTAAAATACCTAAATCACTAAAAGAATAGCGGTAATATAGGAACAAAAGAATGTACCTGTCATTTACTCTTTGGGTGTCTGAAATATATAGTAAAAATAATCTTGAATTTGGACACGTGGGGGCATAAAATATAGAACATGCCTGAATTTGAAGACATGAGGCCAAAGATGGCTTTTTTTGGGGCAGCTTTTTATAAACAAGACTGTTGAAGCGTGACTCAGACGAAGAAAAAATAGGTAATATCGAAATACATTTTCTTTCAGGCATTTCTTGATCTGCATTCAGCCGTACCAAGACTTGCTCGAATAGAATAATAATCATATACAAAATGAAACTAACTTTGAATTGTTGAATCTGAATTGAGTTCTTAAAGAGGAGACCAATTGACATCCTCAAGTGCTTCGATCAGATGTCTGTCACCAGTCACCACGGTTGAACTCCAGTCTCCAGGCTTAGGGTGAAGGGAGTGGTTAAACAGGTGAATGTGGCAAACTTTAAAATGGACCAATCAGAGTGTGCCATGTCAGCAAGTGTGAAGAGTTTAAACTTGGGTTAAAAGTGTTGGGAGTGGTTTAGACACTTGAAAGTGGCAAACTTTTTTTATTCTTTTTTTCCTACCCTCCACAAATACCCATCACCTTCTTCAATCATTATCAGCATCATCACTTTTCATCTTTGTCGATCGGTGATGGTTAGCCGCCTTCACAACTTTGCCGCGCGGGAAAACGGGACGGCGCCGGTGTTGCCCCTCGGCAAACCGGTTTGCCGATTACTTCACCGCACCACTCCCTTCACCCTTAGTTCTTTGAGTAAACTGCCACATTGGTCCTGAGTTACTTTTACCAATTTACTTCAAAACTTAAACCATTTGAATTTGAGTCCTCGTAGTTTCAATTTTTTTGTCATTTCATCCAAAATTAAAATCTGGTCAGATTTTTCAATTAACATCTAGTTTTTTGTCTTTTTTCTCTCTTTTAATGAAGTGCAAAATGGTCAATTTTTTTTTATTTGTAATAATAAAACGTTAAAAGACCATTTTGCCCTTTATTAAAAGAGAGGAAAAAGACAAAAAAAAAAAAAACTAGATATTAACTGAAAAATCTGACCAGATTTTGATTTTGAATGAAAATGACAACAAAATTATAACCACAGGGACCCAGATTCAAAATGTTTGAGTTTTCAACTAAATGGCAGGGACCATTTTGACATTTTACTCTATTTCTTTTCAAGCTTTCATAAGCTCAACAGCCTAATGCATTAAAATTAACTTTTTTGATAGAATGGCGCCCAATTGTTTGGGCTAAAACCCATGTTTTTTCTTCCTTGCTATTGGGCCGGCTCTATTTCTTTTCAAGTTTTCATAAGCTCAACAACCCAATGCATTAAATTTTAATTTTTTTTGATAGAATGGGGCCCAATTGTTTGGGCTAAAACCCATGTTTTTTCTTCCTTGCTATTGGGCCGGCTCTATTTCTTTTCAAGTTTTCATAAGCTCAACAGCCCAATGCATTAAATTTTAACTTTTTTGATAGAATGGCGCCGAATTCTTCCTTGCTATTGGGCCGGCTCTATTTCTTTTCAAGTTTTCATAAGCTCAACAGCCCAATGCATTAAATTTTAACTTTTTTGATAGAATGGCGCCCAATTGTTTAGGCTAAAACCCATGTTTTTTCTTCCTTGCTATTGGGCCGGCTCGGAAGTCTGACTCTGAATGGTAGTTTTTTGTTTTGTTTTATTTAGTTTCATTGTTTGCGTTTGAATGGTAGTTTTCTGTTTTGTTTTGTTTAGTTTCATTGTTTGCGTTTTATAAACAAGGTACTTACATTAACACAAGATTTATATCAATATATAAGTTTAGCAAAAGGTATAAGAAACACCCAAGGAACTACATAATACATAGAATAATTAAAAAAACCATTAAAATTACACGATGCCCAATTTAGCCCTATTAACTTTGCTCTACTACCGATCCAAAGATATGCTTGCGCTTTTATATCATCCAATATTTTGTGTAGAGATGGGGGCAATATTTTGCACCAAGAACTTATATGAGACCAAACCGGCTGTGCAAGCTACACCTTATTAATAGATGATCCGATGATTCAGGCTCACCTAGAGGTGTAAAAAAAACCGGTTTTAGAAGCGAAACCGGAAAAAAACCAAAACCGGTATTTTTAACCGGTTTTTTATAACTGGTTTTAGAAGCGAACCGAACTGGCGGTTGTAGACCGGTTATGGATCTTAATCTTTGAAACTAGTTTTAAAACCGAAACCGGTTATAAAAACCGGTGAAAACCGTTTTTTTTTTTTTTTTGCATAAACCGGTTAAAAACCGACCCTAACCAGTTGGACCGGTTATTGTTTTGAGAAAAAAAAACCCGGTTAGTAACCGAAACCGGTTATAAAAAAACCGGGTTTTGATTTTGATGAAAAAAACCGGTTCAATTAAAAACCGGACCGGTTATTGAAAAAAAAAACGATTTGTACACCTCTAGGCTCACCTCCACATATTAAACAACAATTTTCAGGGGGTGTGGTCGGGTTTTTTGTCAAAAAAATACACTAATTTTTTTCAAAGGGTATGTCTGCCCACCCTCGGCTTCACCTAAGTCGCCTCTGTGCTCATGTCTCTTTTTGCAAGAGCCACCTTTGCAATAAAGTCTCTCGATTACCTGCTCTTAATTCAAAAAAAGTCAAATTTAAGCAAAAGTTATATACTCTGGATAAATAATTATGTTTACAAAAATACATTTAAGCATGTGTATTCTAAAGGTAAACAAAAATTTAAAGTATGTACTTGAACAAAATGGCATGTGATCATTAGGTGAGAATTTATATTTAAATAACTTCTTATTTGGTTGTGTGTACATGTAGTCAAGATTTTTATAAATTTTATTAAGTGGATGGTGCTTGGGCCGATTACAAGGAGTATGGTGTGGATTTTTTGGTTGGTGGGGTGGTTACTAGTGATAGAATTCTATCACTTTCACTATCCAATCAACTCGTGCCATGTCATCACCTGATATTCTATCACTAGTGATAGAAATGTAGTGGGGGTAGTCACTAGTGATAGAATTTTATCACTCCCAAATTTTTATAATTTTTATTTTAAAATTAAAAGCTGCAACATAGTCTTCGTCACGAACACCCATAGTCTTCGTCACCATTTTCTTCCATATTTATGAATATGTACACGTGTCATTTGAGTGAGAGATGCCCACATGTAACATGCAGAGCCTTATCCAATTTCAACGCGTTATACAATCAACGCGTTACAAAAAGAACGCGTGATGGGGTGTGCGGCGGCGGTGTTCTGTGGTCGATTAACGCGTGATGGGGTGGTATCACGGACCACCCCGCTTGCTCTTAGTGAAATGCTGGCAAACTAGATAATCCGATTAGGCACCTAGACCTGAATTGATGAGATGGAAATGATGATGTGGACAAAGGAATTGTTGTTGTACGCACTTCTTAACTCGTATTCACTTGTATTCTTTTGATTTATGAACAAAACGCCATCAAAATGACCAACAAGTTTCAGATATTAAAATTTTTATAATATAATGTCATTTAAAAATCAGGGTGGAGATGCAATAAGAAGTTTATTTCGCTAAGAAGGCTAGGAAGTGATCTTGATCATCCATTCAGTTAATCAAGGGCTAATATTAAATGATGGAAATTAAAAGGGAAGAAAAGAGGCGCGTGAGTTTGTTTAGGGGCATTCTAGTCAATCCAAGGCAATAGTTTCTCTCTCCTCCAATTCCCCCCTATTTTTTAAACGTTAATAACTCTTTCACACGACATTATTTTTTTACAAAAATTGCACAAAAAAGAGCGTTTTTTATCTTTAAAAGGAGTATACTATTGCTATATTTTCGATTTTTTTTTGAAAACCCAGTTGCGTAAAACGCAATGGAAAAAACCCAGTTGCGTAAAACGCAATGGAAAAAAAAACCTAAAAAATGACATTTTTCTAAAACGCAATGCACAAAAAACACAAAGAAATGTCTTATTTGTAAAACGCAATGGCCAGAAAACACAAAGAAATGTGTTATTTCTAAAACGCAATAGCCTAAAAACTCAAAAAAAGTGTAGTTTCTAAAACGCAATGGACTGAAAACACATAAAAATGTGTTTAACCTAAAACGCAATGCACCAAAAACACAAATACATGTCTTATTTCTAAAACGCAATGACCAGAAAACACTTAAAATGTCTGTTTTGTAAAACGCAATGGACTGAAAACACATAAAAATGTGTTTTACCTAAAACGCAATGCACCAAAACCACAAAGAAATGTCTTATTTATAAAACGCAATAGACCAAAAACACAAAGAAATGTGTTTTTTCTAAAACGCAATGGACTAAAAACACATAAAAAAGTGTTTTTTTGTAAAATACAATAGATTAAAAACACAAAAAATATGTTTTTTAAACACAATGAATTAAAAACATAAAAAGATGAGTTTTCTCATTGTTTTACTCCACCAGTTGCGTTTTATCATAAAAGTCAAAACTCCTTTTACTCCACCAATTGCGTTTTACGAACATGTTTCCCAAAAAGGTTTGCAACTCTAATAAACACAATTTCATCAACTAAATACATGATGGATGAAGTAGGAATTTGATAAATCGATTACCTAAATAGTTGCAGGTTGAGATATAAAGAAGGTTTACTCACTTAGAATCCTATGTCGCCGGATTTGCGATCTCCCACTTAGCCGTTGTTATCTCCTTGCAACCACTTCATCATTTGTGAAAAACCCTCGATCCAGATCGTCGTCGTAGTCGTCAGACACTTCAAAGTCGTCGTATTCATTCCTCCAGCAAACTCAGCACCACAGTGAACAAACGAAGTTGGTGGTGGCGGGTGTGCGGTGACGGCTGTAATGGCGGTGGGCAGTCGGCGTGAATGGGAGTGGTGGTGGAGGTGGTTGGTGGAGTGGCAGTGGTGATGGGATTAAAGTGTAAAAATGTGCTGGAGATTTTAAATCTGGAGTCATAAGATTAATGTGTTATGAACTAAAATGCCCTTTCTTTGTTTTTTCTAGTCTGTCATATGTCACTCTATTAATGCTTCCTACACTTCCTAGCCAGACTAAGCTTCCTATTTGATCCTCTCCCTTAAAAATCATAGACCTCTTCGTATAATCGTTTAATTTCTTATTATTTCTATAGTAAGACATGCAAACTTTTGTGCGATTATAAATTAGGCTATTCGGCGTGGGGCTCGTCCCCGGGGTGTCGAGGAGCGGCGACGGGCCTGTACACCACCCCCGGGTCATCCCCGTCGTCTATGTCCTCCCATAGACGTTGAAGCCGGCCCTCACTTCTTTATCCAACACACACATACATACATACATACATACATACATACATACATACATACATACATACATACATACATACATACATACATACATACATACATACATACATACATACATACATACATACATACATACATACATACATACATACATACATACATACATACATACATACATACATACATACATACATACATACATACATACATACATACATACATACATACATACATACATACATACATACATACATACATACATACATACATACATACATACATACATACATACATACATACATACATACATACATACATACATTACATACATACATACATACATACATACATACATACATACATACATACATACATACATACATACATACATACATACATACATACATACATACATACATACATACATACATACATACATACATACATACATACATACATACATACATACATACATACATACATACATACATACATACATACATACATACATACATACATACATACATACATACATACATACATACATACATACATACATACATACATACATACATACATAATACATACATACATACATACATACATACATACATACATACATACATACATACATACATACATACATACATACATACATACATACATACATACATACATACATACATACATACATACATACATACATACATATGTATATATAAAGGGGTTCATCCCCCACACCACCCTAGGCCCATCCCTTTAGGCTCATTTCCCACACCCGCTTACGTGGACGGTTACGTGGCGGATCATCCTTTGAGGACTACCCTCCTCCACACCCCATAGTCTTAGATGCTTGGATCATGTGCAAGACAGTTTTCATGTATGAAACATACGTGAGAAGGATATGAGGACAAGTGTCATTGGCATAAAGGGTAATTTGGGCATTTCCCAGGTGAATATTTTCCATCTTGATTTTCTAACGACTGTAAATTTTTCATATGTTAATGTTTTTAAAATAAATTACATCGTATTAATGAGCATTTCATTCTCTTTAATTCGAGCAGCCTATTCCTGTAGTTTTCTTAAAAAAATTACAGGATTTTGAATATCAATTTGTCCATTACGTGTTTTTAAATACCCAGCACATGACTACGTGATTTTGAATTGTCATTACGTGATTACACATTCAATATGATTTGTTATAACTGATGTTATTTCAACTATACTTATCACATGATTACACATTCAAGAATAAAAACTTAATTGTTTATGCTTTATTACGTGATTAAAATTTTAATAAACGACATTATATTAAAATTTCTAATATTGGCCCATCCCCATCTTCATACTTATGCCCGCTATTCCTTTTAACAGATGCCACAATTAGTGCCCCTAATGTCGGAGGCAGGCATCCAGCTGGGGGCGTTGCCTACACTGTTCCGTCTTAATGTAAACTGCCAAGTGGGCAAGTAAGCCAACAATAAATTTACAGAAATTATTTTAGCGCTAATACATTTATTTATACTTATACTTTTTCTTCGTAATATAATTTAATATATTATTATATATCTTAAATATCAATGTCCTTGGGATTTCCCATCGATCCTCTCAACTTTGAAAGTTTTCATATATTCATTCGAACGATATAAATTAGACTTACTCTATGTTTCGCCTCCGTCACAACGTGTTATGGTTAAAATTTCAACCCTTAGTGTGACTTGTCTTTTGATTACACGTGCTATTTTACCTTTATACACGTTTTATGCTTTTTTATATGTTTCCTATGTATAAGTCAGACCACATATAAATACATTATGATTGTATAATATAAATTCGATTACCTTATGTTTTAATCAGATAAGTCAAAACACACGTTTACAATTTACCCGCACCGCATCGCACATAATCACTAGTTATAAATAAATGTATTAGCCCTAAAAGGGCAGTTATTACCAATCCAATTTAAAACATTTCATACAAATTATATAAAACTATGATGCGTTTGTGAATTACTTTTAAATTCTATCACACAAAAATCTAATCACATAGAAGTATATATATAAGTGTAGTAGCTTAAATACCGTGTAGCACATAGAAGTATACTAGTGGGGAGCCCGCGCGTTGCAGCGGAGTCGACAATACAGACGGGAATATAAAGCAAACCTTAAAACGATATTCAGTTGTGAACAGACCCAACCCGAAAAGACCAAGACCGAGCCAGTTACCTAACAAGTATAACTAACGGGTCGAGACAGAAATCAAACAAACGGCTTTAAGCCAAGATAGTGACCATGGATAACAGAATAGTTGCATCAGAAGATGTACTCTGGCAAAACCAAAGGAAATCTAGCAATTTCAACCTCAAAGGGGCTTCGTTGTGGATCCGCCAATCTGCAAACAGATTACACACAATTTACAAATTTATCTAATACAAATGCTAAAAAAAGATATGATGAGCATAACACGACACGCCTGCCCGGGATAAACATGTAAGAACCCTCTATCGATGCAGGTGAAGCCGTAGAAGTTATGCAGCATTCGTAAACAAACTCTTTCTCCCCCAATCATAACAAGGGAAACTGTAGATAAACAGACAAAGAAACAATCTGTAAGTGGCTTCCAGTTGCATAACCTAACTTTATTTTGTTGAAAATTATAACGCAAGATTATTTATTTGCCCACCGAATTGATATAGAATAATATGCGCCATTATATGGTATACCTGGCCTATCACAGCTTCACCATTGAAGTCTCCCAGAACATAATCATTAAATTTGATAATCCACTGTCTCCGGTACAGCTGGCACGAATCAAAGGACATACCATGGACAAAACATCCTCCAGGTTCATTGAGACCCTATTTAGTGACACTCTCCAGTCCATGAAATTAACCTTAATAGGCGTCAAGTTGTTACAACAAAACCCGTTCCCAGGTCCAAGAACCTAGCCTGATGCAGATGATTCCTGAAACTTCGAACAGTGAACATACCTGATGTATCGAAAGCCCACTTCCAGCAATCAACCCCCACACCCACACTTGCAGACTTTCAAAAAATCATTTTTGACTAAATAACACTCGATTAGAAACGCTCTGAGCTGCCACCAAAGTGGTTAAATCTGTGAGTTTTTGTCATTTTCAAAAATTCATTGATAAATTAATATTAAATGACAAATAATATTTATCAAAATAATAATTCTCCATGGCTGCAGCCCTAAAAACCAAGGCGCAAAGCGCTAGGCGTGAGCTTCACGTAAACGAGGCGTTTGGTACTAAAAATCTCTATATATAATTTTAGAGAATATTTTCTACGTTATTAATCTTTAAACAAAAAAAATAAGATAAAAAAAAAACAATAATTCAATTCTAGAAGCTTTATGTTTTTATAGAACCAAAAATAAGCTATATATAGAACTAATAAACCTCAAAGAACCAAAATATTGATAAACTATTATATTTTAAATTAAATTTTTAGAACCTTGAATAAACTAAACTTGTTGTTTTAAATCTGTATTACTTGCAGCAAAGAGTCAATGTTGTAGAGTTGTGCAGTGTGCACTGTACAGTGCAGAAAAATCTGCATAAAAGTGTTTTATGTTTCACATTGACTGTTGGGTTTTGGCCGTTTAAAGCCGGGGGCTCCACCCTGGGTTGGCGTTTTGATCAGCGTTGGCCGCTTGGCGTGGAGATTCTGCCTGGGGGGGGGGGGGTTGACATGGCAGGCTGTGGTTGGCTGGTTCAATGTAGGTTTTTTTAATTTTGTTTGTAGTTTTTTTTTTAAATTCCACATGGCTGGCCACGCCCAACATGGTTTCTGCGAAGCACATCAACTTTAGAATACTCAAGCATACGGGCTATCGTGTCTCCAATGATAGTTGACCTCAAATGACCTACATGCATTTCCTTTGCAATGTTGGGTGATGAAAAGTCAACTATCGCCCTTTTGACAGAGAGCCTTGGTGCCCATGTGTCAGTGCCATCTGTTATAGCATATTCTGGATTCTCTGCAGGAAACAAAATTTTAATGTTAAGTAGAAATTTTCAAATATAAATATAATAATAATAATTAAATACCTTGGCTATCCATTGTGTTGATAACTTAACGTTTATAAAGCCAGGACCTGCTATGGAGCATGATTCTATCATGTCAGATGTTGGAAGATTCAGCATTATGGCCTAAAAAACACTATGTAAGAACCCTAATTCTTCAAATGTGTACTCTATAATACTTCAAAATCAATATAGAATCAACACCGACAGATCAAACCTCCACAAAATCACAGTTCAAAAATGTGCCAGCGACACCGCCACCAAGGGTTCCCGAATGAAATCTGGCAACCACGGACAAAAACTACATTGATCAATTTAACAAGGTTTAGATTGTCTTACCAGGTTGCAAGCTTGATCGATTTAAGAGGATGATGGTGCCATTCAACCCTCGGTTAATCCATCACCTGATCTTTAACCACCACCAGATCAGCCCAACGACCAGTCTTTTCGGATGATCGACCACCATCCAAGTATCGGGCGCTGCCATCGGAAATCCGAGCTTCAATCCGCTGTCGTCATCGATGTCGCTATGGCCGGAGAGCCTTGGGCCTTCTCCCCCCTCTCTCTGTATTCTTCTCTTTCTCTCCCTCATTGAATTAATTTCATCTATAATTGTTTCGACCCTTTCATTTGCTATATTCACTCCTGGTTTGATTGTGAGAGTCTGTTAGGTTTCTTTCAAGGGCAATGAAGGAAAGAAATTTGGATGTGTGAGTGTGATGGGTCGGTCGAATTACTATTATACCCTCCCAGTGTCTTAAAATTTCATCTTCATTCCAGTTTTACCCTCACAAAACAAGCATTGTTTAGTTGTACATATTGCATAAAATGATGGACGCCATGTAAAATTACATGTGTGTACATCACTTCTCCTTTTTATAATAGTATAGATAATAGTATAGATATAGATACAACAATAGTATAAAGTGAAGCATTACCACTTAAATCTATAACTCCAAAACAATAGGTACAATACAAAATATATAAGGAAGATCTCTGACCTTAAATTGCAGGCGAATCAAAAAAGATGAAGACGTGAACTGCAGAGACTTTAACATACATTGGAACCGAATTTCTACAACAGTAAACTGCAAAAGAGATGAAGTGTTAATGGGTTGCACAAGCCACTAAAAGTAGTTAAGAAACGAATCAATATCATATACACAACCTGAAGGTATGGCAACACCCATGTGTCATTCGGATTTGTTAAACCCATATCTCTATAGAGAACTTATACCATTGATTTTAGGGTCTAGCGTACAAAATACATGAAGATAATCCAAGTCTAAAAACAGTGATGTTGTGTTTTAGTCTCTTCTCTTTCTGTTTGAACCTAAGATATTAACCAACATAAGCTGCAATTGGAAAAGACCAAAAAAGTCATGCATTAATGCTTGACTATCTAATGTTAAGCAACCCAGAGAATTATAAAAGTTCAAATCAGAAGTCAAAGAAGTTGTGTTCTACCTGATGCAGCCCGCCACCCATGAACACGAATAATCAATCGAAATTCTGGCTCCACCTGTTCATTGAAACAATGTAATTGTTTTATTTTATAGGAATCTATATATAGCATCAACAAAACCAAAACTGGCTTCAAATTTATATGTAAAACTCATACGAGCATTAAATCAAACACCTTGTGTGCAGAACTACAATTTCTCTGTAGAACTTCAATTTATCTGAACGAATGAAAACAATTGGATACGATCTAACAATAATTAAAATCACCTGCTCAAATCGACCCTCCGGCTACCGCCAATCAACCAGAGGCCGTCAAAACCATCAATTTTAGCAGGAAACGAAGTCGAAGTTTGGTGACCACCATCATCTGGGACCGATCTGTTTCGTGGTAGCAGAAAAAATAGGATGATCGATCGAGTGAAGGAAGAACAATCGTCAGTGACCAGTGGAATTTCTTCGTTGTTTCGAAGAGCGTGATTGAACGATTGGTCGTCTAGGGTTATAGCAATGAAATGGTTGAAACTGATAGAGAGCTCTACGGTTTCCGCATTAAATTTGGTTGAATTAAATGTGATAAAAGTGCCAAGAAAAAGAATTGTAGAACCGAAAAATACAGTGAACTCAGGGGCAATTTTGGAAGAAATAGATGAAAAATTAGAGGAAAAGACATGACTGTTGGATTGCCATCTTAAAATTTTTAAGGAAATTACCTTTTTGTACATAGGAGATCTATTATATAGTATTATAGATTATAGATATAAGGGGTAGGGGTGGTCATTACTCATCACTCACTCACAACTTCCAATCAAGTTTTGCTATGTTATCAAGCATTATTCCATCACTAGTAATGGATTTTAGTGAAAATGCCCATCACTCACCGCCACACACAATAATTTCCCTCACCATCCAATACCCCATCACGCGTTAAAAAAATAAAGCGTTTTAACTTTGACGCGTTATAAACACTAGTGGCAGCGGTGTTGTTTTTTTATAACTCGTTACATTACTCCATTTAACGTGTTAAAAGTTGACTGCCCCGTCTGCCCTAAGTGTAGTAGCTTAAATACCCGTGTATCATATGAGTTGCATAAAAATATATAAAAATATATTAAATAGTAGTTTTTATTCGAGCTCATAAATTCATCTAATCTTATAATTTTAAGCTAATCCATGATCCATCCAATACTCATGCCGTTTTAAAATCAACACCGATGACGTCTTTATTCAAATTGACATATGCCGTTTTAAAATCAACACCCATGACTACAACTATGTAGACTAACTAGCTAGGATACCACCATGCCAAATTTATTTAAAAAACAACACATCGTCAATTCGTCATATGTATCCAAAAACCATTGATCCAATAGTTAACCCTTTACAGTTAACTCAACGAGGAGTAACTTTCAGAGTAAGCGATTTATTGAACCATGACTTCCACCTGCCGGAGCTCTTCCTCGTTATCTCCGCCACCTCTTTTGTTTTCTTGCATAACAAGAAGTTCCTCACTCCAAAAGATCCGATCATCTCACACGGATTCAGAGCTGCATGATCACAATTCAACCAAACACAATTATCACTGCATGATCCATACTAGCTTAGAAATGTTGTTTGGGTGTCCCGCACTGACCACTCACACGACCAAGAGAGAGGTAAAACACATGTACCAGAGCGGTGGTGGTTCCAGGGTTTGATTTTCAAACTAAACTAGGTTAGAAACCCGTGTATTACATGAGATGAGTTAGATAAATAGAAAAAGTTAAATATTTAGGTAATAATGTAACGATATTTTGTAATAAGATATGATTAATTTTTAATTAACTAAATAGAACTGTGAGCTTTAACACCCAACCAGTTACTTATTTATTTAGTTAAATAAATATGAAAATGGTGAGAATGTACCTTCGGTTCCGGCGATCGGAGTGTAAAGAAAGAAATCAGTGCATTTGGTACCGAGAACCGGAAGACGGCTTTCACGAGCATAGGACTTAAGAGCGGTCTCGATGACTGCAGCCACCGCAGCCTCTTCACTGACCACAAACCGAATCGGACCCGCGCTTCCCACAACGTTTATCATGATCAAAATTCGCTTGCTGCTGTCTTTCATGTCCACATTCTTTATCCTCTTGCACGGCAACATGGTAGTTAAATGTTTCTCCAGCTATACAACAATGTAAAAAACGGAGCGGATCCAGAACTCCTTGCAAAATCCGAAGGATAAAGCGGTGGAAAAGGATGAGAACATGAACTAGTGACACAAGATTTTTGGTGTCAATGAGTGGAATCTTCTCGGGGGTTTTGGAGAAGATTCTAAAGTAGATGTTGGATGATTGATGAAGATTGGAGTGATATATATAATGGATGAAATCTGCCGTTCCGGTTCTTTCGTAACACATTTGATAACGTTCGCTTCGTCTCTCTCATAGTTGTCACAACCTCATAGTATTCACGTGCAACGTGGTATATCCAACTTAATTTTCTCATTCATATCATTGTCTTTTACCTATTTACTTCAATCTATACTTAAAGGACCAGTTGCCAATTTCAAGGTTTTTAACAATTTCTAGGTTTTTAATAATTGATTTTCTTAAACAATTAAGTTCGGTTGTTTGAAAATTAGTGTTCTTTTACTTATTTATTAATAGTAGGTTATAACCCCGTATATTACACGGGTCGAATAAATAAATTTTATATACTAAATAATAAAACAATATATCTTTAACAACTTTTTTTATTGCACGAGTTGAATAAATATAACTTAATATATTAAATAATAAAAAGTTATATCTATAAGAACCATATTGTACGGGTTGAATAAATATAATTTTATATACCAAATAAAAACGTTATATCTTTAAAACCGCTTGTTTTACACGAGTTGAATAAATGTAATATTGTTTACCAAATAATAAAATAATACATCTTTAAGAAACCTTATTTATTACACGGGTTGAATAAATGTAATTTTATATACCAAATAATAAAAAAGTTACATCTTTAAAAATATGTGTATTACACGGGTTGAATAAATGTAATTTTCGTTACTAAATAATAAAAAATATATATCCTTAAAAAAACCCCGTGTATTGTACGAATTGAATAAATCTAATTTTATATATCAAATAATAAAAAGTTATATCTTAAAAAACCTCATCTATTACACGGGTCGAATAAATGTAATTTTGTATAGTAAATAATAAAAAAAGGTATATCTATAAAAAACCACGTGTATTACACGGGTTTAATAAATCTAATTTTATATATCAATAATAAAAAAAGTCATATCTTTCAATATATACTAATGGATAATACTCTACGCGATGGATATGGTGATTGTGAAAGTGGTTCTTGAAAAGAAGATATGTTATTCAAGAAGCAAATCAACATCTATTTGAGTGATAAAATGTTTGTATCAATTCCGACAAATTGATTTATAAATGCTTACAATGAATGATAGGTGTTACACATTAATGTTTTATTATGTAGCATAGTATAAATATATATTTATACTGATATAAATAGATTATTATATTGTAGTAAAATTCGTTAACAAATTCTCAATAAATTTAACCCTTTATTTAAAACTTGTAAATGTAACGAAGTCTCAATAAATTTAACCATTTATTTAAAACTTGTAAATGTAGAAATGATAAATAAGATTAATTAATTTTATTTTAAGTTTCGTAAAATCTATTTGATAACAAACTAAGCAAAACTTTCAAATATGTAGTTAATATCAAGAGTAAATTATGATTTTAGCCCCTGTGGTGATATCACTTTTATCATTTTAGCCAAAAAACGAATCTTTTAACATCTGAGCCCACGTCTTTTTTTCTAACCCCGACCCCTACCAAAAGGGTTAGAAAAAAATATGTTGGGGTCCAAAAGGGTTAGAAAAAAGACGTTGGGGGTCCAAAAGGGTTAAAAAAAAGAAGACGTTGAGAGCTCAGATGTTAAAAAAGTTCTTTTTGAGCTAAAAGGGTAAAACTAACTTTGAATTTGAAGTAAATAGATAAATATAAAAGTAATAATTAAACTAAATAATATTTAGTAGGAGGATTATCTATAATTAATTAGAAGAGATTAAATTAAAATTATAATTATCCATAAGACATGACCTAATATGATGACAAGTGTCATGAAAGTGGTTTCTTTTATTATATGTATAGATTTTCTTTTTTAAATTATTAAGCCCTCGCGTTACGGCATAACAAAAGTAATATTAAAATGTTTTATTAGACTTGTGTGATGAACGGAGAGTTGGACCTACGCTTTATGGCGAGACAGTTACGTTAAACGAAAAGCAGACGAAAAAACGCTCAACCACTGAGGCCCGTTGCGGCATGCTAACGCACAAAAATTAGATTGAGACCTAAAACATTAAAAAGAATAACCAAGTCGACTTAAGACCCGCGTGTTCCGACGAGGCCATTAAACAAAGAAAATAGACGTCTAAACATTGAACCACACACGCACTATAGTTGGTACTGGTTCGGTTACTAACATTTGTTATAGCTTCCGGTACAAAAAAAAAAAAAACTCTATTTGCGACACTGTGAGAAAACCATAAGAAAAAAAAATGCACCTATATCGATGTTGTTTGAATGGTATCAGATGGGTTCGTCCCAATAAATAACAAAAAACCAACCATATTTGACGTTGTTGGAATTAAACTTATATCTAATCATAGATAATGAATACGCACCTAACAAGGATATGATTGAAATTTTATGAAACGTTATACCATATTTTACTAAAATAATGAAAAACCAAAAGACAATTTTTTCTTCTTACTAACCAACACCAAAACTTGGATAAGATGAGGGATCAAAAGCGTAAGTACTCTTTAAATATCCAAAATCAAAAGACAATTTTGTCCCTTACTAACTTCATAAAATTGTTGTATGCAGAAAATGTTGTAATTACTCAGATTTTGTTGGTATTCTTTTCAAATGCATTATAATATATATATATATATATAGAGTAAGGTTAACATACAAAAAGCCTTATCATACATCACGTAGGAGACAATGGTAACCGTTAGATCAGGGGTATAATCACGCATGGGACCACATAATCACGCATGGGACCACATAATCACGCATGGGACTATAATCACGCACGTGTTCTATGATAATAACGCACGTTATATTTTTTGTCATGTATGTTAATGTAGGTTAAGCCTTGAAGTACATTATACTTTCTATATATATATATATACTTGTAAATAGATATGCATAGAGGATAAGGATAATTACGTAACACTAATAATTGCGAGAACAAAAAGAACAAGTTTAAATTACTAAACTTTAGGATTTAAGGTTCATATTTTTTTTTAAATTTTATGATTCTTACATTCAAATTCAAATGTGTATTATATATACATAAAAAAACATATGTTTTTAACTTCCCATAGCCTACATATATACATTTAGATAATTTAACCTACACATAACCTATATATATATGTGTAGGTTACAAACTGAAAATTTTCCATATTTTATTTTGAATTCTGGTGTGAGAAACAATAAATCTTATATTTGTAACATTTTTGTTTACTTTATAAGTTTTTAGGATTGAAAAAAATAGATGATTCATTTTATTTTGAGTGTTCTCACAATATTTAGTGTTCTACCATGCATAAATATGTTATATTTACGTCTAAGAGATATATTTACATTGAAATATTTGTTTTTTAGGTTGCATTTGAAAGAGAATATATTATTAGTTATGCATGTAGAAACAAAAAAAAAATGATCATACAAAAAATGGAGACATATTTGTAAATGTAAATATTTTGTATATAAAAATTAAATGTAAAGTATTTGAAAATTAAAATATTTGGTTTTTACCTAATTGGTTCATTTATAGTCGGTTGCTCCAAATAATTAATAGGTTGCAGGTAAATTTAATAATATTTTATTTTTATTATAAAAAATAGTATATTTTTTCTTTTATTAAAACCTATTTAAACCGGTTTTATACAACGATGTGTGTGTATTTATATTAAAATAACAGAGAAATACTAAATTGCACAAATTAACCTTTATATCATATCTAAACTATATTTTATACATTTCAATATGAAATCAACCAAAATCAACCTTTATGTTCATGCTTTGTGTGTGATAGTATCATGGACTTTTCACCAGTCTTTCATAACATAAAGGTTGATTTGTGAAATTCTGTCATCATTATTAACTATTATAATTATTATTACTATTATCATAAAAATAACTTTCAGAAATTGTATGTAAAAATACTATTAATTGTTTTTAGAATTTTTTTTTAAATAATAAATATGTTATATTTATTAATTACATTAAAACGTTTTCAAAACATCCTTAATTCTTATTTTACAAAATAACCGGATCCTTGTCCAACAAGTAATAAAAAATGTTATTATTTATTAGTTACAAATTTACAATGCAACATTAAAAAAAAACGTTTTTAGAAAACCCTTAATTCTTATTTTTATAAAACAATCAAATCCTTGTTCAAAGTATTCGCTTTTCCCTTTTATAAAACCCCGTTCGTATTTTTTAGACATATATGCTAGTCTGGAAATTATGCAAATTTAACACAACCATTTATTTCTTGAATATAATTTCTATTATATAAAAATAGTAATCCTACTCATAAACAATAAAACCTCAAATCAAATAAATAGGCATATAGCCATATATTCTGTTTATACATGCATTTTGTTTTCTACTTTATTAAGTTGTAGACTTGTTATAAAAAAACAATGATTACATATATTTTATTAATTAGTTTAAATAAAATAATTTCCTAAAATCTTTAAATAATCAAACGGTTAAGTATTTTTTGCTATAAAATTCAATTGGATAATTATTTAAGTCATTCAAATAGTCACGCTAAGTAACACGAACCTGAACATGATATAAAGCCAAAAACCGTGTTAGGCAAATGAATCCATTTGACAAACATATTTGCGGTAAACACGAACATAACCCATTTAATCTGAAATAGTTATTTATGTTAAATTAAAAAAAAACAAAACATTGAACAGAAATGTGGTGTGGTTTGGCTTTGTTTTATCCACTATCCAAAAACTAAAAAAACTGTTTAAAAAGCATTCTTTAAAAATAAAAAGTAAATGCCTTCTCTAAAAAATTAAAATAACAATTTCTTAAAGACAACATTTTATAAAAACAAATAATAATAATAATAATAATAATAATAATAATAATAATAATAATAATAAGAGTTAATAATAAAAATAAGACAAAATTTCACAAATCAACCTTTATGTTATGAAAGGTTGGTGAAAAGACCATGATACCCTCACATGCAAAGCATGTGAGGTAATTTAACTGAGTTTTTGGACGACATTAGTTGTAAAGGTTATAGAACGTAACAAAACATGAACATAAAGGTTGAGTTTTGCCGATTTCATAGTGAAAAGTATGAAGTGCAGTTTAGGTATAACATAAAGGTTGATTTGTGTAATTTTGTCTAATAGAAATTATGTTTGGAGGATTACCAATTACAACTATTGACGGACCGCTATTTTTAGACATTCAACCGTGACTAACCATGTTTTCCAAAACGGTTAGGGATGGCAATCGAATCCGATCCCGATAGGTAAACCCGAAACCCGACATATTTGGGACGGGTTTGGGGTGGGTAATCTGGTCTGGGACGGGTTTGAGATTAGTTTTTTTTTCTTTCGTGAGTTTGGGATTTGATGATATACCCGTTTACCCGACCCGATTACCCGACAAGTGTACCCGTTAACCTGATTATATACCAAATATAATTTGTTTTATTTTTTTAAATATGTATATATATGATATATCCATTTTTTTTATTAAGTTAACTAAAAGTCACCGAATGGCATACACGCTCTTTTTGTAGTCTTTTGGTGTAACTATTACGAAACATCTAGATGTCAATTTGTTATATTGTACTAACTATCGCCAAAAATTGGCATACACTAATTTTGTGATCTACGCATTCGAGTATTTTTTATACATTGTACTTATTTAATATATTTTTATAGTGATAATGTCAAATATAATTGATTATTAGTTACCTGATAGATACCTGATGGGTGAGGGTCATGTATATCCGATGGGTCATTTTTAGGAGTAAATTACAAAACTCGTTCTTTATGTCTGTATCGGATTGCAAAGTATGTCCCTTGTCTTCAATAATGACTGAAAACTTACTTCATGTTTGCAAACCCTTGCAGGTCACGTCCTTTGGCCCTAACCCCGTTTGTTTTTAATGTTAAATCTGACAATATGAGGGTATTTTTGTCATCTTACCTTATTTACTCAAATTAATAAACATAAAAAATAATACATAAAACGATTTAAAAAAAATTAAATTTAGATAACATAAACCACTCAGCCTTCTTCTTCTTCTTTTTCTTCTTCTTCTTTCTCTCTCTCTCTAATTTCTTTCCTCTCCAACCACCACCAAAACCACGGCCCACCACAATCAAATCCGACAATCACCGCACCACTCTCTTCATCACCATCAACAACACCACCAAATCAGACAACCACCACACCACAAGAACCCATCGCAACAACATTCCGACAACCACCGCAAGAACCCATCAATTCCACCCTCTTCGTCATCTGTAAACTCTTAAGAAATTCACTCTACGAAAACCCTCGCAAGAACCATTGCAACCCTTCATCATCCCGGATTCACCATATCCTTTTTCAGATCCAGTTTTTTGACCCTTGCCTCTATGCGCTTTTGAAGCATTTTTGGGGTACTTGTCTGAGCCTTGAAGAACACCCAATACGGGCATAAGTGGAAAAGCAATACTAGGATATGAATGAACAAGTTGTTGGGATTTCAAAGAATTCATCAGGGGGTTCCCTTTTGAGTATGAACATGGGAATTGGGCTTGATTAGGTTTATCCACCACTAGTTTTGGCAGTGGATTGGCCGAATTTGGTACTTTTCCAAAATTAGGGTTCGTATTAGGGGTGGCGCCTTGTGAAAGCTCCTAATTATGGATGTCGTTGGCAAGAGTTAAGAATAAGTCAAAATTGTTAGGGGTGGTGGTGGCTAGGAGAGACGGAGTCTTTAGAGAGAGAGAGAGAGAGAGAGAGAGAGAGAGAGAGAGAGAGAGAGAGAGAGAGACTGTGTATTTTTAGAGAGATAAAGGTAGGGTGGAGTGGGTGGGTTTTATTTGTTTTCTAAATATAAAATATTATTGTATTAGGATATGAAAAGATAATAAAACCCTCGCATAGGGTCCATGTGACATGATTAAATGGAAAAAATTAACTGGGTTATGGTCAAAGGACGTGACATGTAAGGGTTTGCAAACATCAAGTACGTTTTTTGTAATTATTGAAGGCAAAGGATACACTTTGCAATCCGGTACAAACATAAAGTACGAGTTTGGTAATTTACTCTATTTTTAGATTAACGGGTTTACCCGAAACCCACGGGTATACCCAATACCCGACATGTATTTACCCGATAGAAACTTGATGGATTTTGGGACGGGTTTGGGACATACTTGTAGGAACCATTTGCGGAAAACAAAATAAAGCAGTTTTATTAATCAATACAGTATAAGAAAGTAAAGGAAAACAATAAATTACTGTAATGGTTACAATTGAAATAAAGAAATTACAAAACAAAAAATGTAAAAAACAGAACGTGTTTTGGCTGAGGATTGTGTTGAACACCTGTCCCTTAAAACAAATTCCAAGTCTCCCAGGAGAACTCGTTTTATTTTCCAGGGTACAAAAGCCAGAGCAGTTACTATAGCCGGGGAAAACGTAAACCTGAAGGTATACCTTGAACGTAAAGAAGAAAAGATGCAGAAAAAGTTGGAGAGTTTTTGCAGTGTATTTAGATGTTTCAGTTGTGTCTTAAATCAAGGCCTTACCTTGGTTTTATAGTGTAAGCTGAGTCGAAATAGTCCACATAACTAAAACCGGTCAAATAAATGTTCTTGACCGTCTTCGATGTTATGTATTGCGTTTTTATATTCTGATTTGTAACTGTTTTACTCGCTACTACACCAGACTTGAAACTGATCTGTTGTTGTACACATGATTTGCCATGCAGACCAGGACGCCACCTGGTCGTGCACCACTCACGCGCCATGCCACATCACCCCCGAACACTTGTCCAACCACTTGGTCCTCACCACCTTTGTACTGGACCACACACACGTGGTAAAAAAATACAAAGACAGCTCTCAAGCGTGTGCGAGTGTGAGTTAGGGTGCTTCGCACCCTTCAGGAATCCACACGTGTGTGGTAGCATCTACCGCGCTCAAAGCATAAGCGTCAGTCTCCCCTTCTGCAATTTGGGGGGTGGTTTTAGTCAAGAACCTCGCAAGGTTCATAGTGGTCAAGTAGAAAAACATTTTTTGTTGCCACTTTTTAAAGTTCAAACATGAGAAGTTCTTGGGGTTTTCAGCATGATTGGCCATAGGGGACGCTCCCACTTTGTTGGTGTTCAAAGGGGTTCCCACAACGTTGTTGTTGACCTTATCATTGTTTCCTGCCGACATTTTTCTCAAACTGTTAAACATCCAAGTTAATATTTTGTTCAATGAAATTGTTATTTTATTAGTCTATTAACTATTAATGTCCAATAGAACTGAAACGCCTACAAGTTTCTGCAAACTAATTATTACTTCAATCAGAGAAAACCAAAGGTTAGTATTAATGCAAACGAACCAAGGCGTGTTAGAAGAATTCTAAGAAAAAAAAAACCAAAAGTAAGGCCTCTATGTCCAACTTTGAGGTCAAAACAGATGGTTTTTACTACAGAAAGGAAGGAAGACATAATTTGTTTTGACAAGGTATGCTCTAAATAAAACAGAAAACAAAATTAAACTGTTTTAAACACAATCTGCGTGAAAACAAAACTGGTTTGAAATTACCGTAGAAATGTTTTATGATTTACATGAACGGTGGTTTAAAAATTTGTTTTAAGATTGTAGGAACCATTCACGCAAAATAAAGTAAAACAATTTTATTAATCAATACAATACAAGAAAGTAAAGGAAAGCGGTAAATTACATGTATTGGTTACAACTGAAATAAAGAAATTACAAAACAAAAATGTAGAAAATAGAATGTGTTTTGGTTGAGGATCTTGTTGAACACGGGTTCCTTAAAACAAATTCCATGTCTCCCAGGAGAACTCATTTTGTTACCCTGGGTACAACAGCCGGAGCAGTTGCAACTGTCAGGGAAAACGTAAACCTGAAGGTATACCTTGAATGCGAGAAGAAAAGATGCAGAGAAAGTTGGAGAGTTTTTGAAGTGTATTCAGATGTTACAGGTGTGTTTCAAACCAAGCCTCACCTTGGTTTTATAGTGTAAGCTGAGTCGAAACAGTCCACAGAAATAAAGCCGGAAAAATAAATGCTATTGGACGCCTTCAATGCTATTTATTGCGTTTTTATATTCTGATTCGTAATTATTTGACTCGTTCTTACACCAGACTTGAAACTGATATGCTGTTGTACATTGGAATCTGCTGAAAAGTTGCGCGCGCCTCACATGCGCCACGTCATCTGCAATACATACGTGATGGAGAGGGTGAAACCCGAGCTTTAGAGTGTCTAAATATAATGATTTATGTGTATTTGATGTGTTTATTTGCTTGGAATGAAGTGACTATGAGAATTTGGTGTTTTGCAGGTAAAACACGTAAATCAGTGTATTTACGATGGTTAAAGATGAAGTTGTGAGCATAGGATAGGATATTGCAGCTTGAGGATGAATATTGGAGTTTGTTCGGGTGATATGAAGGCTCACGAGTGGAAGGAGTATGCAAGAACAAAGTTCAGGGACCATTCGGTACTTAATTGGAAGTTGCTTTGTGCCTTAATATGCACAGAAACACTATACCATAGGCCACAGTGTACACCGTGACCCACAGTTCAGGACATCTGTTCATCAGCAACACTACACTGTGACCCCCAGCATACACCGTGACCCCCAATTCAAGGTCCCTGTGGTGCACAGCAACATTACACTGTGACCTACAGTTAGGAACCGTAGCCCCCAGTTCAGAACCTCTGTTAGCGCAGCAAAGGTAGACCTTGACCCACGGTGTGGAACCGTGAGCCACGGAACGACGTCAACATCATGCAGTGGTGGTCGGGTCGGGTAAAACTTGAAAACCGGAACACAAATAACATCACATCAATTCTATCATTATCCTTTAACATGCAAGACTTGAGAGTGGGGCAGAATTTGGAGGAGACTTTTAGTCTTCGTTTTTTAGGATTGGGCCGATTACAAGGTTTTAAAAAGTCAATTACATAATCATCATACATCACGCAGACTAAAGTTCTTTTGGGGTTTTGACATTTGGAAATTATCAACAACAAGTTGGACTTGGGGAGGCACAAGACAAAAGCCAAACTCACGTGAAGAGTTTATTGGACCGAGAATTTCTTTGGGGATCTCTTGGGGGCCCACGAGTTTGAGGAATACACACATATCTTATTTTGACGGCAGCTTTAGGTTTGGAGGGAGTTGGACTTGGGAACCATCAATCACAACATCAAATCCATCATCATCACCTTTCAACGAATCATCATCAACATTGACTTTAGTGGAGCCGCCACACACATCATCCAACATCACACAATTGAATCAATTACTAATTCACGTGGCTTGGAGATTGAGATTGGAGTTTGATTAATATTATCATCAATTGTTATATTATTATTACAAAGAGATGATGTTAATCATTATTGAAGCTTTCCCCAGTCAACCAACCAAGATGAGCGGCTAAATTTTTTGTGGTTTCCTCCGGATGGAGGGTTTTGTAAGTTAATGAATATTATGTGTTTGATACAATCGTTTAACCTGGTGATCTAAGCATTCGATGCTTTTCACCATGGATTTGATTTATTAGTTGTAAACAGTTACGTTTATTTAAACCTTAATTTCTAAGCATTCAGTTCCCGAGAGTTCTAGTAATTGGGATATATTTGACGTAGGGTTAGGGTTTGTAAATTGTAATTGATAATCATTCGATAACCTCCCGTTATGTATTGACCCGAGTACTTAGGCGTTGGTTATCACAATTAATTAATCAAGTTTAACACCTATGTCTATGTAGGTCACGATTAAACACATAGTTGAAGTTAACTGCAAAACCTGAATTCTGGAGGAACCATCTTCCTTCCTATTGATTTAAATCTCAATTTTTATTTGTTAATTTAGACAATTCTCCTAAACAATCAAACCATCAATTGAATTTTACTTTTTAGTATTAGTTAATTAGAACTTAGCATCATAACACTTTCCACAATCCTCCTCTGGTTCGATATCCGACTTACCCTACCTACGTGGTTTAGTTGGTTTTTGCATGTCCTCAACGACAGACATCAAAATGGCGCCGTTGCCGGGGAGGCGTGCGCAAAGTGCTTAGTGTTAAGTTCTAGTTTTAGTTAAATATACAAAAAATCCAAAAATAGTGTTTTTTTAGTTTGTTCTGTTTTGTTCGGATTTACACGAGTTTTCTTGTTTTTGTTTGTGCAGGTGATCTAGTAAATGTATGCATCATACTCGAAATTCCGGGAAGTCATCACCATTAGTGTTCAACCCAGAGATTGAGAGAACCGTAAAGCATACAAAACGTGTACTACATCGTGAGAACAAGATTCTACAATCACCTATACCAACATCTAAAGCAATGGAGAACTTAGCAACACCGGAGAAACAACCCGCAACTTCACAACCTCAACAAACTTCCCCAAAAGAAAATCGACCCTGGAAGCTTCACGATTCCTTGCTCAATCGGGGACTCCCCCGTTCGTAATGCATTAGCTGACCTTGGGGCTAGCATTAACCTCATGCCCTCATCAATGTTTAAAAGACTCGGCCTAGGAACAACGAGTCCTACAAAAATGAGCATACAACTTGCTGATCGATCCGTCAAATTCCCGCAAGGTGTCATCGAAAATGTCCTAGTAAAGGTAAACAAATTCGTCTAACCGGCCGATTTTGTCATACTCGATATGGAAGAAGACACCGAGGTCCCCCTCATACTAGGGAGACCATTTCTCACCACCGCACAAGCAGTGGTAGACATGAATGACGGAACACTCACCCTAAGGTACGGGGATGATGAAGTAAAATTCGGGGTTGGGAAGAGAATAGAGGACGACGACCCGGTCAACTACATGAAGGTTATTGATTCGAGTTTGGATGCTGCTCTCCGACGGTGCAACATGGGATGCCAAACATCCCACTCAGAAAATATATAACCTCACATTGGGTCTAGCCAAGGACCCTTATAAACGTGGCGCACCACGGAGGCATTTCGCGGAACTATCCTTAGTTTAGTTTAATCTTTTAGTTTTAATTTGCAGGAATAAAACACACTCGTGGTGGTAAAGGATGAAAAGGGGAATGAGAAAAATGACCCCATGCACAAGAACAAGGCAGCCCGACATCAATTTCTCCATTACAAAAGGTTCAACACGGGCCGTGTCCAACCAACACGGCCCCGTGCTGAACCCCCTGCAGAAAAATGCCCAGTTCAGGTAACTGGACACGGGCCATGTTCACCAGACACGCCCCCGTGTCCAGGCTTCTGTTTCTTTTCTTTAATTTTCGTTACTGGCACCTGAACACGGGGCCGTGTCCGGTCCCCACATCATGGCCTTGCAATATGGCAACAAGTATCCACTTTCTATAATGGGTTGTTGCCACACACAAGGCAGACACTTGACTCTGCTCCGGGGGACTTTTAGGTAATCGCCGCCTGCATGAAATATATAATCAAATTGAGGAAATTGCTCAAACCAATTTTCAGTGGCACACCCCCCGAGGCAATAAATCTATTGCCCCGGGCGCCCATAAGGTTAATGAAAGCACTTCTTTACATCCCCAAATCGAGGCCCTTTCTTCAAAAATAAAAAAAAATTGGAAATGACAAAAACAGTCTCGGTTATGGCTTGTGAAGGGTGTGGTGGGCCACATGAAAATTGGAGTTATATGAAAGAAACAGACGATCAACAAGAGTCGGTAAGCTACATGGATAATAGACCTAGGCCGTCGGGTCCTCCAACGGGCACTTACAACCAAGGATGGCGAAACCACCCAAACCTTGGTTGGAGAGAGCCTGGCAATAGTAGTAACCAACAAACCCAGCGAACAAACTTTCAACAACCAAGAAATGAGTCACAAAATTTCACTCAACAACAAGGTGGACGAGAAAGGCTGGAAGATACTGTATCTCGCCTCATCTCAGACACTGAAAAGAAAAACTCGGAAAGGTTTCTACAATTAGAATCAAATTTTAGAAATCAACAAGCTAGTATTCAAAACATAGAAAAACAATTAAATCAACTAGCTCAAAATTTTTCCGAGAGACCACAAGGTGCATTACCAAGCAATACCGAAACAAACCCAAAAGCGCAAGTTCATCTCATCACGTTGCGAAACCGCACCGTGGGGCCTGCAGAAGCACCACTATCGACAGAAGAGACTATACCCCCGCCTCTGCAGGAGAAGATCTCCCCTCCATCATCAGAGCCTACCAAGGCTCCTCGAGTTCCGTACCCCGGTAGGTTAATTCGTCAAAAGACCAATGAGCAATTCGCAAAATTCGAAAGTCTATTAAAACAATTGCATGTCAATATTCCTTTTATTGATGTTTTAACCCAAATGCCCAAATACTCTAAGTTCATGAGGGACTTCCTCACTCATAAAAAGAAAATTGAAACTTTGCAATTAGTTAACTTAGGCGAAGAATGCTCTGCCCTCGTACTCAACAAACTTCCCCAAAAGAAAATCGACCCTGGAAGCTTCATGATTCCTTGCTCAATCGGGGACTCCCCCGTTCGTAATGCATTAGTCGACCTTGGGGCTAGCATTAACCTCATGCCCTCATCAATGTTTAAAAGACTCGGCCTAGGAACAACGAGTCCTACAAAAATGAGCATACAACTTGCTGATCGATCCGTCAAATTCCCGCAAGGTGTCATCGAAAATGTCCTAGTAAAGGTAAACAAATTCATCTATCCGGCCGATTTTATCATACTCGATATGGAAGAAGACACCAAGGTCCCCCTCATACTAGGGAGACCATTTCTCGCCACCGCACAAGCAGTGGTAGACATGAATGACGGAACACTCACCCTAAGGTACGGGGATGATGAAGTAAAATTCGGGGTTGGAAAGAGAATAGAGGACGACGACCCGATCAACTACATGAAGGTTATTGATTCGAGTTTGGATGCTGCTCTCCGACGGTGCAACATGGGATGCCAAACATCCCACTCGGAAAATATATAACCTCACATTGGGTCTAGCCAAGGACCCTTATAAACGTGGCGCACCACGGAGGCATTCCGCGGAACTATCCTTAGTTTAGTTTAATCTTTTAGTTTTAATTTGCAGGAATAAAACACACTCGTGGTGGTAAAGGATGAAAAAGGGAATGAGAAAAATGACCCCATGCACAAGAACAAGGCAGCCCGACATCAATTTCTCCATTACAAAAGGTTCAACACGGGCCGTGTCCAACCAACGCGGCCCCGTGCTGAACCCCCTGCAGAGAAATGCCCAGTTCAGGTAACTGGACACGGGCCGTGTTCACCAGACACGCCCCCGTGTCCAGGCTTCTGTTTCTTTTCTTTAATTTTCGTTACTGGCACCTGAACACGGGGCCGTGTCCGGTCCCCACGGGGCCGTGTCCAGACTGCCAGTAACATAAATTTTTTGCTTTTAACACCATATTACACATCTAATCAACCTAAAAATTTATTTTTGGGACACATTGAGGACAATGTGTAATTTAAGTGTGGGGGGGGGGGGGAAGCTAAAACCTTGAAATTTTGCAAGTCCTAATAAAAGCCTTACACAAAACTCTATTGGAACCGCTAAACACCCCAATTTTTTAATTTTTGAAAAATTTTCATTTTTTTACTTGTCTAAAGTTAAGTTAGGAATCTAAGATTAATAAGGTTATATTTTTACAAATATACAACCAAGAGCGTCGTGATAACAAAAACCAACATAAGAAAATTATGAAAAGGCATGACAAGCTTAGTTAAAATTTGATTATATATACTTGATCACATAGAAAAACCCATTCCCACAAAAAGTGACTTTTGAGCCTTTATTGAGCATACAAATTTACATCTTTAGACTAAATGCTCATTTTTCGTTTCTTGTGTGAATAGCCGCTTGGTTCTTACGACTCTAGAACTTGCCACGACGATTCATTCCCGGTCCTTACCAACTTAAACCCAAGTAAGTAAATGATGGAGGCATTAGGACTAACCATTTTTCTTTCTACACCATTATTTTTCAGTTTTTTTTACCACCTACCCAAAATCCCCCTAGTTAACCCCTTTGAGCCTCAACCTTTCATTTCTTTACCCTAAAACCCTTTTACCCACCAAAAACCCTTTTTATTTTTACCTTTTATTTTAGTAACAAGCTCGGTTTTTCGTGTGACTAAAAAAAAAAAATTTTGATGATGAAGTTAGAAATAAACAAACAAAGCTCTTAAAACAAAAGCTTGTTTGAAGAAATACTTCGAAATAAAAAGTCACTTACGAAAACCGACGCTTTTTACGCTTTTCGCCCTTTTCTACTAACCCATTCACCCACCTTTGCCCAAGCCTTTACCCAAAAAAGTCCTCTTAATATTTACAAAGGTAACAAGTTAAAAAGGAGGAGGATTGATTGCTTGGCAAGCTTATGGTAGGAATAAGTTCCATGCCGCTCTCGAGTGATTCACTAAAAATACACCTTCGGCCGAGTGTGAGTGATTTCTCCCGTGAGGTATGTGGACTTGTATATAAACAGAATTTTAAAAAGGCATGTTATGCCCAAATAAGTAATTTCTCCTATGAAACGTTCTAAACAAATCATAACGAATAGGATTGTAAATAAATAAAAATAAAACCCAAAAAGATCTTGGATTCCCAACACTCTATGACAAGCCAAAACCTTCTCTTCTACCCATTCCGTTTTGGAGTGTAAGCCACATATTAAAGAGTTTTGCTTGAGGACAAGCAAAAGTTCAAGTGTGGGGGTATTTGATGTGTGTAAAATGCAACATATAAATCACATCAAATGAAGCATAAAACTAACCCTTTTTAAGTACTAATGTTGGAAAAAGAGTGTTTTTGTCTTCCTTTTGTATTTTCAGGATGAAATAAGCTCAAATTCACAAAAGAAGCAAAAAGACAGCTAAATCTAACATAAATACAAGAAATGGAACATAAGTGGACTGCCCGACCCCTCAATGGCATCCTCCCAAGCAAAATAGAGAAGGCAGAAGACTGAACACACCCCGTGCTTAGCCAGCACGGGGCCGTGCCCAAGAAGCAGCAGAAAAGACATACCTATAGAAGCTTCTATTGCCCACCACTGGGCCGTGTCCAGTGAACACGGGGGCGTGGCGAAAGTACAGCAGGCGCATTAATTGTAATTGCGAATTACAATTAATGAAGAGAGAGAGTGTCAGACAGACACGGGGGCGTGTCCAGCGGACACGGGGCCGTGCCCAGCCTTCTGTTCAGTCTATAAATAGGAGTGCTTGGTTTCATTTCAACTCATCCCTTGGCACACCACCTCTCTCACACTTCATCCACCACCCACCACCATCACAACACCATCATCCACCACCATCATCCATTGTCCATCATAGAGTGTGTGAGTCGTCTCGGGATCCAAGATTGATCGTAAGAGTTCTTGACAATCAAGGCCATGTTTGCCTAAGTCTCTTACATCACTTGGTGAAGACAAGTGTTTAGTATAATACTTTTTATTTTTAATCTTTTACACTTTTTATTTGGTTTTGTATTAATGACTTTAATAACTAGTTGCTTATGTTGAAGGTGATCTTTCCTTATCGTTTGTCCGTGGTGTTTTGGCATTATTTTACTGTCTATATAAAATAAAAGATTTTCACCATTTATACCTCCACGGTCTATATGGAGGTATGTTGGCTACCTGGTCGGGGGTTAAGGGAATGGTTTGGTAAAGGTCTTGCCCTTGTTCAGCGTTTAGAGGTCCTGCAAGGGACCTGGGTCAAATTTAGTAGGATCTCCTTCAATGCCCATAGGTATTGGATGGCGGGGATCCAAACTCTTTGACCCCCTCATAAGTTAACTACTATTAATACTATAACCCGACTATTTAGGACTGTATCCCTGCTGATTCAGACTACTTAGCCGAGGGTAACGTCACCGCCAAAAGCGGGGCCTACCATAATTTGCATTAATAACTTAATTGATTATCTTCCAATAATCCAACCATTTAGGATTGTATCCTTGCAGACTCAAACTACTGGGTTGAGGGTAACGTCGCCTTCAAAAGAGGGGCCTACTACAATAACTAAGATAATCTCTTAAACAAGTGCAAAAGTGCGAAAATAATCAAAGGTTATACTAATACACGAGACGGATCCAAGTGATTCATCTTGTCTATCTGTTTTTATTTTTATTTTATTTTTCAGTATTTAGTTAGTTTTTATTTTCTTAGTTCAAAACCTTTTCTAACTTTTTGATTTGATTAGACGTTGAGGATAAACCGGTACTAAAAGCTCTTGTGTCCTTGGACGGCCTCGGTATCTTACCAACACTATACTACGTCCACGATGGGTGCACTTGCCCATATGTGTGTTTAGTGTTAGTAAATATCCTGTTTTATAAATTTAAAACTTGGCTAAAAGTGTAAAAAGGGCTTAAATATACATCTAAATTATATTACACCTAACGCACATCAAGTTTTTGGCGCCGCTGCCGGGGACACAAGGATTTTAAGAAAGTTAGGAATCGACGGCCTAATCATATTTTTAGCTTTCTTTTTAATTTTTTTTAGGATTTTCTTAGTTTTTCAGCTTCTGCAGAGCTCAGCACGGGCCGTGCCTGGTCGGACACGGGCCGTGCCCAGCGTAGTCACTGGCAGTTTTTAGTTTTCCAAGTTACAGAAGGCTGACCACGGGGCCGTGTCGGTGCAACACGGGGCCATGTCCAACTCTCCAGTAACTGGGATCTGGAAAACAATCACTGTAACTACGACCACGGGCCGTGTTCACTGAGCACGGGGCCGTGGTGAACCTTCTGACCAGCATTCTTTTCTGTTTTTATTGCAGGACTTGGAACCAGACGCTATCCTACACAGTGTATGAGTTCCAGTTCTAATAAGGACATAAAAGAACCTCTAGAAGAACCCGAACGCTTTCTCAGAAAAAGACTAAAAGCCAAACACCAAGAGAAAGTTTCGGGAAATCCTCCTCCAATGGCGGACCAACGTACTCTCATGGATTATCTACGGCCCACCGTAGGTAACCTAGGCGCCGCTATCAATGCACCGAATGTTGAAGCCAATAACTTCGAACTTCGGCCGCATTTGATACAAATGCTCCAAAACTCCGCAACCTTCCATGGGCTTGCGGACGAGGATCCCCATCTACATATTACTAATTTCTTAGAAATATGTGATACCTTTCGGATCAATGGAGCATCAAATGACGCCATCCGCCTTCGAATGTTTCCTTTCTCACTAAAAGACCGAGCAAAAGCTTGGCTCAACGCCCTCCCAGCTGGATCGGTAAACACCTGGGATGAACTAGCCCAAAAATTTCTATATAAGTATTTCCCTCCCGCTAAAACGGCTAAATTAATGACTGAAATTAATACATATTCACAAGAGGACGGGGAATCCTTATATGAAACTTGGGAAAGGTTCAAGGAACTATTGCGAAAGTGTCCACATCATGGCCTTGCAATATGGCAACAAGTATCCACTTTCTATAATGGGTTGTTGCCACACACAAGGCAGGCACTTGACTCTAGCTCCGGGGGACTTTTAGGTAATCGCCGCCCGCATGAAATATATAATCAAATTGAGGAAATTGCTCAAACCAATTTTCAGTGGCACACCGCTCGAGGCAATAAATCTATTGCCCCGGGCGCCCATAAGGTTAATGAAAGCACTTCTTTACAAGCCCAAATCGAGTCCCTTTCTTCAAAAATAAAAAAATTGGAAATGACAAAAACAGTCTCGGTTATGGCTTGTGAAGGGTGTGGTGGGCCACATGAAAATTGGAGTTGTATGAAACAAACAGACGATCAACAAGAGTCGGTAAGCTACATGGATAATAGACCTAGGCCGTCGGGTCCTCCAACGGGCACTTACAACCAAGGATGGCGAAACCACCCAAACCGTGGTTGGAGAGAGCCCGGTAATAGTAGTAACCAACAAACCCAGCGAACAAACTTTCAACAACCAAGAAATGAGTCACAAAATTTCACTCAACAACAAGGTGGACGAGAAAGGCTGGAAGATACTGTATCTCGCCTCATCTCCGACACTGAAAAGAAAAACTCGGAAAGGTTTCTACAATTAGAATAAAATTTTAGAAATCAACAAGCTAGTATTCAAAACATAGAAAAACAATTAAATCAACTAGCTCAAAATTTTTCAGAGAGACCACAAGGTGCATTACCAAGCAATACCGAAACAAACCCAAAAGCGCAAGTTCATCTCATCACGTTGCGAAACCGCACCGTGGGGCATGCAGAAGCACCACCATCGACAGAAGAGACTATACCCCCGCCTCTGCAGGAGAAGAACTCCCCTCCATCATCAGAGCCTACCAAGGCTCCTCGAGTTCCGTACCCCGGTAGGTTAATTCGTCAAAAGACCAATGAGCAATTCGCAAAATTCGAAAGTCTATTAAAACAATTGCATGTCAATATTCCTTTTATTGATGTTTTAACCCAAATGCCCAAATACTCTAAGTTCATGAGAGACTTCCTCACTCATAAAAAGAAAATTGAAACTTTGCAATTAGTTAACTTAGGCGAAGAATGCTCTGCCCTCGTACTCAACAAACTTCCCGAAAAGAAAATCGACCCTGGAAGCTTCACGATTCCTTGCTCAATCGGGGACTCCCCCGTTCGTAATGCATTAGCCGACCTTGGGGCTAGCATTAACCTCATGCCCTCATCAATGTTTAAAAGACTCGGCCTAGGAACAACGAGTCCTACAAAAATGAGCACACAACTTGCTGATCGATCCGTCAAATTCCCGCAAGGTGTCATCGAAAATGTCCTAGTAAAGGTAAACAAATTCGTCTATCCGGCCGATTTTGTCATACTCGATATGGAAGAAGACACCGAGGTCCCCCTCACACTAGGGAGACCATTTCTCGCCACCGCACAAGCAGTGGTAGACATGAATGACGGAACACTCACCCTAAGGTACGGGGATGATGAAGTAAAATTCGGGGTTGGGAAGAGAATAGAGGACGACGACCCGGTCAACTACATGAAGGTTATTGATTCGAGTTTGGATGCTGCTCTCCGACGGTGCAACATGGGATGCCAAACATCCCACTCGGAAAATATATAACCTCACATTGGGTCTAGCCAAGGACCCTTATAAACGTGGCGCACCACGGAGGCATTCCGCGGAACTATCCTTAGTTTAGTTTAATCTTTTAGTTTTAATTTGCAGAAATAAAACACACTCGTGGTGGTAAAGGATGAAAAAGGGGAATGAGAAAAACTACCCCATGCACAAGAATAAGGCAGCCCGACATCAATTTCTCCAATACAAAAGGTTCAACACGGGCCGTGTCCAACCAACACGGCCCCGTGCTGAACTCCCTGCAGAAAAATACCCAGTTCAGGTAACTGGACACGGGCCGTGTTCACCAGACACGCCCCCGTGTCCAGGCTTCTGTTTCTTTTCTTTAATTTTCGTTACTGGCACCTGAACACGGGGCCGTGTCCGGTCCCCACGGGGCCGTGTCCAGACTGCCAGTAACATAAATTTTTGCTTTTAACACCATATTACACATCTAATCAACCTAAAAATTTATTTTTGGGGCACATTGAGGACAATGTGTAATTTAAGTGTGGGGGGGTGGGGGGAAGCTAAAACCTTGAAATTTTGCAAATCCTAATAACAAGCCTTACACAAAACTCTATTGGAACCGCGAAACACCCCAATTTTTTAATTTTTCAAAAATTTTCATTTTTTTACTTGTCTAAAGTTAAGTTAGGAATCTAAGATTAATAAGGTTATATTTTTACAAATTTACAACCAAGAGCGTCGTGATAACAAGAACCAACATAAGAAAATTATGAAAAGGCATGACAAGCTTAGTTAAAATTTGATTATATATACTTGATCACATAGAAGAACCCATTCCCATAAAAAGTGAGTTTTGAGCCTTTATTGAGCATACAAATTTACATCTTTAGACTAAATGCTCATTTTTCGTTTCTTGTGTGAATAGCCGCTTGGTTCTTACGACTCTAGAACTTGCCACGACGATTCATTCCCGGTCCTTACCAACTTAAACCCAAGTAAGTAAATGATGGAGGCATTAGGACTAACCATTTTTCTTTCTACACCATTATTTATCAATTTTTTTTACCACCTACCCAAAATCCCCCTAGTTAACCCCTTTGAGCCTAAACCTTTCATTTCTTTACCCTAAAACCCTTTTACCCACCAAAAACCCTTTTTATTTTTACCTTTTATTTTAGTAACAAGCTCGGTTTTTCGTGTTACTAAAAAAAAAAATTTTTGATGATGAAGTTAGAAATAAACAAACAAAGCTCTTAAAACAAAAGCTTGTTTGAAGAAATACTTCGAAATAAAAAGTCACTTACGAAAACCGACGCTTTTTACGCTTTTCGCCCTTTTCTACTAACCCATTCACCCACCTTTGCCCAAGCCTTTACCCAAAAAAGTCCTCTTGATATTTACAAAGGTAACAAGTTAAAAAGGAGGAGGATTGATTGCTTGGCAAGCTTATGGTAGGAATAAGTTCCATGCCGCTCTCGAGTGATTCACTAAAAATACACCTTCGGCCGAGTGTGAGTGATTTCTCCCGTGAGGTATGTGGACTTGTATATAAATAGAATTTTAAAAAGGCATGTTATGCCCAAATAAGTAATTTCTCCTATGAAACGTTCCAAACAAATCATGACGAATAGGATTGTAAATAAATAAAAATAAAACCCAAAAAGATCTTGGATTCCCAACACTCTATGACAAGCCAAAACCTTCTCTTCTACCCATTCCGTTTGGGAGTGTAAGCCACATATTAAAGAGTTTTGCTTGAGGACAAGCAAAAGTTCAAGTGTGGGGGTATTTGATGTGTGTAAAATGCAACATATAAATCACATCAAATGAAGCATAAAACTAACCCTTTTTAAGTACTAATGTTGGAAAAAGAGTGTTTTTTGTCTTCCTTTTGTATTTTCAGGATGAAATGAGCTCAAATTCACAAAAGAAGCAAAAAGACAGCTAAATCTAACATAAATACAAGAAATGGAACATAAGTGGACTGCCCGACCCCTCAATGGCATCCTCCCAAGCAAAATAGAGAAGGCAGAAGACTGAACACGCCCCGTGCTCAGCCAGCACGGGGCCGTGCCCAAGAAGCAGCAGAAAAGACAAACCTATAGAAGCTTCTATTGCCTACCACGGGGCCGTGTCCAGTGAACACGGGGGCGTGGCGAAAGTATAGCAGGCGCATTAATTGTAATTGTGAATTACAATTAATGAAGAGAGAGAGTGTCAGACAGACACGGGGGCGTGTCCAGCGGACACGGGGCCGTGCCCAGCCTTCTGTTCAGCCTATAAATAGGATTGCTTGGTTTCATTTCAACTCATCCCTTGGCACACTACCTCTCTCACACTTCATCCACCACCCACCACCATCACAACACCATCATCCACCACCATCATCCATTGTCCATCATAGAGTGTGTGAGTCGTCTCGGGATCCAAGATTGATCGTAAGAGTTCTTGACAATCAAGGCCATGTTTCCCTAAGTCTCTTACATCACTTGGTGAAGACAAGTGTTTAGTATAATACCTTTTATTTTTAATCTTTTGCACTTTTTATTTGGTTTTGTATTAATGACTTTAATAACTAGTTGCTTATGTTGAAGGTGATCTTTCCTTATCGTTTGTCCGTGGTGTCTTGGCATTATTTTACTGTCTATATAAAATAAAAGATTTTCACCATTCATACCTCCACGGTCTATATGGAGGTATGTTGGCTACCTGGTCGGGGGTTAAGGGAACGGTTTGGTAAAGGTCTTGCCCTTGTTCAGCGTTTAGAGGTCCTGCAAGGGACCTGGGTCAAATTTAGTAGGATCTCCTTCAATGCCCATAGGTATTGGATGGCGGGGATCCAAACTCTTTGTGTGACAACCCTCACTAAATCAGGTATCCGTACGATTTAATTAATAATTAATTACTGCTTAATTACTGTGCTTGCTTGAAATTACTGATGAACTGCTACTTGATTTCCGATACTTGTACATACCTGCATCATACTTTAATTACCGTCACTACATTATTTACACGCTGAACCTTAGTGACAAACATGATGCACAAAAGCACAGTAGCACTATGAGCGGATAACCTATTGAACATGCTGATAAAGTCAGCATCAGGCAGATATTCCCTCTAAGGCCTGTATGAGCCAGAAATATTTCACTACACCCACAGTGAGTGTAGGGATACAAGGGTTGTAGAACTGCGTCTCTTGGAATAAGTTACAATGACTGGATGTGCCTAAAACGTACACTAAGCACAAAATTCAGCACATTAAACAAAAATTCAGCTTTTGGTTAACTAATAAAGTGCCAAAACATGAGAAAAATATTACTAGACACTTTTCAAAGTGTCGGGAATAAGTTGTGTCACTAAAAATGGTATTAACGACACTCTAAAGCTTTGTTAAGCGTTTTAACGGATTACTATCCAAACGAACAACCGGACTATACCCGGAACATGAGAATATTGCCATTAACACTATTTGTTTTTTTTTCTGAGCCAGTTAGGGTCCCTGAATACCCTAACACCCGCCATAAAACACAACACAATACTAACTGGGTTAAGCACTTAACTAACTTAACTAACTTAACTAACCTAACTAGTAACCAACTAATAGTTGAAAATGAACTAGCTAACCAGCCCCCCTTGAGCCGAATTCGGTCCCCCTTGGGGACACCATTGTACAATTTTGATTATTTAATTCCTTGATGTTTAATATCTACAAGACACAAGATCCCTTGGTCCATAGCCCTAAAGATTGTCTATAAGTATCAAGCCTTACACATAAGAACATTTACACTTCACAACTCAACTCACAACACTCTCCTCTCTCCCTCAAGGCTTTCGGCCGAACATCCCCTATCCATCCATCATATTTTTCGAGTTTGATCTTCGTATTCCAAGTCCACACAAGTGTTAAGGATCACGTATAAGAAGGCTCCGTGCAAACGGAAGGCGAAGGACCTCACTCTCTTGCTTTTATCCACCCTATTTGCGCTTAGATTCTTCCCTAGCCTCGAGCTAGTGGTAAGTTACTTAAAACACCTTCTCGAACTAATTTAAAGTGGTTAAAAGGATTTTTAACGGTTGAAACTTGTAAACTTACATGATGATGCATTAAAGTTTACTAAAAACACTTAAAAAGATGGTTAAAAGCTTATAAGTTGTGTAAAACTTGTAGTATTTATTTTGTGTGGTTATTTGGACCCGATCTATGTTGTGGTAGCTCGGATCATCATTTAACCCGGGTTGGTCATGGTCATGGATCATGACATAACAATGTTTTGAATGTAACAAGGGTTAAAGGGTGAAACTCTACCACACACGAATCATGAACTTGTGTAAAAGCATTTTTACTTGTGAAATAGTGTTTAAAACTAGCAGATCTACATATCTACAAGTGGTATTTTCAAAGGACCGAGTGTCAAGGAAATTATGTTTTCTAAAGACGGATCTTACGTTAACTAGAATGATTTTTAGAACACACAAGTGTGTAAACACTTGTGTAGCACAAAGTTTCGACAAAATAACAATTTTTGTAAAAGATGACAAGAAAATGTAAAGACAGGATTTCTTTAAAAGCAAGGTTTTTACGAAACCGGACTAATTTATATAAAGATCCGCTAAAAGTAATGGGATTTACATCATAATTTTAGAGAACTACAAGTTCATGTGATTTATGGGATTTACATATATATTAACTACTTTCTTGTGTTGGACGTTGTTTTGACTGAATAAGAAAATTGTTGAATTAATTTGTAAAAGAAAATGGTACGCTTGAAAGCGTGGCCACCTCCAGTTACAGAGGAAACTCTGGCGAAATTTTTCCAAAAACCTAACACTTAGAATTATTTTCACTATAAGTGTTAGAAATACTTTTCGACATGTTTTCAAAATATAAGTTTCGCCACGACTTTATTTACAAATATCAGAGGTGGGATTTTCACAAAATTAAACGTGATAAATATATATTTAGTAAATATATTTTTCACAACGTCACTTGTCAATTATTTTGTGAAGTGTATAAATATTATTTTTTTGGGTAAAAATAATATTATCAGACGTTAACGAATCCAAAATAATACGAACGCTTTCACGATAGTCATATAAGTTACACCGGTAATTACTATTACCACTCGATCGTTAAAACGTAACTTACGCAATTTAAAGAAATAATTATGAACGCGTATATTTGACAAAGTATTATTTTGGGAGAATTTTGTGAAGTAAAAATATAATGTTTTTGAGAAAAATATTTATATTTTGGAGTTAGAAATACATATATATTAAGTGAGACTTAATAATATATTACGAACACACATGTATTAAATCCCCCATCCTTGGGAAGGAGAATAATTACCAAGTATGCACAGAATGTAAACACGAAATAGTTGTCTAACTATTTCCCAAAACTTAAACCATAAAGCTAAGGCACGACCGTCCGTCTAATAGAGTTAGTACATGTAGGTCGTTGCACAGCTGCTTGACTTGGAGTATTACTTGGTAGAGACGCACCGCTGTGAGTTCATGTCTCCCTTTTCTCTTAACTGTTTTCAGTTTTTCTAAACTGCGGGGGTGAAATACATGTTACTTTGATTACGAATACTTATTACATGGTATTGTTAGCGTAAGGAGGGTTACTACTTAGATCATGTGAATGGGTAGGCGGAAACTTGAGGTCATTAATCCTCAAGATAGGACCGAGGGGCAGGAGCGGTAGATCTACTTGGGTGTAGCGAGCCCAACCCCAGGCCCAGCATAACGGACCTCGGGGTGACTTTGTACCCAACGCATAAGTCTGCTAGGTTTGAGCCTTCCTACTTGCATTTCACACATGTCAATGGCCTTGCAAACCATTGGTGATCTCTTTTTCCTTATTTGCTACATACGAGGATTTTTATACAAACAAAGGTTTATTTGCTCACTTACACATGAACTCGCTCAACATTATTGTTGATTTTTCAACTTACATGTATTTCAGGGAATTAAAAGATCTGGCACGGTATGGCACGTTTTCCCGCTGCACTAGTACGAGGTCATCCGGGTTTAGGGAATGTGACTCTTTCCTGGACAAGTCACAGTCCTTAAACTGTGTTTGTGTTATGTTGATGTTTGTTGAACAATGTTTATGTTGTTAGGGTATGTTCCGTTAAAACAATGTTGTTGTATTTGGTTTTTAAAACGTAATCGAATGGATGATCTTGCATGATTTTATTTCATATAGCTTTGTTATGATTAAGCTATGGTGTTAAGAAGTCACACCAAATTAACCACGCTTCCGCAAAGCCAGGGTGTGACAGCTTGGTATCAGAGCTCTGATCATAGCGAATTAGGATTCCTTCTCGAGTCTAGACTATGATCACTAGGGCTCTCACGAAAATATTTTTACTGCATACCACTTAAGTCCAGATCCAAAACGTTTTTACAAACAAATGTTGAGCACATTTTATTTATTTATTTTTAGGCTCAGTCTTGGAGGCTGAGGCTCGGTCTTGGAGGCCGAGGCTCGATCTAGGAGATCGAGGCAGATGGCTAGTGAGACTAGGAAGAGTAGGCTCAGTCTTGGAGGCTGAGGCTCGGTCTTGGAGACCGAGGCTCGATCTAAGAGATCGAGGTAGATGGCTAGTAAGACTAGGAAGAATAGGCCCAGTCTTGGAGGCTGAGGCTCGGTCTTGGAGGCCGAGGCTCGATCTAGGAGGTCGAGGTAGATGATAGAGCAGTCTTAGAGACTGGGAGGAATTTGGCTAGTGGGACTAGGAGTGTCAGTCTAGGAGACTGGGAGGCTAGTGGGACTAGGAGAATTATGTGATTTCTTACTTGGTGACTAATGTGTTTACCTGATTGTATGACTGATTATTTGTGCATATTTGTGTTTATGTTACAGACACATGGACTCGCCCGGTACTGGCGACTCAGACACCACAGGACCTAGACCTATAGTATCTGATGACCTAGCATCTTCAGAGCACGAGGTGCACACGTCGGACGTTTCTAGCACGGACGAGGACGACTTCCAGCCCTTCGCGCTACCTGACGAGGCTGATGAGCTCGCCGATGGCCCTCTTGTTGAGTACCTACCGTTAGTGGAGATCCCTGCTCCCATACCCTTAGCTGTTTACCCTGCCTACGATTTACTTCTTGACGCCGGGGCTGATGGCGATATTGATCTGTTTGACGATGATCTCCTAGAGGACGATGAGGAGGGCGAGGCCCTCATAGCCGACGGAGGACTTTTACTACTGGCAGATGCTCCAGCTGCGGAGTCACCTGCACACTCACCTGCTCCAGACTCCTTCGAGTCTGTGGCCTCCGCACCTTCCCACACTCTGAGCGCACATCACTTTTCACATGGTTCAGATCCTGACCAGGCATCCTCTGTTGCCCCTATACCTAGCTTTGCTTTCGACCACGAGGATGTGGAGGATTCCGATCCTATCTTTCCCCCAGGATTCGACCCGGATCAGGATATAGAGTTTATACCTATGGATCAGCCTATGGAGGATCCAGTCGACCCAGCTGACCCAGTGGATCCCATCGACCCTGAGTTTGACTTTGAGATGGCTTTTGATGATCCCGAGCCTGCCATCGCCCCTGAGCAGGCAGCCGCTCTAGACCCTGTGCTTGAGCATGACCCCGTTCATGTTGGCATGCCTATTGAGCCTGTGATTGCTGACCCACCTGCTGATGATCACCCTGTGGATGCTCCGTTGTTGGAGGGCAGTCATGTCATTGCTGCTGATCATGTTGATCACCCACTTATTGCTGATGCACCCGTTCACCCTCTTGTTGCTCCCCCACCTGATCCCATTCCACTAGAGCCCGAGCATGCACTGTTCGCGACCCACATGGACCCACGAGATGAGCACGCACAGCACGGGTGGATTCCTGCTGATGATGAGGTTCCACCTATTCCCCCTCAGATCACTGATACTCGTCATGTTGATACCTCGTTTTCATTCCCTCAGTTTACACCTCCAACGCGACCTGGAGAGGGTTCTTCGGCCCATCCCTTTGGGCATGTGCCGACGTCTGTTCCCTTCATGTCACAGTTTCCACCTGTTTTACCCCCTGTTTCTCCATTTCATGTGGCACCTTTTGATCCCACCAGTGAGCCCTTCCTTTGGTCGTCACCACCTGTCATGCCACCGACCGACCCCTACCATCCCTTCCACATGGGGCACACTATTGAGGACGTTTTGATGTCTTTTATTTTTCAGCACGAGGCACACACACAGCGCATTCAGGAGCTGGAGAGAGCTCAGCCGCCGCCGTGTCAGTGCCAGGGTCAGACCCACTCTCCTTTGCAGCCTTCTCGACCTGTACCCCCAGATTATGCTGCACACCTCTTTGCACTAGAGCAGCAGGTTGCTTCTTTCCTTCGTACTCAGAGAGCCATGGAGGAGGACTGGCTCCAGTTGCGTCGTTTGTTTTACACTCACTTTCCCCCTCCTCTACCGCCATCCGTATAGAGCTCATCAGTGCCGTTTGGGTAGACGTTGGTGAGAAGACGGCGATTGCTTTTGACTGCACAACATTTTTGGAGACTACTTTCTGATTATGAATTTTGTTGATTTTGTACATGGGATGTAGTGACACTGATTTGATATAGTTTTTGGACAGGGGTGATGTAGCCCCTAGTCGATTGATGTTGTATGACACCGTGATGAACTGATACACTTACTATGTGGTCTCGATATATGGCAATCGCAGTATTCTCATCATATTTGATGCTTGATTGATTATTTATGTTTTTATGACATGGGATGTTGTGTGAATGATATTTGTGACAAGTGATGATATGTGAATGATGTATTGATAACATGAGATGTTATGTACTATTACTATTATTATATACGTGCGCTTTACTATGGCCTGACCGACGTAAACACATCTTTAGAAGATGCCGCCGAGACGTCAACAACCGCAAATGCCTACCAATCAGGCAGAACTCCAGCAAATCATCGCTGCTGCCATCGCGCAATACGCCGCCTCTCAAGGAGGGACTAGTGGAAGCAACTCAGGCAACACTGGCAACAACAACAACCCACCTCATGGTAATACTAAGTCATTTAGACATACCATGACCTAATTGGATATCTTTAGCAAAGATGCTAATGCCGTTCACATGTTACACTATACGTGCAGGGTGCACCTATAAGCAGTTTCTGGACTGCTAGCCAGTCAACTTTGATGGCACAGGAGGTGCTGTCGCCTTTGTTCGTTGGGCTGAGAAAACTGAATCTGTTCTTCGCATGAGCAAATGCGCACTAGATCAGCAAGTCACCTATATCTCTGGGCTATTCTTGGATGGAGCCCTATCTTGGTGGAATTTGCAAGTACAGACACTTGGTGAACCTACTGCCTACGCGCTAACCTGGACCAAACAGAAGGAACTTATGCGCAAAAAGTACTGTTCCCACGCTGAAATCCAAAGATTGGAAACAGAGCTCTGTCATTTAAAGATGGAAGGTCGAAAGATCGCAGAATACGTTCAGAGGTTTCATGACTTATCGCATGTGGTACCCTACATGGTCACTCCAGAGTTCAAAAGGATTGAACGTTTTATTTGGGGATTAGCTCCTCAAATCATAAGCATGGTGATCTCCTCCAAGCCTGCGACTATTACTGAGGCGATTGATTTGAGCATGGCTCTCACAGAGGAGGCTATTCGCCTGAACAAGTTTGATGAAGCTGAGCCAAAGAAGAAAGAGACTCATGTGGAGTCATCAGGAGGTAACAAGCGGAAGTTTTCGAACTTCAAGCAAGGCATTAGCGGTGTGGTTAAGAAAGGGGAATCAAGCACGCCAGCTCAGGTTACAGCTGGTAGTGGGAAGAAAGGAAAAGGATACATGGGCACCCAGCCCAAGTGTAATACCTGCCAGCGCCACCATTCTGGCCGTTGTGGTTTGAAAGTTTGTGAAGCTTGTGGAAAGACTGGCCACTTGAAGGATTCTTGTTGGGCCATAGCTGGCCCGAGAGGCCAGGGAGGATTCGGAAACAGAAACACCAACCGGGGCGGAAATGGAAATCGCCCACAAGTGAACAATGGAGGTGATGGAAATCGAGTTAACAATGCTAATCAAGCGGGCGCTGTGAATCGTAATCAGAGGAATAATCAAGCTGGTGGAAATGGGCAAAGATCCGGATGCTTCAACTGTGGTGATCTTGGGCACTACAAGAGGAACTGCCCAGAGTTGAACCAAGCCCGTGGAAGAGTGTTTAATATTGAAGCAAGGGAAGCGCGCCAGGATCCCAATGTCGTTACTGGTACGTTCCCTGTAAACCAACGCTATGCATCCGTTTTATTTGATACTGGCGCCGATTATAGCTTCGTGTCGTTAGAGTTTAAGAATATGCTTGGTTTAGCCGCTAGTAAATTAGATATTCCGTACTCGATCGAATTGGCGAATGGAAAGTTGGTAGAAGTCAACGAAGTTATCAGAGGTTGTGTGATCGAATTGGGAGAGCGTGAGTTTGCTCTGGATCTACTACCAGTCCAGTTGGGAAGCTTCGACGTGGTGGTAGGAATGGATTGGTTATCAGGCAACAAGGCTGAGATAGTTTGTCATGAAAAGGTAGTTCGTATCCCAACTGAGGATGGTGAGACCATCGTGGTTCACGGAGAGAAGCGTGATACGCCGTTAAGAATTATCAGCTGCCTCAAAGCGCGAAAATGTTTACAGAAGGGATGTGCTGCCTTTCTGGCACACATTGTAGATAAGAAAGTTGAAGAACCGAAGATCGAAGACATCCCTGTCGTGAGGGAATATCCAGAAGTCTTCCCAGAATACTTGCCTGGACTGCCGCCTCAGAGGCAAGTAGAGTTTCGCATTGACTTAGTTCTAGGCGTCGCGCCTGTGGCTAAGGCACCTTACAGACTTGCTCCTTCTGAGATGCAAGAACTGTCGACACAACTTCAGGAGTTGTTAGACAAGGGATTTATCCGACCAAGTTGACGATCAAGAATAGATACCCTCTGCCAAGGATTGATGATATGTTTGATCAACTGCAAGGTTCAAGCTTTTATTCAAAGATCGATCTTCGATCTGGATACCATCAGTTAAGGATACAAGAGGAGAGTATCCCGAAGACAGCCTTCAGAACTCGATATGGACACTACGAGTTTCTAGTCATGCCGTTTGGGTTGACAAACGCACCTGCATTGTTCATGGATTTGATGAATAGAGTTTGCAAGCCGTATTTGGATAAGTTCGTGATAGTGTTCATCGATGATATCTTGATTTATTCAAGGACGAAGGCCGAGCACGAACAACACCTAAGAGCTATTTTGGAGCTGCTGAAGAAGGAACAGCTGTATGCCAAGTTCTCTAAGTGCGAGTTTTGGCTACGAGAAGTCCAGTTCCTTGGACACGTGGTGAATGGAGATGGAATTCATGTTGATCCCACAAAGATCGAAGCGATCAAAAATTGGGAAACGCCAAAGATGCCAACCGAGATTCGGCAATTCTTGGGTTTGGCTGGCTATTACCGAAGATTCATTGAGAATTTTTCAAAGATCGCTCAACCATTGACGCTTCTCACGCAGAAAGATAAGAAGTTTGATTGGGGAATCAAACAGGAAGAAGCGTTCCAGATATTGAAGGAAAAGCTCTGCAACGCGCCAATCTTAGCACTACCGGAAGGTACAGATGATTTTGTGGTATACTGTGACGCCTCACGTCAAGGATTGGGTTGCGTGTTGATGCAACGCCAAAAGGTTATCGCTTACGCGTCACGTCAGCTGAAGGTACATGAAAAGAACTATACCACACATGACTTGGAGCTTGGCGCAGTAATTTTTGCTTTAAAGATCTGGAGACACTACCTTTATGGTACGAAGTGTACAATTTTCACAGATCACAAGAGTCTACAACATATATTCAACCAGAAGGAGTTGAATATGAGGCAGAGACGATGGGTCGAGTTGTTGAACGACTACGACTGCGAGATAAAGTATCATCCAGGGAAGGCAAATGTGGTCGCCGATGCCCTAAGTCGAAAGGAGAGGATCAAGCCCATAAGGGTTAGGGCTTTAGAAATGATTATTCAGACCGATCTTTCCTTGCGCATTCGTGCCGCGCAGAAAGAAGCTCTCAAGGAAGAGAACCTTGAAGAAGAATATCTCCGTGGGATGGAGAAGCTATTGGTACCAAACGAGGAAGGAACGTTATGTTTTGAGAAAAGGATTTGGGTTCCTTTGTTTGGAGGTTTAAGGAAGGTTATTTTCGATGAAGCTCACAAATCTCGGTACTCTATCCACCCTGGAGCGGATAAGATGTACCAGGACATTAAGGATTATTATTGGTGGCCTAGGATGAAAGGCGATGTTGCTGTTTATGTGAGCAAGTGTCTAACATGCGCTAAGGTTAAAGCGGAATACTAGAAGCCTTCGGGACTTCTGCAACAACCGGAAATTCCCAAGTGGAAGTGGGAACAAATCTCCATGGATTTTATTACGAAGTTGCCAAGAACGCCAAAAGGCCATGACACTATTTGGGTAATAGTGGATCGCTTAACGAAGTCAGCACACTTCTTACCTATCAGAGAGAAGGATAATACGAGCCAGTTGGCCGAAATTTACATGAGAGAAATTGTTACACGCCATGGAGTACCTCTCTCAATCATCTCTGATAGAGACGGAAGATTCGTATCAAGGATTTGGCAATCCTTCCAAGAAGCTTTTTGCTCGCAACTGAATATGAGCACCGCGTTTCACCCACAGACCGACAGGCAAAGCGAACGGACTATTCAGACTTTGGAAGACATGCTGAGAGCGTGTGTTATGGATTTGGGCGGTAGCTGGGATAAGCATTTGCCCTTGGTCGAATTTTCATACAACAACAGCTACCACACCAGTATTGGTGCCGCGCCATTCGAAGCTCTATATGGCCGCAAGTGCAGATCACCGCTCTGTTGGTCTGACGCAGGTGATAGACAGTTGGTTGGTCCTGATGTGGTCCAGGAAACCACAAATAAGATTGCACAGATCCGAGATCGCATCAGTGCGGCTCGTGACCGTCAGAAAGCCTACGCGGATCGAAAAAGGAAGCCTCTGGAATTTGAGGTAGGAGATATGGTTTTGTTGAAAGTATCACCCTGGAAGGGTGTGGCACACTTCGGGAAGCGTGGAAAGCTAAATCCGCGGTATATTGGTCCGTTCAGAATCTTGTAAAGAATTGGACTCGTAGCATACAAGCTGGACTTACCTGCTGAACTGAATGGAGTTCACGATACATTTCATGTATCCAATCTGAAGAAGAGTCCAACGCAAGATACCGTTGTCATTCCTACCGACGAAATTCATGTTGACGACACGCTCCACTTCGTTGAAGAACCTGTTGAGGTTACGGATTGGAAAGTGAACAAGACCCGCCGGAGCAGTGTCAAGCTCGTCAAGGTTCGTTGGAATGCCAGACATGGTCCTGAATACACCTGGGAACGTGAGGACCGGATGAAAGAGAAATACCCCCACTTATTTCCCAAGAACCCTGCGACTAGAAGCAGAACTTAAAATTTCGGGACGAAATTTTTCTAACGGGGGGAGAATGTGACAACCCTCACTAAATCAGGTATCCGTACGGTTTAATTAATAATTAATTACTGCTTAATTACTGTGCTTGCTTGAAATTACTGATGAACTGCTACTTGATTTCCGATACTTGTACATACCTGCATCATACTTTAATTACCATCACTACATTATTTACACGCTGAACCTTAGTGACAAACATGATGCACAAAAGCACAGTAGCACTATGAGCGGATAACCTATTGAACATGCTGATAAAGTCAGCATCAGGCAGATATTGCCTCTAAGGCCTGTATGAGCCAGAAATATTTCACTACACCCATAGTGAGTGTAGGGATACAAGGGTTGTAGAACTGCGTCTCTTGGAATAAGTTACAATGACTGGATGTGCCTAAAACGTACACTAAGCACAAAATTCAGCACATTGAACAAAAATTCAGCTTTTGGTTAACTAATAAAGTGCCAAAACATGAGAAAAATATTACTAGACACTTTCCAAAGTGTCGGGAATAAGTTGTGTCACTAAAAATGGTATTAACGACACTCTAAAGCTTTGTTAAGCGTTTTAACGGATTACTATCCAACCGAACAACCGGACTATACCCGGAACATGAGAATATTGCCATTAACACTATTTGTTTTTTTTTTCTGAGCCAGTTAGGGTCCCTGAATACCCTAACACCCGCCATAAAACACAACACACTACTAACTAGGTTAAGCACTTAACTAACTTAACTAACTTAACTAACCTAACTAGTAACCAACTAATAGTTGAAAATGAACTAGCTAACCAGCCCCCCTTGAGCCGAATTCGGTCCCCCTTGGGGACACCATTGTACAATTTTGATTATTTAATTCCTTGATGTTTAATATCTACAAGACACAAGATCCCTTGGTCCATAGCCCTAAAGATTGTCTATAAGTATCAAGCCTTACACATAAGAACATTTACACTTCACAACTTAACTCACAACACTCTCCTCTCTCCCTCAAGGCTTTCGGCCGAACATCTCCTATCCATCCATCATATTTTTGGAGTTTGATCTTCGCATTCCAAGTCCACACAAGTGATAAGGATCCCGTATAAGAAGGCTCGGTGCAAACGGAAGGCGAAGGACCTCACTCTCTTGCTTTTATCCACCCTATTTGCACTTAGATTCTTCCCTAGCCTCGAGCTAGTGGTAAGTTACTTAAAACACCTTCTCGAACTAATTTAAAGTGGTTAAAAGGATTTGTAACGGTTGAAACTTGTAAACTTACATGATGATGCATTAAAGTTTACTAAAAACACTTAAAAAGATGGTTAAAAGCTTATAAGTTGTGTAAAACTTGTAGTATTTATTTTGTGTGGTTATTTGGACCCGATCTATGTTGTGGTAGCTCGGATCATCATTTAACCCGGGTTGGTCATGGTCATGGATCATGACATAAGAATGTTTTGAATGTAACAAGGGTTAAAGGGTGAAACTCTACCACACACGAATCATGAACTTGTGTAAAAGCATTTTTACTTGTGAAATAGTGTTTAAAACTAGCAGATCTACATATCTACAAGTGGTATTTTCAAAGGACCGAGTGTCAAGGAAATTATGTTTTCTAAAGAAGGATCTTACGTTAACTAGAATGATTTTTAGAACACATAAGTGTGTAAACACTTGTGTAGCACAAAGTTTCGACAAAATAACAATTTTTGTAAAAGATGACAAGAAGATGTAAAGACAGGATTTCTTTAAAAGCAAGGTTTTTACGAAACCGGACTAATTTATATAAAGATCCGCTAAAAGTAATGGGATTTACATCATAATTTTAGAGAACTACAAGTTCATGTGATTTATGCGATTTACATATATATTAACTAGTTTGTTGTGTTGGATGTTGTTTTGACTGAATAAGAAAATTGTTGAACTAATTTGTAAAAGAAAATGATACGCTTGAAAGCGTGGCCACCTGCAGTTACAGAGGAAACTCTGGCGAAATTTTTCCAAAAACCTAACACTTAGGATTATTTTCACTATAAGTGTTAGAAATACTTTTCGACATGTTTTCAAAATATAAGTTTCACCACGACTTTATTTACAAATATCGGAGGTGGGATTTTCACAAAATTAAACGTGATAAATATATATTTAGTAAATATATTTTTCACAATGTCACTTGTCAATTATTTTGTGAAGTGTATAAATATTATTTTTTTTGGGTAAAAATAATATTATCAGACGTTAACGAATCCAAAATAATACGAACGCTTTCACGATAGTCATATAAGTTACACCGGTAATTACTATTACCACTCGATCGTTAAAACGTAACTTACGCAATTTAAAGAAATACTTATGAACGCTGATGTGTGTAAAATGCAACATATAAATTACATCAAATGAGGCATAAAACTAACCCTTTTTAAGTACTAATGTTGGAAAAAGAGTGTTTTTGTCTTCCTTTTGTATTTTCAGGATGAAATGAGCTCAAATACACAAAAGAAGCAAAAAGACAGCTAATTCTAGCATAAATACAAGAAAAGGAACAAAAGTAGATTGCCCGAACCCTCAACGGCATCCTCCCAAGCAAAGAAGAGAAAACAGAAGACTGAACACGCCCCGTGCTCAGCCAGCACGGGGCCGTGCCCAAGAAGCAGCAGAAAAGACAAACCTGTAGAAGCTTCTATTGCCCACCACAGGGCCGTGTCCAGTGAGCAGGGGGGCGTGGCGAAAGTACAGCAGTCGCATTAATTGTAACTGCGAATTACAACTAATGAAGAGAGAGAGTGTCAGACGGGCACGGGGGCGTGTCCAGCGGACACGGGGCCGTGCCCAGGGTTCTGTTCAACCTATAAATAGGAGTGCTTGGAGCCATTTCAACTCATCCCTTGGCACACCACCTCTCTCACACTTCATCCACCACCCACCACCACCATAACACCATCATCCACCACCATCATCCATTGTCCATCGTAGAGTGTGTGAGTCGTCTCGGGATCCAAGATTAATAGTAAGAGTTCTTGACAATCAAGGCCATGTTTGCCTAAGTCTCTTACATCACTTGGTGAAGACAAGTGTTTAGTATAATACTTTTTATTTTTAGTCTTTTGCACTTTTTATTTGGTTTTGTATTAATGACTTTAATAACTAGTTACTTATGTTGAAGGTAATCTTTCCAGATCGTTTGTCCGTGGTGTCTTGGCATTATTTTACTGTCTATATAAAATAAAAGATTTTCACCATTCATATCTCCACGGTCTATATGGAGGTATGTTGGCTACCTGGTCGGGGGTTAAGGGAACGGTTTGGTAAGGGTCTTGCCCTTGTTCAGCGTTTAGAGGTCCTGCAAGGGACCTGGGTCAAATTTAGTAGGATCTCCTTCAATGCCCATAGGTATTGGATGGCGGGGATCCAAACTCTTTGACCCCCTCATAAGTTAACTACTATTAATACTATAACCCGGCTATTTAGGACTGTATCCCTGCTGACTCAGACTACTTAGCCGAGGGTAACGTCACCGCCAAAAGCGGGGCCTACCACAATTTGCATTAATAACTTAATTCATTATCTTCCAATAATCCAACCCTTTAGGATTGTATCCTTGCTGACTCAAACTACTGGGTTGAGGGTAACGTCGCCTTCAAAAGAGGGGCCTACTACAATAACTAAGATAATCTCTTAAACAAGTGCAAAAGTGCAAAAATAATCAAAGGTTATACTAATACACGATTCGGATCCAAGTGATTCATCTTGTCTATCTGTTTTTATTTTTATTTTTCAGCATTTAGTTAGTTTTTATTTTTCTAGTTTAAAAACCTTTTCTAACCTTTTTGATTTGATTAGACGTTGAGGATAAACTGGTACTAAAAGCTCTTGTGTCCTTGGACGACCTCGGTATCTTACCAACACTATACTACGTCCACGATGGGTGCACTTGCCCATATGTGTGTTTAGTGTTAGTGAATATCGTGTTTTATAAATTTAAAACTTGGCTAAAAGTGTAAAAAGGGCTTAAATATACATTAAAAATATATTACACTACACGCACATCAAACGCATATATTTGACAAAGTATTATTTTGGGAGAATTTTGTGAAGTAAAAATATAATGTTTTTGAGAAAAATATTTATATTTTGGAGTTAGAAATAAATATATATTAAGTGAGACTTAATAATATATTACGAACACACATGTATTAAATCCCCCATCCTTGGGAAGGAGAATAATTACCAAGTATGCACAGAATGTAAACACGAAATAGTTGTCTAACTATTTCCCAAAACTTAAACCATAAAGCTAAGGCACGGCCGTCCGTCTAATAGAGTTAGTACATGTAGGTCGTTGCACAGCTGCTTGACTTGGAGTATTACTTGGTAGAGACGCACCGCTGTGAGTTCATGTCCCCCTTTTCTCTTAACTGTTTTCAGTTTTTCTAAACTGCGGGGGTGAAATACATGTTACTTTGATTACGAATACTTATTACATGGTATGGTTAGCGTAAGGAGGGTTACTATTTAGATCATGTGAATGGGTAGGCGGAAACTTGAGGTCATTAATCCTCAAGATAGGACCGAGGGGCAGGAGCGGTAGATCTACTTGGGTGTAGCGAGCCCAACCCCAGGCCCAGCATAACGGACCTCGGGGTGACTTTGTACCCAACGCATAAGTCTGCTATGTTTGAGCCTTCCTACTTGCATTTCACACATGTCAATGGCCTTGCAAACCATTGGTGATCTCTTTTTCCTTATTTGCTACATACCAGGATTTTTATACAAACAAAGGTTTATTTGCTCACTTACACATGAACTCGCTCAATATTATTGTTGATTTTTCAACTTACATGTATTTCAGGGAATTAAAAGATCTGGCACGGTATGGCACGTTTTCCCGCTGCACTAGTACGAGGTCATCCGGGTTTAGGGAATGTGACTCTTTCCTGGACAAGTCACAGTCCTTAAACTGTGTTAGTGTTATGTTGATGTTTGTTGAACAATGTTTATGTTGTTAGGGTATGTTCCGTTAAAACAATGTTGTTGTATTTGGTTTTTAAAACGTAATCGAATGGATGATCTTGCATGATTTTATTTCATATAGCTTTGTTATAATTAAGCTATGGTATTAAGAAGTCACACCAAATTAACCACGCTTCCGCAAAGCCAGGGTGTGACACTTTGACCCCCTCATAAGTTAACTACTATTAATACTATAACCCGGCTATTTAGGACTGTATCCCAGCTGACTCAGACTACTTAGCCGAGGGTAACGTCACCGCCAAAAGCGGGGCCTACCATAATTTGCATTAATAACTTAATTCATTATCTTCCAATAATCCAACCCTTTGGGATTGTATCCTTGCTGACTCAAACTACTGGGTTGAGGGTAACGTCGCCTTCAAAAGAGAGGCCTACTACAATAACTAAGATAATCTCTTAAACAAGTGCAAAAGTGCGAAAATAATCAAAGGTTATACTAATACACGAGTCGGATCCAAGTGATTCATCTTGTCTATCTGTTTTTATTTTTATTTTATTTTTCAGCATTTAGTTAGTTTTTATTTTCTTAGTTTAAAACCTTTTCTAACTTTTTGATTTGATTAGACGTTGAGGATAAACCGGTACTAAAAGCTCTTGTGTCCTTGGACGACCTCGGTATCTTACCAACACTATACTACGTCCACGATGGGTGCACTTGCCCATATGTGTGTTTAGTGTTAGTAAATATCGTGTTTTATAAATTTAAAACTTGGCTAAAAGTGTAAAAAGGGCATAAATATACATCTAAATTATATTACACCTAACGCACATCAAGAACCAATTTCAAGGTAACTTTCAGGGTGGCTACCAAAACGATCAAAGAGGACAAGCCGGGTCTTCTAACACTTCGGGGGGTAACGATATGATGGAGATGTTGAAATCAATTCAGCTTGAATTACAAAATCAAAGGCTTGAGCTGCAAAACCGTGCTCAAAAGGATGAGATGCGAGATAAGGCCGTTCAATCATTAACCACACAAATGGCCCAACTTGCAACCGATGTGAAGGAGTTGAAACAACAAAACGGGAAGCTTCCCAGTGACACTCAAACGAACCCCAAGCACGGGAAGAATATACAAGTCAGCGGGGTAAGTTTCGTTCCTAAAAACAATTTGAATGATAAATTTTTAACTTCTTCTGTTTCCCATGTGATTGCAGGGTTAAGTGGAGCAAATGAGGATGGAGATGGGTGTGATACAGGAGAGCCGGTCGTCCCGATTCGAGTTGGAAAGCTAAAAATCCACAAGACGTTGTTGGATTATGGAGCTGGGATGAGTGTTCTTCCCGGTAGCTTGTACGACCAGTACGATTTTGGTCCCCTACAAGCTTGTGATAGTATGGCCATGTTTGCGGATGCGAGTTTTAAGCAACCTCGAGGGGTTGTAAAGGATGTGGTAATTCAGCTCGGCGAGTTCTACTACTCGGTCGATTTTATGGTGGTTGATTATGCACTCGCACCGACCTACGCACAACCGAAGGTAATTTTGGGTCGCCCGTTTCTGTATACAGCAAATGCACAAATCGACTGCAGGAATGGGATGGTAATTTTAAGTTACAAGAATCGTAAACTGTATTTCAATGTTTTTTTTAAATCTATTGCTTATGATCTTCTGAATGATGTGAGTCCCACGTGTGCTACTAATGAGATTGGTTCGAGTGGAGGTAATTTTTGCAGGTCGAAGTTAACAAATGGTAGAAATCAGGTGGATAAGACAAGTGTGAGAAAGAAAGCTGAGAAGAGGGAACCACCTGATGGTGGGTTTAGATGGGGTGACCAAGTTGAGCGAAACCCCAACCAAAGTGAGGCTATGATTCTCCCGAAAGCCTGGATGGATATGTACGAAGAGACATGGGAGGGGAAACGTGCAGCTGAACCACCCTGAATGTCAGGTACGGTCTGGCTGAAGACCTAAAACTTAGCGCTCTCGGGAGGCAGCTCGAGGATGTAGAGTATTGTACTTTGGTTTGTTTCGTTTTGGTGTGGTTGTGTTTTGACAGGTTCTTGATTCAATCATCACGGATGCAACAATTCAAGTGTGGGGATGTTTTGCAACATCCCCGGTGAGATATCAAAGAATCTATGGAATGCATCTATTCCGGTTAAAGCACAACAGCCACATCACTACAGACACATGATCAGGTGCATGTGTTTATCTATCTTACTTTGTTTTTGGTGTGTTTTGTTGTTTTTGGTGGTGTGAACCTTTGTTTTGTTTAGGGGATGCATTTGGTTTGTTTTATTCGACTGTAGGAATGGGATGGTAATTTTAAGTTACAATAATTGTAAACTGTATTTCAATGTTTTTTTTTAAAATCTATTGCTTATGATCTTCTGAATGATGTGAGTCCCACGTGTGCTACTAATGAGATTGGTTCGAGTGGAGGTAATTTTTGCAAGTCGAAGTTAACAAATGGTAGAAATCAGGTGGATAAGACAAGTGTGAGAAAGAAAGCTGAGAAGAGGGAACCACCTGATGGTGGGTTTAGATGGGGTGACCAAGTTGAGCGAAACCCCAACCAAAGTGAGGCTATGATTCTCCCGAAAGCCTGGATGGATATGTACGAAGAGACATGGGAGGGGCAACGTGCAGCTGAACCACCCTGAATGTCAGGTACGGTCTGGCTGAAGACCTAAAACTTAGCGCTCTCGGGAGGCAGCTCGAGGATGTAGAGTATTGTACTTTGGTTTGTTTCGTTTTGGTGTGGTTGTGTTTTGACAGGTTCTTGATTCAATCATCACGGATGCAACAATTCAAGTGTGGGGATGTTTTGCAACATCCCCGGTGAGATATCAAAGAATATATGGAATGCATCTATTCCGGTTAAAGCACAACAGCCACATCACTACAGACACATGATCAGGTGCATGTGTTTATCTATCTTACTTTGTTTTTGGTGTGTTTTGTTGTTTTTGGTGGTGTGAACCTTTGTTTTGTTTAGGGGATGCATTTGGTTTGTTTTATGATAAGTCAGCCGCTCATTTAGGATTGTTGGTTTGTTTTCCCGGGCTATATTTTAAAAGCACCATACATTGGGGACAATGTATCCCAAGTGTGGGGATGTGGGAGCCCGAGAAGGGATTTGTGGATAAAGCTTTGAAGAGATTGAGAAGTGGTTGAAATCGATGAAAATGAAAAAAATTGAAAATTTTAAAAATTTTTCATTGCCTTAAACAAGCTAATTGGATACGAAAACCTGAAGTTTCAATCACTAATAGGCTTCTTACCGGCAGTAGACTAGATTAGTCCCTTGTCATGGTTGTCCCTTTAAGTTTCATGAGAGTAGGTTTGACAAGTGTTTTATAGGAAACGAGTTGAAAAGAGATGTCTATCTAGGGGTAACATGTTTTAATTGCATATGCTACATGTCGTCAACCTTTTTACCTTTTCTTGGTGAGATCTTGAGCCTGTAGACGGATAGGATACATTATATGATGAATTCATTTGTTGAGTGTAGGCTACATGTTATTCTGTGTTAGAACTTGTGTGATTCGATGCATGCTGAGATTGTGGATTTGACATGTGCATGTATATGATAAAGGCATTAGAATTTTCCTGTTACACCCTTTTGTGTTTGTGTTTCTTCCGTGTTATTCACCAATTTCCCTTAGTAGCCCTGTTGAGCCTAACTACCTTTCGTTTGTTCGCCCACTGTTTATTGTGAAAAACTGACCGTGATGATATTGTTATGAAAAAAATGAAAAAAGAAAAAAAAATAAAAAAAGAAAAAAAAAATCGTTGTTATGTCTGTGTTCAATAATTGGGTCGAGAATAACCCAAAGTGTTAGTAGTTATTGTGAATAAAGTTGTTATGGTTTGGTATTCTTTTGTGTTCGCCAAATAAATATAAAAGTCCAAAAATATATCCCTACCTTTACCTTTAACCCAAAACCCGAAAAGTCCTTTTGATGTGTGCCATGTTAGATGATACAGTGGAGGTGTGATTGTCATACAAGCATATGATTGCAGGATTTCATGTTTGCTTATTGAGTGTTTATATGCTAGCACATTACACGCTAGTCCAGATATTAACCAGAGAGGAGAGTACATTGTGAGGGGTGTGTAGCATGTGTTAATTGTAAACATGTTAGTTTTAGATAGACAAGTCTTAAGTTTTTAAAATTGCATCATTTGCTTGTCAGACTGTCAATCTCGATTGTGTCAGTCTATGGGATAGGTATGACTTGGGACTGAACATGTTGAATCCGTTAAGAGGTTTAAAGGTGGTGTTGCTATGGTGACTAGTTCTAGTTGGTTTGCTTGGGGACAAGCAAAGGCAAGTGTGGGAATGTGATGGAGAGGGTGAAACCCGAGCTTTAGAGTGTCTAAATATAATGATTTATGTGTATTTGATGTGTTTATTTGCTTGGAATGAAGTGACTACGAGAATTTGGTGTTTTGCAGGTAAAACACGTAAATCGGTGTATTTACGATGGTTAAAGATGAAGTTGTGAGCATAGGATGGGATATTGTAGCTTGAGGATGAATATTGAAGTTTGTTCGGGTGATATGAAGGCTCACGAGTGGAAGGAGTATGCAAGAACAAAGTTCAGGGACCATTCGGTACTTAATTGGAAGTTGCTTTGTGCCTTAATATGCACAGAAACACTATACCATAGGCCACAGTGTACACCGTGACCCACAGTTCAGGACATCTGTTCATCAGCAACACTACACTGTGACCCCCAGCATACACCGTGACCCCCAATTCAAGGTCCCTGTGGTGCACAGCAACATTACACCGTGACCTACAGTTGGGAACCGTGGTCCTCAGTTCAGAACCTCTGTTAGCGCAACAAAGGTAGACCTTGACCCACGGTGTGGAACCGTGAGCCACGGAACGACGTCAACATCATGCAGTGGTGGTCGGGTCGGGTAAAACTTGAAAACCGGAACACAAATAACATCACATCAATTTTATCATTATCCTTTAACATGCAAGACTTGAGAGTGGGGCAGACTTTGAAGGAGACTTTTAGTCTTCGTTTTTTAGGATTGGGCCGATTACAAGGTTTTAAAAAGTCAATTACATAATCATCATACATCACGCAGACTAAAGTTCTTTTGGGGTTTTGACATTTGGAAATTATCAACAACAAGTTGGAGTTGGGGAGGCACAAGACAAAAGCCAAACTCACGTGAAGAGTTTATTGGACCGAGAATTTCTTTGGGGATCTCTTGGGGGCCGACGAGTTTGAGGAATACACACATATCTTCTTTTGACGGCAGCTTTAGGTTTGGAGGGAGTTGGACTTGGGAACCATCAATCACAACATCAAATCCATCATCATCACCTTTCAACGAATCATCATCAACATTGACTTTAGTGGAGCCGCACACATCATCCAACATCACACAATTGAATCAATTACTAATTCACGTGGCTTGGAGATTGAGATTGGAGTTTGATTAATGTTATCATCAATTGTTATATTATTATTACAAAGAGATGATGTTAATCATTATTGAAGCTTTCCCCAGTCAACCAACCAAGATGAGCGGCTAAACTTTTTGTGGTTTCCTCCGGATGGAGGGTTTTATAAGTTAATGAATATTATGTGTTTGATACAATCGTTTAACCTGGTGATCTAAGCATTCGATGCTTTTCACCATGGATTTGATTTATTGGTTGTAAACATTTACGTTTATTTAAACCTTACTTTCTAAGCAGTCAGTTCCCGAGAGTTCTAGTAATTGGGATATATTTGACGTGGGGTTAGGGTTTGTAAATTGTAATTGATAATCATTCGATAACCTCCCGTTATGTATTGACCGGAGTACTTAGTCGTTGGTTATCACAATTAATTAATCAAGTTTAACACCTATGTCTATGTAGGTCACGATTAAACACATAGTTGAAGTTAACTGCAAAACCTGAAATCTGGAGGAACCATCTTCCTTCCTATTGATTTAAATCTTAATTTTTATTTGTTAATTTAGACAATTCTCCTAAACAATCAAACCATCAATTGAATTTTATTTTTTAGTATTAGTTAATTAGAACTTAGCATCATAACACTTTCCACAATCCTCATCTGGTTCGATATCCAACTTACCCTACCTACGTGGTTTAGTTGGTTTTTGCATGTCCTCAACGACATACATCAATACGCGTCATGCCAACTTTGAGCATCGATATCTCATTCATCCTAACTCCGATTTGGATGCGATTTGGCTCGTTGTAAAGCTCTTACAACATAGATAACAAACCCACAAAATAGTACTTATATTAACCAAGGTATAGTCTAATTCTATATTTGTTCAATGTTTGGGAAAATACATATTTACACTAGATGAAAATACTCACATTTTCACCCATTTTTCCAACAAAGCTTATCTAACCGGGTTTAGGTTTAGGATTACCTAAACCCGTTCCAAACCTGACCCATTGTCATCCCTAAAAACAGTCATGGAACTGGTTTAAAAAGATTGGTATTTTAAACAATGATGTCTTTTATACCGGTTCCCTAACCGTTTTATACGTTAATCACCGCTATAATTAAAATACTTTGTTTTTTTTAACAGCTAGGCGTATGGTTAGGATGTCGCTAATCGGGTTAGTAGTTAGTATGTTAATATCACCAAGTTAGTATTAAAATTCCCCCTTACCTGGATTCAAACCCAGAACCTTCAAGAGAAACAAAGTTTTTGTCTTTATAGTAGTTATATTCGATCTAGGAATAGATCTCCATCTCGGGCCTCTCGGCGGATCCATATAGCAACAATGTGGAAACCTGAAAATAAAAGAAAAAAAAACAAGAAAATCTAAACTTTACTCGTGTTTTACATTTGTACGTATTTGGTTTTGCAATTTGAGGGCTTCATCACCTTGTGGCGTAGGGTTGATCCCACCCTGCCACCCTGATCCATGTCTTATTTCCATCCTCTATTCTAGCCACACAAATTAACCAACACAATATCTATATGGCTTTCTTTCCTCTTCTTTTATCGTCATCGATGCTAGCTCGTTGGTTATTTCATTTTTTCATAAAATAATACTTTATATTAGTGAGATAAAAAGATTTACTTGGATTTCCGAATTTGATTTTTCAGATGAGATATCATAATTAATAGAAATAGAAAATAACAAATCAAACAAAATCGTACATTTTGTAATTCATTTCAAAGGTTCTTTTTATTAGAAATATCAAGGGTATAACCAAAATGTCGAAGACTAGCAATGTTGAGTTTTGAGAGAACCTGAATGGCTCTTATAGGCAGGTTTTTTAACGACTAATTCACACACCACTAATTTTACTTATAATTTACAAATGTGTCAATCGTAGGACTCAAACCGTCAATCTAAAGGAGGGGCACCTTTTCCACATAACTTAATACCACTCAGCTACAAGCCCTTTGAGTTCCTAAAGCTTTGAACGATTTTTTTCTCCTACATACACCATGCGAAATCAAATTAGGACAAAACCCTTTAGATGAATTTGGAATTTTGTTTAGAGATATTTTTGTTGTTGCAAGGATATTATGAAACAAGGTTATGGTGTATATTGAGTTTAAAATATCTTATCTTCCCTTATTTCTTGACTGGTCTAAGCTTCATCTCTTCCAAAAATCTTGAAAGCTAGCAACCCTAACTACCACTTTCTTCATATAAACAAAATACAATGTCTTCCACTTTATCCCCCTCAACTTCCCTAAATAACAATACTCCCATTAATCACAACTTTCCATCATCACCTAAACCTAGAACCCTCCTCAAAACACTCAACTTTCCATTCTCTATCCCATCAAAACTAACTCTCATTTCACCCAAATCTTCCACCACTACAAACTACAATGAACTCGGGTTGGATGAGGAAATGGGCCAAATCAAAAGGCTTCAAAACGGGTCAGATGTTCGAGGCGTGGCTGTGGAAGGGGAACCCGGACGGAAGGTGAACCTTACGCCACCTGCGGTGGAAGCTATAGCCGAGAGTTTTGGAGAGTGGGTGAGAGATGGATTGGTTAAGGAGAAAGGAAGACCATCCGAAGATGTCCGCGTTTCACTTGGGCGGGACCCGAGGATATCGGGTGGGTCGTTGAGTGTGGCAATATTTTCGGGTTTGGGTCGGGCTGGCTGTATAACTTATGATATGGGACTAGCGACTACACCAGCATGTTTCATGAGCACAGTGTTGCCACTATTTTCATACGATGCTTCCATAATGGTACGTGTGTTCCCTTTAATATCCGTGAGAAAGAATTGTTTTTTTTTTTTTTTAATAAGAGTTTTGCATGTAAAAATAATTAATGGAATACTATATTAGAAGATATTGAATTTCATACTTTTTGTAAATAAATTCGTTTACGAAAATAAGTGAAATATAGTCGTTATGAATAAATAGTACCTTTTTTAAAAGGTCGGACGTTGTTCATTGCTTTCAATATCATATATGTTATTGTAAAACGTAATTTTTGTTTCTATGTAAACTATTGAGTAGAATTTCAATATTCCCTTGTTATAATTTTTTAAATTTAATATACATTCAGTACAAAATTTAGAATATTATTTACATGTGTTCTAAAATTTAAATAAACTAGGTTTAGAAGTTTGCCGCGTTGCGGCGAATTTCTTTTGTCATTCAGTCTGTGTTTACATGTGTTTTTAAATCCCTACGAGCGTGTTGCGAACGGAACTGCTGACAAGAATAAAAAGAACATTTAGAAAAAAACACCAAAAGATAATCGAAAGAAAATCAACCAAAAAAGTTGTATGGTAACGATGTTGTTCGTATGAAATACATGGTCAGAGATGAGCAAATTGTTCTGGGTACCGGTTCCAAATTTGCCAAATCGAAAGATCTTAAGTACCAATTCGAAACCGACTTTTGGCGTTCCTGGTACCGGTTCATTACCATTTTTTACCTTCATATACCGGTACCGTAACCGGTATTTTCGGTATCTGTACCGATTCTGTATCGGTTGGCACCGAGCTCATCCCTACCCCTGAAACTAAAAAAAGAAAAAATTAAAAGTTGAAGAAAACCAACAAAAAAAAGTTGTACGACACCGTTGTTCGTACGGTAACCGTGATAAGGGATGAACAAATGGTATCAGGTAGTAGCACTGAATTTCCCGAACCAAAAGATTTTCAATATCAATTCGGCACCAACTTTTGGCGTTTTTTGTATTAGTGCCGCTTTTACCTTCATGAACTGATACCGAACAGGACCGTCCCGGTATTTTCGATACCAGTACTTGTTCGATACTGGTTGACACCAAGCTTATCCCAACCCCTGATATAAAAAAAAGATTAAAATTAAAATGTAAAGAAAACAACTATTCTTATAATATTAAAATAATAAAAGTATTAAAAAAACTATATATTATTATAACATTAAAATTACTATTCATTTCATTTCGTTTATAATCTTATAATTATAATATTAAAATAAAATAATAAAAGTATTAAAAAAATAATATATTATTATAACATTAAAATTACTATTCATTTCGTTTCGTTTATAAATATATAAATATATAAATATACAAATATATAAATACAAATATATAATATATAATATATATAATAATATATAGTAATAGTAATAATAATATATAGTAATAATATATAGTAATATCATTTTAACTTTGACTCTAAAATCCAAATAAATTTCAGTTTATTCTTAATTATATTTATATTTATCTACAAATTTAAAAATATAAACTGTGGAGAGTTATGAGAATAATTTTTTTGTAAGAATAAAAAATATAAGTTTTAAATCAATAGAAATAATCTATTAATATATGTATTTAATGTTATGCATAGTAATGAGATACATGCAAATTTACAATTTTAATAATTTTTGTATTCTCTTTAATTAGCTAATTAATTAAATTTGTAATTCATTTTTAAAATATACTTTTTCAAGACAACCTAATTTATGGTGAATGACAATTTTCGATGTGTGTAAGATAAAATGTATGATAAATTTCGATATGTGTAGTGTATGTGTATGATAAATTTTGATACGTGTAGGATATTTATTGTTTTTAAAATACATATATTATTCTCTTTGTATAATACACATTTATATTCAGTCATGCAATGCATATATTTTTTTAAAACCTAACTTTTTTATTACTAATTACTAATTATATAACATCATATTTATCAACTCATGTAATACACAAAATTAATAAACAATTTCAAATAATGCCATATGACAATATCTTCACCTCCTGCAAAAATTTCTATTATAAAATAAATTAAATTGTAATTCCTGAATATTTAAATTTTGTTTTTATCTTTGCATATAAACTACCAATAATTTTGAGGGTCATATTAACTTTTATGTCAATACAAAAATAAGAAAGAGTTCTACCATATTTATTCTTTCCCATTTAAAAAGAAAAAAAAAATATTTAACTTACATTAATTGGAATTAGATGACAGCGTCTCACTTGCCATACACACGGAATGGTCTAAAATTCTTTACAAAGAAAGGAGGACTAACGTCGTCAGAGGTTGAAGAAATTTGCAACAAAGCTGCGTTGAAATATGCAAACCGGCTAACAAAGGTGTCTACATTACTCAAGACGACTCCTACACGAGTCGATTTCATGAGTGTTTATGCAAAACATCTTCGAGACATCATTAAGGAGAGAGTAAATCATCCACATCACTATGACACCCCTCTTGAAGGGTTTCAGGTACTTACTTTGCATACATTTCTTATCAAAATATATTGTAACATAATATTTGTATTCCATATAGTATGTTGTGAAGCAAGTTGTATAATTTTAAGTTGTGACATGAATTTACCACAAAAAAAAAAAAATAAAAAAAAAATACACGTCTTAGATGTTTTTTTAACGGTAATTACATGTCATAGATACTTAGATGTGTGGATTTAATTATATCATGAGGATTAAATAGGCAATTTTAACTTAAAAGAAAATCGTTTTTCATATTTTACAATATTCTATTCAAACTAAATTGTACATTTTGCCAAATTAAAGCATATTATGGAACATGAATTTATAAACCTTTATTACTTTGTACATTTTGCAAAATTAAAGCTAATCATTTTCAAATTTTATAATGTTCTATTCATTCTTATGATTGTATATTACTACTATATATATTCAATTGCATAAACTTCATGAGTGAAATTACAGATAATAGTGAATGCCGGAAATGGGTCAGGAGGGTTCTTTACCTTCGATGTATTAGACAAGTTAGGTGCAGACACATTTGGCTCTTTAAACCTTACACCAGACGGCATGTTTCCAAACCATATCCCGAACCCTGAGGACGAGGTTGCAATGTCTGTAACACGAACTGCTGTGCTCGAAACCTCGGCTGATCTTGGCATTGTTTTTGATACTGATGTGGACCGTAGTGGAGTTGTTGACAAAAACGGAAACCCCATAAATGGTGACAAGTTAATTGCACTTATGGCTGCCATTGTCCTAAAGGAACATCCCGGTTCGACCATTGTGACTGATGCTCGAACCAGTTTGGCTCTCACCCGGTTCATCACTGATCGTGGTGGCCATCATTGTTTGTATCGCGTTGGTTACCGGAATGTTATTGACAAGGGTGTTCAACTTAATGAAGATGGTGTTGATGCTCACCTTATGATGGAAACCTCCGGTCATGGTGCTCTTAAAGAAAACTATTTTCTTGATGATGGTTAGTATTCTTTATTTGTTTTTACTAGTTTAAATTATTATTGGCAAATTTCATTTTTTATAATCCAAATTATGATTTATTAGCCGATAATAATCCATGCTGACATTTTCATCGGTTACACTCTTAACTTTCACTTTCGTTGACAACTATTAATTCTGCTCTAACAGACAGGGAGTGAAACTAGTGTATTAGAAGGGTAGTACGTGCTACCCCTCAACCTCGTCTTCATACCGTTTTTGTAGTGTAAAAAAAATTCCGATTTTATACAAAGGATAACCCCTGATCCAAAAAAATAAATTGGGATGCAACTAAACTTTTGAACTAGCTCCATAACGTCCTAGGGAGTTTCTGAAGATTAAGACACCATAAATTAAATTATGTACATCTAATGCCATGTCATCATGTGCAAATGTATTATCTCACTGTTAGTGAGATGAACCTTGACAACTAAAGTGAAAGTAATGAATTTGACAATATAGTGTTGACATGAATTATTATTGGCCAATAGGTCATAATAGTTTGACGTATTAAATTCCATTTAGCCTATATTATTTTGTAGATCATTCGTATAAGACATGATAAGATTTTAAGTATTATCAACCTAGCAATTAAGGTTAAGAACAAACAACGAAGGAAAGTTATATATATTGTGTCGTGCAGGTGCATATATGGTGGTAAAGATCATTATAGAAATGGTAAGAATGAAACTAGAGGGTTCAAATGAAGGAATTGGAAGTTTGATAAAAGATCTTGAAGAGCCACTAGAATCCGTAGTGTTAAGAATGGACATCCTTTCCGAGCCTAAACATGCCAAGGCTCAAGCCGTTGAGATCATAGAGACATTCAAAACTTACGTACAGGTAACAAAAATTCATACCTTTAAACATGAAGTTACACTGTTCATGCAAGTTGATATATAGGTAATGAGGTAGTGGTGGAGTGGTTGGGAAAAGAATTGGTGTTTCTTGTGACCCAGGTTCTATTTTCACTCTCCTCATTATTTTCTGCGGCATCCAGGTGAAGGGCGAATACGGGTGGCGCCGGTTTGTCTTGGATGGCCGGGAGGCGTGGTTTTACCGATTATTCCACTGTCATGCCTTCGAGCGGGTGGAGGTTGGGTTTCCGCGCATCTGGGAGAGCCAAGGGGCTGGTGGCGGTCGAGTAGTCGACCTTGGCCACAACGCCCGATGTCACGGTGGTTGGCACGTCGTTCCTTGCCGTTCAAAAAAAAAAAAAAACATGACGCATAGCAGACACACAACATTAATTTTTTTTAATGCCAACGCTTACATACTCCTAAATTGCACCAAATAAATCCTAATCTACCTCTTACGTGGGATTGATCCGAAGACCTCCCACTAAGAGGCAAGAGCCTCTATCAAGCTAGCTAACCCACATTCGCATTCAAACATTACATAAGGATCCTTTTGAAAGGGAATAATTTTCGAAATTACAAACTATCAAATGAATAATGAAATTAAAGAATGATCAATGATTTGAGAAAATAAAGATTAGAAAATCACTAATTTATGGAAAAATCTTCGTTGAAAAAAAAATCGGAGCCTAATTGATGGAATCGGGGTATGACAATTGGATCAAACCGCCTATGGCCAATTTACACATGATTCGGCTCGCCAAAACCTTTTTTTCGTTGTTGATGGGCCACGTAACTCCACTAGTAACCTAAGTTATGCTCCTTTTGTATTTGGGTCTTTTTCGTCTGGTTTCCCTTTGTCTAGCTGGTCTGGTTAAAAGTCTTCTAACTCCTAGCTAGATCATATGTCGATTATCAATTTATATATACAAAAATATATGTACATGCAGGAAGGGAGGTTAGCAGGATGGGAGTTAGATGCTTGTGGAGATTGTTGGGTAAGTGATGGTTGCCTGGTTGACTCCAATGACACTCCTGCTCCTGTTGACGCTCAAATGTACAGGTATATATATGTTCCTAGGACTAGTAACTAACTATATGACTGATTGATCTGAGGTTGTTGACTTGATCATTAAGCTTGAATTTAAATAACATGCTTAGGGCTAAGGTTTCAAACAATGAAAACGGACAATACGGATGGTTACACATCAGACAAAGTATTCATAATCCAAATATAGCAGTCAATATGCAGTCGTCTGTGCTTGGTGGTTGCTTATCAATGGCTCAAGTTTTCTTAGATAAGTAAGTATTCATGTATTTGCAATATTAGTCCTTAATAAGATAACCTAATATATATATGCACATATTACTAATTTTTGCAATATTTTCTAATGCTTTTCTAGGTTTCTCATTCCAAGTGGAATGGATAAAGATCTTGACTTCTCTCAGATCAACAAGTATGCTAAGAATGGAAGCATGAGCTAGTTAAGTTGGTTTCTGTTTTTGGAAACTTAGCTTGAAATCCAACGTAAGAAAAACAGAATGTTGATGAAAAGTTATCTTCTACATAAAAGATAGATGGGGGAAAATCATTTTATATAATAAAAAAATATTTTAGTGACTTGTATATCATTATCATGCATTTTGTACACGTTAGTCAGCATATGGTATGATATGAAACTGAACACACACATGGAAGCAATAAACGATACGAGGAGTTAAAGTGGTTCGCTTGACTGAACTATGTCCACTGTTCTGTAACTAGGGTTTCTTTTACTATTTGGGTGTTGCATGCAATTACAAGTACAAAACAATCATTATATAGAAACTAATCTAGGGTTAAAAAACTTAATCCCCAAGTTAGGCGAATATAATAATTAGGGCCGGCTAAATTAAAACTCAATTTACTGCCAAATAAAAGATGTGTGAGCCGACCCAAGGCTAGGGCTGACGGCCCTCCCTTGATCAGGCCTGACACTAAATCGCCCAAAATCTCCCCCTTAAAGGCTCGAAAAACGCTCCATATTCTCCAACGTATGTACCTCTTGTAATCTTCCTATTCCAACTAGTTGCAGCTGTCACACCCGCTCGTAGGTGGAAGCGCACGGTGTGAACTTGATCGGTTTTATTGCATACGATATAAGCAAACAAACTATATAAATAAAAACCACGATGTTCATCCATTCAACCATAGATAAAAGGTACAAGTCATAAGTTGTTTGAAGATAAAAGACAACACAAGTTATAGTGTTTTACAAAAGAGACTTGTGTTTGTTATTTATTTGAAACCCTTGTGTAAGGAAGATAATGTGCACATATTGTTAAACTTAGATATTTTGATCATTATCCAAGTTCTTGCATGATTACAAGCTTAATGATGTTTTAAGGTAGTAAACAACTTCTAACTAGTTCATTAGACTAGTACATTTGGTGTTAGGATGATAAAAATATCATTAGTTTGTTTGTCGCCTCATTACCGGACGATATATAAGGCGTGCGCTATAACACCGGGAATAACGCCTTGAATAATTAATCAATACCTTTGTGATCGTTTAGGATGATTAGTATTATTTACAAGCCCTATGTAAATTGAAAATGCTGAATTTTTAAGTTGCGGACAAGTATAATTGTTGTATTATAGTGTGGATCGAACAATTTATAAATGTAGCGGATCGGACAATTTATAAATGTAAGCATTTTCAGGAAAGTTAAAGTATCATTGCAATTTGTGCCCCTAATTAGGGTTTTTATTCATGTATTTATTACGATATGCTTCCATATCGTCCGTTGGTTGTTTCGAACAGTTTTCAGAACTTCCTGGCATGAATAGTGTGTTCAGGTGAGTAGTGATTTCAACATTTTCGCCAACGTATTAAGACATGGTATTCGTTTTCTCGCGACGCGGCAAAAGTAACAATATCATGTAAAGTTTAAACATGTCCTACAATTTCTAGCCTTTGTATGACTTAATTATGCATAAATTAAGCCACAAATGAACGCAATTAAACGCATAAATAGTTGTTAAGTTGTACGAAATTACCATATTCTTCAACGTATGTACCTCTTGTAATCTTCCTATACCAACTAGTTGTAGAAGCCTTATCATCAGTCACAACTCGTGACTCGTTCTCTATCCCTGTCAGCTCCCACTTAAATGAACTACCGAATCCTGAGAACACACACTCTCAGATACTAGTAAGAGATTCTCTAGAGAGACTTTTCAAGTCGGAATGCTGGTCTTTTTAACCCACCGTCACCTTGAAACACACCTGATGCTCCCACTGTCACAATGTCCTTTAACTGGTTTGACCTTCCAAACTCGTGCATCTTGAATCTTCCTTATGACTCTTGGTTTCTCTCTTGCAAAGGAAAACCTCTTCCTTCCCCGAGATGCTGTGAACTCGACTTTTTTTTTTCAGAACTAGAACTTCACTTCTTTCTGGTGGTATATTGACCAAGTATAACGAGCCTCTTTACTTTCCACGAGCCATGAGCATATTCCCTTTAACATCCTTACACTGTCTATTTCTGAACTTAACCTCATGTCCGTCCGACTGAAATCAACAACCTATTTAGACCTGGAGTAACCCTCACATCTTTTAAGTCCACATACCCATTGAAGTCTTCAAAACAATGTCACCCATGCCCAAAACATCAAGTACCTCATCATTTGCCAATTTTACCTTTCCAAAGTCACTTTTTTTTTTTCCGATTCTACAGTGCTTCATTGTTGTGGGTAGGGTGAAATGAAGCACCAGAATCTATGACCTAGGAATCTACATTGCTCTCCATGCTACAAATTAATGCATCATCATCAATATCGTGGTTTCTGCAGAGTTAATTTCTTTCTATGCTTTGAAGACTAATTCATAAAGTGTACAACTTTCATGTAATCCCAACATATTACATCATTCGAAGTCTTAGACATACTCTTCCTACCCTGACGACTTCCCCACTAATTATTTTATCCCTGCCCTCTATGCTCAACAAAAAACCCGAAGACTCACTTGAACTACGACATTGAGCATCCTCTCCCAAAATAAGATCCTACATCTTCGCAAATGTGAACTTAATAATTTCTAAAGTGCTAGTGACCACAATTACGATTCCAGACCAACTTTCAGGTATTGGGGGTAATAACAGTATAGCCTGGTCCTCATCATCAACTTAATATTGATAGAAACTAAATGAGACAAGATCGAGTTTATGTTATTGATGTGATTTGTTACCAAGTCACCCTCCTTCATCCTAGTACTCACAAGCTCTCAAATAAAATAAACACTTTTTTTTTGTTGCAGATGGCTTCTCATACATGTTTGTTGATGACTTAATTATACCTTTAGCTGAGGTCTCCTTCTAAATGTTATATGCAACATTCTTTGGTAGAGAAAGCGTTATCACTGCTCTGACTTTCTTATCTAACTTAGCCCAAATCTGCTTGTGACATACCGTTTGGCTTCTCACCCTAAAGCATTGCATCTAAGTCTTTCTGACAAAGTAGTGTCTCAATCTGCATCATTAGCGGAGCTTGAAAGAAAACTTAGTGGGGGCCTGACTCTCGAAATCCAAATCGGTGGGGGGCGGACTCATAAAAATCCAATATTTTACACTACAATTGTTTTCCAGATATATTTGGTAAAATTAACGATACGAGCGAAAAATCAGCGAGGGACAGAGCACCCTCCCGCCCCAATAAAGCTCCACCAATGATATACATCTTTCACCAACCAAACTTATTCCCATCAAACTTCTCTATTGTAACCTTTACGTCTCCAGCCATGTCAATGATTAAACAAAAAACTAGTTTTGAGTAAATAAAGACAGACATAAAAATCTATTCAACTGTATAGTGGAATAACGAACTCGGTAACCAGTGATTGAGACAAAACTGAAACGCTAAAACCTGACAAACGCGGTTGACTCTGGTTCTAGGTTTTGGTAGTTGATCTCTTTTATTCAACGATCTCTGTTTCTGCAAAATAGATTAGTGACAACTTAAAAAAAAGGAACCAACAGGACCCTAACGGCGACGGTAGAAACCCTAGATATAACAACCCTCGGTAAAACCGACACCCTCATAATATTTCTGACACCCTAATATATCTTTAAATATATCAATATGTTTTTATATGCACCCCGTATGTGAAAACCGAGCCCAAATTAGAATATAATATATAAAATAAATTAAAAACAATAATTATTAAGCTGAGGCGGGCTGCGTAAGGCCTCACCTCAACTTAACGCGGGCCGTGTAAGGGTATAACCAGACTTCGCTAAAATCTTAAGTTCATGTGGGCCGCGTATAACTTCGTTTAAGTTCATGCGGGCCGCGAGCGACCTGGAATGTGGCACATCCCGGTGATGACACATGTCAGCATCGTGTCGAACCTAGTAGATGACCGGACCAAGCTATATGTTGACCGCATGTTGACGCGGGCCGCGTAAGGTTTAGCCTTACTTCACGCGGGCCGCGAGGAAGTCCGAATTCAGCCCTATAAATAGCACGCATCGGGTCTTCAGTCCGTCGTTCAAAATCTTTCTTTCTTTCTTAATTTTCTGTAGTGGCATTACTATACCCGGCATTATACCCCCTAAAATAGCGAGGTTCTGCTACGATGTAAGTATTATAACCCCTGGAGACGTGTTAGATACGCTGCCCGATTGATCTAGGGTTCCGTAACGGCTGTCGTGGTTCTGCCCGACATAGTCGTTGGAATGCCGTCTCGGGGAGGGTATTACTAATGTTAAAATGGGTTATTATACTAACACACGTGCATTTGTGTAAATTATAGATATTCACCAGGAAACCCTAAAGAATAACCTAAAACAACAATGTGAGTGATCCTTCTTTTTTATATACTCATTTTTGTGAGTAATCCTCTTTTTGTTAACTGTTTTTACAAAACCTTAAATACCTTTCCATGCGAATGACAGTTATTGAGTATTTGTAAGAATACAATTATCGTGGGTATGTTGGGGTTTTGTATACAAAATTGGTTACAACCTGGTTAAGGAGTAACATTTCCACAAGTCTGGTGTCGACAGTACCAACGGGTGATAATTGATATAACTTGGAAACAAATGTAATTGCGGGATCGCCCTCAATACTGTTCACTGTGAATTTTATTTAAACTTGATTAAACTGGGATTCACTCACCAGTATTTCCCACTGACAAAAATGTTTTTAAAACGCGTTTCAGGTAACAAAATGTGAAAGCCAAATAGAAGCCAGCTGGACAGCACTGGAGGCTTGGAAAAGTGGCAATAAAGTTACCTAAGAATAAAATGGATGTTTTTATTAAATAAATAGGATTTACTCCTATGAAACGTATGTATTGAAAACTTGGGTTTTTACCTATATGTTTAATGTTATAAAACATGGTGGTTTACTCTGATTAAATATTTCCTAACTACGGTCCTGATGAAAATTTCCGCTGCTAAATTGGATAAATAAATGTGATACCACCGAAACTGGTTCACGGCCGCCCTTTCCCGGGAACTAGGGACCGGGGGTTGTGACAGAAGGTGGTGTCAGAGCTATGCCACTGATTCAGCGACAGAAGTGTTCTGCTGACATCGAAATTCAAAAGTGTTAGGAAATAAATTATGGAAATACGTGTATAACTGTATTTCTTGCTACTTGTTATCTGACTATTTGTTAGTTTACAGTATGAGCGACCAAGGACCTTCTGACGCCTATCGTCAACTGTCTGGTTCGCCTAGGAGCGAAGGCACCTTCTCTTCTCAGCCTGCCCTCTCAGGGTATTCTGCTGACACAGAAGAAGGACTCTTTGTGTTTAAGGCTCAGTCTGAAGAGCCATTTCCTCAGAAAAAGAGGGGATGGTTCAGTAGGGGAGCGCACGAGCGTAGGAAAAGAATGAAAAAGTTGCAGGAACAGAGAATGTTAGCCGCAGCAAAAAGAGAGACTGATGCTTATAATCAGGATATGCTCAATAGGGGTATCGCTAATATCTATATTTTAGCAACCACTGCTGCTGACCCAAACCTGGAACAAATGCTAGCACCCCAACCACAAAATCCTGACCAACCCATGGAAGTAGAAAACCAGATAGAAATGCCTGATTACAACCCGGAGGAGATACCTAGGGTACCTGCACCAGATTCTCTAGACCCAAACAATTACGACCCCTGGTGGGACGATGTTAGGGACTACGTGCAACAAAACCCAATACAGGAAAATGTGCCAATGCCCAACTTAGGAGCTTACCCAGGGTTAGATCCTCAAGATCCCTACAACATTAGTGATGCATATGTTAGGGAAATTTTAGAGAATCCATACCCGTACCAGGCCCCTATGCCTCTGTATCAGGAACCCGTACCCCAGTTTCCAAACCCAGTCCTAGAACCTGCACCCCCAATGAGTGCAGAAAATGTCCAAGAACTTAGGACTTTTGGGGAGGAAATTTTAGAAAGCAGTGATCGAATGCGACAGGTGGGAGAACGCCTCGTATGGAAATACGATGAGCGTAATATGGATTTTTGGATGAATCCATATCAGTGAAGGTGATGGCAGAAACGGTAGTAGTAGTAGTAATAATAATAATAAAAATAAAATATATGTGTGAATGTGTTAAAAAAAAAATACGGATGCCTACTATTAGTATTGTAGCTTTACATTTCAGTCAGTATTGTAATTTAAATTTCAGTACTAGTGTGTAATGATGCATACTATATAAATAGAGTAAAAGTCGCAATGCTCGACGCTTTTGGTTAAAAGTGCGTGTCATGTGATTGGCTATATTCAAATATTAATTGTGATATTAATATTTGGTAAATTGTTTAAAATTCAGATGGCCGACGAGGAAAATCAGGATAATCTGAATAACGATAATCAGAGTAACATTAACGTGGTTAATGAGAATCCGGACAACAATAACAATGGAAACCAAATGGATAATAGTGCCGTTCAACATATAGTGGCACAAGGAATTATAGATGCAATGCCATTTATTATTCAAACGGTTCAAGAAGCGAATAATAAAAGTAAGCATAGCAGTAAGCGACCAAGTGAACCGGAACACAGCGTGAACAATGGACCCGTACTTCAAGCGCCCATTCCCAAAAGAAGAAGAACCATGCCATATGGTTGTTCTTACAAAGAATTCTGGTCCTGTAAAACCAATAGAATTCTCGGGCAATGAAGGACCCAATGCAGCCTTACGCTGGATAGAGAAAACTGAGGCTGTTCTAAAAATAAGCAAATGTGCTGAAGAAGATAAGATAATGTTTGCTTCAAATCTGTTTAAAAACGCAGCCTTAGAATGGTGGAACACTATCCTCCAGTCAAGAGGAAGTGACAGGATTTATAACATGGAATGGGAGGAATTTAAAAATGTGGTAGAAAGGAAATTCTGCCATCCCAATGAAAAGGAACAGATAGCAAATAAGTTTCTAAATCTTAGAATGACCGGGGTAGACAGTAAGGGTTACACTACCACATTCTTTGAATATGCTAGGATAGTACCTACCCTTGCATCACCTGAACCGGTATTAATCTCCCGTTATATCTGGGGATTAATTGGAGAGATTAGACATGTAGTCAAGGCAGCTAGACCCCAAACTATAGAAGAAGCTGTAGAACTAGCCAATACCTTGACAAATGAGTTAATCCGTACTAGAGAAGAAGACCAGAGGAAAAACCTAACCCAAAGGCTTACCTAAGAATTCCGTTCTGGGAATTCCAACCGTAGAAATATAGGTTCTACCTCTGCACCATACTGCAGGAACTGCAAGAAGAAGCATTCTGGAAGATGCACTATTTACTGCAATTACTGTAAGGCGCCAGGACACAAGGAAGAAAATTGCAGAAGAAAAGCCAGTAATGGAATGTGCTACAACTGTGGAGAAAAAAGGTCATATTAAGACCAACTGCCCAAAATTGACTCCTGCTGCAAACAACAAGAATACTAAAAATGCTAGAGCATTCGTTTTAACTGCAGATGAAGCCAGGATGATTCCAGACGTAATTGCTGGTACGTTTTTAGTTAATGATATTTTTGCGAAAGTATTATTTGACTCTGGTGCAAACCAAAGTTTTATTAATACTTCATTTTGCAAACTCCTAAATCAATCATTAACTAAACTACCACAAGAATTTTTAGTAGAAACCGCAAATGGAGAAACCGTTAGAACTTCTGAAATCTTGCAGGGAGCAAGAATAGAAATTTTTAATCAAAAGTTTATTGCAAACCTTTACCCAATAAATCTGGCTGGATTTGATGTTGTGTTAGGTATTGATTGGTTAATAGCCAATAAAGCCAGTATTTTATGTGATAAAAAGGTAATTCAAGTAAAATCATCAAGAGGTGAAAAGATCACAATTAAAGGAGATAAGCCATCTAGATCCACTAAATTCATCTCTGTGATAAAAACTGCAAGTTGTATAAGGAAAGGATCTATAGTGTATTTGATTTCTATAATCACTAACACTAAAGGAAAAGAGTTAAAAGACATTCCAGTAGTGTCCCAATTTTCAGATGTCTTTCCAAATGAATTGCCAGGACTACCACCAGACAGGGAAGTTGAATTCAGAATTCACCTGTTACCAGGGACAGCACCGATTGCCAAAGCACCTTATCGTTTGGCACCCGCTGAAATGCAAGAACTGAAGAAACAATTAGATGAATTGTTGGAAAAAAGATTTATACAGCCAAGTTCATCGCCATGGGGAGCACCGATTTTATTTGTCAAGAAGAAGGACGGATCAATGCGTATGTGCATTGACTACCGTGAATTGAACAAAGTCACGATTAAGAATCGGTATCCATTACCGAGAATCGATGATTTGTTTGATCAACTTCAAGGAGCTCGATTTTTCTCGAAAATCGATTTAAGATCAGGATATCATCAACTAAAGGTACAGGAAGAGGACATTCCTAAAACTGCATTCAGAACAAGGTATGGTCATTATGAATTTACTGTCATGCCATTTGGTTTAACCAATGCCCCAGCCGCATTTATGGACATGATGAACCGAATATGTAAGCCATATTTGGATAAATTCATAATTGTTTTCATAGATGATATTCTAATTTACTCTAAAAGTAAAGAGGAGCATGCAAAGCACTTGCACTTACTTTTAAGTTTATTGAGAAAGGAAAAGCTTTATGCTAAATTTTAAAAATGTGAGTTTTGGTTAGAACAAGTACAATTTCTCGGACATTTAGTTAACCATGAAGGAATTCATGTAGATCCAACAAAGATCGAGGCAATTACCCAATGGAAAACCCCAGAGTCACCAACTGAGGTTAGAAGTTTCTTAGGATTGGCCGGTTATTATAGAAGATTTATTCGAGATTTTTCTAGAATAGCCATTCCTTTAACTAAGTTAACCTGTAAATCTGTTAAGTTTGAATGGGGACGAAAACAAGAAGAAGCATTTAGAATCCTTAAGCAAAGATTAACCTATACACCCATACTAGCGTTACCAGAAGGAACTGAAGACTTTGTAGTCTTTTGTGACGCTTCTAAGTTAGGTTATGGATGCGTATTAATGCAACGTCAAAAGGTTATAGTTTATGCATCTAGACAGCTTAAGAGCCATGAAGAAAATTATTCAACCCATGATTTGGAATTAGGAGCCATAATTTTTGCCCTTAAGATTTGGAGACATTATCTTTATGGTAGTAAGTTTACCATATTCACAGATAATAAGAGTTTAAGATATGTCGCAAAAAGAGTTGAATATGAGACAGAGACGATGGATGGAGTTACTTAGTGATTATGATTGTGATATCCAGTATCATGTAGGAAAAGCCAATGTAGTGGCTGATGCTTTAAGTCGAAAATATCATGAAAAGCCAAAAAGGGTACGTTCTCTTAAATTAAATCTACAAGTAGATTTAAACAATCAGATTAGAAAAGCACAAGAATTAGTAATCAAGGAGGATACTGAAAAATTAAAGGGAATGATTAAGGAATTAGAACAAGGAACAGATGGAATTTGGAGGTTCCATAAAAAGAGAATGTGGATACCTAAATTAGGAAATTTACGTCACCGTATATTAGAAGAAGCTCATAAGTCTAAATATACGATGCATCCAGGAAGTGATAAAATGTATCAGGATTTAAGGAAAAATTTCTGGTGGATAGGAATGAAAAAGGATGTAGCAGTTTATGTTTCTAAATGTTTAACTTGCTCACAAGTTAAAGCTGAACATCAGAAACCCTCAGGTTTGTTACAACAATTAGAAATACCAGTTTGGAAATGGGAATTGATAACAATGGATTTTGTTACCAAATTGCCTAAAACAAGGAAAGGTAATGATACAATCTGGGTGATTGTAGATAGGTTAACCAAGTCAGCTCATTTCTTACCAATGAAGGAAACCTTTAGTATGGAACAATTAGTCAAATTGTATGTAAATGAAATCGTTTCTTTACATGGCATTCCTTTATCAATTGTTTCCGATAGAGATAGCCGTTTTACTTCTCATTTTTGGTCAAGTTTCCAAAAAGCAATGGGAACCAGGTTAAATCTAAGCACAGCTTATCATCCTCAAACAGACGGGCAAAGCGAAAGAACAATTCAGACAATGGAGGACATGCTTAGAGCTTGTGTAATTGATTTTGGAGGTAATTGGGACGAACACTTACCTTTAATAGAATTTTCTTATAATAACAGTTATCACACAAGTATCAATGCTGCACCATTCGAAGCACTTTATGGACGAAAGTGCAGAACCCCAGTCTGTTGGGCAGAAATTGGGGAAAAACAATTATCTGGACCCGAGATAGTACAGGAAACAACTGATAAAATCATTCAAGTCAAGGAACGACTGAAAACAGCACGTGATCGACAAAAGAGCTATGCCGATAACAGACGCAAACCATTAGAATTTCAAGTAGAAGATAAAGTATTATTAAAAGTCTCTCCTTGGAAAGGAGTGCTAAGATTCATCAAGAGAGGAAAGCTTAGTCCCAGGTATATAAAAAGAGTAGGACCTGTAGCCTATCAGCTACAACTGCCAGAGGAAATGGCAGGAATACATAATGTATTTCATGTATCTAATCTCAAAAAGTGCCTAACTGATGAATCACTCGTAGTACCTCTCAAAGATATAGAGGTTAATGAACAACTCAAATTTGTAGAGAAGCCTCTACAGATTGAAGATAGAAAAATTAAGAATCTCAAGCATAAGAGATTAGTTCTGGTCAAAGTAAAGTGGGACTCCAAAAGAGGACCTGAATACACATGGGAACTTGAATCAGAAATGCAAAAGAAATATCCACACTTGTTCCAGTAGATCTCGAGGACGAGCTCTAAAACAAGGTGGGGAGGATATAACAACCCTCGGTAAAACCGACACCCTCATAATATTTCTGACACCCTAATATATCTTTAAATATATCAATATGTTTTTATATGCACCCCGTATGTGAAAACCGAGCCCAAATTAGAATATAATATATAAAATAAATTAAAAACAATAATTATTAAGCTGAGGCGGGCCGCGTAAGGCCTCACCTCAACTTAACGCGGGCCGTGTAAGGGTATAACCAGACTTCGCTAAAATCTTAAGTTCATGCGGGCCGCGTATAACTTCGTTTAAGTTCATGCGGGCCGCGAGCGACCTGGAATGTGGCACAGCCCGGTGATGACACGTGTCAGCATCGTGTCGAACCTAGTAGATGACCGAACCAAGCTATACGTTGACCGCATGTTGACGCGGGCCACGTAAGGTTTAGCCTTACTTCACGCGGGCCGCGAGGAAATCCGAATTCAGCCCTATAAATAGCACGCATCGGGTCTTCAGTCCGTCGTTCAAAATCTATCTTTCTTTCTTAATTTTCTGTAGTGGCATTACTATACCCGGGCATTATACCCCCTAAAATAGCGAAGTTCTGCTACGATGTAAGTATTATAACCCCTAAAGACGTATTAGATACGCTGCCCGATTGATCTAGGGTTCCGTAACGGCTGTCGTGGTTCTGCCCGACGTAGTCGTTGGAATGCCGTCTCGGGGAGGGTATTACTAATGTTAAAATGGGTTATTATACTAACACACGTGCATTTGTGTAAATTATAGATATTCACCAGGAAACCCTAAAGAATAACCTAAAACAGCAATGTGAGTGATCCTTCTTTTTTATTTACTCATTTTTGTGAGTAATCCTCTTTTTGTTAACTGTTTTTACAAAACCTTAAATACCTTTCCATGCGAATGACAGTTATTGAGTATTTGTAAGAATACAATTATCGTGGGTATGTTGAGGTTTTGTATACAAAATTGGTTACAACCTGGTTAAGGAGTAACATTTCCACAAGTCGGGTGTCGACAGTACCAACGGGTGATAATTGATATAACTTGGAAACAAATGTAATTGCGGGATCGCCCTCAATACTGTTCACTGTGAATTTTATTTAAACTTGATTAAACTGGGATTCACTCACCAGTATTTCCCACTGACAAAAATGTTTTTAAAACGCGTTTCAGGTAACAAAATGTGAAAGCCAAATAGAAGCCAGCTGGACAGCACTGGAGGCTTGGAAAAGTGGCAATAAAGTTACCTAAGAATAAAATGGATGTTTTTATTAAATAAATAGGATTTACTCCTATGAAACGTATGTATTGAAAACTTGGGTTTTTACCTATATGTTTAATGTTATAAAACATGGTGGTTTACTCTGATTAAATATTTCCTAACTACGGTCCTGGTGAAAATTTCCGCTGCTAAATTGGATAAATAAATGTGATACCACCGAAACTGGTTCACGGCCGCCCTTTCCCGGGAATTAGGGACCGGGGGTTGTGACACTAGTGGTGCTGGATGGCGATGGTTGGTTCAAACGGTGTTCTTCGTGTGTTCGTTTGAAAAACTTTAATGATTAAAAGCCTAAGCTCTAATACCAATTGTTAGGACTGAAACACACACGAAACTGAACACATACACATTAAAGCAATAAACGACACGAGTATCTAAGGTGGTTCGGTTGGCTAACCTCCATCCACTGTGCGGCAACTAGGGTTTCTTTTATTATATGGGTATTGCAAGGTATTATAAGTACATGAAAGCAATCATTATACAAAAATTGGTCAAGGGTTAGAAAACTTAATCTTCAAGTTAGGTCTAAGCCCGCATAAAAATAACCAGTGGTAACTAAATTAAAACCTAATTACCCTACTATACAAAACCAACTTTGGGGGGAATAGTGCCACACAGCTGTGTGGCACTTCCCTATTGGACCAACTATTTTTTATTTCCTTTTATCTCCAATTTAAAATTATGCTTTCGTCCTTTATCTAAAATTACGGTTTTGCCCCCTGCTCAAAATAAAATTATAATTTTGTCCCTAGCTCAAAATTACGCTTTTGCCCTCGGTTCAAAAACTCACTTTTAATTTTGTTCCCAGTTTCAAATTATGGTTTCGCCCTCCGTTTAATATTACGTTTTTGCACCCACTTCAAAATAAATTGTTCCCCTTCTCTCTAGCTGAAAATTACGATTCTGCCCTCAGCTCAAAATTACGTTTTTGCCCACAGTTCAAAAGAAAATTATATTTTCCCCCTAGCTCAAAATTATGATTTTGCTCTCAGTTTAAAATTATGATTTCGCCTCCAGTTTAAATATAATTTTTGAGCTGCGGGCAAAAACGTAATTTTATTTTGAGCTGGGACAAAATCGTAAATTATAAAAAACGTAATTTTATTTTGCCCCAAACTAAAAATGACGACTTTGCATTTTCGCCCCGTTTCAAAAATTATGATTTCGCCTTCGGTTTAAAATTATGTTTTTGCCCGGTTCAAATTAAAACTATGCTTTTGCCCCCTATTCAAAATTACGATTTTGCCCTCAGTTTATAATTTTGATTTTGCTCCAGTTCAAATTATAAATATAGTTTGTCCCCAGCTTAAAATTACGATTTTGTGCTTAGTGCAAAGTTATATTACGATTTTGTCTCCGGTTCAAATTTATAGTATTGCCATCACTTTAACTTTTGCCAAATTACGATTTTACCCAAGTCAACAAATACAACTTTGCCCTTAGTTCAAATTACAGTATTGCTATCGTTTTAGTTCTTTTAGCAAAACTATAAAAGTGTTTTTTTATTAGTTGACTGGATTTAAATTTTTTCCATGTTAAGGAGCTTCCTAAAACTCGCTCATTAATCCTTACAAACTACAGTTTTGCCCTGAACTCAAAACTACGGTCTTGTCATCGTTTTAGTTTTTTTCCTAACAAAACTATAATAGTGTTTTTTTAATTGATTGAGAATTATTAGGCCATCGCCCCACAACGCGGACGGTGGCATTAACTAGTTTGTTGACAAATAAAAGACATGTGGACTCAAGGCTAGGGCCCTCACCCTCCTTTGATGGACCTCCACACTAAATCACCCAACAATACACGCCATGCTTGACTTAATGTGATAATTAGTTAAAAATGTAATTTAAAAAGAAAAAAAAAGAGTTACGAATTGTTTTGCTTAAAATGTTATTCTCTCGACGATCTAAACTCTTAATGCACAGAATGTGAGCTTTCCGCAACTCATGTGTATTTTATAACACTTAACCGTTCAACTTCAAACTTCACACATCATGTCTGATTGCTGATGGGGTTGTTTTGTATATTAAGTCTTATTTGGGCTCTTTCTTTGGGCCAACACTAGTATGTTTTGCTCTGTTTATATTTATCCCAAATGAAAGGTGTTAAATGTTAACTAACTAGTATAAAACCCCGCGCATTGCGCGGGCGGTTTTGTTCATTATAACATTGATACGGTACCGGCGCATGACATATTAACCGAAGAAGAATACCCGCAAAAATAAAGTTGTGATATACAAAAAAGGATGTTGACACATGTTCTACTCGATAAAAACTATATAAACATTAACAATTATGGTTTAGATTCAAATAGTAATGATGCAGATAAGAAAATTTTTAAGGGAAAAATTTCATGCAAATCCACGATATTTAACTTAAGGACCAATTTCCACAAATATACAACTACAAATCATTGCGGATTAATGTTCTTTTGAATGGTGTATTTTTGTCATTAACACTAAAATAATTTTGGTAATCAATATTAGATCCAATGCTTTGTATTTTCAATTGAAAATTCATGTAAAAGAATTCTTAAATTGATGAGAAGAATTAAATGTAATACTTTGATTAAATATAAAGTAAAACTTTTATTTAAATAAATGTTTATTCTTTTTTTCCAGCAACAAATAAATCTACATTCTGTTGAACATTTTTACAAAAAATTTTTCTGTTAATTTTTGTTTTGAAATTTCTGATAATTATTTGTGGAGTTCCTGCTGTAATGGGGGTCATTATAGCGTCTTGCTATGGTGGCCCATTTTGGTTTCGTAATAAGAAGTTTCGTTTCGCCGTTAAAAAATTAAATCCAGGTCACCGGAATCTGATCTCCGGTAACATGTCGTCAGGCTTCTCCGGCTGTCATCCAGATTACCTTACCACCAACGTCGTCCATATATCCATGCCAACTCTGCACAAAACGGTAACCGGTGGCCAGGCGGTCACCACTCTACACCACCACATGCATCCACCGTCGGCCGCCGCCGCCACACATCAGTCACCGAAATCGTTGCAAAGCACCACAACCCACAACCTGTCAGTCCCTATTCGCCCAACACATCCATGCACCGGTCGACTTCTGTCACCAAAAGCCAGAATCGTACGTAAAGGCGGTGCTGGATGGTCAAACTGACGGCGGAGGTGGTAGGGAAGCTGGTGGTTGTCGATGGTGAAGTCACTTCAGATCCGTCTCTCTTCCTCGCACGATCTCCTGGTTGAACCCCTCAACCATTCTCTGAGAAACAAAGAAATATAGAGAGAGAAGGAGATGGAGAGTTATACACTAAAAACCCAGAAAAAAGGGAAAAGAATAATTAGCGTGGCCCTGTTGTAAACTGCCATGTGGCCAGAACAATACTGTAGACAAGAATCGACTCAAAATGTTATATAGAATAATGTTATATAGAATAATTATGATATATTTATTTTAAAGACATTAAAAATAGTATTACTATTTCCAAACTTTATGTATTAGCTTTTACTTATTTGTCAAATCATTCCGTATAATAAAGATGTTAAGGTGACCTTTACATCATGCAATTTTGTACATGTGAGCGGAGTATGATGTCCGATATTCAAGGACTCATACGTGGTTCATTCATATCAAAATAAAAAATAAACTGATTAACGGATGCATAATGTTGTGTATTAAAATACAAAGGTTATACTTCTAGTATACCTAAAGAAATAATTAGTTCTAATGGAAGTAAGATAATAATATCAGTTGTGTTAAAGAATGTTTTGTGAAACAACATAATGGATCGTATATGTACAATTCATATGCGAAAACCATGAAAATATATAGCTGCCACATATATACTTTTCTAAAATAACCACATAAATTATTTTAGTTTTTAATTACAATTTTGACTTTTTAGTTTTAAGAAAAAATAATTACTAAGCGATAATAGGTGGTGATCACTTTTGCATCCACAAGACATGACAAACACCCTATGTACATAACTACACATTTTCTTACATAAATGTATATTTTTGAAACTTGTTGCTTGTTTGTTTGGTTGTTATTATTATTTGTAATTGTAACGGTGAAAACAGGGTCGGCTCTAGCCCCATTTAAGTAAAGCGGTGGCTTAGGGCTACCACTTTTCTCAAGCCCCTCATTTCGTTTTGCATATTATATATATTAGGAATAGGAATAGGAATTCTTTTGATACATTTTTATTTGGGTTTACAAGCTATAAAAACTAAAGTGAGCATGAAAACCAACAAAAACTCTTTCTGTTGAGTTTGCTTTTTAGTCTCAAAACTCAAAATTCATTTAAGTTTCAATAAAATATACAACAGCTCCTTCTTGTTTAATACCAACATAGTTTAAACACTTGATTTTATCTATTTTCTTAGAAGCTCTTTCATATCTTCATAAAAATTAGCACTTAATTCAGAAAGGCCTCTAAATTTTATTTTATTTTATGCCTAAAAAATCGTTGAGCCAGCCTTGCATGAAAATTTTATTTTTTCAAAGAAAAAAAAAAAGTAATAACGGTTTTGTCTAAGAATTTTTAATTAGTCTCACTGTGAGCTATCCATGATCCATATGTGTGTTTTTAAAACTGCATACCGTTCAACTTTAAACTTCACAAATTATGTATGATGGCCGATGGGTTCATTTTGTAAATTTGGTCTGATTTGGATTCTTTCTTTAATTAGGCCTACATTAACATGTTCTGTAGTGTTTATCCCAAGCCACCATCCTGGGTGGGCTTGGGTTAGGGCGTGGTCCTTGGGGCTTGGCTTTCAAGCCGGGCGTGGGGCGGTATGGCCATGCTAGTTGGCTGCCTCCCATTGGCTCACCCGCCACATCATAGCGGATTCAAAATTTGAATTTAAAATTCAAACGGTTTGGGGACACCAAACCGCCACCCGGTCACCCAACCACCCCCTATATATTGTAACCCCAATCCACTGGTCCCCCCCATCCCACGAACCCAACCCCACCGGCTACCCAGTCTCTCGAAACCGCTATCCCACTGGACCCCCCCCTCCCCCCGCTATGGCATCCTGGACCCATGAAGAATAAATGGCACTCGTCACTAGCGTCGTCGACGCTATGAAGGGACGGCCACCGGGCCAAACAAAATATCGGGTGGAAGCATTCGCGGCCTACCGACATAACGTCGGTAACGACCGCCACAACCTCAACGCGTGCCAACATAAATGGCGCGAGCTACGGCCCAAGCTCGACCGTTTCAAGGCTTACTACGAAGCGGTTCCGAGCGGCGACTTGAGCCACGAGGACCGGGTGGCGGTGGCGAACATAGAGTTTCGAGGCAAGGAGCGAAAGACGTTCGACAAGATCGACTTTTTTGAAATTTATTTAACGCTCTAGGTTTATTTTGTAATTTTTATAAATTATGGATTTTTTTATGATTATGTAATTTTAAATTTTAATGAAGTTGTAGGTTTTTTTTATAAATGTTGTGTGATTTTTTATAAATTTTTTGTAATTTTTTTTTCTAATATTTTGCCACCGGTGCACCCAACCCAAGCCCAACCCACGCCCCGTCATACCCCGCGGACACGTAACCAGGCGGTGAGGGAGCTCCAATTCCACGTGTCAACCAATGCCCAACCTAAGCCTCAACTCAAGCCCCACCATACCCTACGGTCGAAGAGCCTAAATGAAACCTGTCTACTAAATTAACTTTGTTTTATAGTCACTAAAAATAGTATTAGTTTTTTTCTAATACTAATAATACTTCTATATTATATTTCAGGGTAAAATTACCATACAAAATCTCCTAAAAATAAAAAGTGTATAAAGACACGATGGATCGCAAAATATAATATAATGTCGAGTAAAATATAACACAATTTCGACAAATGTAACACAATGTCGAGGTAAAAAGACAAAATGATAAATAAAAAGATACAATCATCTAAACAAAATTTCTAAAATCTACAAGCTAAACATTCAAAAGCGAAAACCTAAAGTTTCATATCATAGAGTTCGATGAGACGGTTCCAACGCCGCTTTGAATGAGATCAATCAAAGTCCGTTTGATACCCTTCTTGACTTCTTATTTTTAAAACACTTTGTATTTGATCCTAACCCTTATATTTCAAACTTAGGTTTACTCTTATTATTTTTACTGTCTTAGTGGTATTCGGAACTAGAGTGAAAACATATAAAACAATAACTCTTTTTCTAAGGTAAAATTTATATGTTTCTAAATAAGATAAACTACTATTAAAGAAAAAATCAATTTTTAAAATGTATAGTCAAATCAAATTTGACAACATGTAATTAAAACTAGTTATGTAAATAAATGTATGAGTTAATGAGATAGAAAATTTAGTTGTTTTTTACTTTTTAAAAAAAATTGAGTGAATTGCAAGGATCGTCCTTTATTTTTATACCCATTTGCAAGCGCTGTCCTTTATGTTTAAAATTGACGAGTTTTGTACTTTATGTTTTCAAATGATGCACGTTTTGTCCTTTAGCCGTAACCCAGTTAGATTTTTCTGTCAAATCTGGTCATGTGCAATGCACATGAGGGTAAAATTGTCTTTTCACCCTATTCTTTAAAAATACATATAAAAGAAATTATATATCATAACAAAACTCTCTTCTTTCCCAAATCTCCAACAGATCCCACCATTCTCATCCCCCAATCAAGGCCCCGATTTGGGTTTGAAAGTCGAACAAACCACATATTGTTATTTGTCACATTGTCCGACCTATTACACCATTCTACTGAAAAATAAAAAGTTATGAATGTTTTGAATCAGTTTCTTCATGTTCATCATTTTTTTCCGGCTACTCTAAATACGGGTATATTAGTTTTTAATAAACTCTAACCCACACTATTCTATCCTCTTAACCCAAAGATTGGATACATGTTCCTTCAACTTTTCCTAATGAGTTGCCCATCCAAGAACTCATAGAGGTCATGCATCCTAGTAATACTTCTATCTGAACGTGTTTAACTGTGGAGTTTTCATTTGCTTTATAGTCAATGCGCCCAAAACGTGTTGGTGATTTAAGAGACGCATCATTCCCTGTGAACCAAGAACATTGTTGACCATGACTGATGTGAGAATTACCTAGGGTGTTACAATAGGTCATGCTATCAGGGATACTCTCACTCAGGTTTGCTTTCATCGAGTTGGCATAATAGTGTACAAAATGATATATTATGGTCCATGGTTGTAGAAGTTGCTAGGAGCTGCTAGGTCGGTCAACTGAAGAGTTGCGAGTACTCAGATTTGGCGGGGAGTACTTCGACATGGTAAATTATAAAGACAATTTTCGGGAAATTATATATACGTCAAATATCATAAGTTTACTAATATTTATATAAAAAATACTTGAATATCAATATAAATTAAAAAGGCACATGTTTATATACTAATTTTCTGTTAAAAATTTATATTCATTAACTAACATTTTAGACACAGTAATCATTTTATTCTCGTCTTCCAAGGTATCTCTATGGAAAATAACAAAAATCCATTCATAACCCATGAAAAACAATGGAAATTAGTGAAAAACAGCAAAAAGTCTGACTTGACCGAGTCGGACCGACTAGCTCCGAGTTTGACCGATTTGGAAAAATGTTGACCAAGTAGAAGAAAATTATCTCAGCACACTACTTAGTATCAAGTACTCCCCGTGTACTTGGTCATCCAAAACGATTTTTACAACACTGTTTCAGTCTATTAATCAGTTAATTTTACAATCGTTTATTAATTTTAAAATTATTTCAAGAAATTTAAATATTTATTTGGTATATTTGTGGAGTTTGAGTTGAGGGAGACATGTTAAACTTATGTCAAAATGACTGCAATTGGATGACGTGTATGTCAGCAACACAAAAGTATTTCTAGGTATAATCTAACCCTCACACACACCCCTCTTTGAGATAAATATACCACATCATGCTGCTTTAAAGTGTCCCTTTTACTCTCGAAAATTACATTTTTAACCTTTACGACATAATACTTTAGACGATTGAGGAGTCTACTACACTCAATCCATGACCGAATTTATAACTTTAAGCATGAGTGGCCGGCCCCATGAATTGAAAAGAAGGTACAAAATTATTAAAACACAAATTAATGTGCACTAGACTCCAAGTAAAAGAAGACTTCATCATGGACCCAAGTTAACTAAAGGGTTGAATTGTCTTTACTTTTTGCATGACTTTTAAGATTCAAAAGATGGATCATCTTATGCTATTATTTGACTACCGCACTCATAGTAGTTTACCGAGTAAGATACAAAACTTGGAAGACGTACATCCAATCTATATTTAGAAAGAAAATCCGTACTTGAGCAAAATGAATGTTAAACATCAAGACACAAATTCGTCCTTTAAACCATGCATGAAAGAGACAAAGTGAATTAAAGAATTAATGACGCCTTTTTTTAAAGCAAATTTGCATTTAACTAGGTTCCAAAACGATTCACGAACCTATCAATATGGGTAAAAGTTTGAATTGCCTTACCTCTTCACATATATGTGAAAAGACACGTATGCCCTAATCAAGTTGATAAAGAATAGACATGAATATGAACATCAACTGTTAGCGATCATCGTCTTTTAGTACTGCATTTGGTTTGATGCTAGTGAGTTCTACACGTACAACTTTTTTCATATCGAATTCAAACGTAACGTGAGAAAAATTAGTGTTTTCCAAGAAGCAAGAAAGATCAAAATACAAACATGTAGCTCGATAATTTAAACTATTTAAAACAGTAAGTGAATGAAGAAAATATAGGAATAAGATGAGAACAGAAATAACATACACAAAAGGATGTTGTTCCTACTAATTCACATAACATAATTAAATACTGTCATTAAAACATAAAAGAATAAAATGAAATGAACATGCAATTGAAAATATTGAGTCAACATTAGCAACGCTTAATTTACTCGATTAATTGTGAAGAGGGTTTGGACCTGTGCGAACTAATCTTTTATCTTCGTCATACAGATCACTTTCTCCAGCTGGTCGGCTCCGTGCTTCTGGATGGAATTGTGGAGATGCAGTTATAAATAACACAGCTTTCCGGCCAGAATTCGGTATGGAGTGATGGCGGTGATGATTAGCAGAAGATGGTGATAGACGAGTGGCGATTAGGATGATCCATATGAATAAAAGGTGAACTCTTGGATTGGAATAAGTCTTTCTCCTTTTGCATCTTATTTTTGCTAGTTCATATGAAAGATCTTGGGCCATTTTTAAAGATGATAGTATCATAGTATTGGAGGTAGTAGTGGCATGGGCCATTTTGAAAGATGATTGTATCCTAGTAGTAGAGGTAAGTAGTGGCATGCGGCAATGTAGCGTATGTATATATCGTAATTATATATATAGGCAGGAAGGTGGAAAGAAACAATAATTTTTCTAATGTTTAGGCGGCTTAGAAAATACAAAAGTGATTGTATCATAGTAGTGGTAGTAGTGGCGTGGGCCATTTTGAAAGATAGTAGAGGTAGTAGTGGCATGCGATAATGTAGTGTATGTAAATAGTTCTGTAGTTATACATAGGCAGGAAGGTAGAAAGAAGAATTAAATTTAAGAGTTATATCTCTGGTTGGTCCTTTTGGTTTATGAAAATTGTAGACTTGGTCCTACCTAATGGTTTACTAATTACAGAGTTTGTCCTAATAGTTGTACTTTTTGCACTCGGTTGATCCTTATCACTAACCTCTGTTAGATTTCTCAGTTAAGTTGATATTATATGACCAAATTGCCCTCAATAATTAAAAAATAAAAGTAAAAATATAAAGGAGACCCACCCCATCATCTCACAATTAAATTTCTTTCTCTCTCTCTCTCAGATCACCTGCATCACTTTCTCCAACACCGTCATCAACGTCTCCACTCTCTAACCTGGACATCATCATCGTCCCCAACCAGCACCACCACCGGCAACGAAAGATCAATCCACCCCATCATCATCTCCAACCCCGACATCATCATCATTCCTAACCAACAAACTTCTGCCACCGCCAGGCCGGTATGTTCATATCTCCTCTCTACATCAGTGTTTTGGTCAAAAATCAAGCAATGATAGTGCAATCAAACTCTTTGCTACGGGGAATGATGCTTGAATTACTGAATGATATAAAGGATCACTCTGAAATGCAATGAACAAATGACACATAGATTTATACGATGAAAAAGCCCTTGATCAATGAATGATCTCCGGCATAAAAAACCTCGGGTAATGGAAACTATCGATCACCAACTCAAATTAAATAAGAAATGTGTTACAACTTTGGATGATAGCGAGCTAGTTACAAGGATCACTATAGTGCAATGTGTATAAAAGTGTGGAATCGCCAAGTGAATGGTTACGAGCTGGTGAGAGCAGTTACTAGTGTGTGTTTAGCCAAAATTAGCCAAGTGTTCTAATTTAGCTCGCTATCCCCTTTTAAAAATAGAAAATATCTAAGCTAACTAACTATCCGTCTTTCATGCAAATCTCCCACGAACTCCATAACGTCCATATTGGTCAAGCACGTGCGGAATAAATAAGAAATATGCTCCAGGAATTTCGTTAAGACCAGGTCCAAGCTCTTATTCCTGCAAAACAATATCATATTCAAAATAGACAATCGTTAGAATAAGGATCCTTACTATGATCCATGATCCTGATCCTGCAACACTTCTGAGGATCACTAGCTGATGTTGAAGCAAGGATCACTATACCCAACAGTAAATGAGGATCACTGATTATTGGTGAATCCACCCCTAACAATTGCCCCCAAAATATAAGGAGTAATATTGTAAATAATGAGTTATATTTTGTCGTCCTTATCTGCAACGAATCATCCATCAAACTAGCCGTTATAAGCGGACTAGCCATTGAGATCCTGACGTCACTGAGGTGACTATCCTGCAAAATCATCATTATAAATGGCAGTTAGAGATAAGGGCTAGAGGGCATTTAAATTCAAGCGTTTCTTCTTTAAATCCTCATTTGAAGACTCGAGCAGGTACTCTTCTCTCTTCCTTCTCTCTTCATCTTCTTGCTCTGTTTCTCTTTTCCCACTATTGTCAAAATGATGCTCCGATTCTCACCGGCTAAGGATCATAAGAAGGACAGCCCTCTGAAAAGCCAGGGAATCATAAAGGATTCCGCAAAAGAACGCTGCTGCTTTTCCGACCCGCAGATCGACAGAATTCGCCATTGCTTCCTGGCGAATGCCGTTTTCAAACCGTTTGATCCCAGCGTTTTAAGTGACTATGCTTCTGAAACCTGGATAGCCTTTCTAGTCACCCCATTCACTATAGGATACACCTATCCTTTTCCAGCTTTTACCCAATCCTTTTTCTCTCTTACCGGCATTTCTTTCATCAAAGCGATGCCTATGGTCTGGAGGGTTTTGATCACCCTTGAGAGGATCATTGAGCAACATGGTATCGATCTGGGAATGTCGGAGCTTTCTGAAATGTATGACCTTGTCAGCCATGGATCTCACCGGTATCTTCTCAAACACAAGCCGGGTGAAGAACATCCCATCTTCAAAGCCACTAAAAACGACACCAACTGGAAACGGCGATTCTTCTTCGTCAGAAGGGATTCCATCCCTGATGGAAAGGATCTGCCTAAAAAGTGGACCACTCATGGTAGGATAGAGGATCCTTAGAAGGATCACCAGATAAGCAAGTTTCTAACCAGGATCACTAACGTTTTTCCATTTCTTTTGTGCAGCTATTTCTGTCTCACATCTGTTCAAAACACCTGCAACAAGAGAAAGGCTTCTTGCTTTCCGAAGACTTAACCCTGCAGTAAGATCATTCAAAGCAAACACCCAGGATTCACAAGAGATATCCTCAGGCTCAGTCACCATGTCAAGTAAGTATCCGTGTTTATGTGTGATTAAATGATAAAAATAAGATAAAATAAAGATACTTATCTGTTTTGAATGTGTAGGTGCCGGAAAATCTTCAAAATCTACCTCCAAATTCAGCGTCACCGATCTTGACACTGTACGATCCTCCAAGAAGAAGCCCACTGCAAGCCCCACTGTCTCGATCCCCAAGGCACCCACTAAAGGAAGGGGTGGCAAGAAAAGAAAAACCTCTGAGGCTGAGGATTTGCAAGGCTTGCCTCTGATCCGCCACCAGTTCCTTGAATACTTCAACGATTTAAGGATCACTGACTCGGCTTATATATCCTGCTTACTTGAGGATCACATGATCTTGAACTGTACTCTATCCTTTTTGCAGAAATTTGCTGAGATCGAAGACTATGTTGGGAGTGTTGAAGAGCTGGACAAGTAGTATGCAGACCTTCAACAAGTTGCGGTGCTCAAGGATCACAAGATTGCTGATCTCGAAAAAGCCCTCCAAGACGCCAACACCTAGACAGCTAAAGTCCTGATCAACACTGACTATGAGAAGCATGAGTTCATGGAAGGTGCCAAGGTCTCCGCTGCCATTGCTATGTACAAGACTAAGCTGAAGATGGCCCAAGAAGCCCAGGATCCTGACTTCGACAAAAGCAGCTGGGATGTTGAGGGCTGGAAGGCGAGGCTGGCTGAGCTGGAGGACGAAGAAGAGGCTGAGGAGGTTTTAGCAATCGAAGCTGGAGGCAGTGGCAAGGATCATGGTGGAGAAGCTAGTGGAGCGGCTGAAGATGATGCAGCGAAGGTGTGAGCTGCAAGGATGGGCGATGATGGATATTTATAGACGTGGCCGGAGCCCATTTTTTAGGTTGGATAGTGGTTTTTTGGTTATGGTGTTTTGATTTCAAACAATGATGGCCTGTAATAACTTTAGACAATAGCTATTAGGGTTGAGGATCATGGATCCTTTGAACAATAGGCAGGATAATGGATGGTGGATGGATCCTCTGTTTGGGGGATGAAGCCACTTGTTATCCTGCCGCCTTTACTCTCCCGCACTGCTAAGACCGCATGAACAATGGACACCCTTTGCCAACCCATGTGGACGGGCCACATTTTGCTGGTAGAAACGTGGGTTGGCAATTTTGACAACCTTAAAAGGGTTAAATATTTTGTGAATAAATAAAACTTTAACTTTTTTACTTATCCTGTTATGTTATTCTTGTATATCCTTTAAATATTCAATTGTTTCGATATACACTTGTCTGAATAAGAAAAGTTAAACAAATTAGGTTTAAAATTTTTGGATATGATCCAGGATCAAATATCCTATAGTTGAAAGCTTCCAAAAAGTGGTATATCTTAAGGATCATAAGTTCAGTTGCCAAAATATAAGGTTTATTTAAATGAATAAAGGATAAAATGAAAATAGTTAAGGATCATACCTGAGAATCCAAGTTAGGATCCTAATCTTTAACATTATAATCAGGATGACCATAAAACAAAACCTTAGTAGGAGGTAAGGACCAAGGATCCTTAGTTGTTTAACTTCGAAAACCTGAAATAGAACATAACTTGGGACTAAGCCAACATATAGGACAAGTTAGTAACTGGGGACAAGCCCAAGGATAACTGGGGACAAGCCCAAGGATCGTGTGTAAACTGGAGTATGGCCCTTACTGGCGACTATCCAAACTTGGTGACATGAAAATGCCAAAACCTTAGCTAACGTGAAAACGTTAGAAACCTTAGGAACGGATGTATGGTACGTCTACCATTATACGTAGGATCCCGGATACAGCCAGTACAATGAAATTGTCAGCCCCCTAAAGCGAGTACTGGTCCCATTGCCATGAACTGTACCAGGATCATCGTGCGTTACTGGCGATACTGGGGTCAAGCCCAAATAACTGGGGTCAAGCCCAACTGGATACTTCTGTGGATAATCAATCCTTTGCTAAGGATACCTGAACCTTCAAAACTTAGAACCAAGTGAAAGGAGGATAAAGGATGCAGGATCCCTATCCTCATATAAGAGAATAAAATAATGAAATAGTTTGAGATTAGGGTATTACCAAGATGAGGATCATCTGTTCTGTAAGGATCCTTCAAGGATACTCATCACGTGAGGATCACAGATCCTTGTCACATGAAGTATTTCTTGAAATGGACAGCATTCCAGGCTCTAGGTAGTAAATCACCTTCCATTGTTAGCAATCAATATGCCCCCTTTCCTGCCTCAGCTTCAATTAAGTATGGACCTTCCCACTTTGGTGCCAACTTTCCATCAGCAGGATTGGTGGTATTCTGAAATGCTTTCCTTAGTACCATATCACCAACTTGGAACTTCCTGATCCTGACATTTTTGTTGTAGGCTCCAGCCATCCTCTGTTGACAACTGGCCATCCTTATCCTTGCCAAATCCCTGATTTCTTCTATAGTATCCAGGTCTTGAACCAGGTTTTCATCATTTTCTTCAGGATCACGAATGCTTGTTTTTGCAGTAGGAACCACCATCTCTGTAGGGATCACTGACTCTGCCCCAAATACCAAAGAAAATGGAGTTTGACCAGTAGCATTCTTGGGGGCTGTCCTATCAGCCCAAAGCACATAAGGTAATTCTTCTGCCAATTTTCCTTTCTTGGACCCAAGCTTCTTTTTCAAGTTGTTGATGATGATCTTGTTAGATGATTCTGCCTGACCATTAGCTTGTGAGTGGACTGGTGTTGACGTTATCATCTTAATCCCCCAGCTATCACAAAAGTTAGTAGTTCTACTCTCAATAAATTGGGATCCATTATCACATACAATTTCAGAAGGAATACCAAATCTAGTAATAATATTTCTTTTAATGAAGGATATAACTTCCTTTTCTCTGACTTGGGCAAAGGCTTCAGCTTCTATCCACTTGGAGAAGTAATCAGCCATAGCAAGCATGAACACTTTCCCACCAGGTGCCTTAGGAAGCCTACCAACTATATCCATTCCCCATCTCATAAATGGCCAAGAGGAGGATATAGGATGCAAAAGTTCAGCCGGTTGATGAAGGATATTACTATGTCTTTGGCAAGGATCACACTTCTTGGCATACTCCACAGCATCCCTTTTCATAGTTGGCCAATAGTATCCTGTCCTCAAGATCCTTGAGAACAATGCTCTGCCCCCGGTGTGATTTCCACAATCCCCTTCATGGAAATCTTTTAAGACCTGTTGGATTTCCGGATCCTCAATGCATCTTAGATATGGTCCTGCAAGAGATCGTTTATACAACATATTATTCAATATTGTAAATTGGGATACCTTAATTTTAAAAGCCCTAGGGTTTTCTCCTGTAGGAATCTCTCCATGTTGTATGTATCTCATGATTGGGAGAATCCATGATCCTGAATGAGATTGAGTATCATCACTAGGGATGATTGCAGAATCCTCTCATATCTCCATAGCCACATGATCCTCCATAGCAGGTGTCAGGATGTGGATAATGGGAATACTTATATCCTCCGGGATCTTCAAAGATGATCCTAGATTAGCCAATTGATGTGCGTGAAGTGTGTTATATTTTTGATGTATATTTAAGCCCCTTTTTACACTTTTAGCCAAGTTTTAAATTTATAAAACACGATATTCACTAACACTAAACACACATATGGGCAAGTGCACCCATCGTTGACGTAGTATAGTGTTGGTAAGATACCGAGGTCGTCCAAGGACACAAGAGCTTTTAATACCGGTTTATCCTCAACGTCTAATCAAATCAAAAAGTGAGAAAAATGTTTTAAACTAAGAAAAATAAAAACTAACTAAATGCTGAAAATAAAAATAAAATAAAAACAGATAGACAAGATGAATCACTTGGATCCGACACGTGTATTAGTATAACCTTTGATTATTTTCGCACTTTTGCACTTGTTTAAGAGATTATCTTAGTTATTGTAGTAGGCCCCTCTTTTGAAGGCGACGTTACCCTCAACCCAGTAGTTTGAGTCAGCAAGGATACAATCCTAAAGGGTCGGATTATTGAAAGATAATGAATTAAGTTATTAATGCAAATTGTGGTAGGCCCCGCTTTTGGCGGTGACGTTACCCTCGGCTAAGTAGTCTGAGTCAGCAGGGATACAGTCCTAAATAGCCGGGTTATAGTATTAATAGTAGTTAACTTATGAGGGGGTCAAAGAGTTTGGATCCCCGCCATCCAATACCTATGGGCATTGAAGGAGATCCTACTAAATTTGACCCAGGTCCCAAGCAGGACCTCTAAACGCTGAACAAGGGCAAGACCCTTACCAAACCGTTCCCTTAACCCCCGACCAGGTAGCCAACATACCTCCATATAGACCGTGGAGATATGAATGGTGAAAATCTTTTATTTTATATAGACAGTAAAATAATGCCAAGACACCACGGACAAACGATAAGGAAAGATCACCTTCAACATAAGTAACTAGTTATTAAAGTCATTAATACAAAACCAAATAAAAAGTGCAAAAGATTAAAAATAAAAAGTATTATACTAAACACTTGTCTTCACCAAGTGATGTAAGAGACTTAGGCAAACATGGCCTTGATTGTCAAGAACTCTTACGATCAATCTTGGATCCCGAGACGACTCACACACTCTACGATGGACAATGGATGATGGTGGTGGATGATGGTGTTATGGTGGTGGTGGGTGGTGGATGAAGTGTGAGAGAGGTGGTGTGCCAAGGGATGAGAGAGAATGAAGCCAAGCTCCTCTATTTATAGGCTGAACAGAAGGCTGGACACGGCCCCGTGCCCGTCTGACATTCTCTCACTTCATTAATTGTAATTGCGAATTACAATTAATGCGCCTGCTGTACTTTCACCACGCCCCCGTGCCCGCTGGACACGGCCCCGTGGTGGGCAATGGAAGCTTCTACTGGTTTGTCTTTTCTGCTGCTTCATGGGCACGCCCCCGTGTTCGCTGGACACGGGGCGTGTTCAGACTCTGTTTCTTCTCCTTTGCCTTGGGAGGTGCCGTTGAGGGTCCGGGCAGTCCACTTTTGTTCCTTTTCTTGTATTTATGGTAGAATTAGTTGTCTTTTTGCTTCTTTTGTGATTTTGAGCTCATTTCATCCTGAAAATACAAAAGGAAGACAAAAACACTCTTTTTCCAACATTAGTACTTAAAAAGGGTTAGTTTTATGCCTTAATTGATGTGATTTATATGTTGCATTTTACACACATCACCAATGCATCAGCTTCTGTATTTTCCTCCCTTGGTACCTGTGTCAAACTAAAGGAAACAAAAGAGAGTGCCAATTCTTTGACTATCTCCAAATATTTGGTTAGCTTTTCACCTTTAACAGCATAGGATCCATTAAAGTGATTAGTGATTAATAATGAATCTACATGTACCTCAAGATACCTGATCCTCATATGCTTAGCAATTTGCAAACCAGCTATCAAGGCTTCATATTCAGCCTCATTGTTAGTAGTTTGGAACTCACAAGCTATAGAGTGGGGTATTATGTCCCCACGTGGCGATTTTAGTAGTATTCTAAGCCCTGTTCCTTTGACATTAGAGGATCCATCAGTGTAGAGTGTCCAAGGATCCTTAGTTTCCTCTAGCTGTTGGACTTCTAACTCGGCTTCCCTTTGCAAGTCACTACTGAAATCTGCCACAAAGTCAGCTAAGGCTTGGGATTTAATGGCTGTTCTGGGCTCATATCTTATATCATAAGCACTGAGCTTTGCTGCCCACTTAGCCATCCTTCCTGACATTTCAGGTTTCCTGAGAACATTTTTAATTGGAAAATTAGTTTTAACAATAATGGCATGAGTTTCAAAATAATGTCTTAATTTAGTGGATGCCATGATTAAAGCAAGAATAAGTTTTTCCAAATGAGAATACCTGGACTCAGTATCAAGAAAACTCTTACTTACATAGTAAACATGATGTTGTGTACCTTCGTGATCCTTAACAAGGACGACACTTACTGCTTTTGAGGATACCGCGAGATATAAGGATAACACATCTCCTTTTTCTGGTTTCATCAAGGCAGGAGCCGAGGACAGGTAATCCTTGAGAGCTTTGAGAGCATTTTCATGCTTTTCAGTCCAATCAAACTTCTTGTTCTTCCTCAAAATATCATAGAACTCTTTGCATTTCTCTAAGGATTTGGATATGAATCTGTTTAAAGCTGCAATCCTGCCTGTCAACCTTTGGACATCCTTAGCGTTGGCAGGGGACTTGATGTTCACTATAGCTTTAATTTGCTCTGGACTGGCTTCAATGCCCCTCTTTGTCACCATATATCCTAAGAATTTACCTGCTTTAACACCAAAGTGACACTTGGAAGGATTAAGTTTCATATTATATTTGTCAAGGATATCGAATGCTTCCTCCAAGTCTTTAAGGTGATCCTCAGCCTTTTTTAGATTTAACCACCATGTCGTCTATATAAACTTCCATATTGTGTCCAATCTGATCCTTGAACATCATATTTACTAGCCTTTGATAAGTTGCACCTGCATTTCTTAGTCCAAACGGCATAGTAATATAACAGTATATACCAGTTGGAGTCATAAAGGCTGTATCCTCTTGATCTGATGGTTCCATCTGAATTTGCTGAAATCCAGATGAAGCATCCATAAAAGTTAACAGTTCATGACCCACAGTTGCATCCACCATGGAGTCAATGTGGGGTAATGGGAAAGGATCCTTGGGACATGCCTTATTTAAATCGGTAAAATCGACACATACCCTCCACTTTCCGTTTTTCTTTTGAACTACAACCACATTGGCTAACCATCTTGGATACTTGACCTCCCTAATCATACCTGCTCGGAGTAACTTTTCTACCTCTTCCTGGATAATGGCATTTCTTTCTGGTGCAAACTTCCTCCTCTTTTGATGGATTGGTTTGAACGACCTGTCAATGCCAAGTTTGTGAGTGATTACATCTTTAGATATACCTGTTGTTTTGGTCAAAAATCAAGCAATGATAATGCAACCAAACTTTTTGTAGTGAGGTATGATGCTTGAATCAATGAACAATATTAAGGATCACTCTTGAAATGTAATGAACAAGTAACATAGAGATTTATACGAGGAAAAAGCCCTTGATCAATGAATGATCTCCGGCATAAAAAACCTCGGGTGATGGAAACTACTGATCACCAACTCAAATTAAACAAAGAAATCTGTTACAACTTCGGATGATAGCGAGCTAGTTACAAGGATCACTACAGTGCAAAGTGTATAAAAGTGTGTAATCGCCAAGTGAATGACTACGAGCTGGTGAGAGCAGTTACTAGTGTGTGTTTAGCCAAAATTAGCCAAGTGTTTTTATCTTAGCTCGCTACCCCATTTAAAAATAGAAAATATCTAAGCTAACAAACATTCCGCAATTCATGCAAGTCATCTACGAACTCCATAACGTCCACATTGGCCAAGCATGTGCGGAATAAACATGGAATATGCTCCAGGAATATCGCCAAGACCAAGTCCAAGCTCGTACTCCTGCAAAACAACATCATATTCAAAGTAGACAATCTTTAGAATAAGGATCCTTACTATGATCCATGATCCTGATCCCGTAACACCTCTGAGGATCACTAGCTGAGACAGAAGCAAGGATCACCAAACCCAACAGTAACTGAGGATCACTGATCACTGGTAAATCCACCCCTAACAATTGCCCCCAAAATATAAGGAGTAATATTGTAAATAACGAGTTATATTTTGTCGTCCTTATCTGCAACGAATTACCCATCAAACTAGCTGTTATAAGCGGACTTGTTGATGCACGGAATGTCTGTTGACTGCGTCTACAAAAAGTCTGAAGTCAAAATTGGTCAACAAGGGGTCAAACTGTAAATATTATGAAAAATAGAGTTTGGTTCGCTTTTCTGTACATTATGTATAGTGGTCCGCTTATTTGGTCTTAGCTGATTCGCTTTTGTGTCAAGTTGTACCAGGTCCGCTCATATGGCATGTCATATGAGCGAACCAGGATGTCTATATATAGGGTGGTCATCCGAGCGGTCTGATAACGTGTGTGTGTATGCTGGAGCGAAACTCTGTCAAAATTTCAGTAGAAAAGCAATAAAAGCAAAGGAACTTAATAGAACAAGCTGTTGTAACCTTGCATATTCTGATTCCGCCTTTATATGTGAGGATGAGCTACTCTGACTGACTTTTCAGGCCAAAGAACGGTTGACAAAGTCTTCAGTGAACATCCTCTGTTATGCCACCTCTTCGGTCTTGATCATCTTTGCCAACTTGTTCAGATTGTAACAATATAAGTATCCTTCAATCTTTCTCTTTGATCATCTTCATCGTCAGCTGGCTCCCCTTTTCTTCAAGCTTTCGTGCTTTTAGGGATCGTCACCTAGCTTTCCAGCTACAAGCTCTTCCTCATTTTCAGCTTGTCTTCAGACTTCCCCTTAGACTCTGCTCTCGGGATCGTAGTCTGGATCTTTCCTGTAATCTTCAAACATTCATAAGTAACAATATTTTCGAAATCATTAAACATTTTCTCAAATACACTCCCCCTATCAAATAACTCAACAGATATGACAGCATTAAAGAATCCAATTCCCCCACAAATTATCATTCAAGTTCAAGTTAATGACCTTGAAGACATTACAAATTTGTTTTTGAAGTTTTCTAGAAATTTCAAGTTTCAAATCAATGAACTTGTTTTATTTACAGAAACACAATCAGCCTACTTATATTTTGAAACTCAGCAACTCAGACATCGGTTTATCGAAAATAAAGCAGAAATCAAAATCTTTTTGTATTTTCTGAAAATATAAAGCAGTAAAGAAATATGTACAAACATATTTACAGATAATATTTTTGTTTGAGTATGCGTCAGAGGATCATATCAGTTTTTGACAAGTCACAAGTACCATTGAGCTTAGATACACATTAAGAATTAAACAATTCACTTAGATTGTCGATATACTGATCCATTTAAATTTTCATACAAATTTCAACTAATTCAGGATACGATTTAGATGTTTTAAGACTTAAACTCATTCATGTGTCCCACCTCTTGAATATACTCCCGTATCCAAATCCCAGATATTCAGTCTTACAGGTGAGTATACCACAGATGATATCTGTAAGGGGTTAGATGCGAAACCATGAGAGCTCAGGTCAGAACTTCCGTTCAGCAGAGAGATGACGGCTCGACTTTTGGTGTGTCCCCTTTAGAGGATCTTTTAATTACAACAGCAGCGACTATCAATTTTATTGTTTCATCAGCTTGCTGAGGGCGATGCTGTGTTTCAAGCATTTTCAAGTTTGTTCATTTCATTATATTTTGTTTTTATTATTTCTTCTTTTTCAGTACAAGCTTTGCACTTTTCAATGCAATTCATGCACTTGTGTTCCTTTTCTACAGCCAATTCAACATTTGATAATTCAGAAGATTTTGTTACCTCAGTGATTGACACCTCGGCGTGCTCAGCTGCCTTTGTCTCCTGTATCTTCTCAACTTTTTCTTCCATCTCTTTCGACTTCTGTTCTTCCTCAACTTTTTGATTCTCTTCACCAGCAAGCTTTGCAACAGTCTTTACCTCTTCAATCATCTTCTTCAACTCTTCTTCCTTTCTCTTCTTCATCTCTACCACCTTTGGTAGACTTGCTTCAAAGACTTCTCTCAACTTGTTCATCAACTCTGGCAGATAGCTTTTATCAGAAAGCCTTTTCGTGTTGAAAATACGCTCACTTGGAAACACATTGGTTACAGCATCAAAATCAACTTTTGACGGATCTACCACTGGATTACCCTGTGGATCCAAGTAACACTCCAACTCTTCATTCCATCTCTTGGCTCTCTGTGCTTCTTGAAATGGTTCATACAGTTTGCCAATCTCCCATCTTGCACTGTCTCTTCTCCACCATGTATCATGATCATCTTTTGCAACAAATGCATAACCAACAGCATCTTGTTCTGGAAGAACTTCTTTGCTCCAATCATAGCCTTCATCATCATAAATGACTGCAAGAGCCCTTGATTTTTCTTCCTGCTGTTTCAACCTTGGTGGTTCAGACTTATTTTGATGGTAAATCGCTTTCTTGTAATAATCTTCGTTGAACGGGTTTTCAGACTCATCAGCAACATACGAATTTCTGCACTCGCGCTTGAAGTAACCCTTTTGTTTGCATTTAAAACATGTCACTTTGGATTTATCAAAACCCAGTTTGGTAGATGGCCCTCCAATTGACTTCCTCCCCGTAATCTCCATGAACCGCTGTGCTCTACGAACTGCACTGGCCATGCACCATCTGATATCCATCAGTTCCATCTCCTCGGGGTCTATTTGATCATACTCTTCTTTTGTCAAATTGGTATTTCCAATCTTCCCTGCAACGAGGCCTTCATACGATTCCAGTACAGATGCTAAGAAAACCATCTGTTGTTTAGCTGATTCTTCACTGAAGTTCTGCCCATTCTTCAAATCGATTGCGATATTACACTGAAATACATTCTTTGAAGCAGATTGGTCTGAAGTGTTTGAAGAAGAACTACTGTGAAAACCACTGTGAAGACTTTCATTGTTGACTGAGTTCAAACTTTCTGCAGAAAATGCTTTTTTTGGAGAACCAACATTTGGTATATTTCCTCTGTAATAAAGCTCCACATTCTGCTGATAAGCTAGACTGTTGACTTTAGATCTCTTTAACTCCAATTCATGACTTTCAAGCCTTTCAATCAACAAATCAATCTTTAACTCATCTGGCTTGATTGTATTCTTCAGCATAAGATCGAAATATTTCCAATCTTGATCATTGGGCAATGCATCAAACAATTTATCCACCATCAATTCTTCAGAATAATCAATGTTATATCTAACCAACTCCATTTTCAGATGTCCAAATCTCTCTAACATCTTACAAACAGATTCATTTTTCATGCAATTGAACACTTCAAACTCTTTACGCAACAATTTCTTCTTGTTTTTGACAATCTCGTTACTCCCAACACACTTTCTCTCCAATGCTTCCCACAATTTCTTTGACGTTTTTTCTTGTTCAAGCAATGAAATAATATCCTCTCTTACTGACTGTTTGATCAAAGTTATCATTCTGTATTCAGCAACAACATTCTTTACATCTTTTTCAGAAAAATCTTTCTCCTTGATTAACTCTCCTCCTGCTTTCTCTGGTGCTTGATATTCAGTTACTAACTTTAACCAACTTTCAGGAGCGAAAGCTTTCACCCATCCTTCAAATCTGTTTTTCCACCAATTATAATCTTCGACTTTCATCAACTTTGGTGGCTTCTGTTGGCTTCCGTACATGTTTTCAAACTTCAGATTATCCGAAATCTCTTTTGAATATTCTTTCAACTCAGATCTTCTATCTGATGATTCGGAAGTGAACGCGTTGTAGAAAGTATTGTAGAATTCTTCACTGTTGTGCGACATTTTTGATCACCTGAAAGTCAATAATCTGGAAGCAAACAAACAAACTTAATCAGTTCAAACAATATCAAGGAATTTGAAATATACTAACACTCGATTCTCGTGAGATAATCTTGACACTTGGACGAAAACCAGACTGAACGAATGAGCGAAACCAGACTTGACAAATAAGCGAATCCCCTATTGACTAATAAGCGGACCACATTGACAAATGAGCGGACCAAACAGGTTGACAAATAAGCGAACCAATCAAATCGACCGAATACGCGAACCCATCCATGTATGAATAAGCCGACCAAACAAGTTCAATCGAGCGGACCAGTTAATGTTCGTTCGAGCGGACCTAAAATGCCCTAAAAGCGAACCAAAAGAGCGAACCAGCAAAGCAAACCGGTTTAAACTGCACTTTGGAGCGGACCAGAAAAGCGAACTGGGAAACTGTCGAATACGCGGACCTACTTCACGAAGGGTTTTTGATCACTTTTAGGCCGAATTTTGGTCTGAAAGTTTCAAGGGTTTGTTATTGTCCAATAATAGATGTCCTGTGAAAAATTCGTCCAATTTTAACCGTGGAAACTTGTCCAAACAGAAAAAGAAGGTGTAGAAGACAGAAAACGGATCAAATTTGAGCTGAACTCTTCCTCCTAAGCTCTGATACCACTTGTTGGATCGTTGTTGACCCTGAATGAGTCGATCAGAAGAGTCGTTTCTCTAATTCAAAGGCGGAATCAGTGAATTAGATGCTCAAACTAAATATAATGCTTCTCTTTATTGATTCTAACAGTGTTTACAACCTGGAAGCAAATCGGCAGCACTTCGTTACAAGTTCCGAGCCGTTTTAAATGAACTAACCAATGCACCTATATATACTGTTGGAGGTTCGCTCCTAGAGACTGCCATATAAGCGAACCAGTCTGGTTCGCTTATGTGAACAACCAAATAAGCGAAGCTGTCAAGTATGTGTGGTTCGCTTATGTGTACCATGTACATATAAGCGGACCTCCTTGTTTAACCAACACATTTCTATTCTCGAACCTCGTGCACTAGTAATTCTAACCTATACTATCCTATTACATGATACAAGACGAAGTCAATAGACGTAGTGCACTAACAGATTCTTGTTGGACCGTTCTTTGACCCGAAAAGTCAGTCAGAGTAGCTCATCCTCACATATAAAGGCGGAATTAGAATATGCAAGGTTACAACAGCTTGTTCTATTAAGTTCCTTTGCTTTTATTGCTTTTCTACTAAAATTTTGACAGAGTTTCGCTCCAGCATACACACACACGTTATCAGACCGCTCGGATGACCACCCTATATATAGACATCCTGGTTCGCTCATATGACATGCCATATGAGCGGACCTGGTACAACTTGACACAAAAGCGAATCAGCTAAGACCAAATAAGCGGACCACTATACATCATGTACAGAAAAGCGAACCTAACTCTATTTTTCATAATATTTATAGTTTGACCCCCTGTTGACCAATTTTGACTTTAGACTTTTTGTAGACGCAGTCAACAGACATTCCGTGCATCAACAGACTCCCCCTTGGATGTTGACGTAGTCTTTATCAGTCTTTAGATCCGTAGTCTTCAGTCTTAGTCTTTTCTCCAACTCTGTCTATTTTCACAAGCATTCTTCACAGGTTTCAACACCTGGCTCTAACTTCAACTTCCCAATAACTGTTGATCCAGACTCCCCCTTTCACAGACTCCTCCTCTCAGTATGCTGAGATCTTGAGATATCTGGTTCAAGCTTTGACAATTTGCCTTCGTTGGGAATAATAAAGTTTCCAAACCTGTTACTCAACCATTAACGTTACGATCTATCTTTTCTAACAATAAAAACAAATTCAATCAGCTCTAATCCACTCAAGTTTTCAAGTTCAAATTAATGACCCTGATCACCTGATTAATCTACCAAGTTCAATTTAATGACCCTGGTTGATCTTTTTGACGAACTCAACTGATTTAGTAAAATCATTTTTAACTTTTTCTGAAAATAACAGGTATCAAATTAATGAACTTGTTTTTTACACAGAAAACAATCAAACTTCTAACAATGTAAGCTCTCCTCATTCATCAGCTCAGAATCTCCTGCATCTGCTTCATCTTTCTAGAATCCGACAATCAACTTTCTACTCTGGTTTATCTAAAATAGAGCAGAAACAAAATCTTTTTGGATTTTAAAATGATCTAAACTAAAAAATGAAATATTAGAAAACTTAAATTGCGGAAAATAAACTATTTACAAGTTTTATTTTTGGTGAGCGTGTCAGGGAATCATATCAGCTTTTCAGACAAACTACAAGTACCGTTAAGCTACATTACATACTCAGACTTAAACAATTCACCTCGATTGTCGATATACTGATCCATCTTAAATTCTCACACAAACTTCAATCTATTCAGGATACCATTTAAGTGTTTTAAGAACTTAGATCAATTCATGTGTTCCACCTCTTGAATATACTCCCGTATCCAGAATCCCAATATTCAGTCTTACAGGTATCCACACTACAATGATGTCTGTACATAAATTAGGGGTTAAATGCGAGAACTGAGGGATCTCAGGTCAGAACTTCCGTTCAGCAGAGAGATATCAGCTTCGACTTAGCAGTGTGTCCCCTTTAGAGGATCTTTTCAGCTACAACAACTGATTATCAATTTTATTGTCTAATCAGCTGAGGGCTTTATGCTATATTTCAAGCAGTTTGGATAAAGTATTAGCCAAGGACTAGGTCAGAACTACCGTTCAGCAGAAGTCCTAGAATAATACTCCAGACATCATAGAGTACAAACACCTAGTATATCAGAATACGAGACCTTTCAAACGAGATTTCAGGGGTTACCTATATATCCAAGTAGCGTTCCCCACGAATTTCACCAGTTTAAAATTTTAGGTTTATATCCCGAATAAATCTACTAAATGTACGAAAACCTATCGACACATCGTTAGTGAGACTGTTTAACTCATTTTGTCTTTCCAAATCTTTAGCATACTGTAATTGTCTAGCTGATGTACTATCATTTTCCCTATATACACAAGCTCTTTTTCAATTTTATCATGTTTTTGTATTTTTGCATTTTTACTGTTTTTGTATTTTTCCATTTTTACTGTTTTTGTATTTTTCCTGAAAATAAACTATGTACACCTAACTATCTCCCCCTAAATACCAAAACACGTAAAAAACCGACAAACCATCGCAGATTGTTTCTCATCTTCATTCGCAACAGTATTCTCATCAACGCTCACAACCCCATCCGACACCGAAAGCAATTTCATACCATTAAGTTTTAACAAATATTGAAACCGATTTTTATCAAAAGCTTTGGTATGCAAATCAGCTTTTTGTTCGTCAGTGTGGATTTTCTCAATTCGTATCAGCTTTTTCTCGAAGCAATCGCGAATAAAGTGATGACGAATCTCGATATGTTTAGTTTTAGCGTGATGTACTGGATTTTTAGTTATATTAATTGCGGCCTCATTATCAACAAACAGAGGTGTGTTAAGAAACTGCAAACCGTAGTCGCGCATCTGTTGCTGTATCCACAGGATCTGAGAGCAGCAACTGCTAGCAGAAACATACTCCGCTTCACATGTAGATAGCGCCACAGATGTTTGTTTCTTACACTGCCAAGTGACCAATCTCGGACCAAAGAACTGGCATCCTGCAGTTTTTGATTTCGCGTTGACTTTGCAGCATTCGAAATCTGAATCGGAATACCCTTCGAGTGTAAAATCGCCTTTTCTAGGATACCATAACCCCAATGATGGAGTACCTTTCAGGTAACGCAATATCCTCTTGACAATAATCATGTGCGATTCTCTCGGGTTAGACTGAAATCTTGCTGCGAGGCACGTTGGGTACATGATGTCAGGACGTGAAGCAGTCAGATACATCAAAGAACCTATCATGGAACGGTAAAATGTTTCATCAGCCCTATCTCCGGTGAGATCTGGGTGAATCCCATGATTAGTCGCAAGTGGGGTAGCAGCTGGAGTAGAACTTGACATTCCAAATTTCTCCAGAATATCATGCACGTATTTCGTTTGATGAATGAAAATTCCTTCAGGAAGTTGTTCAACTTGTAGACCCAGAAAGAATTTCATCTCCCCCATCGATGACATTTCGAATTTCTGCTTCATCACCTGTTCGAAATCTTTGCATAATTTCTCATTTGTTGACCCAAAAATTATATCGTCCACATAAATTTGTACTATCAGAAGATGACCATCAACGACTTTAGTGAAGAGAGTCGCATCCACTTTTCCACGTATAAACTGGTTAGCGAGTAGGTGTTGAGACAAAGTCTCGTACCAGGCTCTCGGCGCCTGATGTAGACCATACAACGCTTTGTCCAGCAGATAAACTTTGTTTTTGTGGATTGGGCCAGTAAAGCTCGGCGGCTGACCAACATAAACCTCCTCTTTGACCTTCCCATAAAGAAACGCTGATTTAACATCTAACTGAAATACTTTGAAATTCTTCCAAGACGCAAATGCTAGGAAAATTCTGATAGCCTCTAGTCGTGCGACAGGAGCATAGGCTTCGGTAAAATCAATCCCCTCCTGTTGACTAAAGCCCTGAACAACGAGTCGAGCTTTATTCCGTACAACCACTCCTCTGTCGTCTCTCTTACACTTGAAAACCCATTTTGTATTGATTTTCCTTTGACCATCCGGCAAATCAACTAACTTCCACACCCCCAACTTTTCAAACTGACTTAATTCTTCTTGCATCGCTATGACCCAAGAGTCTTCAGTAGGCGCCTCTTTGTAAGTTCTCGGTTCGACCTGCGAGATAAAACAACTTAATGAAAATTCAGTTTGTAAAGGTGCTACTGTAGAATAAAAACATGTTAAGCCCTGGTCAATTTGACGTCTCGTGCGAACGCCCGATTGCAATTCTCCTATTATCAACTCCTCTGGATGATAAGAAAGAGTTCGCGGCATCACTTCGCTTGGAACTTCTACATTTCCCTCCAGATTAGTAACATTCTGCTCTGCATCTTGTGCACCAACTTGGTTTGTTTGACTTGATAACTGGATCTGCTCCCCCTCAAGATCTGAATCACCATGGTCAAAAACTGGCATATTTTCAGCTTCTTGATCATCATTCACCTCCGACTGATTACCAGGAGCAACTGCATCATCATGTTCACCAGCATTACTAGGACCTGCTTCATCATCATTTGAAGTTTCCCGAGGTCTTCTAGAATACTCCGCTGGAAACCTGAGCTGCGACTCATACTCTCTCAAAATATCCAGCTCATCAAAGAAATCTTCTTCTTCCTCTGATTCTTCTCTCATGTCAAACGAATCCCAAAGTTTGTCATAATGATAACGCCATGAATCACCAGGATTCTGTGGCGGCATAGTGTACCCCTGACATTCAACATTTGCTGCCTCAATAATCTGCTTGTCGCTTGGAATGAAGACACGTCTTAAAGGACTTGAATAACCCACAAAGATTCCCTCAACGCTCTTCGAACCAAACTTTCCTTTAGGCTCTATCACCGTACAGGGTGACCCAAACGGTTCTAGATACTTCAAATTCGGCTTGCGTTTATTGAGTAGCTCAAAGCACATCGTGTTGAACTTCTTTACAATAAGAACTCTGTTGAGAGTATAGCATGCAGCAGAAACAGCTTCAGCCCAGAAATTAATTGGTAACTTAGAGTCTGCAAGCATCGTTCTGGCTGTCTCGATTAGCGTCCGGTTTTTGCGTTCTGCAACTCCATTCTGCTGAGGAGTGTACGGAGCACTAAACTCATGCAGTATACCTCTTTCGTCACAAAATTCTTCCATCTTACTGTTTTTGAATTCAGTACCATTATCACTGCGAATTCTACAAATCGGCCTCTGGTACAGATTCTCAATTCTTTTAAACAATGCCATCAAACTATCAAAAGTCTCATCTTTTGATTTCAAAAACATCACCCAAGAAAATCTGGAATAATCATCAGTCACGACCAAACAGTATAAATCTCCTGTTATACTCTTGACATTCACTGGACCAAACAAATCCATGTGAAGTCTTTCCAAAGGTCTTGAAACTGAATTGACTTGCTTTGAGGGATGTGACTTTTTCTTCTGTTTGCCTTTGACACAACTTATGCACTCCCCTTCCAGATGAAAACCTTTAATATTCACTCCAGTAACCAAATCGTTATGTACCAAGTGATTCATTTTCCTTAGGTGAATATGCCCCATCTTTCGGTGCCATAACCTTGACTCTTTTTCCGTTGCTCTGGACACAAAACAATGAGCCTGACCCGTGGTTGTAGTAGCGATGCTCATGTCCAACACGTACAGATCGTTGACTCTTGGTGCCCTCATGATGATCCATTCTTCAGGTATCATAAATCCCGGTTTCAAGATAAAACATTCTTTGTCGGTGAAATGAGTAGTATACATTCTGTCACAGATCTGGGAGATACTTAGCAGGTTGTTCTCCAGCTCAGCGATGTAGTTAACTCTCTCAAACGTTATAATGCCATTTGACAATGTTCCTTCACCTATGATCCTTCCTCCTTGATTACCCGCAAAACCCACATAACCACCGTTAATGCTATTCACATCATACAGCAATGCGGTCTTCCCTGTCATATGCCTTGACGCTCCACTATCCATTATCCACCTGGATACAAATTTTGGAAGATCCTGCACATAACAAATCATCATTTAAACAAGTTCAAGAAAGATGTCGATTCATGCTTCGCAAACCAGGAAGCTCCGACAATTCAAACTGTTTAGTCAAACATTGAGTCCACCCAGGCTTCATCAGCCTTAGGTGCAACCTTGACTCTTGCAATTTGAATTTTGAAATTTTCAGCCTTGAGTGGCGGAAAATTTGCATCATAATCAACAATAATTGGCTCTTCAGCCTTTTTCTCTTCAGAATTTGAAACTTTCTTCTCAACTTGTGATTCAATTTTTGGTTTCCACACCTGTTGAGTTTCTGCAACCCTTTTATAAAATTTATCATTTTGAGTTACCAACTTCTTTACGGGTTCAGTTTTTGCTTTTACGTTGTCGATTTTAACGTTTTTCTTCTCAACCACTTTCTTCTCAACATACACTGGTGCTTTACCCTTCACATCAACCTTCTTTTGTTGAACCTTCACAGCTTCAGTCTTAGGCTTCACATATGTACACTTTCGTGCAATATGACCAACCTGTTCACATCTAAAACAAGTACGAGTATCAGCTACCCGACTCGTGCCTTCAGACTGAGCCTGTGAAGCTCTCTTCTCAAAAAATTCTTTGTTTGATTTTGAAAAAAATTCTTTTTCTTCATCAACAAGCGAACTTGAACTATTCACAAATTTTTTCTTTTCAACAAACCTCTTGTGTGAAACATTCTTTTTCTGAAATGATTTACCCCCCTGATAACCACCCGACCAGTTGTTTCTGTTATTATTATAAAAACGCGGTGGATAACCAGTTTTCTTGTTGTAAACCCTGTTTTTCTTTCGACTCAGAGTATTCACTTCTGACAATTCGACTTCAACAAGTTTGAAAACATTTGTCAACTTGTTCATGTTAACATTCTCGATTGGAAACTCTGAATCCGAAAACAACTTATCCGAACCTATCATTTTGTACATGACAAGGTTTGATTCTTCATCTAAGTTGTTCTTGGACTTTTGTTTGGGCATGTATTTGTCTAGAAAACACCCATCCTCCTCAGAAGTGTCACAATCCGGTTTAAGCACTTTGTCTACCACACTTTTCACCACATCACTTTGGACACCCTCGTCATTGGAAGACGTGATCATGACATCAATGTTTTCAGGAAGTTTAACATCACTCTCTTCCTCAAGTTCAACCAACCCAGATTCCTTTTTAGTGTAATTGCGCAAATTCGGCGGTGGAACTTTGTGAAACCCTACACCAGTACCATCTGAAAACACATCCTCTCCAGCTTTGTTTTTTCCTATAGGTTTAGGAACAATATGCTGCAACACAAAGCTTGCAGAGTTATAACTGTTAAGTTTCAACTGAATTCGCTCATTCTCTATTTCAGCTTCTTGAACTTTAAGTTTCAATTTAGCGATCTCATCCAGTTGTTTATTAATTGATTCTTCTTTTATTCTCACCACAGCTCGCAAATGTTCATTTTCTTTAAACGTTTTACCATTTCGTTCATCACTTTCTTTAACTGTGGTTTTGAGTTTTTCAAATTTTTCAGAAATTTTACGGTTTTCAAGAATTAACTTTTCATTTTCAGTTTTAACCTTTTCATGGTCAATTTTATCTTTTTCCATTTGAGTAGTTAACTCTTTGATCCGTTCAGTTGAAGCTCTCACAGTTTTGTCACGACCGAGTATTTGATCCTCAACATTGCTGACCTTAGCTGTCAGGTTTTTAATTTTCTCATTGTTGAGGTACGTGACAGTACTACAGAAATTGCATTCTTTTGTGCAATTTTTGCAGTCAATGTTTCCATCAATCTTCTTACCTGACGCATTAGCTGACACTTTGGACTGACCTGATCCTTAGACTCAGAAACAGAATTAGGATCTACCTCAAGTGCTTTCGCAGCTTGCACTTTGTCAGCCATCTTTCCCAGATTTTCAGCTGTCAACTCCTGCGTAACATCGATCAAGCCCGTATCAATCTTTTTCACTTCATCAATCTCTTCTTTTTCTTTCTTTTCTTTCTCTTCTTCAATCATCTTTGACGTTGGTGTTCCCCACCACTTGTGCTGCCAATATTCATCTTCTTCTTTATACTCCTTGATGATGGCCTCGATATCAAGCGTTTTGTCATCAATTGCGATGTTGCCATACTTATCAAGGTAGCACTCTCTGTCTGGATCCCATCTATTCGCTCTTTTTGCCTCTAGATATACACTAGAAAGTCTGATAATCTTGTTTTCAGCAACCATCTTACGGTATCTATACTTCTGTTCCTCTGTTCGATTATCTTTCCACGGAATAGGCTCATTCTTTGCCATGAAAGCATAACCAACAGCATCTTCTTCCGGCAAAACCTCTTTGCTCCAATCGTAACCCTCATCATCATAAATCACAGCTAAAGCCCTCGATTTGTCTCTGTTTTCTTCCTGCTGCTTCAATCTGGGCGGCTCAGATTTATTCTGATGGTAAATTGCCTTCTTGTAGTAGTCGTCTCGAAACGGATTCTCAGATTCATCAGCATATGCATTCCTGCATTCCCTCTTGAAATGACCCTTCTGTTTACACTTAAAACATGTCACCTTTGACTTATCGAACCCCAGCTTTGTAGACGGACCTCCGATTGTCTTCCTCCCGGTAATTTCCATGAAACGCTGAGCACGTCGAACAACACTCGCCATTGCCCAACGAATATCGATCAGTTCCATTTCCTCCGGGTCTATCTGATCGTAGTCTTCTTTTGTCAGATTTGTGTTCCCGATCTTTCCAGCCACCAAACCTTCATAGGATTCCAACACAGACGCCAGAAAAACCATTTGTTGCTTGGCCGACTCTTCATCAAAGTTCTGTGCGTTCTTCAGATCTATCGCGATGTTGCACGAAAACTTCGCATCAGAACGTTTTTCAGAAGACGAAGATCCACCGTGATAACCACTGTGGCTTCCACTGCTTGGACTGCTTTCACTTTCTTTGTTTGCTGAAGAAACATTCTCAGCAGAAAATGCAGTTTTCGGAGAAGTAGCTTTCGGCATCAAGCTTTTCGGATAGTAAAGATCCAAGTTTTGCTGATAGGATGAGTGATTGACTTTGTAAGTTTTCTTCAATTCAAGCTCATGACTTTCAAGTCTCTCAATCACAACATCTGGAGTCAAATTTTCAGGAGCAATAGTGTTCTTCAACATCAGTGCGTAATATCTCCAATCCACTTCATCTGGTAATGAATCAAACAGTTTGTCAACAAGTTCTTCATCAGAATACGTAATCTTATGTCGTGCAAGTTCCAGCTTCAGATGACCGAACCTTTCAATCATTTTACAAACCGATTCATTTTTAAGACTACTAAACATGTCAAACTCTTTTCTAAGAAGTTTCGTTTTATTCTTTACAATCTCTTTGCTACCAAGACACTTCTTTTCAAGTTTTTCCCACAAATCTTTAGCATTGGAGTAATCTATCAGCGAAATGATATCTTCTCGCACCGATTGAAACAATAATGCCACACACTTTTGCTCTGCCACAAAGGATTCAATTTCGTCAGCTGATGATAAAGTTTCTCCACTTTTGTCTCCATGAACATATCCATTTTTCAAACTCTTCCAACTTGTAAACGCGAAAGCCATCAACCAATCCTCAAATTTTCTCGACCAACGGCTATATTCCTCGATTGCCATAAGCTTCGGAGGTTTGTTGAATGTACCAAATGCACTCTCAGACTCCCAAGCTTCCTTCTTTTTCTCCTTTGATTGATTCTCATTTGTATTGTTCGAAGATGTATCGTTGTTTCCCGAACTACCCGTGAATGCATACATGTCGCTGAACGGATTCATGAAAATATCATCCATTTTAATCGTACCTGCAAAATCAACCAACACTTAGAAAAATTTTCGAGATTTTTGAAAAACAGAACCACAAAAGCAAACCAATCTGTACACGTGACATATAAGCGGACCAAACAGGTTCAGATAAGCGAACCAGCAATGTCCGTTCGAGCGGACCAGACACCAGAAATCGTACTAAAAAGCGAACCCAACTATGTCCGTACGAGCGAACCAGAATTGTACGTTCGAGCGGACCAGAAAGTGTCCGTTCGAGCGAACCAGTATGTAAAAGTGTCTGAAAAAGCGAACCAAACAGGTATTTCGAGCGAACCAGAACTGTACGAAAAAGCGGACCACCTTGTTCGAAAACACGAACCACTGTTTTTAGCCGATTTTAACCATTTTTAGTCCGAATTTCACTCTAAAACTTTCTAGGGTTTGTTATTAGTGTGTTTTACACGTTATACTCAAATTTCAGACAATTTTGACCGTAGGAACCACTAAAAACCGAAAAAGTATGAGAAAAAGTGAGTAGAAGAGAGAGATTTCTGCAGATATAAGCTGTAGTAGTATGAACTCCTCGTCCTGAGCTCTGATACCACTTGTTGGACCGTTCTTTGACCCGAAAATTCAGTCAGAGTAGCTCATCCTCACATATAAAGGCGGAATAAGAATATGCAAGGTTACAACAGCTTGTTCTATTAAGTTCCTTTGCTTTTATTGCTTTTCTACTGAAATTTTGACAGAGTTTCGCTCCAGCATACACACACACGTTATCAGACCGCTCGGATGACCACCCTATATATAGACATCCTGGTTCGCTCATATGACATGCCATATGAGTCGACCTGGTACAACTTGACACAAAAGCGAATCAGCTAAGACCAAATAAGCGGACCACTATACATCATGTACAGAAAAGCGAACCTAACTCTATTTTTCATAATATTTACAGTTTGACCCCCTGTTGACCAATTTTGACTTCAGACTTTTTGTAGACGCAGTCAACAGACATTCCGTGCATCAACAGACTCCCCCTTGGATGTTGACGTAGTCTTTATAAGTCTTTAGATCCGTAGTCTTCAGTCTTAGTCTTTTCTCCAACTCTGTCTATTTTCACAAGCATTCTTCACAGGTTTCAACACCTGGCTCTAACTTCAACTTCCCAATAGCTGTTGATCCAGACTCCCCCTTTCACAGACTCCTCCTCTCAGTATGCTGAGATCTTGAGATATCTGGGTCAAACTGTAAATATTATGAAAAATAGAGTTAGGTTCGCTTTTCTGTACATGATGTATAGTGGTCTGCTTATTTGGTCTTAGCTGATTCGCTTTTGTGTCAAGTTGTACCAGGTCCGCTCATATGGCATGTCATATGAGCGAACCAGGATGTCTATATATAGGGTGGTCATCCGAGCGGTCTGATAACGTGTGTGTGTATGCTGGAGCGAAACTCTGTCAAAATTTCAGTAGAAAAGCAATAAAAGCAAAGGAACTTAATAGAACAAGCTGTTGTAACCTTGCATATTCTTATTCCGCCTTTATATGTGAGGATGAGCTACTCTGACTGACTTTTCGGGTCAAAGAACGGTCCAACAAGTGGTATCAGAGCTCAGGACGAGGAGTTCATACTACTACAACTTATATCTGCAGAAATCTCTCTCTTCTACTCACTTTTTCTCATACTTTTTTGGTTTTTTGTGGTTCCTACGGTCAAAATTGTCTGAAATTTGAGTATAACGTGTAAAACACACTAATAACAAACCCTAGAAAGTTTTAGAGTGAAATTCGGACTAAAAATGGTTAAAATCGGCTAAAAACAGTGGTTCGTGTTTTCGAACAAGGTGGTCCGCTTTTTCGTACAGTTCTGGTTCGCTCGAAATACCTGTTTGGTTCGCTTTTTTAGACACTTTTACATACTGGTTCGCTCGAACGGACACTTTCTGGCCCGCTCGAACGTACAATTCTGGTTCGCTCGTACGGACATAGTTGGGTTCGCTTTTTAGTACGATTTCTGGTGTCTGGTCCGCTCGAACGGACATTGCTGGTTCGCTTATCTGAACCTGTTTGGTCCGCTTATCTGTCACGTGTACAGATTGGTTCGCTTTTGTGGTTTTGTTTTTCAAAAATCTCGAAAATTTTTCTAAGTGTTGGTTGATTTTGCAGGTACGATTAAAATGGATGATATTTTCATGAATCCGTTCAGGGACATGTATGCATTCACGGGTAGTTCGGGAAACAACGATACATCTTCGAACAATACAAATGAGAATCAATCAAAGTAGAAAAAGAAGGAAGCTTGGGAGTCTGAGAGTGCATTTGGTACATTTAACAAACCTCCGAAGCTTATGGCAATCGAGGAATATAGCCGTTGGTCGAGAAAATTTGAGGATTGGTTGATGGCTTTCGCGTTTGCAAGTTGGAAGAGTTTGAAAAATGGATATGTTCATGGAGACAAAAGTGGAGAAACTTTATCATCAGCTGACGAAATTGAATCCTTTGTGGCAGAGCAAAAGTGTGTGGCATTATTGTTTCAATCGGTGCGAGAAGATATCATTTCGCTGATAGATTATTCCAATGCTAAAGATTTGTGGGAAAAACTTGAAAAGAAGTGTCTTGGTAGCAAAGAGATTGTAAAGAATAAAACGAAACTTCTTAGAAAAGAGTTTGACATGTTTAGTTGTCTTAAAAATGAATCGGTTTGTAAAATGATTGAAAGGTTCGTTCATCTGAAGCTGGAACTTGCACGACATAAGATTACGTATTCTGATGAAGAACTTGTTGACAAACTGTTTGATTCATTACCAGATGAAGTGGATTGGAGATATTACGCACTGATGTTGAAGAACACTATTGCTCCTGAAAATTTGACTCCAGATGTTGTGATTGAGAGACTTGAAAGTCATGAGCTTGAATTGAAGAAAACTTACAAAGTCAATCACTCATCCTATCAGCAAAACTTGGATCTTTACTATCCGAAAAGCTTGATGCCGAAAGCTACTTCTCCGAAAACTGCATTTTCTGCTGAGAATGTTTCTTCAGCAAACAAAGAAAGTCAAAGCAGTCCAAGCAGTGGAAGCCACAGTGGTTATCACGGTGGATCTTCGTCTTCTGAAAAACGTTCTGATGCGAAGTTTTCGTGCAACATCGCGATAGATCTGAAGAACGCACAGAACTTTGATGAAGAGTCGGCCAAGCAACAAATGGTTTTTCTGGCGTCTGTGTTGGAATCCTATGAAGGTTTGGTGGCTGGAAAGATCGGGAACACAAATCTGACAAAAGAAGACTACGATCAGATAGACCCGGAGGAAATGGAACTGATCGATATTCGTTGGGCAATGGCGAGTGTTGTTCGACGTGCTCAGCGTTTCATGGAAATTACCGGGAGGAAGACAATCGGAGGTCCGTCTACAAAGCTGGGGTTCGATAAGTCAAAGGTGACATGTTTTAAGTGTAAACAGAAGGGTCATTTCAAGAGGGAATGCAGGAATGCATATGCTGATGAATCTGAGAATCCGTTTCGAGACGACTACTACAAGAAGGCAATTTACCATCAGAATAAATCTGAGCCGCCCAGATTGAAGCAGCAGGAAGAAAACAGAGACAAATCGAGGGCTTTAGCTGTGATTTATGATGATGAGGGTTACGATTGGAGCAAAGAGGTTTTGCCGGAAGAAGATGCTGTTGGTTATGCTTTCATGGCAAAGAATGAGCCTATTCCGTGGAAAGATAATCGAACAGAGGAACAAAAGTATAGATACCGGAAGATGGTTGCTGAAAACAAGATTATCAGAGTTTCTGGTGTATATCTAGAGGCAAAAAGAGCGAATAGATGGGATCCAGACAGAGAGTGCTACCTTGATAAGTATGGCAACATCGCAATTGATGACAAAACGCTTGATATCGAGGCCATCATCAAGGAGTATAAAGAAGAAGATGAATATTGGCAGCACAAGTGGTGGGGAACACCAACGTCAAAGATGATTGAAGAAGAGAAAGAAAAGAAAGAAAAAGAAGAGATTGATGAAGTGAAAAAGATTGATACGGGCTTGATCGATGTTACGCAGGAGTTGACAGCTGAAAATCTGGGAAAGATGGCTGACAAAGTGCTAGCTGCGAAAGCACTTGAGGTAGATCCTAATTCTGTTTCTGAGTCTAAGGATCAGGTCAGTCCAAATGTGTCAGCTAATGCGTCAGGTAAGAAGATTGATGGAAACATTGACTGCAAAAATTGCACAAAAGAATGCAATTTCTGTAGTACTGTCACGTACCTCAACAATGAGAAAATTAAAAACCTGATAGCTAAGGTCAGCAGTGTTGAGGATCAAATACTCGGTCGTGACAAAACTGTGAGAGCTTCAACTGAACGGATCAAAGAGTTAACTTCTCAAATGGAAAAAGATAAAATTGATCATGAAAAGGTTAAAACTGAAAATGAAAAGTTAATTCTTGAAAACCGTAAAATTTCTGAAAAATTTGAAAAACTCAAAACCACAGTTAAAGAAAGTGATGAACGAAATGGTAAAACGTTTAAAGAAAATGAACATTTGCGAGCTGTGGTGAGAATAAAAGAAGAATCAATTAATAAACAACAGGATGAGATCGCTAAATTGAAACTTAAAGTTCAAGAAGCTGAAATAGAGAATGAGCGAATTCAGTTGAAACTTAACAGTTATAACTCTGCAAGCTTTGTGTTGCAGCATATTGTTCCTAAACCTATAGGAAAAAACAAAGCTGGAGAGGATGTGTTTTCAGATGGTACCGGTGTAGGGTTTCACAAAGTTCCACCGCCGATTTTGCACAATTACACTAAAAAGGAATCTGGGTTGGTTGAACTTGAGGAAGAGAGTGATGTTAAACTTCCTGAAAATATTGATGTCATGTTCACGTCTTCCAATGACGAGGGTGTCCAAAGTGATGTGGTGAAAAGTATGGTAGACAAAGTGCTTAAACCGGATTGTGACACTTCTGAGGAGGATGGGTGTTTTTAGACAAATACATTCCGAAACAAAAGTCCAAGAACAACTTAGATGAAGAGTCAAACCTTGTCATGTACAAAATAATGGGTTCGGATAAGTTGTTTTCGGATTCAGAGTTTCCAATCGAGAATGTTAACATGAACAAGTTGACAAATGTTTTCAAACTTGTTGAAGTCGAATTGTCAGAAGTGAATACTCTGAGTCGAAAGAAAAACAGGGTTTACAACAAGCAAACTGGTTATCCATCGCGTTTTTATAATAATAACAGAAACAAATGGTCGGGTGGTTATCAGGGGGTAAATCATTTCAGAAAAAGAATGTTTCACACAAGAGGTTTGTTGAAAAGAAAAAAATTGTGAATAGTTCAAGTTCACTTGTTGATGAAGAAAAAGAAATTTTTTCAAAATCAAACAGAATTTTTTGAGAAGAGAGCTTCACAGGCTCAGTCTGAAGGAACGAGTCGGGTAGCTGATACTCGTACTTGTTTTAGATGTGAACAGGTTGGTCATATTGCACGAAAGTGTACATATGTGAAGCCTAAGACTGAAGCTGTGAACGTTCAACAAAAGAAGGTTGATGTGAAGGGTAAAGCACCAGTGTATGTTGAGAAGAAAGTGGTTGAGAAGAAAAACGTTAAAATCGACAACGTAAAAGCAAAAACTGAACCCTTAAAGAAGTTGGTAACTCAAAATGATAAATTTTATAAAAGGGTTGCAGAAACTCAACAGTTGTGGAAACCAAAAATTGAATCACAAGTTGAGAAGAAAGTTTCAAATTCTGAAGAGAAAAAGGCTGAAGAGCCAATTATTGTTGATTATGATGCAAATTTTCCGCCACTCAAGGCTGAAAATTTCAAAATTCAAATTGCAAGAGTCAAGGTTGCACCTAAGGCTGATGAAGCCTGGGTGGACTCAATGTTTGACTAAACAGTTTGAATTGCCGGAGCTTCCTGGTTTGCGAAGCATGAATCGGCATCTTTCTTGAAGTTGTTTAAATGATGATTTGTTATGTGCAGGATCTTCCAAAATTTGTATCCAGGTGGATAATGGATAGTGGAGCGTCAAGGCATATGACAGGGAAGACCGCATTGCTGTATGATGTGAATAGCATTAACGGTGGTTATGTGGGTTTTGCGGGTAATCAAGGAGGAAGGATCATAGGTGAAGGAACATTGTCAAATGGCATTATAACGTTTGAGAGAGTTAACTACATCGCTGAGCTGGAGAACAACCTGCTAAGTATCTCCCAGATCCGTGACAGGATGTATACTACTCATTTCACCGACAAAGAATGTTTGATCTTGAAACCGGGATTTGTGATACCTGAAGAATGGATCATCATGAGGGCACCAAGAGTCAACGATCTGTACGTGTTGGACATGAGCGTCGCTACTATAACCACGGGTCAGGCTCATTGTTTTGTGTCCAGAGCAACGGAAAAAGAGTCAAGGTTATGGCACCGAAAGATGGGGCATATTAACCTAAGGAAAATGAATCACTTGGTACATAACGATTTGGTTACTGGAGTGAATATTAAAGGTTTTCATCTGGAAGGGGAGTGCATAAGTTGTGTCAAAGGCAAACAGAAGAAAAAGTCACATCCCTCAAAGCAAGTCAATTCAGTTTCAAGACCTTTGGAAAGACTTCACATGGATTTGTTTGGTCCAGTGAATGTCAAGAGTATAACAGGAGATTTATACTGATTGGTCGTGACTGATGATTATTCCAGATTTTCTTGGGTGATGTTTTTGAAATCAAAAGATGAGACTTTTGATAGTTTGATGGCATTGTTTAAAAGAATTGAGAATCTGTACCAGAGGCCGATTTGTAGAATTCGCAGTGATAATGGTACTGAATTCAAAAACAGTAAGATGGAAGAATTTTGTGACGAAAGAGGTATACTGCATGAGTTTAGTGCTCCGTACACTCCTCAGCAGAATGGAGTTGCAGAACACAAAAACCGGACGCTAATCGAGACAGCCAGAACGATGCTTGCAGACTCTAAGTTACCAATTAATTTCTGGGCTGAAGCTGTTTCTGCTGCATGCTATACTCTCAACAGAGTTCTTATTGTAAAGAAGTTCAACAAGACGTGCTTTGAGCTACTCAATAAACGCAAGCCGAATTTGAAGTATCTAGAACCGTTTGGGTCACCCTGTACGGTGATAGAGCCTAAAGGAAAATTTGGTCCGAAGAGCGTTGAGGGAATCTTTGTGGGTTATTCAAGTCCTTTAAGACGTGTCTTCATTCCAAGCGACAAGCATATTATTGAGGCAGCAAATGTTGAATGTCAGGGGTACACTATGCCGCCACAGAATCCTGGTGATTCATGGCGTTATCATTATGACAAACTTTGGGATTCGTTTGACATGAGAGAAGAATCAGAGGAAGAAGAAGATTTCTTTGATGAGCTGGATATTTTGCGAGAGTATGAGTCGCAGCTCAGGTTTCCAGCGGAGTATTCTAGAAGACCTCGGGAAACTTCAAATGATGATGAAGCAGGTCCTAGTAATGCTGGTGAACATGATGATGCAGTTGCTCCTGGTAATCAGTCGGAAGTGAATGATGATCAAGAAGCTGAAAATATGCCAGTTTTTTACCATGGTGATTCAGATCTTGAGGGGGAGCAGATCCAGTTATCAAGTCAAACAAACCAAGTTGGTGCACAAGATGCAGAGCAGAATGTTACTAATCTGGAGGAAAATGTAGAAGTTCCAAGCGAAGTGATGCCGCGAACTCTTTCTTATCATCCAGAGGAGTTGATAATAGGAGAATTGCAATCGGGCGTTCGCACGAGACGTCAAATTGACCAGGGCTTAACATGTTTTTATTCTACAGTAGCACCTTTACAAACTGAATTTTCATTAAGTTGTTTTATCTCGCAGGTCGAACCGAGAACTTACAAAGAGGCGCCTACTGAAGACTCTTGGGTCATAGCGATGCAAGAAGAATTAAGTCAGTTTGAAAAGTTGGGGGTGTGGAAGTTAGTTGATTTGCCGGATGGTCAAAGGAAAATCAATACAAAATGGGTTTTCAAGTGTAAGAGAGACGACAGAGGAGTGGTTGTACGGAATAAAGCTCGACTCGTTGTTCAGGGCTTTAGTCAACAGGAGGGGATTGATTTTACCGAAGCCTATGCTCCTGTCGCACGACTAGAGGCTATCAGAATTTTCCTAGCATTTGCGTCTTGGAAGAATTTCAAAGTATTTCAGTTAGATGTTAAATCAGCGTTTCTTTATGGGAAGGTCAAAGAGGAGGTTTATGTTGGTCAGCCGCCGAGCTTTACTGGCCCAATCCACAAAAACAAAGTTTATCTGCTGGACAAAGCGTTGTATGGTCTACATCAGGCGCCGAGAGCCTGGTACGAGACTTTGTCTCAACACCTACTCGCTAACCAGTTTATACGTGGAAAAGTGGATGCGACTCTCTTCACTAAAGTCGTTGATGGTCATCTTCTGATAGTACAAATTTATGTGGACGATATAATTTTTGGGTCAACAAATGAGAAATTATGCAAAGATTTCGAACAGGTGATGAAGCAGAAATTCGAAATGTCATCGATGGGGGAGATGAAATTCTTTCTGGGTCTACAAGTTGAACAACTTCCTGAAGGAATTTTCATTCATCAAACGAAATACGTGCATGATATTCTGGAGAAATTTGGAATGTCAAGTTCTACTCCAGCTGCTACCCCACTTGCGACTAATCATGGGATTCACCCAGATCTCACCGGAGATAGGGCTGATGAAACATTTTACCGTTCCATGATAGGTTCTTTGATGTATCTGACTGCTTCACGTCCTGACATCATGTACCCAACGTGCCTCGCAGCAAGATTTCAGTCTAACCCGAGAGAATCGCACATGATTATTGTCAAGAGGATATTGCGTTACCTGAAAGGTACTCCATCATTGGGGTTATGGTATCCTAGAAAAGGCGATTTTACACTCGAAGGGTATTCCGATTCAGATTTCGAATGCTGCAAAGTCAACGCGAAATCAAAAACTGCAGGATGCCAGTTCTTTGGTCCGAGATTGGTCACTTGGCAGTGTAAGAAACAAACATCTGTGGCGCTATCTACATGTGAAGCGGAGTATGTTTCTGCTAGCAGTTGCTGCTCTCAGATCCTGTGGATACAGCAACAGATGCGCGACTACGGTTTGCAGTTTCTTAACACACCTTTGTTTGTTGATAATGAGGCCGCAATTAATATAACTAAAAATCCAGTACATCACGCTAAAACTAAACATATCGAGATTCGTCATCACTTTATTCGCGATTGCTTCGAGAAAAAGCTGATACGAATTGAGAAAATCCACACTGACGAACAAAAAGCTGATTTGCATACCAAAGCTTTTGATAAAAATCGGTTTCAATATTTGTTAAAACTTAATGGTATGAAATTGCTTTCGGTGTCGGATGGGGTTGTGAGCGTTGATGAGAATACTGTTGCGGATGAAGATGAGAAACAATCTGCGATGGTTTGTCGGTTTTTTACGTGTTTTGGTATTTAGGGGGAGATAGTTAGGTGTACATAGTTTATTTTCAGGAAAAATACAAAAACAGTAAAAATGGAAAAATACAAAAACAGTAAAAATGCAAAAATACAAAAACATGATAAAATTGAAAAAGAGCTTGTGTATATAGGGAAAATGATAGTACATCAGCTAGACAATTACAGTATGCTAAAGATTTGGAAAGACAAAATGAGTTAAACAGTCTCACTAACGATGTGTCGGTAGGTTTTCGTACATTTAGTAGATTTATTCGGGATATAAACCTAAAATTTTAAACTGGTGAAATTCGTGGGGAACACTACTTGGATATATAGGTAACCCCTGAAATCTCGTTTGAAAGGTCTCGTATTCTGATATACTAGGTGTTTGTACTCTATGATGTCTGGGGTATTATTCTAGGACTTCTGCTGAACGGTAGTTCTGACCTAGTCCTTGGCTAATACTTTATCCAAACTACTTGAAATATAGCATAAAGCCCTCAGCTGATTAGACAATAAAATTGATAATCAGTTGTTGTAGCTGAAAAGATCCTCTAAAGGGGACACACTGCTAAGTCGAAGCTGATATCTCTCTGCTGAACGGAAGTTCTGACCTGAGATCCCTCAGTTCTCGCATTTAACCCCTAATTTATGTACAGACATCATTGTAGTGTGGATACCTGTATGACTGAATATTGGGATTCTGGATACGGGAGTATATTCAAGAGGTGGAACACATGAATTGATCTAAGTTCTTAAAACACTTAAATGGTATCCTGAATAGATTGAAGTTTGTGTGAGAATTTAAGATGGATCAGTATATCGACAATCGAGGTGAATTGTTTAAGTCTGAGTATGTAATGTAGCTTAACGGTACTTGTAATTGGTCTGAAAAGCTGATATGATTCCCTGACAGGCTCACCAAAAATAAAACTTGTAAATAGTTTATTTTCCGCAATTTAAGTTTTCTAATATTTCATTTTTTAGTTTCGATCATTTTAAAATCCAAAAAGATTTTGTTTCTGCTCTATTTTAGACAAACCAGAGTAGAAAGTTGATTGTCGGATTCTAGAAAGATGAAGCAGATGCAGGAGATTCTGAGCTGATGAATGAGGAGAGCTTACATTGTTAGAAGTTTGATTGTTTTCTGTGTAAAAAACAAGTTCATTAATTTGATACTTGTTATTTTCAGAAAAAGTTAAAAATGATTTTACTAAATCAGTTGAGTTCGTCAAAAAGATCAACCAGGGTCATTAAATTGAACTTGGTAGATTAATCAGGTGATCAGGGTCATTAATTTGAACTTGAAAACTTGAGTGGATTAGAGCTGATTGAATTTGTTTTTATTGTTAGAAAAGATAGATCGTAACGTTAATGGTTGAGTAACAGGTTTGGAAACTTTATTATTCCCAACGAAGGCAAATTGTCAAAGCTTGAACCAGATATCTCAAGATCTCAACATACTGAGAGGAGGAGTCTGTGAAAGGGGGAGTCTGGATCAACAGCTATTGGGAAGTTGAAGTTAGAGCCAGGTGTTGAAACCTGTGAAGAATGCTTGTGAAAATAGACAGAGTTGGAGAAAAGACTAAGACTGTAGACTACGGATCTAAAGACTGATAAAGACTACGTCAACATCCAAGGGGGAGTCTGTTGATGTACGGAATGTCTGTTGACTGCGTCTACAAAAAGTCTGAAGTCAAAATTGGTCAACAGGGGGTCAAACTGTAAATATTATGAAAAATAGAGTTAGGTTCGCTTTTCTGTACATGATGTATAGTGGTCCGCTTATTTGGTCTTAGCTGATTCGCTTTTATGTCAAGTTGTACCAGGTCCGCTCATATGGCATGTCATATGAGCGAACCAGGTTGTCTATATATATGGTGGTCATCCGAGCGGTCTGATAACGTGTGTGTGTACGCTGGAGCGAAACTCTGTCAAAATTTCAGTAGAAAAGCAATAAAAGCAAAGGAACTTAATAGAACAAGCTGTTGTAACCTTGCATATTCTGATTCCGCCTTTATATGTGAGGATGAGCTACTCTGACTGACTTTTCGGGTCAAAGAACGGTCCAACAGGACTAGCCATTGAGATCCTGACGTCACTGAGGTGACTTATCCTGCAAAATCATCATTATAAATTGAAGTTAGAGATAAAGGCTAGAGTGCATTTAAATTCGAGCATTTCCTCTTTAAATCCTCATCAGAAGACTTATTCAGGTACTCCTCTCTCCTTTCTCTCTTCATCTTCTTGTTCTGTTTTTCTTTCTTTACCATCATCACAACAAAAATGATGCTCCGATCCTCACCGGGCAAGGATCACAAGAAGAACAGCCCCTTGAAGAGCCAAGGGATCATCAAAGATTCCGCAAAAGAACGCTGCTGCTTCACCGATCCACAAATTGATAGAATTCGCCATTGTTTTCCGGCGAACACCATTTTCAAACCTTTTGATCCCACCGTTTTAAGTGACTGTGCTTCTAAAACCTGGATTGCCTTTCCCGTCACCCCATTCAACATAGGATACACCTATCCTTTTCCAGCCTTTACCCAATCCTTTTTCTCTCTTACCGGCATTTCTTTCATCCAAGCGATGCCCATGGTCTGGAGGGTTTTGATCACACTTTAGAGGATCATTGAGCAACATGGTATCGATCTAGGAATGTCGGAGCTTTCTGAAATGTATGACCTTGTCAGCCATGGATCTCACCGGTATCTTCTCAAACACAAGCCTGTTGAAGAACATCCCATCTTCTAAGCCACTAAAAACGACACCAACTGAAAACGGCGATTCTTCTTCGTCAGAAGGGATTCTATCCCTGATGGAAAGGATCTGCCTAGAAAGTGGACCACTCATGGTAGGATAGAGGATCCTTAGAAGGATCACTAGATGAAAACTTGCTTCTGACCATGATCACTAACATGTTTTCATTCTTTTGTGCAGCTATTTCTGTCTCTCATCTGTTCAAAACACCTGCAACAAGAGAAAGGTTTCTTGCTTTCCGAAGGCTTGACCCTGCAGTAAGATCATTTAAAGCAAACACCCAGGATTCACAAGAGGTATCCTCATGCTCAGTCACCATGTCAAGTAAGTATCCGTGTTTATGAGTGATTAAATGATAAAAGTAAGATAAAATAAGGATACTTATCTGTTTTGAATGTGTAGGTGCCGGAAAATCTTCAAAATCTGCCTCCAAATTCAGCGTCACTGACCTAGACACTGTGCGATCCTCGAAGAAGAAGCTTCCTACCAGTCCAACTGCTTCGATCCCCAAGGCACCCACTAAAGGAAGGGGTGGCAAGAAAAGAAAAACCTCTGAGGTTGAGGATCTGCAAGGCTTGCCTTTGATCCGCCACCAGTTCCTTGAATACTTCAATGACGTAAGGATCACTGACCCTGCCTATATATCCTGCTTACTTGAGGATCACATGATCTTGAACTGTGCTTTATCTTTTTTGCAGAAATTTGCTGAGATCGAAGACTATGTTGGGAGTGTTGAAGAGCTGGACAAGAAGTATGCAGACCTACAACAAGTTGCGGTGCTCAAGGATCACAAGATTGCCGAATTCGAGAAATCCCTCCAAGACGCCAAGACCCAGACAGCTAAGGTCCTGATCAACACCGACTATGAGAAGCACGAGCTCATGGAGGGTGCCAAGGTCTCCGCTGCCATTGCTATGTATAAGACTAAGCTGAAGATGGCCCAAGAAGCCCAGGATCCTGACTTCGACAAAAGCAGCTGGGATGTTGAGGGCTGGAAGGCGAGGCTGGCTGAACTGGAGGATGAAGAAGAGGCTGAGGAGGTTTTAGAAATCGAAGCTGGAGGCAGTGGCAAGGATCATGGTGGAGAAGCTAGTGGAGCGGCTGAAGATGATGCAGCGAAGGTGTAGGCTGCAGCAATGGGCGATGATGGACACTTCTAGACATAGCCGGAGCCCATTTTTTAAGTTTGGTAGTGGTTTTTTGGTTATGGTGTTTTGATTTCAAACAATGATGGTCTGTAATAACTTTAGACAATAGCTATTAGGGTTGAGGATCATGGATCCTTTGAACAATAGGCAGGATAATGGGTGGTGGATGGATCCTCTGTTTGGGGGTTGAAGCCACTCGTTATCCTTCCATCTTTTAATTCCTGCACTGCAAAGACCCGTAAACAATGGACACCCTTTGCCAACCCATGTGGACGGGCCACGTTTTGCTGGTAGAAACGTGGGTTGGCAATTTCGACAACCTTAAGGGGTTGAACATTTTGTGAATAAAATAACTTTTAAGTTTTTGTCTATTTCCCGTGTTGTTATCCTTGTATATCCTTTAATTTTCAATTGTTTTGATATACACGTGTTTGAATAAGAAAAGTTAAGCAAGTTAAGTTTAAGAATTTTAAGATATGATCCAAGATCAAATATCCTATAGTTGAAAAGTTCCGTAAAGTAGTATATTTTAAGGATCATAAGTTCAGTTGTCAAAGTATAAGGGTTATTCAAATGAATAAAGAATAAAATCAAAATAGTTAAGGATCATACCTGAGAATCCAAGTTAGGATCCTAACCTTTAACACTATAATCAGGATATCCATAAGACAAACCTTAATAGAAGGTAAGGATCAAGGATCCTTAGTTGTTTAACTTCAAAGACCTGAAATAGAATATAACTTGGGACTAAGCCAACATATAAGACAAGTTAGTAACTGGGGACAAGCCCAACAATTCTGGGGACAAGCCCAACATACTAGGGACAAGCCCAAAGGATAACTGGGGACAAGCCCAAAGGATAACTGGGGACAAGCCCAAAGGATCAGGTGTAAACTGGAGTATGGCCCTCACTGGCGACTATCCAAACTTAGTGAAATGAAAATGCCAAAACCTTAGCTAACGTGAAAACGCTAGAAACCTTAGGCATGGATGTATAGTACGTCTACTATTATACGTAGGATCCCGGATACAGCCAGTACAATGAAATTGTCAGCCCCTAAAGCGAGTACTGGTCCCGTTGCCATGAATTGTACCATGATCATCGTGCGCTACTGGCGATACTGGGGTCAGGCCCAAATAACTGGGGTCAAGCCCAAATAACTGGGGTCAAGCCCAAATAACTGGATACTTCTGTGGATAATCAATCCTTTGTTAAGGATACCTGAACCTTCAAAACTCAGAATCAAGTGAAAGGAGGATAAAGGATGTAGGATCCTTATCCTTATATAAGAAAATAAAAGAATGAAATAGTTTGAGATTAGAATGTTACCAAAATGAGAATCATCTGTTCTTTAGGGATCCTTCAAGGATACTTTGTATGTGAGGATCATTTATTCTGTGAGGATCCTAATCACATGAAATATTTCTTCAAGTGGACAGCATTCCAGGCTCTTGGTAGCAAATCACCTTCCATTGTTAGCAATCGATATGCCACCTTTCCTGCCTCAGCTTCAATCAAATAAGGGCCTTCCCACTTTGGAGCCAACTTTCCATCAGCAGGATTAGTGGTATTCTGAAATGCTTTCCTTAGTACCATATCACCAACTTGGAATTTCCTGATCCTGACATTTTTGTGGTAAGCTCCAGCCATCCTTTGTTGATAACTGGCCATCCTTATCCTTGCCAAATCCCTGTGTTCTTCTATAGTATCTAGGTCTTGAACCAAGTTTTCAGCATTTCCTTCAGGATCACGAATACTTGTTCTTATGGTTGGAACCACCATCTCTGTAGGGATTACTGATTCTGCCCCAAATACCAAAGAAAATGGAGTTTGGCCAGTAGCATTCTTGGGAGTTGTCCTATCAGCCCATAACACATAAGGTAGTTCTTCTGCCCATTTCCCCTTCTTGGATCCAAGTTTCTTTTTCAAATTGTTGATGATGATCTTGTTGGATGATTCTGCCTGGCCATTAGCTTGTGGGTGGACTGGTGTTGATGTTATTGTTTTGGTCAAAAATCTAATGAGGATAATGCAACCAAACTCTTAGTTATGGGGTATGATGCTTGAAATGAGGAACAATGATAAGGATCACTTCAATGTAAATTGCACAAGCGACACAAGGATTTATACGAGGAAAAAGCCCTTGATCAATGAATTATCTCCGGCATAAAAAACCTCGGGTGATGGAAACTACCGATCACCAAGCTCAAATTAATCAACAAATGTTTTCAACTTCGGATAGTAACGAGCTAGGTACAAGGATCACTATGGTGAAATGTGTAAAAGTGTGTGAAAACTGTTAAGTGTTTGCCGAATGCTTCAAGAGTGCAGTTGTACGAGAGTGTGTGTAGCTGAAAATGTCTAAGTGTTCTAATTACTAGCTCGTCACCCCTTTAAAAACAGAAGTTAACTATGCTAACAAACTATCCGATTTTTGTGCCATGCTCCCACGTTCTCCACAACGTCCATTTCTGGTCAAATACGTCCGAAATACCCGTGGAATATTCCATAGTAACGTTGCCAAGACCAGGTCAAGCTTGTTACTCCTGCAAAACAATACGAAATCCAAACAAATAATCGTCAGTGTGAGGATCCTTAAGGTGATCCATGATCCTGATCCTGAAGCACTTCTGAGGATCACTATCTGTCACAGAAGCAAGGATCATTAGTAGGATAACAAGTAAGGATCACTAGTTATAAGAAAATCCTCCCCTAACAATTGCCCCCAAAATATAAGGAGTAATTGGTAAAATGTGCGAGTTATATTTTACTGATCTTATCTGCAACTAACTAACGGATATATAGCCGTTGATATAGAACTATCCGTTGTAATTCTGACGTCACGGAAGTGACAACCCTGCACAATCATGATTATAAATAGGAGATAAAGATAGGATCGTTTTGCATTTAAATTTAAGAGATACTCCCTTTATAATCCCATCCGTAGATCAAACAGGTATTCTCTCTTCATCCTCTTCCTTCTCATACTCTGTTTTCTTTCTCTTTCCATCATTCTGTCAAAAATGTTGCTCCGGAACTCCCCTGCTAAGGATCACCAGAAGAACAGCCCACTGAAGAGCCAGGGGATCATTGAAGATTCCATAAAAGAATGTTGCTGTTTCACCGATCCGCAGATTGATAGGATCCGCTATTGCTTCCCGGCGAATACCGTGTTTAAATCCTTTGACCCCAATGCCCTGAGTGACCATATTTCCGATAATTGGGTTGCTTTTCCTGTGACCCCGTTTCCATAGGTTATACATATCCTTTTCCAGCCTTTACCCAATCTTTCTTCTCCTTAACCGGCATTTCTTACATCCAAGCCATGCCGATGATCTGGAGGGTTTTGTATACCCTTGAAAGGATCATTGAGCAGGAAGGGATAGACCTAGGAATGTCAGAGCTGGGAGAGCTGTATGATCTCACTACCTTTGGTTCTCATCGTTATTTGTTCAAACGAAAACCTGGTGAGGAACACCCGATCTTCAAAGCCACCAAGAACGATACTAACTGGAAGCGGCGTTTCTTTTTCGTCAAAAGAGATTCTATCCCTGATGGGAAGGATCTACCCCGGAAATGGGCTACCCATGGTAAGATGGAGGATCCTGAGAAGGATCACCAGAGAACTTTCTTTTCAAATAAGGATCACTGACATTCTTTTGCTTTCTTCTTATGCAGCTATCACCGTCTCACACCTCAGACTGTCTCCTGCTGCCAAAGAGAGACTCGCCGCCTTCAAGAGACTTGATCCTGAAATAAGATCTTTCAAGACAATCACCTAGGATTCTCAGGAGGTATCCTCAGGCTCTGTCACGATGTCAAGTAAGTATCTTTGTTTAAAAATTCAAATAAATAGTGAAGTATAAGTAAGGTAAAGATACTTATCTTGTTTTGGTTGTGTAGGTGATGGAAAATCCACCAAGTCTGCTTCAAAGTTCAGTGTCACCGATCTCACCACCGTCAGATCCTCCAAGAAGAAAACCCCTGCCAGTCCAACTGCTTCAATCCCCAAGGCACCCCTCAAAGGAAGGGGAGGAAAGAAGAGGAAAGCCTCCGAAGCTGAGGATCTGCAAGGTCTGCCCTTGATCTGCCAACAATTCCTTGACTACTTCAGTGAGGTAAGGATCACTGTCCCTGCTTGTTTGAGGATCACCTGGTCCTGAATTATCCTTTATCCTCTTTGCAGAAATTTGCTGAGATTGAGGATTACGTTGGCCACGTGGAGGATCAGGATAGGAAAATTGATGATCTTCAACAGGTTGCTCTGCTAAAGGATCTCAAGATTTCCGACCTTCAGAAGGATCTCCAGAATGCCAAGAACGAGACGGCTAAGGTGTTGATCAATTTTGACTACGAGAAGCATGAGATCACCGAGGATGCCAAAGTCTCAGCCGCCATAGCGATGTACAAGACTAAACTGCAGATGGCCTTGGAAGCTCAGGATCCTAACTTTGACAAGAGCTGCTGGGATGTGGAAGGCTGGAAGGCAAGGCTGGCTGAACTGGATGATGATGAGGAGGCTGAAGAGATCCTGACAATTGAGGCTGGAGGCAGTGGCAAGGGTCAAGGTGGTGAAGCAAGTGCAGCCGGAGGTGGTGATGCAGCGAAGGTTTAGGCTGCGTGATTAGGCGATAATGGAAACTTCTAGACATAGCCGGAGCCCAAATTTTTTTTAGTTTGATGGTTGTTTTGTTGAACAATTTGATGGTTTGTACTGAACAATAGTTTTTAGGATTAAGGATCTAGGATCCTTCAGACAATAGGCAGGATTGCAAATGGTGGAGGGATCCTCTGTTTGGGGGATGAAGCCATTGTGATCCTGCCGCCTTTATATTCCTGCACTACTTAGAACTTATTATCATGGACACCCTTTACCTACCCCAGCGGACGGGCCACGTATTGCTGGTAGATGCTCGGGGTAGGTAATTTTGACAACCTTTTGAGGGTTAATCTTTTGTTAATAAATAAAACCTTAATCTTTTGTGGCTTATCTTGTGTTGTTATCCTTTTTGTCTCTTTAATTCTCAATTGTTTTGATGTACACTTGTTTAAATAAGTAATTTTGAATAAGTCAGAATGAAAATATTTAGGATATGATCCAAGATCAAATATCCTATATTTGAAAAATCCCAAAAAGTAATATATTTTAAGGATCACAAGCTTAGTTGTCAAATTACAAGGGTTATTCAAATAATCAATGAATAGAATGGAAATAGTTAAGGATCATACCTGAGGATCCAAGTTAGGATCCTAACCATAATCAGGATAACTATAAGATAAACCTTAGAGAGGAGTAAGGATCAAGGATCCCTAGTTGTTTAACTTCAAGGACCTGAAATAGAGCATAACTTGGGACTAGGCCAATATAAGATAAAGGTTAGCAACTGGGGACAAGCCCAAGGATAACTAGGGACAAGCCCAAGGATAACTGGGGACAAGCCCAAACTGGGGACAAGCCCAAGGATCATATGTAAACTGGAGTATGGCCCTAACTGGCGACTATCCAAACTTAGTGACATGACAATGCCAAAACCTTAGCTAACGTGAAAACGTTAGAAACCTTAGGAACGGATGTATGGTACGTCTACCATTATACGTAGGATCCTAGGTATAGCCAGTACAATGGAATTATCAGCCCCTAAAGCGAGTACTGGTCCCACTGCCTTGAACTATACCAGGATCATCATGCGCTACAGGCGGAACTGGGGTCAAGCCCAAATAATTGGGGTTAAACCCAAGGAAAGGATTGCTTCTGCAGATAACCAATATTTTACTAAGGATACCTGAGCTTTCAAAACTTAAAATCATGTGAGAGATGGATAAAGGACACATGATCCTTATCCTTATATGAGAAAATAAGGAAATGAAATAGTTCAAGATTAGGACATTACCAGAGTAAGGATCATTGATGCTTTAAGGATCCTTCAAGGATAACCCTAATGTAAGGATCATCTGTGCCATGAGGATCCTGCTCACATGAAATATTTCTTCAAGTGGACAGCATTCCAAGCTCTTGGTAGCAAATCACCTTCCATGGTTAGCAATCTATATGCCCCCTTTCCTGCTTCAGCTTCAATCAAATAAGGGCCTTCCCATTTCGGTGCCAATTTCCCATCAGCAGGATTGGTGGTATTCTGAAATGCTTTCCTTAATACCATATCTCCAACTTGAAACTTCCTGATCCTGAAATTTTTGTTGTAAGCACCAGCCATTCTTTGTTGATAACTGGCCATCCTTATCCTAGCCAGATCCCTGATTTCTTCAATAGTATCCAGGTCTTGAGCCAAGTTCTCATCATTTTCCTCAGGATCACGGGTACTTGTTCTAGCAGTTGGAACCACAATTTCTGTTGGGATCACTGATTCTGCCCCAAATACCAAAGAGAATGGAGTCTGGCCTGTAGCATTCTTGGGGGTTATCCTATCAGCCCATAGCACATAAGGTAGTTCTTCTGCCCATTTCCCTTTCTTGGATCCAAGCTTCTTCTTCAAATTGTTGATGATGATCTTGTTGGATGATTCTGTCTGACCATTAGCTTGTGGGTGGACTGGTGTTGATGTTATCATCTTAATCCCCCAGCTGTCACAAAAGTTAGTAGTTATGCCCCCAATAAATTGGGAACCATTATCACATATAATTTCAGAAGGAATACCAAATCTAGTTATAATATTTCTTTTAATGAAGGATATAACTTCCTTTTCTCTGACTTGGGCAAAAGCTTCAGCCTCTATCCACTTGGAGAAGTAATCAGTCATAGCTAGCATGAACACTTTTCCACCAGGTGCCTTAGGGAGCTTACCAACTATATCCATGCCCCATCTCATAAATGGCCAAGAGGAGGATATAGGATGTAAAAATTCAGCCAGCTGATGAAGGATATTGCTGTGTCTCTGACAAGGATCACACTTTTTAGCATATTCCAAAGCATCTCTTTTCATAGTTGGCCAGTAGTATCCTGTCCTCAGGATCCTTGAGATCAATGCCCTGCCCCCAGTGTGGTTTCCACAATCTCCTTCATGGAAGTCTTTTAAAATTTCTTGGATCTCAGGATCCTCAATGCATCTTAAGTATGGTCCTGCAAGAGATCGCTTATACAACATATTATTTAAGATTGTGAATTGAGATACCTTAGTTTTGAATGCCCTAGGGTTTTCTCCTGTAGGAATCTCTCCGTGTTGTAAGTATCTCATGATTGGTGAGATCCATGATCCTGATCCTGAATGAGATTGAGTATCCTCACTAGGGATAATTGCAGAATCCTCCCCTATTTCCATGGCCATATGATCCTCGATGGCAGGAGCCAAGACATGGATAATGGGGATACTTATATCCTCCGGGATCTTCAAAGATGATCCTAAGTTAGCCAATGCATCAGCTTCTGTATTTTCTTCCCTTGGTACCTGTGTCAAACTAAAGGAAACAAAAGAGAGTGCCAATTCTTTGACTATCTCTAAATATTTGGTTAGCTTTTCACCTTTAACAGCATAGGATCCATTAAAGTGATTTGTAATTAATAATGAATCTACATGTACCTCAAGATACCTGATCCCCATATGCTTAGAAATTTGCAAACCAGCAATCAAGGCTTCATACTCAGCCTCATTATTAGTGGTTTGGAACTCACAAGCTATAGAGTGGGGTATTATGTCCCCCTGTGGCGATTTTAGTAGTACTCCAAGCCCTGTGCCTTTGACATTTGAGGATCCATCAGTATAGAGTATCCAAGGATCCTTGGTCTCTTTAAGCTGCTGGACTTCTAACTCAGCTTCTTTTTGTAAATCACTACTGAAATCAGCCACAAAGTCAGCCAATGCTTGGGATTTGATGGCTGTCCTAGGCTCATATCTTATATCATAGGCACTAAGCTTCACTGCCCACTTAGCCATCCTTCCTGACATCTCTGGTTTCCTGAGGACATTCTTAATTGGAAAATTAGTTTTAACAACAATAACATGAGTTTCAAAATAATGTCTCAACTTAGTAGATGCCATGATTAATGCAAGAATAAGCTTTTCAAGGTGCGAATACCTGGATTCGGTATCAAGTAAACTCTTACTTACATAATAAACAGGATGTTGTGTACCTTCATGATCCTTAACAAGGACTGCACTTACTGCTTTTGAGGATACTGCAAGATATAAGAATAGCACATCGCCTTTTTCTGGTTTCATCAAGGCCGGGGCTGAGGATAGGTAATCTTTGAGAGCTTTTAAGGCATTTTCATGCTTCTCAGTCCACTCAAATTTCTTGTTCTTCCTTAGGATATCATAGAATTCTTTGCACTTCTCTGAGGATTTGGATATAAATCTGTTCAAAGCTGCTATCCTGCCTGTTAACCTCTGGACATCCTTAGCATTGGCAGGAGATTTGATATTCACCAAGGCTTTGATTTGTTCTGGGCTAGCTTCAATGCCTCTCTTGGTCACCATGTATCCTAAGAATTTGCCTGCTTTAACACTAAAGTGACATTTTGAAGGATTAAGTTTCATGTTATATTTGTTAAGGATATCGAATGCTTCCTCCAAGTCCCTTAGGTGATCCTCAGCTTTTACGGATTTTACCACCATATCATCTATGTAAACCTCCATAGTTTGTCCAATCTGATCCTTGAACATCATATTCACCAGCCTTTGATAGGTTTTACCTGCATTCACTATCAATCTTCACTATTCCCCAAGGACTAGGGAGCTTCACACATTGATGGTAGGTAGATGGGACTGCCTTCATATCGTGTATCCAGGGCCTGCCAAGGATAACATTACAACAAGATAAACAGTCAATAACACAAAATTTTTGATAAGAATGTAGGCCTTCGATGTATATTGGGAGTTTAATGTCCCCCAGGGTATTCTTAGTTTCACCACTAAATCCCACGAGCACGGAGGATCTTGGTATGATATCTGATTCGGGGATACCCATCTTCTTTAGAACATCAAGCTGGATAATGTTCACTGAGCTTCCTCCGTCTATAAGGATCCTGCGGACAAAATGGTTAGAAATGAAAAGAGTGATAACTAAACCATCGTGATGAGGATCCTGGATATCAACACGATCATCTTCATCAAAGGTTATGACTTTTCCTTCAGAGACACTTGATGTTTGAATGGGTCTTTCTCCATTATCTATTTTGGTTTCTGTTAGGGCAGGATTTTAATGACCTGTGATCCTTACATGATATCCTAACAAGTGATCCTTGTTTCTTTGGCAGATAGTGATCCTCAGAAGAGCTTCAGGATCAGGATCATGGATCATCCTAAGGATCCTCATACTAACGATTACTCTCTTTGAATTTAATATTGTTTTGCAGGAATTACAAGTTGGATCCGGTCTTAGCCATCAGAGTCAAGGAATCTGTCACGCTGATTTCGCACATACATAACCAAAGATAGACGTTATGGAGAATATGGAAACTTAGCACAAATTACGGGCATTTAGTTAGGCTAAATTTACTTCTATTCCTAAAGGGGTAACGAGCTAGTAGTTAGGTGATTTACCTAAAATACAACCACACACGCTTATATAAATGGCACTCTACAGCATTCGGAAGGGACAACACATTTCTCACACGCTTTAGCATACGATACTATAGTGATCCTTGTACCTAGCTCGTTACCATCCGAAGTTGTAAACATTGTTTGTTATATTGAAGTTTGGTGATCGGTAGTTTCCATCACCCGAGGTTTTTTATGCCGGAGATCATTCATTGATCAAGGGCTTTTTCCTCGTATAAATCCTTGTGTCACTTGTGCAATTTTCATTATAGTGATCCTTATCCTTGTTCATCATACCAAGCATCATTCCCCGTTTACAAAGAGTTTGGTTGCATTATCCTTGTGTGATTTTTGACCAAAACAGTTTGGCGCCCACCGTGGGGCAATTGGTGCTTCATTCATAAGAAAGTTTTTCTGTTGGTGATCATTCCGGAACGTTGCATGGCTTCATCGTTGAAGAATACCTCCACAGCGATGTCTGCAGTCAACTCATCTTAGGGCATTCCACCTTTGCCTCCACCACCAGCTGGATCTCAGAAAAATGCTGAGAAGAGACCGACTCCTATTTTCTCTAAACCTTCATCTTCTTCTGCTCTAACTTCTTCTGCTCCCAGTACTAGTGATATATTTACTTTGATTTTGCAGATGAGGGATCGTATGCAGCAGCAGGATGAAACTAATGACAGGATCCTCAAAGAAATCGGAGATCTCAAAAGGCAAAAGAAAATGGCAGAGGATCATTCCCCACTGATGCCCAAATCTTTGAATTTTGATACTCCGATGATTACTTCTCAGCCATCAGAGGCCCCAGACATTCAACATATGGGTGGATTAAGAGGAGTGCATTTCGGCCCAGCAGCAGTGACTCAGGCATCAGGATCATATTTCCAACCGGCAGGATCCTATACTCAGCATATGGGATCCTTCATGAACTCAGGATCCTCCTTTATTCCAGGATCATCCCAAGTTCAAGGATCCTCCTCTATTCCAGGATCATCCCAAGTTCAAGGATCCTCCTTTGTTCCAGGATCATCCCATGTTCAGGGATCCCTTCAGATGCCAGGATCCTTGAAGAATTTGCAAACAGGAAGTCCAGATGTCCATCAAGGAGATTTTATTCCAATGCAGACCATTGCTTCCACTGGTCCCTCCATCATCCCAGAATCCCAGCAATATGGATTCACATCCAATGTTCCTAACTTGAACCCGATGGGAGGTAACACTTTTAATAATTCTCTTACCACTAACCATGGATTCATGCAGGATACAGGTATCAACCATGCTATGGCCAGAGAACTGTAGAAACTAAAGGATATGATATCAAGTGTTCCAGGGGTAGTCAAACCTATCCCAGAAATTGCAGATGGAAGCCATAAGGTATCTCGTTTTGCACCACCAATTTGTGATGCTGAGATACCCAAAAGATTCCGTATCCCTACTATGAAGCTGTATGATGGTACAACGGATCCTGAGGAACACATAGCACAATACAGGGAGAGGATGGAGATCAATCCAATTCCATAAAGGTTAAAGGAAGCATGTCTGTGCAAGGGATTTGGATCCACTCTTACTGGATCAGCTCTTAAATGGCTGCTAAGTCTTCCCCCTTACTCTATTACTTCGTTTGCTAATTTAGTTAACTTATTCAATAATCAATTTTCTTGTAGCAGAAAATTTGAACGATTGACTAGTGATTTATATAGGATAACTCAGGGTCATAATGAATCATTAAGGGATTATATAACCAAATTTAGTAAAGAATCCTTGGACATTCCCAACTTGGATGTGGCTATAGCTGTTGAGGCCTTCAAAATGGGATTGCTTAAGGATTCATTGTTCTATAATGATCTTGTTATGACACCATGCAGGAACCTAGACGAAGTAAAAACTCGGGCACTCAGGTTCATCCGGCTAGAGGATGACAAGAGGATCCAGGAGAGACAAGTAGGATCCTCAAAACAAGAAAAGCAAGGATCCTCTTTCAAAAGCAACAAATTCAAATCCTATAATAGAGCTGACAACCAGAATGTGCATGCTGTTGACCAAGAAGAGGATGATGAGGATTATCCTCCGATTTCTGAATACTGTTTTTCCATTGATAACCATGAACTAATCCTTGCAATGCAGAATCTAGGAGAAAAAGCCAGATGGCCCAGAAAACATGACAAACCAGCCGCAGCTAAAGATAAATCAAAGTGGTGTGCATACCATGAGGATTTTGGGCATTTGACAGAGGAATGCATCACATTAAGAAAGGAAATTGGATATCTGCTGAGCAAGGGGCATTTGAAAGAACTGTTGGGAAGGAAAAAGCAAAGGACTCAGGATCCTGAAAGGATCCCTGAAAAAGCTCCAGCCCCTCCGACAGATGCACAAGTGATCAACTTTATTTCCGGAGGATCAGACATTTGTGGTACATCCTTCTCAGCAGCTAAAAGGCATGCAAAGGAAGCTAAAATGGATAACGGAGAAAGACCTATTCGAACATCAAGTGTCTCGGAAGGAAAAATCATAACCTTCGATGAGGATGATAGAATTAACATCCAAGATCCTCATCATGATAGTTTAGTTATTACTCTCTTTATTTCTAACCATTTTGTCCGCAGGATCCTTATTGACGGAGGAAGCTCAGTAAACATTATCCAGCTTGATGTTCTGAAGAAAATGGGTATTTCTGAATCAGACATCACACCAAGATCCTCCGTGCTTGTGGGATTTAGTGGCGAAACTAAGAAAACCCTGGGGGACATCAAACTCCCAATTTATGTGGAAGGACTACATAATTATAAAAAATTTTGTGTTATTGATTGTTTGTCTTGTTGCAATGTTATCCTTGGCAGGCCCTGGATACACGATATGAAGGCAGTCCCATCCACCTACCATCAGTGTGTGAAGCTCCCTAGCCCATGGGGGATAATCAAGATCGATAGTGATCAGCAGGAGGCTAAGGATTGTTACACCTCATCAATGAAACCAGCCTCGAAATCAAGGGAGCAATAGCAATTAAAGTATCCTCCAAGGGATGTCTTGGAGGCAAGAGAGCAGGATGTGGATGAAATCCTCTTGGATCCTGATGATCCTGAATCCAAAATCTACATCGGATCAGGGATCCTTGATAAAATGAAAGAAGACATAGTATCCTTCCTCAAAAGAAGAAAATCTACCTTTGCATGGAAACATGAGGATATGACAGGTATATCTAAGGATATTATCACTCATAAACTTGGCATTGACATGTCATTCAAACCAATCCATCAAAAAAGGAGGAAGTTTGCACCAGAAAGAAATGCCATTATCAAGGAAGAGGTAGAAAGATTACTACGAGCATGTATGATTAGAGAAGTGAAGTATCCAAAATGGTTGGCCAATGTGGTTGTTGTTCAAAAGAAAAATGGAAAGTGGAGGGTATGTGTCGATTTCACTGATTTGAATAAGGCATGTCCCAAGGATCCTTTCCCATTACCCCACATTGACTCCATGGTGGATGCAACGGCGGGTCATGAACTGTTAACCTTTATGGATGCATCATCTGGATTCCAACAAATTCAGATGGAACCATCTGACCAAGAGGATACGGCCTTTATGACCCCGACCAATTTATATTGTTATATTGCTATGCCTTTTGGATTAAGAAATGCAGGTGCAACATATCAAAGGCTGGTGAATATGATGTTCAAAGATCAAATTGGACAAACTATGGAAGTGTACATAGACGATATGGTGGTGAAATCCAAAAAAAGCTGAGGATCACCTAAGGGACTTGGAGGAAGCATTTGATATCCTTGATAATTATAACATGAAGCTTAATCCTTCAAAATGTCACTTTGGTGTTAAAGCAGGTAAATTCTTAGGATATATGGTAACCCAGAGGGGCATTGAAGCAAGCCCGGAACAAATCAAAGCATTGGTGAATATCAAATCCCCTGCCAACGCTAAGGATGTGCAAAGGCTAACAGGCAGGATAGCAGCTCTAAACAGATTCATATCCAAATCCTCAGAAAAGTGTAAAGAATTCTATGATATACTAAGAAAGAACAAGAAATTCGAATGGACTGAAAAGCATGAGAATGCTTTACAAGCCCTAAAAGGATACATGTCCTCAGCCCCATGAAACCAGAAAAAGGAGATGTGTTATCCTTATACCTTGCGGTATCCTCAAAAGCAGTAAGTGCAGTCCTTGTTAAGGATAATGAAGGTACACAATATCCTGTCTATTATGTAAGTAAGAGTTTACTTGATGCCGAATCCAGGTATTCACACCTTGAAAAACTTATTCTTGCACTAATTATGGCATCTACTAAACTAAGACATTATTTTGAAACCCATATTATTGTTGTTAGAACTAATTTTCCATTTAAGAATGTCCTCAGGAAACCAGAGATGTCCGGAAGAATGGCTAAGTGGGCAGTAAAACTTAGTGCCCATGATATAAGATATGAGCCTAGAACAGCCATTAAATCCCAAGCATTAGCAGACTTTGTGGCTGATTTCAGTAGTGATTTACAAAAGGAAGCCGAATTGGAAGTCCGGCAGCTGGATGAAACCAAGGATCCTTGGATACTACATACTGACGGATCCTCAAATGTTAAAGGCACGGGGCTTGGTATACTACTAAAATCGCCACAGGGGGACATAATACCCCATTCCATAGCTTGTGAGTTCCAAGCCACTAATAATGAGGCTGAATATGAAGCCTTAATCGCTGGGTTGCAAATTGCTAAGCATATGGGGATCAGGTATCTTGAGGTATACGTGGATTCATTGTTAATCACTAATCACTTTAATGGATCCTATGCTGTTAAAGGTTAAAAACTAACCAAATATTTAGAGATAGTCAAAGAATTGGTACTCTCCTTTGTTTCCTTCAGTTTGACACAGGTACCAAGGGAGGAAAATACAGAAGCTGATGCATTGGCCAATCTAGGATCATCTTTGAAGATCCCAGAGGATATAAGTATCCCCATCATCCATATCCTGGCTCCTGCTATTGAAAATCAGATGGCCATGGAAATAGAAGAGGATTCTGCAATGATCCCTAGTGAGGATACTCAATCTTGTTCAGGATCATGGATCTCACCAATCATGAGATACTTACAACACGGAGAAATTCCTATGGGAGAAAATCCTAGGGCTTTCAGAATTAAGGTATCTCAATTCACAATCTTAAATAATATGCTGTATAAGCGATCTCTTGCAGGACCATATTTAAGATGTATCGAGGATCCTGAAGTTCAAGAAGTGTTAAAAGACTTCCATGAAGGAGATTGTGGAAACCACACTGGGGGCAGGGCATTGTTCTCGAGGATCTTAAGGACAGGATACTACTGGCCAACTATGAAAAGGGATGCTGTGGAGTATGCTAAGAAGTGTGATCCTTGTCAAAGACACAGCAATATCCTTCATCAGCCGGCTGAATTTCTACATCCTATACCATCCTCTTGGCCATTTATGAGATGGGGGATGGATATAGTTGGCAAGCTCCCCATGGCACCTGGTGGGAAAGTGTTCATGCTTGCTATGACTGACTACTTCTCCAAGTGGATAGAGGCTGAAGCTTTTGCCCAAGTCAGAGAAAAGGAAGTTATATCCTTTATTAAGAGAAATATTATAACTAGATTTGGCATTCCTTCTGAAATTGTATGTGATAATGGTTCCCAATTTATTGGGAGCAGAACTACTAACTTTTGTGACAGCTGGGGGATTAAGATGATAACATCAACACCAGTCCACCCACAAGCTAATGGTCAAGCAGAATCATCCAACAAGATCATCATCAACAATCTGAAGAAGAAACTTGGATCCAAGAAGGGGAAATGGGCAGAGGAATTGCCTTATGTGCTTTGGGCTGATAGGACAACTCCCAAGAATGCTACTGGTCAAACACCCTTCTCTTTGGTGTTTGGGGCAGAATCAGTGATCCCAACAGAAATGGTGGTTCCAACTGCTAGAACAAGTACCCGTGATCCTGAGGAAAATGATCAGAACTTGGCTCAAGACTTGGATACTATTGAGGAAATCATGGATCTGGCTAGGATAAGGATGGCTAGCTACCAACAAAGAATGGCTGGTGCTTACAACAAAAATGTCAGGATAAGGAAATTTCAAGTTGGGGATATGGTATTGAGAAAAGCATTCGAAAATACCACCAATCCTGCTGATGGGAAATTGGCACCAAAATGGGAAGGCCCTTATTTGATCGAAGCTGAAGCAGGAAAGGGGGCGTATAGATTGCTTACCATGGAAGGTAATCTGTTACCAAGAGCCTGGAATGCTGTCCACTTGAAGAAATATTTCATGTGAGCAAGATCCTTCTGGCATATATAATCCTTACATTGGAAGTATCCTTCAAGGATCCTTGAAGCATCAATGATCCTTACTCTGGTAATGTCCTAAGCTCAAACTCTTGTTTACATATTTTCTTATTTAAGGATAAGGATCATGTATCCTTCATCCTTCTATCACGAGATTTTGAGTTCTGATAGTCCAGGTATCCTTAGCATATTGTCGACAATCTTCAGAAGCAACTCAGATCCTCGGGTTCAACCCCAGTTGTTTGGGCTTGTCCCCAGTTATCCTTGGGCTTGTCCCCAGTTTTCGACTGTAGCGCACGATGATCCTGGTATAGTTCACGTCTTTGGGACCAGTACTCGCTTTAGGGGCTGATAACCCCATCGTACTGGCTATACCTAGGATCCTACGTATAATGGTAGACGTACCATACATCCGTTCCTAAGGTTTCTAACGTTTTCACGTTAGCTATGGTTTTGGCATTTTCATGTCACTAAGTTTGGATAGTCGCCAGTGAGGGCCATACTCCAGTTTACATACGATCCTTGGGCTTGTCCCCAGTTATCCTTCGGGCTTGTCCCCAGTTACCCTTTGGGCTTGTCCCCAGTGATCCTTTGGGCTTGTCCCCAGTTACTAACTTATCTATGATATTGGCTTAGTCCCAAGTTATATTCTATTTTCAGGTTCTCAAAGATAAACAATTAAGGATCCTCAATCCTTATAACCCATTAAAGTTCTTCCTATGGTTATCCTGGTTAAAGGTTAGGATCCTAACTTGGATTCTCAGGTATGATCCTTAACTGTTTTGAATACATTCATTATTTCGACTAACCCTTAGACCTTGACAACTGAACCTATGATCCTTAAAATGAACTACTTTTTGGAAGCTCTCGATTATAGGATATTTGATCCTGGATCATATCCTAAATTTCTTAAACATAATTTGCTTAACTTTTCTTACTCAGACAAATATATATCAAAACAATTGGAAATTAAAAGGATAAACAAGGATAACATCACAGGATAAGTCAAAAGTTAAAAGTTTTATTCATTAAATATTTAACCCCTTTTTAAGTTGTCAAAATGGCCAACCCACGTTTCTACCAGCAAAACGTGGCCCGTCCACATGGGTTGGCAAAGGGTGTCCATTGTTCATGCGGTCATAGCAAGTGCAGGAAATTATAGGCGGCAGGATCACAATGGCTTCATCCCCCAAACAGGGGATCCCTCCACCATATGTAATCCTACCCATTGTTCACAGGATCCTAGATCCTCAACCCTAAACTATTGTTCAAATACAGACCATAATTGTTTTAAAACATCACAAACCACCAAACAAAAAAATTGGGCTCCGGCTATGTCTAGAAATTTTCATCATTGCCCAATCCTGCAGCTCAATCCTTCGCTGCACCATCACCACCGGCTCCACTTGCCTCTCCACCCTGATCCTTGCCAATGTCTCCACCCTCAAGCATCGGAATCTCCTCAGCCTCTTCATCATCATCCAGCTCTGCCAGCCTCGCCTTCCAGCCCTCTACGTCCCATGTGCTCCTGTCGAAGGTAGGATCCTGAGCCTCCATAGCCATTTGCAGCTGGATCTTGTACATTGCTATTGCAGCAGAGACCTTAGCATCTTGGGTGATCTCATGCTTCTCATAGTCAAAGTTGATCAGCATTTTGGCAGCATCATCCTTAGTGGCTCGGAGCTCCTTCTCAAGATCAGCTATCTTGAGATCCTTCAACACAGCAACTTGTTGGAGGTCAGCAATCTGGCGGTCCTGATCCTCGACGTGGCCAACATACGTCTCTATCTCAGCAAATTTTTGCAAGGAAAACAAGGCATAACATCAGAAACAAGTAATCCTCAAAACTGTCAGGATACACAAACAGGGGCAGTGATCCTTACCTCGTTGAAGTAGTCCAGAAACTGTTGGTGGAGCAGGGGCAGACCTTGCAAATCCTCAGAGGCCTTTCTCTTCTTGCTTCCTTTACCCCTGATAGGTGCTTTAGGGGCTGAAGCAGTTGGGCTAGCAGCAGGAGTCTTCTTCCTTGAGGATTTGACATTTGTAAGATCATCGATGCCGAACTTTGAAGCAGACTTAGAGGATTTTCCAGCACCTACACAACCAAAACAAGATAAGTATCTTAATATTATTTGACTCTCATTATGTAAATACTCCTTAAAAAAGGATACTTACTTGACATTGTGACAGAGGCAGAGGATACTTCCTGAGAATCCTGGGTGGTAACCTGGAAAGTTCTTATCTCAGGATCAAGCTTCTTAAAGGCCAGGAGCCTCTCTTTTGCAGCAGGTGTCAACTTCAGATGTGAAACGGAGATAGCTGCACAACAAGAAAATAACAGAACATCAGTAATCCTTATGCTAAAGGATAAGTTCTATGGTGATCCTTCCAGGATCCTCTATCCTACCATGGGTAGCCCACTTCTTGGGCAGATCCCTCCCATCAGGGATGGTATCTCTCCTCACAAAAAAGAACCGCCGCTTCCAGTTCACATCATTTTTGGTAACCTTGAGAACAGGGTGCTCCTCTCCAGCTTTTCGTTTGAACAAGTACCGGTGGGATCCAAAAGTTGTAAGATCATACATCACACAAACTCCGCCATACCCAGATCAATCCCTTCTTGTTCGATGATCCTTTCAAGGGTGTATAAAACCCTCCAGATCATCGGCATAGCCTGGATATAGCAGATACCAGTAAGGGAGAAAAAGGACTCGGTGAACTGAGGGAAAGGATACGAGTATCCTATCATGAAAGGAGTGACCGGGAAAGCTACCCAAGTCTCAGAGATATAATCGCTCAAAGCGGTAGGGCTGAAAGATTTAAAGAAGGTGTTCGCCGGAAAACAATGACGGATTTTGTCAATCTGAGAATCAGTAAAACAACACCTCTCTGTGGGAGAATCCTTGATGATCCCTTGACCCTTCAAGGGGCTGTTATTCTTAGGATCCTTGCTGGGAGAATTCCGGAGCAACATTTTTTACAAGACGATGGAAAAAGAAAGAAAAACAGAGTAAGCAAGAAGGAGAAGGGGAATACCTGTTCAATCCTCTGATCGCGGTTATAAAGGGAAGAGTTCTTGAATTTAAATGCAAACAATCCTATCCCTATTTCTATTTATAATGATGATTTGTGCAGGGCTGTCATCTCCATGACGTCAGATCGCAACGGATAGTTCATTCTTAACGGCTATATATCCGTTGAATTAGTTATAGATAAGATTCGACAAAATATAACTCGTTAATATTACATAATTACTCCTTATTGTTTTGGTCAAAAATCACACAAGGATAATGCAACCAAACTCTAAGTAAACGGGGAATGATGCTTGGTTTGTTGAAAAAGTAAAGGATCACTTTAGTACGAAATATGCAAGTGACACAAGGATTTATACGAGGAAAAAGCCCTTGATTAATGTATGATCTCCGGCATAAAAAACCTCGGGTGATGACAACTACCGATCACCAAACTTCAATATTACATAAAATGGTTACAACTTCGGATGATAATGAGCTGAGTACAAGGATCACTATAGTATCGAGTGTCTAAGTGTGTGAGAAATGTGTTGTTGTGTCTTCCGAATGGGGAAGAGTGTTATATATACAAGTGTGAGTGACCTATTTTAGGTAAATAGACTAATAATCAGCTCATTACCCCTTTAGAAATAAAAGTAAATCTAGCCTATATTATCGCCCTTAAATCATGCCGAGTTTCCATATCCTCTACAACGTTCATATCTGATTAAGCATATGCCAAAGTTGTAAAGACGCGTCCCTTGTTTGTGATGCTAAGAGTGGATCCTGCTAGACGTTCCTGCAAGATAACATTAAATTTAATGAAAACAACTGTTAGCATGAGGATCCCTATGATGGTCCGTGATCCTGATCCTGGAACTCTGCTGAGGATCACTATCTGCCAAAGAAACAAGGATCACTGGTTAGGATCACATGTAAGGATCATGTGTTATAAAAATCCAGCCCTAACAATTGCCCCCAAAATATAAGGAGTGATATTGTAAATAAATGAGTTATATTTTGCTTGATCTTATCTGCAACGAGCTAATCGGATAACTAGCCGTTGGAGTCGGACTAGCCGTTGCAACCCTTACGTCACAGAAGTGACAGCCCTGCAGATCATCATTATAAATAGGAGATAGAGTTAGGATCAATTTGCATTTAAATTCGAGAGATACTCCCTTTATAATCTCGTCCGAAGATCAATCAGGTATTCTTCCTCTTTCCTTCCTTCTCTTACTCTGTTTTTTCTTTCTCTTTGTTTCTCTTCAACATTCTGCAAGTATGCTGCTACGGAACTCCCCTCATAAGGATCTTAACAAGAATAGTCCCTTGAAGGGTCAAGGGATCATCAAGGATTCTCCCCATGAGAGGTGTTGTTTCACCGATGTTCATATTGATAGAATTCGTCATTGTTTTCCGGCGACTGCTATCTTTAAATCTTTCACTCCCACTGCTTTAAGTGACTTTGTCTCCGATACTTGGGTAGCTTTTCCTGTTACTCCGTTCACTATAGGCTATACGTATCCCTTTCCAGCTTTCACCCAATCTTTCTTTTCCCTGACCGGCATATCTTACATCCAAGCCATGCCGATGATCTGGAGGGTTTTGTATACCCTTGAAAGGATCATTGAGCAAGAAGGGATCGACCTAGGAATGGCGGAGCTGTCTGAGATGTATGATCTCACAACGTTTGGATCTTGCCGATATTTGTTCAAACGGAAAGCTGGGGAGGATCATCCTGTTCTTAAGGTCACCAAGAATGACATGAATTGGAAGCGACGATTTTTCTTCGTTAGGAGGGATACCATTCCTAATGGGAAGGATCTGCCCAAGGAGTGGGCTACTCATGGTAGGATAGAGGATCCTGGAAGGATCACCATCAGACTTGTTCCTTGAGGATCACTAATATTCTGTTTTTTGAGTAGCCATATCTGTTGCTCATCTCAAGTTGACTCCTGCTGCAAGAGAACGAGTTCTAGCCTTCAAAAAGCTTGATCCTGAGACCAGAAGTTTTCAAGTTGCCATTCAAGATTCACAAGAAGTATCCTCCGCATCTGCCACAATATCAAGTAAGTATCCTCATTTAAAAAAGTAGTTCTATGTAAGATTTTTTAAATTAGTTAAAGTACTTATCTTATTTTGATTGTGTAGGTGCTGGGAAATCTGTCAAGTCTGCCTCCAAGTTTGGTATTGATGATCTTGCTAATGTAAAGTCTACAAGGAAGAAGACCCCTGCTGCTAGTCCATCTGCTTCAGCCCCTAAAGCACCTATTAGGGGTAAGGGAAAGAAGAGAAAGGCTTCTTAGGATCTTCAAGGATTTCCCCTGCTCCGCCAACAGTTTCTTGATTATGTTAATGAAGTAAGGATCATTGCTCTTGCTTGTATATCCTGATTGTAGATCCTGCTTGTTTGAGGATCACCTGGTCCTGAACTTATCTTTTCCCTTTCTGCAGAAACTTGCTGAAATAGAAACCTATCTTGGCCATGTTGAGGATCAGGACCGCCAAATCGCCGACCTCCAACAAATAGGCGTGCTGAAGGATCTCAAGATAGCTGATCTTGAGAAGGAACTCCGGGCTACCAAGGATGAAGCTGCTCAAATGCTGATCAACATGGATTGTGAGAAGCAGGAGATCACCCAGGATGCCAAGGTCTCCGCCGCAATAGCTATGTATAGGATCCAATTGCAGATGGCTGCGGAGGCTCAGGATCCTGCTTTTGACAAGAGCACATGGGATGTGGAGGGCTGGAAGGCAAGGTTAGCAGAGTTGGAGGATGATGATGAGGCCGAGGAGATCCCAATGCTTGAAGGCGGTGATGTTGGCAAGGATCAGGGGGAAGCAAGTGGAGCTGGTGGTGATGGTGCAGCGAAGGTTTGAGCTGCAGGATTGGGCAATGATGGAAATTTCTAGACATAGCCGGAGCCCAATTTTTTAAAATTTGGTAGTGGTTTTTTGTGGTTGTTGGTGTTTTGAAACAATTTATGGTCTGTAACTCAAACAATAGTTTTTAGGGTTAAGGATCCTGGATCCTTTGGACAATAGGTAGGATCGCAAATGGTGGAGGGATCCTCTGTTTGGGGGATGAAGCTTTTGTGATCCTGCCGCTTTTACTTTCCTGCACCTGCTATGACCGCATAAACAATGGACACCCTTTGCCAACCCATGTGGACGGGCCACGTTTTGCTGGTAGAAACGTGGGTTGGCAATTTTGACAACTTTTGAAAGGGTTTAAAATCCTTTGTTAATAAAATAACTCTAATCTTTCTGGCTTATCTCGTGTTGTTATCCTTTGTTTATCCTTTTATTTTCCAATTGTTAAGCAAATCATGTTCAATCATTTTAGGATATGATCCTGGATCAAATATCCTGTAATCGAAAAATTTTCAAAAAATAGTTTATGATCGAGGATCATAGGTTTAGTTGTCAAAGTGTAAGGGTTATTCAAAATAACAAGTATAATCAAAATAGTCAAAGATCATACCTGAGAATCCAAGTTAGGATCCTAACCTTTAATCAAGATAACCATAAGTGAAATTTTAACGGATAATAAGGATTAAGGATCCTTATTTGTTTAACTTCGAAAACCTGAAAAATGGAACATAACTTGGGACTAAGCCAATGTAAAACATAAATTAATAGCTGGGGACATGCCCAAAGGATAACTGCGGGGACAAGCCCAAAGGATCACTGGGGACAAGCCCAAAGGATAACTGGGGACAAGCCCATAGGATCACTGGGGACAAGCCCAAAGGATAACTGGGACAAGCCCAAGGATCGTATGTAAACTGGAGTATGGCCCTTACTGGCGACTATCCAAACTTGGTGACATGAAAATGTCAAAACCTTACCTAACGTGAAAACGTTAGAAACCTTAGGAACGGATGTATGGTACGTCTACCATTATACGTAGGATCCTAGATATAGCCAGTACGATGAGGTTGTCAGCCCCTAAAGTGGGTACTGGTCCCAAAGACGTGAACTATACCAGGATTATCGTGCGCTACAGGCGAAAACTAGGGACAAGCCCAAGGATAACTGGGGTTGAACCCGAGGATCTGAGATGCTTTTGAAGACTATCGAAAATATGCTGAGGATACCTGGACTATCAGAACTCAAATTCTCGTGAGAGAAGGATGAAGGATACGTGATCCTTATCCTTAGATCCTTAGGTAAAAATAAGAAAATGGAAAAGTTTTGAGATAAGGACTTTACCAGAGTAAGGATCACTGATGTCGCCGGGATCCTTCGAGGATGCTTCCAATGTAAGGATCATATGCTTGAAGGATCCTGTTCACATGAAATATTTCTTTAAGTGAATAGCATTCCAGGATCTTGGTAACAAATTTCCTTCCATGGTTAGCAATCTGTATGCCCCCTTTCCTGCTTCGGCTTCAATCAAGTAAGGGCCTTCCCATTTTGGTGCCAATTTTCCGTCAGCAGGATTGATGGTGTTTTGGAATGCTTTTCTCAACACCATATCCCCGACTTGGAACTTCCTTATCCTGACATTTTTGTTGTAGGCACCAGCCATTCTTTGTTGGTAGCTTGCCATCCTTATCCTAGCCAGATCCCTGATTTCCTCAATAGTATCCAAGTCTTGAGCTAGGTTTGCAGCATTCTCTTCAGGATCACGAGTACTTGTTCTAGTCTAGTAGTTGGAATCACCATTTCTGTTGGGATCACTGCTTCTGCCCCAAATACTAAAGAGAAGGGTGTTTGACCAGTGGCATTCTTGGGAGTTGTCCTATCAGCCCATAGCACATAAGGCAATTCCTCTGCCCATTTCCCCTTCTTGGATCCTAATTTCTTCTTCAGGTTGTTGATGATGATCTTGTTGGATGATTCTGCTTGACCATTGGCTTGTGGATGGACTGGTGTTGACGTTGTCATCTTAATTCCCCAACTGTCAAAAAAGTTAGTGGTTCTGCTCCCAATGAATTGGGAACCATTATCACATACAATTTCAGAGGGAATGCCAAATCTGGTTATAATGTTTCTCTTAATAAAGGATATAACTTCCTTTTCTCTGACTTGAGCAAAAGCTTCAGCTTCTATCCACTTAGAGAAGTAGTCGGTCATGGCAAGCATAAATACTTTTCCACCAGGTGCTTTAGGGAGCTTGCCAACTATATCCATCCCCCATCTTATGAATGGCCAAGAGGATGGTATTGGGTGCAAAAATTCAGCTGGCTGATGAAGGATATTGCTGTGTCTTTGACAAGGATCACATTTCTTAGCATATTCTACAGCATCCCTTTTCATAGTTGGCCAGTAGTATCCTGTTCTAAGGATCCTTGAGAACAATGCCCTGCCCCCAGTATGGTTTCCACAATCTCCTTCATGGAAGTCTCTCAACACTTCTTGAATTTCAGGATCCTCGATACATCTTAAATATGGTCCTGCAAGAGATTGCTTATATAATACATTATTTAAGATTGTGAATTGAGATACCTTAATCCTGAAAGCTCTGGGATATTCTCCCATAGGAATCTCCCCGTGTTGTAAGTATCTCATGATTGGTGAGATCCATGATCCTGAATAAGATTGAGTTTCTTCACTAGGGATCATTGCAGTATCCTCTTCTATTTCCATGGCCACCTGATTTTCAATAGCAGGAGCCAGGATATGGATGATGGGGATACTTATATCCTCTGGGATCTTCAAGGATGATCCTAGATTGGCCAATGCATCAGCTTCTGTATTTTCCTCCCTTGGTACCTGTGTTAAACTGAAAGAAACAAAAGAGAGTGCCAATTCTTTGACTATCTCTAAATATTTGGTTAGTTTTTCTCCTTTAACAGCATAGGATCCATTAAAGTGATTAGTGATTAGTAATGAGTCTACGTATACTTTAAGGTATCTGACCCCCATATCCTTAGCAATTTGTAAACCAGCAATTAAGGCTTCATATTTAGCCTCATTGTTGGTTGCTTGGAACTCACAGGCTATGGAGTGGGGTATTATGTCCCCCTGTGGCGATTTTAGTAGTATGCCGAGTCCTGTGCCTTTGATATTTGAGGATCCATCAGTGTGTAGTATCCAAGGATCCTTGGTTTCATCTAGCTGCTGGACCTCCAATTCTGCTTCCTTTTGTAGATCACTACTGAAATCAGCCACAAAGTCTGCTAGTGCTTGGGATTTAATGGCTGTTCTAGGCTCATATCTTATATCATGGGCACTAAGCTTTACTGCCCAGTTAGCCATCCTTCCGGACATCTCTGGTTTCCTGAGGACATTCTTGATTGGAAAATTAGTTCTAACAACAATAGTATGGGTTTCAAAATAATGTCTTAACTTAGTTGATGCCGTAATTAACGCAAGAATAAGTTTTTCAAGGTGTGAGTACCTGGATTCGGCATCAAGTAAGCTCTTACTTACATAGTAGATAGGATGTTGTGTACCTTCATGATCCTTAACAAGGACTGCACTTACAGCGGTTGAGGATACCGCCAGGTATAAGGATAACACATCTCCTTTTCCGGGTTTCATTAATGCTGGTGCTGAGGACATATATTCTTTAAGGGCTTGTAAAGCATTCTCATGCTTTTCAGTCCATTCAAATTTTTTGTTTTTCCTTAGGATATCATAAAATTCCTTACATCTTTCTGAGGATTTTGATATGAACCTGTTTAGGGCTGCTATCCTGCCTGTCAGCCTTTGCACATCCTTAGCATTGGCAGGGGACTTGATATTTATCAGTGCTTTAATTTGTTCCGGGCTTGCTTCAATGCCCCTCTGAGTTACCATATATCCTAGAAATTTACCTGCTTTAACACCAAAGTGACATTTCGAAGGATTAAGCTTCATGTTATAATTATCAAGGATATCAAATGCTTCCTCCAAGTCCCTTAGGTGATCCTCAGCTTTCTTTGACTTTACTACCATATCATCTATGTATACTTCCATAGTCTGTCCAATTTGGTCTTTGAACATCATATTCACCAGCCTTTGATACGTTGCACCTGCATTTCTTAGTCCAAAAGGCATGGCAATATAGCAATATAAACCGGTTGGGGTCATAAAGGCCGTATCCTCTTGGTCAGATGACTCCATCTGAATTTGTTGGAATCCAGATGATGCATCCATAAAGGTTAACAGTTCATGCCCCGCCGTTGCATCCACCATGGAGTCAATGTGGGGTAATGGGAAAGGATCCTTGGGACATGCCTTATTCAGATCAGTGAAATCGACACATACCCTCCACTTTCCGTTTTTCTTTTGGACAACAACCACATTGGCTAACCATTTTGGATATTTTACCTCCCTGATCATACCTGCTCGAAGTAGTCTTTCTACTTCTTCCTGGATAATGGCATTCCTTTCTGGTGCAAACTTCCTCCTTTTTTGATGGATTGGTTTGATCGACCTGTCAATGCCAAGTTTATGAGTGATAATATCCTTAGATATACCTGTCATATCTTCATGTTTCCATGCAAAGGTAGATTTTCTTCTTTTGAGGAAGGATATTATGTCTTCTTTCAATTTGCCAAGGATCCCTGATCCGATATAGATTTTTGATTCAGGATCACTAGGATCCAAAAGGATTTCGTCCACATCCTGTTCCCTTGCCTCCAAGACATTCTTGGAGGATACTGTAATTGCTATTGCTCCCTTGGCTTCGAGGTTGGTTTCATGGATGAGGTATAACAATCCTTAGCCTCCTGCTGATCACTGTCGATCTTGATTATCCCCCATGGGCTAGGGAGTTTCACACATTGATGGTAGGTGGATGGGACTGCTTTCATATCATGTATCCAGGGCCTGCCAAGGATAACATTACAACAAGATAAACAGTCAATAACACAAAATTTTTGATAATTATGTAATCCTTCCACGTAGATTGGGAGTTTAATGTCCCCCAGGGTTTTCTTAGTTTCTCCACTGAATCCTACAAGCACGGAGGATCTTGGTGTGATGTCTGATTCCGGGATACCCATTTTCTTTAGAACATCAAGCTGGATAATGTTTACTGAGCTTCCTCCATCGATAAGGATCCTGCGGACAAAATGGTTAGAGATAAAGAGAGTAATAACTAAACTATCATGATGAGGATCCTGAATGTTAATGCGATCATCCTCATCAAACGTTATCGTTTTTCCTTCCGAGACACTTGATGTTCGAATAGGTCTTTCTCCATTATCCATTTTAGCTTCCTTTGCATGCCTTTTAGCCGCTGAGAAGGATGTACCACAGATGTCTGATCCTCCGGAAATAAAGTTGATCACTTGTGCGTTTGCCGGAGGGGCTGGAGCTTTTTCAGGGATCCTTTCAGGATCCTGAGTCTTTTGCTTTTTCCTTCCCAACAATTCTTTCAAATGTCCCTTGCTTAGCAGATATCCAATTTCCTTTCTTAATGCGATGCATTCTTCAGTTAGATGCCCGAAATCGTCGTGGTATGCACACCACTTTGACTTGTCTTTAGTCCCGGATGGTTTATCATTCTTTCTGGGCCACCTGGCTTTTTCTCCTAAATTCTGCATTGCAAGGATTAGTTGATGATTGTCAACAGAAAAACAATATTCAGAAATCGGAGGATAATCCTCATCATCCTCTTCTTGGTCAACAGCATGCACGTTCTTGTTGTCATTTCTATGGTAGGATTTGAATTTATTGCTTTTGAAGGAGGATCCTTGCTTCTCCTGTTTTAAGGATCCTACTTGTCTCTCCTGGATCCTCTTGTCATCCTCTAACCGGATGAACCTGAGTGCCCGAGTTCTTACTTCATCTAGGTTCCTGCACGGTGTCATAACAAGATCATCATAGAACAATGAATCCTTAAGCAGTCCCATTTTGAAGGCCTCAACAGCCGTGGCCATATCCAAGTTGGGAATGTCCAAGGATTCTTTACTGAATTTAGTTATATAATCCCTTAATGATTCATTATGACTTTGAGTTACCCTATATAAATCACTAGTTAATCTTTCAAATTTTCTACTACAAGAGAATTGATTATTGAACAAATTAACTAAATTAGCAAATGAAGTGATAGAGTAAGGGGGAAGACTTAGCAGCCATTTAAGAGCTGATCCAGTAAGGGTGGATCCAAATCCTTTACATAGGCATGCTTCCTTTAACTTTTCTGGGATTGGATTGATCTCCATCCTCTCCCTGTATTGTGCTATGTGCTCCTCAGGATCCGTTGTACCATCATACAGCTTCATAGTAGGGATATGGAACCTTTTGGGTACCTCTACATCACAAATTGGTGGTGCAAAACGAGATACCTTATGGCTTCCATCTGCAATCTCCGGGATAGGCTTGACTACCCCTGGAACACTTGAGATCATATCCTTCAGCTTCTGTAACTCCCTGGCCATAGCATGATTGATACCTGTATCCTGCACGAATCCATGGTTAGTGGTAAGATAATTATTTAAGGTGCTACCTCCCATCGGGTTCAAGTTAGGAACATTGGGTGTGAATCCATATTGCTGGGATTCTGGGATAATGGATGGACCAGTGGAAGCAATGGTCTGCATTGGAATAAAATCTCCTTGATGGACATCTAGGCTTCCTGTTTGCAAATTCTTCAAGGATCCTGGTATCTGTAGGGATTCTTAAATCTGGGATGATCCTGGGACGAAGGAGGATCCTTGAACCTGGGATGATCCTGGAACAAAGGAGGATCCTTGAACCTGGGATGATCCTGGAACAAAGGAGGATCCTTGAACCTGGGATGATCCCGGAACGAAGGAGGATCCTTGAACCTGGGATGATCCTGGGACAAAGGAGGATCCTAAGCTCATGAAGGATCCCAAATGCTGGGCGTAGGATCCCGCCGGTTGGAAATATGATCCTGATGCCTGAGTCATTGTTGCTGGGCTGAAATGCACTCCTCTTGATCCACCCATATATTGAATGTCTGGGACCTCTGATGGCTGAGAAGTAATCATTGGAGTATCAAAATTCAAAGATTTGGGCATTAGTAGGGAATGATCCTCTGCCGTTTTCTTTTGCCTTTTGAGATCTCCGATTTCTCTGAGGATCCTGTCATTAGTTTCATCCTGCTGCTGCATACGATCCCTCATCTGCAAAATCAAAGTAAATATATCACTAGTACTGGGAACAGAAGAAGTTAGAGCAGAAGATGATGGTTTAGAGGAGATAGAAGTTGGTCTCTTCTCAGCATTTTTCTGAGATCCAGCTGGTGGTGGAGGCAAAGGTGGAATGCCAGTAGATGAATTGACTGCCGACATCGCTGTGGATGTATTCTTCAATGATGAAGCCATGTAACTCTTTGAAATGATTTCGAACAGAAAGTTTTCTTATGAATGAAGCACCAATTGCCCCACGGTGGGCGCCAAACTGTTTTGGTCAAAAATCACACAAGGATAATGCAACCAAACTCTAAGTAAACGGGGAATGATGCTTGGTTTGTTGAAAAAGTAAAGGATCACTTTAGTACGAAATATGCAAGTGACACAAGGATTTATACGAGGAAAAAGCCCTTGATTAATGTATGATCTCCGGCATAAAAAACCTCGGGTAATGGCAACTACCGATCACCAAACTTCAATATAACATAAAATGGTTACAACTTCGGATGATAATGAGCTGAGTACAAGGATCACTATAGTATCGAGTGTCTAAGTGTGTGAGAAATGTGTTGTTGTGTCTTCCGAATGGGGAAGAGTGTTATATATACAAGTGTGAGTGACCTATTTTAGGTAAATAGACTAATAATCAGCTCATTACCCCTTTAGAAATAAAAGTAAATCTAGCCTATATTATCGCCCTTAAATCATGCCGAGTTTCCATATCCTCTACAACGTTCATCTCTGATTAAGCATATGCCAAAGTTGTAAAGACGCGTCCCTTGTTTGTGATGCTAAGAGTGGATCCTGCTAGACGTTCCTGCAAGATAACATTAAATTTAATGAAAACAACTGTTAGCATGAGGATCCCTATGATGGTCCATGATCCTGATCCTGGAACTCTGCTGAGGATCACTATCTGCCAAAGAAACAAGGATCACTGGTTAGGATCACATGTAAGGATCATGTGTTATAAAAATCCAGCCCTAACACTTATATTTTGGGGGCAATTGTTAGGGCAGGATTTTAATGACCTATGATCCTTACATGATATCCTAACAAGTGATCCTTGTTTCTTTGGCAGATAGTGATCCTCAGAAGAGCTTCAGGATCAGGATCATGGATCATCCTAAGGATCCTCATACTAACGATTACTCTCTTTGAATTTAATATTGTTTTGCAGGAATTACGAGTTGGATCCGGTCTTAGCCATCAGAGTCAAGGAATTTGTCACGCTGATTTCGCACATACATAACCAAAGATAGACGTTATGGAGAATATGGAAACTTAGCACAAATTACGGGCATTTAGTTAGGCTAAATTTACTTCTATTCCTAAAGGGGTAACGAGCTAGTAGTTAGGTGATTTACCTAAAATACAACCACACACGCTTATATAAATGGCACTCTACAACATTCGGAAGGGACAACACATTTTTCACACGCTTTAGCATACGATACTATAGTGATCCTTGTACCTAGCTCGTTACCATCCGAAGTTGTAAACATTGTTTGTTATATTGAAGTTTGGTGATCGGTAGTTTCCATCACCCAAGGTTTTTTATGCCGGAGATCATTCATTGATCAAGGGCTTTTTCCTCGTATAAATCCTTGTGTCACTTGTGCAATTTTCATTATAGTGATCCTTATCCTTGTTCATCATACCAAGCATCATTCCCCGTTTACAAAGAGTTTGGTTGCATTATCCTTGTGTGATTTTTGACCAAAACAGTTTCCTTTGCATGCCTTTTAGCTGCTAAGAAGGATGTGCCACAAATGTCTGATCCTCCAGAAATAAAGTTTATTACTTGTGCATCTGCTGGAGGGGCCGGAGCTTTCTCAGGGATCCTTTCAGGATCCTGAGTCCTTGACTTTTTTCTCCCCAATAATTCTTTTAGATGCCCCTTGCTCAACAAGTATCCAATTTCCTTTCTTAGTGCAATGCATTCTTCTGTGAGATGCCCAAAATCTTCATGGTAGGCACACCACTTTGATTTATCTTTGGTTGCAGCTAGCCTGTCATTTTTCCTGGGCCATCTAGCTTTATCACCTAGGTTCTGCATCGCAAGGATTAGTTCATTGTTATCAACAGAAAAACAATATTCAGAAATTGGAGGATAATCCTCATCATCCCCTTCTTGATCAACAGCATGCACGTTCTGGTTATCAGATCTGTTATAGGATCTGAACTTGTTATTCTTGAACGAGGATCCTTGCTTCTCTTGCTTTGAGGATCCTGCTAATCTCTCCTGGATCCTCTTGTCATCCTCTAGCCGGATGAACCTGAGTGCTCGGGTTCTTACCTCATCCAGGTTCCTGCATGGTGTCATAACAAGATCATCATAGAACAATGAATCCCTAAGCAATCCCATTTTGAAGGCCTCAACAGCCGTAGCTATATCCAGGTTGGGAATGTCTAAGGATTCTTTACTAAATTTGGTAATGTAATCCCTTAATGATTCATTATGACCCTGGGTTATCCTATATAAATCACTAGTTAAACGTTCAAATTTTCTACTACAAGAAAACTGATTATTAAATAGGTTAACTAGATTAGCAAATGAGGTAATAGAGTAGGGAGGAAGACTTAGCAGCCATTTAAGAGCAGATCCTGTGAGAGTGGATCCGAATCCTTTGCATAGGCATGCTTCCTTTAACCTTTCTGGGATTGCATTGATCTCCATCCTTTCCCTGTATTGTGCTATGTGCTCTTCAGGATCCGTCGAACCATCATACAGCTTCATGGTTGGCACATGGAACCTTTTGGGTATCTCAGCATCACAAATTGGTGGTGCAAAACGAGATATCTTATGGCTTCCATCTGCAATCTCTGGGATAGGTTTAACCACTCCTGGAACACTTGATATCATATCCTTCAACTTTTGCAACTCTCTGGCCATGGCATGGTTGATACCTGTATCCTGCATGAATCCATGGTTAGTGGTAAGAGAATTATTAAGAGTGTTACCTCCCACCGGGTTCAAATTAGGAACACCGGATGTGAACGCATATTGTTGAGACTCTGGAATGACCGAAGGACCAGTAGAAGCAATGGTCTGCATCGGAATAAAATCTCCCTGATGGACATCTGAACTTCCTGTTTGCAAACTCCTTAAGGATCCTGGCATCTGGAAGGATCCTTGAAACTGGGATGACCCTGGAACAAAGGAGGATCCTTGAACCTGTGATGATCCTGGAACAAAGGAGGATCCTTGAACCTGGGATGATCCTTGAACGAAGGAAGATCCTTGAACCTAGGATGATCCTGGAACGAAGGAGGATCCTTGAACCTGGGATGATCCTGGAACGAAGGAGGATCCTTGAACCTGGGATGATCCTGGAACGAAGGAGGATCCTTGAACCTGGGATGATCCTGGAACGAAGGAGGATCCTTGAACCTGGGATGATCCTGGAAACGGCCAGAACCCCTGAATCTGATGCGCTCCTGAGTATCCTCCCGAACTTATGAGGGATCCCATATGCTGAGGATAGGATCCTGTTGGCTGGAAATATGAACCTGATGCCTGAGTCATTGTTGTTGATCCGTAGTGCACTCCTTTTGGTCCACCCACATATTGAACATCTGGAACCACTGATGGCTGAGAAGTAATCACCGGAGTATCAAAATTCAAAGATCTGGGTACCAGTGGGGAATGATCCTCTGCCGTTTTCTTTTGTTTCTTGAGATCTCCGATTTCTTTGAGAATCCTTTCATTGGTCTTATCCTATTGCTGTATATGATCCTTCATCTGCAAAATCAAGGTAAACATGTCACTAGTAGTAGGAGTGTAAGAAGCAGAAGAAGCTGGAGGTTTGGAGAAAATGGGAGTTGGTTTCTTCTCAGCATTTTTCTGAGATCCAGCAGGTGGTGGAGGCAAAGGTGGAATGCCCTGAGATGAATTGACCGCAGACATTGCAGTAGAGGTATTCTTCAATGATGAAGCCATGTACTTGTATGCAATGAACCAGAATGATCACCAACAGAAAAACTTCTTAGGAATGAAGCACCAATTGCCCCACGGTGGGCGCCAAACTGTTTTGGTCAAAAATCTGATGAGGATAATGCCACCAAACTCTTAGTTATGGGGTATGATGCTTGAAATGAGGAACAATGATAAGGATCACTTCAATGTAAATTGCACAAGCGACACAAGGATTTATACGAGGAAAAAGCCCTTGATCAATGAATGATCTTCGGCATAAAAAACCTCGGGTGATGGAAACTACCGATCACCAAGCTCAAATTAATCAATAAATGTTTACAACTTCGGATAGTAACGAGCTAGGTACAAGGATCACTATGGTGAAATGTGTAAAAGTGTGTGAAAATTGTTAAGTGTTTGCCGAATGCTTCAAGAGTGCAGTTGTACGAGAGTGTGTGTAGCTGAAAATGGCTAAGTGTTCTAATTACTAGCTCGTCACCCCTTTAAAAATAGAAGTTAACTATGCTAACAAACTATCCGATTTTTGTGCCGTGCTCCCACGTTCTCCACAACGTCCATTTATGGTCAATACGTCCGAAATACCCGTGGAATATTCCATAGTAACGTTGCCAAGACCAGGTCAAGCTTGTTACTCTTGCAAAACAATACGAAATCCAAACAAACAATCGTCAGTGTGAGGATCCTTAAGGTGATCCATGATCCTGATCCTGAAGCACTTCTGAGGATCACTATCTGTCACAGAAGCAAGGATCATTAGTAGGATAACAAGTAAGGATCACGGGCTATAAGAAAATCCTCCCCTAACAGTTATCATCTTAATCCCCCAACTGTCACAAAAGTTAGTAGTTCTATTCCCAATAAATTGGGATCTATTATCACATAAAATTTCAGAAGGAATATCAAATCTAGTAATAATGTTTCTTTTAATGAATGATATAACTTATTTTTCTCTGACTTGAGCAAAGGCTTCAGCCTCAATCCACTTGGAGAAGTAATTAGTCATAGCAAGCATGAATACTTTTCCACCAGGTGCCTTAGGAAGTTTACCAACTATATCCATTCCCCATCTCATAAAAGGCCAAGAAGAGGATATAGGATGCAAAAGCTCTGCTGGTTGGTGAAGGATATTACTATGTCTTTGACAAGAATCACACTTCTTGGCATATTCCACAACATCCTTCTTCATAGTTGGCCAATAGTATCCTGTCCTCAGGATCCTTGAGAATAATGCTCTGCCCCCAGTGTGGTTTCCACAATCTCCTTCATGGAAATCTTTTAAGGCTTCTTGGATCTCAGGATCCTCAATGCATCTTAGATATGGTCCTGCAAGAGATCGCTTATACAACATATTATTAAATATTGTAAATTGAGATACCTTGATTTTGAAAGCTCTGGGGTTTTCTCCCGTAGGGTCCTCTCCATGTTGTATGTATCTCATGATTGGGAGGGTCCATGATCCTGAATGAGATTGAGTATCATTACTAGGGATGATTGCAGAATCCTCTCCTATCTCCATAGCTGCATGATCCTCGATAGCAGGGGTCAGGATATGGATAATAGGGATTCTTATATCTTCCGGGATCTTCAAGGATGATCCGAAATTAGCCAGTGCATCAGCCTCTGCATTTTCTTCCCTTGGTACCTGTGTCAAACTAAAGGATACAAAAGAGAGTGCCAATTCTTTGACTATCTCTAAGTATTTGATTAGCTTTTCACCTTTGACAGCATAGGATCCATTAAAGTGATTAGTGATAATAATGAATCTACATGTACCTCAAGATACCTGATCCTCATATGCTTAGCAATTTGCAAACCAGCTATCAAGGCTTCATATTCAGCCTCATTGTTAGTAGTTTGGAATTCACAAGCTATAGAGGGGGGTATTATGTCCCCATGTGGCGATTTTAGTAGTATTCCAAGCCCTGTTCCTTTGACATTAGAGGCTCTATCAGTGTAGAGTATCCAAGGATCCTTAGTTTCCTCTAGCTGTTGGACTTCTAATTCAGCTTCTTTTTGCAAGTCACTACTGAAATCTGCCAGAAAGTCAGCTAAGGCCTGCGATTTAATTGCTGTTCTAGGCTCATATCTTATATCATAAGCATTAAGCTTCACTGCCCACTTAGCCATCCTTCCTGACATTTCAGGTTTCCTTAGAACATTCTTGATTGGAAAATTAGTTTTAACAATAATGGCATGAGTTTCAAAATAATGTCTTAATTTAGTGGATGCCATAATCAAAGCAAGGATGAGTTTTTCTAAGTGTGAATACCTGGATTCAGCATCAAGCAAACTCTTACTTACATAAGAAACAGGATGTTGTGTACCTTGATGATCCTTAACAAGGACTGCACTTACTACATTTGAGGATACCGCTAAATATAAGGATAATATATCCCCTTTTTTCAGGTTTCATCAAGGCGGGGGCTGAGGACAGGTAATCCTTAAGATCTTTAAGGGCACTTTCATGCTTCTCAGTCCATTCAAATTTCTTATTTTTCCTCAGGATGTCATAGAATTCCTTGCACTTTTCTGAGGATTTGGATATGAATCTGTTCAAGGCCGCGATCCTGCCTGTCAATCTCTGCACATCCTTAGCATTGGCAGGGGATTTGATATTCACAATAGCCTTGATTTGCTCTGGACTTGCTTCAATGCCCCTCTTAGTCACCATATATCCTAGGAATTTACCTGCTTTAACACCAAAATGACACTTGGAAGGATTTAGTTTCATATTAAATTTGTCAAGGATATTGAATGCTTCCTCCAAGTCTTTAAGGTGATCCTCAGCTTTCTTGGATTTAACCACCATGTCCTCTATATAGACTTCTATACTGTGTCCAATTTGTTCCCTGAACATCATGTTGACTAGCCTTTGATAGGTAGTACCTGCATTTCTTAGTCCAAATGGCATAGCAATATAACAATATATACCAGTTGGGGTCATAAAAGTTGTATCCTCTTGATCGGATGGTTCTATCTGAATTTGTTGAAATCCAGAGGAAGCATCCATAAAAGTTAACAGTTCGTGACCCGCTGTAGCATCCACCATGGAGTCAACGTGGGTTAATGGGAAAGGATCCTTGGGACATGCCTTGTTTAAATCAGTAAAGTCGACACATACCCTCCACTTTCCATTTTTCTTTTGAACAACAACCACATTGGCTAACCATCTTGGATACTTAACTTCCCTTATCATACCTGCTCGGAGTAGTTTGTCTACCTCTTCCTGGATAATAGCATTCCTTTCAGGGGCAAACTTCCTCCTTTTTTGATGAACTGGCTTGATTGACCTGTCAATGCCGAGTTTATGAGTGATTAAATCCTTAGATATACCTGTCATATCCTCATGTTTCCAAGCAAAGGTGGTCTTTCTTCTTTTTAGGAAAGATATCAGCTCCTGTTCAATGTTGCTAAGGATCCCTGATCCTATGAAGATCTTGGATTCAGGATCCTCAGGATCCATGAGAATTTCTTTTACATCCTGTTCTCTGGCCTCCAAGACATCCCCTGGAGGATACTTTAATTGCTATTGCTCTGTAGGCTTGGAGGCTGATTTCATTGATGAAATGTAGCAATTCTTAGCCTCTTGCTGATCACTCTCAATTTTTATCACTCCCCACGGACTAGGAAGCTTTACACACTGATGATAGGTGGATGGGACTGCCTTCATGTGATGTATCCAAGTCCTGCCAAGGATAACGTTACAACAAGATAAGCAATCTATAACACAAAATTTTTGAAAAGAATGTAATCCTTCAATATAGATTGGGAGTTTGATGTCCCCCAGAGTATTCTTGGTCTCCCCACTGAATCCCACAAGCACTGAGGATCTTGGTATAATGTCGGATTCAGGAATATTCATCTTTTTAAGGACTTCAAGCTGGATGATGTTCACAGAGCTTCCTCCATCTACAAGGATCCTGCGAACAAAATGGTTAGAAATAAAGCGAGTAATAACGAGACCGTCATGATGAGGATCCTGGATGTCAACACGATCATCCTCATCAAAAGTTATGACTTTGCCCTTGGTAACACTGGATGTTCGAACAGGTCTGTCTCCATTATCCATCTTGGTTTCCTTAGCATGTCTTTTGGCTGCTGAGAAGGAGGTACCAAAAATGTCTGAGCCTCCGGATATGAAATTTATAACATGTGCATCTGCTGGAGGAGCTGGAGCTTTTTCAGGGATCCTTTCAGGATCCCGGGTTCTCGACTTCTTTCGTCCCAATAGTTCCTTTAAGTGCCCCTTGCTTAACAAGTAACCAATTTCCTTTCTTAGCGCGATACACTCTTCAGTGAGATGCCCAAAATCCTCGTGATAAGCACACCACTTGGATTTATCCTTTGTAGTAGCTGGTTTATCACTTTTTCTTGGCCATCTTGCTTTTTCACCTAGATCCTGCATCGCAAGAATCAGTTCATTGTTATCAACAGAAAAACAGTATTCAGAGATTGGAGGATAATCCTCATCATCCTCTTCCTGTTCCACTGCATGCACGTTCTGGTTATCAGATTTATTGTAAGATCTGAACTTGTTGCTTTTGAAAGAGGATCCTTGTTTCTCCTGTTTTGAGGATCCTGCTAATCTCTCCTGGATCCTTTTGTCATCCTCTAACCGGATGAACCTAAGGGCCCTGGTTCTCACTTCGTCAAGATTCCTGCAAGGTGTCATAACAAGATTATCATAGAATAGTGAATCCCTAAGCAATCCCATTTTAAAGGCTTCTACAGCCGTAGCTATATCTAAATTAGGGATGCCTAAGGATTCTTTACTAAACTTAGTGATGTAATCCCTAAGTGATTCATTTTGACCCTGTGTTATCCTACACAAATCACTAGTTAATCGTTCAAACTTTCTACTACAAAAGAACTGGTTATTAAACAAATTAACTAGATTAGCAAACGAAGTAATAGAGTGAGGGGGAAGACTTAGCAGCCATTTAAGAGCTGATCCTGTGAGGGTGGATCCAAATCCCTTGCATAGACATGCTTCCTTTAACCTTTCTGGGATGGGGTTAATCTCTATCCTTTCCCTATATTGAGCTATGTGTTCTTCAGGGTCTGTGGAGCCATCATATAACTTCATGCTTGGTATCTGGAACCTCTTAGGTATCTCAGCATCACATATAGGTGGTGCAAAACGAGATATCTTATGGCTCCCAACTGCAATTTCAGGGATAGGCTTAACTACCACTGGAACGCTGGATATCATATCCTTAAGCTTTTGTAACTCCCTAGCCATAGCTTGGTTGATACCTGTATCCTGCATAAGGCCATGGTTAGTGTTATAAGAATTATTGAAAGTGTTACCTCCTAACAGATTCAAGGTTAGAATTCCAGATGTGAATCCATATTGACGGGATTCTGGTATGATTGAAGGACCAGAAGAAGCAATGGTTTGCATTGGGATGAAGTCTCCTTGATGAACATCAGAACTTCCAGGTTGCAAACTTTTTAAGGATTCTAGATCCTGCGGAGCATTGGATCCTTGATGCATTGTGGATGGGAGTCTTGGAGGATAATCCATGGATCCAAAAACCTGTGAGGATCCTTGAGGCTGAAAGCAGGATCCTAAGACCTGAGAGGATCCTTGAACCTGAGAGGATCCTTGAACCTGAGAGGATCCTTGAACCTGTGAGGATCCTCGAACCTGGGAGGATCCTTGAACCTGGGAGGATCCTTGAACCTGCTGCATCCCCATGTACCCTCCTAAGCTTACAAAGGATCCTTGACGCTGAGAGAAGGATCCTGCTGGTTGGAAATAGGATCCTAAAGCCTGAGACGCTGCTGAGGATCCGTAATGCACTTCTCTTGTTCCACCCAAGTATTGGACATCCGGGGCTGCGGAATGCTGAGAAGTTATAACCGGAGTGTCAAAATTCAGTGATCTAAGCACCAATGGAGAATGATCCTCCACTGATCTCTTCTGATTCTTGATTTCACCAATCTCCCTAAGGATCTTTTCATTGGTCTTGTCCTGCTCTTGTATGTGATCCCTCATCTGCAAAATCAAAGTAAAAAGGTCACCAGTAGTAGGATTAGAAGAAACAGAAGAAGCTGGTGGTTTTGAGAAAATAGGAGTTAGTCTCTTTTTAGCATTCTTCTGGAATCTAGAAGGTGGTGGAGGCAGAGGTGGAACGCCATGAGTAGAACTTATTGCCGGCATTGCATTTGACGTATTCTTCGCTGAAGAAACCATCTGCTTGGTTGTAACGAACCGGAATGATCACAAAAACAAGAATTCTTTAGGAATGAAGCACCAATTACCCCACGGTGGGCGCCAAACTGTTTTGGTCAAAAATCAAGCAATGATAATGCAACCAAACTTTTTGTTGTGAGGTATGATGCTTGAATCAATGAACAATATTAAGGATCACTCTTGAAATGTAATGAACAAGTAACACAGAGATTTATACGAGGAAAAATCCCTTGATCAATGAATGATCCCCGGCATAAAAAACCTCGGGTGATGGAAACTACCGATCACCAACTCAAATTAAACAAGAAATCTGTTACAACTTCGGATGATAGCGAGCTAGTTACAAGGATCACTACAGTGCAAAGTGTATAAAAGTGTGTAATCGCCAAGTGAATGACTACGAGGTGGTGAGACAGTTACTAGTGTGTGTTTAGCCAAAATTAGCCAAGTGTTTTTATCTTAGCTCGCTACCCCATTTAAAAATAGAAAATATCTAAGCTAACAAACATTCCCAATTCATGCAAGTCACCCACGAACTCCATAACGTCCACATTGGCCAAGCATGTGCAGAATAAACATGGAATATGCTCCAGGAATATCGCCAAGACCAAGTCCAAGCTCGTACTCCTGCAAAACAACATCATATTCAAAGTAGACAATTGTTAGAATAAGGATCCTTACTATGATCCATGATCCTGATCCTGTAACACCTCTGAGGATCACTAGCTGAGACAGAAGCAAGGATCACCAAACCCAACAGTAACTGAGGATCACTGACCACTGGTAAATCCACCCCTAACACCTGCCATGTCTTCCTGTTTCCATGCAAAGGTAGTTTTTCTCCTTTTGAGGAAGGATATTAGGTCTTCTTTCATTTCGCCAAGGATCCCTGATCCTATGTAAATTTTAGATTCAGGATCATGAGGATCCATACGGATTTCTACTACATCCTGCTCTCTTGCCTCCAAGACATCTCTCGGAGGATGCTTTGATTGCTATTGCTCCCTTGATTTTGAGGCTGGTTTCATTGACGAGGTGTAGCAGTTCTTAGCCTCCTGCTGATCACTATCAATTTTCACTATCCCCCATGGGCTAGGAAGCTTCACACATTGATGATAAGTGGATGGGACTGCCTTCATGTCGTGTATCCAAGGCCTGCCAAGGATAACATTACAACAAGATAAACAATCAATAACACAAAATTTTTTGTAAGAATGTAGCCCTTCGATATAGATTGGGAGTTTAATGTCCCCTAGAGTATTCTTAGTCTCGCCACTGAATCCCACGAGCACGGAGGATCTTGGTATGATATCGGATTCGGGAATATTCATTTTCTTGAGAACATCAAGCTGGATGATATTCACAGAGCTTCCTCCGTCTATAAGGATCCTGCGAACAAAATGGTTAGAAATAAAAAGAGTGATAACCAAACCATCATGATGAGGATCCTGAATGTAACACGATCATCCTCATCAAAAGTTATGATTTTTCCTTTAGTGACACTAGATGTTCGAATGGATCTATCTCCATTATCCATCTTGGTTTCCTTTGCATGTCTTTTATCTGCAGAAAAGGATGTTCCACAAATGTCTGATCCTCCAGATATAAAGTTTATAACTTGTGCGTCTGCTGAAGGGGCTGGAGCTTTCTCTGGGATCCTTTCAGGATCCTGAGTTCTTGATTTCTTTCTCCCCAAATAATTCTTTCAAGTGCCCCTTGCTCAACAAGTAACCAATTTCTTTTCTCAATGCGATGCACTCTTCTGTGAGATGCCCAAAATCTTCGTGGTATGCACACCATTTTGATTTGTCTTTAGTTGCAGCTGGTTTGTCACTTTTTCTCGGCCACCTGGCTTTATCACCTAGATTCTGCATCACAAGAATTAGCTCATTGTTATCAACAGAAAAACAGTATTCAGAAATTGGAGGATAATCCTCATCATCCTCTTCCTGTTCTACTGCATGCACATTCTGGTTATCAGACTTGTTGTAGGATCTGAACTTGTTGTTCTTGAATGAGGATCCTTGCTTCTCTTGCTTTTAGGATCCTGCTAACCTCTCCTGGATCCTTTTGTCATCTGTTTTGGTCAAAAATCACACAAGGATAATGCAACCAAAATCTCTGTAACGGGGAATGATGCTTGAAATGATGAATAAAGAAAAGGATCACTTAAATGTAAATTGCACAAGTGACACAAAGATTTATACGAGGAAAAAGCCCTTGATCAATGAATGATCTCCGGCATAAAAAACCTCGGGTGATGGAAACTACCGATCACCAAGTTCAAATATAATAAATAATGTTAACAACTTCGGATAGTAACGAGCTAGGTACAAGGATCACTATGGTGTAGTATGCTAGAGCGTGTAAGAAATGTGTCGTCCCCTGCCAAATGCTCGAGAGTGCACTTATATAAGTGTGTGTAGCTGAAATTAGGCAAGTCTCCTAACTACTAGCTCGTTACCCCTTTTAGAAATAGAAGTAAATTTAGCCTAACAAACTATCCGTAATTTGTGCTAAGTTTCCATATTCTCCACAACGTCTATTTCCGGTTGTGCGAAATTAGCGTGGAAGATTCCTTAATAACGTTGCCAAGACCGGGTCCAACTCGTAATTCCTGCAAAACAACATGAAATTCAAAGAGAACAATCGTTAGTATGAGGATCCTTGGGATGATCCATGATCCTGACCCTGGAGCTCTTCTGAGGATCACTATCTGCCATAGAAACAAGGATCACTGTTAGGATATCATGTAAGGATCACAGGTCATTAAAAATCTTGCCCTAACAATTGCCCCCAAAATATAAGGAGTAATTGTGAAACGTTGACGAGTTATATTTTGCTGATCTTATCTGTAACTAACTCAACGGATATATAGCCGTTGTAAACGAACTATCCGTTGCAATCCTGACGTCACGGAGGTGACAGCCCTGCACAAATCATGATTATAAATAGAGATAGGGATACGATCGTTCGTACTTAAAATCAAGAACTTCTCCCTTTATAACCGCATTCAGAGGATTTGAACAGGTATTCTCCCCTTCATCTTCTTTCTTGCTTGCTCTGTTTTTCTTCTCGTATCTATTTCGTTCAAAAATGTTGCTCCGGAATTCCCCTGCCAAGGGTCTTCAGAAGGAAAGCCCCTTCAAGAGTCAAGGGATCATTACAGACTCTGCTAAAGAATGCTGTATCTTCACTGATCCTCAAATTGACAGGATTCGGTGCTGTTTCCTGCAAATACTGTGTTCAAACCCCATGATCCTTCTGCCCTGAGCGATCACACTTCTGATTCGTGGCTTGCTTTCCCTGTGACCCCGTTTGCCATAGGTTACACGTATCCCTTTCCAGCCTTCACCCAATCCTTCTTCTCCTTGACCGGCATATCTTACATTCAGGCCATGCCGATGATCTGGAGGGTTTTGTATACCCTTGAGAGGATCATCGAGCAAAAGGGGATAGACTTAGGCATGGCCGAGTTAGGTGAGCTGTATGATCTGACCACCTTTGGTTCCCATCGTTATCTGTTCAAACGTAGACCTGGGGAGGAGCATCCGATCTTCAAGGCTACCAAGAATGATACTAACTGGAAGCGGCGGTTCTTTTTTGTGAGGAGAGATACTATCCCTGATGGGAAGGATTTACCCGAGAAGTGGGCTACCCATGGTAGGATAGAGGATCCTGGGAAGGATCACCGTAGAACTTATCCTTTAGTATAAGGATCACTGACATTCTTTTGTTTTCTTGTTGTGCAGCTATCTCCGTTTCACATCTTAGGTTGACTCCTGCTGCAAAAGAGAGACTCTTGGCCTTCAAGAGGCTTGATCCTGAAATAAGAACTTTCAAGATTACCACCTAGGATTCTCAGGAAGTATCCTCTGCTTCTGTCACAATGTCAAGTAAGTATCCTTATTTAAAGAGTAATTATATACTGAAATTCAAATTAAGTTAAAATATTTATCTTGTTTTGGTTGTGTAGGTGCTTGAAAATCCACCAAATCTGCCTCGAAGTTCAGCATCACCGATCTCACCAACGTCAGATCCTCTAAGAAGAAGAATCCTGCTGCTAGCCCAACTGCTTCAGTCCCTAAAGCACCCCTCAGAGGAAGGGAGGCAAGAAGAGAAAGACCTCCGAGGCTGAAGATCTACAAGGCCTTCCCTTGATCCGCCAACAGTTCCTGGAGTACTTTAATGAGGTAAGGATCACTGTCCCAGCTTATATATCCTACTCGTTTTGGGGATCACTTGGTTCTGATGTTATCCCTTGTCTTCCTTGCAGAAATTTGCTGAGATAGAGACCTATGTTGGCCATGTTGAGGATCAGGATAGCAAGATCGCTGATCTTCAACAAGTTGCTGTGCTGAAAGACCTCAAGATAGCCGATCTTCAGAAGGAGCTCCAGGCCACCAAGAATGATGCTGCCAAGATGCTGATCAACTTTGACTATGAGAAGCACGAGATCACCCAGGATGCTAAGGTTTCCGCCGCCATAGCAATGTACAAGATCCAGCTGCAAATGGCCATGGAAGCTCAGGATCCTGCTTTTGACAAGAGCACCTGGGATGTGGAGGGCTGGAAAGCGAGGCTGGCAGAGCTGGATGATGAAGAAGAGGCTGAGGAGATCCTGACACTTGAGGCTGGAGGCACTGGCAAGGATCAGGGTAGTGAGGCAAGTGGAGCTGGTGGCGATGATGCAGCGAAGGATTAAGCTGCAGGATTGGGTGATGAAGGAAATTTCTAGACATAGCCGGAGCCCAATTTTTTGTTTGTTTGTTTGGTGGTTGTTTGAACAATTTATGGTCTGTACTTATGAACAATAGTTTTAGGGTTAAGGATCAAGGATCCTTCAGACGATAGGTAGGATTGCATATGGTGGAGGGATCCTCTGTTTGGGGGATGAAACCATTGTGATCCTGCCGCCTTTATTTTCCTGCACAACTTGAAAACTATTATCATGGACACCCTTTACCTACCCCAGCGGACGGGCCACGTATTGCTGGTAGATGCTTGGGGTAGGTAATTTTGACAACCTATGAAGGGTTAGTCTTTATGCTTAATAAATAAAATCTTAACTTTTGTCGCTTATCCTGTGTTGTCATCCTTTAAGTTCTTTTAATTTTTAATTGTCTTGATGTATACTTATTAAACAAGTTACTTTGAATTAACTCATATTGGAAACATTTAGGATATGATCCATGATCAAATATCCTATAGTTGAAAAATCCCAAAAAGTAGTATATGTTTTAAGGATCATAAGTTCAGTTGTCAAAGTATAAGGGTTATTCAAACAAACAATGAAGAAGATAAAAATAGTTAAGGATCATACCTGAGGATCCAAGTTAGGATCCTAACCATAATCAGGATAACTATAGGATAAACCTTAGAGAGAAATAAGGATCAGGGATCCTTAGTTGTTTAACTTCAAGGACCTGAAATAGAGCATAACTTGGGGCTAAGTCAATATAAGATAAGAGTTAGTAACTGGGGACAAGCCCAAGGATAACTGGGGACAAGCCCAAGGATGACTGGGGACAAGCCCAAGGATAACTGGGGACAAGCCCAAGGATAACTGGGGACAAGCCAAGGATAACTGGGGACAAGCCCAAGGATCGTATGTAAACTGGAGTATGGCCCTTACTGGCGACTATCCAAACTTAGTGACATGATAATGTCAAAACCTTAGCTAACGTGAAAACGTTAGAAACCATAGGAACGGATGTATGGTACGTCTACCATTATACGTAGGATCCTAGGTGTTAGGGCTGGATTTCTATAGATGATCCTTATACGTGATCCTAACCAGTGATCCTTGTTTCTTTGGCAGACAGTGATCCTCAGCAGGACTTCAGGATCAGGATCATGGGACATTATAGTGATCCTCATACTAACGGCCACTTCCACTTAATACAATATTGTTTTGCAGGAACATCTAGCAGGATACGCTCTAGGCATCATGATCCAGGGACGCGTCTTCACAATTATGGCAAGAGCTTAATTGAAGATAGACGTTGCACAGGATATGAAAACTAGGCTTGATTTATGGGCGGCTATTTAGGCTAGATTGTATCTCATTTCTAAAGGGGTAATGAGCTGAATATTAGTTTAGCTACCTAAAATAGGTCACCTACACATGTATAAATATCACTTCTCCATCATTTGGAAAGACACACGACATACAACGCAACTCTCACACACTTAGACACCAAAAGCAATAGTGATCCTTGTACTCAGCTCATTATCATCCAAAGTTGTAATCATATTTTTGTTATATTGAAGTTGGTGATCGGTAGTTGCCATCACCCGAGGTTTTTTATGCCGGAGATCATTCATTGATCAAGGGCTTTTTCCTCGTATAAATCATTGTGTCTTTGCATCTTTATCACAGAAGTGATCCTTTACTTTCATAATTAACCAAGCATCATACCCCGTTTTCATAAAGTTTGGTTACATTATCCTTGTGTGATTTTTGACCAAAACAGTTTGGCGCCCACCGTGGGGCCATTGGTGCTTCATTCATAAGAAAATCTTTTGTTCGAAATCATTTCAAAGAGTTACATGGCTTCATCATTGAAGAACACGTCCACGGCGATGTCTGCAGTCACCTCATCACAGATCACCTTGCCTCCTCCACCGACAGGATCTCAGAAAAATACTGAGAAGAGATCAACTCCCACTTTCTCTAAACCTCTATCTTCTTCTGCTATGAATTCTTCTATTCCCAGTACTAGTGATGTGTTTGCTTTAATTTTGCAGATGAAGGATCGTATGCAGCGGCAAGATGAAACTAACGAAAGGATCCTCAGGGAAATTGGAGATCTCAAAAGACAAAAGAAAGCGGCAGAGGATCATTCTCCACTGATGCCCAAATCCTTGAGCTTTGATACTCCAATGATCACTTCCCAGCCATCAGGGATCCCGGACGTGCAAATCATAGGGGAGTCAAGAGGATCACATCTCGACTCGGCAGCAATGACTCAGACATCAGGCTCACATTTTCAGCCTGTAGGATCCTATCCTCAGTACATGGGGTCCTTCATGAATTCGGGAGCCTATCCGGGGACACAGCAGTTTCAAGGATCCTACTTTGTTCCAGGATCATTCCAGGGCCAAGGATCCTCCTTTGTTCCAGGATCATCCCAGGTTCACGGATCCTCCTTCGTTCCAGGATCATCCCAGATACCAGGATCCTTACAGATGCCAGGATCCCTAAAAAGTTTGCAAACAGGAAGTCTAGATGTCCATCAAGGGGACTTCATTCCAATGCAGACCATTGCTTCCACTGGTCCCTCCGTTGTTCCAGAATCCCAGCAATATGGATTCCCTAACTTGAACCCAATGGGAGGTAACACTTTAAATAATTATCCTACCACTAACCTTGGATTCATGCAGGATACAGGTACCAATCATGCTATGGCCAGGGAATTACAGAAACTAAAGGACATGATCTCAAATGTTCCAGGGGTAGTCAAGCCTATCCCAGAGATTGCAGACGGAAGCCACAAGGTATCTCGCTTTGCACCACCAATTTGTGATGCAGAGGTACCCAAAAGGTTCCATATCCCTACCATGAAGCTGTATGATGGCACAACGGATCCAGAGGAGCATATAGCACAATACAGGGAAAGGATGGAAATCAATCCTATCCCAGAAAAGTTGAAGGAAGCATGCCTATGTAAAGGATTTGGATCCACTCTAACTGGATCAGCTCTTAAGTGGCTGCTAAGTCTTCCCCCTACTCTATTACTTCATTTGCTAATTTAGTTAATTTATTCAATAACCAATTCTCTTGTAGTAGAAAATTTGAAAAATTAACTAGCGATTTGTACAGGATAACTCAAAATCATAATGAATCATTAAGGGATTATATAACTAAATTTAGTAAAGAATCCTTGGACATTCCCAACTTGGATATGGCTACGGCTGTTGAAGCCTTCAAAATGGGACTGCTTAAGGATTCATTATTCTATGATGATCTTGTTATGACACCATGCAGGAATTTAGATGAAGTAAGAACTCGAGCACTCAGGTTTATCCGGCTAGAGGATGACAAGAGGATCCAGGAGAGACAAGTGGGATCCTCAAAACCGGAGAAGCAAGGATCCTCCTTCAAGAGCAACAAATTCAAATCCTACCATAGGAATGAGAACAAGAATGTGCATGCTGTTGACCAGGAAGAGGATGACGAAGATTATCCTCCAATCTCAGAATATTGTTTCTCCGTTGATAATCATGAACTGATCCTTGCAATGCAGAATCTAGGTGAAAAAGCTAGATGGCCCAGGAAGAATGATAAACCATCCGGGACTAAAGATAAGTCCAAATGGTGTGCATACCATGAGGATTTCGGGCATCTAACTGAAAATTGCATAGCCTTAAGAAAAGAAATTGGATACCTGCTAAGCAAGGGGCATCTAAAAGAATTGTTGGGGAGAAAAAAGCAAAGGACCCAGGATCCTGAAAGGATCCCTGAAAAGGCTCCAGCACCTCCGGCAAACGCACAAGTGATTAACTTTATATCCGGAGGATCAGACATTTGTGGTACATCCTTTTCAGCGGCCAAAAGACATGCAAAAGAATCAAAAATGGATAATGGCGAAAGGCCTATTAGAACCTCAAGTGTCTCAGAAGGGAAGATGATAACATTTGATGAGGACGATCGCATTAACATTCAGGATCCTCACCATGATAGTTTAGTTATCACTCTCTTTATCTCTAACCATTTTGTCCGCAGGATCCTTATTGATGGAGGGAGCTCAGTGAACATTATCCAGCTTGATGTCCTGAAGAAGATGGGAATCCCAGAATCAGACATCACACCGAGATCCTCCGTGCTTGTAGGATTCAGTGGGGAAACGAAGAAAACTCTGGGGGACATCAAACTCCCAATCTACGTGGAAGGATTACATAATTACCAAAAATTTTGTGTTATTGACTGTTTGTCTTGTTGCAACGTTATCCTTGGCAGGCCTTGGATACATGACATGAAAGCAGTTCCATCTACCTACCATCAATGTGTGAAGCTCCCTAGCCCATGGGGGATAATCAAGATCGACAGTGATCAACAGGAGGCTAAGGATTGTTATACCTCATCCATGAAGCCAACCTCAAAGCCAAGGGAGCAATAGCAATTACAGTATCCTCCGAGGAATGTCTTGGAGGCAAGGGAACAAGATGTGGACGAAATCCTCTTGGATCCTAGTGATCCTGAATCAAAAATCTATATCGGATCAGGGATCCTTGGCAAAATGAAAGAAGACATGATATCCTTCCTCAAAAGAAGAAAATCTACCTTTGCTTGGAAACATGAAGATATGACAGGTATATCTAAGGATATTATTACTCACAAACTTGGCATTGACAGGTCTATCAAACCAATCCATCAAAAAAGGAGGATGTTTGCACCAGAAAGGAATGCCATTATCCAAGAAGAAGTAGAGAGACTACTTCGAGCAGGTATGATCAGAGAGGTAAAGTATCCAAAATGGTTAGCCAATGTGGTTGTTGTCCAAAAGAAAAATGGAAAGTGGAGGGTATGTGTCGATTTCACTGATTTGAACAAGGCATGTCCCAAGGATCCTTTCCCATTACCCCACATTGACTCCATGGTGGACGCAACGGCGGGGCATGAACTGTTAACCTTCATGGATGCATCATCTGGATTCCAACAAATTCAGATGGAACCATCTGATCAAGAGGATACAGCCTTTATGACCCCAACCGGTCTATATTGTTATATTGCCATGCCTTTTGGACTAAGAAATGCAGGTGCAACATATCAAAGGCTGGTAAATATGATGTTCAAAGATCAAATTGGAAAAACTATGGAGGTGTACATAGATGATATGGTGGTCAAGACAAAGAAAGCTGAGGATCACCTAAGGGACTTGGAAGAAGCATTCGATATCCTGGATAATTACAACATGAAGCTTAATCCTTCAAAATGCCATTTTGGTGTTAAGGCAGGAAAGTTCTTAGGATACATGGTAACCCAGAGGGGCATTGAAGCAAGCCCGGAACAAATCAAAGCATTAATAAATATCAAATCTCCTGCCAATGCCAAGGATGTTCAAAGACTGACAGGCAGGATAGCAGCTTTGAACAGGTTCATATCGAAATCCTCAGAAAAATGCAAAGAATTCTACGATATCCTAAGGAAGAATAAGAAGTTTGAATGGACTAAGAAGCATGAGAACGCTTTACAAGCCCTTAAAGAATATATGTCCTCAGCACCAGCATTAGCAAAACCGGAAAAAGGAGATGTGTTATCCTTATACCTGGCGGTATCCTCAACCGCTGTAAGTGCAGTCCTTGTCAAGGATCATGAAGGTACACAATATCCTATCTACTACGTAAGTAAAAGTCTACTTGATGCCGAATCCAGGTATTCACACCTCGAAAAACTTATTCTTGCATTAATCATGGCATCCACTAAGTTAAGGCATTATTTTGAAACCCATACTATTGTTGTTAAAACTAATTTTCCAATTAAGAATGTCCTCAGGAAACCGGAGATGTCAGGGAGAATGGCTAAGTGGGCAGTGAAGCTTAGTGCCCATGATATAAGATACGAACCAAGAACAGCCATTAAATCACAAGCCTTAGCCGACTTTGTGGCTGATTTCAGTAGTGATCTACAAAAAGAAGCAGAATTGGAGGTCCAGCAGCTGGATGAAACCAAGGATCCTTGGATACTACACACTGACGGATCCTCAAATGTCAAGGGCACAGGGCTCGGGATCCTACTAAAATCGCCACAGGGGGACATAATACCCCACTCCATAGCCTGTGAGTTCCAAGCAACTAACAATGAGGCTGAATATGAAGCCTTAATTGCTGGCTTACAGATTGCTAAGGATATGGGGGTAAAATATCTCGAAGTATATGTAGACTCATTATTGATCACCAATCACTTTAATGGATCCTATGCTGTTAAAGGTGAAAAACTAACCAAATATTTAGAGATAGTCAAAGAATTGGCACTCTCTTTTGTTTCTTTTAGCTTAACACAGGTACCAAGGGAGGATAACACGGAAGCTGATGCATTGGCCAACCTAGGATCATCCTTAAAAATTCCAGAAGACATAAGTATCCCTATCATCCATATCCTGGCTCCTGCTATTGAAAATCAAGTGGCCATGGAAATAGAAGAGGATACTGCAGTAATCCCTAGTGAAGAAGCTCAATCTTATTCAGGATCATGGATCCCACCAATCATGAAATACTTGCAAAACGGAGAGATTCCAATGGGAGAAAATCCTAGAGCTTTCAGGATCAAGGTATCTCAATTTACAATCTTAAATAATGTGCTATATAAACGATCCCTTGCAGGACCATATTTAAGATGTATTGAGGATCCTGAAATTGAAGAAGTGTTGAGAGACTTCCATGAAGGAGATTGTGGAAACCACACTGGGGGCAGGGCATTATTCTCAAGGATCCTTAGAACAGGATACTACTGGCCAACCATGAAAAGGGATGCTGTAGAGTATGCTAAGAAGTGTGATCCTTGCCAAAGACATAGCAATATCCTCCATCAGCCAGCTGAATTTTTACACCCAATACCATCCTCTTGGCCATTCATGAGATGGGGAATGGATATAGTTGGCAAGCTCCCTAAAGCACCTGGTGGAAAAGTATTTATGCTTGCCATGACTGACTATTTTTCCAAGTGGATAGAAGCTGAAGCCTTCGCTCAAGTCAGAGAAAAGGAAGTCATATCCTTCATTAAAAGAAACATTATAACTAGATTTGGCATTCCCTCTGAAATTGTATGTGATAATGGCTCCCAATTCATTGGAAGCAGAACCACTAACTTTTGTGACAGTTGGGGAATCAAGATGATAACATCAACACCAGTTCATCCACAAGCCAATGGTCAAGCAGAATCATCCAACAAGATCATCATCAACAATCTGAAGAAGAAGCTAGGATCCAAGAAAGGGAAAATGGGCAGAGGAGTTACCTTATGTGCTATGGGCTGATAGGACAACTCCCAAGAATGCCACTGGTCAAACACCTTTCTCTTTAGTATTTGGGGCAGAAGCAGTGATCCCAACAGAGATGGTGATCCCAACTGCTAGAACAATTGCTCGTGATCCTGAAGAAAATGCTGCAATCCTAGCTCAGGATTTGGATACTATTGAGGAAATCAGGGATCTAGCTAGAATAAGGATGGCAAGCTACCAACAAAGAATGGCTGGTACCTACAACAAAAATGTCAGGATAAGGAAGTTCCAAGTCGGAGATATGGTGTTGAGAAAAGCATTTCAAAATACTATCAATCCTGCTGACGGGAAGCTAGCACCAAAATGGGAAGGTCCCTACTTGATTGAAGCTGAAGCAGGAAAGGGGGCATACAGGTTGCTAACCATGGAAGGAAACTTGTTACCAAGAGCCTGGAATGCTGTTCACTTAAAGAAATATTTCATGTGAACATGATCCTTCATGCATGTGATCCTTACATTGAAGTATCCTTGAAGGATCCCGGTGATATCAGTGATCCTTACTCTGGTAATATGCTTATCCTAGAAACTATTGCATTTTCTTACTTTTTACCTAAGGATAAGGATCATGTATCCTTCATCCTCTACTCACGAAACATTTGAGTTATGATAGTTCAGGTATCTTCAGCATATCGTCAAAGATCTTCAAAAGCACCGCAGATCCTTGGGTCCAACCCCAGTTATCCTTGGGATTATCCCCAGTTTCCGCCAGCAGCGCACGATGATCCTGGTATAGTTCACGTCTTTGGGACCAGTACCCACTTTCGGGGCTGACAACCTCATCGTACTGGCTATATTTAGGATCCTACGTATAATGGTAGACGTACCATACATCCGTTCCTAAGGTTTCTAACGTTTTCACGTTAGCTAAGGTTTTGACATTTTCATGTCACTAAGTTTGGATAGTCGCCAGAAAGGGCCATACTCCAGTTTACATACGATTCTTTGGGCTTGTCCCCAGTTATCCTTTGGGCTTGTCCCCAGTTATCCTATTGGGCTTGTCCCCAGTGATCCTCTGGGATCATTCTCAGTTATCCTTTGGGCATGACCCCAGTTACTAATTTATCTTTTACATTGGCTTAGTCCCAAGTTATGCTTCGTTTTTCAGGTTTGTCAAGTCTAAACACATAAGGATCCTTAATCCTTATTAACCATCAAAGTCTTATCCACGATTGTCTTGATTGAAGGTTAGGATCCTAACTTGGATCCTCAGGTATGATCCTTGACTATTTTGATTATATTCATTATCCTAACCGACCCTTATACTTTGACAACCAAACCTATGATCCTTGAACTAAAATACTTTGAAAATTTTCAATATCAGGATATTTGATCTAGGATCATATCCTAAATTTGGATAACATATTTTCAACTCTTGCAAATATATTACAAAAACAACTAAGAAACAAGAAGATAAGGATAACAACACGAGATAAGCCAGAAAAGTTAAGTTATATTATTAAACAAAAGGATCATTAACCCTTTCAAAAAAGTTGTCAAAATTGCCAACCCACATTTCTACCAGCAAAACGTGGCCCGTCCACATGGGTTGGCAAAGGGTGTCCATTGTCTATGCGGTCTTAGCATTGTGCAGGAAAATTAAAGCGGCAGGATCACAAAGGCTTCATCCCCCAAACAGAGGATCCCTCCACCTTTTGCAATCCTACCTATTGTTCAAAGGATCCAGGATCCTTAACCCTAAGAAACTATTGTTTCGAAGATTACAGACCATAATTGTTTCAAACCATCAACAACCACAAAACACTACCAAACCTAAAAAATTGGGCTCCGGCCTAGTCAACAATATCCATCATTGCCCAATCATGCAGCCTACTCCTTCGCTGCTCCATCACCACCAGCTTCTCCACCCTGATCCTTCTCAGCATCTCCACCTTCAAGCATAGGGATATCCTCAACATCATCCTCGTCCTCCAGGTCTGCCAGCCTTGCCTTCCAACCTTCAATATCCCATGTGCTCTTATCAAAGGAAGGATCCTGAGCCTCCGTGGCCATCTGCAGTTGTATCTTGTACATAGCTATCGCGGCAGAGACTTTAGCGTCCTGAGTATTCATGCTTCTCATAATCGAACTTGATCAATGCTTTGACAGCCTCATCCTTAACAGCCCGGATCTCCTTCTCAAGATCAGTGATCTTGAGATCCTTCAGCACACCCATTTGATGAAGGTCGGCAATCTGGCGATCCTGATCTTCAACGTGGCTAACATAAGATTCTATTTCAGTAAGTTTCTGCAAAAACAACAGGATATAACGTCAGACACGGGTGATCCTCAAAAACCATCAGGATAACCAACAGGGGCAGTGATCCTGACCTCGTTGACAGAATCAAGAAATTGCTGACGGAGGAGGGGAAATCCTTGAAGATCCTCAGAAACTTTCCTCTTCTTTCCCTTACCCCTAATGGGTAATTTAGGGGCTGAAGCAGAAGGACTAGCAACAGAAGTCTTCTTCTTCGAAGACGTGACCTTGGCAAGATCATCAATCCCAAACAAGGAGGCAGATTTGGCAGACTTAGCGGATTTCCCAGCACCTACACAATCAAAACAAGATAAGTCTCCTAACTAATTTAATATTTTTTACCTAAAACTTACTTTTTGGTAAGGATACTTACTTGACATTGTGGCAGATGCGGAAGGATACTTCTTGTGAATCTCGGATGGTGACTTGAAAACTTCTGACCTCAGGATTAAGCCTTTTAAAAGCTAAAACTCTTTCTCTTGCAGCAGGGGTTAACTTGAGATGAGCGATGGAAATAGCTGCAAAGGAAAAGAGATATTAGTGATCTTCATCAAATGAGACAGGACTGATAGTGATCCTTCGAGGATCCTCTACCCTACCATGAGTAGCCCACTCCTTGGGCAGATCATTCCCATTAGGGAGGGAATCCCTTCTCACGAAGAAGAAACGACGCTTCCAATTTGTGTCATTTTTGGTAACTTTCAAAACAGGATGATCCTCCCCGGCCTTCCGTTTCAACAAATATCGATGAGAACCAAACGTGGTAAGATCATAAAGTGCGGCCAGCTCTGCCATCCCTAAATCAATCCCCTCCTGCTCGATGATCCTCTCGAAGGTATACAAGACCCTCCAGATCATCGGCATAGCTTGGATATAAGATATGCCGGTCAGAGAAAAGAAAGATTGGGTGAAGGCCGGAAAAGGATACGAATATCCTATGATAAATGGAGTTGCAGGAAAGATCACCCAGGTGTCTGAAGTAAAATCACTCAAGGCAGTGGATGTGAAGGATTTGAAAACGGCATCCGCCGGAAAGCAATGACGAATCCTATCTACATGAGCATCGGTAAAGCAACATCTCTCCGTAGGAGAATCCTTAATGATCCCTTGGCTTTTCAGGGGACTATCCTTCTTGGAATCCTTGTGTGGAGAATTCCGGAGCAACATGTTTGTGACGGAACAGAAACAGAGACGGAGTAGAAAAAACAGAGCAAAGAGAAGGAAGAAGGGAAAGAGAGAAGAAGAGGATACCTGATCAGTCTTCGGTAGCGATTATAAAGGGAAGATATCTCGAATTTAAATGCAGAATGATCCTAACCCTATCTCCTATTTATAATGATGATTTGCAGGGATTGTCACATCTATGACGTAATGATCACAACGGCTAGTCCATGTGTAACGGCTAGTTATTCGGAATCGCCCGTTAGAGATAAGATCAAAACAAAATATAACTCGTCTATTCACAATTAACTCCTTATATTTTGGGGGCAATTGTTAGGGCTGGATTTCTATAGATGATCCTTATACGTGATCCTAACCAGTGATCCTTGTTTCTTTGGCAGACAGTGATCCTCAGCAGGACTTCAGGATCAGGATCATGGGACATTATAGTGATCCTCATACTAACGGCCACTTCCACTTAATACAATATTGTTTTGCAGGAACATCTAGCAGGATGCGCTCTAGGCATCATGATCCAGGGACGCGTCTTCACAATTATGTCAAGAGCTTAATTGAAGATAGACGTTGCACAGGATATGGAAACTAGGCTTGATTTATGGGCGGCTATTTAGGCTAGATTGTATCTCATTTCTAAAGGGGTAATGAGCTGAATATTAGTTTAGCTACCTAAAATAGGTCACCTACACATGTATAAATATCACTTCTCCATCATTTGGAAAGACACACGACATACAACGCAACTCTCACACACTTAGACACCAAAAGCAATAGTGATCCTTGTACTCAGCTCATTATCATCCAAAGTTGTAATCATATTTTTGTTATATTGAAGTTGGTGATCGGTAGTTGCCATCACCCGAGGTTTTTTATGCCGGAGATCATTCATTGATCAAGGGCTTTTTCCTCGTATAAATCATTGTGTCTTTGCATCTTTATCACAGAAGTGATCCTTTACTTTCATAATTAACCAAGCATCATACCCCGTTTTCATAAAGTTTGGTTACATTATCCTTGTGTGATTTTTGACCAAAACACTAGGTATAGCCAGTACAATGGAATTATCAGCCCCTAAAGCGAGTACTGGTCCCAAAGACTTGAACTATACCAGGATCATCGTGCGCTACAGGCGAAACTGGGGACAAGCCCGAGGATAACTGGGGACAAGCCCAAACAACTGGGGTTAAACCCAAGGATCTGGATTACTTCTGAAGATAATCAACAATATGCTAAGGATACCTGGACTATCAAAACTCAAAATCTTGTGAGAGAAGGATAAAGGATACATGATCCTTATCCTTAAATAAGAAAATAAGAAAATGAAATAGTTCAAGATTAGGATATTACCAGAGTAAGGATCATTGACACCTTAAGGATCCTTCAAGGATACCTCTAATGTAAGGATCATATGTGCCAGGAGGATCCTGCTTCAGCATTCCAGGCTCTTGGTAGCAAATCACCTTCCATGGTTAGCAATCTATATGCCCCCTTTCCTGCTTCAGCTTCAATCAAATAAGGGCCTTCCCATTTTGGTGCCAATTTTCCATCAGCAGGATAGGTGGTATTCTGGAATGCTTTTCTCAATACCATATCCCCAACTTGGAATTTCCTTATCCTGACATTTTTGTTGTAAGTGTTAGGGCTGGATTTTTACAATACATGATCCTCACATGTGATCCTAACCAGTGATCCTCGTTTCTTTGGCAGATAGTGATCCTCAGCAGAGTTCCAGGATCAGGATCACGGACCATCATAGGATCCTCATGCTAACAGTTGCTTTCGTTGAATTTAATGTTGTTTTGCAGGAATGACTAGCAGGATCCGCCCTTAGCATCACAATTAAAGGACACGTCTTTACAACTATAGCATGTGCTCAATCGTAGATGGACGTTGTGAAGGATATGGAAACTTGGCATGATTTAAGGGCGATAATTTAGGCTAGATTTACTTTTATTTCTAAAGGGGTAATGAGCTGATTATTAGTCTTTTTACCTAAAATAGGTCACCTACACTTGTATATATAACACTCTTCCTCATTCGGAAGAACACACAACACAACTCTCACACGCTTAGACACTCGAAACTATAGTGATCCTTGTACTCAGCTCATTATCATCCAAAGTTGTAACTATTTTTCTTATATTGAAGTTTGGTGATCGGTAGTTGCCATCACCCGAGGTTTTTTATGCCGGAGATCATACATTGATCAAGGGCTTTTTCCTCGTATAAATCATTGTGTCTTTGCATATTTCACACTGAAGTGATCCTTTACTTTTTCTATAAACCAAGCATCATACCCCATTTACATAAAGTTTGGTTGCATTATCCTTGTGTGATTTTTGACCAAAACAGTTTGGCGCCCACCGTGGGGCAATTGGTGCTTCATTCATAAGAAAACTTTCTGTTCGAAATCATTTCAAAGAATTACATGGCTTCATCATTGAAAAACATGTCCACGGCAATGTCTGCAGTCACCTCGTCTCAGAACACTCTGCCTCCTCCACCGGCAGGATCCCAGAAGAATGCTGAGAAGAGACAAACTCCTACTAACTCTAAACCTCCATCTTCTTCTGCTATGAATTCTTATATTCCCAGTACTAGTGATGTATTTACTTTGATTTTGCAGATGAAGGATCGTATGCAGCGGCAGGATGAAACTAATGAAAGGATCCTCAGGGAAATTGGAGATCTCAAAAGACAAAAGAAAACGGCAGAGGATCATTCCCCACTGATGCCCAAATCCTTGAGCTTTGATACTCCAATGATCACTTCTCAGCCATCGGGAATTCCAGACGTGCAAATTATGGGAGAATCAAGAGGATTGCACCTCGGATCGACAGCAATGACTCAGGCATCAGGCTCACACTTTCAGCCGGCAGGATCCTATCCCCAGCATATGGGATCCTTCATGAATTCGGGAGCCTATCCGGGAGCACAGCAGTTTCAAGGATCCTACTTTGTTCCAGGATCATCCCAGGGTCAAGGATCCTCCTTTGTTCCAGGATCATCCCAGGTTCAAGGATCCTCCTTCGTTCCAGGATCATCCCAGATACCAGGATCCTTCCAGATACCAGGATCCTTCCAGATGCCAGGATCCCTAAAAAGTTTGCAAACAGGAAGTCTAGATGTCCATCAAGGGGACTTCATTCCAATGCAGACCATTGCTTCCACTGGTCCCTCCGTTATTCCCAGAATCCCAGCAATATGGATTCACTAACTTGAACTCAATGGGAGGTAACACTTTAAATAATTATCTTACCACTAACCATGGATTCATGCAGGATACAGGTGTCAATCATGCTATGGCCAGGGAATTGCAGAAGCTAAAAGATATGATCTCAAGTGTTCCAGGGGTAGTCAAGCCTATCCCAGAGATTGCAGATGGAAGCCACAAGGTATCTCGCTTTGCACCACCAATTTGTGATGCAGAGGTACCCAAAAGGTTCCATATCCCTACTATGAAGCTGTATGATGGTACAACGGATCCAGAGGAGCACATAGCACAATACAGGGAGAGGATGGAGATCAATCCTATCCCAGAAAAGTTGAAGGAAGCATGCCTATGTAAAGGATTTGGATCCACTCTTACTGGATCAGCTCTTAAGTGGCTGCTAAGTCTTCCCCCTACTCTATTACTTCATTTGCCAATTTAGTTAATTTATTCAATAACCAATTCTCTTGTAGTAGAAAATTTGAAAGATTAACCAGTGATTTATATAGGGTAACTCAAAGTCATAATGAATCATTAAGGGATTATATAACTAAATTTAGTAAAGAATCCTTGGACATTCCCAACTTGGATATGGCTACGGCTGTTGAAGCCTTCAAAATGGGACTGCTTAAGGATTCATTATTCTATGATGATCTTGTTATGACACCATGCAGGAATCTAGATGAAGTAAGAACTCGGGCACTCAGGTTCATCCGGCTAGAGGATGACAAGAGGATCCAGGAGAGACAAGTAGGATCCTCAAAACAGGAGAAGCAAGGATCCTCCTTCAAGAACAACAAATTCAAATCCTACCATAGAAATGAGAACCAGAATGTGCATGCTGTTGACCAAGAAGAGGATGATGAAGATTATCCTCCAATCTCAGAATATTGTTTTTCCGTTGATAATCATGAACTAATCCTTGCAATGCAGAATCTAGGTGAAAAAGCTAGGTGGCCCAGGAAGAATGATAAACCATCCGGGACTAAAGACAAGTCAAAATGGTGTGCATACCATGAGGATTTCGGGCATCTAACTGAAGAATGCATAGCTTTAAGAAAAGAGATTGGATATCTGTTAAGCAAGGGGCACCTAAAAGAATTGTTGGGAAGAAAAAAGCAAAGGACTCAGGATCCTGAAAGGATCCCTGAAAAGGCTCCAGCACCTCCGGCAAATGCACAAGTGATCAACTTTATTTCCGGAGGATCAGACATCTGTGGTACATCCTTCTCGGCGGCCAAAAGGCATGCAAAGGAGTCAAAAATGGATAATGGAGAAAGACCTATTAGAACATCAAGTGTCTCAGAGGGGAAGATGATAACGTTTGATGAGGATGATCGCATTAACATTCAGGATCCTCATCATGATAGTTTGGTTATTACTCTCTTTATCTCTAACCATTTTGTCCGCAGGATCCTTATCGATGGAGGAAGCTCAGTGAACATTATCCAGCTTGATGTTCTGAAGAAAATGGGTATTCCAGAATCAGACATCACACCAAGATCCTCCGTGCTTGTAGGATTCAGTGGAGAAACGAAGAAAACTCTGGGGGACATCAAACTCCCAATCTACGTGGAAGGATTACATAATTATCAGAAATTTTGTGTTATTGACTGTCTATCTTGTTGCAATGTTATCCTTGGCAGGCCTTGGATACATGATATGAAAGCAGTCCCATCCACCTACCATCAATGTGTGAAACTCCCTAGCCCATGGGGAATAATCAAGATCGACAGTGATCAGCAGGAGGCTAAGGATTGTTATACCTCATCCATGAAGCCAACCTCGAAGCCAAGGGAGCAATAGCAATTACAGTATCCTCCGAGGAATGTCTTGGAGGCAAGGGAACAAGATGTGGACGAAATCCTCTTGGATCCTAGTGATCCTGAATCAAAAATCTATATCGGATCAGGGATCCTTGGCAAGATGAAAGAAGACTTAATATCCTTCCTCAAAAGAAGAAAATCTACCTTTGCTTGGAAACATGAAGATATGACAGGTATATCTAAGGATATTATTACTCACAAACTTGGCATTGACAGGTCTATCAAACCAATCCATCAAAAAAGGAGGAAGTTTGCACCAGAAAGGAATGCCATTATCCAAGAAGAAGTAGAGAGACTACTTCGAGCAGGTATGATCAGAGAGGTAAAGTATCCAAAATGGTTAGCCAATGTGGTCGTTGTCCAAAAGAAAAACGGAAAGTGGAGGGTATGTGTCGATTTCACTGATCTGAATAAGGCATGTCCCAAGGATCCTTTCCCATTACCCCACATTGACTCCATGGTGGATGCAACAGCGGGGCATGAACTGTTGACCTTTATGGATGCATCATCTGGATTCCAACAAATTCAGATGGAACCATCTGACCAAGAGGATACAGCCTTTATGACCCCAACAGGTTTGTATTGTTATATTGCCATGCCTTTTGGATTAAGAAATGCAGGTGCAACATATCAAAGGCTGGTGAATATGATGTTCAAAGATCAAATTGGACAAACTATGGAAGTATACATAGATGATATGGTAGTCAAATCAAAGAAAGCTGAGGATCACCTAAGGGATTTGGAAGAAGCATTTGATATCCTTGATAATTATAACATGAAGCTTAATCCTTCAAAATGCCACTTTGGCGTTAAGGCAGGTAAATTCCTAGGATATATGGTAACTCAGAGGGGCATTGAAGCAAGTCCGGAGCAAATTAAAGCACTAGTGAACATCAAGTCCCCTGCCAATGCTAAGGATGTGCAAAGGCTAACAGGCAGGATAGCAGCTCTGAACAGGTTCATATCAAAATCCTCAGAAAAATGTAAAGAATTTTACGATATCCTAAGGAAGAACAAGAAGTTTGAATGGACTGAGAAACATGAGAATGCTTTACAAGCCCTTAAAGAATATATGTCCTCAGCACCAGCATTAACAAAGCCCGAAAAAGGAGATGTGTTATCCTTATATTTGGCGGTATCCTCAACCGCTGTAAGGGCTGTCCTTGTTAAGGATCATGAAGGTACACAATATCCTATCTACTATGTAAGTAAGAGTTTACTTGATGCCGAATCCAGGTACTCACACCTCGAAAAACTTATTCTTGCATTAATCATGGCATCAACTAAGTTAAGGCATTATTTTGAAACCCATACTATTGTTGTTAGAACTAACTTTCCAATCAAGAATGTCCTCAGGAAACCAGAGATGTCAGGAAGAATGGCTAAGTGGGCAGTAAAGCTTAGTGCCCATGATATAAGATATGAGCCAAGAACAGCCATTAAATCCCAAGCATTAGCTGACTTTGTGGCTGATTTCAGTAGTGATCTACAAAAAGAAGCAGAATTGGAAGTCCAGCAGCTGGATGAGACCAAGGATCCTTGGATACTACACACTGATGGATCCTCAAATGTCAAGGGCACAGGGCTCGGGATACTACTAAAATCGCCACAGGGGGACATAATACCCCACTCCATAGCCTGTGAGTTCCAAGCAACTAACAATGAGGCTGAATATGAAGCCTTAATTGCTGGCTTGCAAATTGCTAAGGATATGGGGGTGAAATATCTTAAAGTATATGTAGACTCATTATTGATCACCAATCACTTTAATGGATCCTATGCTGTTAAAGGTGAAAAACTAACCAAATATTTAGAGATAGTCAAAGAATTGGCACTCTCTTTTGTTTCTTTCAGCTTAACACAGGTACCAAGGGAGGATAACACGGAAGCTGATGCATTGGCCAACCTAGGATCATCCTTAAAGATTCCAGAAGATATAAGTATCCCTATCATCCATATCCTGGCTCATGCTATTGAAAATCAGGTGGCCATGGAAATAGAAGAGGATACTGCAGTAATCCCTAGTGAAGAAGCTCAATCTTATGCAGGATCATGGATCTCACCAATCATGAGATACTTGCAATACGGGGAGATTCCGATGGGAGAAAATCCTAGAGCTTTCAGGATTAAGGTATCTCAATTCACAATCTTAAATAATGTGCTATATAAACGATCTCTTGCAGGACCATATTTAAGATGTATCGAGGATCCTGAAATTGAAGAAGTGTTGAGAGACTTCCATGAAGGAGATTGTGGAAACCACACTGGGGGCAGAGCATTATTCTCAAGGATCCTTAGAACAGGATACTACTGGCCAACCATGAAAAGGGATGCTGTAGAATATGCTAGGAAATGTGATCCTTGTCAAAGACACAGCAATATCCTTCATCAACCAGCTGAATTGCTACATCCCATACCATCCTCTTGGCCATTCATGAGATGGGGGATGGATATAGTTGGCAAGCTCCCTAAAGCACCTGGTGGAAAAGTATTTATGCTTGCCATGACTGACTACTTCTCTAAGTGGATAGAAGCTGAAGCCTTTGCTCAAGTCAGAGAAAAAGAAGTTATATCCTTTATCAAAAGAAACATTATAACTAGATTTGGCATTCCCTCTGAAATTGTATGTGATAATGGTTCCCAATTCATTGGAAGCAGAACCACTAACTTTTGTGACAGTTGGGGAATTAAGATGATAACATCAACACCAGTTCACCCACAAGCCAATGGCCAAGCAGAATCATCCAACAAGATCATCATCAACAATCTGAAGAAGAAGCTAGGATCCAAGAAGGGAAAATGGGCAGAGGAGTTACCTTATGTGCTATGGGCTGATAGAACAACTCCCAAGAATGCCACTGGTCAAACACCTTTTTCTTTAGTATTTGGGGCAGAAGCAGTGATCCCAACAGAGATGGTGATCCCAACTGCTAGAACAAGTGCTCGTGATCCTGAAGAGAATGCTACAATCCTGGCTCAGGATTTGGATACTATTGAGGAAATCAGGGATCTGGCTAGGATAAGGATGGCAAGCTACCAACAAAGAATGGCTGGTGCTTATAACAAAAATGTTAGGATAAGGAAATTCCAAGTCGGAGATATGGTGTTGAGAAAAACATTCCAAAACACTATTAATCCTGCTGATGGGAAGTTAGCACCAAAGTGGGAAGGCCCTTACTTGATTGAGGCTGAAGCAGGAAAGGGGGCATACAGATTGCTAACCATGGAAGGAAACTTGTTACCAAGAGCCTGGAATGCTGTTCACTTAAAGAGATACTTTATGTGAGCGTGATCCTTCAAGCATGTGATCCTTACATTGAAATGTCCTCAAAGGATCCCGCTGATGTCAGTGATCCTTACTCTGGTAATGTCCTTATCTTAAAACTATTACATTCCCTTACTTTTTACCAAAGGATAAGGATCCTGTACCCTTCATCCTCTTCTCACGAACCATTTGAGTTATGATAGTTCAGCTATCTACAGCATATCGTCAAAGATCTTCAAAAGCGACGCAGATCCTTGGGTCCAACCCCAGTTATCCTTGGGATTATCCCCAGTTTCCGCCAGCAGCGCACGATGATCCTGATATAGTTCACGTCTTTGGGACCAGTACCCACTTCCGGGGCTGACAACCTCATCGTACTGGCTATACCCAGGATCCTACGTATAATGGTAGACGTACCATACATCCGTTCATAAGGTTTCTAACGTTTTCACGTTAGCTAAGGTTTTGACATTTTCATGTCACTAAGTTTGGATAGTCGCCAGTAAGGGCCATACTCCAGTTTACATACGATCCTTTGGGCTTGTCCCCAGTTATCCTTTGGGCTTGTCCCCAGTTATCCTTTGGGCTTGTCCCCAGTTATCCTTTGGGCTTGTCCCCAGTGATCCTTTGGGATCATCCCCAGTTATCCTTTGGGCATGTCCCCAGCTACTAATTTATCTTTTACATTGGCTTAGTCCCAAGTTATGTTCCATTTTTCAGGTTCTCGAAGTTAAACAAATAAGGATCCTTAATCCTTGTTATCCGTTAAAATTTCACTTATGGTTATCTTGATTAAAGGTTAATCCTCAGGTATGATCCTTGACTATTCTGATTATACTGAACAACCCTTACACTTTGACAACTAAGCCTATGATCCTTGAAAATTTTCAACGATAGGATATTTGATCTAGGATCATATCCTAAATTTATTAAACACGGTTTGCTCAACTCTTGCTACTCTAACAAATATGTTTCTAAAAACTGGAAAATAAGAAGATAAATAAAGGATAACAACACGAGATAAGCCAGAAAGATTAAAGTTATATTATTAACAAAAGGATCTTAAACCTTTCAAAAAGTTGTCAAAATTGCCAACCCACATTTCTACCAGCAAAACGTGGCCCGTCCACATGGGTTGGCAAAGGGTGTCCATTGTCTATGCGGTCTTAGCAGGTGCAGGAAATTAAAGACGGCAGGATCACAAAGGCTTCATCCCCCAAACAGAGGATCCCTCCACCTTTTGTAATCCTACCTATTGTCCAAAGGATCCATGATCCTTAACCCTAAAAACTATTGTTCAAGTTGCCAACCATAATTGTTTCAAACATCAACAACCACAAACAAACCACTACCAAACTCAAAAAAATTGGGCTCCGGCCTAGTCTCGAAATATCCATCATCGCCCAATCCAGCAGCTCACACCTTTGCTGCTCCATCACCACCAGCTTCTCCACCCTGATCCTTGTCAGCATCACCACCCTCCAGCATTGGGATCTCCTCAGCTTCGTCCTCATCCTCCAGCTCTGCCAATCTTGCCTTCCAATCCTCCACGTCCCATGAGCTTTTGTCAAAGGCAGGATCCTGAGCCTCCGCAGCCATTTGTAGTTGTATCTTGTACATAGCAGTTGCGGCAGAGACCTTGGCATCCTGGATGATCTCCTGCTTCTCGCCATCCATGTCAATCAGCCTTTGAGCAGCCTCATCCTTTGTAGCCCGGAGTTCCTTCTCAAGATCGGCTATCTTGAGATCCTTTAACACGCCCATTTGTTGGAGGTCGGCGATTTGGCTTTCCTGATCCTCGACATGGCCAAGGTAGGTCTCAATCTCAGCAAGTTTCTGCAAAAGAAAAAAAAGGGTAAGTTCAGGATCAGGTGATCCTCAAAGAAGCAGGATATACAGGCAGAATACACAAGCAGGGTACTCGAGAAGGATAACCAACAGGGGCAATGATCCTTACCTCATTGACATAGTCGAGAAACTGACGGCGGATCAGGGGAAATCCTTGGAGATCCTCAGAAGTCTTTCTCTTCTTCCCCTTACCCCTAACAGGTGCTTTAGGGGCCGAAGCAGAGGGACTGGCAACAGAAGTCTTCTTTCTTGAAGACTTGACATTGGCAAGTTCATCAATCCCGAACTTGGAGGCAGACTTGGCAGACTTAGCAGATTTCCCAGCGCCTACACAATCAAATCAAGATAAGTTCCCTTACTAACTAAACAGTCTTACATATAACTTACTTTTTAATAAGGATACTTACTTGACATAGTGGCAGATGCGGAGGATACTTCTTGTGAATCTTGGACGGTGACTTGAAAACTTCTGATTTCAGGATCAAGCTTCTTGAAAGCTAGAACCCTCTCTCTGGCAGCAGGGGTTAACTTGAGATGAGCAATGGAGATAGCTGCACAAAACACAAAAGACAAAAAATACGTTAGTGATCTTCATCATAAGAGACAAGTCTGATGGTGATCCTTACAGGATCCTCTATCCTACCATGGGTGGCCCACTCCTTGGGCAGATCCTTCTCATTAGGGAGGGTATCCCTCCTCACAAAGAAGAAACGACGCTTCCAGTTTGTATCATTTTTGGTAACCTTTAAAACAGGGTGATCCTCCCCGGCCTTCCGTTTCAGCAAATATCGATGAGAACCAAACGTGGTAAGATCATAAAGCTCGGCCAGCTCTGCCATCCCTAAATCAATTCCCTCCTGCTCGATGATCCTCTCGAAGGTATACAAGACCCTCCAGATCATCGGCATAGCTTGGATATAAGATATGCCGGTCAAAGAAAAGAAAGATTGGGTGAAGGCCGGAAAAGGATACGAATATCCTATGGCAAACGGAGTTGCAGGAAAGACCACCCAGGCGTCTGAAACAAAGTCACTCAAAGCAGTGGATGTAAAGGATTTGAAAATAGCATTCGCCGGAAAGCAATGACGAATCCTATCTACATGAGCATCGGTAAAGCAACATCTCTCCGTAGGAGAGTCCTTAATGATCCCTTGGCTTTTCAGGGGACTGCTCTTCTCGTGATCCTTATGGGGAGAATTTCGGAGCAACATACTTGTGGCGGAACAAAAACAGAGCAGGAAAAGGAAGAAAGAAAGAAAGAGAATACCTGATCAGTCTTCGGTGGAGATTATAAAGGGAGTATATCCTGAATTTAAATGCAAATCGATCCTTACCCTATCTCCTATTTATAATCATGATTTGCAGGGATGTCACCTCAATGACGTAAAGGTTGCAACGGCTAGTTCGAAATTAACGGCTAGTTATCCGAATTGTTCGTTGCAGATAAGATCAAAGCAAAATATAACTCGTTAATTTACAATGAACTCCTTATATTTTGGGGGCAATTGTTAGGGCTGGATTTTTACAATACATGATCCTCACATGTGATCCTAACCAGTGATCCTCGTTTCTTTGGCAGATAGTGATCCTCAGCAGAGTTCCAGGATCAGGATCACGGACCATCATAGGATCCTCATGCTAACAGTTGCTTTCGTTGAATTTAATGTTGTTTTGCAGGAATGACTAGCAGGATCCGCCCTTAGCATCACAATTAAAGGACACGTCTTTACAACTATAGCATGTGCTCAATCATAGATGGACGTTGTGAAGGATATGGAAACTTGGCATGATTTAAGGGCGATAATTTAGGCTAGATTTACTTTTATTTCTAAAGGGGTAATGAGCTGATTATTAGTCTTTTTACCTAAAATAGGTCACCTACACTTGTATATATAACACTCTTCCTCATTCGGAAGAACACACAACACAACTCTCACACGCTTAGACACTCGAAACTATAGTGATCCTTGTACTCAGCTCATTATCATCCAAAGTTGTAACTATTTTTCTTATATTGAAGTTTGGTGATCGGTAGTTGCCATCACCCGAGGTTTTTTATGCCGGAGATCATACATTGATCAAGGGCTTTTTCCTCGTATAAATCATCGTGTCTTTGCCTATTTCACACTGAAGTGATCCTTTACTTTTTCTATAAACCAAGCATCATACCCCATTTACATAAAGTTTGGTTGCATTATCCTTGTGTGATTTTTGACCAAAACAGTAAGCACCAGCCATTCTTTGTTGGTAGCTAGCCATCCTTATCCTAGCCAAATCCCTGATTTCCTCAACAGTATCCAAGTCTTGAGCCAGGTTTTCATTATTTTCCTCAGGATCACGGGTACTTGTTCTAGCAGTTGGAACCACCATTTCTGTTGGAATCACCGATTCTGCCCCAAACACCAAAGAGAATGGTGTTTGACCAGTAGCATTCTTGGGGGTTGTCCTATCAGCCCAAAGCACATAAGGTAATTCTTCTGCCCATTTCCCTTTCTTGGATCCAAGTTTCTTCTTCAAATTATTGGTGATGATCTTGTTGGATGATTCTGCTTGACCATTAGCTTGTGGGTGGACTGGTGTTGATGTTATCATCTTAATCCCCCAGCTGTCACAAAAGTTAGTAGTTCTGCCCCCAATAAATTGGGAACCATTATCACATATAATTTCAGAAGGAATGCCAAATCTAGTTATGATATTTCTCTTAATAAAGGATATAACTTCCTTCTCTCTGACTTGGGCAAAAGCTTCAGCCTCTATCCACTTGGAGAAGTAATCAGTCATAGCAAGCATGAACACTTTTCCACCAGGTGCCTTAGGGAGCTTGCCAACTATATCCATCCCCATCTCATAAATGGCCAAGAGGAGGATATAGGATGTAGAAATTCAGCCGGCCGATGAAGGATATTGTTGTGTCTTTGACAAGGATCACACTTCTTAGCATACTCCACAGCATCCCTTTTCATAGTTGGCCAGTAGTATCCTGTCCTTAAGATCCTTGAGAACAATGCCCTGCCCCCAGTGTGGTTTCCACAATCTCCTTCATGGAAGTCTTTTAAAACTTCTTGAACTTCAGGATCCTCGATACATCTTAAATATGGTCCTGCAAGAGATCGCTTATACAACATACAATTTAAGATTGTGAATTGAGATACCTTAATTCTGAAAGCCCTATGGTTTTCTCCCATAGGAATCTCTCCGTGTTGTAAGTATCTCATGATTGGTGAGATCCATGATCCTGAACAAGATTGAGTATCCTCACTAGGGATCATTGCAGAATCCTCTTCTATTTCCATGGCCACTTGATTTTCAATAGCAGGAGCCAGGATATGGATGATGGGGATACTTATATCCTCTGGTATCTTCAAAGATGATCCTAGATTAGCCAATGCATCAGCTTCTGTATTTTCTTCCCTTGGTACCTGTGTCAAACTAAAGAAAACAAAGGAGAGTGCCAATTCTTTGACTATCTCTAAATATTTAGTTAGTTTTTCACCTTTAACAGCATAGGATCCATTAAAGTGATTAGTGATTAACAATGAATCCACGTATACCTCAAGATACCTGATCCCCATATGCTTAGCAATTTGCAAACCAGCAATTAAGGATTCATATTCAGCCTCATTGTTAGTGGCTTGGAACTCACAAGCTATGGAGTGGGGTATTATGTCCCCGTGTGGCGATTTTAGTAGTATACCAAGCCCCGTGCCTTTGACATTTGAGGATCCATCAGTATGTAGTATCCAAGGATCCTTGGTCTCCTCCAGCTGCTGGACTTCCAATTCGGCTTCCTTTTGTAAATCACTACTGAAATCAGCCACAAAGTCTGCTAATGCTTGGGATTTGATGGCTGTTCTAGGCTCATATCTTATATCATAGGCACTAAGCTTTACTGTCCACTTAGCCATCCTTCCGGACATTTCTGGTTTCCTGAGGACATTGTTAATTGGAATATTAGTTCTAACAACAATAACATGAGTTTCAAAATAATGTCTTAACTTAGTAGATGCCATAATTAATGCAAGAATAAGTTTTTCAAGGTGTGAATACCTGGATTCAGCATCAAGTAAACTCTTACTTACATAATAGACAGGATATTGTGTACCTTCATGATCCTTAACAAGGACTGCACTTACTGCTTTTGAGGATACCGCAAGATATAAGGATAACACATCTCCTTTTTCTGGTTTCATCAACGCTGGAGCTGAGGATAGGTATTCTTTGAGGGCTTGTAAAGCACTCTCATGCTTCTCAGTCCACTCAAATTTCTTGTTCTTCCTTAGGATATCATAGAAATCTTTACACTTCTCTGAGGATTTGGATATAAATCTGTTTAAAGCTGCTATCCTGCCTGTTAGCCTTTGCACATCCTTAGCGTTGGCAGGAGACTTGATATTCACCAATGCTTTGATTTGTTCCGGGCTTGCTTCAATGCCCCTCTTGGTTACCATATATCCTAAGAATTTACCTGCTTTAACACCAAAGTGACATTTTGAAGGATTAAGCTTCATGTTATATCTGTCAAGGATATCAAATGCTTCCTCCAAGTCTCTTAGGTGATCCTCAGCTTTTATGGATTTCACCACCATATCATCTATGTACACTTCCATAGTCTGTCCAATCTGATCCTTGAACATCATATTCACCAGCCTTTGATATGTTGCACCTGCATTCCTTAATCCAAACGGCATAGCAATATAACAATATAAACCGGTTGGGGTCATAAAAGCCGTATCCTCTTGGTCAGATGGTTCCATCTGAATTTGTTGGAATCCAGATGAAGCATCCATAAAAGTTAACAGTTCATGACCCGCCGTTGCATCCACCATGGAGTCAATGTGGGGTAATGGGAAAGGATCCTTAGGACATGCCTTATTTAAATCAGTGAAATCGACACATACCCTCCACTTTCCATTTTTCTTTTGAACAACCACATTGGCCAGCCATCTTGGATACTTTACTTCTCTAATCATACATGCTCGTAGAAATCTCTCTACCTCTTCCTGGATAATGGCATTTCTTTCTGGTGCAAACTTCCTCCTTTTTTGATGGATTGGTTTGAATGACCTGTCAATGCCAAGTTTATGAGTGATAACATCCTTAGATATACCTGTCATATCCTCATGTTTCCATGCAAAGGTAGACTTTCTTCTTTTGAGGAAGGATACAAGGTCTTCTTTCATCTTGCCAAGGATCCCTGATCCGATATAGATTTTGGATTCAGGATCATCAGGATCCATGAGGATTTCGACCACATCCTGCTCTCTTGCCTCCAAGACATCCCTTGGAGGATACTTTAATTGCTATTGCTCCCTTGATTTCAAGGTTGGTTTCATTGATGAAGTATAACAATCCTTAGCCTCCTGCTGATCACTATCGATCTTGACTATTCCCCAAGGGCTAGGGAGCTTCACACATTGATGGTAGGTGGATGGGACTGCCTTCATATCGTGTATCCAGGGCCTGCCAAGGATAACATTACAACAAGATAAACAGTCAATAACACAAATTTTTTGATAATTATGTAATCCTTCCACATAAATTGGGAGTTTGATGTCCCCCAGGGTTCTCTTAGTTTCGCCACTAAATCCCACAAGCACGGAGGATCTTGGTGTGATATCTGATTCAGGGATACCCATTTTCTTCAGAACATCTAGCTGGATAATGTTTACTGAGCTTCCTCCGTCAATAAGGATCCTGCGGACAAAATGGTTAGAAATGAAAAGAGTAATAACTAAACTATCATGATGAGGATCCTGGATGTCAACGCGATCATCCTCATCAAAGGTTATGACTTTTCCTTCCGAGTCACTCGATGTTCGAATAGGTCTTTCTCCATTATCCATTTTAGCTTCCTTTGCATGCCTTTTAGCTGCTGAGAAGGATGTACCACAGATGTCTGATCCTCCAGAAATAAAGTTTATCACTTGTGCATCTGCCGGAGGGGCTGGAGCTTTTTCTGGGATCCTTTCAGGATCCTGAGTCCTTGGCTTTTTTCTTCCCAGCAACTCTTTTAAATGCCCCTTGCTCAGCAGATATCCAATTTCCTTTCTCAATGCAATGCATTCCTCTGTTAAATGCCCAAAATCCTCATGGTATGCACACCACTTTGATTTGTCTTTAACTGCGGCCGGTTTGTCATTTTTTCTAGGCCATCTGGCTTTTTCTCCTAGATTCTGCATTGTAAGGATTAGTTCATGGTTATCAACGGAAAAACAATATTCAGAAATTGGAGGATAATCCTCATCATCCTCTTCTTGGTCAACAGCATGCACGTTCTGGTTGTCAGTTCTGTTATAGGATTTGAATTTGTTGTTGTTGAACGAGGATCCTTGCTTTTCTTGTTTTGAGGATCCTGCTAGTCTCTCCTGGATCCTCTTGTCATCCTCTAGCCGGATGAACCTGAGTGCCCGAGTCCTTACTTCATCTAGGTTCCTGCATGGTGTCATAACAAGATCATCATAGAACAATGAATCCCTAAGTAATCCCATTTTGAAGGCCTCAACAGCCGTGGCTATATCCAAATTGGGAATGTCCAAGGATTCTTTACTAAATTTGGTTATGTAATCCCTTAATGATTCATTATGATCCTGAGTTATCCTATATAAATCACTAGTTAATCGTTCAAATTTTCTACTACAAGAAAATTGATTATTGGATAAGTTAACTAGATTAGCAAATGAAGTAATAGAGTAAGGGGAAGACTTAGCAGCCATTTGAGAGCTGATCTAGTAAGAGTGGATCCAAATCCCTTGCATAGGCACGCTTCCTTTAACCTTTCTGGAATCGGATTGATCTCCATCCTCTCCCTGTATTGTGCTATGTGTTCCTCAGGATCCGTTGAATCATCATACAGCTTCATAGTTGGAATATGGAATCTTTTGGGTATCTCAGCATCACAAATTGGTGGTGCAAAACGAGATATCTTATGGCTTCCATCTGCAATCTCCGGGATAGGTTTGACCACCCCTGGAACACTTGATATCATATCCTTCAGTTTTTGCAGCTCTTTGGCCATAGCATGGTTGATACCTGCATCCTGCATGAATCCATGGTTAGTGGTAAGAGAATTATTAAAAGTGTTACCTCCCATTGGGTTCAAGTTAGGAACACTGGATGTGAATCCATATTGCTGGGACTCTGGGATGATGGAGGGACCAGTGGAAGCAATGGTCTGCATTGGAATAAAATCTCCTTGATGGACATCTGAACTTCCTGTTTGCAAACTCTTCAAGGATCCTGGCATCTGGAAGGATCCCTGAAACTGGGATGATCCTGGAACAAAGGAGGATCCTTGAACCTGCTGTGCTCCTGAGTAGGCTCCTGAATTCATGAAGGATCCCATATGCTGAGGATAGGATCCCGCTGGCTGGAAATATGAACCTGATGCCTGAGTCACTATTGCTGAATCGTAGTGCACTCCTCTTGGTCCACCCACATGTCGAATATCTGGAACCTCTGATGGCTGAGAAGTAATCACCGGAGTATCAAAATTCAAAGATTTGGGCACCAGTGGAGAATGATCCTCTGCCGCTTTCTTTTGTTTCTTGAGATCTCCGATTTCTTTGAGGATCCTGTCATTGGTCTTGTCCTGTTGTTGTATATGATCTCTCATCTGCAAAATCAAAGTAAATATGTCACTAGTAGTGGGAGTATAGGAAGCAAAAGAAGTTGGAGGTTTAGAGAAAATAGGAGTTGATTTCTTCTCAGCATTTTTCTGAGATCCAGCTGGTGGTGGAGGCAAAGGTGGAATGCCCTGAGATGAATTGACCGCAGACATCGCAGTAGAGGTATTCTTCACCGATGAAGCCATGTATTCATATGCAACGATCCGGAATGATCACCAACAGAAAACTTTCTTATGAATGAAGCACCAATTGCCCCACGGTGGGCGCCAAACTGTTTTGGTCAAAAATCACACAAGGATAATGCAACCAAACTCTCTGTAACGGGGAATGATGCTTGAAATGATGAATAAAGAAAAGGATCACTTAAATGTAAATTGCACAAGTGACACAAAGATTTATACGAGGAAAAAGCCCTTGATCAATGAATGATCTTCGGCATAAAAAACCTCGGGTGATGGAAACTACCGATCACAAGTTCAAATATAATAAATAATGTTTAAAACTTCGGATAGTAACGAGCTAGGTACAAGGATCACTATGGTGTAGTATGCTAGAGCGTGTAAGAAATGTGTCGTCCCCTGCCAAATGCTCGAGAGTGCACTTATATAAGTGTGTGTAGCTGAAATTAGGCAAGTCTCCTAACTACTAGCTCGTTACCCCTTTTAGAAATAGAAGTAAATTTAGCCTAACAAACTATCCGTAATTTGTGCTAAGTTTCCATATTCTCCACAACGTCTATTTCCGGTTGTGCGAAATTAGCGTGGAAGATTCCTTAATAACGTTGCGAAGACCGGGTCCAACTCGTAATTCCTGCAAAACAACATGAAATTCAAAGAGAACAATCGTTAATATGAGGATCCTTGGGATGATCCATGATCCTGACCCTGGAGCTCTTCTGAGGATCACTATCTGCCATAGAAACAAGGATCACTGTTAGGATATCATGTAAGGATCACAGGTCATTAAAAATCCTGCCCTAACATCATCCTCTAGCCGGATGAACCTAAGGGCCTGGGTTCTTACCTCATCTAGATTCCTGCAAGGTGTCATAACAAGATCATCAAAGAATAATGAATCCCTAAGCAATCCTATCTTAAAGGCTTCTACAGCCGTTGCTATATCTAGGTTAGGGATATCCAAGGTTTCTTTACTAAACTTGGTGATATAATCTTTCAATGATTCATTATAGCCTTGGGTTATCCTATATAAATCACTAGTTAAACGCTCAAATTTTCTACTACAAGAGAACTGGTTATTGAACAGGTTAACTAGATTAGCAAACGAGGTAATAGAATAAGGGGGAAGACTTAGCAGCCATTTAAGAGCCAATCCAGTAAGAGTGGATCCAAATCCCTTGCACAGACATGCTTCCTTTAACCTTTCTGGGATGGGATTGATCTCCATCCTTTCCCTGTATTGTGCTATGTGTTCTTCAGGATCCGTTGAGCCATCATATAACTTCATTGTCGGTACATGGAACCTTTTGGGTATCTTAGCATCACAGATGGGTGGTGCAAAACGAGATATCTTATGGCTCCCATCTGCAATCTCCGGGATAGGCTTGACTACTCCTGGAACACTTGATATCATATCCTTCAGCTTTTACAATTCCCTAGCCATAGCATGATTGATACCTGTATCCTGCATAAGGCCATGGTTAGTGGAATAAGAATTATTGAAGGTGTTACCTCCCATTGGGTTCAAATTTGGAACCCCGGATGTGAATCCATATTGCTGAGATTCTGGAATGATTGAAGGACCAGTAGAAGCAATGGTCTGCATTGGGATGAAATCTCCTTGATGGATATCTGAATTCCCTGGTTGCAAACTCCTTAAGGATCCAGGAATCTTGAAGGATCCATGAAACTGAGAGGATCCTTGAACCTGAGAGGATCCTTGAATCTAAGAGGATCCTTGAACCTGCGAGGATCCTTGAATCTGAGAGGATCCTTGAACCTGCAAGGATCCTTGAATCTGCGAGGATCCTTGAACCTGAGAGGATCCTTGAAACGGCCAGAATCCTTGAATCTGTTGCGCCCCCAAGTATCCTCCTGAGCTAGCGAAGGATCCTATATGCTGAGGGAGAGATCGTGCTGGTTGAAAGTATGATCCTGAAGCCTGAGTCATTGCTGATGTTCCATAGTGCACTCCTTTTGGTCCTCCCATGTATTGAACATCTGGAACTACTGAAGGTAGAGAGGTCATGATCGGAGTATCGAAATTAAAGGATCTGGGCATCAATGGGGAATGATCCTCTGCCGATCTCTTCTGTTTCTTGATGTCTCCAATTTCTCTGAGAATCCTTTCATTGGTCTTATCCTGCTGCTGTATGTGCTCCTTTATCTGCAAAATTAAAGTAAACAAGTCACTAGTAGTAGGAGTATAAGAAGCAGAAGAAGTTGGAGGTTTCGAGAAAATGGGAGTCGGTTTCTTCTCGGCATTTTTCTGAGATCCAGAAGGTGGTGGAGGCAAAGGTGGAATGCCCTGGGATGAATTGACTGCAGACATCGCACTGGAAGTGTTCTTTGATGATGAAGCCATCTGCTTGGATGCAATGAACCAAAATGATCACAAAAACAAGAATTTCTTAGGAATGAAGCACCAATTACCCCACGGTGGGCACCAAACTATTTTGGTCAAAAATCAAGCAATGAGAGTGCAACCAAACTCTTTGCTATGGGGAATGATGCTTGAATTATTGAATGATATAAAGGATCACTCTGAAATGCAATGAACAAATGACACAGAGATTTATACGAGGAAAAAGCCCTTGATCAATGAATGATCTCCGGCATAAAAAACCTCGGGTGATGGAAACTACCGATCACCAACTCAAATTAAATAAGAAATGTGTTACAACTTCGGATGATAGCGAGCTAGTTACAAGGATCACTATAGTGCAATGTGTATAAAAGTGTGTAATCGCCAAGTGAATGGTTACGAGTTGGTGAGAGCAGTTACTAGTGTGTGTTTAGCCAAAATTAGCCAAGTGTTCTAATTTAGCTCGCTATCCCCTTTTAAAAATGGAAAATATCTAAGCTAACTAACTATCCGCCTTTCATGCAAGTCTCCCACGAACTCCATAACGTCCATATTGGTCAAGCACGTGCGGAATAAATAAGGAATATGCTCCCGGAATTTCGTCAAGACCAGGTCCAAGCTCTTATTCCTGCAAAACAATATCATATTCAAAATAGACAATCGTTAGAATAAGGATCCTTACTATGATCCATGATCCTGATCCTGCAACACTTCTGAGGATCACTAGCTGATGTTGAAGCAAGGATCACTATACCCAACAGTACATGAGGATCACTGATCATTGGTGAATCCACCCCTAACAAGCAGTACAACCTACATATTCCCCGTACACCCTCCAACGACCCGTCACCATCCGACACCATTGCTGCCATCGGACTACTGAGCGATAACCTAAACCATCAGCCACGCCTCCATTGGTTTCAACAGAGAGTTCCTCATGGAAAAAGAATCCGATTATCCGAATCGACTCACCGGTAAATCAAAAACGTTGCAGACTTTCCTCATAGCACAACTGATAGTCGGATACGATTGTTCGAGTTGACTCACCGGTAAATCGAAGTGGTCTCCTGTCAATTTGGTGTTAAGGTAGATGGAGATGGGGTGGGGCTTGGGTAAATAAGTTATTTTTATATTTATATGAATTAAATCCCTGGTTGGTGGAATTGAAGATGTGAAGTGAAGGTGTTGATGATTGAAAACTTGAATGATTGGTATATATACATATATGGCTGGAGAGTTAAAAATAAGGATGTGGGAATTAACTGTATGAATGTGTCGAGGTGGAGGTTGAAGAAGGTGACTTGGGGAACAAGGGTACTTTGGTAATTTAATACAAACTTAACTGAGAAATCTAACCTAAGTTAATGATAAGGACCATACGAGTGCAAAAATTACAAACACTGGGACCAAGTGTGTAATTATTAAACCACTAGGACCAAGTCTGCAATATATGCAAACCACTAGGACCAACCAAGCATTTAACTCTAAATTTAAAATCCTTCCCTTCCTTGGCAAGCAGATTTTTTAAAGTCCGCTTCTCAATAAGCAAACTTAATAAAGTTTGCTTCCACAACAAAGTAACCAAAATGAACTAAATAAACCACATAGAAACACCATTTCATTTTGTAAACCACCTAAACATCAAAAGCTGAAAGAAAGAAAAGATAGTAGATCAAAGTTGTAAATGAGATATTGGAAGTGGGTTTATTATTAGGGGTAACTAGATGGAAGGCCCCCTCTGTGTTGTGGTCGTGGGGCTTACAAATTAAGACGCAAGGTATACAAAGGCTAGATGGAAGCCTCCTATGTTGCGGCGGTGAAGGTTAGATGACATCATACATTAACCATGTAAAACCCATGAATACAAAACTTAAAAACATCAATCAACTTGAATTACACAAACATATAAACATGTTTCACAAGGAAAACACTACAGCGTAAAAGACTTGTACTACTTCGATCCCAGGGTCCCATCTCAACTGGCTCAACAAGAAAGAACTCAATTTGAGAAAGCCGCCTTCTTTACGTGACGACTTGCCTCTTAGGATTTGAGGTATTTATTTTCTTCTCAAAAGACTTGTATTATGCATTATACCAATTACCAAACACCCCTTATCTAATGATATGCATTCATCGCAGACATTACTCTGTGGCCTACTCGGAATCCCCTCATCTAATGGTATCATTCCACAATATCCTATGCATACCAAGAGTCTTGCACGCTACTCTCAAACACCAAGAATTTTTTTTTTACCAAACAGCCCATCCTTAATTATATAATTCTCAAAAATATAGATATATGCCTGTCATTCAGCTTCGTAACACGCGCAAAGAGTGTAGTCGCTTACAAGTTACAATTGTGGATATAAACTAAAACTGTGTGTGTTGCTAATACAATCCTGGTTAACCCGCGGAATTAATTGGGTCAAACCCGATTCAGTTATGGAGCAGATTCATATTTTGAATCATGGGTCAACTCGGGTCAACCTCAATTATTTAGTTACCAGAAATAGAGGAGTAAATCATGGGACAGTTTTACCTTTTGTTTTTATAAGTCCTTAGAGATTTAGGTTGATGGTGTGGATGTTTATTTATATAAAATTAAGGTTTTTATACCTTTGTAATCGAAGATCTAATCCTTCTTGAATTGGATTATTCTATCAATTTTATCTTTCAATTTCAAGTTCTTATCAATGGTTCCATTACCGGGAATCCCGATGGTGCAGACCCGGAGCAACAAGATTGGAGGCAGCGAAATTGATCACGATTCAATCGCTGCGCAATGGATATCATTTCAGAAAAACTCGATTCCTTGTTATCCCTGAAGAATGATATTTTAGCGATTAGGGAAGCTTGGCTAGCAAGACAAACACATTTAACCAAGGAACCCGATGATGAACCTCACGGACCGCTCCCAGATCCGGTCAAAGAGGAAGATCCTGATAGCGTCGACGAAAATCGATTTGAGTACGTCTTGGTGTTCAATTGAAGATGAACGATGGTGTTTATAGAATCAGTGGTGGTGTTCGATTGAAGGTAAGAGATAGCGTCCTATTCCAGATTGGAGATTTGGAAAAAAAATCAAATTCCCATGAAGTTGTTGCGTACCAAATTATCTCTTGTTCACATGACTTCATGGGCTGCTCAAACTGGGCTAAACATGGTGGAAGGAATGATCCAGATATGTGGAAAATTGGGAACAGAGGTTACCATTACCCTCATCGAGGGGGAGTTGGCCCACTTGCATATAACAAAGTGACTACTTATTGGTTTGATATAGGTCTCAACTCTACCATCGCTGTTAAAGCTCGTGATTTCTGGAAGCATTCGACTAGAAGATTAGCGTAGGGACAGATCTCGGCAACCATAGGATGGCTTATTGCCTGGTACAACAATTTTCCGTCTTTTCGACTTGAGGACAAGTCGTTTCATCGGCCGGGATGTATTGATACAATCCTGGTTAACCCACATAATTAATTGGGTCAAACCCGATACAGTTATGGAGCAGATTCATATTTTGAATCATGGGTCAACTTGGGTTAATCTCAATTATTTAGTTACCAGAAATAGAGGAGTAAATCATGGACAGTTTTACCTTTTGTTTTTTATAAGGCTATAGGGTGTGGTCATGACCCTAATGGTTATCATGACCCTCCACATCAGCGCCATGTCACTCACTTCTAATCTATCATCCAAAATCACTACCCTAAGGGTGTGGTCGTAACCCAAACCACTATTTTCTTATTTTAATTTATTTTTTGTGAAAAGGAAAAGAAAACATTAAAAAAGGAAAGGAGGCTCATGGTTGCCATGGTTTAATCCATGCCAACCATGGTGGATGATGCATGGGGATGGTATAGCAATCCAATAATGATCCTATGTGGCATTAATGACCCAAATCATGTTCCCCACACCCTTTAGCCTAAGTCCTTAGAGATTTAGGCTGATGGTGTGGATGTTTATTTATAAAAAAATTAAGGTTTTTATACCTTTGTAATCGGAGATCTAATCCTTCTCGAATTGGATTATTCTATCAATTCTATCTTTCAATTTCAAGTTCTTATCAATGATTGTTGTGGACTAATCCCATTGCAAGGTATGGGACTTGTCCCACATCGGTTGTATGGGCAACTTATGTGGGGTTTATATACCAAATGGGCTCTCACCCATTAGACTAGTCTTTTGGGTTGTGTTCTCCTGTTTGGTATGTAACATTGGTATCAGAGCCAGAACTCGGAGTGTTGGCCCACGGAGTGGTGGCCTGGAGAGAGCCAGCCGTAACCAACGTGGCCGTGACCAACGAGGCTCGGAGTAATGGCCCATGGAGTGGTGGCCTGGAAAGAGCCAGCCGTGACCAACATGACTGTGACCAACGAGGACGTTGGCCCTTAAGGTGGGCCGATTGTTATGGACTAATACCATTGCAAGGTATGGGACTTGTCCCACATCGGTTGTTTGGGCAACTGATGTAGGGTTTATATACCAAATGGGCTCTCTCACCCATTAGACTAGTCTTTTGGTGTTGGTGCATATGTCTGTCGACTTCGTCTTGTATCGAGTCATGTGTCTAGATTGGATAGAATGGAGCTCGGTAGGCTAGATAATAGGGTTTTAGAAGTGTTGGACCAGTTCATACGAACTGGCAGAGGCCAGTTCGTACGAAGTGACCATTGACAACTTCGCACGAAGTGGGTCATGTCCATTCCATGTGAACTGGCAACCCCTATATATATCTGAGCTTGTCATTTCATTTGTAACTTTGTGATTCCGGAGCAGAGGTGTTGCCGAAGTGTCTCCAGACCGTGTAAAGCTGTGAAATCAATACAAGAGACATTATAAGTGATTCTGAGTGTAAATCAAGCTGATACAACATCGATACGTCTGTTTCCGCCTTTCGTATTGATCGAGAACTCTTCTGATAGACTCGTTTAGGTCGAATCTCGATCCTACAAGTGGTATCAGAGCTCAGGAGGAAGAGTTCTTACCATTTCAGCTTGTTTTCATCGAAATTTCTGACTTCTTGTAACGCCCCAAAATCCGAATGTTTATAATTGACATACATTCTTATAAAATATACCCCGAAATAAATAATTAGGCTATTTTACCTAGTTAAAGTTTATGGCTAAAACTATTAAATGACGGAAGTTGTGCCAAATATGTTAAGTGGTAAAACATGAGGGGCTAGATGGTATAGAATGAAAGTGGAGGTATTAAAAGAAAGTAATAATACACACAAACACACAATCGTGTGTGTTCTAGATCGATCAGGAGCTCCCAAAGGAGCCAAACCCTAGCTCAACTTTAAATGATCAAATTGAAGGATAAATCGAAGCTTAAATTCATGGATAAACATGGATTAATGATCACCATCACAAGAGGATCATTAGGTATGTCTTAAATTCTATATTGGTGATCTTCCACGAAGTGGGTTATGTTCTAATCCGTGAATTGGTATGAAATTGAGTATGAACATGTGTTAGAATCATCATCTAGAACAGGAATTATGCATGGCTTGGGCGAATTTGATGTTTTGGGGTGAAACCCATTTGGTATGATAAGAATGAGGGCTTGAATGATCACCTATGTCCAATTCTTGTGTAATATAGATGAATTTTGATATGTAATGTATTATTGTTAGAGGAATTGAAAGAAATGTGATATTAATATGTTTGATGTTTATGCATGAATGATTCATGTTGATTAGAAGTAGGAATTTGGTGAATTATAAATGAGATTAGAAGGATATGCATGAACTAGTTGTACACTATGCTTAGAAGGTAGTACTCACATCAAAAGTACGATGAAATTATGAAGAACTTAACTTGTAAGTGATTAACAAAGTAGTTATGAAGTGGGTTTTTGATGATATGATAGAAGTAATGCTATGCTCATGTTAATAATGTTGAAAATCATATTTGTGTAAGTATCTTTAAGGAATTGGATAAGCAATGATGGATTAGCATGTTTTAAGGTTAAATGATAAACTTAATATAAGATCCGTGCAATAAAAAGGATTTGATGAATGATGAATAAGCTAACTATCTTGAGAATGATATATGATAGTTGATGCTTAACAAGCGACATGGAAGCTTGGGAAGGAAGTGGGTCAAACGAGACTAATGCGCGCGGGAAGCATATTCGGATAC